>NC_052101.1:18565000-20057500 GCF_015852505.1 Tachyglossus aculeatus | reverse complement strand
TGAGCTCTCAGTAGGGCTTTGAAGGAAGGAAGAGATTTAGCTTGGCAGATGTGCGGAGGGAGGGCATTGCAGGCCAGAGGCATTCCTCCCAGTGCTAAAACCAATTCTGGCCCAAGTCCCCAAAGTGCTCCGCAAACACAGTCCAAAAGTGAACAGCAGCTGAGATGCCAGAGATCATTCTTCCCGGTATCCCATTTGGCAGGGAAAAGAGGAGAGAGCCAATTCAGCATTTGTAGTCAATCTCTTTTTTGAAGTTACATTTATCTATCTAGACCGTAATCTCCTTGAAGGCAGGGAGCGTGCCTACCAACTCTGTTATATTGGGAAGCAGCGTGGCGTAGTCCATAGACCACGGGCCTAGGAGCTAGAGGGTCCTGGATTCTAATCTTGGCTCCACCACTTCTCTGCTGTGTGGCCTTAACTTCTCTGTGCCTCAGTTAACCTCATCTGGAAAATGGGGATTAATTCAACACATTAACAAGTGCAACCGCTTTGATCCGCAAGATTCTTCCTCTCCATTCCCCAATACCGCCCTCCAAACCCACCTCATCCAGCCTGACCGTATAATTGTGGGAGATTTGGGTAAAAATTGGAATACCCAGCATGTGTGCACTATTCTAAGCGCCGGGGTCGAGATGAGTTAATTAGGTTAGATGTAGCCCCTGTCCCTCCATCTAAGTAGGAGGGAAAACAGGCGTGTAGCCCTCAAAAGCAAAGCTGCTCCCATCTGAATCACTCCATGACGCAATCCGCTTTTCTCCCCAAACCCCAGGATAATATTGGACACAAGTTAATACGCCAACCAGTCTTCGAGACAATCTGCCAGGAACGGAGGAGAGCTGAATCGCCGAGGCAGTAGGAGTGATTGAAATGGTTCCTTTTCTCCTCCTCCCTCCCAGATGGCTGTGTGCATGTTGTCTGGAAATGCTCACAGGGAGAAGCAACACTTTTAAACACAAACTTTTTTATTTCAGTTGAAGGAAACAGTTTCCGTCTTTGGATTCTGGCCCCTCTTTCTTTTGAATGGAATCCCTCGTGCCTGTTTATTTCCAGATTTTCCCTGACTGTGTTCCTTTTCTGATTGTTTGTGTTCCCTGGTCGATCCTCAGTGGAACAAAATATAAGAAAAGTGATAGGAAATCTTTGATTCCGCTCCCACAGCTTGGCTACTGCTCCAATAAATCAATAAGCACCAGTTGTCACCCATTAAATTACATAACGCAAGAAGATCCCCCAAAAGACTCAATCTTCCCAGAGGTGGAAGAAGCACTGTTTCCCAGTGGATTGAGCATGGACCAGGGGGTTAGAAAGACCTGGGTTCTAATCCTGCCTCTGCCACTTGTCTGCTCTGCGACATTGGGCAAGTCACTTAAACTCTCTGTGTTTCAGTTCCCTCATCTTTAAATAATAATAATAATAATAATGGCATTTGTTAAGCGCTTACTATGTGCAAAGCACTGTTCTAAGCGCTGGGCAGGTTACAAGGTGATCAGATCGTCCCACAGGGGGCTCACAGTCTTAATCCCCATTTTACAGATGAGGGAACTGAGGTCCAGAGAAGTTAAGTGACTTGCCCTAAGTCACATAACTGACAGATTCCGGAGCCAGGATTTGAACCCGTGACCTCCGACTCCAAAGCCCGGGCTCTTTCCACTGAGCCACACTGCTTAAATGGGGGCTAAGACTGTGAGACCCAAGTGGGACATGGACTGGCTCCAACCTGATTTGCTTGTCTTTACCCCAGCGCTTTAATACAGTACCTGGCATGTAATAAGTGCTGAAGAAATACCGTTTAAAAAATAAGTAGAAGGGACTTCAAGAGGTCATTTGGTACATTCCCAGCTTTGGGGGTAGGTGGTTTGTGGGTTATTTTACCAATTTCAGGGCCAAAGACTTCACTCCTCTGTTAACTTCTCTGTGCCTCTGTTCCCTCGTCTGTAAAATGGGGATTAAGACTGTGAGCTCCACGTGGGACAACCTCATTACCCTGTATGCACCCCCACACACACACAACACAGTGCTTAGAACAGTGTTTGGCACATAGTAGGTGCTTAACAAATATTATTATTATACTTAATCACCCAGACCGGTAGAAAATCCCTCCTTATGTCTAAGATTCAGTCACTGAGCTGACTTGCCACTTCAAATTCTCCCTAACCTGCTATGATTCAGCTCTCTCTTCTGTTCATCAGTACTTTCATTCTTCTGTTATTTATTCCTGCTCCTGCTGCCCCCTCCAAATAATCCACGCCTTTCATACCCTTCTAGAGTCCACAATGCTCCCATCACCTCCCCACTTAACCCTCTAATGATTGCTCCGACGACCTTGTTGGAAAAATAGGAACCGGCAAGTGTGAATCCTCCATCAGCTTCTCCCCACTCTACCACATTCCCCTTCTTTCATTCATTCATTCAATAGCATTTATTGAGCACTTACTGTATGCAAAGCGCTGTACTAAGCACTTGGAAAGTACAATTCGGCCACAAATAGAGACAATCCCTACCCAACAACGGGCTCACAGTCTAGAAGTGGGGAGACAGACAACAAAACAAAACAACTGGACAGGCATCAATATAAATGAATAGAATTATAGATATATACACATCATTAATAAAATAAATAGAATAATAAATATGTACATATATACACCACCTCAAATGGGGCTTCTTGTGTCTCCTCCTAAACCGCCCCTCCTTCCGAGCTTTCCCATGTCGGTTGACAACACCACTGTCTTCCCCATCCCAGAAGCCCCTCAACCTTAGCATCACTCTCAATTCCTCACTGTCTTTCAGCTTGCACACTCAGTCAACTGATAGATCCTATCGGTTCTTCCTCTACAACATTTCCTGGACTCACCATTTCCCCTCTGCTCAGAAAACCACCACCAACCTGGCTCGAGCTCTCGCCGTTTCAGGGTGAGAATATCGCATCAGCCTCCACACTGGTCTCCCAGCCTCCAGCCTCTCCCCCACTTTGGTCTATAATAATAATGATGGTGGTGGTATTTGTTAAGCTCTTATTATGTGCCAAGCACTGGGGTAGGTACAAGGTAATGAGGTTGTCCCACGTGGGGCTCACAGTCTTCATCCCCATTTTACAGATGAGGGAACTGAGGCACAGAGAAGTTAAGTGACTTGCCCAAAGTCACACAGCTCATAATTGGTGGGGCCGGGATTAGAACCCATGACCTCTGACTCCCAAGCCCGGGCTCTTTCCACTAAGCCATGGTCAAGTACTGCTCTAAGCACTGGGGTAGATACATAGATATGCTTTTTCAGCTGTATTTCCATTTATTCATTTTGATCTCTTCAACCCGACACATTCACACTATTATCTCTTCAATCCTTATTTTTCCTCCCGCTTCCATTACTGAATTTGGAAATAAGTTTTGGCCTATCGATCTCCCCCATCAGATTGCAAGCGTCTTGAGAGAGGGGATATGTGCCTTGCTTCCACTCTACTCTCCCAAAGCACTTAGTGTAGTCCTTTGCCCTCCGTAGGCACTCAGTAAATGCCACTGACTGATGGATTACATGATTTGTACTTTCCTAGGAATTAATCTAGGAGGCCCCGGTGAAACGTTTGCACTTTATGCTGGGATGAGCATTGCTCATTATCTAGAAAAATAGAATGCAGTTCTTGGAACCACTCTGAAATGGGGTTCATAAATCTAAGCTTCTCTTAGCTGTCCAAGTTCCTCAGCTTCTCCATTCTCCTCCTGGAGGAAGGTGGTAGTCCCAGATATTAAATCACAAATGAATAACATGACCCGGGTGTCACTGGCAAGGTTGATGCTTGTTATGGATTTATAGGCTACCATCTTTGATTCCAAGGTGGCTCCCAGCTAACGAAGTTATCAACTCTCTCCCCACCCAGTCTGAAAAAAAAAAGGGGAGATTTAGAAGAGTATAAATTTCCTGGGAGAACTATCAGGATTTTTCTGTACAGGATATGCTTTTTTTTTAATGACACAAAGGTTTGCAACTGCTTCGGCAGCCTGGGGTAACCCTGGAGGCTACGTGAGCATAGGTTTTGCTTTACAGATTGTGATGCCTTATGCAGGCACGCAAAGTTCCCTCCGACATCCCTGCTACCCCCTATTCCAAGAGTCTGCTACAAATTATGTCTTCATCAATCTCATTAGTGAGTGACACCAGGTATTTTTATGGCATTTATAAAGTGCTTATTATGTGCCAGGAACTGTTCTAAGAGCTGAATTGTACGTACAAGCTAATCAAGTTGGACGCAGGCCATGTTCTACATGGAGCTTACAGTCTTAATCCCCATTTGACAGATGAGGTAACTGAGGTACAGAGAAGTGATGTGACTTGTCCAAGGTCACAAAGCAGTTGGGGATTCTGGCTCCCAGGCTCACGCTCTTTCCACTTAATCATTCAGCTTCTCAAAAGGTAGCACGAAAGGTAGAAAATATTAAAATCTCAACTTTTTTCCACAGAAAAGGATGCATTGCTTTCAGTCACACACCCACCCATGGGTTTATTTCATCCCTTGGTGTCTTCTTCATATACATGTCTGCTGTGTGACCTTGGGCAAGTCACTTAATTTCTCTGAGCCTCAGTTACCTCATCTGTCAAATGGGGATAAGACTGTGAGCCCCCCGTGGGACAACCTGATCACCTTGAATCCCCCCCAGTGCTTAGAATAATGCTTTGCACACAGTAAGTGCTTAACAAATGCCATTATTATTATTATCATTATTATTATTATTATATACAGAGAACTCCTGCCTCCTAGTCAAAATGGTACTTTCCTTGTTTTGCATTCTTGAGTGTTTCACCTCAGGACAGGATGGGAAGAAGTTCCGTTCATTTATTTCAGCTGCAGTGGAACTCACAAAATTGGCAACCTCTCTCCCTCAGTAACTACCATCGCTCCATCTTTCTCCAGCTCAAGAAACACCCTTGATTGATAATAATGATGACATTTATTAAGCACTTACTATGTGCAAAGTACTGTTCTAAGCGCTGATTGATTAATCCCATTTCCAGGCCTTCCCTAAAGCAGACCACAAAACCAGTGTACCAGTGTATAGTGAGAATTGAACTTTCCTAAGAGCTTAGTACAGTGTTTTGCACACTGTAATTGCTCAATAAATACCATTGATTGATTGAACCACTCTGCCACATATTTGAGCCTCCCCCCCGAACAACCTGATCACCTTGTAACCTCCCCAGCACTGGAAGTATAACAACATAGGTTTTTTATGGTATTTTTTAAGCGCTTACTATGTGCCAGACACTGTACTAAGCATGGGGGTAGATACAAACTAATCGGGCCGGACACAGCCCCTGTCCCACATGGGGTTCCCAGTCTCAATCCCCATTTTACTTCCCAAGTGCTTAGTACAGTGCTCTGCACACAGTAAGCGCTCAATAAATATGATTGAATAAATGAATGAATGCATTTTACAACTGAGGCACAGATAATAATAATGATGGCATTTATTAAGTGCTTACTATGTGCAAAGCACTGTTCTAAGCGCTGGGGAGGTTACAAAGTGATCAGGTTGTCCCATGGGGGGCTCCCAATCTTCATCCCCATTTTACAGATGAGGGAACTGAGGCCCAGAGAAGTTAAGCGACCTGCCCAACGTCACACAGCTGACAATTGGCGGAGCTGGGATTTGAACCCATGACCTCTGACTCCAAAGCCCGGGCTCTTTAGTGAAGTGACTTGTCCACAGTCACATAGCAGACAAGTGGCGGAGCTGGGATTAGAACTCACAACCTTCTGATGGCCAGGCCCGTGCTTTATTCACTAGGTCACGCTGCAATCGGGTTCGAAACAGTCCATGTCCCAAAAGGTGCTCAGAGTCTTAATCCCCATTTTATCATTGAAGTAACTGAGGCCCAGAGAAGAGAAGTGACTTGCCAAAGTCTCACAGCAGACAATTTTTCTCAACACAAAATTCGGAATTCGGAACACAAAATTCTGGAAAAATCAGGAACTTTTCCCCTGCAGCACACTGAACACGGTGGACCGTGGGTTGATAATGAGAAACAAGCTGGCCATCTCCGGCCAAGAGCACATACAAGGACCTCTGAAAGCTTTTTTTTAGGAAGTTTTGTACAAGTTCTCATTGAATGGATGCACGCTATATGTAAGAACAGGAATGTGGGAGCAAAGGTCAAAAAAAGGAATGTGAGGACCTCATATTTTGGGCCCATATGTGTATGTATATATATATAGTAGTATGACCCTCAATAAAATAAGCATTGCCATCAAAGGCATGCTTCCAGCTTGTTGTTTCAAATTGCTAACCGTAGCCTTTTTCTGAGCGCCTCGTATCTGGCTAGCTAGAGAGGAGGAAAATTGCTGGAGAAGTGGGGGCACCCGGGAGTATTGAACCCCAAAATTCATGGAAGAATTAGAGAGGGAGGGCTCTTTGGAAGAACAGGCTTGAGGATCGATAGTTCAGTCAGTCAATCATATTCACTGAGTGCTTACTGTGTGCAGAGTATTGCGCTAAGCGCTTGGGAGAGTATGCATATATGTTTGTACATATTCATTACTCTAGTTATCTATTTATTTTACTTGTACATATCTATTCTATTTATTTTATTTGGTTAATATGTTTGGTTTTGTTGTCTGTCTCCCCCTTCTAGACTGTGAGCCCGCTGTTGGGTAGGGACCGTCTCTATATGTTGCCAACTTGTACTTCCCAAGCGCTTAGTACAGTGCTCTGCACACAGTAAGCGCTCAATAAATATGATTGATTGATGGATTGATTGATAGAACAATAAACAGACACATTCCCTGCCCACAACAAGCTTACAAAGTAGAGGATAGCTTACAAAATGTCTATCGGGGGGCTTCCAGTCACAGAAATCCTGGGTCAGACTGTTGGATAACCTAGTTGGGGATTTGAGGGTGAATAGTCCGTAATCCTTCCCCTTGAGAGTGCCTAAAGAAGGCTAGCACTAGTTACAGGGACTCAACAGGAGTCTATCAGGGCAGCCCTGGGATCAGGGTGATGCTTGTATTTCCTGCGTTAATAATAATCTGGGTATTTGTTAAGCGCTTACTATGTTCCAGGTACTGTACTAAGCGCTGGGATTGACACAGTCTTCTAGACTGTGAGCCCACTGTTGGGTAGGGACCGTCTCTATATGTTGCCAACTTGGACTTCCCAAGAGCTTAGTACAGTGTTCTGCACCCAGTAAGCGCTCAATAAATACGAGTGAATGAATGAATGATACAAGGAAATTGAGTTGGACACAGTCCTGGGTCCATGTCCCGTGTCACAATTAGTCTCATGGCCCATACACTCTCCTCCCCATCCCCTCCACCCCCCGGCCCTACCTCCTTCCCCTCCCCACAGCACTTGTATATATTTGTACAGATTTATTACACTATTTATTTTACTTGTACATATTTACTATTCTATTTTGTGAACGATGTGCATATAGCTATAATCCTATTTATTCTGACGATTTTGACACCTGTCTACATGTTTTGTTTTGTTCTCCGTCTCCCCCTTCTAGATTTTGAGCCAATAGTTGGGTAGGGACCGTCTCTACATGTTGCCGACTTGTACTTCCCAAGCGCTTAGTACAGTGCTCTGCACACAGTAAGCGCTCAATAAATACGATTGAATGAATGAAGATATTGGACTGCTTTACAACACCTACCTTCAGTTTCTGAATACTGACATCTCACTGAAGAGGGAAGCAGTGGATTGAGGGCAGGGAATTATATTGTACATTCCCTGGCACGGGAAGTACCGTGGAATAGTGGAAAGACCATGGGCCTCAGAGGCATAGGACTTGGGTTCTAATCCCGGCTCCTCCTCTTTGCTGCTGCTCGACCTTGGGCAAGTCAATTAGACTTGCCCAATGAGTCAATGAGAATTAGTCATGAGAGTCAATGAGTCAATTAATGAGAAGCAGCGTTGCTGAGAAGCAGCGCGGCTCAGTGGAAAGAGCCCGGGCTTTGGAGTCACAGTTCATGGGTTCAAATCCCTCCTCCGCCAATTATCAGCTGTGTGATTTTGGACAAGTCACTAAACTTCTCTGTGCCTCAGCTCCCTCATCTGTAAAATGGGGATTGAGACTGTGAGCCCCCCGTGGGACAACCTAATCACCTTGTCACCTCCCCAGTGCTTAGAACAGTGCTTTGCACATAGTAAGCACTTAATAAATGTTATTATTATTATTATTATTATTATTATTATTAATTAACTTCTTTGTGCCACAGTTTCCTCAACTGCAAAATGGGGATTCAATACCTGTTCTCCCTCCTATTTCAGCTGTGAGCCCCACTGAGATAGGGACTGTATCCAAACTGGTTAACTTGTAATAATGATAATCATCATCATCATCAATCGTATTTATTGAGCGCTTACTGTATGCAGAGCACTGTACTAAGCGCTTGGGAAGTACAAGTTGGCAACATATAGAGACAGTCCCTACCCAACAGTGGTCTCACAGTCTAAAAGATACTTTTATAATAATACATAAATAATAAATAATAATAAAATAATACTTGTTAGATGCTTACTATGTGCCAAGCACTGCTGGGGTTGATACAAGTTAATCAGGTTGGACACAGTCCCTGTCCCACGTGGGGCTCACATTCTTCATCCCCTTTTTCCAGATGAGGTAACTGAGGCCCAGAGAAGTGAGGTGACTTGACCAAGGTCACACAGCAGACAAGTGGCAGAGCCAGGATTAGGACTGAGATCCTTCTGACTCCCAAGCCTGTCCTCTATCCACTGAGCCACGCTGCCCACAGTGTATCTACCCCAGTGCTTGGCACACAGTAAGAGTTTAGAAAATTGCCACAGTGATTATTATCATTAGCAGCATTGCTGAGAACACGTTGGAAATCTGGGAGGACTTGAAGATCTTCCGAGGTTTGCATCCAGGGTGACTTGAACAGCACAGAGAGCCGAAAAACATATTAAACCTCTGTGATTTCAGCTTCTTCCGAATAGAAGGACGCGTGCCCACCTTACCTCAATCCCTTCCCCACAGCACCTGTATATGTGTATATATGTTTGTACAGATTTATTACTCTATTTATTCATTTATTTTACTTGTACATATCTATTCTATTTATCTTATTTTGTTAATATGTTTGGTTTCGTTCTCTGTCTCCCCCTTCTCGACTGTGAGCCCACTGTTGGGTAGGGACCGTCTCAATATGTTGCCAACTTGGACTTCCCATGTGCTTAGTACAGTACTCTGCACACAGTAAGTGCTCAATAAATAGGATTGATTGATTGATTGATTAAAGGAAAAGAAAGTATGGGGAAAGCCTATTTCCTCATTGCTAAGTGGACTCAGCGCTAAGTGGAGGATTACAGTGCCTGGCACCTGGAAAGCGTTTAACAAATACCATAATAATAATTAGACAAGAGTAAAGAGAATGGTCAATCCTCTCGCGGTTTCTTAGAGAAGCAGCGTGGCTCAGTGGAAAGAGCCCAGGCTTGGGAGCCAGAGGTCATGGGTTCAAATCCCGGCTCCGCCACTTGTCAGCTGTATGACTTGGGGCAAGTCACTTCACTTCTCTGGGCCTCAGTTGCCTCATCTGTAAATTGGGGATGAAGACTGTGAGCCCCACGTGGGACAACCTGATCACCTGTATCCCCCAGCGCTTAGTGCTTTGCACATAGTAAGCGCTTAACAAATGCCATCATTATTATTATTGTCATTAGTCTTATGCAAATGCTAAAGACTAAGAAACTGCTACAGAATTTACAAGGTTCGCAAATTTGTTAAGCTGGAAACTCCTTGAGGGCAGGATCGTGTCTACCGAGTGTACACGACTCTCCCAAAGGCTCAGTGTTAACACTCTGCATGAAGTAAGTGCTCAACAAATACCTCTGCTTGCTTGAAAGTATTCATCTTGAAGAACACATCACATCTCTATCCTTCTATTGTCCTCTCCCAAGCGCTTAGTACAGTGCTCTCTGCACACGGTAAGCGCCCAATAAATACCAAGGGGGTGGGACCCTGTGGGGGTAGACTGGGGGCCTTGTCGGCGGGGAACGTCCCTTTATCCTTCTATTGTCCTCTCCCAAGCGCTCAGTACAGTGCTCTCTGCACACAGTAAGCTCCCAATAAATGCCAAGGGGGTGGGACCCTCTGGGAGTAGACTGAGCGCCTTGTGGGCGGGGAACGTCTCTCTATCCTTCTATTGTCCTCTCCCAAGCACTCAGTACAGTGCTCTCTGCACACGGTAAGTGCCCAATAAATACCGAGGGGGCGGAACCCCGTGGGGGTAGACTGAGCACCTTGTGGGCAGGGAACGTCTCTTTATCCTTCTACTGTCAATCAATCAATCACATTTACTGAGCACTTACTGTGTGCAGAGCACTGTACTAAGTGCTTGGGAAGTACAAGTTGGCAAAGCGCTTAGTACAGTGCTCTCTGCACATGGAACCTGATCACTTTGTATCCCCCCCAGTGCTTAGAACAGTGCTTTGCACATAGTAAGCGCTTAACAAATGCCAACATTATTATTATTATTATTATTATTATTACTATTATTATTATTATTACACATTATCACTGATTCCCGACCCTCAGTCAGGACGTTTTCTTTAGGTCTGACCCAAGGCTTTCCTGTTGCAACTTAAAGCCATTTCTTTTTGCATCACCCTTCATTACAGCGGAAACCTGTAATAGCTATTGAGTTTGTCTAGTTGTTGGGAATCAATAAACCTGGGCTTCTGGTTGGTTTCTTTTGGAAATCCAGATTCCTTCTTATTTTAGGTTTATGGCGAGGCTCAAAAGCCGAGACGCAGAAACGAGAAGACGTTTCCTGAATGAGTCCCATAGAGCGGAGGTTGGGTTGCATAAATAAATACTATGGACTGATTGATTGATATTAATAATAATAATAATGATGGCATTTATTAAGCACCTGCTATGTGCACTATTCTAAGCGCTGGGGAGGTTACAAGGTGATCAGGTTGTCCCACGGGGGGCTCTCAGTCTTAATCCCCATTTTACAGATGAGGTAACTTGGGCACAGAGAAGTTGAATGATTTTCCCAAAGTCACACAGCTGACAATTGGCAGAGCCGGGATTTGAACCCATGACCTCTGACTCCAATGCCCGTGCTCTTTCCACTGAGCCACACTGCTTCTATCAACTCCCAATCAGAACCTCAAACCTCCTTGAACACGCCTACACATTAACCTGCAAAACAGCGAGGACCAGTGGAATCTACCCACTCCTGGGAGTCAGAGGACCTGTGTTCTAATTCTGCTTCTGCCTCTCGTCTGCTGTGTGACCTTGGACAAGTCACTTATCCATTCTGTATTATTTATTTATAGCAATGTCCGCCTCCCCATTTGTACTGTAAGGTCACTATGGGCAGGGAACTTGTCTACCAACTGTGCTGCATTGTACTTCCCCAAGCACTTAATACAGTGCTTTGCACACAGTAAGTGCTCAATAAATACCACTGATGAAGATGATGGTCATGATCAGTTAACCTCTCTGTGCTTCAGTTACCTCATCGGTAAAATAGGGATTAAATCTTACCCTCTCTTATTTAGACTGTAAACCCCATATGGGACAGGAACTGTTTATTTTGCATCTACCCCGGTGCTTAGTAATAATAATAATAACAATAATCACATTTATTAAGCACTTACTATGTGCAAAGCACTGTTCTAAGCGCTAGGGAGGTTACAAGGTGATCAGGTTGTCTCACGGGGGTCTCACAGTCTTAACCCCCACTTTACAGATGAGGTAACTGAGGCCCAGAGAAGTGAAGTGACTTGTCCAAAGTCACACATCTGACAATTAGTGGAGCGGGGATTAGAACCCATGACCTCTGACTCCAAAGCCTGGGCTCTTTCCACTGAGCCACGCTTCTACCCCTTCTAGACTGTGAGCCCACTATTGGGTAGGGACCGTCTCTATATATGCTGCCAATTTGTACTTTCCAAGCGCTTAGTCCAGTGCTCTGCACACAGTAAGCGCTCAATAAATACGATTGAATGAATGAATGAATGAATGAGCCACGCTTCTCCCCCTTCTAGACTGTGAGCCCACTGTTGGATAGGAACTGTCTCTCTATGTTGCCAACTTGTACTTCCCAAGCGCTTAGTCCAGTGCTCTGCACACAGTAAGCGCTCAATAAATACGATTGAATGAATGAATAAATGAGCCACGCTTCTCCCCCTTCTAGACTGTGAGCCCGCTGTTGGGTAGGGACCGTCTCTATATGTTGCCAACTTGTACTTCCCAAGCGCTTAGTCCGGTGCTCTGCACACAGTAAGCGCTCAATAAATACGATTGAATGAATGAATGAATGGTGCTTAACAAGTACTATTAAAAAAACATTGCAGTTTTGGAGAATCGGTGGTTAAGAGACAGGGATTTCCTTGATGACTTACACAGGGAGGAAACCCCTTCACAGATATTTATTTAAACTCGGTAGTTTGGGTCAGAGCTAAGAAAACACAGTGAAGGCCCCCACTGGAAAAATGAAGAGGATCTCGGGGATTCGGAAACGTACAGAGGTTGACACCAGGAGCTGAGGGGGAATGTTAGGCTGAGGCAAATGATGTTTTAGCGCTTAGTACAGTGCTCTGCACACAGTAAGCGCTCAATAAGTGCGATTGATTGATTGATTGATTTGGCAAGCAGAGCCGAGACCCCGCAGACCCCGAGGAAATGCTGATCAGCGGTGATGATGATGACGGTGATAGCCGTGATGAAAATATCAGCTCTCCAGCGGGCCTCTCCGCTCAAGCACCGCATCGGGGTAGTCTCCATGGGAACCAACCCTGGCCACAGTTTCTCACGGATACTCGGTACCTCAGAAATAAATCAGACAATTAAAAGACGAGAACGGAAGCTTGAAGGTGGATCCCTGCTGGGATAGGGTTTGGGAAGGAGCGGACCCGAGAAGAAAGCGAGCGTTGAAACACGCATCAGTCCTCCCTCCGTTAGGATGTTTGCTTCACTGCCGGCAGGGATAATAATAATAATTCATAATTATGGTATTTGGGAAGTGATTACTATATGCCCAGCATTGTTCTAAACACTGGGCAGGTACAAGGTAATCCCTTGTGGGTAGTCCTTGTCCCACACGGGGCTCACAGTCTTAATCCCCAGATGGGGGAACTGAGGCACAGATCAGTGAAGTGTCTTGCCCAAGATCACACAGCAGAAGCCTTATTAAAGGCACCTCTCCTCCAAGAGGCCTTCGTAGTCCAGGCTCCATCTTTCCTCTTCTCCCATTCCCTTCTGCGTCGCCGTACTTTCTTCCTTTCTTCTCCCCCCTCCACCAGCCCCACAGCACTTATGTACATATCTGGCATTGATTTATTTGTATCGATGTCTGTCTCCCCTCTCTAGAGTGTAAGCTCGTTGTGAGCAGGGAATGTGTCTATTTATTGTTGTATTTTCCCAAGTGCTTAGTACAGTCCTCTGTGCACGGTAAGCACTCAATCAGTACAATTGAAAGAGTGAATGAATGACAAGTGGCGGAGCCGGGATTAGAACCCACATCCTCTGGCTCCCTTGTACGCGTTCTTCATTCATTCAATCGTATTTAATGAGCGCTTACTGTGTGCAGAGCACTGGACTAAGTGCTTGGGAAGTCCAAGTTGGCAACATCTAGAGACGGTCCCTACCCAACAGTGGGCTCACAGTCTAGAAGGGGGAGACAGACAACAAAACAAACCATATTAACAAAATAAAATGAATAGAATAGTAAATAGTTCTTGCCACTGCTGCTTCTCATGCAGTGCACAGGGAGGGATAATAATAATAATTCATAATTATGGTATTTGGTAAGTGCTTACTGTATGCCAAGTACTGTTCTAAACACCGGGCAGATACAAGGTAATCCCTTGTGGGTAGTCCTTGTCCCACACGGGGCTCACAGTCTTAATCCCCAGATGAGGGAACTGAGGCACAGATCAGTGAAGTGTCTTGCCCAAGGTCACACAGCAGAAGCCTTATTAAAGGCACCTCTCCTCCAAGAGGCCTTCCTAGACCAGGCTCCATCTTTCCTCTTCTCCCATTCCCTTCTGCGTCGCCCTACTTGCTCCCTTTCTTCTTCCCCCCTCCCAGCCCCACAGCACTTATGTACATATCTGGCATTGATTTATTTGTATCGATGTCTGTCTTCCCTCTCTAGAGTGTGAGCTCGTTGTGAGCAGGGAATGTGTCTATTTATTGTTGTATTTTCCCAAGTGCTTAGTACAGTCCTCTGCGCATGGTAAGCGCTCAATCAGTACAATTGAAAGAGTGAATGAATGACAAGTGGCGGAGCCAGGATTAGAACCCACATCCTCTGGCTCCCATGTACGCGTTCTTCATTCATTCAATCGTATTTAATGAGCGCTTACCGAGTACAGAACACTGTACTAAGCACTTGGGAAGTACAAGTTGGCAACATAAAGAGATGGTCCCTACCCAACAGCGGGCTCACAGTCTAGAAGGGGGAGACAGACAACTAAGCAAAACATATTAACAAAATAAAATAAATAGAATATCAATCAATCAATCAAATGTATTTATTGAATGCTTACTGTGTGCAGAGCACTGTACTAAGCGCTTGGGAAGTACAAGTTGTCAACATATAGAGACAGTCCCTACCTAACAGTGGGCTCACAGTCTAGAAGGGGGAGACAGACAACTGAACAAAACATATTAACAAAGTAAAATAAATAGAATATCAATCAATCGTATTTATTGAGCGCTTACTGTGTGCAGAGCACTGTACTCAATCAATCAATCAATTGTATTTATTGAACGCTTACTGTGTGCAGAGCACTGTACTAAGCGCTTGGGAAGTACAAGTTGGCAACATATAGAGACATTCCCTACCCAACAGTGGGCTCACAGTCTAGAAGGGGGAGACAGAGAACAAAACCAAACATATTAACAAAATGAAATAAATATAATATCAATCAATCAATCATATTTATTGAGTGCTTACTGTGTGCAGAGCACTGTACTAAGCGCTTGGGAAGTACAAGTTGGCAACATATAGAGACAGTCCCTACCCAACAGCAGGCTCACAGTCTAGAAGGGGGAGACAGAGAACAAAACCAAACATATTAACAAAATACAATAATAGAACAGATATGTACAAGTAAAATAGTAAATAGTTCTTGCCACTGCTGCTTCTCATGCAGTGCACAGGGAGGGACAATTCCCTTGCTTCTGGTCATCCCCGTGGCCACATTTGCACCCCATCTGGTTTTGAAACAAAAGCTCCCTCCTGGATTTTGATTTTATTTCATCATCAATTGTATTTATTGAGCGCTTACTGTGTGCAGAGCACTGTACTAAGCGCTTGGGAAGTACAAGTTGGCAACATATAGAGATAGTCCCTACCCAATTTTGTATATTGCACATTTGTACTTGATCCTCATGCCGGTTTAATGCCTTAGTGTTTCATTGCTCCGGCTATTCTGAGACTACACAACTATAGTCATAGATTGTGACCCTCTTGCAAGTCAGGGTTCATGTCTACTTCCTAACTGTATCTTCTTTCCCAGCGTTTAGTACACAGTACTCATGTGTTCCCCTCTCAGAGTCGCATCTGGAGAGTTTCCAGGTCTCTACCAGTCTCGACTATGGGAGGGAGAGTCAAGTAGAGGCCTAACCCATTCCATTTCTAGCTTGGCCAGTGGCTAGCAAGTGGAAGGCCATCGGCTACAAGTCAAAACTCACTTGCGTTGGGCAGCAGCGGCGCCGGAGAGAGTCGAGGGCGGAGACTCAAGCCTACTGTGTGGACGGAGGCCGTGGTAAACCACTACCTTATTTTTACCAAGAAAACTCTCTGGATCCACTACCAGACGATTGCAGATGGAGGTGGGGGGTTCTGGGAGAGATAATAATAATGTTGGTATTTGTTAAGCGCTTACTATGTGCAAAGCACTGTTCTAAGCACTGGGGGGAACACAAGGAGATGAGAGTGTCCCATGTGGGGCTCACAGTCTAATCCCCATTTTACAGATGAGGGAACTGAGGCACAGAGAAGTGAGGTGACTTGCCCAAGGTCCCACAGCAGACATGTGGGGGAGGGGGGATTCAAACCCATGACCTCTGACTCCCAAGCCCGCGCTCTTTCCACTGAGCCACGCTGCTTCCATTGTGTGATGTGAGATGTGTCCATTGTGAGATGTGTCCATTGACATCACTGTGGGTCGGAGACGACTCGACACTTAATAAATACTATTAGTACTACGACTACTACTATGGGGAAGCAGCGTGGCTCAGTGGAAAAGAGCATGGGCTTTGGAGTCAGAGGCTGTGGGTTCAATCAATCAATCGTATTCAATCAGTCGTATTTATTGAGCGCTTACTGTGTGCAGAGCACTGTACTAAGCACTTGGGAAGTACAAGTTGGCAACAGATAGAGACAGTCCCTGCCCAACAGAGGGCTCACAGTCTAGAAGGGGGAGACAGAGAACAAAACCAAAAGTATTAACAAAATAAAATAAATAGGATAGATATGTACAAGTAAAATAGAGTAATAAATCTGTACAAACATATATCCATATATACAGGTGCTGTGGGGAAGGGAAGGAGGTAAGACGGGGGGGATGGAAAGGGAGATGATGGGGAGAGGAAGGTTCAAATCCCAGCTCTGCCAATTGTCAGCTGTGTGACTCTGGGCAAGTCACTTCACTTCTCTGGGCCTCAGTTTCCTCATCTGTAAAATGGGGATTAAGACTGTGAGCCCCCCGTGGGACAACCTCATCCCTTCAAGGCCCTACTGAGAGCTCACCTCCTCCAGGAGGCCTTCCCAGATTGAGCCCCCTCCTTCCTCTCCCCCTCTTTCCCCTCTCCATCCCCCACACCTTACCTCCTTACCCTCCCCACAGCACCTGTATAGATGTATATATGTTTGTACAGATTTATTACTCCATTTATTTTACTTGTACATATCTATTCTATTTATTTTACTTTGTTAATATGTTTGGTTTTGTTGTCTGTCTCCCCCTTCTAGACTGTGAGCCCACTGTTGGGTAGGGACCATCTCTATATGTTGCCAACTTGTACTTCCTAAGTGCTTAGTACAGTGCTCTGCACACAGTAAGTGCTCATTAAATACAATTGATTATAACCTCCCCAGTGCTTAGAACAGTGCTTTGCACATAGTAAGCACTTAATAAATGCCATCATCATTATTATTATTATTACTGGTACTTCTGCTGCCATTGCTAAACAAGTAGGCGAGCCACCTGCCTGCCCCATTGGCAGACTGAGGGAGGGACATTGTCCTGGAAAATAAGTTGGTTTTGTTTTGTTTTGGTTTTTTATTAATATGTTTTGTTTTGTTGTCTGTCTCCCCCTTCTAGACTGTGAGCCCGCTGTTGGGTAGGGACCGTCTCTATATGTTGCCAACTTGTACTTCCCAAGCACTTAGCACAGTGCTCTGCACACAGTAAGCACTCAATAAATACAATTGAATGAATGAGTGAATGAATGGAAAATATGTTGGTTTTGTTTTGTTTTTTTGTCTGTCTCCCCCTTCTAGACTGTGAGCCCGCTGTTGGGTAGGGGCCGTCTCTATATGTTGCCAACTTGTACTTCCCAAGCACTTAGCACAGTGCTCTGCACACAGTAAGCACTCAATAAATACAATTGAATGAATGAGTGAATGACTGGAAAATATGTTGGTTTTGTTTTGTTTTGTTGTCTGTCTCCCCCTTCTAGACTGTGAATCTGTTGTTGGGTAGGGACCGTCTCTATATGTTGCCAACTTGGACTTCCCAAGCACTAAGTACAGTGCTCTGCACAGAGTAAGTGCTCAATAAATACGATTGAATGAATAAATGAGTGAATGTGGGAATGAATCAGAGAGATTAGGAGAGAAAGAGTGGAACTACAACAATGGTGGTATTTGCTAAGCGCTTACTACATGCTAGGCACTGTCCCACTAGGGGCTCATGATCTTAGTCCCCATTTTACAGATGAAGTAGCTGAGATACAGAGAAGATAAATGACCCACTCAAGGTCACGCAGCAGATAAGTGGGAAGAGCTGGGATTACAACCCAGGTCCTTCTGTCTTCCAGGCTCATGCTCTATCCACTGGACTACGCTGCTTCTCTGTAATATAATAATGGCATTTATTAAGTGCTTACTATGTGCAAAGCACTGTTCTAAGTGCTGGGGAGGTTACAAGGTGACGAGGTCGTCCCACGGGGGGCTCACAGTCTTCACCCCCCATTTTAAAGATGAGGGAACTGAGGCCCAGAGAAGTGAAGTGACTTGCCCAGAGTCACACAGCTGACGAGTGGCGGAGCCGGGATTTGAACCCACGACCTCCGACTCCAAAGCCCGGGCTCTTTCCACTGAGCCACACTGTAATAAGAAGGTGAGGGAAGGGAGATGGAACTTTAATAAATGCCAAAGTGCATTTGGAATGACTGTAGATGTGCTTGTGTGTGTGTGTGTGTGCGTCTAAGAGCAAACAAATGGATGGGAACGTGAAGTGTCCAGGATGTGGATTCATGAGAGAAAGAGAGCAACTCATTGTCGGGGTGGGAATGTGCCTGATTGGGAGGAAATGCGAGAAGCAGCAAGGCCTAGTGGATAGACTGCGGGCCTGGGATTCAGAAGGTCATAGGCTCTCCGCGTGGCTCAGTGGAAAGAGCCCGGGCTGTGGACTCAAAGGTCATGGGTTCAAATCCCGGCTCCACCAATTGTCAGCTGTGTGACTTTGGGCAAGTTGCTTCACTTCTCTGGGCCTCAGTTCCCTCAACTGTAAAATGGGGATGAAGACTGTGTGCCCCCGGGGGACAAACTGATCACCTCGTAACCTCCCCAGTGCTTAGAACAGTGCTTTGCACATAGTAAGCGCTTAATAAATGCCATCATTATTATTATTATTATTCTCATCTCGGCTCTGCCACTTGTCTGCTGTGTGACCTTGGTCAAGTCACTTCACTTCTTTGTGCCTTGGTTACCTCGTCTTTCCCCCCTCTTTCCTCTCCCCCTCCTCCCCCTCCCCCTCCCCCCCGCCTTACCTTCTTCCCCTCCCCACAGCACCTGTATATATGTTTGTACAGATTTATTACTCTATTTATTTTACTTGTACATATTTATTCTATTTATTTTATTTTGTTAATATGTTTTGTTTTATTGTCTGTCTCCCCCTTCTAGACTGTGAGCCCGCTGTTGGGTAGAGGCCATCTTTATATGTTGCCAACTTGTACCTCCCAAGTGCTTAGTACAGTGCTCTGCACACAGTAAGCGCTCAATAAATACGATTGAATGAATGAATGAATGAATAGTACAGTGTTTTGCATCATCATCAGCAATCGTATTTATTGAGAGCTTACTGTGTGCAGAGCACTGTATATGATTGAATGAACGGATGAATAATATGGGGATTGAGACTGTCAGCCCCAGGTGGGACAAGGGACTGTGTCCAAACCGATTTGCTTGTATCCACCCCAGTGCTTAGTACAGTGCCTGGCACACAGTAAGCACTCAACAATTACCATAATTATTAATTATCATTATTTTTGTGGCTACAGTGAGTGTGTGGGAGAGCCCAGAGCTCTGGATACTGAAACGTGGGTATGGGGTTGAAGCCAGCAGTAGGTTGCATCTGAAAGGCAGAACAGGATTTGGCAACTTGGACACCAGAATGGTTGTGAAGTTAAAAAGATTGTCAAATTTCCCCCTGTAGTGTGGGATGGGGAGGGGTGGAGGGGGGCTGAGGTCAAAGGATGCCCAAGCACTCTTTCAGGCCCCAGGACAAAGGAGCAGTGTGGCCAAGTGGAAAGTGCCTGGGCCTGGGGTTGGAGGATGTAAATTCTAATCCTAGCTGGACAATTTACCTGCTGTGTGAGTTTGGGCCAGTCATTTCACTTCTCTGTGCCTCAGTTCCCTCATCTGCCCAATGGGGATTTAATACCTGTGCTCCCTGCTACTTAGAATGTGACCTGTATGTGGTACCTGACTATCTTCTATCTATCCCAGCCCATAGTACAGTGTTTGGCACATAATAAGCACTTAATCCCACTATTATTACTATTATTACTACTGTTAAGACAGTCTCCCCTGTGGGCCCTGTCAGGGCCTGGAAATAGGAATGGTCTCAGGGAAGAAATCAGCTCAAGTCTCTCCCCTTGCAAAATCAATCAATCCTTTGTATTTATTGAGCACTTACTGTGCGTAGAACACTGTACTAAGAGAAGCAGCGTGGCTCAGTGGAAAGAGCCAGGGCTTTGGAGTCAGAGGTCATGGGTTCAAATCCTAGCTCCACCAATTGTCAGCTGTGTGACTTTGGGCAAGTCACCTAACTTCTCTGGGCCTCAGTTCCCTCATCTGTAAAATGAGGATGAAGACTGTGAGCCCCCCATGGGACAACCTGATCACCTCGTAACCTCCCCAGCGCTTAGAACAGTGCTTTGCTCATAGTAAGCGCTTAATAAATGTCATTATTATTATTATTATTATTACTAAGTGCTTCTGCAAAGTCGGCAGAAGGGTTCCCTGCCCATAATAAGCAAAAAGTCAGAGAGTTGAACTGGGGTCTGCCCTTGGTGGTGGAGGTTCCACTAGACTGCAAACTCCTTGAAGGCAGGGATTGCATCTACCACCTTTATTGTATTGTGCTCTCCCAAGCACTTAGCACAGTGTTCTGCGCACAGTAAGCCCTCTACCAATATGATTGATTGATTGATTGTAAGCACCTGCACATTTCCTTTACTTTCTACTTTTAGGACTCTTTACCTCACCCATCTCCCAGAAAGCATATTAACAGTTGGGAGAACAGAGATCAAATTGGGATCTCCCAAATAACCATCTCCAGCTGAGTTGGCTTCTGTCCAACTTGTACTTCCCAAGCGCTTAGTACAGTGCTCTGCACAGAGTAAGCGCTCAGTAAATACGACTGAATGAATGAATGAATGAATGAATGACCAACTGGAACAGACTCTACTGGGTTTCATGACCCTGGAGAACAAAATAATGTAACCGACCGGCTTTCCTCTTCCCCTTCAATCCCACCCTCCCGAGAATCAATCAATCATATTTATTGAGCGCTTACTGTGTGCAGAGCACTGTACTAAGCGCTTGGGAAGTACAAGTTGGCAACATATAGAGACAGTCCCTACCCAACAGTGGGAATGGCTAAGGTGCTTTTAGAAAAGCAGTCTGGAACGCCCATTATTTTATGCTAACTTCTTCTTTTATTACATAAAACTAATACGCTCAATTTGTCATTTTTTAATAACTCTTCGTAAATTAATTTAGCTCCTACTAAAGGCTAGGGGGTGCGTCTTCCTCTGGAAGCTATGTGTCTACTGCTCTACTCTAATTTGCCGGGATTTTTGCCTTCCTGAAATGAAATTATTGGGTCTAATAACAAGAAGGCTAATGGAATTACACATCGTCCCCGATTGAGGTTGACTGCCTCTCAGATTCACATGTCGGCTCCCCTCCGCAGACACAAATACACGCTGAACCTCCCACGGTGGCTGAGGAGACCTCTGTCCGGTTGCACATTCTCCGATGCACATCTGGAAGCCTCGTACCAAAAAGGCAGAGCAGCGCATCACGATGGACCTTTCTCTGAGAACGGTAGTAGCAGTAATATTTATTAAGCACTTACTGTGTGCAGAGCACTGTGTTAAACACTGGGAGGGAGTACACCGGTGCGCCCTGCACACAGTAAGTGCTCAATAAATACGATTGAATGAATGAATGAAGAGAATCAGCGTGGCTCAGTGGAAAAGGCAAGGGCTTTGGAGTCAGAGGTCGTGGGTTCAAATCCCGGCTCCACCACGTGCCAGCTGTGTGACTTTGGGCAATTCACTTCAGTTCTCTGGGCCTCAGTTCCCTCATCTGTAAAATGGGCATGAAGACTGTGTGCCCCCCGTGGGACAACCTGATCACCTTGCAACCACCCCAGCGCTTAGAACAGTGCTTTGCACATAGTAAGCACTTAATAAATGCCACTATTTATTATTATTATTATTAATGAATGAATTAGGCATCATCCCTGTCCCCCCTGGGGGGCTCATACTCGTCAGGATAGGACTAGACATCAGAAGGGAATTGGTTGGGAAAAGAATAGAGGGGCTTGTAAAGTTCCAGGAGCCAAATGCCTAGATGGACACTTCTTATACCAATAATAATAGTAACGATGAATAATGATGGTATTCGTTAAGCGCTTATTATATGCCAAGCACTATGCAAAGTTGTGGGGTAGATAAAAGGTATAATTAAGTCAAGCCCTCTCAAGGTCACACTTGGAGAGTGTCTCTATATGTTGCCAACTTGTACTTCCCAAGTGCTTAGTACAGTGCTCTGCACACAGTAAGCGCTCAATAAATACGATTGAATGAATGAATGAATGAATGAGTTTCCAGTCCTCTACCAGTCACGACTACAGGAGGGAGAGTCAAGCAGAGGCCTGTCCATTCCATTCCTAGCTCGGGCAGTGGCTAGTGAGTGGAAGGCCATCTGCTACAAGTCAAAACTCCCCTGTGCCGGGCAGCATTCATTCAATCAATCAATCAATCGTATTTATTGAGCGCTTACTGTGTGCAGAGCACTGTACTAAGCGCTTGGGAAGTACAAGTTGGCAGCAGCGGCACCCCAGGGGAGAGTTGAGGGCAGAGGCTCGTTTACTGTGCAGAAGGAGGCGATGGTAAACTACTTCTGTATTTTTTAGCAAGAAAACTCTATGGATCCACTACCAGATTGATTGCAGATGGAAGCGGGGCGTTCTGGGAGAGATGTGTCTATGGCGTCGCTATGGGTAGGACACGACTCAACAGCATAAGACAGCAACAATTAAGTTAAACACAGCATCTGTGCCACCTGGGACTCACAGACCAAGTAGGAGTGAGAATGGGTATTGAAGCAGCGTGGCTTAGTGGAAAGAGCACAGGTTTGGGAGTCGGAGGACGTGGGTTCTAATCCTGGCTCTGCCACTTGTCTCCTGTGTGACCTTGGGCATGTCACTTCACTTCTCTGTGCCCTAGTGACCTCATCTGTAAAAAATTGAGGATTAAGACTGCGAGCCCCACGTGGGACAACCTGATTACCTCATTCATTCATTCAATCGAGCACTTCCTGTGTGCTCTGCACTGTACTGTACTAACTGCTTGGGAAGTACAAGTTGGCAACATACCCCAGCATTTAGAACAGTATGTGGCACGTAGTAAGCGCTTAACAAATGCCATCATTATCATCATTATTATTATTATTTTACAGGTGAAGCATCTGAAGCACTTGGCAACTCAAGCGACTCTCCCAAGGTGACACAGCTGGTGATCGTTTCCCCACCCAGAATGTTGGTCTATTTAAGGTTTTTATGTTTTGCTAGCACATAAGAAGGATCCAAGATGTGCCTTCTAAAACGGGCCAACCTTGTTAGACCCAAACCAACAGTGAAGCGTGCAAAGTCATAGGATCAGACTATCCGAGGCAGGAAGAGACGGAGACAGCTCTCTGTGGGAGTACTTCCTCTGAGTCTCTCTCTCTTTCTCTTCCTTCTCTCTTTCTTCTCCCTCTGTCTCCTCTATCTTCTCTCTCTCTCCTCTCTTCTTTCCGTCTCTCTCTTTCTCTTCAGGTTTGCCCATCAAAGTTGAAGTTTTGCCAGCCAGGGTTGGCGACACCCAGGCATAGTGCCCTCTTGTCTAGCTGAGCCAACCCAAACTGACCCGGAGGAGACCGGGCACCTCAGAGAAATGGAAGGGGAAATTCAGAGCTTCCCCTCCGGTGCCAGCCTGGATTTACGCTGACCTTAGCTCCTGAGGATGGGGTAGATCAACAGCTCCCTGAGGAAAGGGATCACGTTTATCAACTCTATTGCACTCCTCCAAGAGCTTAATACACTGTTCTGAACAGAGTAAGTGCTCAGTAAATGCCACTGAATGATAGATTGGGAGGAGAACAGGTGGGGAGAAACCGATTAAATATCATCTATATTCATTCATTCAATCGTATTTATAGAGCGCTTACTGTGTGCAGAGCACTGTACTAAGCGCTTGGGAAGTACAAGTTGGCAACATGTAGAGACGGTCCCTACCCAACAGTGGGCTCACAGTCTAGAAGAAAGTGAACACAAGGTGCAGATGCATTTAATAAGTGGGACAGTGAGGCAGGGTGGGAGTTGGGTGGGCTTCAAATGGGGGAATGAATGCCAACTCTCCCACTCGTTAACTAACCTGTGCACTATCCCACTCCTCCCTCGTTCTCTCGTTCAAACTCCCCCACTTATTTTCTCTCATCCACGTGCTCTTTTGTGCTTCCTAGCTCTCTGTTTCTGTCTCTCTCTGTGTCTCTCCCCATTGTCAGGTCAGGTACTCTCCCCCATATCTTGGTTCCCCACTGTTTCTTGCTACTCGAATGCTTAGTTTGTCTACATGGTCAGGTTGTTCCTGACTGAGACTAGGGGAAGGTGGGATGTGGGATTTTTTTATGGCATTTGTTAATAATAATAATAATAATAATAGCATTTATTAAGTGCTTACTATGTGCAAAGCACTGTTCTAAGCGCTGGGGAGGTTACAAGGTGATCAGGTTATCAATCAATCAATCAATCGTATTTATTGAGCGCTTACTGTGTGCAGAGCACTGTACTAAGCGCTTGGGAAGTACAAGTTGGCAACATATAGGTGCCCACAGGGGGCTCACAGTCTTAATCCCCATTTTACAGATGAGGTAACTGAGACACAAAGAAGTTAAGTGACCTGCCCAAAGTCACACAGCTGACAATTGGTGGAACCAGGATTTGAACCCATGACCTCGGACTCCAAAGTCCGTGCTCTTTCCACTGAGCCACGCTGCTTTAAGCGCTTACTATGTGCCAAGCTCTCTACTAAGCCCTGGGGTAGATAAAAGCTAAACACTTTGGACACAGTCTCTGTCCCACATGGGGCTCCCAGTCTTAACTCTCTGTCCCACGTGGGGCTCACAGTCTTAATCCTCATTTTACACATTAGGTAACTGAGGCACAGAGAAGTGAAGTGACTTGCCCGAAGTCCCACAGCAGACAAGTGAAAGAAGCTAGGATTAGAAGCCAGTTCCTCTGACTCCTGGGCTCATGTTCTGATTTGACTTTGAGACACCCCCCCCCCCCCCACTCCCTCTGAACCTTTCTTCTAGTTCAGCTGTCTCGGGACTGCATTGGGATGCCACATCTAGATGGAGGGAGAATTTCAGGACCTGTTGGCGTTCTCTTCACCCTACCCCCAGGCTCTTTTTCCATGAGGCAGGGCAGGGCGGAGAGCCTCAGCAGGAAGCAGCATGGTCCAGTGGATGGAACTGGGAATCAGGAGACTTGGGTTCTAATCCCAGCTCTGCCGCCTGCCTGTTGTGTGACCCTGGGGAAGTCACTTCACATTTCTGTGCTTCACTTCCCTCATTCATAAAATGGGGATTAAAGACCTGTTCTCTTTCCCCCTTAGACTGTGAGTCACGTGAGGGGACCGGGACGATGTCTAATCTAATTGTGTCATATCGACCCCAGCACTTGGTAAGTAATTAAGTGCTTAACTAATATTATTGTTATCATTATTATCAGGGTGAGCCAGTTCCACCTGACTTGATAAGCATCAGAGCACCATGTCTTTCTGTCCCTGGGGGCTGACACCTGTTTCTAATCAGGGCAAACCTTTTCCAACTCACCAATCTCCTCCTTCCCCTGGACAGTAGAAACGCTCTTAAATGCTGAAAAGTAATAAGAAGGGCAGCATACATTCAAGAGTCAACAGGTTCCTGCTATCAAATCATATTTGCAAAACCAATCGGCCCACAGTCATTTTCAGCAGCCTATGAAATTTTCACCTCATTCCTGCCACAATCAATTTTTCTCTGCAGAAGATGGGGCCACCCCCAGGGCTGCCCCTAATTCTCACTCTCCCTCCATCTCCATCTCACCCTTACAACAAAGAGGCCTGTGAATGCTTCTGTGGATACACTTATCAGCCAATAATATTACAGGGCAGGTTTCACTAACACCCACGCAACCAGTCTTGTGAGGGCAAATTGAATTAGAGGTAACTATTTCTACTGGCCCACCACCTAAGCATTTTTCTAGTCCTCTGTGCCTCAAGGATTGTTCATTTACAAGGTCGTGATCTATTAAAAGTCTCAGAACCTAAGAGGTGATGGAAAGGAGATGCAAAATTCCAACTCTCTATTCAGGTCATCAATAAGGGACGTGGAAACCAGGTGACACAAACATCTTGGCCAGATTAGAACCCTGCACGGGGAACTCCTTCTCTTTGATGAAATGAAATAAAGGCGGGTGGCCAAAAAGAAAGTCCGTAGTTCTACCCACAACATGTCCTCTAAAGAAAGCAAGGCAGAAAAATCTCCTTCTTTCCCCACAGCTCCCTCAACTCCATTTGCCTTTGACCTGTGAAAAGCTTGCCATGCTTTTTTGGCTGGCAGGATATCTTACAGAGAGGTAACTCATGCAGGTGCAGAGAAACAATTGATAAGCCATTTTCTGATTCAGAAGGTACAGAAATGCGTCGGAAAACACATTAGAGAAGCAACATGGCCTAGTGGAAAGAGCACGGGCCAAGGAGTTGGAGAATCTGGATTCTAATCCCGACTCTGTCAGTTGCCTGCTGGGTGACTTTGGGTAACTCACTTAACTTCTCTGTGCCTCGGTTGTCTCCTCTGCAAAATGGGGATTAAATACCTGCTCTTCCTTTTAACAGGAGAAGCAGCCTGGTGACTTGTGCTCTAGTGGCTAGAGCATGGGCCTGAGTCAGAAGGTCATGGGTTCTAATC
The DNA here is from genome assembly GCF_015852505.1 of Tachyglossus aculeatus. NCBI lineage: Eukaryota > Metazoa > Chordata > Mammalia > Monotremata > Tachyglossidae > Tachyglossus > Tachyglossus aculeatus. The sequence goes on along the minus strand of NC_052101.1, from coordinate 20,030,778 downwards.
CTGACTCCGGTACTTGACTGCTTGGGCAACCTCGGGCAAATCACTTCACTTTTCATTCATTCATTCAATTGTATTTATTGAGCGCTTACTATGTGCAGAACACTGTACTAAGCACTTGGGAAGTACAAGTCGGCAACATATGGAGACAGTCCCTACCCAACAACGGGCTCACAGTCTAGAAGGGGGAGACAGACAACAAAACAAACCATGTAGACAGGTGTCAAGACCGTCAGAATAAATAGAATTACAGCTCTATGCACATCATTAACAAAATAAATACAGTAGTAAATATGGACAAGTAAAATAAATAGAGTAATAAATCTGCACAAATGTATACAAGTGCTGTGGGGAGGGGAAGGGAATAGGGTTGGGGCGATGAGGAGGAGGAGAGGAAAAAGGGGGCTCAGTGTGGGAAAACCTCCTGGAGGAGGTGACCTCTCAATAGGGCTTTGAGAGGAAGCGAGCTAGCTTGGCGTTGTGTGGAGGGAGGGCACTCACTTCTCTATGCCTAAGTTACCTCATCCGTAAAAGCGAGGTTGAGACTGTGAGTACAGGGACCATGTCCAACCTGATTTACTTTATATCCACCCCAGCACTTAGTACAGTGCCTGATACATAGCAAGCTCTTAATAAATATCACTTATTATTATTATTAAACTGTAAGATCAAAATGGGACAGGGACTGTATCTACTCCAGTGCTTAGAACAGTGTTTGGCACATAGTACACGCTTAATTAATGCCATAATAAAAAAAGGAAACGGTCCATTGCAGGAGAGTGCTTTGCTTGGCTGTCTTCCCTCGGCTGCTATGAATCGTTATTTCTGTGGGCTGAGAGCTCTTTCCATATGAACCACCCAACCATATGAGGAACCCCATGCTTTTTTCTCAGGAAAGGAATTGGGAAGCCATAAGCTCGGGAACCACTGAATCAAATCAGAACGGCAACACAGGCATTTGGAACGGGAAAAGTCATTCAAGATAACATTTCCCAGTGGTTGTGACCTCCCTTTCCTTCTGGAGTGAGACTTTCTTCCTGAAGTAAATGCAGAGAACCTGGCAGAAGATGAGGCCCTCGGGCCATTTGCCACTCCATGCCTCATTGGCGAGATGGTGAGCCTGAGGTGCCAAACTCCTCCCAGAATTAGCACTAACCCCAGTTCTCTCCTTCCAATACTGTGCACAATGTAAGTGCTTAGTAAATGCACTTACCCTGCTAAGACTTGTCCCTGCTGCCTTTATCCATTTAGGGTATATCTATGAGTCTTCCAATAGCATCTCTCCGCTTGATTGATTCTGATAATAACAGTAATAATAATAATCGTGGTATCTGTTAAGTGTTTGCTATGGGCTGAGCACTGTACTAAGTGCCAGGGTAGATACAAGCTCATCAGGTCCCACATGGGGCTCACGGTCTAAGTAGAAGAGAGAACAGATATTGAATATCCATTGTCAGCTGTGTGTTTTGGGGCAAATCACTTCACTTCTCTGTGCCTTAGTTACCTCATCTGTAAAGTGAGCCCTCCATGGGACAACCTGATCACCTTTTTTCAACGCTTAGAACAGTGCTTGGCACATAGTAAGTGCTTAACAAATGCCACCATTATTATCATTATTATTATTAATATTTTGAAGATGAGGGAGGTATGAGGTAACTTGCCCAAGGTCACATAGCAGGTAAGTAGAGGAGTCGGAAATAGAACACAGGTTCTCTGACACTCAGGCCTATGCTCTTTCCACTAGCCCATGCTGCTTCTGTGATTCTGCCCTTCCAGGCCAATTTCTTAAACTGTTCAGGTTGAGGGAAGAGAGAAACCTATTGGATCCCTACCTCTCACCACCTCCCTTTCTCTTTAGTCCTCCCTCCCCTTTTTCCTTCCTCTTCCCTTCTTCCCTTTCTTCCAACAATTAAAGCCATTCCCGAAGCCAGCGTTGGCTCTGAACAGGCTAGAAGAGAGCTGGCATCTCAGTCCCCTTTACAGACCAAAACGGGCAGCATTTTCTTGTTTATAAATATTAGGTTTGCCCCGGCATTGCTCAGTACTACAAAACAAATTGGAAGGAGAGAGGAAAAGAATTTGCCAGTTGCCAGTTACCATGTGCACTTTTGGCACAAATATTGAATAAAGCTATTTGTTACACAATGAAGTGGAAGGGTGATTTATCACATGGCAAGAACGATCACCCTAAAAGGGCCGGAACAAATTTCTGTTGGATTTCCAACCGGGTATCGGGATGCACTCTTCCGAACCTGAGTTTAATTAAGAGCACAGGTCCCAGGGGAGAATAATTCTTGGACATCGCAGGATCTCCCCGAAACATTCTGACACGGCTTTAAAACTTCTTTAACCTGACATCTGCCACGGGGCAGTCTCTGCAGATTACAGGAATGAGGAGTTCCCCCTGGAATCTAAACACACCACATACACATCCCGCACCCTTTCACGGCAGAAATAGCGGAGATGGTTTCAGAGCCCTATTCATTCTGCCACACTGCTGTCTGAAAGCAAAGCCGTTGAAGAGGAGGAGAGGACGCGTGGAAAAGGAGGAGGGGGAAGCCCTACTTTCCCGACTGCTGCCTTTCCTTCAAGATGCCTTTCTAGCAAATACACAGTAGTCAGGGAAGACGGGAAAGGAAACAGCCTTACCATTGCTGTGAAAAAGGACTAGATCCCCAACACATGGCATCGTCCTTCAAGTATTTCTCCTCATCATTTCGGTGGGGGCCGGCACCGGAGGAAGTCGAGGTGAAACTTCTTACCCGCAATTGGGAGCCACGGCGTCCCTCCTTTAGCCGCTGGAAATTCTGACCGGTCTTTCTTCGGAGAGGCTGCAGGGAAGGGGCTCTTCTCAGTCTTTCCTGCCCCCTCCCTTGCCCCAGCTCTCCCCCACTAGAGGAATAGGTGTCCAGACCTGCCTTTCCAAGGGCCGATCTGTGCAGGAGAGGCAACAGGAGCAGAGGAGGTGACAGCGGCAGGAGCCTTCACTGTGCCGAAGCAGTTTTTCAAAGCCCATGCTGCCCGACTACGTTACAGCAAACCGATTCATTCCGGAGCAGCCAATGAGCACACGGTGACAGAAGGATGCTGGCTCCAGGCCCCCATCCCCCTTCCTTAGTGCCACTTCTACTACAAAACTCAGGCTGGGGAAGAGGAGGAAGAAACATGGAGATTATAACACTGAGACCATGCTCTAGGGAAATCTAACAGTGGGCTCAGTCCCTGACTTACTTCTCCTCTGCATCCATTCATTCAACCGTATCTATCGAGCGCTTACTGTGTGTATAAGGCAGGGACCCCTGAAGGGGCTTCTTCCTACTTGGTTTTATCTCTACCCCCGGGGATTAAGATTTTCAGAGCTACATCCTCCTCCACGCTCTGTGGACCCTTTCCTTTTTTTTCCTTCTTTGCCTAAAGCAGCTTTGTATCCACAGTTTTAGAGTGGTAATAGAAATTCTCGGACTTTCAAAATAGAACCGGGATTTTCTGGTGCTATTTCCATGTCATCTTTCCGCCGGGACGCGCCGACCTGGTCTGTGGTCGGATCGTCTGACTTTCGAGTTCGAGTGTTCACGTTTCCCGTAGAGGGGTGGAAGGTGTGACCGGGATCTCCGACAGTTCGCGTTGGCTTGTTCGTTTGATATCGCTGACCCCCTGATTTTTCACTTTCGATCCTTGTTTTTGAGCGGTGGGAGGAAAAAATAAAGGTAAAACCTGAGTGTTCGTACATCATCTTTTCTCAAAGATTTCAAGGCACTTCGTGTATGGTTAGCCTGAGCTCTTTCTCCCTCCTGTGGAAGGCCTGGAATCTGTGGGACTCTTTGTGAGGGAGAGAGTCAATCGATCATATTTCTCAATCACTGGTACTTACTGAGCACTTGTTGTGCACAGAGCACTGTACTAAGTGCTTGGAAGAGTACAATATATCAGAGTTGGTAGATATGTTCCCCGCCCATGGCAAGTGTACAGTTTAGAGCAGAATGACCCCTCTGCCCCGTCCCGCCTCGTGAGGGTAAGGGGTAAGGCCTCTACATGCTCATGAATTGTCCGTGTGTCGGACTCCTTGTGCTGCCTGAAGAAGCAGCGTGGCTCAGTGGAAAGAGCCCGGGCTTTGGAGTCAGAGGTCATGGGTTCAAATCCCAGCTCTGCCACTTGTCAGCTGTGTGACTTTGGGCAAGTCACTTCACTTCTCTGGGCCTCAGTTACCTCACCTGTAAAATGAGAATGAAGACTGTGAGCCCCCCGTGGGACACCCTGATCACCTTGTAACCTTCCCAGCGCTTAGAACAGTGCTGTGCACATAGTAAGTGCTTAATAAATGCTACTATTATTATCATTATTATTCTGGAGTGTGATGAGGAAATGCTGCTGACAGCTAACTACTGATAGCTTTGCGGTTCCAGCTTCTCAAAGAGATTACCGCCCACAGCTCCATTTTTCAAATTTTCATTCATTCATTCATTCAATCGTATTTATTTATTACTGTGTGCAGAGCACTGTACTAAGCGCTTGGGAAGTACAAGTTGGTAAATTTGTCAGGAAAGTCTTCTACCTCCTCCTACCTAGCCCAGCCCTCCCCAGCTCTGGTGTCTTTCTGCTTTCCTGTCCCCCTCCCCAGAATCTGGACTCTCCCCCACCCCCCTGCACCTCCCCTTACTCTACACACTAGGGAAGCAGCATGGCTCAGTGGAAAGAGCCCGGGCTTTGGAGTCAGAGTTCATGGGTTCGAATCCTGGCTCTGCCAATTGTCAGATGTGTGACTTCGGGCAAGTCACTTAACTTCTCTGTGCCTCAGTTACCTCATCTGTAAAATGGGGATTAAGATTGTGCTGTGGGACAACCTGATCACCTTGTAACCTCCCCAGTGCTTAGAACAGTGCTTTGCACATAGTAAGCACTTAATAAATGTCATTATCATTATTATTATTATTATTATTATTACTATTACATCTACCCTTTTAATTTTTTTATGGTATTTGTTAAAGCATTTACTACTTGCCTAGCTAGCTCAGTCAGTAGAGCAAGCTCTCTTCCTCCCTTCAAAGCCCTACTGAGAGCTCACCTCCTCCAGGAGGCCTTCCCACACTGAGCCCCCTCTTCCTTTTCCCCTCCTCCCCATCCCCCCGGCCTTACCTCCTTCCCTTCCCCACAGCACCTGTATATATGTATATATGTTTGTACGGATTTATTACTCTATTTATTTATTTTATTTGTACATATTTATTCTATTTATTTTATTTTGTTAATACGCTTTGTTTTTTGTCTGTCTCCCCCTTCTAGACTGTGAGCCCGTTGTTGGGTAGGGACCGTGTCAATATGATGCCAACTTGTACTTCCCAAACACTTAGTACAGTGCTCTGCACACAATAAGCGCTCAATAAATACGAATGAATGAATGAATGAATAAATATGATTGAATGAATGAATGGGGCTCATAATAATAATAATAATGATTGCAGTATTTGTTAAATGCTTACTGTGTGCCAGGCACTGTACTAGGCACTGGGTTAGATACAAGAAAATCAGGTTGGACACGGTTCCTGTCCCATGTGAGGCTTACATCTCAATCCCTATTTTAAAGATTAGGTAACTGAGGCACAAAGAAGTGAAGTGACTTGCCTGAGTTCACACAGCAGGCAAGTGGTGGAGCCAGCTTGTGGGTTCAAGCCCCATGTTGGGCAAAAATTTTCCTCTAGACTGTAACCTCATTGTGGGCATGGAATGTGACTGTTATTTTGTTATATTATATCCTCCCCAGAGCTTAGTACAGTACTCTGCACAGAGTAAGAATAAATACAATTGACTGACACACTGTCAGGCACTATACTGAGCACTGGGTTGTAGATACAAGCCGATCAGATTAGACACAGTCCATGAAGATGATGATGTTGATGATGACTTCTAGACCGTGAGCCCACTGTTGAGTAGGGACCATCTCTATATGTTGCCAACTTGTACTTCCTAAGCGCTTAGTACAGTGCTCTAAACACAGTAAGCACTCAATAAATACGATTGAATGAATGAATGAATACAGATTTATTACTGTTTTTCTTGTACATATTTACTATTCTATTTATTTTATTTTGTTAATATGTTTTGTTTTGTTGTCTGTCTCCCCCTTCTAGACTGTGAGCCTGCTGTTGGGTAGGGACTGTGTCTATACGTTGCCAACTTGTACTTCCCAAGCGCTTAGTACAGTGCTCTGCACACAGCAAGTGCTCAGTAAATACGATTGAATGAATGAACGAATGATGGCATTTATTTAGTGCTTACTATATGCAAATCACTGTTCTAAGCACTGGGGAGGTTGCAAGGTGACCAGGTTGTCCCACAGGGGGCTCACAGTCTTCATCCCCATGTTACAGTTGAGGTAACTGAGGCCCAGAGAAGTGAAGTGACTTGCCCAAAGTCACACAGCTGACAATTGGCAGAGCCGGGATTGGAACCCATGACCTCTGACTCCAAAGCCTGTGCTCTTTCCACTGAGCCACGCTGCGTCTCTAATCCACATGGGGCTCACAGTCTTAACCCCTATTTTACAGATGAGGTGACTGAGGTAAAGAGAAGTGAAGTGACTTGCCTAAGACACTCTGCAGAGAAGTAGGAGATCCAGGATTAGAACCCAGGTCCTTCTGAATCCCAGGATCAGCCTCTATCCACTAGGCCATGCTGCTTCTCCGATTGACCCACTTTTTCTAAGCTGCCAACGCCAATGGGGTCTTCACTGCTCCTACCACCATTGCTGAATCCGCCACCTCCAAATCCCACTGCAGCGGACGATCCTCGCCCTCCAGGACTACCAAGTTTGGGAGCTGAGACCAGACTGGAGTGTGATGGAAAGAGGAAAACAGAGGAGGACAGAACGGGAGTGAGAACTGGGGAGGCAGCGTGGCTTAGTGACAAGAGCATAGGTCCTGGGTTCTAATCCTGGCTCCACCACTTGTCAGCTGTGTGACTTTGGACAAGTCACTTAACTTCTCTGGGTCTCAGTTACCTCATTTGTAAAATGGGGAATAATAATGGAAGACTAAGCACAGATTAAGACTGTGAGCCCCACTTGGGACAACCTGATCACCTTGTATTCCCCCCAGCGCCTTGAACAGTGCTTTGCACATAGTCAGCGCTTAACAAATACCATCATTATTATTCTCCCATCCCAACCCCTGCCTTCTCTCCTCTCCCGGCCAACATGCTTGGAGGATTGAGGGAATTAGGCTAAGGAGGGGAAGAGTCTGGAATTCAGGGAGAAGGGAACAGGAAAGATGAAAATTGTGGGAACTCCAGGGAGGGGGAATGAAGGTGGGACTAGGTTTATAGAGAAGCAGCGTGGCTCAGTGGAAAGAGCCCAGGCTTTGGAGTCAGAGGTCATGGGTTCAAATCCTGGCTCCGCCTATTGTTAGCTGTGTGATGTTGGGTAAGTCACTTGACTTCTCTGGCCTCAGTTACCTCATCTGGAAAATGGGGATTAAGACTGTGAGCCCCACATGGGACAACCTGATCACCTTGTAACCTCCCCAGCACTTAGAACAGTGCTTTGCACATAGTAAGTGCTTAATAAATTCCATTATTATTATTATTATTATTATTATTATGTACCCCAGAGAGGACAGGGCTAACTTTAATTAGCTCAGTGTGAAAGAAGTCTGGTGGATAGTTTTTGAGGTTCCCATTGTGGCAAAATTAGTTGTTCTGCTAATAATTATTCTGCATCATGTAAGAGATGAGAAGCAGCCCCTGAGCATGGTATCCAGAATCCCAGAATAATTATTAGCAGAACAATGAATTTTGCCACATTGGGAACCTCAAAAAGTCTAGTGGAAAGATCATGAGCCTGAGAGTCAGAGGACTTGAGTTCTAATCCTGATTCCACTACTTTTTGGCTGTGTGACCTCAGGCAAGTCATCTAACTTCTCTGGGGCTCAGTTACCCCATCTGTAAAATAGGGATTAACACTGCAAGGCCCACGTGACAGACGGACCATGTCCGGCCTGATTAATTTATATCTACTCCCGTGCTTAGTACTGTGCCTGGCATGTAGTAAGTGCTTACCAAATACCATTTTTTGTTTAAAAAGGCTAACCCCTCATTCAGTTAGATGGAAGCAATACCACTATCCTACCTTTCTCACACGACCGCAACCTTGGCATTATCCTCGACTCATCTCTGACGTTCAGTCAGCATCGAATCACCAAATTGTGCCTGTTCTACCTTCGCAACAACCCCTTCTCCTGGAAATATTATCCAACTTCGGCTTCGCTGACACTGGTTCCCCTTCAATCTCTCTGGCCGCTCAATCTCAGTCTCTTTTGCGGACTCCTCTTCCGCCTCCCACCCCCATCTCGGGGTGTCCTTCCAGGTTCAGTTCTGGGTCCCCTTCTATTCCTTATCTACACCCACTTCCTTGAAAAACTCATTCACTAGAATGGCTTCAACTGCCACCTCTATGCGGGTGATTCCCAAATCTACTTCTTCATCCCTGAGTGCTCTCCTTCTCTGCCTGTGATCCCACTGTTGGGTAGGGACTGTCTCTATATGTTGCTAACTTGTACTACCCAAGCGCTTAGTACAGTGCTCTGCACACAGTAAGCGCTCAATAAATACGACTGATTGATTGACTGATTGATCTCTACTTGGATGTCCTGCTGTCTCCCCAAATTTAATATGTCCAAAACAGAGCTCCTTACCTTTCCACCCAAACCCTTTCCTCTCTCTGACTTTCTCGCTACTGTAGACTGCACCAATAACAATGACGATGATGGCATTTATTAAGCGCTTGCTATGTGCAAAACACTGTCCTAAACTCTGGGGAGGTTACAAGGTGATCAGGTTGTCCCACGGGGGGCTCACAGTCTTCATCCCCATTTTCCAGATGAGGTAACTGAGGCACAGAGAAGTTAAGTGACTTGCCCAAAGTCACACAGCTGCCAATTGGCAGAGCTGGGATTTGAACCCATGACAACTGACTCCAAAGCCTGGGCTCTTTCCACGGAGCCATGCTGCTTCTCTACCGTCCTTCTTGTCTCACAAGCCTGAAACCTTGGTGTTATCCTTGACTCCTCTCTCTCATTGGACCCACATATTCAATCTATCACGAAATCCTGTCGGGTCAACCTTCACAACACCACTAATTATTATTTATTATTAATAATAAAATCTTCCCTTTCCTCTTCATCATCATCATCAATTGTATTTATTGAGCACTTACTGTGTGCAGAGCACTGTACTAAGCGCTTGGGAAGTACAAATTGGCAACATATAGAGACAGTCCCTACCCAACAGTGGGCTCACAGTCTAAAAGGGGGAGACAGAGAACAAAACCAAACATACTAACAAAATAAAATAAATAGAATAGATATGTACAAGTAAAATAAATAAATAAATAAATAGAGTAATAAATATGTACAAACATATATACATATATGCAGGTGCTGTGGGGAAGGGAAGGAGGTAAGATGGGGGGATGGAGAAGGGAACAAGGGGGAGAGGAAGGAAGGGGCTCAGTCTGGGAAGGCCTCCTGGAGGAGGTGAGCTCTCAGTAGGGCCTTGAAGGGAGGAAGAGAGCTAGCTTGGCGGATGGGCAGAGGGAGGGCATTCCAGGCCCGGGGGATGACGCGGGCCGGGGGTCGATGGCGGGACAGGCGAGAGCGAGGTACGGTGAAGAGATCAGCGGCGGAGGAGCGGAGGGTGCCGGCTGGGCTGTAGAAGGAGAGAAGGGAGGTGAGGTAGGAGGGGGCGAGGTGATGGAGAGCCTTGAAGCCCAGGATGAGGAGTTTCTGCCTGATGCGCAGATTGATCGGTAGCCATTGGAGATTTTTGAGGAGGGGAGTGATATGCCCAGAGCGTTTCTGGACAAAGATAATCCGGGCAGCAGCATGAAGTATGGATTGAAGTGGAGAGAGACACGAGGATGGGAGATCAGAGAGAAGGCTGATGCAGTAGTCCAGACGGGATAGGATGAGAGCTTGAATGAGCAGGGTAGCGGTATGGATGGAGAGGAAAGGGCGGATCTTGGCAATGTTGCGGAGCTGAGACCGGCAGGTTTTGGTGACAGCTTGGATGTGAGGGATGAATGAGAGAGAGGAGTCGAGGATGACACCAAGGTTGCGGGCTTGTGAGACGGGAAGGATGGTAGTGCCGTCAACAGAGATGGGAAAGTCAGGGAGAGGGCAAGGTTTGGGAGGGAAGACAAGGAGTTCAGTCTTCAAGGAGTTCCTCTTCATACCAATTGCTACCATGTTAATTCAAGCACTTACCTTATCCCACCTTGATTACTATATCAGCCTCCATGCTGTCCTCCCTGACTCCTGTCTCTCTCCCCACTCCAGCCCATACTTCATTCTGCTGCCCCGATCATTTTTCTTCAAAAACATTTTGTTCATGTGCCCCCACTCATCAAGAACCTCTACTGGTTGTCCATCCACCTCAACATAATAATAATAATGGCATTTATTAAGTTCTTACTATGTGCAAACAACTGCTCTAAGTACTGGGGGAATACAAGGTGATCAGGTTGTCCCACGTGGGGCTCACAATTTTAATCCCTCTTTTACAGATGAGGTAACTGAGTCTCAGAGAAGTTAAGTGAGTTGCCCAAGGTCACATAGCAGATGTGTGGCAGAGCCGGGATTCAAACCGATGACCTCTGACTCCCAAGCCCGGGCTCTGTCCACTGAGCCATGCAGCTTCTCATCAAACAGAAACTCCTTTCTATCGGCTTTAAAGCACTCAGTCACTTTGACCCCTCCAACCTCTTCTCTCTACGCTTCTACTACAGCCCAACCTGCACATTCTGCTCTTCTAATGCCAACCTATTCAATGGACCTCGGTTTCATCCTTCTCACTACTTATCCCTTGCCCACTCCCTCCCCTTTAATATCTGTCAGACCTCCACTCTCCCTTTCTTCAAAGCCTATTAAAATCACATCTTCTCTAAGAAGGCTTCCCCAACTAAATCCTCACTTTCCCTATTTGCCCTCTCTTCAGAGTCACCTCTGCACTTGGGCCTGTACCTTTAAGACTGCTGATTTTCACCCCATCCCACTGATGCATTCAGCCATCTATAACATATTTTAATGGCTGTCTCCTTGTGGACAGTGAAAATTTCTATTTTATTGTATTGTACTCTCCCAACCATTTAATACTCTGCACAAGAAAGCTCTCAAGAAATATTATGTGATGATTGATTGATTGATTATTCTCTTATTATTGAGCCCAAGCACTTGAGTAGCTACTTAATTGTATCAAAAATAGTCCCTGTCCTTTTTGAGGCTCACAACCCAAGAAGTAACGTGGCTTAGCAGATAGAGCGCAGGCCTCAGAGTCAGAAGGATCTGGGTTCTAATCCTGACCCTGACATTTACCTACTGTGTGACTTTAGGCAACTCACTAAGCTTCTCTGGGACTCAATTACCTTATCTGTAAATAGGAGATTAAGACTGTGAACTCCATGGGGGATTTGGATTATGCTTAACCTGATTAGTTTGTGTCTACCCCAACACTTACATACACAAATACCATTTTTTTAAAAAGGAGGGAGGGCGGGTATATTATCCCTTTTGCAGATAAATACAAAGAGCACAAAGGGACAAAGAGTTTAAGTATCTTGCCCAAGACCACACATCAGGTTATTGGCAGAGCTGGGATTAGAAATGTATATATCTGTAATTAATTATTCATTTTAATGTGTGTCTCTCCATCTAGACTGCAAGCTCACTGTGGGCAGGGAATATGTCTGCTTATTATTATATTGCACTCTCCCAAGTGTTTAGTACAGTGCTTTGCACTGAATAAGCACTCAAATGCAAATGGTCAACTCTATGCAATGTATGGAACTGAAATCTGGACAGTGAAAAACCAAGATAGAAAGGGCATGGATTCTTTTGAAATGTTTGTGTTGGAGAAGGCTTTTGTGAATACCAGGGACTGCCTGGAAAACAAACAAATGGGTTTTGGAGCAAATTAAGCCAAGGTGGTCCTTGGAAGGCCAAATGACTCCACTTAGATTAGCAGATTTTGAACACACCATCAGAAGGACTAATTCTCCGGAGAAGACATTAATGCTAGGAGAAGTCCAGGGAAAATGTGGAAGAGGCAGACTGGCAGTTAGATGGATAGAAACCATAACAATGATCATGGAAGAACCCTTAGCATGGTGACAGATTATGGCAGAAGATAGGTTGTTCTGGAGAAAATATATCCTTAGAGGCACCATGAATCAGAAACGACTCGACGGCATTTGATAATTATAATTAAAGTGCTCAATAAATACAATTGAATGAGTGAATGAATGACTCCCAAGCCCATCTTCTTTCCATGCTGTTTCTAGAGCACTGTACTAAGCGCTTGGGAGAGTGCAATAAACCAGATTTGGTAGACACTTTCCCTGCCCACAAGGAGCTTACCATCAAGAAGATATTAAAATAAATCATGGATAAGTACATGAATGCGTATGCCCGTCCAAAGATCTGTTATTTCATAGAGCCTCCCCAACACTTCTAGAAAGTACAGGTAGACAACAGCAGAAGAGATGGGGACACAGGGAGATTAGGAGATAAAAGACCCTTTATAGGAACTAAATCAGTAGTGATAGTTATAATGTTAAGTGTTTACTGTGTGCAGAGCACTGTGAAAGACTACCAGATGGAAATTAGGAAACCCAAAACAAAAAAAAAGTTGCAGCTATCGAGTGATATGAAACATCAAAGTAAAACCCCTTCAGTTTTATCAGGCACGAGAGGAGGACCAAAGAAAACATCACCCCTTTGACATTCAAGAAAGGAAGGAAGGAAAGTTGATTAACGATAATGCTGAAGTGACAGAGGCTGAATATTTTTTCTTCATCTTGACAACAGAAGTTAACCATTGTCAGACAACTAGAATATGCATCATTTGTAATGTTAAGATGGAAGTCAAATGAGAATAGAGGAGGAAATTGATGGGTGATTACTTTAAAAGGCTGGATGGGTTCAAATCAGCTGGGCTTGGAAACATCAAGTTGGGTGATGACATCCAGGTACTTAAATAACTGGCAGATGTTATTGCAGAGACATTAGCTTTTATTTCAAAGATCTCCTGGAGAATAGAAGTTCCTGAAGACTAGAAAGAGCAAAAGCCGTAATGCCTATCATTTAAAAAGGGGAAAAAGGATGATTAGGGAAATTACAGACTGTCAACTTTGATATTTGGAAAGTTACTATGTATATGTGTATATATACATATCTATATAGATATCTATGTAGATATATATATATATCTCAAGCCATTGATCGATTTGAAAATATCTAGAAGAACACCTACTCACAGAGCTGTTGGGAGTAGCAATCAACATGCTATGTGCAGAGGAAATAATGGTAGAGCAATTTAATTTCCCTGTACGGCAAAATAACAAGGGATGAATTAGATGGAAAGCCGCTGGACTGCAATAAGGCTTTGGCTTCTGTCCCATAAGACATCCTCATTAATTAAGTCTTCTGGACCGGGGAAGGAGGGGAAGTCATTAAATCAATCAAAAGTATTTATTAAGCACTTATTGCTCACAGAGCACTATATTCAGTACTTGGGAGAGCACAAAAGAGTTGATAGACATGAAGCAGCATGGCTCAGTGGAAAAAGCATGGGCTTTGGAGTCAGAGGTCATGGGTTCGAATCCCTCTCCGCCACATGTCTGCTGTGTGACCTTGGGCAAGTCACTTAACTTCTCTGAGACTGTTACCTCATCTGTAAAATGGGGATTAAGACTGTGAGCCCCATGTGGGACAACTTGATCACCTTGTATCCCTCCCAGCACTTAGAACAGTGCTCTGCACATAGTAAGTACTTAACAAATGTCATTATTATTATGATTATTATTATTATCCCTGCCCTCGAGGGGCTGACAATCTAGTGGAAGAGCTCGTAATCTAGGGTAAGAACTCCAACTGCGGATCTTTGGCCAGTTGTTGCTCTTTTGAAGCAGTGTGGCCTAGTGGAAAGAGCACGGGCTTGGGAGTCAGAAGACCTGGGTTTTAATCACGGCTTGGCCACTTGTCTTCTGTGTGATCTTGGGATGGTCACTTAACTTCTCTATGCCTCTGTTACCTCATCTGAAAAAATGAGAATTAAGACCATGAGCACTATGTGGGATAGGGACTGAGTTTAACCCGATTATCTCATATCTTCCCCAGTGCTCTCCTCTCAGGGTCACACCTGGAGAGTTTCCAATCCTCTACCAGTCTCAGCTACGGGAGGGAGAGTCTAGCAGAGGCCTAACCATTTCATTCCTAGCTTGGGCAGTGGCTAGCGAGTGGAAGGAAATCTGCTACAAGTCAAAACTCCTCCATGCTGGGCAGCAGTGACATGGGAGAGAGTTGAGTGGGGAGACTTGAGTTTACCGAGTGCAAGACGGCAATGGTAAACCACTGCTGTATTTTTACCAAGAAAACTTTGTGGATCCACTACCAGAATGATTGCAGATGGAGAGTGGGGCATTGTAGGAGAGTTGTGTCCATGGTGTCACTATGGGTGGGATATGACTCGATCGCATAAGACAAAACCCCAGCACTTAGTAGAGTGCCTGGCACAAAGTAAGAGCTTAACAGACACCACAATTATCATTATTACAATTATCATTACTATTATTATTATTATTAGGGGTGGCCCGAGAATGCCACCCCTCCCGCCCTTCCAGTTTAGAGCACCTCGACTCACTTTTTTTTGTTGTTGTTGGTATTTGTTAAGCGCTTACTATGTGCAAAGCACTGTTCTAAGCGCTGGGGTAGATACAAGGTAATCAGGTTGTCCCACGTGGGGCTCACTGTCTTCATCCCCATTTTACAGATGAGGGAACTGAGGCACAGAGAAGTGAAGTGACTTGCCCAAAGTCACACAGCTGACAAGTGGCGGAGCCGGGATTTGAACCCATGACCTCTGACTCCAAAGCCCATGCTCTTTTCCACTGAGCCACGCTACTTCTCTACATATCCCTCTGTTTATCACTTGGAATACCACGGTTTCTCCAGGCATTTTGTAAAATCAGGGAGGTGGAACGTTAGCACTAAAACAAAGCAATGGCTGGAAGGAGGGTTGACTGGGGAGTTTGGAACCTAGGAGAATAAGGTGTTCCAACAATACGAATCTTGAGACTCAAATCTTTGAAGTGACTCCTCAAATCAGTAAGTTTGGTCACCCTTAGTTTAGATCTCAGTAATAATAATAATAATGATAGCACTTGTTAAGCACTTACTATGTGCCAAGCACTGTTCTAAGCGCTGGGGTAGATACAAGGTAATGAGGCTGTCCCGCGTGGGGCTCACAGTCTTCATCCCCGTTTGACAGATGAGGGAACTCAGGCACAGAGAAGTTAAGTGACTTGCCCAAAGTCACACAGCTGACAAGTGACAGAGCTGGGATTAGAACCCATGATCTCAGACTCTCAAGCCCGGGCTCTTTCCACTGAGCCACGAACAGGGGCTGTGCCCAAGACTTAGACCGTGAGCCCCGTGTGTGACAGCGACTGGGTCCGACCCAATTATCTTGGCTCTAACCCAGCAATTAGTACAGTGCTTGGCATGTAGTAAGCTCTTAACAAATAACGCAGTTATTATTACTATTCCCCCGCTACCCACAAAGTAGTGCTCCTTTGCTTCTCCCAAGCTAATATCACTCTCAAGTCTCCTTTCTCTGATCTACAGTACAATTCCTACTTCCTGCATGAAATTCACTCCTTTCTCAAATCTACCACCCTCTCCAATTCCAAAGTTCATTCAAAAAAACCCTCCTCCAGGAGGTATTTTATGACTAACCCCCACCTCCCTGAGTAGAGCACTCCATTAGCCACCAGTAGCACATCACTTAGGAGAATTTGATTTATTTGTTCCACTTTTATTCCAGTTTTATTCATTTTTTTGTTTACTGTGAGCAGTTGAAGATATGTTTCCCTTTGTGTGCACATACATATGACTATTATCTCTGTCTACCTCTCTCCCCGTTAAATTGTAAGTGTCTTGAAGGCAGGCCATGTCTTCAGTTTTTATTTTACTCAACTAAAGCCGAGCACTGTGCTCTGTCCACAGTAGGTCCTCAGTAGGTACTATTGTGATGATGATGATGATCAACATTAATGTTTGCCTCTGATGACTTTCTGAGAGAAGGCTTTGTCCTTAATAGGGCTTTTTTTTTTCCAGAAGCCCTCTGTCTGTTTAGAGAATAATGCGGATTACAAATGGAAAGCATGCAATATTATGAAAAGAGGCATTCTGAATAGATTCGGGGAATCCGTTAGCCTTTGTTTTTGGCTGTATCTCTTCCACTAAGCCAGATATTGTTATGTAAATTCTCCCCATTTTCGGTTGAGAGCTTTTATATTTAATAGTCTCCTTGTGAAGAGCATAGGCCAAATCTCTGAGTTGGCACGCTGTCATTCCTGAAGCACTGCCACTCAGAGTCCACACACATACACACACAAATACACACACACACACACACACACTCCTCCTTCATTGAAAAAAAGTCACAAACCTTTGGAGTTCCACCTAGTTGAATCACAGTACCTCTGTACTGGGCTGCACCAGCACCAGGGAAGTGCTAGAGGAAATTGCAGCAGCATGATCTAGTGAGAAGCAACGTTGCCTAGTGGAAAAAGCACAGGCCTGAGAGTCGGAGGACCTGGGTTCTAATCCTGACTCTGTCAATCGCTTGCCGTGTGACCCTGGGCAAGCCACTTAACTTCTCTGTGCCTCAGTTCTGTTCTCCCTCCGACTTAGTCCCTGAGCCCCGTGAGGGACAGGGACAGCGTCCGACCTAATTAACTTGTATCGACCCCAGCACTTGCAACAGTGTTTGATGCAAAGTAAGCACTTAATACAATATAATGAAATAAAAAAGTTGATGAAAGGAATGAGCTGGGGCTGGGGGAGATTTCCATCCTCACCCCAACTGCTACTGGTGTCCGTGGAGGCAACTCAGCTTCTCGGGGGATTTTTTGTGGTATTTGTTAAGTGCTTACTATGTGCCAGGCACTGTTCAAAGCACTGATGGAGGTACAACCTAATCAAATCGGGCACAGTCCGTGTCCCTCATGGGGCTCACAGTTTTAATCCCCATTTTACAGAGGTTTTAGGAGGGTTTGAAGGTGGGAAGCGTTGTGGGTTGGTGGATTTGAGGGGAAACTGATTTCATGCTAGTCTATTTTGTCTTGGCTAGACCTCAGTGGCCATGGAGAGCCAATGATGGGCATTTTCAAAGCCTTTTCTCCCTCAAAAATGATGATTAAATCCCTCTCAGCTTTCTCTTCCAAGGGAAATGACATGGTCTAACGGAAAGAGCACAGGCCTGGAAGCCAGAGGTTCTAGGTTCTAACTACAGCTCTAATAACGCCTGCTGTGTGACCTTGGACAAATCACTTTACTTCTGTGTCTCCGTTTCCTCATCTATAAAATGGGGATTTAACACTCCTACTTAAACTGTGAGCCTGATGAGGGACAGGGACTGTGTCTGACCTGAGTATCTTCGATCTACCCCAGTGCTTAGTGCATAATAAGAACTTAACAGATACCTCAATCATCATCTCCTTGCAGATTAGCTTCCCCAGGTCCTTTTTCCTTTTGGGAAAATTTTCACAGGTCAATAGTGATATGTATGATGTCCAGATTCTCTTCTGCTGCACCAATCTTCTCACCCTTTCCTGTTTTCCCTGTCTCCCCAGAAAGTTCTTCTATTGGAGGTGAAAGCGATCCTCTTAAAGAGAGCTGCTACCCGTGCATTCCTGCCTAAGATCTCAATTCTAAACATTTGAGCAATAAATCGTGATTTGCTCTCCAATGCTCTGTTTCAATCCAGGCCAAGCAGCCGATCCGATGAATGCTGAAAAGATGCGCTGAGGCAAATAGCATAGTTGACTTGAATAAACAGCCTCCATCTAAAGCAAGATTTTATTAATTATGTCACCTCACGAGTCTTTCCCCTCTCCTGCCATAATTTACACCCTGGAGCCCACTGGTTATTGTATTTCTCAGGAACAAACCTTATTTGAATGCCTAGTCTCCTAGAATTGCCTAGAAATAGAAAACGTGTGAAGAAAAAGAAAGCCGTAAAAGAACTCTAAAAGATTTTCCTCTTCATCTGAGTGTCAGTCAGTAACCTAAGCTGAAGCCAGAGCCGTGTAGTTGAAAAGCAGAGCTCTGCGGTGACAAGAAGTACCCCACGATGTTTTACCTCCTATCTCTTCTCAAGGGTCAACTATTGTTCCGATCGTTGGATTGTGAGATTCCAAGCTCAGTTAGTCCTATTGATTAATAGTACAAGAATAACTGGCAAAGTCTTGAATTAGGCTTCGAAGGCAGGCACAGCAAACAGTAAAAGAAATCATCTCAAATAGCTTACACTCTACTGGAAGAGACCGGGCAGCTTTAATCTTGGGCAGGGAATGCATCTATTATATTGTTATATAGTAATGATGATGATGGTATTTGTTACCATGTGCAAAACACTGTTTTAAGCGCTGGGGTAGATACAAGGTAATCCGGTTGTCCCACGTGGTGCTCACAGTCTTAATCCCCATTTCGCAGATGAGGTAACTGAGGCTCAGAGAAGGTAAGTGGCTTGCACAAGGTCACACAGCAGAAGAATGGCGGAAGTGGGATTAGAACCCGCATCCTCTGACTCCCAAGTCCGCGCTCTTTAAACTAAGCCAGGCTGCTTCTCTACTGTCCCAAGTGCTTAATACAGGCCTCTGTACACAATAAGCGCTCAGTAAATACTACTGATTGATTTCACAAATAATAGGACCCTGTCGGTCCAAGTATGATCATACATAAAGGGATTAAAATGTAGTCTTGGCAGCTTGGATGGGGAGAGATGGCTTTTGTTTTCTAGAGCTAGGTTGCCAGTTCATCGAAGATTGGACCTCTGAGGGAAGAATTCGCTTATGGCCATTCACTTCACTTTAGCTATACGATTTGCTTTCAATTAGAGTTTTACTCTCCGATTTACAAACTCCTTAATTTCAGCAAGCCAAGCGGAGGTCATCCCTGTGATGACCAGTTACCAGGTGACGATATTAGAGTTAATAATAATAATAATAACAATTATGGCATTTGTTAAGCTCTTATTATGTACCAGGCACTGTACTAAGCGCTGGGGTGGATCCAAGCAAATTGGGTTGGACACAGTCCCTGTCCCACATGGGGCTCACAGTCTCAATCCCTATTTCACAGATGAGGTAACAGGCACAGAGAGGTAAAAAGTGACTTCCCAAAGGTCACACAGCGGACAACTGTCAGAGCCGGGATTAGAACCCATGACCTGCTCACTCCCGGGCCCACGCTGTATCTGCTAAGCCATGCTGCATCTTCCCAAAAGGCTACTTTATGTGGACAAAGATTCTCCATCTTATTAGAAAGCAGAATTCCTCATTATGTATGGGTAGTCTTTAATAATAATAATAATAATAATGGTATTTATTAAGCGCTTACTAAGTGCCAAGCACTGTTCTAAGCGCTGAGCACTGTTATAGGCTGCAATGTGACAAGAATTGGCAGACATGTTCCCTGCCCACGGGGAACTAATAGTCTAGAGGAGGAGTTTACAGAAGGAGGTCGAGTGAAGCCTAGACACATAAACAGCGCGGCTCAGTTGATACAGCACGGGCCCTGGAGTCAGAAGGTCATGGGTTCTAATCCTGGTTCCACCACGCTCCTGCTGTGTGACCTTGGGCAAGTCACTTCACTCCTCTGAGCCTCAGTTTCCTCACCTGTAAAATGGGGATTGAGACCGTGAGCCCCACGGGGCGCAGGGACTGTATCCAACCCGATTTCCCAGTGCTTAGTACAGTGCCTGCTACATAGTAACTATTCTATTTATTTTGTTAATGATGTGCTTTCAGCTTTAATTCTATTTATTCTGACGATTTGACACCTGTGCATATCATCATCATCATCAATCGCATTTATTGAGCGCTTACTATGTGCAGAGCACTGTACTAAGCGCTTGGGAAGTACAAATTGGCAACATATATGTTTTGTTTTGTTGTCTGTTTCCCCCTTCTAGACTGTGAGCCCGTTGTTGGGTAGGGACCGTCTTTAGATGTCACCGACTTGTACTTCCCAAGCGCTTAGTCCAGTGCTCTGCACACAGTAAGCGCTCAATAAATACGACTGAATGAATGAATAGTAAGTGCTTAACAAATACCATGATTATTATAATTTTTGCATACTGCACGGGGAAAATGTCATCTCCCTCAGGGCTAGTCGGGCTTGGGGAGAAAGGAGGAGAGCAGGAGCGAGCCGGGGAGAAGGAAACACGGATTCTCACTGCCGACAACATCTCGGTTTTCCAGTCGCTAAGGGGAACGCTTGTAAGGAGGCTGCTGTCGGAAGACTTGGGAGGGGAGGAAGGAGCGTAAGCGGAGCGGTGGGTAGAAGATTAATGGCTTGCTGGCGTCTCAGCTAAGGAGAATTGGCCGAGCAGTGATATTGAGGGCAACCCTGCGCCTTCCTTCTCATTCCCACCTAGGGCCCCGGGCTCCAAAATCTCTCAACGGCACAACCGCTTTTGATTCTCCCCCTTTCAGACTGTGAGCCCACTGTTGGGCAGGGACTGTCTCTATATGTTGCCAATTTGTACTTCCCAAGCGCTTAGTACAGCGCTCTGCACACAGTAAGCGCTCAATAAACACGATTGATGATGATGATGATTGGGTTGGACCGTTTAGATGCGGTCCGTGGATGTCGGCAGTCACCCGATTTTGCAGGATGGATAGAGGTGTCTGTGCCCAACCTGCTCAGCCTGTTATTTCTATCCTACTGGGCTGGCATCGATAGGTAACGTTGCTAGGCAGCATGTACGCAAAGAGGAGATTAGCGACGCCTTGCAGTCGCCCGTGCCAACTTCAAATGGATATCGGTGACCCAAAGATTTCTGTTTTCCGGAATTTACTACTTGGCTGTTGCGGGGGAAGGAAGAGGTATGGTGGATGGAGATCAGAGCTTAACCGTTTGAGATATCGCCGCTCTTATACAAGCCAAATATCGGTCCGTTGGCTTGGGGAAGCGCCTCGTGTGTCTGTGAAGTTAGACGATCAAAACATTTGAGGGTGTTTATATCATCCCACGCAGGTTATATTTCAAATAATCATAATTTGTTGAGCGCTTACTATGAACCGATCGCTGGGGTAGATACAGCGTAATCAGATCAGACTCATTCCCTTCCCTACATGTTCCCCCTTTTAGACTGTGAGCCCACTATCGGGTAGGGACTGTCTCTATGTGATGCCAATTTGTACTTCCCAAGCGCTTAGTACAGTGCTCTGCACATAGTAAGCGCTCAATAAATACGATTGATTGATTGATTGATGTTCCGGTCTAGAAGCAGTGGCTTTAGTGGAAAGAGCAGGAGCCTGTGAGTCAAAGGACTTGGGTTCTAATCCCAGCTCTGCCACTTGTCTGCTGTGGGACCTTGGGCGAATCACTTCATTTCGCGGTGCCTCTGTTCCCTCATCTGCAAAAGGGGGTTTCAATACCTGTTCTCCCTCCTACTGTGAGCCCTATGTGGGACCTGAAGATCATGGGCTTGGGAGTCAGAGGCTATGAGTTCTAATCCCGACTCCGCCACCTTGCCTCTTGTGTGACCTTGGACAAGCCACTTAAGTTCTCTGTGCCTCAGTTACCTCATCTGTAAAATGGGGGTGAAGACTATGAGCCCCACGTGGGACAATCTGATTACATTGTATCTGCCTCAGTGCTTAGAACAGTGCTCGGCACGTAGTAAGCGCTTAACAAATGCCTTCTAGACTGTGAGCCCACTGTTGGGTAGGGACCATCTCTATATGTTGCCAACTTGTACTTCCCAAGCGCTTAGTACAGTGCTCTGCACACAGTAAGCGCTCAATAAAACGATTGAATGAATGAATGAACAAATGCCCTAATTACTATTACTCTTATTGTATCAACCCCAGTGCTTAGTACAGTGCTTGGCACATAGTAAGCGCTTAACAAATGCCATAATTATTATTACTCTCATTGTATTAACCCCAGTGCTTAGTATGGTGCTTTGGCACATAGTAAGTGCTTAACAAATGCCATAATTATTTTTACTCTCATTGTATCAACCCCAGTGCTAGTACAGTGCTTGGCACATAGTAAGCACTTAACAAATGGCATAATTATTATTACTCTTAGTGCATCAACCCCAGTGCTTAGTACAGTGCTTTGGCACATAGTAAGTGCTTAACAAATGCCATAATTATTATTACTCTCATTGTATCAACCACAGTGCATAGTACAGTTCTTGGCACATAGTAAGTGCTTAACAAATGCCATAATTATTATTACTCTTATTGCATCAACCCCAGTGCTTAGTACAGTGCTTTGGCACATAGTAAGCACTTAACAAATGCCATAATTATTATTACTCTCATTGTATCAACCCCAGTGCTTAGTACAGTGCTTTGGCACATAGTATGCACTTAACAAATGCCATAATTATTAGTACTCTCATTTTATCAACCCCAGTGCTCAGTACAGTGCTTTGGCACATAGTAAGTGCTTACCAAATGCCATAATTATTATTACTCTCATTGTATCAACCTCAGTGCTTAGTACAGTGCTTTGGCACATAGTAAGCACTTAACAAATGCCATAATTATTAGTACTCTCATTGTATCAACCCCAGTGCTTAGTACAGTGCTTGGCACATAGTAAGCACTTAACAAATGCCATAATTATTATTACTCTTATTGCATCAACCCCAGCGCTTAGTACAGTGCTTTGGCACATAGTAAGTGCTTACCAAACACCATAATTATTATTACTCTCATTGTACCAACCCCAGTGCTTAGTACAGTGCTTGGCACATAGTAAGTGCTTAACAAATGCCATAATTATCATTACTCTCATTGTATCAACACCAGTGCTTAGTACAGTGCTTTGGCACATAGTAAGCACTTAACAAATGCCATAATTATTATTACTCTCATTGTATCAACCCCAGTGCTTAGTACAGTGCTTTGGCACATAGTAAGCACTTAACAAATGCCATAATTATTATTACTCTCATTGTATCAACCCCAGTGCTTAGTACAGTGCTTTGGCACATAGTAAGTGCTTACCAAATGCCATAATTAGTATTACTCTCATTGTATCAACCCTAGTGCTTAGTACAGTGTTTGGCATATAGTAAGTGCTTATCAAATGCCACAATTATTATTACTCTCACTGTATCAACCTTAGTGCTTAGTACAGTGCTTGGCACATAGTAAGCGCTTAACAAATGCCATGATTATTATTACTCTCATTGTATCAACCCCGGTGCTTAGTACAGTGCTTGGCACATAGTAAGTGCTTAACAAATGCCATGATTATTATTACTCTCATTGTATCAACCCCAGTGCTTAGTACAGTGCTTTGGCACATAGTAAGCACTTAACAAATGCCATAATTATTAGTACTCTCATTGTATCAACCCCAGTGCTTAGTACAGTGCTTGACACATAGTAAGCACTTAACAAATAGCACAGTTATTATTATTATTATTATTATTATTATTATTATTATTATTATTATTGTTATTATTAAAAGATGTGGGGGCCTGGTAGGTGAGGAGCTTTGAGACTCATCACTCCCTCTCTGTTGACCTAAGGCAGAAGCTTCACCCAAAGAAGGGGCAGAGCTTTTCCCCTCCAAAGTTTCCTTGTGGGGTGCGGGGGGGTCATGGCAGGGATGGGCTTTACTGGTTGGAGGGCTGGGGAAGTTAGGAAGGGCTGGTCCTCCCCTGGCCCCTGAAATACACACTTTGGGGGCAGGACCCATCCCTCCTGCACAGGTATTTAATAATAATAATAATAATAATGGTATTTGTTAAGCACTTACAACGTACCAAGCACTGTTCTAAGCACGGGGGAGATTCAAGGTAACCAGGTTGTCCCATGCGGGGCTCACAGTCTTCATCCCCATTTTCCAGATGAGGGAACTGAGGCCCAGAGAAGTGAAGTGACTTGCCCAGAGTCACACCGCTGACAAGTGGCCGAGCCGGGATTAGAACCCAGGACCTCTGACTCCCAAGCCCGGGCTCTTTCCACTGAGCCACGCTGCTTCACTATTTGGACTTCTCCTGACTTCAGCAGGGACAAGGGCCATGTCTTCCTTTGTATATCCTCAAAGGGCCTAGCTCTGTGCTCTGTACAGCTGAGAAGCAGCATGACTTAGTGGACAGAACATGGGCCTATTATTGTTATTATTATTGTTATTATTATTATTAATGCCATAATTCACTATTCATAATTCATTCTTGTTCATGCCATAGTAATTATTATTAATTATTATTAATGTTATAATTATAATGATTAATTATAACTATTAATAATAATAATAATAGGACTTGTTAAGTGCTTACTATGAGCCAAGCACTTTCTAAGCACTAGGGTGGATACAAGTTAATCGGGTTGGACACAGTCCCTGTCATCATCATCATCATCAATCGTATTTATTGAGCACTTACTATGTGCAGAGCACTGTACTAAGCGCTTGGGAAGTACAAATTGGCAACATATAGAGACAGTCCCTACCCAACAGTGGTCTCACAGTCTAAAAGTGTCCCGCATGGAGCTCACACTCTTAAATCCCCATTTTCCAGATGAGGGAACTGAGGCCCAGAGAAGTGAAGTGACTTGCCCAAGGTCACATAGCAGACAAGTGGCAGAGCCAGGATTAGAATCCAGGTCCTTCTGACTCGCAGACCTGTGCTCTGTCTACTGAGAAGAGAAGCAGTGTGGCTAAGTGGAACGAGCGCAGGCTTTGGAGTCAGAGGTCATGGGTTCAAATCCCGGCTCTGCCAATTGTCCGCTGTGTGACTTTGGGTGAGTCACTTCACTTCTCTGTGCCTCAGTTACTTCATCTGTAAAATGGGGATTAAAGACTGTGAGCCCCCCAAGGGACAACCTGATCACCTTGTAACCTCCCTGACACTTAGAACAGTGCTTTGCACATACTACGCGCTTAATAAATGCCATCATTATTTATATATAGGTGCTATATATATATATATTATATATATATAATAATGCCATCATTAATTATATATAGGTGCTTTGCACACAGTAAGCGCTTAATAAATGCTATTATTATTATTATTATTATTATTATTACTGGGCCATGCTGCAAATTGAGGATAGGGACTGTGCCCAATCTGACAGCATCATATATACTCCAGTGCTTAGTACAGTTCCTGGAACTTAGTAAGGTCTTAACACATACCATTGAAAAAAAAATGTTGGCAAAAACTATTTGTGAAATAAATCAAGATGCTTCATTCGCTACTAGCATGCTTCTTCAGTTCGTAAAATACTTTGAGATTGTTCCACTGGGGAGCCAGGATAGTAATGATAGTGACATTTGTTAAGCACTTATGTTCCAGGCACTGTACTAAACGCTGGGGTAGATACAAAATAATCAGCTTGTCCCATGTGGGGCTCACAGTCTCAATCTCCATTTCCTAGATGAGGTAACTGAGGTACAGAGAAGTGAAGTGATTTGCCCAAGGTCACGCAGCAGACAAGTGGCAGAGCTGAAAATAGAAGCAGAGAAGCAGCGTGGCACAGTGGAAAGAGTTCGGGCTTTGGAGTAAGAGGTCATGGGTTCAAATTCCAGCTCCACCAATTGTCAGCTGTGTGACTTTGGCCAAGTCACTTCACTTGTCTGGGCCTCAGTTACCACATCTGTAAAATGGGGATTAAGACTGTGAGCCCCCCGCATGGGACAACCTGATCACCTTGTAACCTCCCCAGTGCTTAGTACGGTGCTTTGCACATCGTAAGCGCTTAATAAATACCATCATTAAATAAAACCCATGACCTTCTGACTCCCAGCCTGTGCTTTATATCGTGACATCATGGGTGTCAGGTGAGCAGGACACAGGGTGGAAAGGAAGCACCACCCAGCTGGAGAAATGTATCTCCATCAATCTGCTTTCCCCGAGAAACCTGGAATAAGAACGCCAACTCACATGAAGGCATTGTTGAGCAACAACATGGCCTAATCCATCCATCCATCAATCAGTGGTATTTATTGAGTGCTCACTATGTGCGGAGCACTTTACTAAGCACTTGGGAGAGTACGATATGACAGAATTAACTGATGCATTCCCTGCCCATAATGAGCTGCCAATCTAGAGGAGGAGTCAGACATTAATATGGAAAAAATAAGTAGTTTATAATAAGTCATTTCTGTGGACTACTGAAAAGACCCCAGGCCTGGGAGTTAAAGGACCTGGGTTCTAAATCGGGCTCTGTCACTCGTCTTTATGTGACCTTCGGCGAGTCACTGAACTTCTCTTGCTGTGGGCAAGAAATGTGTTATATTGTTGTATCATCATCATCATCAATCGTATTTATTGAGCGCTTACTGTGTGCAAAGCAGTGTACTAAGCACTTGGGAAGTACAAGTTGGCAACATATAGAGACAGCCCCTACCCAACAGTGAGCTCACAGTCTAAAAGGGGGAGACAGAGAACAAAACCAAACATACTAACAAAATAAAATAAATAGAATAGATATGTACAAGTAAAATAAATAAATAAATAGAGTAACAAATATGTACAAACATATACATATATACAGGTGCTGTGGGGAAGGGAAGGAGGTAAGATGGGGGGATGGAGAGGGGGACGAGGGGGAGAGGAAGGAAGGGGCTCAGTTTGGGAAGGCCTCCTGGAGGAGGTGAGCTCTCAGTAGGGCCTCTCTCCCTCTCCCGAGCTCTTAGTACAATTCTCTGCTCACAGTAAGTGCTCAATAAATACGATCAACTGAGTTTCCTCATCTGTAAAATTCATTCATTCATTCAATCGTATTCATTGAGCACTTACTGTGTGCAGAGCTCTGTACTAAGCGCTTGGAAAGTACAAGTTGGCAACATATAGAGACGGTCCCTACCCTACAGTGGGCTCACAGTCTAGATGGGGGAGACAGAGAACAAAACAAAGCATATTAACAAAATAAAATAAATAGAATAAATATGTACAAATAAAATAAATAGATAGAGTAATAAATGCATACAAACATATATACATATATATAGGTGCTGTGGGGAGGGGAAGGAGGTAAGGTGCGGGGGATGGGGAGGAGGAGGAGGGGGAGAGGAAGGAGGGGAATTAATTAAACTCCCATTCTCTCCCCCCCACCCCGCTGAGGCTGTGAGGACAGGGGCTGTGCCTGACCTGATTATCTTATATCTATCCCAGTGCTTGGCTCATAGTAAGCACTAAATAAATACCCCAATCATTATTAAGAACCAGGCTCCCACAGGACTTCCTAAAGAGCTTGGAGATGGAAATGGGAGAAATCAGCCTTGGATCGGGTGATGATTCACAGGAATTATTTTTCACGTATGTCTTTATTGACTTTGATTAACGATTACTGTTAAAGGAAACCAAGGGGAAAGGCACACAGCAAGCGCTCAATAAATACGATTGAATGAATGAATGAATGAATGGCAGAGCAGGGATTAAGACCAAGCCCGTGTTCTTTCTACTAGGCCACACTGTTTCTAGATTGTGGTTGATCTGTTCTTAAAACCTGCTCCACAGGAGTGTGGATTCAATCGTATTTATTGAGCGCTGTGTGTAGAGCACTGTACTAAGCACTTGGGAAGTACAAATCGGCAACATACTCTGAATCCACACTCCTGTGAAGCAGGTTTTCAGAACAGATCAACCACAATCTAGAAACAGTGTGGCCTAGTAGAAAGAGCACGGGCTTGAGAGTCAGAGGACTTGGGTTCTAATCCCTGCTCTGCCATTCATTCACTCATTCATTCAATCGTATTTATTGAGCGCTGTGTGTAGAGCACTGTACTAAGCACTTGGGAAGTACAAGTCAGCAAAATACTCTGAATCCACACTCCTGTGGAGCAGGTTTTCAGAACAGATCAACCACAATCTAGAAACAGTGTGGCCTAGTAGAAAGAGCACGGGCTTGAGAGTCAGAGGACTTGGGTTCTAATCCCTGTTCTGCCATTCATTCATTCATTCAATCATATTTATTGAGCGCTGTGTGTAGAGCACTGTACTAAGCACTTGGGAAGTACAAGTTGGCAAAATACGCTGAATCCACACTCCTGTGGAGCAGGTTTTCAGAACAGATCAACCACAATCTAGAAACAGTGTGGCCTAGTAGAAAGAGCACGGGCTTGAGAGTCAGAGGACTTGGGTTCTAATCCCTGCTCTGCCATTCATTCATTCAATCGTATTTATTGAGCACTTACTGTGTGCAGAGCACTGTACTGAGCGCTTGGGAAGTACAAGTTAGCAACATATAGAGACGGTCCCTACCCAGCAACGGGCCTGCCACTCGTCTGCCGTGTAACCTTCGATGAATCGCTTAACTTTTCTGGGCCTCCGTTACCTCATTTATAAAATGGGGATTAAATTCTCCTCCCTCCAGTTTCAACAATCAACCCCATTTGGGACGGGGATTGTATTCAATCTGATTAACTTGTATCTGCCCCAGCAGTTTAGAACAGTGTCTTCTAGACTGTGAGCCCACTGTTGGGTAGGGACTGTCTCTATATGTTGCCAACTTGTACTTCCCAAGCGCTTAGTACAGTGCTCTGCACACAGTAAGCGCTCAATAAATACGATTGATTGATATATAGTAAGTGGTTAACAAATGCCATTAAAAATTTTTGTAAAAAAGAGAGGGATGACAGGAGCAGTCATCAATTAAGCGTACTCAGTGCTTGGGAGAGCACAACAGAGTCGGTAGCCAAAGTCCACGCAAGATGCAAACAAGGGAGAAGAACCTGAGGAAAGAGGAAGGATGGGATGCAAGAAGCACTCTGCTCTTCTAATTCGCACTTACTCTCTGAAGAGCCGAAAACATTTTATAAACATTAATTAATTGAACCACTCGGCCATACCCTGGAGATCACTCCTCTCACCAGGGAAACCAACCCCGAGGGCTGTTCTTCAGTCATCCAGCTCCATCACACACATCGCTGGAGGGGGAAGGGAATGAGAAAGGTAAACTCACTTGAAAATCAGGGGAAATTGAATCAGGTGGGAGGTAATTGAAACTCTGATTGGTGGGGTTTTGTGAGGGGAGGAACAGAACCAGGGGGAAAAGGTTCAGGACAAATTCAATCGTTATAGCTACTGAAGAGTTGAACCCCCTGTTTCTTCTAGAAGCAGCTGAGAAGAACAGTGTTGCCAGAAGAAGAGCGCTGGCCAGTGAGTTCAAGGGTTCTAATCCTGACTCTGTCACTTGCCTGCTTGTGTGACCTTAGACAAGTCACTTAATTTCTCTGTGCCTCAATTTCCTCATCTGTAAAAGGGAACTCAGTACCTGTTCTCTTTCCTATTTGGACAGTGAAACCCCCCCACCTTTTCCTCAGCTCCCCCTCTCTTTCCCATGACCATGACTCACTTCTTTGCTCTTTCCCCCACACCCCCTGGCCCCAGGACTTTATATATATATATATATATATATATATAATGTGTGTGTGTTATATATATATATTATATATAAATATGTATATGTTTTTAGACAACCTTCTCTCCATTTCTATCTTAGTTATTGTCCCTGTTCTCTTAGAAACTGGTCCCTCATCCTCAACCCTTCGAGCCAGAGCTGATAATAATAATCATAATAATAACTGTGGCATACATGATATATATATATATATATATGTGTGTGTGTGCATGTGGTATATATGACAGTAAAATGGGGTTGACTGTTGAAACTGGAGGGAGGAGGATTTAATCCCCGTTTTATAAATGAGGTAATGGAGGCCCAGAAAAGTTCATTCATTCATTCAATCATATTTATTGAGCGCTTACTGTGTGCAGAGCATTGTACTAAGCACTTGGGAAGGACAAGTTGGCAACATATAGAGACGGTCCCTACCCAACAGTGGGCTCACAGTCTAGAAGGGGAAGCACCTTTATTGAGCACCTTCTGTGTGCAAAGAGCTGTACTAAGCACTTGGGAGAATACAATTTAACAGTAAACAGACACATTCCCTGCCCACGCCGAAAAGTGCAGGAGAAAACTCCAGACAAGAGGGAGGACGAGATCAAGGGGGTTGGCAGAGAGAGATGAGAAAGAGCCCAGTGAGGAGGTCAGCTTGAGAGGAACGAAGAGTGCAAGCTGGGGTGTGGTGGAAGAAGAGAGTGGATAAGTGGTGACAAGAGAGCTGGATGAGTGCTTAAAGCATCGGACTGGAGTTTCTACTTGGCGCAGAGAGAGATGCGGAATCATTTGAGGTTTCAGGGGAGTAGGAAGATGTGTGCCGAACGATAGCATAGAAAATTGATCTAGGAAGCAGAGTGAAGTTTGGATTGGAGAAGAGACTGGTTTTTCCAAGAAGGAACATGCAGGATCCAGGACCAGGGTGAGATCCGGAAGGCTCGGCAGGACCTGACTTGTCACAAACAGAGCGGTCGTTTGAAAAAGAGAGCGACTAAAACACAGGGAAAGCCAGTTACGGAATCGACATAAGACGTGCAGTCTTCATTTGCATGTCTCATGTTATATACTTTTATGGCTAAGGGGTGACAAAGAGAAAATCATGAACTATTACACACAAAGGGCAGAAGTGAAGGAATGGAGAAGATTAGCATTTTAAGAGCTCTAGTAATGTGTTTACGCTGTGCCTTCGATAAATCAGCGTGTCTCACTTAATAATCTAAGTAGGGTTTAAGAATATGGAAATGTATCTGCAATGCTACTAGGTGACTCTTTCTCATTTTTTTTTTAAACTGTGTGTTTCCATTTACAGCCTTGTTTACTCAAGATGGTCGAATGCCGCCGGCAAATCTACTGCTGGAAAAGTGTCCCTCCACATGAGCTCAGTGAAAGGAACCAGGACAATACCGGTCCAGAAAGCCTGCAACTAGGGTCAGTTTGCTCCTATTCATTCTTTCTTTCTTTCTTTCATTCAATCATATTTATTGAGTGCTTACTGTGTGCAGAACACTGTACTAAATGCTTGGGAGAGTACAATACGACAGTTAGCAGATATATTAGCCTCCCCTGAAATGCAAGTATGCCATATATATATATATATAGCTCTATAATTCTATTTATTTATATTGATACCTGTTTACTTGTTTTAATGAGTATGTATCTATCATCCTATTCATTTATATTGATGCCTGTTTACTTGTTTTGATGTCTGTCTCCCCCCCTCTAGACTGTAAGCCCGGTGTGGGCAGGGATTGTCTCTCTTTTTTGCTGAATTATACTTTCCAAGTTCTCCGTACAGTGCTCTGCACAAAGGAAGCGCTCAATAAATACGATTGAATGAAGGAATGAATGAATTGTTCTGTAAAATGGTCCAGGAGTGGAGAACATTAATTCATTCATTCATTCAATCGTAATTGTTGAGAGCTTACTGGGTGCAAAGCACTGTACTAAGCACTTGGGAAAGTACGATATAACAATAAGCAGACACATTCCCCACCCACAACGAGCTCACAGTCTGGGGGAGAGACAAACATATCTATATATCTATCTATATATATAGATATATATATGTGTGTGTGTGTGTGTGTGTGTGTGTGTGTGTGAATAAATAAATAAATAAAGGATATATACATAAATGCTGTGGGACTCAAAGCAGGGTAAATGAAGGGAGGGAGTCACAACGATGCACAAGGGAGTGGGAGAAGAGGGGAGTAGAGTATAAGCCCGGTGTGGGCAGGGATTGTCTCTCTTTATTGTTGAATTGTACTTTCCAAGCACTCAGTACAGTGCTCAGCACACAGTAAGCGCTCAATAAATACGACAATGAATAGGAGAGAACAGATCCTCTAGAGTGTACACTTGTTATGGGCAGGGAACACGTCTGCCAATTCTGTCATTTTGTTCTCTCCCAAGCGCTTAGTACAGTGCTCTGCACATAGTAAGTGTTCAATAAATACCACTGATGATGATGATGATGGTAGCGAACCATTCAACTTGAAGCTGAGAATGGGGGAAATCAAGAAAGAATACAAGAAAGAATGCTACTTGGAATTTAGAGAAGCAGCGTGGCCTTAGTGGGTAGAGGATGAGCTGCGGAGTCAGAAGGACCTGGGTTCTAATCCTGGTTCTGCCATTTGTCTGCTGTGTGATCTTGGGCAAGTCACTTCACCTTGGGGGTCACCAGCAGGGCCCACTGAGGAAGGCGGGGTGTTGGCAGTGAAGTGGAGAGTCTCTCAGAGACTCTAGACGATAATCAATCAATCGTATTTATTGAGCGCTTACTGTGTGCAGAGCACTGTACTAAGCGCTTGGGAAGTCCAAGTTGGCAACATATAGAGACGGTCCCTACCCAACAGTGGGTTCACAGTCTAGAAAGGGGAGACAGAACAAAACAAAACATATTAACAAAATAAAATAAATTGAATAGATATGTACAAGTAAAATAAATAGAGTAATAAATATGTACAAACATATATACATATATACAGGATATATAGGATACATATACAGGATACAGGATAAGCTCGTTGTGGGCAGGGAATATGTCTGTTTGTTGTTATAATGTACTCTCCCAAGTGCTTAGTACAGTGCTCCACACACAATAAGCACACAATAAATACGACTGACTGGCTGACTTCTCTGTGCCTCACTTATCTCAACTGTAAAATGGGGATTAATACTGAGATCCCCATGTGGGACAGGGACTGTGTCCAACCCGATTTGCTTAACCAAGTGCTTAGTTCAGTACCTGGCACACTGTAAGTGATCAACAAATACCTCGAGTATTATTATGATGATGATTTTTATTACCTAGAAGAGTTTCTGTTCCTCAAATGCTCACACCCCCCTCCCCACTGCCGCCAACCTCCCCACTCCGAAGCATTTTAGTCGAATGATGTCATTAAGAAAAGGGAGAAGGGCCAGTTTTTCAATGACCTTTCCCAGGTCAAATTCATGATGGGTTTTGGCTTTTCCAAAATCCCAAGGGAGCTTGTTGCCTCAAGGTTTTCCCACACTGCTGAATTCCACTGCTCGAAATGTTTGTACATTTTCTCCCCGATATATCAAACAAACAAGCATCCGAAGACCGTTAGCTGGGCCTGGGGCCTTGAACCCCAATGCAGTCCTACTCCTCTCCAGGCTCAATCAATCAATTAATCAATCAATGGTATCTATTGAGTGCTTTCTATATTCAGAGCACTGTACTGAGCTCTCAAGGGAGTACAGTACAAGAGAGTTAGCAGACACATTCGCTGCCCTCCTTGGGAGAGTTATGGGCACGTTACCCGCCCAAAACAACCACACAATCTGCAATCTTTAGTCTCAATTAGCAACCGTTTCACCAGGAGAATTTCTAAGCTCCTCTGGGGAAGGAAACTTGTCTTAGAGAAGCAACATGGCGTAGTGGGTAGAGCACGGCAGTCAGAAGGATCTGGGTTCTAATCCCATCTCCGCCACTTATCAGCTGTGTGACCTCGGACAAGTCACTTCACTTCTCTGTGCCTCAGTGACCTCATCCGTAAAATGGGGAGTGAAACTGCGAGCCCCACGTGAGACAGAGACTGTGTCCAACTCGATTTGCTTGTATCCACCCCTGAGCTTAGTACAGCGCCTGGCACATCATCATCATCAATCGTATTTATTGAGCGCTTACTATGTGCAGAGCACTGTACTAAGCGCTTGGGAAGTACAAATTGGCAACATATAGAGACAGTCCTTACCCAACAGTGGGCTCACAGTCTAAAAGGGGGAGACAGAGAACAAAACCAAAGATACTAACAAAATAAAATAAATAGAATAGATATGTACAAATAAAATAAATAAATAAATAGAGTAATAAATATGTACAAACATATATACATATATACAGGTGCTGTGGGGAAGGGAAGGAGGCACAGAGTAAGTGCTTAACAAATGCTATAATTAAGTAATCATTCCTCTTCACATCCCACCCTGCGCACTGAAACAGTGTATCTCCAAATTTATTGAGCACTTACTGAGTGCAGAGCACTGTACTAAGCCCTCGGGAGAGTACGATAATGATAATAATAATGATGGCATTTATTAAGCGCTTACTATGTGCAAAGTACTGCTTTCTAAACGCTGTGGAGGTTACAAGGTGATCAGGTTGTCCCACGGGGGGCTCACAGTCTTCATCCCCATTTTACAGATGAGGGAACTGAGGCCCAGAGAAGTGAAGTGACTTGCCCAAAGTCACACAGCTGACAATTGGCAGAGCCGGGGTTTGAACTCATGTCCTCTGACTCCAAAGCCCGGGCTCTTTCCATTGGACCACACTGCTTCTCATGCAATAAACTGATACATTCCCTACCCACAACGAGCTTACAGTCTAGAGGTGAGGAGGCAGACATCCATACAAATAAATAAATGACACATATGTTCCTAAGTGCTGTGGGAGCGAAGCAGGGAGACGCAGAAGGGGTTGGAAGAAGAGGAAAGGAGGGGCTTAATCTGAAAAAGCCTCTTGGAGGAGATGTACCTTCAATTCATTCATCCATTCAATCATATTTATTGAGCACTTACTGTGTGCAGAGCACTGTACTAAGCGCTTGGAAAGTACAAGTTGGCAACATATGAGGCTTTGACACAGGGGTGTGTAATTATCTGTCGGTTTTGAGGAGAGAGGGCATTCCAGACTAGAGGTAGGATGTGGATGAGAGGTCTGTGGCAAGTTAGGGGAGATCGAGGCACAGTGAGAAGATTAGCATTAGAGAAGAGAAGAAACAGCACCCACGCCACAGCCCTATTTGGGGCAGACAAGAAAAATCTACTCTATTATATTAGACTCTCCCCAATGTGCAACTGGTCACACAATGTGCAATTGGTCACACAATGCAAGAGGAGCGGCATGGCTCAGTGAAAAGAGCCCGGGCTTGGGAGCCAGAGGTCATGGGTTCTAATCCTGACCCTGCCACTTGTCAGCTGTGTGACTTTGGGCAAGTCACTTCACTTCTCTGTGCCTGTTACCTCATCTGTAAAATGGGGATTAAGACTGTGAGCCCCACAGGGGACAACCTGATCACCTTGTATCCCCCCCCGACTATGCTCTCATTCCCCCTACTGCCTTTTCCTCCTGTCCCTGGAGCTGTACCCTTTAAGCACTTGATTGTTAAGTGTTTGCTGTGGACATATTTATTCTATTTATTTTATTTTGTTAATATGTTTTGTTTTGTTCTCTGTCTCCCCCCCTAGACCGTGAGCCCACAGTTGGGTAGGGACCATCTCTAGATGTTGCCAAGTTGGACTTCCCGAGCGCTTAGTACAGTGCTCTGCACACAGTAAGTGCTCAATAAATATGACTGATTGATTGATTATCGTCTAGAGTCTCTGAGAGACTCTCCACTTCACTGCCAACACCCTGTGCTCAATAAATACGATTGATGATGACTTATCGAGCTCTCACTGTGTGCAGAGCGTTGTGCTAAGAGCTCGGAAAGTCCAATTCGGCAACAAATAGAGACAATCCCTGCCCAGCAACGGGCTCCCAGGCACCATACTAAACGCTGGGATCAATACGAGCAAATCGGATTGGACACAGTCCCTGTCCCACATGGGGCTCACGGTCTTATTCATTCAATCGTCTTTATTGAGCGCTTACTGTGCGCAGAGCACTGTACTAAGCGCTTGTGGAACTACAAGTTGGCAACATCTAGAGACGGTCCCTACCCAACAGTGGGCTCACGGTCTTAATCCCCATTTGACAAGTGAGGTAACTGAGAAGTGAAGTGACAGGGCCAAGATGCCGCAGCAGACCTGTGACATTAGAACGCTTATTACAGTGCTCTGCACACAGAAGCGCTCAATAAATACAATTGATTGATTAGAGGCTAGGTCTTTCTGACCCCCAGGCCCTTGCTGTATCCATGTTGTTCTTTTTTTTTTTTTGTGCCTAACCCCAACATCACAGCTGAACGTTGCACATCATGTGCCCAAGACAGAACTGAGTCCAGAGGCTCTCCCCAATAATAACAATAATAATAATGACGGCATTTCTTAAGCGCTCACTATGTGCAAAGCACAATTCTAAGCACTGGGGGGGGGGGTACAACGTGATCAGGTTGCCCCACGTGGGGCTCACAGTCTTAATCCCCATTTTACAGATGAGGTAACTGAGGCTCATAGAAGATAAGTGACTTGCCCAAGATCACACAGCAGACACGTGGCGGAGCTGGGATTAGAACCCATGACCTCTGGCTCCCAAGCCCGGGCTCTTTTCACTGAGCCATGCTGCTCCTCTTGCATTGTGTGACCTTGGACAATTTTTCTGGGCCTCAGTTTCCTCATCTGTGAAACGGGGATTCAATACCTGTTCCCCTCCCTCTTAGACTGCGAAATGGGCATTGTGTCTGATCTGATTATCTTGTATCTACCCCAGTGTTTAATACTTAATTATAATGATTATACTTAATTATAATTATTCATTCATTCATTCAATCGTATTTATTGAGCGCTTACTGTGTGCAGAGCACTGTACTAAGTGCTTGGAAACTACAAGTTGACAACATATAGAGACAGTCCCTACACAACAGCAGGCTCACAGTCTAGAAAGGGGAGACAGACAACAAAACAAAGCATATTAACCGAATAAATATGTACAAATAAAATATATAAATAGAGTAATAAATACCTACAAACATATATACATATATGGGAAGCAGCGTGGCTCAGTGGTTCAGTGGAAAGAGCACGGGCTTTGGAGTCAGAGGTCATGAGTTCAAATCCCGGCTCCGCCACTTGTCAGCTGTGTGACTCTGGGCAAGTCACTTAAATTCTCTGTGCCTCAGTTACCTCATCTGCAAAATGGAGGGTAAGACTGTGAACCCCCCGTGGGACAACCTGATCACCTTGTAACCTCCCCAGCGCTTAGAACAGTGCTTTGCACATAGTAAGCGCTTAATAAATGCCATCATTATTATTATTATTACACAGTGAGTGGCACATAGTAAGTACTCAACAAATACCGTTATTATTATTAGGTCTTGGAGTACCAAACACGGAGCCAGTCTTCTTTGCCACCCACCTGGCAGTTTAAACACATTCGTCATCACAATTAGAAAGATTAGTAACTATGATCCTCTTAGCAATTTTGTGCTGGGCATGTTTTAAAACACAGTTTTGCAATTTATAAATCTGCTATTTTTTTTTTAATTTCAGATTTGCCAAAGCAAATCACCCTTTGAAGGATCAGCATCAGATGAAGAAACTGTAATTCCTTTTTGAGCTAGTTTACTGTGCGGGCAGATTTTATTTTATTTTTTTCAAACAGAAGAAAATTCGAGTTTTTAAACAAAATGACTTGCCAGAGGCCAAAACAGCTAAAAGATTTTCCCCCAGAAGACTCTGGATTGAGCCCTGAAGTGAGAAATTAAGTCTGGTATCAATTCACCGGCACAGGTATTGTAGAGAAGCAGCATGGCTCAGTGGAAAGAGCCCGGGCTTTGGAGTCAGAGGTCATGGGTTCAAATCCCATCTCCGCCACTTGTCAGCTGTGTGACTTTGGGCAAGTCACTTAACTTCTCTGGGCCTCAGTTGCCGCATCTGTAAAATGGGGATTAAGACTGTGAGCCCCCTGAGGGACAACCTGATCAACTAGTAACCTCCCCAGCGCTTAGAACAGTGCTTTGCACATAGTAAGCGCTTAATAAATGCCATCATTATTATATTATTATTAGTATTGTGAGCTTTTTTTTCAGAATGAATATGGGAACTGATTTTCAGTCAATAAGCCAATGAGTATTTACGACATATCCCTGGGTGGATAGCTGGGTTCTGATCAATCAGTAGTGTTCATTGAGTGCTTACTGTGTTTCGAGTACAGTGCTAAGTGCTTGGGAGAATAAAATTGAGTTAGAAGACATCATCCTTGCCCTCAAAACTCAGCTCTTGAAATGCATGCTAAAGGATAGAGATGTTCTCTTGTTCTTGTGGATTTTCCAGTTTAACAGAAGCAGCGTTAAACTGGGCTCTGATCCTGGCTCTGCCACGTGTCGGCTGTGTGACCTTGGGCAAATCATTTCACGTTTTTGTGCCTCAGTTATCTCATTTATTTATTTATTTTACTTGTACATATCTATTCTATTTATTTTATTTTGTTAGTATGTTTGGTTTTGTTCTCTGTCTTCCCCTTTTAGACTGTGAGCTCACTGTTGGGTAGGGACTGTCTCTATATGTTGTCAATTTGTACTTCCCAAGTGCTTAGTACAGTGCTCTGCACATAGTAAGCGCTCAATAAATATGATTGATGATGATCTGTAGACTTCTAGACTTCTTCATCTTCTCTATGTTTGTACATATTTATTACTCTATTTATTTATTTATTTTTTAGACTGTGAGCCCACTGTTGGGTAGGGACTGTATATGTTGCCAACTTGTACTTCCCAAGCGCTTAGTACAGTGCTCTGCACACAGTAAGCGCTCAATAAATACGACTGATTGATTGATTATTTATTTTACTTAAACATATCTATTCTATTTATTTCATTTTGTTAATACATTTGGTTTTGTTCTCCATCTCCCCTTTCTAGACTGTGAGCCCACTGTTGGGTAGGGACTGACTCTATATGTGTACTTCCCAAGCGCTTAGTACAGTGCTCTGCACACAGTAAGTGCTCAATAAACACTATTGATTGTGATCAGAACACAGGGATATGTCATAAATACTTGTTGGCTTATTGACTGAAAATCAGTTCCCATATTCATTCTGAAAAATGAATGATTGATTGATTCTTCTTCATCTTCTAGACTGTGAGCCCACTGTCTTCTATTCATTCATTCATTCAATCGTATTTATTGAGTGCTTACTGTGTGCAGAGCGCTGTACTAAGCAGCCCGCTGTTGGGTAGGGACTGTCTCTATATGTTGCCAACTTGTACTTCCCAAGTGCTTAGTAATAATAATAATGATGGCATTTATTAAGCGCTTACTATGTGCAAAGCACTGTTCTAAGCGCTGGGGAGATTACAAGGAGATCAGGTTGTCCCACGGGGGGCTCACAGTTTTAATGCCCATTTTACAGATGAGGTAACTGAGGCCCAGAGAAGTGAAGTGACTTGCCCAAAGTCACACAGCTAACAACTGGCGGAGGTGGAATTCAAACCCATGACCTCTGACTCCAAAGCCCGGGCTCTTTCCACAGGGCCACGCTCAGTGCTCTGCACACAGTAAGCACTCAATAAATGAAAAAAAAAATCTGTAAAATGGGGATCAAATCCTTCTCTTCTTCAAATCCTTCAACTCTTCTTGAGAAGCAGCGTGGCTCAGTGGAAAGAGCCCGGGCTTGGGAGCCAGCTGTCATGGGTTCTAATCCCGGCTCCACCACTTGTCAGCTGGGTGACTTTGGGGAAGTTACTTCACTTCTCGGTGCCTCAGTTACCTCGTCTATAAATGACGGCATTTATTAAGCGCTTACTATGTGCAAAGCACTGTTCTAAGCGCTGGGGAGGTTACGAGGTGATCAGGTTGTCCCATGTGGGGCTCACAGTCTTAATCCCCATTTTACAGATGAGGGAACTGAGACACAGTTCCCTCTATAGTTCATTTTATAGTTCATCTATAAAATGGGGATAAAGACTGTGAGCCCCACGTGGGGCAACCTGATTACCTTGTATCCCCCTCCAGCGCTTAGAACAGTGCTTTGCACGTAGTAAGCGCTTAACAAATGCCATCGTTTTTATTTTTAGCCCGGAAACTGGCCAATTCAGGGCAGTGGCTGACATAAAGGAGGAGAAGAAAAAGGCTGGAAAGCTTCTCCTTCATTCCCCCTCGGCTGACGAGCCGCCCCCATCACGGCTGCAGCGGAAAACAGGCTCACTGGAGGCTTTGCACATTGAATCAATCAATCAATCGTATTTATTGAGCACTTACTGTGTGCAGAGCACTGTACTAAGCGCTTGGGAAGTACAAGGTGGCAACATACAGAGACAGTCCCTACCCAACAGTGGGCTCACAGTCTAGAAGGGGGAGACAGAGAACAAAACCAAACATATTAGAAGGGTGGGATCCTGAAATTGGTGACTCTTAATTCAGTCTGGTCACATCAGTGGTGAGCCCTCTCTTTGTGTGGGTGTCACAGTTAATAATAACAATAATAATTATGGCATTTGTTAAGCGCTTGCTGTGTACCAGGCACCACTACTAAGTTCCGGGGGGGAAAACAAGCATATCAGGGTGGGCACAGTCCCTGTCCCACATAGAAAAGCAGCGTGACTCAATGGAAAGAACGGGGGCTTGAGAGTCAGAGGTCATGGATTCAAATCCCGGCTCTGCCACTTGTCAGCTGTGTGACTTTGGACAAGTCACTTAATCAATCAATCAATCAATCAATCGTATTTATTGAGCACTTACTGTGTGCAGAGCACTGTACTAAGTGCTTGAAGTACAAGTTGGCAACGTATACAGTCCCTACCCAACAGTGGGCTCACAAGGGCCTCAGTTCCCTCATCTGTAAAATGGGGATGAAGACTGTGAGCCCCACGTGGGACAACCTGATCACCCTGTATCCTCCCCAGTGCTTAGAACAGTGCTCGGCACATAGTAAGCACTTAACAAATATCATCATTATTTATTTATAAGGCTCACGGTCTTAATCCCCACTTTACAGATGAGGTATCTGAGGCACAGAGAAGTGTAGTGACTTGACCAAGGCTATGCAACAGACAAGCTGCTGGGGTAGGATTAGAACCCATGACCCTCTGACTCTCAGGCCTATGCTCTATCCATTTTGTGTTGACTTCTTGGTTTGCCTGTGTAATAATAATAATGGTATTTAAGCGCTTACTATGTGCCAAGCACTGTTCTAAGTATAAGGTAATCAGATTGTCCCACGTGGGGCTCACAGTTTTAATCCCCATTTTCTGAAGTCCGTTTTTGTCAGACTTCAGTGTGAGCACTTCATCTTTTTTTTTTATACTTTTTGTAAAACACTTATTGAGTGTCAGGCACTGTACTAAGCACTGGGGCTAATTGGTTTGGACACAATCCCTGTCCCACATGGAGCTCTCAATCTTAATCCCCATTCCACGGATGAGGTAACTGAGGCACAGAGTAATGAAGTGCCTTGCCCAAGATCACACAGCAGACAAGTGTCTTCCAAGTGCATAATACAGTGCTTTGCACACACTAGAAGTCCACTAAATACTAGAGAAACAGCGTGGCTCAGTGGAAAGAGCCCGGGCTTTGGAGTCAGAGGTCATGGGTTCAAATCCCGGCTCCAATAATTTCAGCTGTGTGACTTTGGGCAAGTCACTTCTCTTCTCTGGGCCTCAGTGACCTCATCTGTAAAATGGGGATTAAGACTGTGAGCCCCCTGTGGGACAAACTGATCACCTTGTAACCTACCCAGCGCTTAGAACAGTGCTTTGCACATAGTAAGCGCTTAATAAATGCTATTATTATTATTATTATTATTACTATTGATTGAATGAATGAATGAGCTCTCCATCAGTCAATCAATCAATCGTGTTTATTTGAGTGCTTACCTTGTGCATATGACCTGAACCTTCTGGATGGGGTTTTCTTCAACACCAACCAGGGAAAGGGGAGGAGGAAACACATTTAAAAAAAGGAAAAAAAAAAGAGAGAAGCAAGGTTTGCTCAGCCCACACACACATTGTTCTCTTTAGCCTGCCGTTCCTTAAGGAGCCCCATTAACTGGATTGTCTGAGTCACACCGCAACTTAAATAAACCCCCACAGTCCCTCATCAGCTTCTGCTGGGAGTCCGGAAAGTTTGGTTTCATTTTTTTTTTTTTTGTCAATCTTATGAAAGACTTGAAGAGTTTTATGTCAATTTATGCCTTCCTCTGCGGTAAGGAAGCAACGTAGCCTGATGGAAAGAGCACCAGAGTCTGGGGATCTGGGTTCCAGACTGTGAGCCCACTGCTGGGTCTCTATACGTTGCCAACTTGTACTTCCAAAGCACTTAGTACAGTGCTCTGCACACAGTAAGCGCTCAATAAATACGATTGAATGAATGAATGACTAATCCTACTCTGCAATTTGTCTGCTATGTGACCCTGGGCAAGTCGTGTCACTTCTCTGGGCCTCAGTTACCTCATTTGCAAAATGAGTCCCATGTGGGGGGATGTAAGCTCGTTAATAATAATGATGCCATTTATTAAGTGCTTACTATGTGCAAAGCACTGTTCTAAGCGCTGGGGAGGTTACAAGGTGATCAGGGTGTCCCACTTGGGGCTGACAGTCTTAATCCCCATTTTACAGATGAGGTCACTGAGGCCCAGACTTGCCCAAAGTCACACAGCTGAAATTGGTGGAGCCGGGATTTGAACCCATGACCTCTGACTCCAAAGCCCGGGCTCTTTCCACTGAGCCATGCTGCTTCTGCGTGAGCAGGGAATGTGTCTGCTTATTGTTATATTGCATTATATTGCATTATCCCAAGCGCTTATTACAGTGTTCTGCACGCAGTAAGTGCTCAATAGATATGATTGAATGAATGAAAATGTCCAACCTGACTAGCTTATATCTACCCCAGCGCTTAGTTCAGTTCCTGGCATGTAGTAAGTGCTTCTCAAGTACCATTAGAAAAAAAGAATTGGGCCCGGGGGGAAAGGCAAGGCGATGATCTCATAAGCAGCGTGGCTCAGTGGAAAGAGCATGGGCTTTGGAGTCAGAGGTCACGGGTTCAAATCCCGGCTCCACCAATTTCAGCTGTGTGACTTTGGGCAAGCCACTTCACTTCTCTGGGCCTCAGTTACCTCATCTGTAAAATGGGGATTAAGACTGTGAGCCCCAAGTGGGACAACCTGCTCACCTTGTAACCTCCCCATTGCTTAGAACAGTGCTTTGCACATAGTAAGCGCTTAATAAATGCCGTCATTATTATTCTCTGTGCCTCAGTTGCCTCATCTGTAAAATGGGGATTAAGACCGTGGGCCCCACGTGGGCCACCTGATCACCTTGTAGCCCCCCAGCGCTTAGAACAATGTTTTGCACATAGTAAGTGCTTAACAGATACCATCATTATTATTATTATTCTAAGTCTGCATTTTCTCACATCACCCATATTCCCCCCCAAGACGCCAAACAAGCCTGTTGTTCACCTATTTCAATCTTCATGGTGGCTCTTCCTAAGTCTCATCATACCAGCAAAGGTG
This sequence comes from Tachyglossus aculeatus, assembly GCF_015852505.1. Lineage (NCBI taxonomy): Eukaryota > Metazoa > Chordata > Mammalia > Monotremata > Tachyglossidae > Tachyglossus > Tachyglossus aculeatus. Next base: position 19,987,720 of record NC_052101.1, on the reverse strand, counting down.
CCCCAGTCAATCAATCAATCAATCAATCGTATTTTTCCAGTTTCCCAGTTTTTCCAGGAGTATCTGAAGGTCTTCAGGAGGCATCCAGGGCCTCACGCAGACATCAACTCGCCTCTTCCAGAAGGCTATTTCCGCACCGGGTGAATTCATTTGGAGTCCAGCGGCCGCTATCGAGGAACGTCACTCCTCTGTGGATGTGATAGACCTCTGCTCAGAACAAGCACAGAGTCAAAGCAATAAGAAGGATGTCTCAGAGGGGATGGTGAAGCTGGCCGGAAATCTAATGGGACGTTTCTGTGATGACAGAAGGAATTTAAAACAAGGAACTTTAATAAGAGTCGCTGAGGCTTGATCATGAAATCAAAAAGGTAATCAGTCGGCCGGTTAACTAAGGAAACGATAAAGAGATTTGATCAGGGAAAGATTTTCTCGCCAAAGACGCTCGCTCTGAATCTTGTCTTTTCTTACTTAAGGAAATTTGAGGCTGGAGCCCCATCAAAGGCAGGTGGCTAATGATAATAATAATAATAATAATAATAATAATAATAATGGTATTTGTTAAGCACTTACTATGTGCCAAGCACTGTTCTAAGCACCAGGGTAGATACAAGGCAATCAGGTTGCCCCACGTGGGGCTCACAGTCTTAATCCCCATTTTACAGATGAGGTAATTGAGGCACAGAGAAGTTAAGTGACTTGCTCAAGGTCACACAGCAGACAAGTGGCAGAGCTGGGATTAGAATCCACAACCTCTGACTCCTAAGCCTGAGCTCTTTCCATTGAGTCATGCTGCTTCTCAAAAGATGGTATTTGTTAAGTGCTTACTATGTGCCAAGCACTGTTCTAAGCACTGGGGTAGATCGAAGGTGATCAGGTTGCCCCACATGGGGCTCACAGTCTTAGTCCCCATTTTACAGATGAGGGAACTGAGGCACAGAGAAGTGAATTTCTTCTAGACTGTGAGCCCGCTGTTGGGTAGGGACCATCTCTATATGTTGCCAATTTGTACTTCCCAAGCGCTTAGTACAGTGCTCTGCACACAGTAAGTGCTCAATTCATTCATTCATTCAATTGTATTGAGCGCTTACTGTGTGCAGAGCACTGTACTAAGCGCTTGGGAAGTACAAGTCGGCAACATATAGAGACGGTCCCTACCCAACAACGGGCTCACAGTCTAGAGGGCTCAATACGACTGAGTGAATGAATGAAGTGAGTTGCCCAAAGTCACACAGCTGACAAGTGGCAGAGCCGGGATTTGAACCCACGTCCTCTGACTTCCAAGCCCCGGCTCTTTCCACCAAGCCAAGCTGCTTCGATAAGAATAATAGTATTTATTAAGCACTCACAATGTGCCAAACACCGTACTAAGCACTGGGGTAGATACACGATCTGAGAAGGAGGGCTTAGTACAGTGTCCTGCACACAGTAAGCGCTCAATAAATACGATTGAATGAAAAGGAGGGAGAACAGGTATTGAATCCCCGTTCTGCAGAGGATGTAACTGAGGCACAGAGAAGAGAAGTAACTTTCCCAAGGTCACACAGCAGGCAAGCGGTGGAGCCAGTATTAGACGACAGGTCTTCGGCCTCCCGCTTCCGTGTTCTTTCCATTAGGCTACACTGCTTCACTGGGGCAGTGCATCTCAAGCGATGAATCTCTCCACTCCCCCAGGAAGATTTTAGCCAGCTCTTTTAGAAACACTCCGATCCTCCTGTGAACTTTTAAAACCTCCACTGCAAATCAATCAATCAATCAATCGTGTTTATTGAGCACTTACTGTGTGCAGAGCACTGGACTATGCGCTTGGGAAGTACAAGTTGGCAACAATTGATTGATTGATTAGAAGGGGGAGACAGACAACAAAACAAAACACATTAACAAAAAATAAATAGAATAGTAAATATGTACAAGTAAAATAGAGTAATGATAGAGTCATTCATTCATTCAATCGTATTTACTGAGCACTTACTGTGTGCAGAGCATTGTACTAAGCGCTTGGGAAGTACAAGTTGGCAACAGATAGTGACAGTCCCTACCCAACAATGGGCTCACAGTCTAGCAGGGGGAGACAGACAACAAAACAAAACAATGACATCAATAACATCAAAATAGATAGATAGAATTATAGATACATACACATCATTAATAAATAGAATAATAAATGTGTACAAATATACACAACTTCTGTGCGACAGGGAAGGGGAGAAGGAGCAGGGGAAAGAGGGGGCTCAGTCTGGGAAGGCATCCTGGAGGAGGTGAACACTCAGTAGGACTCTGAAGGGGGGAAGATACTTGTTAAGCGCTTACTATGTGCCAAGCATCTTTTTTTATGGCATTTATTATTATTATTATTATCGTTCTGAGGACATGGTCCCTGTCCTTCAGGGGGCTTCCAATCTAAGAGGTTAAGTGGGGAGAAGGGATTGGAGACGGGCACATCAGGAGTGATGAAACATTAAAACACAACACAACAAAATACACAAAAGCATCAGCGGGGATAATAATAATGATGGCATTTATTAAGCGCTTACTATGTGCAAAGCACTGTACTAAGCGCTGAGCACTGTACTAAGCGCTGGGGATGGAGACAAACAGCAGATATTTTCCCCTAGCCTGTCAGTTAAAGAGCATGCCGGGAGTACGGACCCTCCTTGGACAGTCAGTCAGTCAGTCGTATTTTTTGAACGCTTACTGTGTGCAGGACACTGTACTAAGCTCTTAGCAGAGTACGCTATAACGATAAACAGGCGTAGTCCCAAGCTTAAAGTCTGGAGGTGGTGGGAAGGAAGGTGGAGGTTACTACGTCGCTTTGCCTGGAGGTGATGGAGGGGTGATGTCCAGTGGTTTTTGCAACTACATATGCACCTGAGAAGCAGTGTGGCCTGGGATACAGCTCAGATATCAATTGGGCAGATTTCAAACAATCAGTCAATCGTATTTATTGAGCGCTTATTCTGTGCCAAACGCTATTTAGGTTTGGCCCCCCGTCTCCCGTGGATGTAAGCTAAATTTGAGTCTGCGCAAGCGTAATTTGGGGAAGCACCTTGATGTAGTGGAAAGAGCGTGGGCCTGGGAATCCGAGGACCTGGGTTCTAATCCCGGCTCTTCCCCGTTGGCTGTGTAACCTTGAACAAGTCACTACGCTTCTCTCAGCCTCAGTTACCTCATCTGTAAAATGGCGATTAAGACTGGGAGCCCCACGTGGGAAGGCCTTCCCAGACTGAGCCCCCTCCTTCCTCTCCCCCTCCTCCGCCCTCCATCCCCCCCACCTTACCTCCTTCCCCTCCCCACAGCACCTGTATATATGTATAGATGTTTGTACCGATTTATTACTCTATTTTATTTGTACATATTTATTCTATTTATTTTATTTTGTTAATATGTTTTGTTTTGTTGTCTGTCTCCCTCTTCTAGACTGTGAGCCCGCTGTTGAGTAGGGACCGTCTCTAGATGTTGCCAACTTGTACTTCCCAAGCGCTTAGTACAGTGCCCTGCACACAGTAAGCGCTCAATAAATACGATTGAATGAATGAATGAAATGGATTGTGTCCAACCCCATTAGCTTGTCTACTCCAGCGCTCAGTACAGTGCCTGGCCCATAGTAAGAGCTTAACAATGCCATAATATAAAAAGCAAATAAAATAGAAACTTTCTCAATTTTGAAGGCAATTTATAAAGTTCCTTCAAAGAGTGGGGAAAGCATAAAACCATTAGCAAAGCTATTCCTGGATTAGACCAGTGACTCACCCAATCTAATATTCTGCCTCCAACAGTGACAACGAGATGCTTGGCCTTTCCAAGCCTTCCTCGACACCTAAATTCATGGCTACGTATGGGCCATCGAAAATCTCTCATTTCTCTTTCTACTCTCTTTCTCTTTCTCTTTAACGTTCCCCATAATAATACACCACCACTGTGGGTAGGGAACGGGTCTGCCAAATCTGTCGTACTGTACTCTCCCAAGCGCTTAATATAGTGTCCGGTACGGAGTAAGTGCTTAATAAATACCATTGATTGACTGATTAATTGAATGGTTCTGGACTCCACATCCAAAAATTTATCCAAACCCTGCTCAGAACTATTGATACCTTTGGCCGGGCTTAAAGGCACGTTTTGAAGAGTAGAAATTGGGGCTTATAGAAAAAGCCTAAATTATGACCAATTTTTCTAGGGAAAATATATATTGATAGCTTGATATGTCTCTTACGTCTTTGGATAACGACGTTTATGCGATGTGCTGCCACCGTGATGGGTGCAAGGGTTGAGTTACTGATTCATCATTGAAATAATTAAGAACAAAATTGACTTCTACCTAAAAAGAAAAACAACTGATGTACCTGGTAAAGTAGATGAAAATAGCAATGTGGTCACTGGGAGTTGGGCGGGTCTGTTTCTGTTAAATCAATCAAACAATGGTATTTATTGGGCACTTACTATGTGCACTGTACTAAGTGCCAGGGAGAGCCTTTTCCTAAGATTCAAAGATAACCACGATTGATTTGGTATCGCTCAATGTACCTCAGTTTTCCGTTGACTCTGTGGGTTTGGTGGCCTCATTGGCACATTAATATGACACATTAATAATAATAATGTTAATAATGGAATTTATTAAGCACTTACTATGATAGTAATAATAATAACAATAATAATGATGGCATTTATTAAGCACTTACTATGTGCAAAGCACTGTTCTAAGCTCTGGGGAGGTTACAAGGTGATCAGGTTGTCCCACGGGGGGCTCACAGTCTTAATCCCCGTTTTCCAGATGAGGGAACTGAGGCCCAGAGAAGTGAAGTGACTTGCCCCAAGTCACACAGCTAATTGGCGGAGCTGGGATTTGAACCCATGACCTCTGACTCCAAAGCCCGGGCTCTTTCCGCTGAGCCACGCTGCTTCTCCAGTAGTGTCAGTGATTAGACGATATTGCAAACGGATGCTGGGATGGGAGGCGGGAAGGCAATCTGCTGTTGCCATGGCAGCAGCCCTAATACTCACTCACAAGCGAAATCCTTATTACCATACTAACTCAAAGCAGGAGAGGTTGACTTAATCGCCAGTGCCCTTTGACCTTGGAAAAACTCGAGAAAATGAAGCTGGGCTGAGGGTCCGAATGGCCTGAGGGGCTTCCCAGGGCTCTCCTCAAATGGTGGAAAGTGGGCGCCGAGGAAACTAACCCAGTGAAGTCTCCGGGCCTGAGAAAAATGAGATAAAGGTAAAAATAAAAATAAATAATGGCATTTATTAAGCGCTTACTATGTGCAAAGCACTGTTCTAAGCGCTGGAATAATGATGGCATTCATTAAGCGCTTACTATGTGCAAAGCACTGTTCTAAGTGCTGGGGAGGTTACAAGGAGATCAGGTTGTCCCAAGGTGGGCTCACAGTCTTAATCCCCATTTTACAGATGAGGGAACTGAGGCCCAGAGAAGTTAAGTGACTCGCCCAAAGTCACACAGCTGACAGTTGGCGGGGCCGGGATTTGAACCCATGACCTCTGACTCCAAAGCCCATGCTCTTTCCACTGAGCCACGCGGCTTCCCTAAACCGGAAACGCAAATCCACCAGGTGACACCTCCCAATCTGCAGCAGCGTTGGGTCACGGATTACATCTTTCGCTCATTCATTCAATCGTATTTATTGAGCGCTTACTGTGTGCAGGGCACTGGACTAAGCGCTTGGGAAGTACAAGTTGGCAACATCTAGAGACGGTCCCTACCCAACAGCGGTCTCACGGTCTAGAAGGGGGAGACAGACAACAAAACAAAACGTATTAACAAAATAAAATAAATAGAATAGTAAATATGTACAAGTAAAATAAATAGAGTAATAAATCTGTACAAACATATATCCAGGTGCTGTGGGGAGGGGAAGGAGGTAAGGCGGGGGGGATGGGGAGGGGAAGGAGGGGGTTGTTGTATTGTACACTCACAGCGATGAGCCCCTTCTAGACTTTGAGCCCTTCTAGATTGTGAGCCCACTGTTGGGTAGGGACCGTCTCTATATGTTGTCAACTTGTACTTCCCAAGCGCTTAGTATAATATATATAGAATAATATATCTATTCTACTTATTTTATTTTAGTAATATGTTTTGTTTTGTTCTCTGTCTCCCTGTTTTAGACTGTGAGCCCGCTGTTGGGTAGGGACTGTCTCTATATGTTGCCAACTTGTGCTTCCCAAGCGCTTAGTACAGTGCTTTGCACACAGTAAGCACTCAATAAATACGATTGATTGATTGATTGATTGAGCCCACTGTTGAGTAGGGACCGTTTCTATATGTTGCCAACTTGTACTTCTCAAGCTCTTAGTACAGTGCTCTGCACACAGTAAGCCCTCAATAAATACGATTGATTGATTGATTAGTACAGTGCTCTGCACACAGTAAGAGCTCAATACATACGATTGAATGAATGAATGAATGAATACAATTGAATGATGAATGAATGAATGATTACTACAATGCTTTGCACGCTGTAAGTGCTCAATAAATGACTTAATTGATAATAATAATAATAATAATAATTATTATTATTATTATTATTATGGTATTTGTTCAAGCGCTTGCTATGTTCCAGGCACTGTACTAAGCTCTGGGGTGGCTACAAGCAAATCAGGTTGGACACAGTCCTTGTCCCATGTGGGGCTCACAGTTTTCATCCCCATTTTACAGATGAGGGAACTGAGGCCCTGAGAAATGAAGTGACTTGCCCGAGTCCACAAAGCAGACAAGTGATGGCACCGGGATTAGAACCCACAATCATCTGACTCCTAGTCCCCTGCTCTATCCACTACACCATGATGGAAACAGAGTAAGTGTTTAATAAATATTATTATTAGTAGTAGTAGAATTAAGCTTGCAAGCGCCCATCTCTTTGTGCATTCTCACAGAGACAAATCCACCATGGTAAATGATTTTAAAAGTTAGTCTTCCCCTGTGAGATGCAGGCAGGCAGGGAACATGCCGCCCATTTATTTTGTTCTTCACAAGAGGTGCCTAGTACAGTTCAACACACCAAGTGGGTGTTCAGTAAATGCTACTGAATACTAGAGAAGCAGCGTAGCTCAGTGGAAAGAGCCCGGGCTTTGGAGTCAGAGGTCATGAGTTCAAATCCCAGCTCTGCCAATTGTCAGCTGTGTGACTTTGGGCAACTCACTTCACTTTGAGAAGCAGCATGGCTCAGTGGAAAGAGCCCGGCCTTTGAAGTCGGGGTCATGGGTTCAAATCCCAGCTCTGCCACCTGTCAGCTGTGTGACTTTGGGCAAGTCACTTCACTTCTCTGGGCCTCAGTTACCTCAACTGGAAAATGGGGATTAAGACTGTGAGCCCCCCTCACGGGACAACCTGATCACCTTGTAACCTCCCCAGTGCTTAGAACAGTGCTTTGCACATAGTAAGTGCTTAATAAATGCCATTGTTATTATTATTATTATTATTCTCTGTGCCTCAGTTCCCTCATCTGTAAAATGGGGATTAAGACTGTGAGCCCCCCGTGGGACAACCTGATCACCTTGTAACCTCCCCAGTGCTTAGAACAGTGCTTTGCACATAGTAAGCGCTTAATAAATGTTATCATTATTATTATTATTATTATTATTACTACTACTACTACTACTACTATTCATTCAGTCAGATGCATTTCTTGAGCACTTTCCTTGTGCAGAGCATTGTACTAAGCACTTGGAAGAGTACAGTACAACAATATTTATTTTGTTAATGATGTGCATTTAGCTTTCATTCTATTTGTTCTGACGACTTGACACGTTTTGTTTTGTTGTCTGTCTCCCCCTTCTAGACTGTGAGCCCGTTGTTGGGTAGGGACCGTCTCTAGATGTTGCCAACTTGTACTTCCCAAGCTCTTAGTACAGTGCTCTGCACACCGTTAGTGCTCAATAAATACGATTGAATGAATGAATGACCAATAAACAGATATATTCCCTGCCCACAACAAGCTTGCAATTTAGAGTATTACTACTACCATTATTACTATGACAACACTGGCTACATTTTAAAATTTAGGAAAAGGGAGAAGGTGGCGACAATCATGTAGTCAAGGCCCAAAGGGGTTTTGTCATGGGAACAAAACATTTTTAGTGTTTCCTCCTATTTTACCTCACTGATTTCCTATTAGAAGCCAGCACGCACATGTCGCTCCTCTAACATCAACCTACTCACTGTACCTCGATCTCATCATACAAAAGAACTCCCACCCCTCTACAGCGATGGTTTTGGGTCTGAATGTAAATCCTTTGGTGGGGGGAGAGGAGACCACTGTAGTACTTGACCATAAGAAAGCCTGGCATTTCCTCCCTCATGTCCGACAGACCACTGCTCTCCCCACCTTCAAAGCCTTATTAAATTCACATCTCCTCCAAGAGGCCTTCCTTGACTAAACCCTCACTTCCCCTACTATACCTTCTGAATATCTCTATATGTCTCTATATGTTGCCAACTTGTACTTCCCAAGTGCTTAGTACAGTGCTCTGCACACAGTAAGCGCTCAATAAATATGATTGATTGATTGATTGAATCACCCTCACACTTGGATCTGTACTCTTTATTCGCCCTACCCTGAGCCCCACAGCATTTATGTAATAATAATAATAATAACAATAATGACATTTATTAAGCGCTTACTATGTGCAAAGCACTGTTCTAAGCACTGGGGGGATGTACATATCCATAATTGATTTTAATGTCTGTCTTCCCCTCCAAACTGTAAACTCCTTGAGGGCAGGGAACATATCAATCAACTCTGTTCTAATTGCCCTCTCCCATACACTTAGTACAGTGCTCTGCCGAAGTAAGCACATAATTAATACAATTGATTAAGTGCTCCCTTACTAGTCGAAGGATGGACAAACTCTAGGGAGCTCTGGTGGCTTTTCTGAGAGAAAGGAACCTACCTTTTTTTTTTCCAAAATCAACTGAAGATAAACTAAGACTATCACACCGTTGACTCATCGTACTTCATAATAATGATGAGGGTATTAAGTGCTTACTATGTGCCAAGCACTGTTCTAAGCACTGGGATGGATACAAGGGAAGCAGATCATCCCACGAGGGGCTTGCAGTCTTAGTCCCCATTTTCCAGATGAGGTAACTGAGGCACAGAGAAGTGAAGTGACTCGCCCAAAGTCACACAGCTGACACGCGGTGGAGCCGGGATTAGAACTGTTCTTGTGGTCTACTATGACCTCTGGGTTCTTTTTCCGCTCACACTCCCAGATAAAGTACTTTGCTTATGGTAAAATGTTCAGAAGCTGTGATCCAGGGAAACTCCACGGTGGCAACCCTTCAAAAACATGAGGATTGTCCGTAACCACCGTTCCTGGGTACGTTATGTCCCGCTTAGGTTCCATTTTTCCGCAAAAGCCATGGGTGAACAGGTCATTTCATCCTGGATTCAAGAGGCCTTTGAGACATCACACATATTCATCCTCCCCTAACAAGTTTCATCAGTTAACTCTGACAGCTATTGTTAGTTAACTGTGACATCTTCATAATCATCAGTTCCCATGGAGATTTCCAAGCCTTGTCCTAGCTGAATGAAAACGCTGCACTTCAACAGATTCGAAGATTCAGAAAAAGACCTAGTGAGAGTAAGGAATGGAGTCTCTGTAAGCATTTAAACTAGATTACCCAGGTAATTGCCGGCCTACAAACAGGGCTTTCTAGCATCTAATTAAGACTCGGATGGGGCTTTAGCTAGAGATCCAATCAACGGGAGCGTTTTCGCAGCTTTCCATCACGCAATTAGGCGCTCATGGAGGATTAAGCAAGTGTGTCCTTGCATAAATGATTTCAAATGCAAATAAAACTACACTTGCAAATGCGAGTAAAAGCTGAGGTGATAGCTGTGGACCTTGGCTTTTACCATTTTCCTCTTGTTTAATTGCTGGAAATACCCTCACCCTTATTTTAGTCTAAAGCCGCCGTTTGAAAGTGGGGAGGATGGGATTGGACTGTCACCCCAGTTCTTCTTCAGAAGATGGTGAAAACACCCTGCTATCTTTCCTTAGTCATAACAATAATAATAATAATAGTAATAATAATAATAATAATAATAATGATGGTATTTGTTAAGCCCTTACTATGTACAAAGCACTGTTCTAAGTGCTGGGGTTGATACAAGATTATCAGGTTGCCCCACGTTGGGCGCACAGTCTTAGTCCCCATTTTACAGATGAGGTAACGGAGGCACAGAGAAGTCAAGTGACTTGCCCCAAGCCACACAGCTGACAAGAGGCGGATCTGGGATTCGAACCCATGACCTCGGGCTCCAAAGCCACGCTGCTGGACCCTGCCCCCTTCCCATCCCCACCCCCTAGTCTTCCTGTGATAGCCAAGTGTCCCCAAGCTTTGAATTTGTCATCATGCAGCAAGGTGCGGGGGGATAGCGGGGCGCCAGGAGGTAAGATCGGCTAGGTCGAGGCATGACGATAAATACTGTCTATTTGTCAACTGAAATAATGTTCAATCCATCCCTCTTCTATTATTTTCTGACTTCAAATTTCTGCTATACATCTTAAATATACCTATGTTGCATAGAATAGAAAACTAATATACAATTATATATATATGTATAAATATTTATTAAATATATAGGTATAATTATATCATATATAATAGTTCTAAGCACTGAGGTGGATACAAGATTATCAGGTTGGACACAGAAAGATGATTTTATATTTTTCTTTCTGTGTCCAACCTGATAACCTTTTATCTACCCCAGTGCTTAGAACAGTGCCTGGCATATAGTAGGTGCTTAACAAATACCACGGTTATTATCATTATTACCTTTCATCCTCAAAGCAAAGGCCGCGGATGTTGATTTTTTACCTATGACTACATGTGTGGCAGTCGGTGCAGGACTACACTTTTGATCACAACCATGTGTGCACACTCACACAGCAAAGTTTTAGAGGGGGCTGAGGATGGGAGGGAATAAGTTGAAAAGAGCTCACTGGGAAGAAGCATGACCTAGTGGATATATCACAGGCCTGGGTGTTAGAGGGCCTGGGTTCATAATTCCGGCTCCTCCACTTAACTTATCTGCTATGTGACCTTGGGTAAGTCACTTCACTTCTCGTGCCTCGGTTACCCCAACTGTAAAATGGGGATTAAGACCGTGAGCCCCATGTGGGGCATGAACTGTGTCCGACCTTGTATCTATCCCTGTGTTTGTACAGTGCCTGACACATAGTAGATACTTTAATAACAATAATAATAATAATGATGATGATGATGATGCTAAGCACTGTTCTAAGTGCTGGACAAGCACCATTAAAAAAAAAAAGTCAGAAAGCCATCCATTTGGGGGTTTTTCCTCCCTGACTGGAAACTCTTGGGTCTCATCCGAGACGTGAGATGAGCAAATCTGGGATCCCATTCCGTGTCTTCCCTTGGACCTAGAATTCCCTGCCCCTTTATAGCTGACAGAGCACCATTCTCCCCACCATCAAACCCCTATTAAAAACCACATCTCCTCCGAGAGTCCTTCCCTGACTAAGCCATCATTTCCCCTACTTTACCTTCCTCTCGAATTATTAATTAAGAAAAAATTAATTAATGTAATTAGTTAGGTAGATTAATATTAGGAAGACTTGCTACGAAGAGCCTGGAAAAAGTGATGAAATGTGCCATTGAAACAATTACCACAAAAATACAAATTGTCAACTCTATGGTGTTTCCAGTGACAACGTATGGATCCGAAAGCAGGACAGTGAAAAAAGAGGATAGAAAGAACATAGATTATTTTGAAATGTGGCATTGGCTTTTGTGAATACCATGGACTGCCCGAAAGACGGACAAATGGATTTTAGAACAAATTAAACCCAAATGGTATTTGGAAGGCCAAATGACTCGACTTAGATGAGCGTATTTTGGACTCATCATCAGGAGGACTAATTCTCTGGAAAAAACACTAATGCTAGGGAAAATCCAGGGAAAACGTGGAAGAGGCAGAGCAGCAGCTAGATGGATAGAGACCCTAATGACGATAACAGAGGAACCGTTAAAAAGGTTGTGGATTATGGCAGAGGACAGGACGTTCTGGAGAAAGTATATCCATGGAGTCGCAATGAATCGGAAACAACTTGACGGCACTTAATAATAATAATAATCTTCCTCTCTACATTGACCATGCATTCGGCGGTGTATTTTGATCCTCACCCTAGCCCCACAACACTTAGGTACATCTCCTTATTCTCTACTATTCCCTGTATCTGAAATCGGTTTTAACATCTGTCTCCTCCATTAAATAATAATAATGGCATTTATTAAGTGCTTGCTATGTGCAAAGCACTGTTCTAAGCGCTGGGGAGGTTACAAGGTGATCGGGTTGTCCCATGGGAGGCTGACAATCTTAATCCCCAGTTTACAGATGAGGGAACTGAGGCACAGAGAAGTGAAGTGACATGTCCAAAGTCACACAGAGCTGGGATTTGAACCCATGACCTCTGACTCCAAAGCCCGTTCTCTTTCCACTGAGCCATGCTGCTTTTAAGAGACCGTGAGTTTATTATGGGCAGTGAATGTGTCTCCCAACTGTATCATTTTGTACTTTCCTAAGCACTTAGTACAGTGCTCTGCATGCAGTAAGCACTCAATAAGTACCACCGATTAATTGACTGGGGCTTTTCCCCCACTCGCCCCTATGCAAACCCACAGGCAGTCCCTACCTGGGCTGCCATGATTGTTTTTTATAGCACCTAACACTGATTTCACTTTTACTTCTTCATTTTAAAAGTCTAATGGATTCACCTTGCAATTCACTGCTTCCGGGCATCGTAGCAGGATGGAGTAATGGATAGAGCATGAGCTTGGGAGTCAAAAGGTTGTGGGTTCAAATCCCAGTCACTGCACTTCTCTGGGCCTCAGTTACCTCATCTGTAAAATGGGGATTAAGACTGTGAGCCCCATGTGAGACAACCTGATCACCTTCTATCTACTTAGAACAGTGCTTTTGGCACATAGTAAGCGCTTCACAAATACCATCATCATTATTATTATCGAAGTCGGGGAATGTAGACATGTAGAACAATAAGTGGGCAGGGACCGTCTCTATGTGTTGCCAGCTTGTACTTCCCAAGTGCTTAGTACAGTGCTCTGCATACAGTAAGCACTCAATAAATACAATTGAATGAATGAATGAATAAGAATAAGAATAAATTACAAAATTAATACAAGTGAATTAAAGATTCAATGATCAAAATTAACAATATTAAAAGCCTGGGGACTGTAAGGACTCTTCCCACCCCAAACCACCATTAGCTTCTTTGTTTTATATTGTCATCAATCAATCATCAATTCATCAATTTCTAGACTGTGAGCCCACTGTTGGGTAGGGACTGTCTCTATGTGTTGCCAACTTGTACTTCCCAAGAGCTTAGTACAGTGCTCTGCACACAGTAAGCGCTCAATAAATACGATTGATTGATTGATTGATCGATCAATCGAATGATCAATGAGATTTACGGAATGCCACTGTGTGCAGAGCACTGTAATAAGGAGCTTACGATCTACAGATTGCCCAGACCTTCAACTTCAACTGTTGATTTAGTAGTTCACTGTTGTCATGTATTTCACTGTTACTATTGTGAGTTTACTCCATTTAAATTGGGGCCAGCCTTAATCTTTTTTTTTTCAGTAATTACCCCGACGCATAAATCTTCTGTGTCCAAAATTCGTACCATCACATTTAGCCCTAAAACTGCTATTTTTATCACTATTACGACTATCATGTGCTTAGTACAGTGCTCTGCACACAGTAATAGAATGAATACTATTCTTTTTATGGTATTAAGCACTTACTATGTGTCAAACACTGTTCTAAGAGCTGGGATAGGTGCACGTTAATTAGGTCGGACACAGTCCCTGCCCTACGTGGGGCTCACAATCTGACAGTTGAGTTGAGTTTGACAGTTGAGGAAACTGAGGCCCAGAGAAGTTGTGACTTGCCCAAGCTGACATAGCATGCAATTGGCCAAGCCAGGATTAGAACGCAGGTCCTAAGGAAGTCCAGAAAAGCTAACTGGAAGGGGAGAATTATTTTAAAGAGCCCTCCAGAACAGACCCTCTGGCCTGTTCCCGAGCCCACATCAAGGCTCAGATCCGGAAGCTATGGGCTCCGTGTCATCCTTGCACTTGGATTTGCTGTCTTTATTCATCCCACCCTCTGAGCCCCAGGTCCGTGCTCTTTCCACTAGACCACACTGTTTCACCTCACCTCTAACTCCTCCTCTTTCCCCCTCGTGAACTAATTACAGAGTTGGAAGTTTTCTCTTTTCTCCCTTTCCCCAGTCCCTCCCTCCGTAAAACCGGACATCACCAAATTAGATCCTGCTCCAGAGACTTCCTGAAACCAGCGAGTTGGGGTGGCGAGTTTAGAGATGTCAGGAGTGATGAATGAATCTCTTAAATCACTGGGATTAATCAGCGGGCCTCCTCCCTCTCCGAGTTCTCTCTTTCCCCTCGGCCCTGTCCCTCCGGGATGAATGCTTCTTTCCAAAGCCAAGCAGGAGGCTTTCCTAGTGTTTCCAACATTTGCTGTCTCAGTGTCGCCTGGTCCGTGACGCGATGCGGTATTGATCGGTTTTACGAGAATAAACAGCAGTTAGCTGGCGGAAGGAACAGAGCATTCACAGGGGAAGTCAGGGCAAGTAATGATATCCCAAAATTGGAAAGGATGAGTCCAGGGAGGGAAAGGAAAGAAAGTAGGAAAATAGACTTCATGGGGGGGGAAGTGGGGGGGGAAGTGATTGCACACTTAGTACAGTGCTCTGCACACAGTAAGCGCTCAATAAATACGATTGAATGAATGAGTGAATGAATGATTGGGACAGGGACGTCTTTAATTCCTATCTGATTATCTTGCTTTTTCTACCCCAGTGCTTAGTAGTGTGGCTGACACGTAGTAAGCCCTTATCAACTACCTCTGTCACTATTATTGTTACTATTATTATTATTTTTACTTTCATTCATACATTCATTCCATCGTATTTATTGAGCACTTACTGTGTGCAGAGCACTGTACTAAGCGCTTGGGAAGTACAAGTTGGTAACATATAGAGACAGTCCCTACCAAACAACGGGCTCACAGTCTAGAAGGGGGGAGACAGGCAACAAAACAAAACATGTGGTCAGGTGTCAAGTCATCAGAATAAATAGAAGTAAAGCTAGATGCACATCATTGTCAAAATAAATAGAATAGTAAATGTGTACAAGTAGAATAAATAGAGTAATAAATCTGTACAAACATATATACAGGTGCTGTGGGGAGGGGAAGGAGGTAGGGTGGGGGGAGAGGAAAAAGGGGGCTCAGTGTGGGAAGGCCTCCTGGAGGAGGTGAGCTCTCAGTAGGGCTTTGAAGGGAGGAAGAGAGTTAGCTTGGTGGATGTGCGGAGGGAGGGCATTCCAGGCAAGGGGAAGGATGTGAGAATAATTGGGAATTCTCTCCCAGCGTGTAGTCCAGTGCGTGGCAAGTGCTTAGTGAATGCATTATCAATCAACAGTATTTATTGAGTGCTTATTAAATAAGCACTGTGCAGAGCAGAGCACTGTACTAGGCACCTGGGAGAGTACCACATGATAGAGTTGGTAGGACACAATTCCTGCCCAGAAGAAGCATTACTGCCAACTTGTACTTCCCAAGCGCTTAGTACAGTGCTCTGCACACAGTAAGCGCTCAATGAATACGATTGAATGAATGAATGAATGAACAGTCTCCGGTCTTCCTACTATTACGATCGATTAATCAATCAATCAATCCTATTTATTGAGTGCTTACTGTGTGCAGAGCACTGTCCTAAGCACGTGAGAAGTACAAAATGTGATAGACCTGTTCCCTGCCTACAGTAAATATATCATCAATCGTATTTATTGAGCGCTTACTGTGTGCAGAGCACTGTACTAAGCGCTTGGGAAGTACAAGTTGGCAACATATAGAGACAGTCCCTACCCAACAGTGGGCTCACATCAGTTGCCCTACTGAAAGCATCACCGGTTAGATTTTGTTCCCAGTCTGTGTTGGACTAGCCAGGCTTACAGTTCACAGCATCAGTCGGCTCCCACGAAACCTGAATCCAGTGTTGGGGACGAAATCACCAAGAAGCAGAATGCCCTAGTGGATAGACCACAGGCCTGGGAATCAGAAGGACCTGAGTTCAAATTCCGACTCTGCCACTTGTCTGCTGCGGGACCTTGGACTACTGTGTCCCTCAGTTACCTCATCTGTAAAACGGGGACTGAGGCGGTGAGCCCCACGTGGGACATATATGGTGTCCAACCTGATTAGCTTGTATCTACCCTAGCGTTTAGTACAGTTCTTGGTCCAGAGTAAGCACTTAACAAATAGCATTCAAGAACAAAATCTAACCAGTGTTGGGCCATTGTCCACCCAACCTCTTTCCTGATTCTGTTGTGATCTGATCTCTTCTCGAAGAGGGTGGGCTGCCTTCAGATGGAACTGAGGTGTATCAAGGCCTGAGGCCTTTGGGATGTCCAGTCATTCATTCATTCAATCGTATTTATTGAGCGCTTACTGTGTGCAAAGCACTGTACTAAGCGGTTGGGAAGTACAAGTCGACAACATATAGAGACGGTCCCTACCCAACAGCGGGCTCACAGTCTAGAAGGGGGAGACAGACAACAAAACAGAACGTGTAGACAGGTGTCACTGTGAACAGTAATTCGGGGGCAGTGAGGAGAGCCCTGGATTCCTCCAACCTAAATCAAGGCATTTCATCCGAGTCAGAGGGTCACGGGTTCTAACTCCGGCTCCGCTTCTTGTCTGCTGTGTTATCTTGGGTGAGTCACTTCATTCCTCTGGACCTCAGTTACCTCGTCTGTAAAATGGGGATCGAGACTGTGAGCCCCACGTGAGACAGGGATTTTGTCCATTCTGATCCTCTTGTGAGCACCCCGGCACTTAGAACAGTGCCTGCCACATAGTAAGAGCTGAAGAAATGCAATTATTATTATTATTATTACTATTGCAAACTCACTTTGGAAAACAAGTTGCTACCTAGCCCTGAGCAAGCTATGAGCCCGAAGATGGAGAGCCTACGTGGTTGGTGATTTTGTCCTACCCAATTATCTTGTATCTACCCCAGCGCTTAGTGCAGTGCCTGGCACATAGTAAGCGCTTAACAAATACCATAAAAAAAGAGAGGTCCAGGAAGCAGAGAGGATGCGAGCGAAAAGAGAGAGTGAATTGGTTAGTCCGTGCTCTATCACTGGCAGCGGGACAGTACCGAAGAGGGTACTGAATAGGGTGTCAGTTCAATGTGCTAATCAGAGCAAATTTTCAGTCCTATTCGCCGTGGCGGAGAGAGCCTACATCTGCTAAGAGTCATCTGCGTGGGAGCTGGGCCACCTGAGTTTTCCTCCCACTGACAAGCTGGAAAACCCGAGATTCGGGTTTTTAGCCTTTCCAAACGGGGCCTACATCCACACCCTTGGGTGCTGGAGAGGGGGATGAAGAGAGGGAAAATGCTATGGCTTTTTCCAAGAAAGTGGCAGAGCTCTGGAAATAAGAAAAGTGGCTCCGATGTGGAAACCCCGGGCCATCGAGAGCATTGAAAGAGAAAGAAAAGCAGGCTCGGCACTGACGTGTAATTATAAAAGCAAGATGAAATGAAATGTCAGCGTGGGTGTCTGCGGTTATGGACCTAAATATGCCAGTGATTGTAATTCCATATCCACCCCGTGGCAAAGCAGACATAAATACAGCCCCAAAATGGTGTGTCACCCTGATTTGTCTAGCTCCTTGAGCCTGGTTCAGAGTTTTGGATGCTCTCCCTAAACAGGCAATAGTCAAATTTCTCCTGGGCCTTCCACATACCAAGATGTTTGGTCAAAATAACAATCATTCATTCATCATTCATTCATTCAATCATATTTATTGAGCGCTTACTGTGTGCTGAGCACTGTACTAAGCGCTTGGGAAGTACATGTTGGCAACATATAGAGATGGTCCCTACCCAACAACGGGCTCACAGTCTAGAAGGGGGAGGTAGACAACAAAACAAAACATGTGGACAGGTGTCAAGTCATCAGAGCAAATAGAATTAAAGCTAAATGCACATCATTAACAAAATAAATAGAATAGTAAATATGTACAAGTAAAATAGAGTAATAAATCTGTATGAACGTATATACAGGTGCTGTGGGGAGGGGAAGGAGATGGGGGAAGGGGGAGGAGGAGAGGAAAAAGGGGGCTTAGTTTTGTAGTATCTGTTAAGCATTTAATATGTGTCAAACACTCTAAGAGATGAGCAGGACTCACATGAGGCTCACAGTTTAAGTGCGAGGGGGAACTGATATCGAATCCCCATTTTACAGATAGGGGAATTGAGGCACAGAGACGTGAAGTGATTTACTCCAGGTCACACAGCAGACAAGTGGCAGAGCCAGGATTAGAATCCAGGTCCTTCTGCGCTCCTTCCATTAGGCCACACTGTTTCTCAGACCTTGGGTTTCATTCTTTTGTTGGGTAGGGACCGTCTCTATATGTTGCCGGCTTGTACCTCCCAAGCGCTTAGTACAGTGCTCTGCACACAGAAAGCGCTCAATAGATATGACAATGAATGAATGAATTCTTTTTTGGTCTTTGTTTTAGTTTCCCTGAGTTTTTTTTTCCTCTCCTCTTAAAATGCATCAGTTTCTATGGTGACAATGTCATTGCTGGTGTGGGTGGAGTTTAATGACATCTACTAGGGCACGGTAAAATCACTCTCCAGGGGAGTTTGGAGTTAAAGTCAGGCTGCGGAAAAGAGTGACAGGTTTTTCGGCTCCGGAAGTGTGAGTTGCCGGGTGGAGATAAGGAGACACAGTGACGTGGCTGTCAAAAATGCCCAGAAAACCATCGCCCTGGGGAAATTGCATCTGGATCCGGTGAATCGGGACAACCGATGTGGCAGAAGCAAATGTTTAGAATGCCATCTTTTTTCTCCTTTCAGATTTTCTTTGGTCTACTTAACTTGAATCTGGGAATTTGGAAGAGTTTGTGGTACAGGGAGATAGTTGTCAGCTCTCTCGTTGCCCTTCCAGGATTCCGCCTTTTCTCTCTGTAAAAGGAGAGCCCCAGTCCCAGAATAACACAGTGTTTCTACTTGGCCAAGAGTTTAATTCGTCCCAAGGTCCAGGCAAGGTGAAAAAGACTTAGCATGACAGAAACGTGGCTGGCTTTGATTTCCTATTGCAACCCAGCCTGTCTGCTTCATTCCTATAATTCAATCATATTTATTGAGTGCTTACTGTGTGCAGAACACTGTACCAAGCGCTTGGGAAGTACAAGTTGGCAACATCTAGAGACGGTCCCTACCCAACAGCAGGTTCACAGTCTAGAAGCGGGAGACAGACAACAAAACAAAACATATTAACAAAATAAAATAGATAGAACAGTAAATATATACAAGTAAAATAGAGTAATAAATCTGTACAAACATATATACAGGTTCTGTGGGGAGGGGAAGGAGGTAAGGCGGGGTGGATGGGGAGGGGGAGGAGAGGGAGAGGAAGGAGGGGGCTCAATCTGTCTACAAACTCACTGTACCTTGATAATAATGATAAGAATGATGGTATTTGTTAAGCGCTAACTATATGCCAAGCACTATTCTAAGCACTGGGATAGATACAAGATCATCAAATTGTTCCACATGGGACTCACAGCCTTCATCCCCATTTTCCAGATGAGGTAACTGAGGTCCAGAGAAGTGAAGTGACTTGCCCAAGGTCACACAGCTAACAAGTGGTGGAGCTGGGATTAGAACCCACGACCTCTGACTCCCAAGCCCAGGCTCTTATCTACCGCAGTGCTTAGAACAGTGCATGGTGTATAGCGAGGGGTTTAAAAATGCCATAAAAATATGATTAACTGATTGATTGATCTTGCCAGTCAGGAAGATTGAGCAAAGCACAACCTTTTCCACTTTGCATTAATTTGATGACGGCAGGGCAGGCCTTGGTCTTTCAGCCAACGGGTAAGGACCGTCTCTATATGTTGCTGGCTTGTACTTCCCAAGCGCTTAGTACAGTGCTCTGCACACAGTAAGTGCTCAATAAATATGATTGAATGAATGAATGAATAGCAACCCTGCGTAAGGATGACATGCAAATTAGTGAAGCGTTCCATAGTTTTCATTATGTCCAAGACTGAACTCCTTATCTTCCCTTCCAAACCCTGCCTTCTCCCTGACTTTCCCGTCACTTAGACGGCACTACCAACCTTCCTGTCTCACAAGCCCGCAGCCTTGGTGTCATCCTCGACTCCGCTCTCTCGCTCACCCCTCACATCCAAGCCGTCACCAAAACCTGCCGGTCTCACCTCCGCAACATTTCCAAGATCCGCCCTTTCCTCTCCATCCAAACTGCTACCTTGCTGGTTGAATCTCTCATCTTATCCCGACTGGATTACTGCACCAGCCTCCTCTCTGATCTCCCATCCTCCTGTCTCTCCCCACTTCAGTCTATACTTGACGCTGCTGCCCGGATCATCTCTGTGTAGAAACGCTCTGGGCATGTCACTCCCCTCCTCAAAAATCTCCAGTGGCTGCTGTCAACCTATAATTCAAGCAAAAACTCCTCACTCTCGGCTTCAAGGCTGTCCACCACCTCGCCCCCTCCTACCTCACCTCCCTTCTTTCCTTCTCCAGCCCAGCCCACACCCTCCGCTCCTCTGCCAGCGCTAACCTCCTCACTGTACCTCATTGTCACCTGTCTCGCCATCAACCTGTGGTCCACGTCCTTCCCCTGGCCTGGAATGCCCTCCCTCCACACATCCACCAAGCTAGCTCTCTTCCTCCCTTCAAAGCCCTACGGAGAGCTCACCTCCTCCAAGAGGCCTTCTTGGAGCCCCCTTTTTCCTCTCCTCCTCCCCATCCCCCCCGCCCTACCTCCTTCCCCTCCCCACAGCACCTGTATATATATTTGCACAGATTTATAACTCTATTTTACTTGTACATACTTACTATTCTATTTATTTTGTTATGATGTGCATCTAGCTTTAATTCTATTTGTTCTGATGACTTGGCACCTGTCCACGTGTTTTGTTTTGATGTCCATCTCCCCCTTCTAGACTGCGAGCCTGCTGTTGGGTAGGGACTGTCTCTATATGTTGCCGACTTGTACTTCCCAAGTGCTTAGTACAGTGCTCTGCACAGAGTAAGCGCTCAATAAATATGATTGAATGAATGAATAACTAGCAAACCTCAGTTGCACTCTGGCTTGGTTTAATGGAAAGCGTATTGATCTGAGAGTCAGGTGATCCACGTCCTCGTCCCAGCTCTGTTGTTGGCCTGTCCCATTTCTTAGGCAACCATTTTGTGTTACCGTCTCCTCGACCATAAAATAAGAATAAGATCCGTATTCTTCCTCTCGTTCAGACTGTGAGTCCCCTGTGGGACAGGAGCTGGGTTATATACGATGATCTTACCCCAACACCTACCACAATGTTAGTCATGAAATAAGTGCTTAAAAAAGAGTAACTTTCATTCATTCAATCATGCTTAAAAAAGAGTAACTTTCATTCATTCAATCATATTTATTGAGTGCTTACTGTGTGCAGAGCACTGTATTAAGCACTTGAGTAACGGTATTAATAGCATTAATCCATCAATCAGTGGTATTAATTGAACACTTACTGTGTGAAGAACACTTCTAAGTTCTTGGGAGAATACAGAGCTTTTGTTGCTTGTTTGTTTTTGGAGGGTTAAAAGGTATTTGTTAAGCATTTACCTTGTTCCAGGCACTGTATTAAGTGCTGGGGTAGATAATAGGCTAATCAGGTTGGACACAGTACTGTCCCAGGTGGAGCACACAGTCTTAAACTCCATTTTACAGATGAGGTAACTGAGGCGTAGAGAAGATAAATGACTTGTCCAAGGTCACAGAGCAGACAAGTGGCAGAGCCAGAATTAGAACCCATGTCCTCTGACTCCGAGGCCTGTGCTCTGGCAACTAGGATGCACTCTGCCCGCACAGAGCTTCCAGTCTGGAGACTGTAAAAGGATATCGTAGTTAATAATAATTGTAAAGATTGTTATTTTTTATGGTATTTGTTAAGCACATACTATGTGTCAGGCACTGTTCTAAGCGCTGCGGTAACGAGGTTGGACACAGTCCATGACCCACATAGGGCTGAAAGTCTTAATCCCCATTTTCCCTCCCCTCACCTCCTCTTCCCTTCCCTTTCCTCCCTTCCCCTCATCCCTTCCTTCCCTTTCCCTCCCCTCCTGTCTTGTCCCTTCCCTCTTCCATTCCCCTCCTCTCTCCTCCCTTTCCTTCTTCTTTCCCTCCCTTCTCCTCCCTTCCCCTCCTCCTTCCCTCCCCTCCCTTTCCCTTTCCCTTCCCCTCCCCTCCTTTCGGAGAAGCACCGTGGCTCAATGGAAAGAGCCCGGGCTTTGGAGTCAAAGTTCATGGGTTCAAATCCCGGCTCCGCCAATTGTCAGCTGTGTGACTTTGGGCAAGTCACTTCACTTCTCTGGGCCTCAGTTCCCTCATCTGTAAAATGGGGATTATGATTGTGAGGCCCCCGTGGAACAACCTGATCACCTTGTAAACTCCCCAGCGCTTAGAACAGAGCTTTGCACGTAGTAAGTGCTTAATAAATGTCATTATTATTATTATTATTATTATTATTATTATTATTATTATATTTAAAATGGGGATTAAGACTGTGAGTCCCATGTGGGACAACCTGATTACCTTGTATGCCCCCAGAACTTAGAACAGTGCTTGGCACACAGTAAGTGCTTAACAAATGCCATTATTATTATTATTATTATTATTATTATTATTATTATTATTATTATTATTTTACAGATAAGGTTACTGAGGCACCAAGAAGTTAAGTAATTTGCCCAAGGTCACAAAGCAGACAAGTGGGAGAGCCAGGAGATCCCTCCAACTTCTAGGCCTGTGTTCTATCCACTAGGTCACACTGCTTCTCAATTAAGAGTCCCCTGTCTGCAGAGCACTGTACTAAACGCTGGGAGAGATTGCACAGGTAAGAATTAGACATGTTCCCTGTCCTTGGGGAACTCACCATCCATGATATATAAATGCCATCACTATTAAAAGAAGAATTTGGCTTTAATCATCATCATCAATCGTATTTATTGAGCGTTTACTGTGTGCAGAGCACTGTACTAAGTGCTTGGGAAGTACAAGTTGGCAACATATAGAGACAGTCCCTACCCAACAGTGGGCTTTAATCTCTTAAACTCTTCCTTTCTTTTATTTTCATTCATTCATTCATTCATTCATTCAATCGTATTTATTGAGCGTTTACTGTGTGCAGAGCACTGTACTAAGCACTTGGGAAGTACAAGTCGGCAACATTATAGAGACGGTGCCTACCCAACAATGGGCTCACAGTCTAGAAGGGGGAGAAAGACAACAAAACTAAATATGTAGACAGGTGTCAAAATCATCAGAGCAAATGGAACTATAGCTATATGCACATCGTTAGCAAAATATTTTGGCTTTTTTGTGTGATGAAAGGCAGATTCAAAAAATTAAATCAATCAATTATTGAGGGATCAATAATTGAAGTCAGAGGGATCTGGCATCTATTCCTGGCTCTGCCACTTGTCTGCTGTGTGACCCTGGGCAAATCACTTAACTTCTTGGTACCTCAGTAACTTTATCTGTAAAATAATAATAATAATAATGGCATTTGTTAAGAACTTACTGTGTGCCAAGAACTGTTCTAAGCACTAGATTGTCTATTCTGAGTGTTTACCGGGTGCAAAGCACTGTACTAAGTGTTTGGGAGAGTACAACACAACAGTATAACAGACACATTCCCTGCTCACAACGAGCTTACAGTCTAGAGGGGGAGACGGGAAATCTAAATAAATCCATTACAGATAGGTGCATAAGCTCTGTGGGGCTGAGAGGGTGATGAGTAAAGGGAGCAATGCATAGGGAAGTGAGAAATGAGGAAATGAGGATTTAGGGAAGGCCTCTTAGAGGAGGTGTGCCTTCAATAAGGCTTGGAATGGCGGGTGAGTACTTGTCTGTCGGTTATTCATTCATTCATTCATTCAATCGTATTTATTAAGCGCTTACTGTGTGCAGGGCACTGTATTAAGCGCTTGGGAAGTACAAGTTGGAAGCATATAGAGATGGTCCCTATGTTGGAAGCATATACAGACATTAATACAAATAGATAAAACAATAAATTACAGATATATACAGATAGATACATAGGTGCTGTGGGGAGTCATTCATTCAATCGTATTTATTGAGTGCTTACTGTGTGCAGGGCACTGTACTAAGCGCTTGGGAAGTACAAGTTGGAAACACAGAGAGACGGTTATGAGGAGGGAGGCCGTTCCAGGCCAGAGGCAGCTTGCGGGAGAAGGGTCGGTGCTGCGATAGACGCGATCAGGATACAGTGAGTAGGTTGAAATTAGAAGGACAAAGTGTGCAGGCTGGATTTTAGTAGGAGAGTAAGGAGGTGAGGTAGGAGGGGGCAAGGTGATTGAGTGTTTTAAAGCCAATAGTGAGGAGTTTCTGTTGGATATGGGGGGGCGATAAGAGTGGGGAAACATGGCCTGAATGGTTTTGTAGAAAACTAACCTGGGGAGCAGAGTGAAGTATGGACTGGAGTTGGGAGAGACGGGAGGCTGGGAGGTCAGCAAGGAGGCTGATACAGTAATAATAATCATAATAATGGCATTTATTTCATTCACTCATTCAATCGTATTTATTGAGCGCTTACTGTGTGTAGAGCACTGTACTAAGCGCTTGGGAAGTACAAGTTGGCAACATATAGAGACGGTCCCGACCCAACAGTGGGCTCACAGTCTAGCAGGGGGAGACAGAGAACAAAACAAAACATATTAACAAAATAAATAGAATAAATATGTACGAATAAAATAAATAAATAGAGTAATAAATACATACAAGCATATATATATATATATATATATTAAGTGCTTACTATGTGCAAAGCACTGTTCTAAGCACTGGGAAGTTTACAAGGTAATCAGGTTGTCCCACAGAGGGCTCACAGTCTTCATCCCCATTTTCCAGATGGGGTAACTGAGGCCCGGAGAAGTGAAGCGACTTGCCCAAAGTCACACAGCTGACAGTTGCCAGAGCTGGGATTTGAACCCATGACCTCTGACTCCAAAGCCTGGGCCCTTTCCACTGAGCCATGCTGCTTCTCCCAATAATAATAATTATTAATAATAATAATCTTGAAGGCAGAAGGAAATGCGTGAGTGCAGAGAGGGTGAGAGAACAGGGCTGGGGGTGTAGGTTTGGGAATCTTCCACATAGAGGTGATAGTTGAAGTCATTTGAGCCAATAATAATGGCATTTATTAAGCACTTACTATGTGCAAAGCACCGTTCTAAGCGCTGGAAAGGTTACAAGGTGATCAGGTTGTCCCAAGGGGGGCTCACAGTCTTCATCCCCATTTTCCAGTTGAGGTCACAGAGAAGGGAAGTGACTTGCCCGAAGTCACACAGCTGACAATTGGCAGAGCCAGGATTTGAACCCATGACCTCTGACTCCAAAGCCCGGGCTCTTTCCACAGAGCCACGCTGCTTCTCTTGTAATCAAGGTGTGATAGGATAAGTGCTTGGATTAATATGGTAGCAGTTTGGATGGAGAAGAAAGGGCAGATTTTATTGATGTGGTGAAGGTCGAACTGATGGAATTGAGTGATAGAATATGAGGGTTGAATGAGAGAGAGGATAATCCCAAGGTTATGGGCTTTTGAGACAGGAAGGATTGTTTTTCTGTCTACAGTGATGGGAAAGTCACAGGGAGGACAGGGCTTGGGTGGGAAGATCAGGAGCTCTGTTTCAGATGTGTTAAATTTGAGGTGACGGGAAGACATCCAAGTAGAGGTATCCAAGGCAGAAGGAAAGGCGGGACTGCAGAGAGGGTGAGAGAACAGGGCTGGAAATGTAGGTTTGGGAATCATCCACATAGAGGTGATAGCTGAAGTCATGGGAGCCAATCAGTTCTCCAAGGGAGGGGGTGGAGATGGAGAATAGAATGGGACCGAGGGTCACCAATAGTTACGGGGTGGGAGGCAGAGGGGAGCCTGCAGAAGGGACTGAGAATGAATGGACAGAGAGATAAGAGGAGAACCAGGAGAGGACAGTGTCAGCGAAGCCAAGGTTGGATAATGTTTCCGGGAGAAGGGGTGGTCTGCAGTGTCGAAGGCAGCTGAGAGGTAGAGGAGGATTGGGATGGAGTAGAGTCTATTGGATTTGGGAAGAAGGAGATCATTTGGGGCCTTTGAGAGGGCGGTTTCTGTAGAGCGAAGGGGACGGAAGCCAGATTGGAGGGGGTCAAGGAGAGAATTGGACCAGAGGAACTTGAGAGAGCAGATGTAGACAACTCGCTCAAAGAGTTTGGAGGGGAATGGCAGGAGAGAGATGGGGAGATAACTGGGAGGGAACTGCAAGGTCATGGGAGGGTTTTTTTTAGGATAGGGACGAGATGAGCATGTGTGAGAGCAGTGGGGAAAAAGCCATGGTACAGCAAACAGTTAAAGATGACTGTCAGGGAGGGAAGAAGGTTGGGGGAAGTGTTTTGATAAGATGTAATGGGATGGGGTCGGATGTGCAGGTGAAGGGGCTGGGAACAGATGAGGGGGATTAAGTTTAGGGATTTAGATGGGGGGTCTGGGTCTGGGAAGGTCAGGGAAAGGTTATAGGAGAGTCAAGCAGGAGTTTTCAAGGGAGAGAGCAACAAGCAGGAAGTGGTGTGTTTCAGTCAGGAGCAGAGAGATCGAGTGTTTCGAGTTACGGTGCAGAATAATCTGAAAAATAAAACTTTGCGACATTGACTGACTCTCCCCATACCCATCCTCGTTTCTTTCTTCTTGAGAAGCAGCGTGGCTCAGTGGAAAGAGCCCGGACTTTGGAGTCAGAGGTCATGGGCTCAAGTACTGGCTCCGCCAACTGTCAGCAGTGTGACTTTGGGCAAGTCACTTCACTTCTCTGGGCCTCAGTTCTCTCATCTGTAAAATTGGGATTAAAACTGTGAGCCCCCCCATGGGACAACCTGATCACCTTGTAACCTCCCCAGTGCTTAGAACAGTGCTTTGCACACAGTAAGCGCTTAACAAATGCCATTATTATTATTATTATTATTCTATTTTGCAAATTTAACTCAGCTCAATAAGATGCAACTGGAGGGAATAACTGCTAACTGAACTCCCAGGCCAGCCTGAGGACTTTCTCTACGTGATGCACTCATTCCCTCTAGTGGTCCAGGAGGGAGAGCAGCTGTAACTCACACCTGTATATATGTATATATGTTTGTACATATTTATTACTCTATTTATTTATTTATTTTACTTGTGCATACCTATTCTATTTATTTTATTTTGTTAGTATGTTTGGTTTTGTTCTCTGTCTCCCCCTTTTAGACTGTGAGCCCACTCTTGGGTAGGGACTGTCTCTATGTGTTGTCAATTTGTACTTCCCAAGCGCTTAGTACAGTGCTCTGCACATAGTAAGCACTCAATAAATGCGATTGATGATGATGATGACGTTTCAGGAACCAGAGAACCTAAGGGGGGAAGAAGGGCAGTCTGATTTGGGGGGAAAAGAACAAAAGAGGAAAAGGAGAATGGATGGCATTTTTGTTAATAAGGAAAATGCAACTGGCTTCCAAAAGTGTGATCTCTCAGGATGGGAGCCAGGGAGACACAAAGATCCGGCTTCAGGGAGTCACGCTTTGGGGGCAGACTGCCAAAGGTGGCCCAATTTTGGCCCTTCTCCAAGATGGTCGTGTTACTTCCCTTCTCAAATAGGGTGTTACCACTGGTGGTCTCAAAGATGGTCCGTGTTACCACCGTTCTCTAAGATGGCAGGGCTGCTGCCCAGCGTGGCTCAGTGGAAAGAGCACGGACTTTGGAGTCAGAGGTCATGGGTTCAAATCCTGGCTCTGCCAATTGTCGGCTGGGTAACCTTGGGCAAGTCACTTCACTTCTCTAGGCCTCAGTTACCTCATCTGTAAAATGGGGATTAAGACTGTGAGCCTACCATGGGACAACCTGATCATCTTGTAACCTCCCCAGCGCTTAGAACAGTGCTTTGCACATAGTAAGCACTTAATAAATGCCATCATTATTATTATTATCATTATTTCTCAAAAAGGGTGGCATTGCTACCCTCCTCAAAAACTGTCATGTTACTCCCCTTCTCAAATATGGTGGAACTGCTGATTATCTCAAAGATGGGCATGCCACAGCCCTTTTCCAACATGGCAGCAGATGATCAAGCTACTGTCTGGAGGCATTGCGGTTCCTTTCAAAGATGGCCAGGCTACTCCTCTTCTCAAATATGGTGGTACTGCTGATCGCCTCAAAGACGGTCACGCTACCACTTTTC
Organism: Tachyglossus aculeatus; assembly: GCF_015852505.1. Taxonomy (NCBI): domain Eukaryota; kingdom Metazoa; phylum Chordata; class Mammalia; order Monotremata; family Tachyglossidae; genus Tachyglossus; species Tachyglossus aculeatus. The sequence goes on along the minus strand of NC_052101.1, from coordinate 19,959,355 downwards.
CCCAAGAAGAGCTGCCGCCCTTCTCCAAGATGGTGGCATTGCTGCTCTTCTCAAAAATGGTCATGCTACTTCCCTTCTCAAATAGAGTGGCACTGCTGATTGTCTCAAAGAAGATGACGTGACTTTTTCAAGATAGACTCTGCACACCTTTCCTTCCATGATGGCTAAGTGTCCGAAGCTGGCCCTGGGATGTATCATCATCATCATCATCATCATCATCATCATCATCATCAATGGTATTTATTGAGTACTTATTGCGGGCAGAACATTGTACTAAGCACTAGGGAGAGTATAATACACCAGAGTTGGTAGACACGTTTCCTGCCCACAATAAGATGGGTTTCTTGGCATTCCTCTGAATTCTTAAGCCCAGCAGTAACTTTGAAATGGTCCCAAACTCAATGACATTTCCTCCTTCTCCTTTATCTCCTCCTTCCTTTCTCTACCCTCCTTCCTCTTCCCCCTCCTTCAAACCGGAAATTAAAAGTTAACATACAAAGTATTTCTTGGTAAAAGAAGAATGCAGGGATTGAAATATTGGCAGGAGAACTCTTTTCAACTCCCACTGTCTTCTCCCTCCAAACCCACCAAATAACACCAGTCACCTGCCTTCGTTTTCCATATACACCAAATCGCAATCTCCTCTGACCACCTACAAATGATGATCTGGCTTTCTGAGTACAAATTACCTCCTTCCCTTCCCCACAGCACCTGTATATATGTTTGTACATATTTATTACTCTATTTATTTACTTGTACATACATATTTACTTGTACATATCTATCCCATTTATTTTATTTTGTTAATATGTTTGGTTTTGTTCTCTGTCTCCCCCTTCTAGACTGTGAGCCCACTGTTGGGTAGGGACTGTCTCTATATGTTGCAAACTTGTACTTCCCAAGCGCTTAGTCCAGTGCTCTGCACACAGTAAGCGCTCAATAAATTCGATTGATTGATTGATTGATTGATTGAAACTAGCCCGGACCATCCTAGTTTAGCACCGTGAATTGAGTCTATCTAATTCCAACCCGGCTTCTGACTTTCTTCTGGTCCTCAGGCTAGGTCAGGGTTTGGCCAGAGGGAAGCTAAAGAGGATGCTCGCAATCTGTGGATGGGATTAAAGAATTTAGCCAATCACTGGAGAGGGAAATAAGGGGAGAGAGGGAGAAAAAGAGGAACAGTCAGATTCCTAGCAGACAAAGGAAGACCAGATAAGTTGCCAAGCACATATTAAGCACTTAACAAATGCCATCATCATGATCATACGGCAAAACCAGATCAGATGACGGCCCTGTTCCCCAAGATGTTCGTGGTCTACTGGGGAGGGAGAGCGCATATTTAATCCACATTTTACAGATGAGGAAACTGAGGCCCGGAGAAGTTAGGTGACTTGACCAGAGTCACACAGCAGACAGGTAGCAGAACCAGGATTAGAACACTGGTTTCCTGTCTCCCAGTCCTTTGCTCTTCCCACACTGGATAATCAATGGAATATGTGGGTTCTTTACTAGGCATTTGAGAGAGTATGATAGAGGAAGAAGACCTCATCCCTGCCCACAAGGAACTTGCAATCAAACGGGGACACAGGCCCAAATTAATTTACGGAGAGGAGGAAGAAGTGCCTAAATAGTAGCCTAAATCAATCAGTGTGTACAAAAATATGAGTAAAGGTTGCAGGTAACAATAGTAATAATACTAATTGCGGTATCTGTTAAGTGTTTACCATGTGCCAGGCACTGTATTAAGCGCTGGGGTGGATACCTCATCTGTGCCTCAGTTACCTCATCTGTAAAATGGGGATTAAGATTGTGAGCTCCACTTGGGACAACCTGATCACCTTGTATCCTCCCCAGCGCTTAGAACAGTGCTTTGCATATAGTAAGCACTTAATAAATGCCATTATTATTATTATACAAGCAAATCGGGTTGGCCACGGTCCATGTCCCACACGAGGCTCACAGTCTCAATCCCTATTTTACAGATGAGGTCACTGAGGCCCAGAGAAGTGAAGTGACTTGCCCAAGGTCACACAGCAGACAAGTGGTGGAGCCAGGATTAGAACCCATGACCTTCTGACTCCTGGGCCCGTGCTCTGTTTCTCAAAGCTGATGGACCTACGTGAAATTTGGGAGGGTGGGAAGCGTGACTAGGGAACACTTGGACTAGCCCGCCACAACAACCAGAAGCTTATTGATGACTCCTAAGCGCTTAGGACAGTGCTCTGCACACAGTGTGTGCTCAATAAATATGATTGAATGAATGAATAAATGACCGCCCCCTCCTTCATTGTTTCTTAAATTATTTTTTTGTTTTCATCCTTTCCATCTTCCTACGTATGTCCCTTTCCTTTGCCCCCCCAAAACTGTAAACTGCTTGAGGGCAGGGTCAGTATCTGCCAACTCTACTGTAGTGTAATAATAATAATGATAATGGCATTTATGATGGCATTTATGATGGCATTTATGATGGCATTTGTTAAGCGCTTACTATGTGCAAAGCACTGTTCTAAGCTCTGGGGGGGATAAAAGGTGATCAACTTGTTCCACGTGGGGCTCACAGTCTTAATCCCCATTTTACAGATTCATTCATTCATTCATTCAATCGTATTTATTGAGCGCTTACTGTGTGCAGAGCACTGTACTAAGCGCTTGGGAAGTACAAGTTGGCAGCATATAGAGACGAGGTAACTGAGGCTCAGAGAAGTATTTATTAAGCACTTACTATGTGCAAAGCACTGTTCTAAGCGCTGGGGAAGTTACAAGGTGATCAGGCTGTCCCACGGGGGGCTCACAGTCTTCATCCCCATTTTCCAGATGAGGTAACTGAGGCCCAGAGAAGTGAAGTGACTTGCCCAAAGTCACATGGCTGACGAATACTCTTTCAAGGGCTTAGTAGAGTGCTCTGCACACAATAAGCATTCAATATTAAGATTGAGTAATGTCCCTTTATTCTTAGATCATGAGCCCTTGGAGGGAGGGACGGGAAACCATTTTTAATTTAATGACTATTTAATTCTTCCCCCGTGCACAGTACATTGCTCTGAACCCAATCAGCACTTAATAAATAGGAAAGGAAGGGAGGAAGGATGCATGCACACAGACTCTAAATTTCTGGCCTTCAGAGCCCCAAACTGTTATTCATTCCAGGAAGACTATCTTCCAGGAGACCACATATTTTCTCTTTTTTTTTAATGGTAATTGTCAAACCTTGTGGTGTGCCAGGCACTGTAACAATAATAATAATAATAATAATAATAATAATAATAATAATAATAATAATAATAATAATAATTGTACTTCCCAAGCGCTTAGTACAGTGCTCTGCACACAGTAAGTGCTCAATAAATACGATTGATGATGATAATAATAATGATACTTGTTAAGCACTTACTATGTGCCAAGCACTTCTAAGCACTGGGGTAGATACAAGCTAATAATAATGATGGCACTTGTTAAGCGCTTACTATGTGCGAAGCACTGTTCTAAGCACTGGGGGGATACAAGGTGATCAGGTTGTCCCACGTGGGGCTCACAGTCTTAGTCCCCATTTTACAGACGAGGTACCTGAGGCACAGAGAAGTTAAGTTCATTCATTCATTCAATCGTATTTATTGAGCGCTTACTGTGTGCAGAGCACTGTATTAAACGCTTGGAAAGTACAAATTGACAACATATAGAGACGGTCCCTACCCAACAACGGGCTCACAGTCTAGAAGTGACTCACCCAAAGTCACACAGCTGACAAGTGGCAGAGTCAGAATTAGAACCCATGACCTCTGACTCCCAAGCTCAGGCTCTTTCCGTGGAGCCACGCTGCTTCTCTGTGATCTAATCGGGTGTGAGCTAATCTCTGCGAGCTAAAAAGGTTGGGCACAGTCCTTGTCCCACATGGGGCTCACAGTCTCATTTCCCATTTTACAGATGAGGCCACTGAAGCACAGGGTAATGAAATGACTTGCCCAAGCTCACAAAAGCAGATAAGTTGCAGAGCCAGGAATAAAACTTATGATCTTCTGATTCCCAGGCCAGTGCTTTATACACAATATCATGGTGCTTCTCAAAGCTCTGGGGTAGATAATAATAATAATAATAATAATAATAATAATAATAATAATAATAATAATGGCATTTTGTTAAGCGCTTACTATGTGTAAAGCACTGTTCTAAGCGCTGGGGGGGATACAAGGTGATCAGGTTGTCCCACTTGAGGCTCACGGTCTTCATCCCCATTTGACAGATGAGGTAACTGAGGCTCAGAGAAGAGAAGCAGCGTGGCTCAGCAGAAAGAGCACGGGCTTTGGAGTCAGAGGTCATGGGTTCAAACCCTGGCTTCACCCATTGTCAGCTGTCTGACTTTGGGCAAGCCACTTGACTTCTCCGGGCCTCAGTTCCCTCATCTGTAAAATGGGGATTAAGACTGTGAGCCCCCCGAGGGACAACCTGATCACCTTGTAACCTCCCCAGCACTTAGAACAGTGCTTTGCACATAGTGCTTAATAAATGCCATCATTATTATTATTATTATTAAATAATAAATCAACAAGTGTCATGCATGAAAAGCGGTTTCTGTCTCCCTTCTTCAAACTTGGAAAACTTGGAAAATCCAGGTTTCTTTTTGTAACCGGATCATCTGAAGGACAGTAAGGACAGTGCTTTGCACATAGTTAGCGCTTAATAAATGCCATTATTATTATTAAGTGACTTGCCCAAGGTCACACAGCAGATGTGGTGGAGCCGGGATTAGAACCAGTGACCTCTGACTCCCAAGCCCGTTCTGTTTCCACTGAGCCACACTGCTTCTCTATAATACAAGATCATCAGTTTGGACTCATGTTTGGGCTCACCGTCTAAGTAAACTGAATCGCCATGTCACAGATGAGGAAACTGAGGCACAAATGACTACAAATGACTCACTTTATCCCAGCATGGACTTACTTTCGCTTGAAAGCACTTGCTCCTCCAGCCCATCTTCTCCCAGTTGCTAGGGCTGCTCAAGATCTTGAAAAAACCACTTGTTTGTTGAGCAGGCAACACCCCCATGACCAGCAAACTCCGTGAAACCCGGAAATCATGAACATACTCGATTTCCCCATTTCTGATGTCCGCTCAATCCCCCGCTTTCTTCTGGACCACGGACCATTTAGGTTTAAAATCCTATTCTGGGAACACCTGCCCCACAGTGCAGAGGAAGCAGACATTAGGAAGCATTTCTTCTTTTCCCCAAAGGTCAAGGATGCATCTCTTTTTTAATAACTTTTTCGCTTAGGTGAAATCCAAATTTCCCACTGGAAAATCGCAGACGCACAGTGGGCCTAATGTTATCAGAGTTTTAAAATGAAGTCAAAAACAATCAACCTCTTCCCTGAATCGAGTTCCAGGAGCTCCTTAAAATAGTAAATCCGGATTCTCAGACGTGCTGAACTGATCACTGGAAAGTTTATAGGGATGCCCCTGTTTGAGTAGGAAAATGAATTTAATTAAGGAAAGTTGAAATTGGATTTAACTCATTCAGTGTGCTATGCTTTGGTATAAATAGGATTTTTTAATTTAGTCATCTGTGTCATGCCTTATTCACATACAGGTTTGGGGCAGTCTAGGGCACTGAATTGAATGAGTTTTCAAAACCCTATTTACTTTTCTGATCTGCCAACTTCCTTCGGGCAACTGGAGACCCTCAACCCTGCCTAAACTAGAATATTGAATATGTTTTCAAATTTGAACTTGTTCTTTTGATATACCTGAATGAAAGTTGAAAAAATAAGACCCAATGTCAAAAAGATAGGAAGGCATCATAAATGAGGACAAAGATTAGATTAATAGAATGATTTATATGTATATATATATACATCCTTCATCGATTAATGGAATAATTATAATTATTATTATGTTTATTGTAATATTCATTCATTCAATCGTATTTATTGAGTGCTTACTGTGTGCAGAGCACTGTACTAAGTGCTTGGGAAGTACAAGTCAGCAACATATAGAGACAGGCCCTACCAAACAACGGGCTCACAGTCTAGAAACAGAATTAATAGAATAGAAATAGAAAATGAATAGAAATAGATTAGTAGAATAATAGATCATTCTATTAATCTATAAAAGGAATATATAGTTCCACAAAGTTGCAACTATCAATCAATCAATCGATTGTATTTATGGAGCACGTACTGTGTCCAGAGTATTTATTGTGTGCAGAGCACTGTACTAAGCGCTTGGGAAGTACAAGTCGGCAACATATAGAGACGGCCCCTACCCAATAATGGGCTCACAGTCTAGCAATAGAATTAATAGAATAGAAATAGAAAATTTATAGAAATGGATTAATAGAATAATAGATCATTCTATTAATCTATGAAAGGAATATATAGTTCCACAAAGTTGCAACTATCAGTCAATCAATCGATTGTATTTATGGAGCACGTACTGTGTCCAGAGTATTTATTATGTTCAGAGCACTGTACTAAGCACTTGGGAAGTACAAGTCGGCAACATATAGAGACGGTCCCTACCCAACAACGGGCTCACAGTCTAGAAATAGAATTAATAGAATAGAAATAAAAAATGAATAGAAATGGATTAATAGAATAATAGATCATTCTATTAATCGATAAAAGGAACATATAGTTCCACAAAGTTGCAACTATCAATCAATCAATCGATTGTATTTATGGAGCACGTACTGTGTCCAGAGTATTTATTGTGTGCAGAGCACTGTACTAAGCGCTTGGGAAGTACAAGTCGGCAACATATAGAGACGGCCCCTACCCAATAATGGGCTCACAGTCTAGCAATAGAATTAATAGAATAGAAATAGAAAATTTATAGAAATGGATTAATAGAATAATAGATCATTCTATTAATCTATAAAAGGAATATATAGTTCCACAAAGTTGCAACTATCAATCAATCAATCGATTGTATTTATGGAGCATGTATTGTGTCCAGAGTATTTATTGTATGCAGAGCACTGTACTAAGTGCTTGGGAAGTACAAGTTGGCAACATATAGAGGCAGCCCCTACCCAACAACGGGCTCACAGTCTAGAAATAGAATTAATAGAATAGAAATAGAAAATTAATAGAAATGGATTAATAGAATAATAGATCATTCTATTAATCTATAAAAGGAATATATAGTTCCACAAAGTCGCAACTATCAATCAATCGATTGTATTTATGGAGCACGTACTGTGTCCAGAGCACTGTACTAAGCGCTTGAGAGAATAAAATGTAATAGAGTTGGTAGACACATCTCCTGCACACAAAAAGCCTCCAGAATAGAGGAAGAGGCAAATATCAAGAGGTCAGACCACTATCGATAGGGAAATTTACCTGGGGGAGCGTGTGGCTGCAATGGGGGAGCCAGACCACAACCACACTGTAAACAACCAATCTTAACCCCCTCTGTGCTTTCATTCATTCATTCATTCATTCATTCATTCATTCAATCGTATTTATGGAGCGCTTACTGTGTGCAGAGCACTGTACTAAGCGCTTGGGAAATACAAGTTGGCAACATATAGAGACGGTCCCTACCCAACAGTGGGCTCACAGTCTAAAAGAAGGTTGTTGTTTAGAATATGGTTGTTGTTTACAGTGCCTGACACTGTACACAACACTCTGACACTCTATCTTTGACTCATGATCCTTAGAAAATTTCTGCTCAAAAAAACCCGGCTTCTTCCCTGACTGCAGTGCTCTATGCTGTTGTGCCTGTAGCAGTTTCCACCTGTGATTCCCTCCTTGTCTATGTCTTTATTTTATGGGGTTATCCTCCTTTCTTACGAGTTTCCAATTTCCGCTCACCTTACAGTAGCTGCTTGGGTATCTACTAGAAAGGACTACAAGAGGTCATCAGTCACTCCTTCATTCAATCTTATTTATTGAGCACTTGTGTGCAGAGCACTGTACTAAGCATTACAGAGAGTATAATATAACAATAACTGGACACATTCCCAGACAACCTTCTAGCATCCGCCCTCCTTCCTCTCCCCCTCCTTCCCGTCTCCATCCCCCCCGCCTTACCTCCTTCCCTTCCCCACAGCACCTGCTTATATGTACATATGTTTGTACGTATTTATTACTCTATTTCTTTTACTTATACATAGTTATTCTATTTATTTTATTTTGTTAATATGTTTTGTTCTCTGGCTCCCCCTTCTAGACTGTGAGCCCACTGTTGGGTAGGGACCATCTCTATATGTTGCCAACTTGGACATCCCAAGCACTTAGTCCAGTGCTCTGCACACAGTAAGCGCTCAATAAATACGACTGAATGAATGAATGAATTTATTACTCCATTTATTTATTGATTTTACTTGTACATAGTTATTCTATTTATTTTATTTTGTTAATATGTTTTGTTTTGTTCTCTGTCTCCCCCTTCTAGACTGTGAGCCCACTGTTGGGTAGGGACCGTCTCTATATCTTGCCAACTTGTACTTCCCAAGCGCTTAGTCCAGTGCTCTGCACACAGTAAGTGCTCAATAAATACGATTGAATGAATAAATGAATTTATTACTCCATTTATTTATTTTACTTGTACATAGTTATTCTATTTATTTTATTTTGTTAATATGTTTTGTTTTGTTCCCTGTCTCCCCCTTCTAGACTGGGAGCCCGCTGTTGGGTAGGGACCGTTTCTATATGTTGCCAACTTGTACTTCCCAAGTACTTAGTCCAGTGCTCTGCACACAGTAAGCGCTCAATAAATACGATTGAACGAATGAATGAATGAATCTGGGCAAGTGAACAGTCAAACCCTATGAGATGACAGTGATCCTACTAGCCAACAGTGACAGAAGAAGATAATGATGAAATAAATAATAATAATAATCATTCATTCAATCGTATTTATTGAGTGCTTATTGTGTGCAGAGCACTGTACCAAGCTCTTGGGAAAGTGCCACACAAAAATAAACAGTGATGTTCGCTGCCCACAACGAGCTTGCAGTCAAGAAGGCGGAAGACAGACATCAAAACAAATAAATAAAATTACAGATATGTACATAAGCCCAGCACTTATGTACAGGGACTGTGGGGGAGGAAGAGCAAAGGGGGCAAGTAAAGGTGATGCGGAAGGGAGTGAGACTGTTGTTGGGTAGGGACCGTCTCTATATGTTGCCAACTTGTACTTCCCTAGTGCTTAGTACAGTGCTCTGCACACAGTAAGCGCTCAATAAATATGATTGAATGAATGAATGAATGTTTCCAGTGCTTAGAACAGTGCTTTGCACACAGTAAGTGCTTAATAAATGCTATCATTAATCAGGTGATCAGGTTGTCCCTCTTGGGGCTCACAGTCTTAATCCCCATTTTACAGATGAGGTAACTGAGGCATAGAGAATAATAATAATAATAATGGCATTTATTAAGCACTTACTATGTGCAAAGCACTGTTCTAAGCGCTGGGGATGTTACAAGGTGATCAGGTTGTCCCAAGTGGGGCTCACAGTCTTAATGCCCATTTTTACAGGTGAGGTGACTGAGGCCCAGAGAAGTGAAGGGACTTGCCCAAAGTCACACAGCTGACAAGTGGCAGAGCCGGGATTTGAACCCACGACCCCTGACTCCAAAGCCCGGGCTCTTTCCACTGAGCCACGCTTTTTCTCTGTGGGTTGGAGGCCCATTTGGGGACAACAGACATCCTGTGGCCACAGTGGCCTATCAGACCCGTGTCTGCAGCTCCAAAAACAACTTGGGGAGATGGGAACCCACCGCCAGAGAGACGTTTCAGGTTGAGCGGGCTTCCGTGAAATGTTTCTTGTGATGTTGTTACGTGATGCCGTGTACGTCTGTCGGCCCAATATTTGCAAAAGTCATCAGGAGCCGCTCTAGTAGACAACCCATAATGGCTAACTGCCCTCCCAGCTTCCAGCCCCTGACCCCTGCCTAGTCTCTCTAACCCTCTCCTGTCTCTGGGATAAGACTAGCCAGGGATCTAGCTACAGGAATCTCTCCAATAGAAACTGAACAAATTGTGGTATTTGTTAAGCGCTTACTATGTTCCAGGCACTGTACTAAGCACTGGGGTGGAAACAGGCAAATCAGGTTGGACACAGGCCCATGTGGGGCTCACAGTGTCAATCCCCATTTTACAGGTGAGGTGACTGAGGCGTGGAAAAGTGAAGTGACTTGCCTGGGGTCACACCGCAGGCAACTGGTGGAGGCAGGATTCGAATCAATCAATCAATAAATCGTATTTATTGAGCGCTTAGTGTGTGCAGAGCACTGTACTAAGCGCCTGACCTGCTGAAGACAGGCAGAGAGGAGAGGCGGAGGGGAGGGAGGAATGTGGGAGCGGGGGAGCCTCAGTTTGGAATCTGTGCTTGAGTGAGATTGTGGCTGTGTGCCATTTAGGTTGTCTTACCACATCAATCAATGAATAATAATAATAATAATGATAATGATAATAATAATAATAATAATAATAATAATAATAATAATAATGGTATTTTTAAGTGCTTACTAGGTGTCAAGCACTGTTCTAAGGGCTGGGGTAGATACAAGGTAATTAAGTTGGTTACAGTCACTGTGCCACATAGGCTCACCGTCTTAATCCCCATTTTATAGGTGAGGTAACTGAGGCCCAGAGAACTAAAGTGTCTTGCCTAAATTCACATAGCCGAAAGTGGCAGAGCTGGGATTAGAGTGCTCATTGTGCATAGAAGACTATATTAAGATCTTGGGAGAGTACAATTCAGAGTTGGTAGACATATTTCCTCCTCACAGTGAATTTACAGTCAAGAGGTGGAGACCGATGTTGATATAAATAAAAAAATGATAAAATATATTTTATAATAATAATGATGGCCTTTATTAAGCACTTACGCTGTGCAAAGCACTGTTCTAAGCGCTGGGGAGGTTACAAGGTGATCAGATTGTCCCATGGGGGGCTCACAGTTTTCATCCCCATTTTACAGATGAGGTGACTGAGGCTCAGAGAAGTGAAATGACTTGCCCAAAATCACACAGCAGACAAGTGGCGGGGCTGGGATTTGAACCCATGACCTCCGACTCCAAAGCCCGGGCTCTTTCCACTGAGCCACGATAGATATGTATTTAATCAATCAATCAATCAATTGTATTTACTGAGCACTTACTGTGTGCAGAGCACTGTACTAAGCGCTTGGGAAGTACAAGTTAAGTACAAGTTTAATCAATCAATCGTATTTATTGAGTGCTTACTGTGTGCAGAGCACTGTACTAAGCGCTTAAGTGCTGTGGGGCTGAGGCTTGGGCGAATACCACTCCAAATGCCCAAAGGTCACAGACCCAAGCAAATTTTACTATATAATAATAATAATAATAATAATGGCATTTTACTATGTGCAAAGCACTGTTCTAAGCGCTGGGGAGGTTACAAGGTGATCAGGTTGTCCCATGGGGGGCTCACAGTCTTCATCCCCATTTTCCAGATGAGGTGAATGAGGCTCAGAGAAGTGAAGTGACTTGCCCAAAGTCACACAGCAGACAAGTGGCGGGGCTGGGATTTGAACCCATGACCTCCGACTCCAAAGCCCGGGCTCTTTCCACTGAGCCACGATAGATATGTATTTAATCAATCAATCAATCAATCGTATTTACTGAGCACTTACTGTGTGCAGAGCACTGTACTAAGCGCTTGGGAAGTACAAGTTAAGTACAAGTTTAATCAATCAATCGTATTTATTGAGCGCTTACTGTGTGCAGAGCACTGTACTAAGCGCTTAAGTGCTGTGGGGCTGAGGCTTGGGCGGATACCACTCCAAATGCCCAAAGGTCACAGACCCAAGCAAATTTTACTATATAATAATAATAATAATAATGGCATTTTACTATGTGCAAAGCACTGTTCTAAGCGCAGGGGAGGTTACAAGGTGATCAGATTGTCCCATGGGGGGCTCACAGTCTTCATCCCCATTTTCCAGATGAGGTGACTGAGGCTCAGAGAAGTGAAGTGACTTGCCCAAAATCACACACCAGACAAGTGGCAGGGCTGGGATTTGAACCCATGACCTCCGACTCCAAAGCCCGGGCTCTTTCCACTGAGCCACGATAGATATGTATTTAATCAATCAATCAATCAATCGTATTTATTTAGCGTTTACTGTGTGCAGAGCACTGTACTAAGCGCTTGGGAAGTACAAGTTAAGTACAAGTTTAATCAATCAATCGTATTTATTGAGCGCTTACTGTGTGCAGAGCACTGTACTAAGCGCTTAAGTGCTATGGGGCTGAGGCTTGGGCGGATACCACTCCAAATGCCCAAAGGTCACAGACCCAAGCAAATTTTACTATATAATAATAATAATAATAATAATGGCATTTTACTATGTGCAAAGCACTGTTCTAAGCGCAGGGGAGGTTACAAGGTGATCAGATTGTCCCATGGGGGGCTCACAGTCTTCATCCCCATTTTACAGATGAGGTGACTGAGGCTCAGAGAAGTGAAGTGACTTGCCCAAAATCACACACCAGACAAGTGGCAGGGCTGGGATTTGAACCCATGACCTCCGACTCCAAAGCCCGGGCTCTTTCCACTGAGCCACGATAGATATGTATTTAATCAATCAATCAATCAATTGTATTTACTGAGCGCTTACTGTGTGCAGAGCACTGTACTAAGCGCTTGGGAAGTACAAGTTAAGTACAAGTTTAATCAATCAATCGTATTTATTGAGTGCTTACTGTGTGCAGAGCACTGTACTAAGCGCTTAAGTGCTGTGGGCTGAGGCTTGGGCGAATACCACTCCAAATGCCCAAAGGTCACAGACCCAAGCAAATTTTACTATATAATAATAATAATGGCATTTTACTATGTGCAAAGCACTGTTCTAAGCGCAGGGGAGGTTACAAGGTGATCAGATTGTCCCATGGGGGGCTCACAGTCTTCATCCCCATTTTCCAGATGAGGTGACTGAGGCTCAGAGAAGTGAAGTGACTTGCCCAAAGTCACACAGCAGACAAGTGGCGGGGCTGGGATTTGAACCCATGACCTCCGACTCCAAAGCCTGGGCTCTTTCCACTGAGCCACGATAGATATGTATTTAATCAATCAATCAATCAATCGTATTTATTGAGCACTTACTGTGTGCAGAGCACTGTACTAAGCGCTTGGGAAGTACAAGTTAAGTACAAGTTTAATCAATCAATCGTATTTATTGAGCGCTTACTGTGTGCAGAGCACTGTACTAAGCGCTTAAGTGCTGTGGGGCTGAGGCTTGGGCGGATACCACTCCAAATGCCCAAAGGTCACAGACCCAAGCAAATTTTACTATATAATAATAATAATAATGGCATTTTACTATGTGCAAAGCACTGTTCTAAGCACTGGGGAGGTTCCAAGGTGATCAGGTTGTCCCACAGAGGGCTTACAGTCAATCCCCATTTTACAGATGAGGGAACTGAGGCCCAGAGAAGCGAAGTGACTTGCCCAAAGTCACACTCTGACAGCTGCAGTCCCTGAAATCCTCTTTCTTGCTGCCTTTCCTGTGATAATCCAATCTCTCTGACAGGTGATTCTAAATTGGGAAAATGGCACGGCCCTTTTAAAGCCCTGAGGGCTGGTGGGCTTTTAATTTCCTCATGTAAGACTCCTGAGAGAGACTTGCCTCATTCCGCTGGGGGAAAGGAGATGGAGTTTGACCCTCTGGGGTCCGGTGAGTAGGGAGTTGTGGTTGTTCTAGCTGCTTCTCCTCTTTTCTTTTTATACAGTCAGGTTGGGATCGCTGATGTGTGGCAAGGGCTGGCTGGAAGTGGGAATTTGGGAAATGTCTCCACAGGGATGACTTGAATTCATTCACTCATTCAGTCGTGTTTATTGAGCGCTTCCAGTGTGCAGAGCACTGGACTAAGCGCTTGGGAAGTCCACGTTGGCAACATCTAGAGACGGGCCCTACCCAACAGCGGGCTCGCAGTCTAGAAGGGGGAGACAGAGAACAATACCAAACATATTAACAAAATAAATAGAATAAATATTCTTTCATTCAATCGTATTTATTGAGTGCTTACTGTGTGCAGAGCACTGGACTAAGCGCTTGGGAAGTCCAAGTTGGCTACATCTAGAGACGGTCCCTAACCAACAGTGGGCTCACAGTCTAGAAGGGGGAGACAGACAACAAAACAAAATATATAACAAAATAAAATAAATAGAATAAATATTCGTTCATTCATTCAGTCGTATTTATTGAGCACTTACTGTGTGCAGAGCACTGTACTAAGTGCTTGGGAAGTCCAAGTTGGCAACATATAGAGACGGTTCCTACCCAACAGTGGGCTCACAGTCTAGAAGGGGGAGACAGAGAACAAAACATATTAACAAAATAAAATAAATAGAATAACTATTCATTCATTCATTCAATCGTATTTATTGAGCGCTTACTGTGTGCAGAGCACTGTACTAAGCGCTTGGGAAGTCCAAGTTGGCAACATATAGAGACAGTCCAGACCCAGCAGTGGGCTCACAGCCTAGAAGAGGGAGACAGAGAACAAAACATATTAACAAAATAAAATAAATAGAATAACTATTCATTCAATCGTATTTATTGAGCACTTACTGTGTGCAGAGCACTGTACTAAGCGATTGGGAAGTCCAAGTTGGCAACCTATAGAGACGGTCCCTACCCAACAGTGGGCTCACTGTCTAGAAGGGGGAGACAGAGAACAAAACCAAACATATTAACAAAATAAATATAATAAATATGTATAAATAAATAGAGTAATAAATACATACAAACAAATATACATATATATAGGTGCTGTGGGGAGGGGAAGGAGGTAAGGCGGGGGGAGGTTGCTGATGTTACTTTTGCTGATTTGGAGGGGGACACAGGGTTGGGCCAGGGAGTGTCTAGTATACAGGTAAATGGGGTGAAAAATGAATGTGTTTGGGGGGCCGTGAACCTGGAAGGGGATGTATTGAGGTCTTTTATGATATGGATTAATCAGGTGTTATCTGTGATGATGGGGCTTGGTGGTTGGGGAATGTTATTGTTGCATATGTGGATATAAAGGGCCCAGAGCTGGAGTGGGGGACTATCGTGTTAAGGGGATGGGGGAGACTACTGTATACATTTCTGCTTAAGAACTACAGCGATGGGCCAGGTGACATCTTTTATATTGAGAAGCAGCATGGCTCAGTGGAAAGAGCCCGGGCTTTGGAGTCAGAGGTCATGGGTTCAAATCCCGGCTCCGCCAACCATCAGCTGTGTGACTTTGGGCCAGTCACTTAACTTCTCTGTTCCTCGGTTACCTCCTCTGTAAAACGGGGATAGACTGTGAGCCCCACAAAGGACAACCTGATCACCTTGTAATCTCCCCAGCGCTTAGAACAGTGCTTTGTACATAGTAAGCGCTTAATAAATGCCATTATTATTATTATTATATGCCAGCTGAGAGGAATTGCCCAAGTGAGAGAACAGGGCTCAAGGTAACAGCCTGAGGGCTTGGGAAGGGAAAGTCTGGGCCCCACACAGAGAGAGCCCAGAGGCAGTGGGGATGGTGAGGGAGTAGTTCAAAGATTCGAACCCATGACATCTGACTCCAAAGCTCGGCCTCTTTCCCCAGAGCCACGCCTCATATCCCAAAATACTCAGGGAAATTCCTCCTAGCATCCCAGGAATCATCTGGGACTGATAGTGTGCTTGGAAGGGTGATCTTCAGCCTGGCTCAGTGGAAAGAGCCCGGGCTTGGGAGCCAGAGGTCATGGGTTCTAATCCCGGCTCCGCCACTTGTCAGCTGTGTGACTTTGGGCAAGTCACTTCACTTCTCTGGGCCTCAGTTACCTCATCTATGAAATGGGGATTAAAACTGTGAGCCCCACGTGGGACAACCTGAACAACTTGTATCCCCCCCAGCGCTTAGAACAGTGTTTTGCACATAGTAAGCACTTAACAAATGCCATCATTATTATTATCTTCAAGGAAAACCCCTTCAGGTGGGCCCTGAAGACCAAACACCATGATGGTTTCTAAAAGAAAATTACCACTGGACTGTAAGCTCCTAATGGGCAGGGAATGTTTTGTTGTCTGTCTCCCCCTTCTAGACTGTGAGCCTATTTATATGTTTGTACGTATTTGTTACTCTATTTATTTATTTATTTATTTTACTTGTATATATCTATTCTATTTATTTTATTTTGTTAGTATGTTTGGTTTTGTTCTCTGTCTCCCCCTTTTAGACTGTGAGCCCACTGTTGGGTAGGGACTGTCTCTATATATTGCCAACTTGTACTTCCCAAGCGCTTAGTACAGTGCTCTGCACACAGTAAGCGCTCAATAAATACAATTGATGATGATGATGACTGTCTCTATATGTTGCCGTCTTGTGCTACCCAAGTGCTTAGTACAGTGCTCTGCACACAGTAAGGGCTCAATAAATACGATTGAATGAATGAATGTCTAACAATTCTGTTACATTGTACTCTAAGTGCTTAGTACAATGCTCTGCACATGGTGAGCTTGCAAGTTGTTTAAACCCATGCACTGGTTTAATGAGTTACTGCCACCCTCCATACTCTGCGTTTTGGCGCGTT
This sequence comes from Tachyglossus aculeatus, assembly GCF_015852505.1. Taxonomy (NCBI): domain Eukaryota; kingdom Metazoa; phylum Chordata; class Mammalia; order Monotremata; family Tachyglossidae; genus Tachyglossus; species Tachyglossus aculeatus. Next base: position 19,942,840 of record NC_052101.1, on the reverse strand, counting down.
CATTTAGTTGTGTGTGTTTGCAACTGGTACAAGTTCACCTCTGCTTAGACTGTAAACTCCCTGTGGTCAGGAAGCCCATCAAGCGCTTAGTAATAATAATAATGGTATTTGTTAAGCGCTTACTATGTGCAAAGCACTGTTCTAAGCGCTGGGGAGGTTACAAGGTGATCAGGTTGTCCCACTGGGGGCTCACAGTTTTAATCCCCATTTTACAGATGAGGTAACTGAGGCACAGAGAAGTTGTGACTTGCCCAAAGTCGCACAGCTGAGAGTTGGCAGAGCCAGGATTTGAACTCATGACCTCTGACTCCAAAGCCCGTGCTCTTTCCACTGAGCCATGCTGCTTCTCTAGTACAGTGCTCTGCACACAGTAAGCGCTCAATAAATATGATTGATTGATTTATCTGCACATGGTACAGCTTTGACCACCCAAAGTGCCTGCCATCTCACAACCCAAAAAGCCTAAGTCTGTATTGAATGTTTTCCCCATGCCTTCTATGTCTAAGATAATAATAATGCTGGTATTTTAGTGCTTACTGCGTGCCAGGTGTAGTGGTTACCACCGTTTTTTATTTCCTCTTTCCCTGCCATCCTTTTCACCAGGCTATCTCGCCCCTGGCTAATAGAGGTGGAGTTTATGTCCCCTTTAGGCGTCAGCCAGGGTGAATCTCCTTAGGCCCCGAGTCCCTGCCCGATGAGGAGGAGGTCCCCTCATGCCAAGACAGTCCCTGGAGGATCCCAGGAAGAGGTAAGACACAGGGGGGGGATGTAGGAATTTGGAGGTGGGATGCTTCCTGGAGGTGAGAGGGCTGGTAGCTTGTAACTTACCATTTCTTCCAAGTTAGGGCTTCCCATGCAGGGTGTGCTTGAAAGATGGCAGCTGCCTGTCCTGTTTATCTCTCTGCTTCCCAGACTGTGCTTCTTCTAGACTGTGAGCCCGCTGTTGGATAGGGACCGTCTCTATATGTTGCCAACTTGGACTTCCCAAGCGCTTAGTCCAGTGCTCTGCACACAGTAAGCGCTCAATAAATACGATTGAATGAATGAATGAGCCCCCTTTTTCCTCTCCTCCTCCCCATCCGCCCCTGCCTTACCTCCTTCCCCTCCCCACAGCACCTGTATATATGTTTGTACAGATTTATTACTCTATTTTACTTGTACATATGTACTATTCTATTTATCTTGTTAATGATGTGCATTTAGCTTTAATTCTATTTAATTCTATTATTATCTTGTTAATGATGTGCATTTAGCTTTAATTCTATTTGTTCTAATGACTTGACACCAGCCCACATGTTTTGTTGTCTGTCTCCCCCTTCTAGACTGTGAGCCTGTTGGTGGGTAGGGACCATCTCTATATGTTTCCAACTTGTACTTCCCAAGTGCTTAGTCCAGTGCTCTGCACACAGTAAGCGCTCAATAAATATGATTGAATGAATAGGGACCGTCTCTGTGTGTTGCTGATTTGTACTTTCCAAGCGCTTAGTGCAGTGCTCTGCACACAGTAAGCGCTCAATAAATATGATTGAATGAATGAATAGGGACCATCTCTGTATGTTGCCGATTTGTACTTCCCAAGCGTTTAGTGCAGTGCTCTGCACACAGTAAGCGCTCAATAAATACGATTGAATGAATGAATAGGGACCATCTCTGTGTGTTGCTGATTTGTACTTCCCAAGCGCTTAGTGCAGTGCTCTGCATACAGTAAGCGCTCAATAAATACGATTGAATGAATAGGGACCGTCTCTGTATGTTGCCGACTTGTACGTCCCAAGCAATTAGTCCAGTGCTCTGCACACAGTAAGCGCTCAATAAATACGATTGAATGAATGAATAGGGACCATCTCTGTGTGTTGCTGATTTGTACTTCCCAAGTGCTTAGTGCAGTGCTCTGCATACAGTAAGCACTCAATAAATACGATTGAATGAATGAATAGGGACCGTCTCTGTATGTTGCCGAATTGTACTTCCCAAGCAATTAGTCCAGTGCTCTGCACACAGTAAGCGCTCAATAAATACGATTGAATGAATGAATAGGGACCATCTCTGTGTGTTGCTGATTTGTACTTCCCAAGTGCTTAGTGCAGTGCTCTGCATACAGTAAGCACTCAATAAATACGATTGAATGAATGAATAGGGACCGTCTCTGTATGTTGCCGAATTGTACTTCCCAAGCAATTAGTCCAGTGCTCTGCACACAGTAAGCGCTCAATAAATACGATTGAATGAATGAATAGGGACCATCTCTGTGTGTTGCTGATTTGTACTTCCCAAGCGCTTAGTGCAGTGCTCTGCATACAGTAAGCGCTCAATAAATACGACTGAATGAATAGGGACTGCCTCTGTATGTTGCCGACTTGTACGTCCCAAGCAATTAGTCCAGTGCTCTGCACACAGTAAGCGCTCAATAAATACGATTGAATGAATGAATAGGGACCGTCTCTGTATGTTGCCGACTTGTAGTTCACAAGCAATTAGTCCAGTGCTCTGCACACAGTAAGCGCTTGTTGTGTAGGGACTGTCTCTATATGTTGCCAACTTGTACTTCCCAAGCGCTTAGTCCAGTGCTCCGCACACAGTAAGCGCTCAATAAATACATTTGATTGATTGAAATACGATTGAATGAATGCTGGGATTCTTTTCTCCCCTTCTCTTGGAGGGAGTGAAAATCCAGACTCAACCTGCAAAAATCCGGGGCAATGGGGGTGGGTCTCAACTGCCAGTGTCCACATAAGGGGTGGTACCGAAATAGCTGAGAATGGGGAGCGGGTGGAAAGAAGGGTCAGAGCGGGACTCACAGACTAATCCATCTATGCTTCTAGGACCAAAGCAGATCTCAGGGTCCATCATTCAATCGTGTTTAGTGAGCGCTTACTGTGTGCAGAGCACTGGACTAAGCATTTGGGAAGTACCGTGGCTCAGTGGAAAAGAGCCCGGGCTTTGGAGTCAGAGTTCATGGGTTCAAATCCCGGCTCCACCACTTGTCAGCTGTGTGATTTTGGGCAAGTCACTTCACTTCTCTAGGCCTCAGTTACCTCATCTGTAAAAGGGGGATGAAGACTGTGAGCCCCCCGTGCGACAACCTGATCACCTTGTAGCCTCCCCAGCGCTTAGAACAGTGCTTGGCACATAGTAAGCGCTTAATAAATGCCATCATTGTTATTGTTATTGGTGACTAAACCAATAGAACAGAGGTGACAGGCCCATTCTCTGACCACAAGGAATTTACTCCCCAGGGCTAAGGTTAACTGGCTGGCACTCCTAAATGGACAGGAAATGGTCACTCTTTCTTTTTTTTTCTTCCTCCTCCCCTTAGAAAAGCACCTTTGACCGACAGACATCATGACTCTCGACTACCCAAAGCAGCTGCTGCTTCGCCCTACTTCCCTCTCTCTCTTGGGGCCTGAATGCTGCCCCAAGGTAATCAATCAATCAATCAATCGTATTTATTGAGCGCTTACTTTGTTCAGAGCACTGTACTAAGCGCTTGGGCAGTACAAGTTGGCAACATATAGAGACAGTCCCTACCCAACAGTGGGCTCACCCGACTGCCCCTGCCATTTCCTCAGGGGCTGAACCCTATCCCTCAGCGGAATTTATTGAGCACCGTATTAAGCGCTTGGGATGGTACAAAAAAAAAAGAATTAGGATTATCACAGGCTCAACCCCACTGGTCTCCACTAGCAACTCATCATCATCATCATCATCAATCGTATTTGAGTGCTTACTGTGTTTAGAGCACTGTACTAAGCGCTTGGGAAGTACAAGTTGGCAACATATAGAGACAGTCCCTACCCAACAGTGGGCCCAGGAGGAGGGGTGTGTGGCCGGGGGCATGGGGGTCTGATGCGAGGAGGTGGCTGTCCCCTCTCAGCTGGGAGACTGGTTTTGGAAACTGGCATTTGGAGCTCTGGGAAGGGTCTCTGCCTCTTCCTGACCTGACTGTGGGAGCAGGCCCGGATTGGGGCTCTAAATTCTATATATATGATCAGTGCGGGCCTCCCCCACAGCTCAGTCTGCAGCCGCTTCTGTCCTTCTCTGAACCCTGGGACGAAAGGCCCCTCTAGACTGTCTGTTGTCTGTCTCCTCTTCTAGACTGTGAGCCCGTTGTTGGGTCGGGACCATCTCTAGATGTTGCCAAGTTGTACTTCCCAAGCGCTCAGTACGGTGCTCTGCACACAGTAAGCGCTCCATAAACACGATTGAATGACAGTGTCAACCTATGAATCAGCCATAGATAGGCAGAAGCAACATTCGTTTTCAAGGGAAAATCCCAAACTTGTGTTTCATCTTGGCACGAAGAAACATTCCAAGGCGCCTCTCCGAGAAACCAAAGGGAGATGATGCCACTAAAAGACTTGGGCCAATTTCAGGGTTGATTGAAAAGCCTCTCTACGGTCTCTACAAATAGGATTTATTTGCTTGGTACATGCCGTTCTCCTCTGACACTGGGTTGTGGTCTCACTTTGACCTCACCCAAAATCTGTCAATGACACACCACACTGCATCCAAACAGGGCTTGTGTTGTCAGATGATAGTTCCCAGATGCTCCGTGTTACTGAAAAGATTCTTTCTAACAGAATTGGCTGGAATTGCATTCTGACAGGTCACCCGCATGGAATGGACAAGTAGCTGCCTGTGAAAATAGGTGTTAAATTCAGCTAATTTTGCCGGGCGATATCTCATGAGTAGAGAAGCAGCGTGGATTAGTGGAAAGAGCACGGGCTCGGGAGTCAGGGGTTGTGGGTTCTAATCCCGCTCCTGCCACTTATTGCTGGGCAAGTCACTTCTTCCCTGTGCTTCAGTTACCTCTTCTGTAAGATGGGGATTAAGACTGTAAACCCCTCGTGATTACCTTGTATCTACCTCAGTGCTTAGAACAGTGCTTGGCACATAGTAACAGCGTGGCTCAGTGGAAAGAGTACTGGTTTTGGAGTCAGAGGTCATGGGTTCAAATCCCAGCTCTGCCAGTTGTCAGCTGGGTGACTTTGGACAAGTCACTTCACTTCTCTGTGCCTCAGTTACCTCATTAGTAAAATGGGGATGAAGACTGTGAGCCCCCTGTGGGACAACCTGATCACCTTGTAACCTCTCCAGCACTTAGTACAGTGCTTTGCACATAGTGAGCACTTAATAAATGCCATTATTATTACTAGTAGTAGTAGTAGTAAGCACTTAACAAATACTATTATTATTATTTGAAGCTTGAACCACAATCTTATCTATTATATCCATGTAGATCATCATCATTTTTTATTAAAGAATAATCATTACTTAAACTAAGCCTCCTGCTTTAGCTGAGGGGGGGAAAATATAACATACCTGATTATGGTACACCTGATTTCTTTTTTTCAAAACAGTACAGTTCTCTGCCCCCAGTAAGCACTCAATTTATAATAAATGGTTGAGAGACTACAGTAGAATCAGCCTCTTCCCTGGAGAAGTTTACCATCCAGTGGGGGAAACTATTTGTAAATAGTGGAAGAAGAAGAAAAACTTAGATGCTAAATAAAAATATCATCTTTATAAATTCTAAAGTGACTGTTGAGGTGATATGACCTGGGATTGGTAGAAATTAAAGCTCCCCTTGAAAGCCTTCTACATCCAGAAAGTTTACCCCAGATTGTGGTAGAAGTGGTGGATTTGAAGGTGGGGAGACCTCGAAATGCAGGCCAAATGGACAGAACATAAGGATGGGGAGTTGGATGACACAGGTTCAAATCCCAGCTTTACCACTGAGGTGACCTTGGGCAAGTCACTTAACCTCTCCAGGCCTCAAGGCTTTCATAAGTCAAACAGGTATGAAATAGATGGTAGCCCTATGTGGAATGAGGATTGTTGTCTGACCTCAAAAGACAACAGGACCTCTGCTCTAGACCCTTCCCCGCCCCACAGCATTTGTATATATTTGTACATATTTATTATTCTGTTTTATTAATGTGTATATCTATAATTCTATTTATCTATTTTGATGCTATTGATGCCTGTCTTCTTGTTTTGTTGTCTGTCTCACCTTTCTAGACTGTGAGCCCGTTGTTGGGTAGGGATTGTCTCTGTCTGTTGCTGAATTGTACTTTCCAAGCACTTAGTGGTAATAATAATAATAATGATGGCATTTGTTAAGCGCTTACTATGTGCAAAGCACTGTTCTAAGAGCTGGGGAGGATACAAGGTCATTACGTTGTCCCACGTGGGGCTCACAGTCTTAATCCCCATTTGACAGATGAGGAAATTGAGGCACAGAGAAGTGACTTGCCTCAAGTCACACAGCTAAGTGGCAGAGTCAGGATTTGAACCCATGACCATGCTCTTTCCACTGAGCTACGCTGCTTCTGTAGCTCAGTGCACTGCACACAGTAAGCGCTCAATAAACACGATTGAATGAACCTAACTACCCCAAGATTTAGTCAATCAATCAATCGTATTTATTGAGCACTTACTGTGTGCAGAGCACTGTACTAAGCGATTTAACACACAAGGCCTTAATAAATGCAAAAATTATAGTTGGTGGTGGAAGGGTGACAAGTGCTCAATAATTACCACTGACTGAAGCCACATTAAATGAACCAAGAAGGTACATGGGGCGTTCAGTCAGTGATATTTCCTGAAGACACAGTTCCTCCAAGAGGCTCTCTCTGACTTCGTCTTCTCCCACTCCCTTCTGTGTCGCCCTTGTACTTGGATTTATTCCCTTTATTCACCCCTCCCTCAGCCCCACGGAAATTTATGTACATATCCGTAACTTATTTATATTAATGTTGCCTCTCCCTCTAGACTGTAAGCCCATTGTGGCAGGGGAGCGTGTCTACCAACTCTGTTTCATTTTGCTCTCCCAAGGGAGAGTACAGTGCTCTGCACAAAGTGAGCACTCAAATATGATTGATGGATGGCAGAGGAGTGCATTCTAGACTGTGAGCCCACTGTTGGGTAGGGACTGTCTCTATATGTTGCCAACTTGTCTCCCAAGCACCTAGTACAGTGCTCTGCACACAGTAAGCGCTCAATAAAAGCAATTGATTGCATTAAGGACTTGGGAGAGTGCAGTACGGTAGTTAGGAGAACCGATATCTGCAATAAGAAGCTTACAGACAGAGCAGAGTCCATTAGATTTGACGGAGGAATTTATTAGGAGCTTTAGTGAGTGAGGTTGTGGCAGAGGGAAAGAAGTGAAAACCAAATTGGAGAGGAAGTAGAGGTTTAACATTGCCTTGTTTGAGAAGCTAAGTGATGGGAGAAGGGAGACGGGATGCCTGAGGAGACATGCAGTGTAGGCCCTTTTAATGCAGAAGAGACTTGAGTGTGTTTGAAAGCAGAGGGGAAATAATCCGTGGAAAGCCAGAGGTTTGAGAAGCAGCGTGGCCTAGTGGAAAAAGCACAGGCTTGGGATCAGAGGACCTGGGTTCTCATCCCGGCTCTGCCATTTGTCTGCTGTGTTAAAAGGGGCAAGTCACTTCACATCTCTGGGCCTCAGTTTTCTCAACTGCAAAAATGGGGATTAAATAATAATAATAATAATAATAATTATATAATGGCATTTATTAAGCGCTTACTATGTGCAAAGCACTGTTCTAAGCACTGAGGAGTTTACAAGGTGATCAGGTTGTCCCACGGGAGGCTCACAGTCTTCATCCCCATTTGACAGATGAGGGAACTGAGGCCCAGAGAAGTGAAGTGACTTGCCCAAAGTCACACAGCTGACAATTGGTGGAGCCGGGATTTGAACCCATGACCTCTGACTCCAAAGCCCAGCCTCTTTCCACTGAGCCACGCTGCCTGTTCTCCCTTCTACTTAGACTGTGAGCCCCATGAGGGACAGGGACTGTGTCCAACCTAATTAACTTGGACCTACTCCAGTGCTTAGAACAGCGTTTTGACACATAGTAAGCGCTTAACTAATGCCGTGGGGACAAAAAGAGGTTGAAGATGACGCAAAGTGAGGACGGGAAATGAGTGCAAGTAGTTTTAGGTGGTAAGAGGCAATGGAGTTCAAAGCAAAGGCTCTTTTTAAGAGAAGAGGCACTGGGAAATGAGGAGAATGTGGACTTTCATGAGGACAACAGGATTGCAGAAGCTAGAGTGGCACCTGGGGGAGTCTTCATTTCTTATTGTTGGCAAAACAGAAACCAAGCATACCCAGTTTTTTTTAAACACAGGGTTTTCTAAGAGCAGCGTTGTGGCTCAGTGGAAAAATCACGGGCTTTGGAATCAGAGGTCATGGGTTCAAATCCCGGCTCTGCCAACTGTCAGCTGTGTGACTTTGGGCAAGTCACTTAACTTCTCTGTGCCTGTTACCTCATCTGTAAAATGGGGATTAAAACTGTGAGCCCCCCCGTGGGACAACCTGATCACCTTGTAACCTCCCCAGTGCTTAGTACAGTGCTCTGCACATAGTAAGCGCTCAATAAATACGATTGATTGATTGACAGGAGGCCCAGGAGAGGTATTACAGGTGGAGAAGGGTCAGAGTTCGGTGCTCACTGAAGCAGGTGAGGAGAGTTTGGGCGGTTGAAAGGAGAGAAGCAGCATTCATTGATTCAATCGTATTTATTGAGTGCTTACTGTGTGCAGAGCACTGTACTAAGCGCTTGGGAAGTACAAGTCGGCAACACATAGAGACGGTCCCTACCCAACAACGGGCTCACAGTCTAGAAGGGGAAGACAGAGAACAAAACCAAACATGGAGACAGCATGGCCAAGCAGATAGAGCACAGATCTGGGAGTCTTGGGTTTTAATCTCAGCTCCATCATCTGTCTGCGGTGTGACCTTGGGTAAATCACTTGACTTTACCGTGCCTCAGTTCCCTCATAAAATGGGGATTAAGACTGTGAATCCCATGTGGGGCAGGGACTTTATCCACCCCGATCTACTTGTATTTATTCCAGTGCTTAGTACAGTGCTTGGCACATAATAAGCACTTAAGTACCACAACTATTATTATTGTGATTACTGTTGGAGCAGGTTAGGAGATCAAGATTGGAAAGTAGATATTTAGAGTTGGTGAAAACTAAAAAGTCACAGCAACTGGTGATGACAAGGCCCAGGGGTTGCTGTCTGAAGAACTAATCCTGGCTCTATTTGTCTGCTGTGTGACCTGGGGCAAGTCACTTCACTTCTCTGTGCCTCAGTTTCTCAACTGTAAAATGGGGATTAAATACCTATTCTCCCTTCTATTTAGACTGTGAGCCCCATGAGGGGTTGTGAGCCCCATGGTTGTTATCAAATTAATTCTCATTATATATCCAGCCGGAGACTGGCTTGATGCAGCAGCGTGACTCAGTGGAAAGAGCATGGGCTTTGGAGTCAAAGATCATGGGTTCAAATCCCGGCTCCGCCAATTGTCAGCTGTGTGACTTTGGGCAAGTCCCTTCACTTCTCTGTGCCTCAGTTACCTCATCTGTAAAGTGGGGATTAAGACCGTGAGCCCCCCGTGGGACAACCTGATCACCTTGTAACCTCCCCAGCGCTTAGAACAGAGCTTTGCACATGGTAAGCGCTTAATAAATGCCATTATCATTATTATTACGCTTCCAATTTTGCAGATGAGAAGGACTAGAAAAATTCAGTGACTTGTTGAAGCCGGAACAGAGGCAGAGCCGGGATCAGAGCCAGTTTGCCGGCCTCCAAATCCAATGTTCTTGTTCACGCATTTATGAAAAGAGCCTCGGGCAGGATGCCTCGGCTAACTTTTCCTTGGAAATCAAAATGGCTTTGGCTTTGCTCCCTCTCTCTATCCTTTCATCCGATTCCATGTCCCACTGGTAAAGTGCAGCCTTTTCTAGCAGCCGTGAGATGGCAGGAGGGAACCATGGAAAATCCACCTGCTTCAGATCACATTTACATAAGCCCAGTTAAAACACCAGAGAGCCAAATTCTGCTGCGGCCAAACAGATGGATCTCCTGGGAAAAGAAGAAAGCTTGGAGTGAAGGCCATTCCTTGCCATCCTACATTTAGGGTGCAGGAACCCAGAATACTGGGACGAATAGAAATCATCTTAAAGCCACATTTCACTCATTTGATCGTATTTATTAAGCACATACGGTGCGCAGAGCACGTACTGGCCACATTGCAGATCCGCAAGCCCTTAAGGAATTGGTGTTAATTCAAGTCAAAGAAAATTAATCATATTCATTGAGCACTGCCTTTCATTCGATCACTCATTCAATTATATTGAGCACTTACTGTAGAGGTTGTGGGTTCTAATCCCTGCTCCTCCACTTGTCAGCTGTGTGACTTTGGGCAAGTCACTTAGCTTCTCTGTACCTGTTACCTCAACTGTAAAATGAGGATTAAGACGTGGGACAACCTGATTACCTTGTATCTACCCCAGTGCTTAGAACAGTGCTTGAAACCATTAATTCAGTCAGTTGTATTTATTGAGCGCTTACTGTGTGCAGAGCACTGTACTAAGTGCTTTGGAAGTACAAGTTGGCAACATATAGAGATGGTCCCTACCCAACAACATAGTAAGTGCTTAACAAATACTACTACTACTACTATTATTATTATTATTATTAACACAGTACTAAGCACTAGGGAGAGTATGATACAACAATAAACAGGCACATTCCCTACCTACAACAAGCCTACAGTCTACAGGTGAGGAAAGACATTAATATAAATAAATAAAATACAGATATACAATGCTGAGGGGCTGGGAGGTGGATGAACAAAGGGAGTTCAGAAGCAGCATGGCATAGTAGAGCATGGTCCTGGGACTCAGAAAGTCATGAGTTCTAATCCTGGCTCGGCCAGTTGTCTGTGTGACCTGGGGCAAGTCACTTTTCGGTGCCTCAGTTTCCTCTATAAAATGGGGACTAAGACCATGAGCCCTACCTGGGACAAAAGACTATGTGCAACCCGATTTGCTTGCTAAGCAAGCGCTTAGTACAGTGCTCTGCACACAGTAAGCGCTCAATAAATACGATTGATTGTATCCACCCCAGCACTTGGAATAGTGCCTGGCACATAGTAAGCACTTAACGAATACCATAATTATTATTATTAAGAGTTGGAGAGCAAACGATACAGTAGAGTTGGTAAATGTGTTTCCTGCCCATAATGAGCTTACAGTTTAGTTTGGCTGAAGAGATTTGTTGATTTTTTTTGTTTTGGCTATTTTTTTTCTGTGGAAGAAAGTACAATAAACAACATGGAACATAATTAGTGTAGGGAAAATGGGTATATTCCAGGTGAGTGTCCCAGCAGATTCCTGGGCGAAAGCAATTAGCTCAGGCACGTATTGCTCAACTGCAGAAACTCCACACTGTTTTAGGGGTTGGTTGATGTGGTCATCACAGTGTGGTTGAATCGATCCAATTGTATTTATTGAGCACTTCATGTGTGCACAGCACGGTACAAAGTGCTTGGGAGAATGCAACACAACAGAGTTAGTAGACACGTTCCCTGCCCACTATAAGCTTAGTCTAGAGAAGCAGTGTGGCTCAGTGGAAAGAGCCCAAGCTTTGGAGTTAGAGGTCATTGGTTCGAATCCTGGCTCCGCCAACTGTCAGCTGTGTGACTTTGGGCAAGTCACTGCACTTCTCTGGGCCTCAGTTCCCTCATCTGTAAAATGGGGAATAAGACTGTGAGCCCCACATGGAACAACCTGATCCCCTTGTAGCCCCCCAGTGCTTAGAACAGTGCTTTGCACAGAGTAAGCACTTAACAAATACCATTATTATTATTATTAGAGGGGAAGCCTCCCTCTTCCCTACTCCTTCCCCTCCCCATGGCACTTGTATATATTTATACATATTTATTACTCTATTTTATTTGTACATATTTACTACTCTATTTATGATGTGCATATAGCTATAATTCTATTTATTGTGACAGGTTTGACACCTATGTGATTTGTTTTATTGTCTGTCTCCCCCTTCTAGACTCTGATCCCATTGTTGGGTAGGGACCGTCGCTATATGTTGCCGACTTGTACTTCCCAAGTGCTTAGTACAGTGCTCTGCACACAGTAAGCGCTCAATAAATACAATCGAATGAATGAACATTCAAATAAATTATGGCACATCTCCTCCAAGAGGTTTTTCCTAAACCCTTCCTCCATCTTTTCCCACTCCCTTCTACACTTCCTTGCTCCCTTTGTTCTCCTCCCCTCCCAGCTGCACAGCACTTATGTACATATTTGTAATTTATTTATTTATATTAATGTCTGTCTCCTCCTCTAGACTGTAAGCTTACTGTAGGCAGGGAGTATTTGTTTCTAGATTGTACTCTTCCAAGAGCTTAGTACAATGCTCTACACATAGCATTGCCCTACTGCCCAACTTGTACTTCCCAAGTGCTTAGTACAGTGCTCTGCACACAGTAAGCGCTCAATAAATATGATTGAATGAATGAATGAACATAGTAAGCGCTCAATAAATATGATTGAATGAATAATAGTAATGGCATTTATTAAGCACTTACTATGTGCAAAGCACTGTTCTAAATGCCGGGGAGGTTACAAGGTGACCAGTTTGTCCCATGGGGGGCTCACGGTCTTAATCCCCATTTTACAGATGAGGGAACTGAGGCCCAGAGAAGTGAAGTGACTTACCCATAGTCACACAGCTGACAGTTGGTGGAGTTGGGATTTGAACCCATGACTTTAGACTCCAAAGCCTGGGCTCTTTCCACTGGGGATGTACCGAAGAGTTGTGGGGCTGAGGGTGAGGTGAATAAAGGATGCAAGGGTGATGCACTTAGTACAGTGCTCTGCACACAGTAAGCACTCAATTAATACGATTGAAGAAGAGAGGAAGTAGGGGAAACGAGGGCTTAGTTGGGAAACTTTCTTGGAGGAGATGTGATTTTAATAAGACTTTCTCCTGAAATATTCCACTTGTATCCACTACTTCTCACCCGGGAAACACTTCTTGAACACTGGGGAGAGGGAGGGTTTTTTTGATCCCCTGGCACCAACGAACAAAACTGTGTTTTTTCTCAACTCACGTGAAAATTGATTCTGGCTTATCCCAAGAGCTCTAACAATGCAGTGTAACCAAGGCAGCTAAGTAACAATAGATTTCACAACCGCATGATTTCAAAACATGCCTCTGGGTGGTAAGGATCTTAAATACCTTTCAGGTTGTCTTTAAAATATCCGCATGTACACAGCCACACAAATACTGGGTGTGTTCCATGAGGTAGTTGGGGTGAAGCATAGGGCTGAACTGAGGGAGGAAAGAAAACAAAAGGGAATTGCAAGGGAAAAGTCAAGGAATTGTGAAGGATGGAGGGAGATAATAATAATAATAATGTTGGTATTTATTAAGCGCTTACTATGTGCAAAGCACTGTTCTACACGCTGGGAGGGATACAAGGTGATCAGGTTGTCCCACGTGGGGCTCACAGTCTTCATCCCCATTTTACAGATAAGGGAACTGAGGCCCAGAGAAGTGAAGCGACTGGCCCAAAGTCACACAGCTGGTGGCGGAGCTGGGATTTGAACCCATGACCTCTGACTCCGAAGCCCGGGCTCTTTCCATTGAGCCACGCTGCTTCTCTATCAGATAACTATCAGGCAGCAGTGAGGGAGGTAGCCTGGGGGTGAAGGAAATTCTTTGAAAAAGCATGGTCAATCAATCAATTGTATTTATTGAGCGCTTACTGTGTGCAGAGCACTGTACTAAGCACTTGGGAAGTACAAGTTGGCAACATATCCCTACCCAACAGTGGGCTCCCAGTCTAGAAGGGGGAGACAGAGATCAAAACAAAACATATAAACAAAATAAAATAAATAGAACAGATATGTACAAGTAAAATAAATACATAAATAGAGTAATAAATATGTACAAACATATATACATATATACAGGTGCTGTGGGAAAGGGAAGGAGAGCAGAGCTCGGTGGGTAGAGCATTGTACTTAAGCAGTCATTCATTGTCATATTTTCTGAGCGCTTACTGTGTGCAGAGCACTGTACTAAGCGCTCGGGAGGGAGTGTACAATACAACAGAATTGGTAAACACATTCCCCCGGCCACAGTGAGTTTACAGTGTAGAGGGTCTAATGTGAAAAGCCTGGGCTTGACAGTTAGGAGACCCTCTGGGATTTTTTTGTTTTGTTTTGTTTTTTAATGGTGCTTTTTATAATAATAATGATGGCATTTGTTAAGCGCTAACTGTTCTAAGTGCTGGAGTAGATACAAGGTGTCCCACGGGGGCTCACAGTCTTAATCCCCATTTTGCAGATGAGGTTTCTGAGGCACAGAGAAGCTAAGCGACCAGCCCAAAGTCTCTCAGCTGACACCCAGTGCTTAGAACAGTGCTTTGCACATAGTAAGCGCTTAATAAATGCCATTATTAAGTGGCGGAGCCGGGATTAGAACCCATGACCTATGACTCCCAATCCTCTGCTCTTTCCACTAAGAACCTGGAGCAGGGGGCTTAGACCCGGGATGGTTGATGATATTTGAGAGCCACAGAGGCCTGTGGGGCCTAAAGGGGATGTTGGGGAAAGTTTCCCCTTCTCCAGGGGACTGAGAATTCCTGAGGGAAATGTAGCTGAGATGAACATACAATCCCTATCTGCAAATGAATTTTTGTGGTATTTGTTAAGTGCTTACTATGTGCCAGAGGTAGCTTTTATCCACCTTATCTTATCTACCTTTACCTCAGGGAAGCAGCGTGACTCAGTGGAAAGAGCCTGGGCTTTGGAGTCAGAGGTCATGGGTTCGAATTCTGGCTCCACCACATGTCTGCTGTGTGACCTTGGGCAAGTCACTTAACTTCTCTACCTCTTCTGTAAAATGGGGATTAAGACTGTGAGCCCCACATGGGACAACCTCATCACCTTGTATCCCCCCAGCGCTTAGAACAGTGCTTTGCACATAGTAAGCACTTAACAAATACCATCATTATTATCTACCCTAAGCCCTGAGGTAGACGCAAGCTAATCAGGGTGGACATGGTCCCTTAGAGGCTCAGCGTCTAAGTGGGAAGGCGAACGGGTATTGAATCTCCATTTTGCAGGTGAGGGAACTGAGGCACAGAGAAGTTAAAAATACAACCAGTAATAATAATGATGGCATTTGTTAGACGCTTACTATGTGCAATGCACTGTTCTATGCGCTGGGGAGGATACAAGGTGATCAGACCGTCCCATGTGGTGCTCACAGTCTTAATCCCCATTTTACAGATGAGGTAACTGAGGCACAGAGAAGCTAAGAGACTTGCCCAAGGTCAGGCAGCTGAAAATTGGCGGAGCTGGGATTTCATTCATTCATTCAATCGTATTTATTGAGCGCTTACTGTGTGCAGAGCACTGTACTAAGCGCTTGGGAAGTACAAGTTGGCAACATATAGAGACGGTCCCTACCCAACAGTGGGCTCACAGTCTAGGACACATGACCTCTGACTCCAAAGCCTATGCTCTTTCTATTGAGCTTCTCAGTAAGTGGCAGAGCTGGGATTCCCTTCTAGACTGTTCACCCCTTACTAAGTTTGTGCCTGCTTTCAGGACTTCCTCTCTGTATTGCGCTTAGTACAGTGCACTCTGCACACAGTAAGTGCTCAAATATGACTGAATGCATGAATATTGCAATCTTTTTTTATGGCATTTATTAAGCGCTTACTGTGTGCAAAGCACTGTTCTAATCTTTGTATACCCTCCTCTCAAAGAGAGCAATGCAAACTTTTCTGTCTTTAGGCATCTTTAGTTCATCAGTTCTGCCCTCCTTGGGATCAGATAAATATTCTCTGTCACCATGGAGATGTTTGCATATCCAACCACCCATTCTCCTCCCAACTGTGCACCCTGCATGTAGCAGATGGCATTCCAGGACCTACTTATTGGTCACCTCATCCTGAGTGTTCACGGTCACTTGGACTATAATAATAATAGTACTTGTTAAGTGCTTACTATGTGCCAAACGCTATTTTAAGCACTGGGCAAGTTAGGTTGGACTCAGTCCCTGTCCGACAAGGGGCTCGGTCTTCAACCCCCTTTTACAGCTGAGGTAACTGAGGCACAGAGAAGTGAAGTGACTTGCCCAAGGTCATACAGCAGGACAAGCGGTGGAGTGGGATTAGAACCCAGGTCCTTCTGACTCCCAGGCTTGTCTATAACCACTAAGCCACATTGCTTCTCCATGCTGGCACCGGAGGTTGAATGGGTCTTCTGTAACCGATCCGGGGCTCACGGCCGTAGAGGAGGATGCCAACAACGCCATTCTAGTTTTTGTGTCAGGTTGCCGTCCATGTGGCGAGGAATCCCGATTGTCTGGTGTTAATCTCTCAAAAAAAACCCCAACCATGCTGTTCTTTATTTGGTATCCTCCTTTTTAATCTACCCCTGCATCAGTGGGTAGGGTCCTGTCCTGGAGAATTTGATGACCTCATTAAATTCTAAATTGCTGTTGGATCTTTCTGCCGCAGGTAGGGTGAGGGGTGGAATTTAATTGGTTTAATTCAGGCTCCTCCGTGTCCACAGAATGTGCTGAATCTGCCAAACAATTCATATTTGCTTTCCTGGGTAGGTGGCTCAAGAGATTGAGCATTGGTGGAGTCTTTGAGGTTCTCATCTTTGGACTGCTGTTTTGTGCTGATGACCGTGCTCTTTGAGTTGGAAATTCCCCAGGGGATGGGAAGTGAATTGGGATATCAGATTCCTGAGTGCTGGCAGCACATAACAGGTTTAACAGGACGATCTCCCACCCAGATTTGCTTTAGGCTATTCCACTGTGGTCCCTTCCCTTGAAGCAAAGGATCTTGGCGGCCTCAGGGCAGCCATCGTTGCCAGAGCCCTTGTGTTTTTTGGTGGTGTGGTGGCCTCCTAGTTTTTTCTTGCAGCAAAGTATTTGTTTTAATAATAATGATGGTATTTAAGCACTTATTATGGGCAAAGCACTGTTCTAATTTTTAATTGCTTTTGAATTTGACAAGGACTTGAAGATTTTAGGTCTGTCAAGGCAGTGCAGCAACAGCCTTCTGTGGCCAAGCTTGCAAAACATGAGCCTGGGCGTTCTCTATTTATCCAGAAAGATCTCAAGTTTAAAAGGACAGATGAAAGGTCCTAGAGGCACAGATGGTCCTGCCATTATATACAGGGTAAATGTTGCCTAGGAATGATGATGGTATTTGTTAAGCGCTTACTATGTGCCAAGCACTGTTCTAAGCGCTGGGGTAGATACAGGGTAATCGGGTTGTCCCACGTGGGGCTCACATTTTTAATCCCCATTTTACAAATGAGGGAACTGAGGCACAGAGAAGTGAAGTGACTTGTGCAACACCACACAGCCAAGTGGCAGCGTCAGGATTAGAACCCAGGACCTTCTGAATCCCAAGCCCTCGCTCTTTCCACTAAGCCACGCTAGTACAAAGGGCATGGCATTTAGTCAGAAGATTGATTCTAGTGCCAGCTCTAATAAATGCCATCGTTATTATTATTATTATTTTGTTAATATGTTTTGTTTTGTTGTCTGTCTCCCCCTTCTAGACTGTGAGCCCACTGTTGGGTAGGGACCGTCTCTATATGCTGCCAACTTGTACTTCCCAAGCGCTTAGTACAGTGCTCTGCACACAGTAAGTGCTCAATAAATACGATTGATAATAATGGCATTTGCTAAGCGCTTACTATGTGCAGAGCACTGGTCTAGGCGCAGGGGGGGAAACAAGGTGATCAAGTTGTCCCACGGGACTCACAGTCTTAATCCTCATTTTCCAGATGAGGTAACTGAGGCTCAGAGAAGTTAAGTGACTTGCCCAAGGTCACACAGCAGACATGTGGTGGGGGAGGGATTCGAACCCATGACCTTTGACTCCAAAGCCCGTGCTCTTTCCAATGAGCACACTGCTGCTCTGCCACTTGTCTGTTGCATGCTTTGTCAGGTCACATCTTCTCAGTGCCTTAATTTCCTCATCTGTCAAGTGGAGATAAAATACCTGTTTTCCACCGCTCTTAAACCCCAAGTTCCATGAGGGATGGGGGCTGTGTCCGATTTTAGCTTATATCTCACCTCAATGCTTAGCAGAGTGCTTGGCATGTAAAAAGCACCTTTCCAAATTAATTTTTAACTTAATAACAGGCTTCACTCAGGCCACCAAATTGCTTCATCTAGCTGCTTGTTTATTCAATAATGAACTCCAGTCCCATAGGAATAATTCAGATGCGAAACACAAATGGAAAAGTTAAGAAGAACAGCTATTTATTGGCAGACAAAGGTTTCCAGGAGCGGAGTTCAAAAACGTACAAATATTTTCCAGGAACATGACTGGGATCTCAGTACATAATCAAACAACATGAACACCACTCCTATTTTCTGTTTAGGGTACCCGCCCCTTCCCAATATGGGCTGCATATGGAAATGCCCTCTTGACTGTAAGCTCGTTGTGGGCAGTGGACATGTCTACCAATTTGGTTATACTGTGCTCTCCCAAGCGCTTGGTACAGTACTCTGCATATAAAGTGCTCAAATATGACTGATTGATACCCTCAAGCTTAGGACCCACTGCATTATACTAATCTGGCTCTCTTGGCTTTGGAGAGTGCTTATGTTTACCACAGTCTCAAGGCACTTGGTATTAAAATCCTCACCTTGCATTGTCCAATTTCTTAACAAAAGCCCAGGTAAGAGACTGAAAATTTGGGGCTAATTCATCCTCTGCCCAAATCACAGGCTTAGGGCACAAAGATTCGAGAGAAACATTAATATGTCCACAAATAAAATTCATTTTTCACCTCCCAGAAATCGGGGTTTGTTTGTTTTTTTTTAGTGTCGGGGCTCGGAATTCACAATGCGTAACACGTTTTGGGAGAAAAACAGATAGCTGGTATCAAGTATGACAATTTTTTTGAAAAAAACATTCCCCAGGGGGAATGTTTGGCTCATACCAGGCTCATCATTACAGAGGCTTCTTTCCCTATAAGCCAACCCAGTAGACAATCAGTCAATGGTATTTACTGAGCAGTTACTGTGTGCAAAGCATCGTACTAAGCGCTCGGGAGAGTCTGATACAACGGACACCTCCAGGGCACCATGTTTATATATTTTATCAACTCCATTGGTTATTTTTTTTCCTTCGCGTGAATAATTCTGAAACTAATAAATGCTATTAACTGAGTGCCTACTAGTTTGCAGAGACATACACCAGGAGCAAAAGATATGATGTCTGAACTAAAGGAGGTTACAGCTTAATCAGTTAATCAGGGGCATTTATTGAGCACTTACTCTGTGCAGAGCACTGTACTAAGCGCTTGGGAGAGTACAGTACCAACAGAATTAGCAGCCATGTTGCCTGTTGATGGTAAGCAAAAAACTAGCCCTGTTTCTTCCTCTTAGAAAGTGATGGGTTCATTACTTGATATTCTGCAGCCAAGGAAACAACCAAACCAGAGGTAGTTAGAAATTTAGTGAATTATCTCCACCCACAGAGGTTCTATATAAAAGCAATTAACATTTACACAATTCCAGCTTTCAGATGGTAACAAACTCCCACTTATTCTATACAGCCCAAACTTTGAAAAATAAAAAATGACTGTCAAAGCACATTTAGCCAACTTACGTTCCTGACGATACTTACGACTAGCAAAAGAGGATCATTAGTAAGCCTTTGTATTTTAGAAATAGATGCTTTCATAAATGGATTGTCAGGCTAAAAATCACTTCTAAAAGAAACAGTCTATAGATTGCCTTCTCTCAGTGTAATTCCCAAAACTGATTAAAGAGAACCTGAAAAAGGTAACACTTCATTGCTAAAAAGAGTAAAATACAAGGCTATCAGGTTTAAAAATAAAAAATGGTCACTGATTTTTTTTTCCCCTTGATTTTTGGTCTGTTTCACATTCCATGCGTGAACAAATTCTAGTGTTACCCGTGAAATTAATCCATAAATAATCCCATTAAAACACTTCCTCCAAGCTTTATTTATTAAAAATCCACCTTCAGTAGGTCAGACAAACTTCCTGGCAATATGTTCTTAATCCCCATTCCAGTTTTTGAGGTATTTTTAGCCCCAAACATTAATCAAAAATTCTCCAGTCACTGCTTCTTTACAATAAAACAGAGGAAAGGAATGCTAAACCAGTTTAAGACCCTTAGCAATAAATTAGAGAATAAATAGAAAGCAGCAATTCACAAGGAACTAATTCACAAACATCGTTAAAAAGTGACCAGCCGAAAGAGTTTTATGGTTTATTAGCGGCACTGTGCTGTCTTCGTCTGGGTTAGGGGAATGCTATTTTTTCCATTCTCGTTCGTTTTTCAGTTTTCCTCCTCGATACTTTCTCCTCCTGACCCTGCACCCCTGTCACTCACGCATGAACAAGATAAGGTAGGGTGTGTTTGTGAAATACTCGGGTCCTTGGCTACGCATCAACTCTGAGTGCCCCCAGACAACGGTTGCTTGTTTTTGTGTCTACTATGGATGGGGTGTGTTTGTGGCTGTGTGTGGTGGGTGGAAAAGGGGGCTCATGAGCAGAGTTATTTTTGTGAGATGAGGAAAAGAGGACCACTTTACACATCCATACATTCCCAGGAATTTGTCTCCCTTTTAATGCCGCCTAGATCAAAGCTACCTCACTGATTACTGAGGCAGTGGGTCCAATGTGAATGATTATTAAGTCCTTTGCCTAAAATAACAGCAGCTCCTCTATTTTAGAAAGTATAACTAGGTGTGTTTTTAACCGTTGTCCCAAAATTCACTGTACCGGGAGATTTCAATTCTTGCCCTGCTCAGAAACGGCCTGATGATGTTTAGAAAGTGGGGTCTTAAGGGGGCCGAGGAACTTGAGCAGATGTAAAATAACCGAACCCACCTGCCATCCCCATTGAAGGTGGAGAACCCTGTCTGCAGGCGGCTTGTAAAATGGTTTCCCCAAGTCTCCTGAGAGAGACTATTTTAATTGGGTCTCAACCTTGGGCCACTATCCTGAAGCTACCTAGTTAAGAGGCATTTCTACTACACCGTTATCGTTACACTTGTGTTCTTGAAGAGCCTGTTTTAAGGGAAAATTGTATTCCAGCAGCCACTGATTCAATGAGAATTACTGGGTTTGGGGTAGATGGCGTCAAAAAAATACTTCGAAGGATATTTTCCGATAAAAAATATTTCGTTATTATCTATATCCACCACTAACAGAATGTTTTACACCTTTTCCACTAAGTGTCTCCTTGTATCTATGCAACCTGATGGTATTTCCTGTGGTCAAATTACAAATATATCCATGGAGTCGTTATGAATCGGAAATGACTAGACTGCATTTAATAATAATAATACAATTACAAAGGAGGCTGGGAAACATAGCTACACCCCACCTCGATTAATGCCTTGTGTGTATTTGTTTCTTCCTACACACCTTCTAGAAGGGCCAACCAGTGGCCCATGTTATACCCAGAACTGTATTGTGGGAAGAATGCTCCCCAATACTTCTGTAATTCACAGATCAATCAATCATATTTATTGAGCGCTTACTGTGTGCAGAGCACTGTACTAAGTGCTTGGGAAGTACAAGTTGTCAACATATAGAGACAGTCCCTACCTAACAGTGGGCTCACAGTCTAGAAGATCATGTCATGAAACTATAGGTTGTGGTCATTTTCCCTATATAACCAAGGCTTGGAGGCAGCATGACTTAATTACATTGTAAATTAATGGTTCCCTTTTGTTTGGTTCCAAAAATGTATTTACATAGTTCATACCCTATCACTTGTGCTCCGCCCCACTTCTAGACTGTGAGCCCACTGTTGGGTAGGGACCATCTCTATTTGTTGCCAACTTGTACTTCCCAAGCGCTTAGTACAGTGCTCTGCACACAGTAAGCGCTCAATAAATACGATTGAATGAATGAATGAATTTGTGCCTTTTCATCCCTGGTAACAGATTCATTCATTTAACCGTATTTATTAACAATAATAATAATAATGGTATTTGTTAAGCACTTACTAAGTGCAAAGCACTGTTCTAAGTGCTGGGGAGGTTACAAGGTGATCAGGTTGTCCCACCTGGGGCTCACAGTCTTAATCCCCGTTTTACAGATGAGGTAACTGAGGCACAGAGAAGTTAAGCGTCTTGCCCGAAGTCACACAGCTTTGAGCGCTTACTGTGTGCAGAGCACTGTACTAAGCGCTTAAGTACTGGCCATCATAGCACTGCCGTGGATGGAACAGTTACGAACAAGAGGAAATTTCTGAGAACGCCTGGTGGAAATCTGCATAACTTGCTCTTCCCAAGCGCTTAGTACAGTGCTCTGCACACAGTAAGCGCTCAATAAATACGATTGATTGATTTAACTGCCTTATTAACAGAAACCAACAGGATCATAACATGGCTGCTCCAGAGCTGGCTATTTTTACATCCCCTCCATACACAGACTTTACACATATGTGAACAGCATTCACATATATGGGTGATATGCACAGGAGAAAACATTCAGAATCTTGTAAACATTTCAGAAAGTTGAAGATCCTGTTAATATCAGTATGACTGAATAATAGAGTATCAGGCACTTATTGTGTGCAGAGCACTGTACTAAGCACTGGAAGAGGAGAATACAAAAGTGGGAATTAGATGCAATCACTGGCCTTTGGGGGTTAGATAGAGAAGCAACTAATCAAGGAAACATCACAAGACATATGTCAATTAAGATATTTTAAAGTTGATCTTAAAGAGTAATTTAAATATTGGCAGTCCTCAGCCTTAAGGTGCAAAATTCAGGATCCAATTGCGACATAAGTAGGAACTGATTTTTTTTGGTAGGAACAATGTGATAAATGGGGGACTTGGTAAAAATAGAGACTGATCTTGGTTTCAGAACCAAAATTACCCAGAACTATCTTGTGAATTTATATCACGTACGCAATGAAGGAGTCAGTGAAGTTCTTTACTGGGAAAGCCAGCTAATTTATTTATTTATATTAATGCTATTGATGCCTACTTGTTTTGTTTTCTGTCCCCCTCCTTCTAGACTGTGAGCTTGTAGTTGGGTAGGGACTGTCTCTATTTGTTGCCAAATTGTAGTAATAATAATAATGATGGCATTTGTTAAGTGTTTACTATGTGCAAAGCATTGTTCTAAGCACTGGGGAGGATACAAGGTGATCACGTTGTCCCATGTGGGGCTCACAGTCTTAATCCCCATTTTACAGATGAGGGACCTGAGGCCCAGAGAAGTGAAGTGACTTGCCCAAAGTCACACCACTGACAAGCGGCAGAGCCGGGATTTGAACCCATGACCTCTGACTCCCAAGCCCGGGCTCTTTCCACTGAACCACGTTGTACCTTCCAAGCACTTAGTATAAGTGCTCTGCACACGGTGAGCGCTCACCCACTGCTGGGTAGGGACCGTCTCTATATGTTGCCAACTTGTACTTCCCAAGTGCTTAGTACACTGCTGAGCACACAGTAAGCGCTCAATAAATATGATTGAATGAATGATTGAATGAACGGAGGAATCATTCAGCGCTTAGAACAGTGCTTCAGTGCTTAGAACAGTGCTTTGCACATAGTAAACGCTTATTATTATTATTATTATAAGATGGACTTCTTGGTCATCAGATTGCCCTCCCCTTTTAAGCGCTGTTAAGCGCTGTGTACCAGGCGCTGTACCAAGTACTGGGGTAAATGCAAGATAATGAGGTTTGGACATAGTCCCTGTCCCATATGGGGCTCACAGTTTTAATCCCCATCTTACAGATGTGGTAACTAAGGCACAGAGAAGTGAAGCGACTTGCCCAAGGTCACATAGCAGACAAGTGGCAGGGCCAACATTAGGTCCCAGGCCTGTGCTCTTTCCAACCTGCCACGCTGCTTGCTATTAATCTCCTTCTCCTCTCGCCCCATCCACTGGCTATCACCACCCCCATCCCCAGAGATGAATGCCCCAAAGAAGGCTAGTACTGAAAGATGAAACAGGATGGATATGTAGAAATAGTAAAAGTGTCGCTCGTCCCAATTCGAAACACCTTAGCTCAAGAGCTGTCTATACCACGGATTGTCTTTGAGTGCTCAGTGCCTGGCACATACTAAGCGCTTAACAAATACCACCATCGTTGAGTCTTTGCCGAGATATGAGGCCACGAGACTCGGGTTGGCTACATGGAGCGTGTAAATTTGAGAAGAGATCACAGACTCCAACGAGCTTGATTCTCCCCCATTTTGAAGGCCGTAGGAGTGACCTGGGGTGACACGGGGCAAAGGTAACACAAACAAGAACAGAGGTGACTTGCGGGCGTTTGCAACTACCTTTGTCCACCCAAACGAACTTACACCATACAACTCAGAGGTAAAACATAAGTTCATTTAAAATTCCAGCTCCATTGGCAATTCCTTAAACTGCTCCTAGGAAAAAAAAATTGTCTTGGTGCACTCCACCTTACTTGGGCCAGAGAGCTACCATTTATCGGTTGCTGCTTATCCATTTTCTCTTTGAGTGGATTATATAGTTTTCCACCACTTCTACTGCAGACCCAGGTATCTGAAGTACACTTGGAAGAGCAGGTTTTCTTTTATCAGAAGGAAAATCCTCATTTGGGGGCCACTCAGAGCAGCAACTGGACCCCCTTTACCTTAAATTGTGTGGAATATAGCTGGGCATTACCCTCCCGTGTTTTATAGAAGCTCCCCACTTAGGTAAGACTGCAGGAGGAGAAGAACTAGAAACCCTGGCAAATTATCACTTTGTTCTTGGGCTCCATCACTCACTCCCTTCAAAGGATGAAACTTGAGGTCCACGAAATCCCAGAAATTTCTGTCCCCCAACTCCGCCCTACCTTCGCAGTGCCATTTCTCAAATTCCAGTTCCTCTGTGAGCCCGTTGTCGGGTAGAGACCGTCTCTATACATTGCCGGTTTGTACTTCCCAAGCGCTAGTATGGTGCTCTGCACACAGTAAGCGCTCAATAAATACGATTGAATGAGATAATGCTTGCTGCTCAAAAAACAAGCCACTGAACAAACCCTCTTACAGTCCCGGTTTTAAAAAGCCATGAGGAAAAAAAGCATCCCAAGGAGCCGGCAGTTTGAACAACGGTAACTCCAACATTACTAATCATTGTTTTTCTACTTGAACAATATTCTAAAGGATAGCTATTAAAATTATGTGCCCCATTAACGGTAGAAATGTGACTCTATAGAAAGATTAAAAGTTAAGTCTTAAAGGATAGTTATTAAAATTCTGTGCCCTTTTAATGGTAGAAATGTGACTCTATAAAAAGATTAAAATTTAAGTCAAAGGATAGCCATTAAAATTCTGTGCCCCATTAACGGTAGAAATGTGACTCTATATAGAAAGATTAAAATTGAAGTCTTAAAGGATAGCTATTAAAATTCTGTGCCCTATTAACGGAAGAAACGTGACTCTATAAAAAGATTAAAATTTAAGTCTTTTTACGACAAAGTTTAGCTTTTTTGGAGACACAGGCGAAAAGCGATTTGGGTATTCCTGATGAATGACAACCGTTGCCTGGCAGGGTTTTAGGAAAACACCTGATTGTTTTCAGCTTCACGCTAGCTTCCCTCTTCCATTCGGTCCGATTGTTGAATTTTTATTTCTACAGTACGCAAGGATGATCGGACTGAAGCCGGTTTTTACCACCCCCAGGCCGGCGATTCCCAACCACTATAGAAAAAGTGTACCTCCGTGGCCTCAAGATTTCACCAGTAGAATCTCTACGCCTCCCCCTGCCACCCAACTACCACCGGCAGATAAACCCACACATCCCTCCACCTACCATAAACAGAGAAACACTCACCGGTGCTAAGCTGTCTTCCCGGTGGAGAAGAGAACAGCAGCAGATGTCCCCAGGACACTAAACAAGGAAATCTCCTGTCCCAGCTTTAGCCTGCCTACCTGCTGAGGATGGGCTCCCCAAGGATTCCCATAATGGCTGAACCCTCTAATGACTGCTACCCCCTGTAGAGCTTTGAAACCACCCCTAGGGATTGGAAAATCCCCTTGACAAAACAGGCAGAGGATCCTGCTGACAGGAAAACCAAGGTCGGGTCCAAAAGAGTCTCAGAAAAATCATCGTTTCTCCGTAAATTCAGAATCTCCCAGTCGTTGCCTAAAGCCAGAAGGAGCGCTGTAAAATCTTAAAATTTCCTGTCACTCAACAAGTGGATTTTTGCTTTCTCTAAAAGGTAACTAATTTTTAAAGAGCAAGGGCTTCTAGCTTTTTTGCACAGAAGGCCCCAAAATATAATTCAGCAATATACATCTTGAAGAGCATCACAGTACCAATACATTCAGTTTTCCTTGTGCTCCAGTATACGGGTACCTTGTCCGATACCATGCACACACCCGATTCTTCTGACATGATGAGCGCGATACCCATTGCGTGGTGGGGGAAGAATGCTGTCTACTTTGCCAAAACACATAGTAAAGACTCACACTGTGGAAGAAATGGGTGTGTTTCAGTGCCACAGAACACCTGATTCAATTCAAGGCACAGATGTATTTCAGGGACAGATATTTTGGCCTACCAAAATTGATGCTCGGAGTCCCCTTCCTTAGCACTGCAGTACTAAAATACTCCTGCCCGCTACAAACCGCTGCTTCTGAGCCCATCTAACGGGCACAACTTCCACTGCTTGAGAGTGGCCCCTTCCTTGAAATGACAGGAGCTCGATCGATCCTAAAGAGAGGGGATTAGAAAAGAGCTCATCTTTGGCAATGTGTCCGAGACCAATTTAAACAGGTCGCTGGCTATTCAGGATAAGGGGCGGGGAACGAAGGGGAAGTCACAATCAGAGGCTGAGGTTCAAACAATCCGGTCTAGAAAAATGGCGAGGAATAAAATGGAGCTCAAACGTAGAAAACCGTTAGGCCGACTGCAGCCGTCTCTCCCCAGGCCACTCCCTGGCTGTCCGTCCATCCACACCTCCTGAAACCCCCCACATCCCACATACCTATTTACCCCTACATTCCCACATGGACATCTATTCATTCATTCGTTCAATCGTATTTATTGAGCGCTTACTGTGTGCAGAGCACTGTACTGAGCGCTTATCTATCTTCTATCTTCCTTGATAGAAATCCGTATACCCGGATTACGTTTCCCCTTTCATCCTGCGTAGCTCTGAGTTCTGCCAGGCCAGCCTGCATTTCCCTCCCCCCAAATAGCGACCCCAGTGTCTTCAGAAGGAGCTCGATTTGGGGTCTTCCCAGCCCCTCACCGGTGTCTAATCGCCGGGAGCGTACATCCCATTGGAAGCACACTGTCCCTTCGGAGGGTGGGACTCCAGGGCGAAGCACACCGCGTCGTGTACGCTATGGAAGAGGAGGTCCTCCTCTCCCGGCTTGCAGTAGTCGCCCGAGCTCAAGGACTTCCTAACGGAGGGATTGCACTGGGCCAGAAGAAGCTGGATGCCGATCTCCTCGTAGTCCTTGCGGACGGCCTTGAGGGTGGCGATTCCCGCCGTGTCTAAAAACTGCACGGCGCCGCAGTCGACGACCACGGTGTGGTGAGCCAGCGGCTCGTGAACGAGATGAGCGGAGACTTTCTCTTGGCTGCAGCTGAAAGTCACCGCGTCCTCTCTGAGCCTCCTCTTCGCCGCCGCCTTCCTCTCTGCGATCACCGAGGCCGGGTCGATCCCGGTGGTCTTGAACAGCGCCGTTTTGAAGCTCTCTTTGTTTATGTAGTAGAGCGGGGCGACAAAACGGAAGATCTTGATGCCCGGTGGGGTCAGGAGGTTCTTGTAGGCGGCGGTGGACTCGTACGTCTCCGACTCTTCCACCCAGCCGAGCGAGGGGGCCTCCGGCTTCTGAGTGCGGAGGATGACGCAGAACATGGAGAAGCACACCCCGACCAGGAGGCCGATCTCGGTGCTGACCAGAGCGGACGCCAACATGGTGACGAACCAGATCGCCGTATCGATCCTGCTCAGCTTCCACATCCTGGGGAGATCCGAGAACTTCCGCAGGGCCCCCCGGAGATTGACGATGGTTATCACCCCCAGGACGCACTTCTGCAGGGAATAGAATAAGGGGGCGATCACAAGGAGGACCAAGAGGAGGACCAACGCGGTCACCACCCCGGAGACTTGGGTCTGGCAGCCCGTGGACTCTTTGACCAGCGTTTTGGCCAGAGCGGCGCTCGTGGTGAAGCAGTGGAAGAAGGCGGGGATGATGTTGCAGAAACCGATGGCGTACATCTCCTGATTCGCCTTGACGGTGTAACCGTGCTTCTTGGCGAACATCTCGGACAGCGACACGGTGATGGCGAAGCCGATGACGGCTATGGCTATCGCGTCCACGGCCACGTTGGGGATCAGGTTCCAGTCCGGCGCCTTCGGGGGCAGGAACCCGGTGGGGATGTGCCCGGCCACGCTCGAGCCGTACTTCTCCTTCAGTCTGCCGAAGTGCGAGGCCAGCGTGGCGGCCACGATGACGACCAGCTCCACGGGAATCGGCGCCTTGAGCTTGGCCTTGAAGTGCTCGTTGAGCTCTTTGGTGGGGACCAGAACCAGGAGGCACAGGACGCTGGTGACGAGGTCACAGACGTTGGTCTTGTGGATGTTTTGGAAGATGTGTATCCAAGTGGTGATGAGCGAGCCGACGCCATTGCTCCGGGGAATGTTCAGGCCCAGGAGATACTTGGCTTGGGACGTAAGGATGGTGAAGGAGGCTCCGGTGACAAAACCACTCAGCAAAGCGTCGGAGAGATAGACGGACACGAAGCCCACCTGAAAGAAGCCCATGGCGACCTGGGAAGGATCAAACAAGAGGTTAAGTGTGCAACCCTCCCTGCCGGGGGAACGTTCAATCAGTCAATCAATCAATCGTACTTATTGAGCTCTTACTGTGTGCAGAGCACTGGACTAAGTGCTTGGGAAGTCCAAGCTGGCAACATATAGAGACGGTCCCTACCCAACAGTGGGCTCACAGTCTAGAAGGGGGGAGACAGAGAACAAAACATATTAACAAAATAAAATAAATAGAATAGATGTGTACAAGTTCATTCTCGGCCGCCTGCAAAGATGAGATGCTTGGGGCACCGGTCGTTATCCTTTTGTTTATTATTAGCACTATCATTATTACTACTGTTAATAACAATAATAATCGAAAGGAATGATGATAAGTGATATTTGTGAAGCACCTACTATGTGCCAAGCACTGTACTAAGCAGTGGGGAAGATACACAATTAATCAGGTTGGGCATAGTCCCTGTCCCTCATGGGGCTCGCAGTCTAGGGAAGCAGCATGGCGTGGTGGACTTGAAAATCTGATTTGGAGGAGAAAGCAATCCAGGGATTTCTTGTATTTGCAGAAATCAGGTAAAGAACAAAAGTCATGCAGGAGGAACGACAGCTGTGTGACTTTGGGCAAGTCACTTAACTTCTCTGTGCCTCAGGGACCTCATCTGTAAAATGGGGATTAAGACTGTGAGCCCCCACGGGGGACAACCTGATCACGCTGTATCCTCCCCAGCGCTTAGAATAGTGCTTTGCACGTAGTAAATGCTTAACAAATGCCTTCGTTGTTATTTGTGGTTCAGAAATGGAAAGACAGTCAAAGTATTCTCTCTCTCTCTCTCTTTCCTTCCCTTTGGCCAAAATATTTCTAAGAGTAACAGGGGCCAAGATAGAACAAAGGAAAGAGTGTGGAGTCTGTGGGATTCCTGGAACTTTAGCAGAAGTCAGCACTCTAGCAGGTTTCCCCTCTTGCAGTGAACATCGGTTCAGGTGGGTCAGGACGCACAGCCCCCGCGCTCAGAAGGTCTCATCTTTGGAGCCCTCATCAGAATCAAGGAAAGTTTAGTAGGAGGTCAAAAACTCTGCGATCATGCGTGTGGGAGAGCCAATGTCCTTTTGGCCACGAGAAACCTTTTCATAAAATTAAGAGAAATAAAACCCTACCCTAGAAAGAGAGAGAGAGAGAGAGAGAGAGAGAGAGAGGAGAGAGAGAGGAGAGAGAGAGAGAGAGAGAGAGAGAGAGAGAGAGAGAGAGAGAGAGAGAGAGAGAGAGAGAGAGAGAGAGAGAGAGAGAGAGAGAGAGAGAGAGAGAGAGAGAAGCAGCGTGGCTCAGTGGAAAGAGCCCGGGCTTTGGAGTCAGAGGTCACGGGTTCAAATCCCGGCTCCTCCAATTGTCAGCTGTGTGACTTTGGGCAAGTCACTTCACTTCTCTGGGCCTCAGCTCCCTCATCTGTAAAAGGGGGATGAAGACTGTGAGCCCCCCGTGGGACAACCTGATCACCTTGTAACCTCCCCAGTGCTTAGAACAGTGCTTTGCACATAGTAAGCGCTTAATAAGTGCCATCATTATTATTATTATTCCTTAAGCCTTTACTATGTGCTAGACACCGTCCTAAGCGCTGGGGGTAATCAGGCTGGACACAGTCAGTGCCCCGCAAACTCTAAGCTCCTTGTGGACAGGAATCATGTCCCCCAATGCTACTGTATTTTCCCAATCCATCAACTGTATTTATTAAGCACACTGTGCGCAGAGTGCTATACTAAGCACTTGGGAGAATACCATATAACAGTTGGTAGACACATTCCCTGCCCATAATGATGACATGTAAGCACTTACTATGTGCCGAGCACTGTTCTAAACACCGATAACAATGATGGCATTTGTTAAGCGCTTACTATGTGCCAAGCACTGTTCTAAGCACTGAGGTGGATACAAAGTAATCAGGTTGTCCCAGGTGGGGCTCACAGTCTTAATCCCCATTTAACGGATGAGGGAACTGAGGCACAGAGAAGTTAGGTGACTTGCCCAAAGTCACACAGTTCACAAGTGGCAGAGCCGAGATTAGAAACCATGACTTCCAACTCCCAAGCCCATACTCTTTCCACTAAGTCGCGGTGCAAGCGCTTAGTACAGTGCTCTGCACACAGTAAGCACTCAATAAATACGATTGATGATGATGATGATGATGCAAGGGGCTTACTGTCTAGAGGAAGCGTTGAGCACAATGCTCTGCACACAGGAAGTTGCTCAGACAATACCACTGATTAATCAACCTCTTCTGAAACCTTGGAATCAATCGATGGTATTTATTGAGCATTCACTGTGTAGAGACCATCATACTAAGTGCTTCTGCATGTAAAGCGTTCAATAGATACCACTGACTCATTCATTCATTCACTCAATTGTATTTATTGAGCACTTACTGTGTACTAAGCGCGCTTGGGAGAGTGCAATGTAACTATAAGCGGACACATTCTCTGTCCCCAAAGAGCTTACAGTCTAGAGGATTGACTGGAATAGCACGAAATGACATTCATTCAGTCGTATTTATAATAATGATAATAATGTTGGTATTTGTTAAGCGCTTACTATGCGTCAAGCACTGTTCTAAGCGCTGGGGTTGATACAAGGTAATCAGGTTGTCCCACGTGGGGCTCACAGTCTTCATCCCCATTTTACAGATGAGCCAAGCACTGTTCTAAGAGCTGGGGTAGATACAAGGTAATCAGGTTGTCCCACGTGGGGCTCACAGTCTTCATCCCCATTTTACAGATGAGGGCACTGAGGCCCAGAGAAGTGAAGTGACTTGCCCCAAGTCCCACGGCTGACAAGTGGCAGAGCCGGGATTAGAACCCACGACCTCTGACTCCCAAGCCCGGGCTCTTTCCACCGAGCCACGCTGCTTCTCTTTACTGAGCGCTTGCTGCGTGCAGAGCAATCAATCAATCAATCACATTTATTGAGCGCTTACTGTGTGCAGAGCACTGTACTAAGCGCTTGGGAAGTAAAAGTTGGCAACATGTAGAGACGGTCCCTACCCAACAGTGGGCTCACAGTCTAGAAGGGGGAGACAGAGAACAAAACCAAACATATTAACCAAATAAAATAAATAGAATAGATATGTACAAGTAAAATAAATAAATAAATAGAGTAATAATAGAGACAAACAGACAGACAGACAAAAAGGGATCTATAAATAACAAGAGCAGGAGGAAGAATGAAAATAAAATCTGTGTTGCACAAGTGGGGCTAGAAGAAGTACAACATAATCAATCAATCAATCAATCATATTTATTGAGCGCTTACTATGTGCAGAGCACTGTACTAAGCGCTTGGGAAGTACAAATTGGCAACATATAGAGACAGTCCCTACCCAACATTGGGCTCACAGTCTAAAAGGGGGAGACAGAGAACAAAACCAAACATACTAACAAAATAAAATACATAGAATAGATATGTACAAGATAAATAAATAAATAAATAGTTATAAATATGTACAAACATATATACATATATACAGGTGCTGTGGGGAAGGGAAGGAGGTAAGACGGGGGGATGGAGAGGGGGATGAGGGGGAGAGGAAAGAAGGGGCTCAGTCTGGGAAGGCCTCCTGGAGGAGGTGAGCTCTCAGCAGGGCCTTGAAGGGAGGAAGAGAGCTAGCTTGGCGGATGGGCAGAGGGATTGGGGGCA
The DNA here is from genome assembly GCF_015852505.1 of Tachyglossus aculeatus. NCBI lineage: Eukaryota > Metazoa > Chordata > Mammalia > Monotremata > Tachyglossidae > Tachyglossus > Tachyglossus aculeatus. Next base: position 19,910,522 of record NC_052101.1, on the reverse strand, counting down.
TTCCAGGCCCAGGGGATGACGTGGGCCGGGGGTCGATGGCGGGACAGGCGAGAATGAGGTACAGTGAGGAGATTAGCGGCGGAGGAGTGGAGGGTGTGGGGTGGGCTGTGGAAGGAGAGAAGGGAGGTGAGGTAGGAGGGGGCGAGGGGATGGACAGCCTTGAAGCCCAGGGTGAGGAGTCCTGATACACTGATACATAAATCCTGATACACTCTGATTAGCATTCTGATACACACTGATGAGCGTTCTAAATTGATCCCTGAAAGTAATCCCTACCCACGCTCGGTAGCCACGTTCCCTGCCCGCGACGAGCTTCAGGATTTCAAACTCCGGCCGGCCGCGAAGCGATCCCAGTTTTGGCGAGAGGGATGCCCTGCCCAGCCGATTCTTACCTGGTAGACTCCGGCGACGAACGTCACGGTGGCGCCCACGGTGATGGCATAACAGCTTCGGTCGCAGGCGAGTTCCGACGTCCGGTTCGCGGCCCAAGGCGCGGCGGTGCCGTTCGGCGGGCCGCCCGCCCGGATCACCTGCTCCGCGTCATAGCCGGCTCTGTGCACTTCGCGGTCCACCACCTGCCCGATCATCAGGCACAAGACGCCAAAGATCCCCACCGAAATGTGGCGGGAGGTTCCCAGCAGGAAATAAATGATGCTGGCGAAGAAAGAGGTGTACAGCCCGTAGATGGGCTCCTGACCAGCCAGGAGGGAATACGCGATAGACTGAGGGACCAGCAAGATGCCCACGATCAATCCGGACATGACGTCTCCTAGGATGTATTTTTTTAACCTGTATTTGGGGAGCCATCGCAGGACGGGGAGGAAACTCAAGACGTGGTCTTTGACTTTGGCCACGGAACACTCGCAAGTGCTCTTTAGCTTTTGGATCACAAGCTTCTTCGGGTCGACGGGCTCTTTCTCCTGCGGTTCCAAGAGGATCCTTGGATGAAGACACCACTGGCCGCTTTCTCTGACTTGGGCGCCAGTTGCGTGGACAAGGTTATCTTCTCCTTCCTCTGACATTTCTGGAGGTGGAGGTCTCAGGGCCCTAAAACGCAAACGTTAATTGTCAACCAAGGTTGATAGGGTGTAGTGGATAATAATAATAATAATGATGGCATTTATGAAGTGCTTACTATGTGCAAAGCACTGTTCTAAGCGCTGGGAAGGTTACAAGGTGATCAGGTTGTGCCGGGCACTGTATTAAGCACTGGGGTGGATACAAGCTACTCAAGTTGGACACAATCCCTGTCCTACATGGGGCTCACAGTCTTAATCCCCATTTTACAGATAAGGCCCAGAGAAGTTAAGTGATTTGCCCTGGGTCACACAGTGGAAAATCCCCATTTAATCCCCATTTTCCAGATGAGGTAACTGAGGCCCAGAGAAGTGAAGTGACTTGCCCAAAGTCACACAGCTGACAAGTGGTGGAGCTGGGATTTGAACCCATGGCCTCTGACTCCAAAGCCCGGGCTCTTTCCACTGAGCCACGCTGCTGAGCACGGGCCAGGGAATGAGAGAGTCATCGGTCCTAATCCCAGCTCCGCCACTTCTCTGCTGTGTGGCCTCGGGTGAGTCACTTGGCTTCTCCCAAGCGCTTAGTACAGTGCTCTGCACACAGTAAGCGCTCAGTAAATACGATTGATTGATTGATTCTCTGTGCCTCAGTTACCTCAGCTGTAAAATGGGGATTGAGACTGTGAGCCCCCCATGGGACAACCTGATCACGTTGTAACCTCCCCAGCACTTAGAACAGTGCTTTGCCCATAGTAAGCACTTAATAAATGCCATCATTATTATTATCCACTCCCATCCACTCCCATTCCCTTGGAGAACTCATTCGCTCCCATGGCTTCAGCTACCATCTCTATGCAGATGATTCCCAAATCCACATCTCCAGCCCCAAACTCTCCTCTTCTCTGCAGTCTGGCATTTCCTCCTACCTTCAGGACATCTCTACTTGGATGTCCTGGTGACACCTCAAACTTAACAGAGCTCTTCATCTTCCCATCCAAACCCTGCCCTCCTCTTGACTTTCCCATCGCTGTAGACACCACCACCACTCTCGCTGCCTCAAAAGCCCATAACCTCGGTGTTATCCCCGACTCATCTCTCTTTCAAGCCGGATATTCAGTTTGACACCAAATCTGGTCAGTTCTACCTTCAAACCAGCTCTAGGAGTCACCCATTCCTCCCCTCCAAACTGCTACAAAGCTGATCCATGCGGAATATATCCCATCTTGACCTCCTGTCAGCCTCCTTGCTGACCTCCCTGTCTCCTGTCTCTCCTCTGACCAATCCATACACCATTCTGCTGACTGGATCATTTTTCTAAAAAAACCCACTCAGTCTACATCTCCCCCACTCCTTAAAAACCTTCAATGGCTGCCCATCCACCTCTGAATCAAATGGAAACTCTTTACCTTTGATTTTAAGGCACTCATTCAGTTCTCCCCCTCCTATCTTACTCACTGACCTCCTACTATCATTTTGCCCCTCTAATAACCAGTGACTGATCCACAATACAATTAATTCTCAATTACGCACAAGTGGACTTTAAGAAGTCCTCAATCGACAGTATCTATAATAGTAATAATAATAATAGTAATAATAATGGCATTTATTAAGCGCTTACTATGTGCAAAGCACTGTTCCAATGCTGGGGTAGATACAAGGTAATCAAGTTGTCCCACGTGGGGCTCACAGTCTTAATCCCCATTTTCCAGATGAGGGAACTGAGGCCCAGAGAAGTGAAGTGACTTGCCCAAAGTCACACGGCTGACAAGTGGCGGAGCCGGAATTCGAACCCATGACCTCTGACTCCAAAGCCTGGGCTCTTTCCACTGAGCCACGCTGCTTCTCATTGACCGCTTACTGTGTGCAGAGCACCGTAATAAGCATTTGGGAGGGTATAATACGATAGAGATGGTAAGCACAGTAAACTCGAAAGTTCAACAGCCAAACAAGGGAAAAAACACTGTCTGAAATGTGACCTTTCAACTTTATTTTTTTCATTGATAGACTTTCAACTTAATTTATTTTTCAATGGTATTTGTTAAGAGCTTCCTATGTGCCGGGCACTGTATTAAGCACTGGGGTGGATACAAGCTAATCAAGTTGGACACAATCCCTGTCCCACATGGGGCTCACAGTCTTAATCCCCATTTTACAGATAAGGCCCAGAGAAGTTAAGTGATTTGCCCCAGGTCACACAGTGGACAAGTGGCGGTGGCAGGATTAGAACCCAGGGCTTCTGACTCCTAAGCCTGTTCTCTATCCTCTAGGCCACGCTGCTTCTCTCCTGACTTGCCTGGGAGCTAAACCAGGGTGGCTAGGGCTAACGTTTTGGGAGAAATAAATCAGGAAATGTGTGCGCACGATGATGGACGATGAAACAGTCAAACAGTGACATTTAGCCACCGTGTTCTTGGTTCATCATACCTGCCCGGGCAAACAGGTCCCAGCCGGTGGCGGCTCTCCAACACGATTATGGTCACGGGGTCCAGTCAGGACAAAATGAGGCCCAGCCATTAACTCATCAGAGACTCATTAACTCATTAGAGAAGCAGCGTGGCTCAGTGGAAAGAGCATGGGCTTTGGAGTCAAGAGGTCATGGGTTCGAATCCCCGCTCCGCCAACTGTCAGCTGTGTGACTGTGGGCAAGTCACTTCACTTCTCTGGGCCTCAGTTCCCTCATCTAATAATAATGATAATAATGATGGCATTTATTAAGCACTTCCTATGTGCAAAGCACTGTTCTAAGCGCTTGGAGGGGTTACAAGGTGATCAGGTTGTCCCACGGGGGGCTCACGCTCTTAATCCTCATTTTACAGATGAGGGAACTGAGGCACAGAGAAGTGAAGTGACTGGCCCAAAGTCACACAGCTGACAGTTGGAGGAGCCGGGATTTGAACCCATGACCTCTGACTCCAAAGCCCGGGCTCTTTCCACTGAGCCACCCACGCTGCTTCTCTCAAATCTGTCAAATGGGGACTAAGATTGTGAGCCCCCCGTGGGACAACCTGATCACCTTGTAACCTCCTCAGCGCTTAGAACAGTGCTTTGCACATAGTAAGCGCTTAATAGATGCCATTATTAGTAGTAGTAGTAGTATCACCCATGACAACGAACGGTTTGAGAGACTATGTACTCTAACTAGACTAACTACCCTCTGGGAATTCGGTATTCAAGAATTCATGCTAGAGAAGCAGCCTGGCCTAGTAGACAGAGCCCAGGTTGAGGAGTCAGAAGGTCATGGGTTCTAATCCCAGTTCCGCCACTTGTCTGCTGTGTGGCCTTGGGCAAGCCACTTCACTTCTCTGGGCCTCAGTGACCTCATCTGGAAAATGCGGATGAACAATAATAATAATAATAATGATGGCATTTGTTAGGCGCTTACTATATGCAAAGCACTGTTCTAAGCGCTGGGGACTGTGAGCCCCCCATGGGACAACCTGATCACCTTGTATCCTCCCCAGCGCTTAATAATAATAATAATGATGGCATTTATTAAGCACTTACTACATACAAAGTGCTGTTCTAAGCACTTAGAGCAGTGCTTTACACATAGTAAGCACTTAACAAATGTCATTATTATTATTATTATTATTATTATTATACAAGCTAGTCAGGTTGGACAGTCCACGTCCCACATGGGGTCCTCAGTCTTAATCCCCATTTACAGATGAGGTAAATGATGCACAGAGAAGTGAAGTAACTTGCCCAAAGTCACACAGTGGACATGTGGTGCTCTGCACACAGTAAGGGCTCAATAAATACGATTGAATGAATGAATGTGGTAAAACTGGGATTAGAACCTGGGTCTCCCTCTAATTCCCAGGCCCCTGCGCTTTCCACTACGCCATGTGTTGGAGGGTGAGCCAGTTCAGGAATAAGAGCTTCATCTGCACACTCTTGCACTCTTCCAATCCCGCTGAGAAAAGCACCATGGTAACCGTGCCTTCCCTCTTATAATAATAATAATAATGGCATTTATTAAGCGCTTACTATGTGCAAAGCACTGTTCTAAGCGCTGGGAATGTTACAAGGTGACCAGCTTGTCCCACAGGGGGCTCAAAGTCATAATCCCCATTTTACAGGTGAGGTAACTGAGGCACAGAGAAGTGAAGTGACTTGACCAAAGTCACACAGCTGACAATTGGTGGAGCCGGGATTTGAACCCATGACCTCTGACTCCAAAGCCCGTGCTCTTTTCCACTGAGCTACGCTGCTTCTCTTGCCATGGAGGGTCCCTGCTTCCAACATGCTCCGGGGATAAAAGCTGCTTCTGCATGCTCTGGGCCTTCTCCACTCCCACCGAGACGTTATGACTATTTCGCTTGGGTTGGATTTGCTTGTATTAAATTTTCCCATTCTGCTCTGTCCATCTCCAGTCCTTTCTCCCTCTCTAAACTCTTAGTTTGTTAGCCAGCCAAGGGCCAGGGACTCTACCTGCTTATTCAGCGTGGCTCAATGGAAAGAGCCCGGGCTTGGGAATCAGAGGTCATGGGTTCGAATCCCGACTCCACCACTTAGCTGTGTGACCTTGGGCAAGTCACTTTGCTTCTCTGTGCCTCAGTTCCCTCATCTGTAAAATGGGGATGAAGACTGTGAGCCCCACGTGGGACCACCTGATCACCTTGTATCCTCCCCAGCACTTAGAACAGTGCTTTGCACATAGTAAGCGCTTAACAAATACTATTATTATTATTATTATTATTATTATTAAGGGTCCCTGCTCCCAGCATGCTCTGCGCTCCCAGCATGCTCTGGGGATAAAAGCTGCTTCTGCACGCTCTGGGCCTTCTCCACTCCCATCGGGACATTGCGACTATTTTGCTTGGGTTGGATTTGCTTGTGTTAAATTTTCCCATTCTGCTATGTCCATCTCCAGTCCTTTCTCCCTCCCTAAACTCCTAGTTTGTTAGCCAACCAAGGGCCAGGGACTCTACCTGCTTATTCAGCAGGGCTCAATGGAAAGAGCCCGGGCTTGGGAGTCAGAGGTCATGGGTTCGAATCCTGGCTCTGCCAACTGTCAGCTGTGTGACTTTGGGCAAGTCACTTTGCTTCTCTATGCCTCAGTCCCCTCATCTGTAAAATGGGGATGAAACCTGTGAGCCCCACATGAGACAACCTGATCACCTTGTATCCTCCCCACCACTTAGAACAGTGCTTTGCACATAGTAAGCACTTAACAAATGCCATTAATATTATTATTCTCCCCCAGTGTTTAGCACAGGTGTAAGCCCTTAATACTACTACTAGGGTGTTCAGTGGGGCGCCACTAGCACCAGAGTCGTCTTTAATGCCGCAGAGAACCAGATAGCTCTAGGGGGGAGGGCGAGATAATCTTGGCAGAGGTGGGCCAAACAGCTGCACTGAAAACTAGTAAACGAGGGCGGAAAAGAACAAAACCAAAAAACAACCACCCAACAACCCAGGACTGACTCGGCAAGTTTGCAGAGCTTGGGAGGACATCTTCTGCCAAGTTCCTCTTACTTCCAATAAGTTGTTGTGCAACACGGTTCTTCAACAGCACAGATATCACAGATGGTTATTCATTCATTCATTCAGTCGTATTTATTCATTCATTCATTCGATTGTATTTATTGAGCGCTTACTGTGTGCAGAGCACTGGACTAAGCGCTTGGGAAGTCCAAGTTGGCAACGTATAGAGACGGTCCCTCCCCAACAGTGGGCTCACAGTCTAGAAGGGGGAGACAGAGAACAAAACATATTAACCAAATAAAATAAATAGAATAAACATGTACAAATAAAATAGAGTAATAAATCCGTACAAACATATATACAGGTGGTGTGGGGAGGGGAAGGAGGTAAGGCGGGGGGATGAGGAGGGGGAGAGGGAGGCGGGGGAGAGAGATTACTGCGTTGAGAGGTTCAATCAATAATAATAATGGCATTTATTAAGCACTTACTATGTGCAAAGCACTGTTCTAAGCGCTGGATCTATCGATGGTATTTGCGTGGCTCAGTGGAAAGAGCCCAGGCTTGGGAGTCAGAGGTCGTGGGTTCATATCCCGGCTCCGCCAATTGTCAGCTGTGTGACTTTGGGCAAGTCACAACTTCTCTGGGCCTCAGTTACCTCAGCTGTAAAATGGGGATTAAAACTATGAGCCCCCCATGGGACAACCTGATCACCTTGTAACCTCCCCAGAGCTTAGAACAAATACCAACATTATTATTATTATTATTGTAGTACACGCTTAACAAATACCATTTAAAAAAGGCAGCTGTGTCCAACCAAATTTGCTTGTATCCAGCCCAGCACTTAGTACAGTGGCTGGCACATAGTAAGCACTTAAATCAATCAATCAATATATCATATTTATTGAGCACTTACTGTGGGCAAAGCACTGTACTAAACGCTTGGGAAGTACAAGTTGGCAACATATAGAGACAGTCCCTACCCAACAGTGGGCTCACAGTCTAAAAGGGGGAGACAAAATACTGTGATTATTATTGTTATGATTATTATTATCAAGTGCTAGACTGTAAGCTCTTCTTGGGTAGGAATTTGTCAACCAACGCTTATTTGGTGCTTTCCCAGGTGTTTTAAATCCTCTGCACACAGTCTAAGCCCTCAGTAAATACTATTGCTTGATTGAGTAATGCTGGCCACCTGGTATTTGCACATGAAGAAATTCAGAACACCAGGAAATTTGAATCAGAAAACCTAGCCCTAAAGAAAGGTTAAGAGGGGAGAATCTGGAAAAACAAGAGTAATGTTTGCCGATGATGATGATGGTGCATTTTCCCGGAGCTGGTTGGTTCATTAGGATTCCTTCAAGGATGGAGGGCTGAGTCTCCCATGGACAGAGTAATGGACAAACTTCATTTCCGAGGTGGTTAGGCTGCGTGACTAAAACTTGTTCAATTGTGAACCCCGAGGATCACAAAAAATAACAGCCCAGGCTCCTCCCAATCCTGTGAATGGGGTAATATAGAACAGTCCAGAACCCCTGGGTGAATGGTCTAAACTTGAACCCATGGCTGGCTCAAAGACCAGATAAACCTTGCATATAATAGTAATAATAATGGTGGTATTTATTAAGCGCTTACTATGTGCAAAGCACTGTTCTAAGCGCTGGGGAGGTAACAAGGTGATCAGGTTGTCCCATGGGGGGCTCACAGTCTTCATCCCCATTTTACAGATGAGGTAACTGAGGCACAGAGAAGTTAAGTGACTTGCCCAAAGTCACACAGCTAAGTGGCGGAGACGGGATATGAACCCATGACCTCTGGCTCCAAAGCCCGGGCTCTTTCCACTGAGCCACGCTGCATATCTGAGAAGCAACAAGGTAACCAGGTTGTCCCACGTGGGGCTCACAGTCTTAATCCCCATTTTACAGATGAGGGAACTGAGGCCCAGAGAAGTGAAGTGACTTGCCCAAAGTCACACACTGATAAGTGGCGGAGCCGGGATTAGAACCCATGACCTCTGACTCCCAAACCTGTGTTCTTTCCATTGAGCCACGCTGCTTCTCATACACGTCTTATACACTATACTACTGTTTCCTATCCATAATTTAAATTTCTTTCTCACCCTGTAGATGGTAAGCGCCTGGATGGCAGGGATCCTGCCTACTAATTCCACTGCAGTCTCTCAAACAATTAGTATGTACATTGCTCCGCACAAAGTAGATGCCCAGGAAATGCTATCAATTGATTAAAAACATGCAGTAGACCTGCAAAAATGCTAGAAAAGGACAATGATAGGTTAACCTGGAGTGCAGCAGAATGGTGGGTCACGATGACCTTCACACTGAGGCAGCGTGAAAAGGATGGGTCTGACCACACAAATGGCCACTACATCATAATAATTATGATGGCATTTATTAAGTGCTTACTATGTGCAAAGCACTGTTCTAAGCACTGAGGAGGTTACAAGGTGATCAGGTTGTCCCACGGGGGGGCTCACAGTCTTCATCCCCATTTTACAGAGGAGGTAACTGAGGCACAGAGAAGTGAAGTGACTTGCCCAAAGTCACGCAGCTGACAAGTGCCCGGCTAGCTCAGTCGGTAGAGCATGAGACTCTTAATCTCAGGGTCGTGGGTTCGAGCCCCACGTTGGGCGCAAACTTTTAACTCCCAGACTGAGCCCCCTCCTTCCTCTCCCCCTACTCCCCCTCCCCACCTTACCTCCTTCCCCTCCCCACAGCACCTGTATAGATGTATATATGTTTGTACATATTTATTACTCTATTTATTTTACTTGTACATATTTATTCTATTTATTTTATTTGGTTTATATGTTTTGTTTTGTTGTCGGTCTCCCCCTTCTAGACTGTGGGCCTGCTGTTGGGTAGGGACTGTCTCTATATGTTGCTAACTTGTACTTCCCAAGTGCTTAGTACAGTGCTCTGCACACAGTAAGCACTCAACAAATACGATTGAATGAATGCATTGGCAGAGCTGGGATTTGAACCCAGGACCTCTGACTCCAAAGCCCGGGGTCTTTCCACTGAGCCACGTCGCTTCTCCACCCATAGTTCTTTCAAATACAGTATTCAAATAGAGAATGGTATTTGTCATGTGCTATGTGCTGGGCACTGTAACAAATACTGGGGTAGATACAAGCTAATTCATTCATTCATTCATTCAATCATATTTATTGTATATATGTATATATGTTTGTACATATTTATTACTCTATTTTACTTGTACATATCTATTCTATTTATTTTATTTTGTTAATATGTTTGGTTTTGTTCTCTGTCTCCCCCTTCTAGACTGCGAGCCCACTGTTGGGTAGGGACCGTCTCTATATGTTGCCAACTTGTACTTCCCAAGCGCTTAGTCCAGTGCTCTGCACACAGTAAGCGCTCAATAAATACGACTGATTGATTGATTGAGCGCTTACTGTGTGCAGAGCACTGTACTAAGCGCTTGGGAAGTCCAAGTTGGCAACATATAGAGACGGTCCCTACCCAACAGTGGGCTCGCAGTCTAGTAGGGGGGAGACGGACAGCAAAACATATTAACAAAATAAAATCAGATTGGACAGAGTCCACGTCCCACATGGGGCTCAGTCTCACCGTTTTACAGATGAGGGAAACGAAGAACAGAGAAGTGACTTGCCCACAGTCACACAGCAGACAAGGGGTGTGTATATATGTTTGTACATATTTTTTACTCTATTTATTTATTTATTTTATTTGTACATATCTATTCTGTTTATTTTATTTTGTTAGTATGTTTGGTTTTGTTCTCTGTCTCCCCCTTTTAGACTGTGAGCCCAGTGTTGGGTAGGGACTGTCTCTATATGTTGCCAATTTGTACTTCCCAAGCGCTTAGTACAGTGCTCTGCACATAGTAAGCGCTCAATAAATACGATTGATGATGATGATGATGAAGGGGTGGAGCTGGGGATTAGAACCCAGGTCCTTCCCACTCCCAGGCCTGTGTTCTTTCCACTAGGCTGTGTTGCTTCGCCCAACGTGGGGACTCAGGGGGGGACTGGTTAGGGAAACCTCCACCAATGCAGAGAAGCAGTGTGGCTCAGTGGAAAGAGCCTAGGCTTTGGAGTCAGAGGTCATGGGTTCCAATCCCGGCTCCGCCACTTGTCAGCTGTGTGACTTTGGGCAAGTCACTTCACTTCTCTGGGCCTCAGTTACCTCATCTGGGAAATGAGGATGAAGACTGTGAGCCCCCCGTGGGACAACCTGATCATCTTGTAACCTCCCCAGTGCTTAGACCAGTGCTTTGCACATAGTAAGCGCTTAATAAATGCCATTATTATTATTATTATTTTAATACCAAACATCTGCATGCACTGAAAGAGAGTCGTACCTCTTTTCGTTTAAAAACAAGATGTTTGTATGCAGTCATGGTTACCACAGACTTTGGACGAACCAAGACTGCTGACATTGGGCAGTGCCAATCCTTGTGTTGAGCAGCTTTAGCGTTCGAGACTCCCCTCTGTCCACACTACTGGAATACGGGTAGATTATACCGACGGTCTCGATTTGGGTCCAAACCAAATACAAATAGGCAAACCCCAAATCTCTGAATGCCAAAAGACAGGGCTTTAATACAGTGCCTGGCACACAGACGTGCTTAAATGCCCTAAAAAAACAACAAAACACACACACACACACACAGACTAAATAACCAGCCCCGAATATCGGGCACTTTGGTTTTTTCCCTTTTCATGTCACGTGGGAATAATCTCACTATTTACTCAAGTATTTACCATAATATTGGCTATTACTGGCTACTCCAGAGAACTGGCAGAAAAACTAGAGAGAGAAAATTCACTTAGGCTGATTTGGTTGTAACTCAGCTTTGGGGAGAAAGAGGCTGAAGTTATTAGCTAAAATGAGATTTTCACTGAGATGAGAAAACAACATTTGTGACCAATCAGGATTAAAAACTCCCTGGGTGAGGCAAAGATATCCTAGGGTACTTTTATCATTCGAGAAGGAAACTGAATTATTAATTAATTTCCAAAGGAGAAAATTCAGAAAGAATTGACAATCGATTTCATTTACTGAGTGTTTATTTTATGGAGAGCACTGTACCAGTACGAATTTGGGAGAGTACAATGGTTAGTAGACATAATCCCTGTCTTGAAGGTGCTTATAGTCTCTTGGGAGGGAGAGGGGTTAAATATATTACAGCCAAGAGGAAGCAATAGAGTCTAAATCAACAGAATTTAGATGATATGGAAGTGCTGAAATGGCAGTTGGGGAGAAGTGGGGTGTGGCGTTTGAAAGTTTTGAAAATGCTGTGGTCAATCATTTTTGAATAAGTAAACAGTGCATAGGGTTGACAGAAAGGAATGCTTCATCTAGATAGATAAATGCCAAGTAATCAAATACATTACTGGAGAGTTGAAAGCAAAATTCAACCCACCACAGCAACTACAAAACTCAAGGAGAAAAATCCATAACGGGGCTGAATGTATAATAAGAATAACAAGAAGTTACGTGACTTGCCCAAGGTCACATAGCTGACAAGTGGTGAAGCCGGGATTAGAACCTATGACCTCTGAATTCATTCATTCATTCAATCGTATTTATTGAGCACTTACTGAGTGCACAGCACTGTACTAAGCGCTTGGGAAGTATAAATTGGCAATCCCAAACCCAGGCTCTTTGAACTGAGCCACGCTGCTTCTCATGAGGACTGATACAAGGATAAATACGATTGATGATGAGGATGAAGAACATGCTATTAAAGGCACCTATTAAAAGGAGATGCTATTATTGAGTGGCAAATTTGAGGCTTGAGAGTGATAATTTTCCAGGAGGCACAAACTGTAAATGAAAGCTAAAATTTGCTGTACATAGTTTTATCATTTGCAATTCATGCCCAACAAACTACAGGAGTACCTGGTAGGTTATAACTTGGATAGCTTCAAGAGCGAATAGTCCAGTCACTTTTTTATTTTAGTATTTGTTAAGCACTTACTTTATTAAGCTACTACAGTAAGCGCTAGAATAGATACACACACACAGACTAAATAACCAGCCCCGAATATCTGGCTCTTTGGTTTTTTTCGTTTTTGCTTCACGGGGGAATATTCTCGCTATTTACTCAAGTATTTACCATAATATTGGCTATTATTGGCTACTCCAGAGCACTGGCACAAACTTTAAATGAAAGCTAAAATTTGCTTGTACATAGTTTGATCAGTTGCAATTCGTGCCCAATGAACTACAGGAGTACCTGGTAGGTTATAACTTGGATAGCTTCAAGAGCGAGTAGTCCAGTCACTTTTTTATTTTAGTACTTCTTAAGCGCTTACTTTATTAAGCCACTATAGTAAGCGCTAGAATAGACACAAGCGCTAGAAAAGACACAGTCCATGTCCCATGGGGGCTCACAATTTTAATCCCCATTTTACAGATGAAGGTAACGGAGTAGAATTACTCTGATATTTCTGACAGAGAACTTAAGTGACTTGCCCAAGCTGATAAGTGACAGACTGGACATTAGAACCCAGGTCCTTCTAATAATAATAATAATATTGGTATTTGTTAAGCGCTTACTATGTGCAAAGCACTGTTCTAAGCGCTGACTGACACCTAAGTCTGTGCTCTATCCCCCTCCTCCCCTTCCCCATCCCCCCGCCTTACCTCCTTCCCCTCCCCACAGCACCTGTATATATGTTTGTACGTATTTATTACTCTATGTATTTATTTTATTTGTATATATTTATTCTATTTATTTTATTTTGTTAATATGTTTCGTTGTCTGTCTCCCCCTTCTAGACTGTGAGCCCGCTGTTGGGTAGGGACCGTCTCTAGATGTTGCCAACTTGGACTTCCCAAGCGCTTAGTACAGTGCTCTGCACACAATAAGCGCTCAATAAATACGGTTGAATGAATTGAATGAATGAATAGTCCAGGCTGTTTCTCATGTGTGCAAGAGAACATTTAAACACCCCTCCCTCCCAAGCAAACTAAAGGGCCATGCTAAATTTAGAGCCTGATGAGCCATCTTCCTCTGCCTAAGTTCCAGTTTGCTTCATCCTGCTGTGTTATTTCAGGCAAGTCACTTAACCTCTCTGAGCCTCAGTTGCCTCTCAGGACTGATGTGGGGATAAAATGTAAGCACTGGTGAAAGACACAAAAGCGCTCTAAGAATTCAAGGTACAGTCTGTGTTCTTGAAGAATCCCATGCCAAGGAAACGAGCCTTGTCGTTCATTCCTTGTGCTGACTAGTGCTCCCATTCATAGAGAAGCAGCGTGGCTCAGTGGAAGGAGCCCAGGCTTGGGAGTCAGGGGTCATGGGTTCTAATCCCGGCTCCGCCACTTGTCAGCTGTGTGACTTGGGGCAAGTCACTTCACTTCTCTGGGCCTCAGTTACCTCACCTGGAAAATGGGGATTAAGACTGTGAGCCCCCCGTGGGACAACCTGATCACCATGTAACCTCCCCAGTGCTTAGAACAGTGCTTTGCACATAGTAAGCACTTAACAAATGCCATTATTATCATTATTATTATATTATAATAATTATATTATTATATAATTATAATAGTATATGATTATTTAATTATATATACAATTAATATATGTAGAATTAATTAATTAATAATCGATTAATATTATATAATTGTATATTATATTATTGTAATTATTATTATTATAACCATTTCTTCCAACACAGGACCACGCTCTATCCAGAGAGACGTGAGTTGTCGGCCTAATTCTCCCAAAACACTCCATGAAAATGTGTTCACCAAAACACGGAGTGAAAGCAGGCATTCCGGGAGGATGACTGTACAAAAGTATGGAAAGTGATCATTTCAAAAGTCACTGAGTAAACCAGATCTATCCTGTCTTCCAAAAAAAACACCCCTGTAATGTAAATATTATCACCCCCCCATTCTGTACCTGAGGCAAAGAGGCAAAGAAAAGTTTAACTGCCTTGGCTCTGGTTTCAGCAGGCTGGACACAGTAATTGCCCTCTTTCCATTTAGAGGCAACTTGGGGCTTTGGGTGGAGATGCTGAGTTTGCAAATTTACGTTTGCTTGGGGCTGTTTTCAGTTTTGTCTCCCCCAAATTGTGATCTTCTCCAAGCTTCTACTCAGAGCAACTAATTTCTCCTCCCATCATGTTTTCTGGCCTGTCGGTCTCATTCTACCCTTCTACTACCTTCAAACCCTGGCTCCGCCAATTATCAGCTGTGTGACCCTGGGCAAGTCACTTCACTTCTCTGGGCCTCAGTTCCCTCATCTGTAAAATGGGGATTAAAACTGTGAGCCCCCCCGTGGGACAACCTCATCACCTTGTAACCTCCCCAGCGCTTAGAACAGTGCTTTGCACATAGTAAGCGCTTAATAAATACCATTATTATTATTATTATTAGTATATTGTTTCAGCATGTGCTTTGCTGTGTCTTGATTGGGTCAGAGCTGAGGAGATTCTAGTCTACCAACTCTACCATCCCCTATGTTATAATATGGAAAATAATAATGCTAATAATTGTGGTATTTGTTAAGTTGCGTGGCTCAGTGGAAAGAGCCCGGGTTTGGGAGTCAGAGGTCATGGGTTCTAATCCCAGCTCCGCCATTTGTCAGCTGTGTGACTTCGGGCAGTCACTTAAAATCTCTGTGCCTCAGTTACCTCATCTGTAAAATGGGGATTAGGACTGTGAGCCCCATGTGGGACAAACTGATTACCTTGCATTCACCCCCAGCACTTAGAACAGTGTTTGGCACATAGTAGGAGCTTAACAAATGCCATTAATATTATTATTTACTATATGCCAGGCACTGTATTGGGCCCTAGGGTAGAATTCCTCAATGGTAAAAGGGTGTTTCAATAATGATAATAATAATGATGGTATTTGTTAAGCGCTTACTATGTGCAAAGCACTGTTCTTCATGCTGGGGAGGTTACAAGGTGATCAGTTTGTCCCACAGGGGGCTCACAGTCTTAATCCCCATTTTACAGATGAGGTAACTGAGGCCCAGAGAAGTGAAGTGACTTGCCCAAAGTCACACAGCTGACAGTTGGCAGAGGTGGGATTTGAACCCATGACCTCTGACTCCAAAGCCCAGGCTCTTTCCACTGAGCCACGCTGCTTCTCCAATACCTGTCCTCCGTATTAAAACTGTGAACCTCACATGGGACTGTGGCCACTGAGCTTTCAATATTGGCAACGCCAACCCCAGCCCCCCCCCGCAAATTACTACCCATCAGTAGTTATGCCTTAAAACTACGGAATTAGAAATGAAGGCTCCCCTAAACCATTAACTCGTAATTGCCTTACTTTTCCAAATGCAAAATGTTATGACCTGTTCTATACAGGCTGTCTAGTCTGATTCCCAATTCACATCTACCCCAAGCACGTCACTTAGAGTCCAGTGTCCAGCGATGTGACATGATGACACATCATCCTCTAAACACAATTTGAAAACCAAACAGTAGTATAATTAACCGGTAAAGTTGTTTGGTTTCCAAATTCCCTGGAAAACCGGCAGACTTACAGTAGACCACTGTCTGCATCTATACAACACTCTTTTTACCCTATTCTGAAAGGGTCTTTCACAAAATAGGCCTCGCCTCTGGTAAAAAGGTGTGAATCCTCCACTTCTATTTCACACAACTTTCTGATGCAACCATAATAATCCAGCCAGCAGTAGCTAAATTAGAATCTCTCCTCAAATGGAAAAAGGTACAAAACCTAAATTCAGATGTAGGGTGCAGCCTCTCAAATTTTGGAAAAAGATTTTCCAGAGCGAACTTTCTGGGCCTCTTCCCAGACTTCGAATTCAATGTTCCCAGTAGCTCCACCCTCAAAGGAGGCTTTGAGAAGCTTACAACTGCTTCATAGTCAATAATAATTTGCTCTGAGAAAAAGAGAAAACAGGAAAAGGCTAGCATGGGACATTTAACCAAAACGGTCTGAGTGAAAAGTTGATAATTCTGATCCTAAGACAATTTTTCATTCTGCACTAAATAGTTTTCTAAACTCAGCACACCGAATATATAGTAAGAGCCTCCTGTTCCTAATGGAAAAAAATTCAACCTTAGAGACTCATTAAGGACAAAGATTTCATCATTTGACTGCTCTGTGCCTTGAAGGAAAAATAGAAAAACGTTACCTAATCTGTAAAATGGGGATTAAGATTGTGAGCCTTTGTGGGACAGGGACTGTGTCCAATCTGATTATTTTGTATCTTAATCCGGGGCTTAGTACAGTGCCGGGCACGAAGTAACATTAAAAATACCATTTAAAAAAAGCAAAAAAACCTTTTCACAAACACTTCTAATGTCTTTTTTTTGGTCAGGGTTACCATGACCTTGAATCCCATAATAGACACTTACAAACTCAATTGAGCATTTAAAAGAAGTATTCATTAACAGCCTAAGTGTAGGTAATGTTTCACTCCATGTGAAAAAACGTAAAAAGGCTCACACGTTTTCTTCCAACATACCTTAATGTTAAAATAATTAACAATATAAAGGACAGTTGAAGAGAAACACCTAATTTTCCCCCTCTAGACTGTAAACTCATTGTGGGCAGGTAATGTGTCTGTTATATTGTTCCGTTGTATTCTCCAGTACAGTGCTCTGCACTCAGTAAGCACTCAACAAAAACGACTGATTAATAATAAAAACAGAGCGAATGAACAGGAACTACCTACTTTACATCAAAAGCCCATGCTTTAGTGTTTCTGGTATTGAAAAATTCAAAACAATAATTTGAAAACATAACCAGATTCTTGGACCAAAAAGACACGTGTTGGTATTTTATTTGCTCAGACCAGAAATTGTACATTATTAGCAATGCCTCTTAAAAAGGGATAACTAAGGCTGAATTTGGTTTCAAAAATTGTGACGTTCCTACATCTTTTGCAGCCACGAAAGGATAGGATCTTTGGGAGCTGAATCTTTGGAAGGATCCTGTTCTCCCTCTTAGACTCGGAGCCCCACGTGGGACAGGGGCTTGGGCAGACCTAACTTGTATCTACTCAGCACTTAGGACAAGGGAAAACTTTTTTTGTGGTATTCGTTAAATGTTTTCCCTTTTGTGACTGGTCCCTTCTAAATAGCCGGAAGGTTTCTTTTCCCCCCCGATGGGTAATGGCCTTTTCAGAGATCATGTAAAGAAAGTGTGAGCTCTAAATCTGATTTTAAATGGACAGGAATACATCTGCTATCCTTATCTTTCACCTCTTCTTGGTTTTTTCCATCTAGCAGGCCAGCTTCCACGTTGAACCTTGTGGAAGTACATTTCGGGGATCTGGTTTGTACAGGAGAAAGGGAGTAAGATTTCTCCAACAATAAAACCCATGTCCAAATGAACAACATTGATGGTTGTCCGCTCTAAAATTCAACAGCTCTATGGGGAGGCTTCTTTCCCTATTTACTCTTGCAGCCAAGTTCATCGTTATAACTACATCTTTGGTGGGAGATTCAACAGAAAGGGCTATTTTTACAAGTTTTACAAGTTACGCGGTGAGGAGAGGAGCCCCTCGGACGAGTTGGGTCCGGCCTCCTCGAATCCCCCTGCCCCACTCTTAGCGGGATACAAGAAGATCTCTTCCACGTGAGCTCCTGGAGGGAGGGAATCCCAAAACCAGTCGGAGGCCGCTAAATTCCTGAACCTCCATACTTCTTTCCCGAATCTTCCTGTTTTGTGGGAATTGAAAAGAAGCTTTAGGGACAAGGGCCCTCTTCCCCTATCTGCTCACGAGAGCATGGAATAAATGGAGATAATCCACTTCCCTGACCCAGCTCTCTCACAATCCACACGGGTGATCCTGGTGGGAGGAGCCGCTTAGTACAGTGCTCTGCACACAGTAAGCGCTCAATAAATACGACTGAATGAATGAAAAGGATAAGTAGGGCCTATGATAGGTCTTAGTGAAGCAGAAGAAATCATCTGCTTTCCTTGCCATCCATCGATCAGTGGTATTTATTAAGTCACACTGTGTACAGAGCACGTTCTAAGCACTTGGAGGAGTACAATAATAATAATAATAATAATAATAATAATAATAATGGCATCTGTTAAGCGCTTTCTATGCGCCAAGCACTGTAACAGAGTTGGTAGACACATTCCCTGCCCGCCACAAGTTTACAATCTAGAGACTGCCATCCTCTTGACTGATTTATTCATTCATTCAATCGTATTTATTGAGCACTTACTGTGTGCAGAGCACTGTACTAAGCGCTCGGGATGTTCAAGCTGGCAACATATAGAGACGGTCCCTACCCAACAGTGGGCTCACAGTCTAGAAGACTGATCAGTCAGTAGTATTTATAGGACGTCTCTGTCTATAACACTGTAATAGGGGCTTTGGAAAATAGAATAGATGCTAAAGATATGGTCACTCCCCTGAAGGTGTTTTCTCTAAAGGAGAACCTAAATCATTAATGATTAGAAGGATTAGAAGCAAAAGAAAGATACGAGCGATACTAACAAACTGGAAAAATGTTTAGTGCATAAGTGAATAGTCAATATAACTTAACATCAGAGCGATATTAAACTGGAAAGGTGTCTAGTGCATAAGTGAATAGTCAATATAACTTCTTAACATCAGAGCGATACTAACAAACTGGAAAGGTGTCTAGTGCATAAGTGAATAGTCAATAAATATAACTTCTTAACATCAGTTCACCCCAAAGAGGAGAAGGGGTTTTTCTTAAGATTAGCTCTGGACAAGTTAAAGGACAGTTAGGCCAAATCACCTCAAACAGACACCGTGTGTCCTAAATCCTTTTTCCTTTCCTGTCCTTTTTCTCTGCCCTTGATCTTTAAAAAAAAATAATAGTATTTAAGTGCTTACTTTGGGCCGGGTACTGTACAAAGTGCTGGGGGAGATGCAAGCTAATTAGACTGGACCTAGTCCATGTCCCACATGAGGCTCAGCTTTAATCCCCATTTTGACAAATGAGGTAACTGAAGTACAGAGAAATGAAGTTCATTCATTCATTCATTCAATCGTATTTATTGAGTGCTTACTGCGTGCAGAGCACTGTACTAAGCGCTTGGGAAGTACAAGCTGGCAACATCTAGGGACGGTCTCTACCCAACAGCGGGCTCACAGTCGAGAAGGGGGAGACAGAGAACAAAACAAAACATATTCACAAAATAAAATAAATAGAATATGTACAAGCAAAATAGAGTAATAAATCTGTACAAACATATATACAGGTGCTGTGGGGAGGGGAAGGAGGTAGGGCGGAGGGGATAGAGAGGGAGAGGAAGTGACTTGCCCACGGTAACACAGCGGACAAGTGGCAGAGCCAGGACCAGAAGACAGGTCTTTCCGTCTCTCAGCCCCATTCTCTATCCACTAGGCCACACTGCTTCTCACCTCCCATCTTAATCTTTCATTCATTCAATTATATTTATTATACAATTAATAATTGATAATAATAATTAATATTGTATGATTAATAAATACGATTGAATGAATGAATGAATTCATTGAGCGCTTACTGTGTGCAGAGCACTGGACTAATCGCTTGGGAAGTACAAGTCGGCAATATACAGAGACGGTCCCTACCCAACAACGGGCTCACAGTCTAGAAGGGGGACACGGACAACAAAACAAGACATGTGGACAGGTGTCATCAGAACAAACAGAAAAGTAGTAGAGTCAAGGCGCCTTTTGAGCATCCAACAGGTGCAAGGTACTATACTGGGCACTTGGGAAATCAAACAGTGGTATTTATTGAGCAATTACTACGTACAGAGCAGTGTACTATTTTATTTTACTTGCACATATCTATTCTATTTCTTTTATTTTGTTAGTATGTTTGGTTTTGTTCTCTGTCTCCCCCTTTTAGACTGTGAGCCCACTGTTGGGTAGGGACTGTCTCTATATGTTGCCAATTTGTACTTCCCAAGCTCTTAGTACAGTGCTCTGCACATAGTAAGCGCTCAATAAATACGATTGATGATGATGATGATGATGGAGCTTTATGGTGACTTTATGAGTGTCCTGAAAGTAGAATCTGGCTTGGGAATCTTTGGAACTTCCATCCCCAACTTTGGTCCCGGCTCGCTATTTGTGGTGTAGCAATCCACAAACCCAAGGCGTTCAGCATCCAGCCAAGCTACCTTCAGCCCGCAGAGGCCGATCGGCATAGTCCAGTGCTCTGCACACAGTAAGCGCTCAATAAGTACGATTGAATGAATGAATACTCAGTATTTCTATGCTATTGCTACTGAGAAGCAACGTGGCCTAGTGAATACAGCATGAACCTGGGAGCCAAAAGGTCAGGGGTTCTAATCTGTGAGTCCATTGTTGGGCAGGGATCAATCAATCAATCATATTTATTGAGCACTTACTGTGTGCAGAGCACTGTACTAAGTGCTTGGGAAGTACAAGTTGGCAACATATAGAGACAGTCCCTACCCAACAGTGGGCTCACAGTCTAAAAGGGGGAGACAGAGAACAAAACCAAACATACTAACACAATAAAATAAATAGAATAGATATGTACAAGTAAAATAAATAGAGTAATAAATCTGTACAAACATATATACATATATACAGGTGCTGTGGGGAAGGGAAGGAGGTAAAATGGGGGGATGGAGAGGGGGATGAGGGGGAGAGGAAGGAAGGGGCTTGTCTCTGTTGCTGAATTGTAATAATAATAATAATAATAATAATAATAATGGCATTTGTTAAGCGCTTACAATGTGCAAAGCACTGTTCTAAATGCTGGGGAGGTTACAAGGTGATCAGGTTGTCCCACGGGGGGCTCACAGTCTTAATCCCCATTTTACAGATGAGGTAACTGAGGCCCAGAGAAGTGAAGTGACTTGCCCAAAGTCACACAGCTGACAAGTGGAGGAGCTGGGATTTGAACCCATGACCTCTTACTCCAAAGCCTGGGCTCTTTCCACTGAGCCATGCTGCTTCTCTGAATTGTATTTTCCAAGCGCTTAGTAGGGTGCTCTGCACACAGTAAGTACTCAATAAATACGATTGAATGAATAATTCCGGCTCTGCCACTTGTCTGCCTTGTGCACTTCTCTGTGTCTCAGTTACCTCATCTGCAAAATGGGGTCTAACAGTGTAAGCCCCAAGCGGGACAAGGACCGTGTCCAACCTGATGACCTTGTATCTACCCTGGTGCTTAGAACAGTGCTTGGCACATAGTAAGCGCTTAACAAATACCATAATTATTATTGGTGTAACAATGGTGTAGTAAGCACTTAACAAATACCCTCATTACTATTACTAGCCCGTTGTTGGGTGGGGGCCGTCTCTATATGTCGCCAAATTGCACTTCCCAAGCGCTTAGTACAGTGCTCTGCACTCAGTAAGCGCTCAATAAATACGATTGAAGGAATATCTACGACCCCAATGTGCTCAGCATCCAAGGAAGTTACCTTCAGCCTGCAGACACCGATCAGAATATTCAATACTTCCGAGTCCCTCTCCCCACATCCTTATTCATTCAGATGTATTGAGCGCTTACTGAGTGCAGAGCACTGCACTAAGCGCTTGGAAAGTACACTACAGCAATAATGAGAGACAATCCCAGCCCCCAAGGGGCTTATTATAGTCTTGCCCTCCCAAAGATGAGCCCCTGCTTATGGTTAGGCTGATGTTGGGTTGTTAGGTTAATAATAATGATGGTATTTGTTAAGCGCTTACTATGTGCCAAGCCCAGTTCGACGGGCTGGGGTAAGTACAAGGTAATCAGGTTGTCCCACATGGGGTTCATAGTCTTAATCCCCATTTTCCAGATGAGGTCACTGAGGCCCAGAGAAGTGAAGTCGCTTGCCCAAGGTCACACAGCAGACAAATGGCAGGGCTGGGATTAGAACCCACATCCTCTAACTCCCAAGCCCGGGCTTTTTCCACTAAGCCACATTGCTTCTCTACTAACGTATCTACCAACTCTGTGGTATTGTCCTCTCAGATGCTTAGTACAGTGCCCTGCACTCAATAAACACTCAATAAATTCTGTGATTATGATTATTAATTGTATGTACTGAGCACTTCTGGTGTGCAAAGCACTGTACTAAGCACTTGGGAGAGTCAGAAGGTCATGGGTTCTAATCCCAGCTTCGCCACTTTGCTGCGTGACCCTAGACAAGTCACTTAGAGAAGCAGCGTGGCTCAGTGGAAAGAGCCCGGGCTTTGGAGTCGGAGGTCATGGGTTCAAATCCCACTCCGCCGTCAGCTGTGTGACTTTGGGCGAGTCACTTCACTTCTCTGGGCCTCAGTTACCCCATCTGTAAAACGGGGATGAAGACTGTGAGCCCCCCGTGGGACAACCTGATCACCTTGTAACCTCCCCAGCGCTTAGACCAGTGCTTTGCACATAGTAAGCGCTTAATAAATGCCACTATTATTATTCTCTGGCCATCAGTTCCCTCATCTGTAAAATGAGGATTAAGACTGTAAGCCCCACGTGGGACAACCTGCTCACCTTGTAACCTCCCCAGCGCTTTGCACATAGTAAGCGCTTAATAAATGCCACTATTATTATTATTATTCTTCTCTGGCCATCAGTCACCTCATCTGTAAAAAGGGGATTGAGACTGTGAGCCCAGCAAGGGACAGGGACTGTGTCCAACCTGATCTGCTTGTATAATAATAATAATCATGGTATTTATTAAGCACTTACTATGTGCCAGGCATGAAGCAGCGTGGTTCAGTGGGAAGAGCATGGGATTTGGAGTCAGAGGTCATGGGTTCAAATCCCGGTTCTGCCAATTAGCTGTGTGACTTTGGGCAAGTCATTTCACTTCTCTGTGCCTCAGTTCCCTCATCTGTAAAATGAGGATTAAGACTGTGAGCCCCACGTGGGACAAACTGATCACCTTGTAACCTCTCCAAGAGCTTAGAATAGTGCTTTGCACATAGTAAGCACTTAATCAATGCCATTATTATTATTATTAAGTGCTGAGGTGAATACAAGCTAATCGAATTGGACACAATCCCTGTCCCCCATGGGGCTCACGGTCTCAATCCCCATTTTCCAGATGAGGTAACTGAGGCACAGAGAAGTGAAGTGACTTGTCCCGGGTCCCACAGCTGACAAGTGGAGGAGCTGGAATTAGCAGTGTGGCTTAGCGGAAAGAGCCCGGGTTTGGGGATCAGGGGACGTGGGTTCTAATCCTGGCTCCACCACTTGTCAGCTGTGTGACTTTGGGCAAGTCGCCTAGCGTCTCTGTGCTTCAATTCCCTCGCCTTAAAAATGGGAAGTCACCTGAGGTCTCTGTGCTTCAATTCCCTCGCCTTTAAAATGGGGATTGAGACTGTGAGCCCCCCGTGGGACAACCTGATCACCTAGTATCCACCCCAACGGTTAGAACAGTGCTTGGCACATCATAAACACTTAACAACTGCCATCATCATTATTATTATTATTATTATTATTATCCCGGCTCTGTCACTTGTCCGAGTGACTTTGGGCAACCACTTCACTTCTCTGTGCCTCAGTTCCCTCATCTGTAAAATACGGATTAAGACTGTGAACCCCCCGTGGGACAACCTGATCACCTTGTAACCTCCCCAGCGCTTAGAACAGTGCTTTGCATTCATTCATTCAATCGTATTTATTGAGCGCTTCCTGTGTGCAGAGCACTGGACTAAGCGCTTGGGAAGTGCAAGTTGGGAACATATAGAGACGGTCCCTACTTAACAGTGGGCTCACAGTCTAGAAGGGGGAGACAGAGAACAAAAGATATTAACAAAATAAAATAAATAGAATAAATATGTACAAATAAAATAGAGTAATAAATCCATACAAACATATATACATATATACAGGTGCTGTGGGGAGGGGAAGGAGGTAAGGCGGGGGGGATGGGGAGGGGGAGAGGAAGGAGGGGGCTCAGTCTGGGAAGGCCTCCTTGTAAGCGCTTAATAGTTGCCATTATTATTATTATTATTATTACTATGTGCCAAACACTGTTCTAAGAGCTGGGGAGGACACAGGGTGATCAAGTTGTCCCACATGGGGCTCCCAGTCTTCATCCCCATTTTACAGATGAGGTCACTGAGGCGCAGAGAAGTGAAGTGACTTGCCCAAAGTCACACAGCAGGCATGTGGCGGAGCCGGGGTTTAAACCCATGACCTCTGACTCCAAAGCCCGGGCTCTTTCCACTGAGCCACGCTGCTTCGCTAAGAATAGTAGTAATAATAATAATAATGGTATTTGTTAAGCGCTCACTATGTGCCAAGCACTGTTCTAAGCGCTGGGGGGATGCAAGGTGATCAAGTTGTCCCACGGGGGGCTCACAGTCTTAATTCCAATTTTACAGATGAGGGAACTGAGGCCCAGGGAAGTGAGGTGACTTGCCCAAAGTCACCCTGCTGACGAGTGGCAGAGGCGGGATTTGAACCCACGACATCTGACTCCAAAGCCCAGGCTCTTTCCATCATCATCAATCGTATTTATTGAGCGCTTACTGTGTGCAGAGCACTGAGCCACGCCGCTTCTCTAAGCGCTTAATAACTGCCATCATTGCTGTTGGGTATGGACCGTCTCTAGATGTTGCCAACTTGTACTTCCCAAGCGCTTAGTCCAGTGCTCTGCACACAGTAAGCGCTCAATAAATACGATTGAATGAATGAATCACTATTATTAATATTATTAACAGTGCTTGGCACAGAATAAGAGCTTAACCAATACCACGATTATAATTAGTAGTAGTGGTCCAGTGCTCTGCACGCAGTAAGCGCTCAATAAATACGATTGAATGAATGAATGAATCACTCATTAATATTATTAACAGTGCTTGGCACAGAATAAGAGCTTAACCAATACCACGATTATAATTAGTAGTAGTCCAGTGCTCTGTACGCAGTAAGCGCTCAATAAATATGATTGAATGAATGAATGAATCACTAAGTGCTTTGCACATAGTAAGCGCTTAATAAATGCCATCATTATTATTATTATTAACAGTGCTTGGCACAGAATAAGAGCTTAACAAATACCACAATTATTATTAGTAGTAGCAGTCCAGTGCTCTGCACGCAGTAAGCGCTCAATAAACACGATTGAATGAATGAATCATTATTATTATTAATATTATTAACTGCTTGGCACAGAATAGGAGCTTAACAAATACTACGATTAGCAGTAGTAGTAGTCCAGTGCTCCGCACGCAGTAAGCGCTCAATAAATACGATTGAATGAATGAGTCATTATGATTAATATTATTAACTGCTTGGCACAGAATAAGAATTTAACCAATACTACAATTAGTAGTAGTAGTGGTCCAGTGCTCTGCACGCAGTAAGCGCTAAATAAATACGATTGAATGAATGAATCATTATGATTAACATTATTAAATGCTTGGCACAGAATAGGAGCTTAACAAATACTACGATTAGTAGTAGTCCAGTGCTCTGCACGCAGTAAGCGCTCAATAAACACGATTGAATGAATGAATCATTATTACTATTAATATTATTAACTGCTTGGCACAGAATAGGAGCTTAACAAATACTACGATTACTAGTAGTAGTAGTAGTCCAGTGCTCCGCACGCAGTAAGCGCTCAATAAATACGACTGAATGAATGAATCACTAAGTGCTTTGCACATAGTAAGCGCTTAATAAATGCCATCATTATTATTATTATTAACAGCGCTTGGCACAGAATAAGAGCTTAACAAATACCACAATTATTATTAGTAGTAGTAGTCCAGTGCTCTGCACGCAGTAAGCGCTCAATAAATACAATTGAATGAATGAATCATTAGTAATATTATTAACTGCTTGGCACAGAATAAGAGCTTAACAAATGCCACGATTATTATTAATAGTAGTAGTCCAGTGCTCTGCACGCAGTAAGTGCTCAATAAATACGATTGAATGAATGAATGAATCATTATTAATATTATTAACTGCTTGGCACAGAATAAGACCTTAACAAATGCCACGATTATTATTAGTAGTAGTAGTCCAGTGCTCTGCACCCAATAAGCACTCAATAAATACGACTGAATGAATGAATCATTATTATTAATATTATTAACAGTGCTTGGCACAGAATAAGAGCTTAACCAATACCACGATTATAATTAGTAGTAGTAGTCCAGTGCTCTGCACGCAGTAAGCGCTCAATAAATACGACTGAATGAATGAATGGATCATTATGATTAATATTATTAACTGCTTGGCACAGAATCAGAGCTTAACAAATGCCATGATTATTATTAGTAGTAGTAGTCCAGTGCTCTGCACGCAATAAGCGCTCAATAAATACGATTGAATGAATGAATCATTATTATTATTAATATTATTAACTGCTTGGCACAGAATAGGAGCTTAACAAATACCACGATTATTAGTAGTAGTAGTAGTGGTCCAGTGCTCTGCACGCAGTAAGCGCTCAATAAATACGATTGAATGAATGAATCATTATTATTATTAATATTATTAACTGCTTGGCACAGAATAGGAGCTTAACAAATACTACGATTAGTAGTAGTCCAGTGCTCTGCACGCAGTAAGCGCTCAATAAATACGATTGAATGAATGAATGAATCATTATTATTATTAATATTATTAACTGCTTGGCACAGAATAAGAGCTTAACAAATACTACGATTAGTAGTAGTAGTAGTGGTCCAGTGCTCTGCACGCAGTAAGCGCTCAATAAATACGATTGAATGAATGAATCATTATTATTATTAATATTATTAACTGCTTGGCACAGAATAAGAGCTTAACAAATACTACGATTAGTAGTACTAGTGGTCCAGCGCTCAATAAATACGACTGAATGCATGAATCTCCCCCAGCGGTTACAGCAGTGCTTGGCACAGAGTAAGCGCTTAACCAATACCGACATTATTATTAGTAGTAGTAGCATTGTTATGACATTATTATTATTAGCATTGTTATTAATAATAGTATTAATTCCGATTTCCCGCGTGGGCGTGGGGCGAGCCCGGACTGACCGGTCGTGGCGGGGCCTTTATCGTGGCTCCTTTAAGGCGGTGGCGGATTCCCGGATTCCCGGCTTCCCGGTTTCCCGGATTCCCGGCTCCCCGGCTCCCCGGATTCCCGGCTTCCCAATCCCGGCTCGGACGGCCCCGTGGCGCGGGAAGAGGGGGGGCGGGGGGAGAGGCAGAGGGCGTGGTCTATCCGCGCCGCGGCCAATCAGGAGCCGGGGGTGGGGCCCGGAACACCGCCGGAGCCAATCCGATCGGGGGAAGGGGGCGTGGCCTACGGGACGCCGACCAATCCGCGGCGCTGGGGGCGTGAGCTCTTTTGGGCCGAGGGAATGACCAATCCCGGGGGTTGGGGGCGGGGCCTAAAGGGGGTTGACCAATCCGCGGGGCTGTGGGCGTGGCCTCTTTTGGGGCGAGGGAATGGCCAATCAGAGGGGGTAAGGGGGCGTGGCCTACAGGGGGCTGACCAATCCGCGGGGCTGGGGGAGTGGTCTCTTTAGAGGCGAGGGAATGACCAATCAGAGGGACGTTCGGGGGCGAGGCCTACAGGAGAGCGACCAATCCGGGGGATTGGGGGCGTGGCCTACAGGGGCCTGACCAATCCGCGGCGGTGGGGGCGTGGCATCTTCAGGGGCGAGGGAATGACCAATCTGAAGGGGGTTCGGGGGAGGGGTCTACAGTACAGGGGAGCGACCAATCCGAGGGTTGGGGGCGTGGCCTCTCAAGGGGAGAGGGCTCTCCGGGGCCGGGGAGGGGCCTGTTAAGGGGACGGGGCGGGGCCCAATCCGGGGATTTAGGGGCGTGGCCAACAGGGGAGTGGCCAATCAGTAGATTGGGGCGTGACCTAAAGGGGGCATGGCCAATCAGGGGTTGGGGGCGTGGCCTACAGGGGAGAGACCGATCCGCGGGTTCGGGGGCGGGGCCTGCAGGGGAGAGACCAATCCGGAGGTTGGGGGCGTGGCTTAGAGGGGAGCGACCAATCCGGGGGGTAGGGGGGAAGGGCTTTCCGGAGAGGGGGCGTGGCCTGTTCAGGGGATGGGGCGGGGCCTACAGGAAAGTGACCAATCCGGGGGTTTGGGGGGCGTGGCCTACAGGGGAGTGACCAACCAGGGGGTTTGGGCCGTGGCCTACAGGGGAGTGACCAACCAGGGGGTTGGGGCGTGGCCTACAGGGGAGTGACCAATCATGTGGTTTGGGGCCGTGGCCTAGAGGGGAGTGACCAATCCGGTGGTTTGGGGCGTGGCCTACAGGGCAATGACCAATCCAAGGTCTGGGGACATGGCCTACATGGCCACTCCTCGGAGAGGACTATCCTGGGAGGGGGCGTGGCCTATACGGGGAGTTCATTCATTCATTCAAGTGTATTTATTGAGCACTTACCGCCCTCCGAGCACTGTACTAAGCGCTTCGGAAGTACAAGTCGGCACCATAGAGAGACGGGCCCGACCCAACAACGGGCTCACAGTCTACAAGGGAGAGAAGGATAACATGTGGACAGTTGTCAAAATATTATAATTAGTAGTAGTAGTAGTAGTAGTAAGTGCTCAATAAATACGATTGAAGGAATGACAATGATCCGGGGCGTGGCCTATAGGGGGAGTAGCCTATCCGGACGCTGGGGGCGTGATTTGTTGGGAGAGTAGCCAATCAATCTTCTAGACTGTGAGCCCGCTGTTCATTCATTCAATCATTCATTCAATCGTATTTATTGAGCACTTACTGTGTGCAGAGCGCTTGGAAAGTCCAAGTGGGCAACATATAGAGGCGGTCCCTACCCAGTAGACTGTGAGCCCGCTGTTGGGTAGGGACCGTCTCTATATGTAGCCAACTTGGACTTCACAAGCGCTTAGTACAGTGCTCTGCACACAGTAAGCGCTCAATAAATACGAATGAATGAATGAATGAATCCGGGGGACCGGGGGCGTGGCCTATCTTAGAGCGCGAGATTGTCAGGGGGCGTGGCCTAGAGGGGAGCAGCCTATCAGTGACTCTGGGGGCGTGGCATGTTGGGAGAGTAGCCAATCAGGGAGTCTGGAGGCGAGGCCTCTACCGCGGGGGCGTGGCCTATAGGAACTAGCCTATCAGGGGAAAGTGGGCGTGGCCTCCGATGAAGCCACGCCCCTCCCGCCCCAAGGAGGCGGGGTTGGTTCCCCGCTCCACGCGCCAGGGAGCCGTTGGCCGTGGCCCCGCCCTCCTGTCACGTGACAGGAGGGCGGCAGCCAATGGCGGACCAGAACCGGCCTTCAGCCAGCCATCAGGCCTCCCCATTGGTAGCTCTGGAGCACGTGATCCAGGACAAGCGAGTTTTTTTTAATGCTGCAGAGAACTGGGGGGAAATTCATTCATTCATTCATTCATTCATTCATTCATTCATTCATTCATTCATGCCTGCATGCAAGCATTCATTCATGCCTGCATGCAAGCATTCATTCATTCATGCACGCATTCATTCATTCATTCATGCATGCATTCATGCATTCATTCAATCGTATTTATCAATCAATCAATCAATCGTATTTATTGAGCACTTACTGTGTGCAGAGCACTGTACTAAGCGCTTGGGAAGTACAAGTTGACAACATATAGAGATGGTCCCTACCCAACTGAACTTGAAGGTGACAGATTCCATTCATTCATTCAATTGTATTTATTGAGCGCTTACTGTGTGCAGAGCACTGTACTAAGTGCTTGGGAAGTACAAACTGGCAACATATAGAGACGGTCCCTACCCAACACCGGGCTCACAGTCTAGAAGGGGGAGACAGAGAACAAAACAAAACATATTAACAAAATAAAATAAATAGAATAAACATGTACAAATAAAATAAATAAATAAATAGAGTAATAGAGAAGCAGTGTGGCCTACTGGAAAGAGCATGGGCTTGGGAATCAGAGGACCCGGGTTCCAATCCCGACTTTGCCACATACCTGCTGTTGACTTTGAGGAAGTCATTTCGTTTCTCTGTTCCTCAGTTCCCTCATCTGAAAAATGGGGAGTCAAAAATCTGTCTTCCTTAGACTGTGAGCCCCATGTGGGACCTGATTATCTTGTATCTACCCCAGTGCTTAGCAGAATTTTGGCACATACTAAGCACTTAACGAATACCACTATTATTATTCTAAGTTAATTAGGTCAGACGGGGAAAGCAGTGTGGCCTAGTGGCCCAAGATTCTGGTTGTCAACAGTCCCGGGGCCTTAATCCCAGTGGGACTGGGCTCAGTGAGATCTCCAAAAGCTAATAGGGCCTGAAAGCCAAACTATTTTTTCATCTTTAATCCCTAATCAGAAGAATTCACGTCTGACCACTGATCAATTAATGGTATTCATTCATTCATTCAAGTGTACTTATTGAGTGCTTACTGTGTGCAGAACACTGTACTAAGCACTTGGGAAAGTACAATATAATAATAAACAGGGACATTCCCTGCCCACAATGACCTTATCGTCATTGTATGTTGCCAACTTGTACTTCCCAAGCGCTTAGTACAGTGCTCTGCACATAGTAAGTGCTCAATAAATACGATTTATTGATTGATTGATTGATTGATAGAGGTGGGGAGACACCCAGAGTGTGAGCCCGTTGTTGAGTAGGGACCATCTCTATATGTTGTCATCTTGTACTTCCCAACTGCTTAGTACAGTGCTCTGCACACAGTAAGCGCTCAATAAATACAATTGAATGAATGACAGACATCAATACAAATAAATAAAATGACAGCTGTGTACACCAGAGCTTAGAACAGTGCTTTGCACATAGTAAGCGCTTAATAAATGCCATCATTCATTCATTCATTCAATCGTATGTGTGCAGAGCACTGTACTAAGCACTTGAGAAGTACAAGTTGGCAACATATAGAGACAGTCCCTACCCAACAGCAGGCTCATTATCATTATTACCAGCGCTGTGGGACTAGGAGGAGGGGAGGAACTAAGAGGGCGAGTCAGGGCGATGCAGAAGGGAGTGGGAGATGAGGAAAAGTGGGGTTTAGTCTGGGAAGGCCTCTTGGAGGAGACGGGCCTTCAATAAGGCTTTGAAGTGAGGGAGACTCGTTGGATTTGAGGAGGCTGGGTGGTAGAAGGAGAGAAGCGAGGTGAGATAGGAGGGGACAAGGTGATGGACTACTTTAAAGCCAGTGGTGAGGAGTTTATTTTTGATACGGAGGTGGATGGGCACCCACTGGAGATTGAGGAATGGGGTGACGTGTCCTGAACATTTTTTAGAAAAAGGATCTGGGCAGTGGAGTGAAATATGGACTGCAGTTTGGAGAGACAGGAGGCTGGTCTTTACTGAGCCATTACTATGTGCAGAGCACTGTACTAAGTGCTTGAGAGAGTATAATACAACAGAATTAGAAGAAACGGTCCCTGCCCCTAATGAGCTTACAGTGACGAGGCTGGATTCCACCCCAAAAACATTCTGGGAGGTATAAAAAAATGGTTTCAATTCTCCAGGTTTAAAGTCCATGGGAGACAGGGGCCTTCATGCCTCCCAAAGAGTTAGCACCTGTCAGCCAATCAGTGGTGTTTATTGAGCTCTTCTGGGCTGAAACAGGCTGAGAGAGCTGGAGAGAATCGGGAAAAGAGCAGAGAATAGGTGGCAGATTCAGCCGGTGGGGGGGAAATCAATCAATCAATCATATTTATTGAGTGCTTACTGTGCAGCGTGGCTCAATGGAAAGAGCCCGGGCTTTGGAGTCCGAGGTCATGGGTTTGAATCCCGGCTCCACCACATGTCAGCTGTGTGACCTTGGGCAAGTCGCTTCACTTCTCTGAGCCCCAGTTCCCTCATCTGTCAAATGGGGATTAGGACTGTGAGCCCCACGTGGGACAACCTGATCACCTTGTATCCCCCCCCCAGCACTTAGAACAGTGCTTTGTACATAGTAAGCGCTTAACAAATGCCATCATTATTATTATTATTATTACTAAGCACTTGGGAAGTACAAACTGGCAACATATAGAGACAGTCCCTACCCAACAGTGGGCTCACAGTCTAGAAGGGGGAGACAGAGATCAAAACCAAACATACTAACAAAATAAAATAAATAGAATAGATAGATACAAGTAAAATAAATCAATAAATAGAGTAATAAATATGTACAAACATATATACAGGTGCTGTGGGGAAGGGAAGGAGGTAAGATGGGGGGGGAAAGATACTTTGGAGCCGTTTTGGACCTTTGTCCAGTCTACCGGAGATGTAGGCTGAAGATTTCTCAACCAGATTCAGGCCCCAGAGACCAGGGGTTGGAGGAGTTCTGCAGTGGTGAGAATCCAGACAGCTTGGAAGCCCCAGGAGCACGGCAAGCTGGGGGACCGGTTAAAACCATAGGTAGTTTAACCACTTCCCAGTTTGGAATGGGCTGCGGTCCTTGGTGAGGACAGGGATGGGAGTGGAGAAGGAATAGAGGGGGAAACCCAAGGATAGGGTTAGATAGAGAACAGTTCTGCACTAACCAAGTCTGACCTTATCTGTGTTGGTTTGGTTTTTTTTATTGAACAAAAAAGGCAGAGTGACCAAAGCTAAACCCATCCCCAAGAATACCAGCATGCATCATATTTTCAGAATTTGACTTTCAGAAGCAGCATGGCATAGTAGAAAGAGCATAGACCTGGGTTCTAATCTGCACTCCCCCACTTGCCTTCTTGGCGACCTTGGGTGGGTCACTTGACTTCTCTGGGCCTCAGGTTCCTCATCTGTAAAGTGAGGATTCAATACCTTTTCTCTCTCCTCTTTAGACCCTGAGAGAGGGATTGTGTCTGACCTGATGATCTTATATTTACCCCAGTGCTTTGCCCAACTTTAACCAACCTGATTTGCTTGTATCCAACCCAGTGCTTAGTATAGTACCTGGCACATAGTAAATGTGTAATAAATACCACAATAATAATTCACATAACCAAGTGCTTAACTATCACAGTTATAAATAAAGCGGAGTAAATGTATCAACTTTTGTCTGTTTCCTTAAACTCTTTTCAGTACAGTATTTCAGGTAGTATCTGAAGATTTATTTTTTCCCTTTAACATCTCAGATTTTAAGTTTAACTTTTTGCATGTTTTCTTTCTAAGTACTTAAGTCTGAAATGTTTGAAGGAAGAGAATCACTCCTCTCATCCGCATAGAGGATTCGGTGCATTTGCTTTGACTTAGGTAGAGAAGCTGGTTTGGCCCAGGCCTAATTTTATTATTTAAAGTTAATTAAAGTTAATTTAAAGTTAATTAAGTGCTTAGTACAGTGCTCTGCACATAGTAAGCGCTCAATAAATATTATTGATGATTATTTAAAGTTAATTGTTGGATGTCAATAGTCGGGAAGCTTGGCATCTTACTCTCTTACGAGGTGTAGTTTGCAATTATTTGGGACAACCCACCCTAAGAAAATACAACATAGCATCAAAACCTTGAACAATCCAACATT
The DNA here is from genome assembly GCF_015852505.1 of Tachyglossus aculeatus. Classification (NCBI taxonomy): domain Eukaryota; kingdom Metazoa; phylum Chordata; class Mammalia; order Monotremata; family Tachyglossidae; genus Tachyglossus; species Tachyglossus aculeatus. The sequence goes on along the minus strand of NC_052101.1, from coordinate 19,876,737 downwards.
CCTTCCATGTTGTGCAATAAACAAAGCCCAGGAAACATAAACATGAATTTTAAAACATTCTAAACTTCTCCCTGGAGTTGCATTCTAGAATTAAGGACATAGATTAGACCTTGGTCCATTTCTACCCCAAGTTTGTGCTTATGACAAAACCATCATTCTGAACCTCCAACTGAATCCCATTTGAATGTCCTCTTACTGCTTCAAGCAAACTGTGTTTTAATATGGCTGATATTTCTTGGCAAAGAAGATGAAAAATTGTTCTCCCAGGCCCCTGCTCTTTCTACTATGCCTTGCTGCTTCTGGTGGAAAGACTGTACTACTCATAGCAGGCAACTAATTATCCTAATGAAAATTTACACTTTACCTCGAGGTTCAGAGTTGCACTAATTGATACCTATTCTAGGCAGTTGCTCTTGTACAAACACCTGTGTCAAAGTCGCACTAATCGATAACTTCTCTGGGTAGGTGATTCTATTCCAAACACCTGTGGCAAAAAGTCCAGCGTTACTTTAGGCGATACCAGTCTTGAGCGGGTGAACCTATGCCAAACACCCAAGACATTGTAGAGCAACAAATGTCTTACGGTCCTAAGGAAGACCTTCTGAATCAGGGACTTAAAAATTTCCAATTTATTCTTGGGGTTCTCAGTTATTCTCCTGCCTACTGAGGACTGTCAGTGGAAAGAGGGAGAGTGGGTTTGTTCCACCCCCCTCCCTTTATTAAGGATCAATCAATTAATCAAAGGTATGAATTCAGTGCGTACTATCTGCAGAGCACTACTTTAAGGGCTTGGGAGAGTTCAGTGCATCAGAGTTGGTAAACGTGCTCCCTGCATCTTGTGGTAGGACCTGATTTCAGACAATCAATCAACTGATTGATTTCAATTCTATCAATTCTATTTATTTTGTTAATATGTTTTGTTCTGTCCCCCCCTTCTAGACTGTGAGCCCACTGTTGGGTAGGGACCGTCTCTATATGTTGCCAACTTGTACTTCCCAAGCGCTTGGTACAGTGTTCTGCACACAGTAAGTGTTTAATAAATACGATTGATTGATTAATTGATCAATCAATTGTATTTATCAAGCGCTTACTGCCTGCAGAACGCTATGCTAAGCCCTTGGGAGAGTATGCTATAAACAGTGTATCAGAGTTGGTAGATACATTCCCTGCCCACAGTGAGCTACCGTTCTGGAGTGGGGGACAGGCATTTATAGTAATGAATGATTTACAGATATGAATAAACTCCACAAGGAGATTATGATCAGTGCTTTGCACCTAGTAAGCGCTTAACAAATGCCATTATTATCTAGAAGGAGAGGCAGGCATTAAATTACAAATAGTAGAGTATAAAAATATTACATTTAAGTGCCGTGGGGCTGGGGTGAATATCGAAGTGCTTGAGCAGTACATAGTTAAGTGCGTAGTCAATGCAGAGGGGAGTGCAGAAAGGGGAAATTAAAGGTTAGTTGGGGAAAGCTTTTTGGAGCAAATGTGATTTTAGGGGCATTTTGAAGATGGGGAGTGTGATGGATTGTCAGATATAAAATAGGAGGGAGTTTCAGGCCCAGGGAAAAATGTGGGCAAGAGCTTGGTGTGGGATAAGCGAGATGGAGGTACAGAGAGTACGTTGGTATAAGAGAGCTGGAATATGTGGGTTAGGTTCGGTGGGAGGCAGAAGGGAAGCCTGTGAAAGAGACCGGGTGGCAAAGAGATATGAGGAGAACAGGAAAGTACAGTGTCAGAGAAGATAAGCTTAGATAATCATCAATCGTATTTATTGAGCGCTTACTATGTGCAGAGCACTGTACTAAGCGCTTGGGAAGTACAAATTGGCAACATATAGAGACAGTCCCTACCGAACAGTGGGCTCACAGTCTAAAAGATAATGTTTCTAGCTGAAGGGGGTGGTCCTCAGTGTCAAAGGTAGCAAAAATGTCCAGGGGAATGAGGATGGACTGAAAACCATTGGATTTGGCAAGAAGGAAGTCAAAAACCTCAAAAGTCCTCAAAAACCTCCAATGGCTACCGATCAATCTGCGCATCAAGCAGAAACTCCTCACCCTGGGCTTCAAGGCTGTCCATCACCTCGCCCCCTCCTACCTCACCTCCCTTCTCTCCTTCTACTGCCCAGCCCGCACCCTCCGCTCCTCCACCACTAATCTCCTCACTGTACCTCGCTCTCGCCTGTCCCGCCATCGACCCCCGGCCCACGTCATCCCCCGGGCCTGGAATACCCTCCCTCTGTCCATCCGCCAAGCTAGCTCTCTTCCTCCCTTCAAGGCCCTGCTGAGAGCTCACCTCCTCCAGGAGGCCTTCCCAGACTGAGCCCCTTCTTTCCTCTCCCCCTCGTCCCCCTCTCCATCCCCCCATCTTACCTCCTTCCCTTCCCCACAGCACCTGTATATATGTATATATGGTTGTACATATTTATTACTCTATTTATTTATTTATTTATTTTACTTGTACATTTCTATCCTACTTATTTTATTTTGTTGGTATGTTTGGTTCTGTTCTCTGTCTCCCCCTTTTAGACTGTGAGCCCACTGTTGGGTAGGGACTGTCTCTATGTGATGCCAATTTGTACTTCCCAAGCGCTTAGTACAGTGCTCTGCACATAGTAAGCGCTCAATAAATATGATTGATTGATTGATTGATTGGTGACCTTAGAGAAGGCCACTACCATGGAGTGAATAGGGCGGAAGCTAGATTGCAGGGAGGAGAGGAAGTGGAGACAACAAATACGACTAAATGAATGTGTAGACAACTCGCTCAAGGGGTTTGGAGAGGAATGGTGGGAGGGCGATGGGATGATAACTGGAGGGAGAAGTGGAGTCAAAATGAGGGAGTTTTTTTACACTAGGGGGTACATGGGGATGCTCGAAAGCAGCAAGGAAGGAGCCATTGGAAAGTGAGTGTTTGAAGATGGTGGTCAGGGAGAAAAAAAGGGAGGTGGTAGTTGTTTTGATAAAGTGAGAACAGGTGGGGTCAGAAACACAGGAGGGGGAGGTAGAAGTTGAGAAGAGGCAGGAGGGCTCCTCCTGAGATGCAGCTGGGAAAGATGGGAGAGTCGAAGAAGGGGCAGTGGGAGGGAGAGACTGGACAGGAGCAATTGGAGATTTTAGGGAGACCACACTTAATGCTTTCAGTTTTATCAGTGAAGTATGTGGTCAGGTCATTAGGAGGAAGAGATGGAGAGGCCGTGAGGGAAGGGGATTTTTGGAGGGAGTTAAAAGTCAGAAACAGATGTCGCAAGCAACGGTCATGGGGGTCAGAAAGGATTGAGAAATAAGATTGCTGGGTGAATGAAAGGGCAAAGTTAAAGCTGTTGAGATTTTTCCAAATGATACTTATTAAGCAGAGTGCTAGGCACTGTATTAAATGCTAGAGTATAGAAGTAAAATAAATCAGGTCGGACACGGTCCCAAATGAGGCTCACAGTCTAAATCAGAGAGAGGATCATTTAATCCCCATTTTACAGATTAGGTAACTGAATCACAGAGAAGTTAAGTGATGTACCCAAGGTCACACAGTAGACAAGTGATGAAGCTGGGATTTTAACCCAGGTCCTTTGATTGCCAGGCCCGTGCTCTTTCTACTAGGTCACCCTACTTCTCGGGATGAATTTAAGGTGGAGCAGGTTGGCCTGATATCTGGATTTCGGCCGGCACCACTCTGCTGTGCTGAAGGTGAGATTTCAGCTTGTCAAGGGGAAACAGAGGCCTGGACCAGTGACCCGGAAATTGGATCAGATAAGCTTGGACTTTTGTCGTTGACACTTATCGCTACGATTTCTAACTTCTAGGTTTAATTTGTTCTGTTTGGATGTACCGTGTTTTCGTCATGTTTGAAGCTTCTTGAGGGTAGAGTCTGCATCTCCCATTTCATTCTCAACTCTCCTCAGTGCTTAGCACCGCTCAAATATCAGTTCTGTCCCTACGTTTTTGTGGTAGGAGTGGTAAGTCTTTTAGACTGTGAGCCCATTGTTGGGTAGGGACCATCTCTCTATGTTGCCAACTTGTACTTCCCAAGCACTTAGTACAGTGCTCTGCACACAGTAAGCGCTCAGTAAATGCAATTGACTGAATAAGGGCCTTCAATTTATATCACAACTTAACCATACAGCATTTTTGTGAGGTAGGGAGATGCTCGTAGTATCATCTTGTTTTAACAGATTAAGAAACTGGGAAGTAGTGTTGGTTTAGCAGATAGAGCATGGGCGTGGGACTCAGAAGGACCTGGATTCTAATCCTGGCTCTGCTGCTTGTCTGCTATGTGAACTCGGGCAAGTCACTTCACTTCTCTGTGCCTCACTTACTTCATCTGTAAAATGGGGAATATAGTAGGCATGTAAGCGTGGCTCGGGGAAAGAGCCCGGGCTTCGGAGTCAGAGGTCATGGTTCAAATCCCAGCTCCACCAACTGTCAGCTGTGTGACTCTGGACCTCAGTTCCCTCATCTGTAAAATGGGGATTAAGACTGTGAGCCCCCCGTGGGACAACCTGATCACCTTGTAACCTCCCCAGCGCTTAGAACAGTGCTCTGCACATAGTAAGCGCTTAACAAATGCCATCATTATCATCATCATCATCAATCGTATTTATTGAGCGCTTACTATGTGCAGAGCACTGTACTAAGCGCTTGGGAAGTACAAATTGGCAACATGTAGAGACAGTACCTACCCAACAGTGGGCTTATTATATGTCAATAAAAAAGAAAACCACAACCAGGAACAGCTTCACTATTTGTCTGTTGTGTGTCCTTGGGCAAGTCGCTTGATTTAGCAGAAAGAGCCCGGGCTTGAGAGTCAGAGGTTGTGGGTTCTAATTCCGGCTCCACCACTAATCAGCTGTGTGACTTTGGGCAAGTCATTTCACTTCTCCGTGCCTCAGTTACCTCATCTGTAAAATGGGGATTAAGACTGTTAGCACCACGTGGGACAACCTGATTATCTTGTATTTACCCCAGTGTTTAGAGCAGTGCTCGGCACATAATAAGCACTTAACAAATACCATCATTATTATTATCTGTAAAGTGGGGATTAAGTCTGTGAACTCCTTGTGGGGCACGGATGGTGTCCAGCCCAATTTGCTCACATCTACCCCAGCGCTTAGAGCAGTGCCTGGCACATAGTAAGTGCTTAACAAATACCACAATTATTATTATTGCTGCAGCTGATATATCACTTTTATTGAATGCGCCCTGCCAAGCTGCTACCTAGGCTATCTAGTGGACTCTCTCCTCTTCTCTTCTGGCTACCTTTTCCTCACATCAAAAGGAAGGTGTGGGAGACTGTATGCAATTTCTTTTCATCTATCAGCCCCACGGCACTTCTGTACGGATCCATAATTTGTGAATATTAATGTCCGTCTTCTCCTCTAGACTGTAAGCTCGTTGTGAGCAAGGAACGTGTCTACCAACTGTGTTATACTCTCCCAAGCTCATAATATAGTGCTCTGCACTTATCCCCATAGTTGTTTAATCCGTACTCCCAGAGTGACTCGTCCCAAATGTCTGCAAAGACCTGAATGAGAACCATGAGGGGCAGGGACCAAGACCCAATCTGATTATCTTGTCTCTACCTCCGCATTTAGCACAGTGCTCATAGTAAGTGCTTAACAAATACCACAATTACTACATTCATTCAATCGTATTTATTGAGTGTTTACTGTGTGCGGAGCACTGTACTAAGCTCTTGGGAAGTACAAGTTGGCGACATATAGAGACGGTCCCTACCCAACAGCGGGCTCACAGTCTAGAAGGAGGAGGCAGACAACAAAACAAAGCATGTGGACAGGTGTCAAGTCGTCAGAACAAATAGAAATAAATCTAGATGCACGTCATTAACAAAATAGAACAGTAAATATGTACAAGTAAAATAGAGTAATAAATCTGTGCAAACATATATATAGGTGCTGTGGGGAGGGGAAGGAGGTAGGGCAGGGGGGATGGGGAGGAGGAGAGGAAAAAGGGGGCTCAGTCTGGGAAGGCCTCTTGGAGGAGGTGAGCTCTCAGTAGGGCTGTGAAGGGAGGAAGGGAGCTAGCTTGGCGGATGTGTGGAGGGAGGGCATTCCAGGCCAGGGGGAGGACGTGGGCCGGGGGCATGTTACTCCCCTCCTCAAAAATCTCCAGTGGCTGCCAGTCACCCTACGCATCAAGCAAAAACTCCTCACTCTCGGCTTCAAGGCTGTCCATCCATCCCCTCGCCCCCTCCTACCTCACCTCCCTTCTCTCCTTCTCCAGCCCAGCCCGCATCCTCCGCTCCCCTGCCACCACTAACCTCCTCACTCTACTTCGCAGGGTGGTAGAAACCCTAAGTGGTGGCTTCCAGATCTATTAGCTCTTTGAAGCTTACCCCTTTCCTTGCCAAATAATAATGATAATAATATACTAATAATAATAATGATGGTATTTGTCAAGTACTTCCACTTGCTAGCCACTTGCCAAGCTAGGAATGGAATGGGTTAGGCCTCTACTTGACTCTCCCTCCCATAGCCTTCTAGACTGTGAGCCCACTGTTGGGTAGGGACCGTCTCTATATGTTACCAACTTGTACTTCCCAAGCACTTAATACAGTGCTCTGCACACAGTAAGTACTCAGTAAATATGATTGATTGATAGCTGAGACTGGTAGAGTACTGGAAACTCTCCAGGTGCAACCCTGAGAGGGGGAGTATATTTGTGTACTTATCTGTAATTCTCTTTATATTAATACTTGTTTACTTGTTCTGGTGTGCGTATATATATGTATACATTTATATTATATAATTATATATATTGTTCTATATTATTATATATATAGAATAATATATTATAGAATATACATATAATATATTTATATTGATGCTATTGATGCCTGTTTACTTGTTTTGATGTCTCTCTCCCCCATTCTAGACTGTGAGCCCATTGTGGGCAGGGATAGTCTCTCTCTGTTGATGAATTGTACTTTCCAAGTGCTTAGTACAGTGTTCTGCACACAGTAAGCTCACAATAAACACGACTGAATGAATGAATGAATGAAATGACCGCAGTAGTTGCCAACCGCCTTTCTGTTATCAAACTATCCCATTTATCGAGCGCTTACTGTATGCAGAGCTCTGTACTAAGCGCTTGGGAGAGTATCGTTGATCTTAATGTTAAGTCATTCTACTGGTTAAACACTATCTAGTTTTATCTGCTGTGATGCTAAGGAAGTCAGCCTCCAGTGACCATGGGCCGATCCACGGCTGGGGAAGAAATATTCTCTCCCGGACTTTAACCATCTTTGGCAAGACTTAATATCCTTCCTTTACCGTCAGAATGAAGCAAAGGCCAGCCAGGTTTTACACTGTGCTTTCGAGACCTGAGAAAACACTTTTAATCTTCAAAAAATATAGCAGGAGGCATCTGCCTCTGGAGGCTCTCGGCTTTAATATTCCTTTACCCTTGTAGCGTGATGAAGCGTTTAATGCCGCGCGGTCTATCTTTTACACAAAGCTTTTGCTTGAGGGGGAGCAGTAAGCTATTTATTTTGCTTACGGTTTCTGCCTTGGAGTATTTTTCATTCGTGTGCCTAGAGACCTCATCCCTCGATAAAATCCCATCACTTGAAGGAATTCCGTAAATTAAGATGGATTAGAGAACGAGTAGTTTAAAAGACAGTGGAGAAATCGTTGCCCTGACACTTCCAACACTATTTTCCTTTCTCCAGTCTGCCGCAAAAAATCCCTATGCAGTTGAGCTTTTCTAACCCTGCTAGGATGTTTGAATTTTACGTACCGAGAAACCTTGAAGACGAGTGATGGATTGAAGGAGATAAAGGAGAGGATGATGACCACGTAAATCTTATTTTGTAATCCCTGTTTATGCAATCTGATTCATCCCAGCAGGGATAAGAAACGAGAGCTTCGGCAGAAGGACAGGATAAAAGGGGAAAGAGGTCACCGTTGTTTCTGCCCTGTCCTTTCCCTTTTAAAGGTCGGTCAGTCGTATTTATTGAACACTTTGTGCAGAGCACTGTCTTAAGTGGTTGGGAGAGTACAGTATAATAATAAAAAGACATATTCCCTGCCCACAATGGGTTTACAGTCTAGAAGGGGAGACAAACATAATATAAATAAATTATAGATACGTACATATGTGCTGTGGTGCTGAGTGTGACATCAGTGAAATACCTAAATTCATTATGGATATGTACATAAGTGTCATCCATGCAGTGAAGCTCAGTGGAAAGAGCCCGGGCTTTGGAGTCAGGGGTCACGGGTTCAAATCCCGGCTCCGCCAATTGTCAGCTGTGTGACTTTGGGCAAGTCACTTCACTTCTCTGTGCCTCAGTGACTTCATCTGTCAAATGGGGATTAAGACTGTGAGAGCCCGTGGGACAACCTGATCACCTTGTAACCTCCCCAGTGCTTAGAACAGTGTTTTGCACATAGTAAGCACTTAATAAATGCTATTATTATTATTATTAGGCTCGGGGAGGGGTGAATAAAGTGAGCAAATCCAAATGCAAGGATGATTCAGAAGGGGAGTGGGAGAAGAGAAAGTGAGGGTTTAGTCAGGGAAGGCCTCTTCCCACCTAAATGCTGCATTTCCCCCATCCAGAAAAGTCTATTCAGCCCCACTATACCACTATTATCTCCATTTTACCAATGAAATGTCAGGAGACCAGAAGATCATATCCAACATCACCCAGTTCTTCAGGGAAAGATTTGGAACTGTTGCTCCTGCCTTCTGCCACCTCCCTGGGTCAGAGTTCTGTCCACTGATAAGCTTTGCCTAACTCCTATCGAATCAAGGTCACAGTTACCACACGACCTAGAAAAGGCCTTTCCCTGCAACTGCTTTGTAATCAACAATTTTTTTCCAAGTGTGAGCCTCTAGAAAGTTTTAGAGGCACCTGGGCAACCTAAAAGGACTCAAAATCGCTTCGGTTTCCTTCCCGCTTCACGCAAAAGTAGAATTCATTAGGGATTGTAAAATAGTCCACTCAGGCCCCTTCAAGACTCACAGCTCTTAAATGTTTTCCAATGGTGTTTTATCAAGTGTTAGCCCTGATTAGGAAAGCCTGAACCCTCTGGACTTTGCCTATTAAATGTTTAAATATGCTTTTAATTTCTTAGCTACAAAGTGGGCAAATAGTTGCAGTGGGTCTATTTGCGTTTGGTTTGGGAACTTTAAGGAAAGGCTGGGAAAACAAGAAAAATTGTGCATGGTTATCAGATCTGTGAGTTGACTTCTATCACAGAAGTACTTAGGCCCTTAGCTCAATTAAGTCGTGTTGATTGTGGGTTTCCTGTGTGCTGCTGAAGGAGACGCTTCAGCGTCAACCAATAAGGAAAAAAAAATGTTTTTTTTTCATTCATTTATTGAGCACTTACTGTGTGCAGAGTGCTTGGGAAGTACAAGTTGGCAACATATAGCGACAGTCCCTACCCAATAATGAGCTCACAGTTTTTTTGGTTCTAAATAAATTATTCTCAGATGTTTTCATCTCCTAGCTCCCTTGTGCCCTCCCACAGAGGTCATGATGAGGATGATGATATTTAAGCGTTTACTACATGTCAAGCACTGTTCTAAATGCTGAGATAAATACAAGGTTATCAGATTGGGTGCAGCCCCTATCCCCCTTTAGCCTCAATGTCTTAACCCCTATTTTACAGATGAGGCACAGAGCAGCCAAGCGACTTGCCCAAGGTCACACGGCAGGTAAGTGGCAGATCCAGGATTAGCTCCTAGGCCCGGGCTCTATCCATTAGGTCACGCTTCTTCATGGGAGTCAACTCTTCATAAATAGCTTTCATCGGAAAGTCCACACCCTTCCCCAGCTGTGCAAGGAGTCCATAGGCCGTGATGATTGTAATAGGGAAGAGAACACGCAGAAAAACAGGGGAGGGTGTGGTTCAAAAGGCTCCAGCCTGCAGAAATTGAAATAGACAGTAGAGACAAGGGGGGAGAGGGTAAAGGGGAGGAAATTAGAAAGGAAGCTAACAGGGGAGAAGGGCCCAGCGATGAGGGCCATCTCTCAACATCTAATGATATCAATAATAATAATTGTTTAACTCTTAATATAATGATGATGATGATGGCATCTGTTAAGCACTTACTATGTGCGAAGCACTGTTCTAAGTGCTGGTATATGTGCCAAGCACCGTCCTAAGCACTAGGGTAGATACAAGATAATCAGGTTAAAGTCCCTATCCCACAAAGGAATCCCTCTCCAGACTTTATGATTATTATTATTAATAATACTAATGGTATTTGTTAGGCATTTACTATGTGCCCGGTACTGTTCTAAGATTGATATAGGCTGCGACTACCAACTCTGTACCAAGCATTTAGTACAGTGCTCTGCACAAAGTAAGTGTGCAGAAGTGTGAGAAGCAGTGTGGCTCAGTGGAAAGAGCCCGGGCTTTGGAGTCAGAGGTCATGGGTTCAAATCCCGGGTCCGCCAATTGTCAGCTGTGTGACTTTGGGCAAGTCACTTCACTTCTGTGGGCCTCAGTTACTTCATCTGGAAAATGGGGATTAAGACTATGAGCCCTCCTGGGGGACAACCTGATCACCTTGTACCCTCCCCAGCGCTTAGAACAGTGCTTTGCACATAGTAAGTGCTTAGTAAATGCCATCATTATTATTAGCAGTAAGTGCTCAATAAATATGATTGAAATATCAAATCATTATTATTATTCCCAGGGCCCCTAAATCAGAATCTTTTCCAATTATATGCAGTGTTCTGCATATAGTAAGTGCTCAATGAATATGATTGATTGAAATATTCAATCATTATAATTATTGTTATTATTCCCAGGGTCCTTAAATCAGAATCTTTTCCAATTATACAGTCCTCAACCCTTCTATCCACAGCTGGAGAAACTAAACCTCAGACTGTTCTGATATAATGAAGTAGTCGTAGTAGTAGCAACAGTCTTCTAGACTGTGAGCTCGCCTTCTAGACTGTGAGCCCACTGTTGGGTAGGGACCGTCTCTATATGTTGCCAACTTGTACTTCCCAAGTGCTTAGTATAGTGCTCTGCACACAGTAAGCACTCAATAAATACGATTGAATGAATGAATTAATAGTAGTAATAGTATTTATTAAGCACCTTGTACAGAACACTGTACACAGGTTGGAATTAGATGCAAGCCCCCTCTTTCAAGGGGTTCACAATCTATGAATATGAGAGGAGAGATGACAGGAGGCATTAGTTACATCGATTGGCTCAGTAAAAACCAATGCAAAGAAAATCTTTACCCCTACTTGTCATCTGAAATCACCATTCAGACCATCAATCTTCAGAGAACAGTCAATTAAGAAAATCCACCTTCCGCTCCTATGTGGGATGGGAGGGGCGCCTGAAGGCGCGTAATTGAAGGGGAATAAATTGCGAGTCAATTTCTCCGCTGTCCAAGTTCCGTTTCATTAATTTAATGGCAGAATCGGAAGCAGAGGTCAGTGCAGGGATGGACTGGGAAATATGTGCATTTCCCTTCACATGTGGGGGAGCACTGGCATTTAGCTCTCTGAGGTTCAGAGGGAGGGATGCCTCCTCATTGTAGGTTCACACCAAGCTTGGGAAAACCCCTGATCATTTTCCTACAGAAGTGTTCAGGACATGTCACCCAGCTCTTCAAAAACACTCCAGTGGTTGCCCATCCACCTCCACATCAAACAGTAACTCCTCACCATTGGCTATAAAGCAGTCTACCACCTTGCCCCCTCCTCCCTCATCTCCCTTCTCTCCTTCTACAACCCAGCCCTCACATTTCGCTCCTCTGCTGCTAACCTCCTCACGGTGCCTCGCTCTCGCCTGTCCCGCCGCCACATCCTGCCCACATCCTGCCTCTGGCCTGGAACGCCCTCCCTCCTCTAATTTGACAAACAATTACTCTCCCCCATTTCAAAGCCTTATTGAAGGCCAGGCAAGCTTCTTGAGGGCAACTAACTCTCTTACATTGCACTCTGTCAAGCGCCAGTACAGCGTTCTCAGTAAAAAGTGCTCCATAACTATAATTGAAAATAGGAGTTTCAAAAGCTTGCAGGTATTTTTGTCAGTCAACATAAAAGCCATGTCTTAGCTAAAGCTTCTTTAGGGATTTCAACAGACTGGTGTTAAAATGGAGTTAAGACAACTGCCCAGCTTTCTGGGCTACCAGTTTCACAGCCTAAATCATGATTAACGTGCAGATTAGATCCACATAATCCTATTTTACCATGTTGCTTTAAGATACCACCATCTTCATACCCCTCCAGTTCAGTTCTATCATTCCTCTCCCTCTTCCTCTGAAGTCAGGAGGTATCCTGAAAAAGCTAATTAGCTCCTTCCATCCAGGCGGACCCGCGGGGGTTTGTTCTAAACTGTCAGGGCAACCTAGTATTACTCTATTTAATTAATTATTTATTTAATTTAATCTATAATTTATTACTCTGTTTTACTTGTACATATTTGCTATTCTATTTATTTTGTTAATGGTGTGCATTTAGCTTTGATTCTATTTGTTCTGACGACTTGACAGATGTCCACATGTTTTGTTGTCTGTCTCCCCCTTCTAGATCGTGAGCCCGTTGTTGGGTAGGGACCGTCTCTATATGTTGCCAACTTGTACTTTCCAAGGGCTTAGTGCAGTGCTCTGCACACAGTAAGCGCTCAATAAATACGATTGAATGACTGAATGAATGAACCTCCCTTCATCTCTTGCAACAGGAAATTGTCAAGCTCAAAAAGGCCTCTCCTCAGCCATGGGTGAAGTGTCCTCAGAAGAGGTAGAAAAGTTCCTGGATTCCAATTTTGTCTTTGCCAAGCAGTACTACGATCACAGATTAAGAGCCAAGGTCATTTCTGAGCTTTTGGGGGCCAAAGAGACCTCGGTGGATTTCAGTCACTACCACACCTTGACAAGCGTGGAGGAGAGCGAAATTGTCTTTGAACTTCTCCGAGACCTTCAGGAGAACCTGCAAGCTGAGAAATGTGTCTTCACCGTCATGAAGAGACTGTGTTTCCTTCTCCACGCCGACCGAATGAGTCTTTTCATGTACCGCACGAGGAATGCCGTCGCTGAGCTGGCTACTAGGTTGTTTGATGTCCACAAGGATGCTGTCCTGGAGGAGTGCTTGGTGGCTCCGGATTCTGAGATTGTCTTCCCTCTGGATATGGGAGTCATCGGCCATGTTGCCCACTCCAAGAAAATCGTGAATGTCCCAAACACAGCTGAGGTATTTCTAATTTCATTCATTCATTCGTATTTATTGAGAGCTTACAGTGTGCAGAGCACAGTACTAAGTGCTTGGGAAGGACAATTCAGCAACAATCTCTGCCTACAATGGGATCAGTTCTAGGGTAGAGGATGATGGGAGGAGCAGAGGAGCAGAGAAGCAGCGTGGCTCAGTAGAAAGATCACGGGCTTGGGAGTCAGAGGTCATGAGTTCAAATCCCGGCTCCACCGCTTGTCAGCTGTGTGACTTTGGGCAAGTCACTTCACTTCTCTGGGCCTCGGTTACCTCATCTGTAAAATGGGGATTAAGATTGTGAGCCCCTCATGGGACAACCTGATCACCTTGTATCCTCCCCAGCACTTAGAACAGTGCTTTACACATAGTAAGCGCTTAACAAATACCAAAGTTATTATTATTACTATTGGGCGGGAGGATAGTGGAGACAGGTCTTGGTCCTGTCGGGTTTCTCTTTGAGGGTCCTTTTTTCCTTCTTGGGGCTAGTCACAATAATAATAATGATAATAATAATAATAACTGTGGTATTTAAGTGCTTACTGGGGCTAGTAACTATAATAATAATAGTAGCAGTGGTATTTAAGAGCTTACTATGTGCCAGGCACTCTTATAAGCAATGGGATAGACAAAGACTTGTCAGGTTGGACACAGTCCCATATAGGGTTCACGGTCTTAAACCCCATTTCCCAGATAAGGTAACTGAGGCCCAGAGAAGTGGAGTGACTTTCCCACGGTCCCACAGCAGACTAGTGGCAGAGCCGGGATTAGAACCCAGATCCTTCTTGCTGCCAGGCCCGTGCTGTATCCACTAGGTCACGAGAAAGGTGTTCTTTGGGCCCACAGAACCATCTTTCTGCATGAGTCTGAGTCCTTTCTCCTTCATCACCTTTGAGCTGATGCCTTTCTGATGGAGGAAGGTTTGCACTCAAGGAACGGCAAACCCTGTATATGCATCAGCAAAGAGTAGAGGGTAAGCTGCAGTCCTAACCAGCTCCGATGTATGTATTAGTGGAGCAGTTCCAGTGATGTTTAGTCAAGGTTCACACTGGCATGAGGAAATTCATGCTATTTTAAGATGCTAAAGCTTAGCATGTGGTTAGCATTTCTTGAGCTAAGGCATGGGCCAATATTTTGTAGTTTTCTCCTCTCTCAGTATTCTTCCTCTGACTCCTTTCTTGGCACATTGAGGTTCCACGGAAAGCTGGAATTGTCTTGAGTTGCTTGACAAAGACCCTGCTCACTGTCAGCAGGAAGTCAGTCAGTTGTATTTATTGAGCGCTTACTGTGTGCAGAGCACTGTACTAGATGCTTGGGAGAATACTGAGAAGCAGCGTGGCTCGGTGGAAAGAGCCCGGGCTTTGGAGTCAGAGGTCATGGGTTCAAATCCCAGCTCCGCCAATTGTCACCTGTGTGACTTTGGGCAAGTCACTTAACTTCTCTGGGCCTCATTTACCTCATCTGTAAAATGGGGATTAAGACTGTGAGCCCCCCATGGGACAACCCGATCATCATCATCATCAATTGTATTTATTGAGCGCTTACTGTGTGCAGAGCACTGTACTAAGCGCTTGGGAAGTACAAATTGGCAACATATAGAGACAGTCCCTACCCAACAGTGGGCTCACAGTCTAAAACCTGATCACCTTGTAACCTCCCCAGTGCTTAGAACAATGCTTTGCACATAGTAAGCACTTAACAAATGCTATCGTTAGTATTATTATTATACAGTCAAACGGTATAACAGATGCATTCCCTGACCACAGTGAGTTCACTTACAGTCTAGAGGGGGAGACAGGCATCTATTATAAATAAATAAACTACAGCTATGCACATAAGTGCTGTGGGGCTGGAAGAAGGGATGACTAAAGGGAGCAATTCAGGATGATGCAGAAGGGAGTGGAAGAAAAAGGGGCTTAGGGAAGGCCTCTTGGAGGAGATGTGCTTTCAATAAGGTTTTCAAGGCAGGGAGAGTGATTCCAGTCAGGTATGAAGAGGGAGGGTATTCTAAGCCAGAGTCAGGATGTGGTCAGTGGTGAGATAGAAAAGATGGAGGTACAATGAGAAAGTTGGCATTAGGAGAGCCAAGTGTGTGGGCTGAGTTGTATTAGGAGAGTAGGGAGGCGAGGTAGGAGTGGGCATTCATTCAATCGTATTTATTAAGTGCTTACTATATGCAGACCACTGTACTATAATAATAATAATGGTATTTGTTAAACGCTTACTATGTACAAAGCACTGTTCTAAGCACTGGGGAGGTTACAAGGTGATCAGGTTGTCCTACAGTGGGGCTCACAGTCTTAATCCCCATTTTACTGATGAGGGAACTAAGGCCAGAGAAGTTAAGTGACTTGCCCAAAGTCACACAGCAGATATGTGGCGGAGTTGGGATTTGAACCCATGACCTCTGACTCCAAAGCCCGGGCTCTTTCCACCGAGCCATGCTGCTTCCCAGCATACTAAACGCTTGGGAAAATATAATACAATATAATTCCCTGCATGCAACAAGCTCACGGGCTAGACGATAATAGTGGTTTTTGTTAAGCGCTTACTACGTTCCAGGCGCTATTTTAAGTGCTGGGGTAGATACAAACAAACAGTCCCTGTCCCACATGGGGCTCACAATCTTAATCCCCATTTTACAGATGAGGTAATGAGGCACAGAGAAGTGAAATGACCTGCCCGAGATCACACAGCACACAAGGGCCGGAGCCGTGATTAGAACCCAGGTCCTTTCAACTCCCATGTCCGGGTTCTATCCCCTACGCCATGCTGCTTCCTTTCTGAAATACACTAATCAAATTCCACTCTACCTCCCCACTTGTATGTGTTTATTCTTACTACTCTGTAAATGTTTCTACATCCCCCCCTACCCCCGCCTTTAGAATGAAAGTTCAATGGGGACAGGAAATGTTTCTCTACTTTCCCATGCACTGAATACAGGACACTGCAACCCAAAGGGCAAGTGCTCGTTAAAGACTAAGTACCCTCCTCTTCAGTGCTAGGGGTAGCTACAGGGTCTAAGAAAGAAATGCTGCAGTTCTATCACACTACTGATATATCCCCAACTCATACACAGGAAGAAGGTTCAGTTGTTGTTACACTTCCAAACTTTCAGGGAAGAAGAGTTGAGGGGGGAAGGCAGAAGTGACTTTCAAGACTATTAAAAACAACCTCCGAACACTGAGAAAAGCCTTAAAGGCCAGGGAATTATAGGAACACAATTCCTGACATACTGGTATTGCACCCTGTTATTTCCTTAGATTCCCTCCTGCTGGCACTATTGGTAAAAAAAAAAATTGCGTCTGCCTCCCCCATTAGACTGGAAAGGAAAATAAAATGATTAACTCAATATGAGTCACAATAAATTAGTATCAAAGATCCAGCTACACTAATATCTTGTCTCTTAACAATAGTCCCTAAACTGGACTTTGTTGAAAGTATTGTGGTGGTTGCCCTCATTGAAATCTAACTTCAGGGTTGTTAAAGCACTTTTTAATGCACCTTTCGGTCATGAAGTTTTCCAAACCCTTTTGTCCTTATCGATATTTTCCATCTGCACAACCAACCAACTACTGGGCCAGTGAATGTGTCTGGAACAAAAACCTTCAAGCTTCAGTTGGGAGAGTCGGGGGCTCCTCCTGTTGTGGCATTTGATGCACGATTTGGTGCCCTCTGGCCTGTAAGCTCATTGTGGGCAAGTAACAATGTATTGTACTCTCCCAAGGGCTTAGTACGGTGCACTGCACCCAATAAGCGTGCCAATAAATACCACTGATTGACAATTCTGTTTTCACCCTATTCACACCCATCATAATATTGTATGGTTTCATCATTCCACACTGAAGAGTCTGGAATCAGTTCCCTTTTGCCATACCATTCTGGAAAATGATTTGGGGGGAGGTGATTGAGTACTTTAAAACTAATAAGTACCATTAACTGAAGGAGATTTTTTTTTTTACAAGTACCTGGATATTAAAGACAACCCAGAGAATAGAACCCAAAAGAATAGAAAAAAATTCCCATTTCCCCTCCATCTTCCCCCTGACTTTAAGAATGAAAACATCCCAAGAAATGTTGGAAGGGCATAGACTAGAGTGAGGGAGAGAAGGAGAAAGTGAGAATAGGAGGATCATGGAGGTGCTTAACAACTGCCTCAGTATTGTCTTTTTAGGGGAAATTTTAATTCTAATATTGTTTACAGACGGACACTGTTCAGAAAATACCTAGCTATATCCCAAGCAAATGTCAGTGCTCAGAGCTTAGAACAGTGCTTTGCACATAGCAAGCACTTAATAAACGCCATCATTATGTCCTTCTTAAAAATGGTTTCGCAACATTTGCAAAATGAAATTGGACATATGAAATGGATTAAAAGAGCTTACTCAGAACCATCTTTATGAATTTATCATGCCCTCTTTGAGACTGTCATTTCCCAGTGGATATCCTTAGTGACACGCTTGTCTAATCCTTGCCTCAGAATTGAATTGGGACAACAGAGGCTTAACGTAAAGTCTTTACCCTGGAACCAGTTTGTAGCATAATTAGGCAGGGCCACTCTGTTTATTTTCTTAGCCATGCCCCCGGATAGAAAGAAAAATATTTACCTCATGGCCAGAAAGCTTGAGTAAGGCAGTAAGTCAAATGTGAGTCATCATTAGTAGCCCAATTACATTTCCAAGAAGTGAGTATTAAAGTTTGGATCTTGAGAATCTTGAACCTACGCCCTTCGGGAGAACCCACGAGAAGCAGAATGACCTAATGAATAGAGCTTGGGCCTGGGAGTTAGAAGACCTGGATTCTAATCCCAGCTCGACCACCTGTCTGCTGTGTGAACTTGGGCAACTCATTTAACCTCAGTTCCCTCATTTGTAAAATGGGGATAAAATACCTCTTAGACTGTGAATGAATCCCACCAATTTGGGACAGAGACCGATTCTGACCTGGTTATCTTGTATTTGTCTCAGAGCTTCATACAGTCTTGGTAACTATTATCATCATCATCATCACCCCAACGAGAATTAGCAGCAGTGGTGTGGGAATTGGGGAAAGAGTCACTTGCACTTTTCGTGACTCACTGCTGTTCGCTTTTGCTGAGGATTAAGTCGCTCAGGAAACCAAGGGAAAGAACTTAAAAGGGACCAGTTCACATGCCAACGAAGTCTTCTTGGATCACTACTAGAAACTCTTGTGGTGAAGGTTCTAAAACTTGGGATGGTTTCCAGATGCAAACTCATAAATGCCTATTTGACTTACACAATCCCTCTGAGATTATAAAGCAGATCACTTCTGTCAATATTGAACCTGGTGTAGAAGTCGAAGTTACAATTGCAGATGCTTAAATGGAAGCCGTCTTTCTGAATCAAAAGTGATTCTCAGTGGTGAATTTTTGATGGCTCTTATGTAAGCTCGTCCTCTAGAATGTGAGCTCACTGTGGGCAGGGGAAGTATCTGTTTATTGTTATACTGTACTCTCCCAAGCACTTAGTACAGTGTTCTGCAAACAGTAAGCGCTCAATAAATGCGATTGAACTGAATGAACAATTGAATGAATAGCCTACGGTAAAGAAACTCCTAAATGTAAAGCAAGATGAAGCCCCTGTTTAAATAGAGGGCATGTGAGTCATGTCTCTGTGCTCTGACTTCTTCTGGGAAATACCAAGAGTTCAAAGAGGAAATCAGATTCTTTGTTGTTGTAAAATTAATTGAGAGTATTGCTTCTGTTCAACAAAATTTTCTCTCAGATAATTAGATCGTGTCCAATTTTTAAGGTGCCATATTTTGGAAAAAGTCTAGGCTCTGCCATTTTCAAGGCTGAAACAGTGGCTCAGGAAGGTGCACATTGCCTAATACCTATAAGATCAATGATCAATCATATTTATCGAGCATTTACTCTGTGCTGAACACTATTAAGCACTTGGGAGAGTACAACATAACAGATTTGGAAATCACATTCCCTGCCCACAATGAGCTTACAGTCTAGAGGATTTATTAAATTTATTTATTTTATTTATACTTAGATTAATGTCTGTCTCCCCCTCTGGACTGTAAGCTCATTGTGGGCAGGGAACGGGTCAGTTTATTGTTATATCGTACTCCCCCAAGCGCTTAGTACAATGTTCTGCATATACTAGGTGCTCAATAAATACGATTGACTGACTGAGGATGGTACTGTTACCACTCTGGACAACTTAATGAAAGCATCTGCACAATCAACAGGAAGAGAATAGGATTGATTATACAAAGTAAATTTCTGTGCACTCTCTCCTGTAGGAAATAGTTCTTCTTAATCCATTATGTACTTCTGCCTTTACTTATGAAAGCCAAGCTAAAAAAGGTCAGACTGGAACCAAAAGAAATTAAACCAACTGGACCTTTTTTTTTTCTCCTTATAGTTAGGTTTGTCTGGGAATCTGTGACTGTGTGGAATATTGATTGCCTTAGCACGGGCAAATGGTTTTTTTTTTTTCCTTCTTGTCCTATTAAATGAGTAACAGCTAGAGGTTGGGTGGGGAGAGGGTCATTAAGAAACAGCTAGAGGATGGTGGGAGCCATTCAATAACTGCATAAACAATCGAGTTTTTGCCGGCTAATGACAAATTTGGAATCCGTCTGCAAGGCCGAACATAAGGATCAGTCACAGAATTAGATTCTAACACTGTGACATTTACGTAGTCAAGAATAAATAAATTAATGAGGGAGTCTTCCGTCCAGAACAGCAGGACTGCTGTTTAGGACTGAGAGACTGCACGGAAGCAGGGATGATAGAGTGAGGTTTTCACTGTGTCACTTGGCACTTTCCCTTCCCTACTGGTCACTTTCCTGCTGGGAAAGGAGAGCAACAAGTAAGTAGGAGGGCTGGCGGGCCACATATTAGGCAAATACAGGCAGAACCAGAACCGGAGGCCAAGTATCCTGATGCTCAGAGCACTTGACTGACAGCAGGGCTGGTGATCTCCATCTCGTTCGCTCCTGGGAACATCCATATTGGGTAGGCTGGACAACACTGACGATTCTAGACTGTGAGCCCACTGTTGGGTAGAGACCGTCTCTATATGTTGCCAACTCGTACTTCCCAAGCGCTTAGTACAGTGCTCTGCACACAGTAAGCGCTCAATAAATACGACTGAATGAATGAATGAATGCCTCTGTATCAGACTCCGAGGATTATTTCCTCTCTAAACTGTAAGCTCGTTGTAGGCAGGGAATACGCCTACCTATTAACTCTTTTCTATTGTAATAATAATAATCATAATGGCATTTATTAGGCTCTTACTATGTGCAAAGCACTGTTCCCAGCGCTTAGAACGTGCTTTGCACATAGTAAGTGCTTAATAAATGCCATCATTATTAATATTCTCATTATTATTATTATTATTCTAAGCTCTGCGGACGTTACAAGGTGATCAGGTTTGTCCCATGGGGGGCCCACAGTCTTAATCCCCATTTTACAGATGAGGTAACTGAGGCACAGAGAAGTGAAGTGGCTTGCCCAAAGTCACCCAGCTGACAATTTGTGGAACTGGGATTTGAACCCATGACCTCTGACTCCAAAGCCCGGGCTCTTTCCACTGAGCCAAACTGCTTCTCTACTCTTGTACTCTCCCAAGTGCTTAGTATGGCCCCCGACACACCGTAAGTGTCCAATAAATATGATTGATTATTGACATTTGTACTCCACACCCATTCTTATGGAGCTGGGTTGTTTCAGAGAAGCAGCGTGGCTCAGTGGAACGAGCCCGGGCTTTGGAGTCAGAGGTCATGGGTTCAAATTCCAACTCTGCCAACTGTCAGCTGTGTGACTTTGGGCAAGTCACTTCACTTCTCTGTGCCTCAGTGACCTCATCTGTAAAATGGGGATTAAGACTGTGAGCCCCCTGTGGGACAACCCTATCACCTCGTAACCTCCCCAGTGCTTAGAACAGTGCTTTGCACATAGTAAACACTTGATAAATGCCATTATTATTATTGTTATGAGACACCAGGCAAAGATTAAGTGTATTTGATTCCTTGGAAGATGACAACTCAGTCCCAGAACTCTATCAGGAGACAATCTATTTTGCCTTTTTTTCCTGTATGTAATTTTTATGGTAATTGTTAAGCACTTACTATGTGCTGGCCACTATATTAAGTGCTGTGGTAGATAAGGATACAGTCCATATCCCACCTGGGGATCGCAGTCTTAATCCCCATTTGAAAGATTAGGTAACTGAGAGAAATGATTTGCCCAAGGTCACAGAACAGGCCAAGTGGCAGAGCTAGGATAATAATGTATATAATAATATATCATATTACAGTATAATGATAATTATAATAACAACTCAGGTCCTTCTGACTCCCAAACCAGGGCTCTACATAGAACCTTACAAAAGTGATGGTATTTATTAATAAATAAATAATAATTGTGGTATTTAAGTGCTTCATTCAATTGCATTTAAGTGCTTACTATGTGCAGAGCACTGTTCTAAGCGCTGGGATAGATACAAGGTGATTGGGTTGGACTCAGTTCCTGTCCCACAAAGGGCTCTCAATTTTAATCCCCATTTAACAGATGAGGTAGCTGAGGCCCAGAGGAGTAAAGCGATGGTCACACAGCAGACAAGTGGCAGAGCCAGGATTAGAATCAAGGTCCTTCTGATTACCAGGCCCATGGTCTATCCACTAGGCCATGCTGAATGCTTACTATGTGCCAAGCACTGTGCTAAAAGCTGGAATAAATACAAGATAAAAACAGATCAGATACCGTCCCTGTCCAAAATGGGGCTCACAGTCCCAGTTGGAGGGAGAACGCGGATTTAACCCTGTTTCATAGATTAAGCCCAGGGAGGTTGAATGACTCGCCTAAGGTCACACAGCATTCATTCATTCAATCGTATTTATTGAGCGCTTACTGTGTGCAGAGCACTGTACTAAGCGCTTGGGAAGTACAAGTTGGCAACATATAGAGACGGTCCCTACCCAACAATGGGCTCACAGTCTAGAAGAGGCAGTGGCTGAGCCAGGACCCGAGTCCAGGTCTCCTAATTTCCAGGCCCATGCCTTGGCTCGAGAAATACATCATTCATATTTTCCGCCCTCCGGGCTGGTACCTTATAACGGATCACGCTCGTATTCCTTCCCTCCTCAGGACGACCATTTCTGTGACTTTGTGGACGTCCTCATGGAATACGAGACCAAGAACATCCTGGCCACCCCTATAATGAATGGGAAGGACGTTGTGGCTGTCGTAATGGCCGTGAACAAGGTGGATGGGCCACACTTCACCAAAAGTGATGAAGAGGTAAAGAAAAATGGGAAACTTTAGAAGCAAGTAGAGACCTCGCAACTGCTCTGTGGCTACTTTTGTGGTTGAGTTCTGGGAATGGTTCGGAGGAATTTCAAGCTCCTTGGTGGGCAGGGAACATGTCTACCGACTCTTTTATATTGTCCTCTCCCAAGTGCTTGAATACAAGATAAATGGATCAGATACAGTCCCTGTCCCACACGGGGCTCACAGTCTAAGAGGGAGGGAGAACGCATATTAATCCCCGTTTTATAGATGACATTCAGTGACTTTCCCAAGGTAGATGCAGTGAGCGCTCGGTAAATATAATTCATTGATTTTTGCACCTAAGCCCTAGTCAATGCTGAAACCCGAGATTGCTATTTAAACCTTTTCATGATCTCTGCTTTCCCCCATGCCCTCTGAGTCTCCTCCTTGTATTCTATTCCCTTTGGTTTGTAGATCCTTTTAAAGTACCTCAATTTTGCTACTCTGATCATGAAAGTGTTTCATCTGAGTTACCTTCACAACGGTGAAACTCGACGTGGCCAGGTAAGACGCCAGTCCCCCAAGGAACACTAACGTGTTTTCATGAATCATCCACGTTTTTTTCATTCATTCATTCAATTCATTCAGTTGGATTTATTGTGCCGAGCACTGTACTAAGTGCTTGGGAAGTACAAATCGGCAACGTATAGAGACAGTCCCTACCCAACAGCGGGCTCACAATTCAGAAGGGGGAGACAGGCAAGAAAACAAAACAAGTAGACAGGTGTCAATACCATCAGAATAAGTAGAATTATAGCTATGTGCACATCATTAATAAAATAAATAGAGTAGTAAATATGTACAAATATGCACAAGTGCTGTGAGGAGGGGAAGGGAGTAGGGTAGAGGGAAGGAGGGAGTGGGGGGATGGGGATGGGGAGCAGAGGAAAAGGGGGGCTCAGTCTGGGAAGGCCTCCTGGAGGAGGTGAGCTCTCAGTAGGGCTTTGAAGGGAGGAAGAGAGATAGTTTGGAGGATGTGTGGAGGAAAGGCATTCCAGGCTAGGGGGAGGACGTGGGCCAGGGGTCGATGGCGGGACGGGCGAGAATGAGGCCCAGTGAGGAGGTTAGCGGCGGCAGAGGAGCGGAGGGTGCGGGCTGGGCTGTAGTAGGAGGGAAGTAGGGGTGAGGGGATTAAGAGTTTTGAAGCCGATAGTGAGGAGTTTTTTTTCATGTGAAGGTTGATAGGCAACCACTGGAGATTTTTGAGGAGGGGAGTGACATGCCCAGAGTTTTTCAGTACAAAGATAATCTGGGCAGCAGAGTGAAGTATAGACTGAAGCGGGGAGAGACAGGAGGATGGGAAAATCAGGAAGGAGGCCGATGCCGTCATCCAGTCGGGATAGGATGAGAGATTGAACCAACAAGATAGCGGTTTGGTTGGAGAGAAAGGACGGATTCATAATGTGACTTTTGGGTGATGACAGGCGCATCACAGGGAATTATGGGTAATTTCAAGATGAGCGCACCTATGAGTATAATAGAACAATAAACAGACACATTCCCTGCCCACAGTGAGCTTACTATTGATTGATTCATTTTCAGATATTGGGCTTTCTTTTCTCAACCGAACCTGCAAGTGTCTCTTCTGCTGTCTTTTAGATACTGTTGTGGTCTGGCAGCAAAGTGTTCGAAGAGCTCACAGACATCGAGAGACAGTTTCACAAGGCTCTCTATACAGTCCGCGCCTTCCTCAACTGCGACAGATACTCCGTGGGCCTTTTGGACATGACCAAACAAAAGGTGTGTGCATCTCGAAATTACCCTTAATTCCCCGTGATGCGGACTCCATCTTAGGTGGCAACCAGGCCACAGCAG
The DNA here is from genome assembly GCF_015852505.1 of Tachyglossus aculeatus. Taxonomy (NCBI): domain Eukaryota; kingdom Metazoa; phylum Chordata; class Mammalia; order Monotremata; family Tachyglossidae; genus Tachyglossus; species Tachyglossus aculeatus. Next base: position 19,852,412 of record NC_052101.1, on the reverse strand, counting down.
AAAAATTTCTGAATAGCGTGAGCTCTGATGTAATTCATCGTTCTTTATGGAGTCATTCTTTATGGATGTCGATGATGATAATCATAACTGTGGTATTTGAGCACTTTCTGTGGGTCAAACAATGCTGAGGACTGAGGTGGATACAATCAGATCAAACACAGTCCCTGTTCCACGTGGGGCTCGGAGTTTAAGGGAGAGGGAGAAGACATATCTTCTCAGGTTTACAGATGAGGTAACCGAGGCATAGAGGAGTTAAGGTGCTTGCCTAATCAATCAGTCAGTCATATTTATTGAAAGCTGACTATGTGCAGAGCGCTGTACTAAGCGCTTTGGAGAGTACAATGCAACAATAAACAGACACATTCCCTGCCCACAACGAGTTTACACGGCAGGCAGTATTAAAACTCAAGTCTCCTCTATCCCAGTACAGCACACTTTCCACAAGGCCACACTGTTATTTGCCAAGCAATCTGGGCCCTCTTCTCTTTGTTACAAAGTGCGCTGGAGTTACAGTGGTCACTACCCAACAAAGTGATAGCCCCTTAATTTAAAAAGGAAATTGAAAAAATTCAATCTGACGCGCTGGGTACCGATATATATCTTGGGTAGACAGACTACTAGATTAGACCACTAAAAGAGACATAAAAAGTACACTGACTCTCGGAGTTAAATTAAAATCCTCTCACGAGCTACATGGCGATGGTCTGGGGGCATTTATCTCAAATCTTGCTGAACAATAACCGGACACAGTGGTTGTGGTGGAACCTTATTCTAGAAATATTTTCTCTTGTCTCTGGCACACCCTCTTTCCTACTTCTCATTCTACTTTCTAACATTTGGGTTGGATAAAGTTCAGTTCCGAGAGTGTCTTGTTTCACGGCATTTTCCCCAGTCAGTGAGGAGAAGCTAGGCAGCTGTGCATGTTAGGGAAACTCTGGAAATAAGATCAGCAAGACAGCACATTAACAAGGACATTAAACACAACTGCCCAGTATATAGCAGCATGGCCTAGTGGAAAGATCCCGGCCCTGGGATCTTTCTAGTTCTAGTTCCAGCTATGCCACTTGTCTGCTGTGTGACCTTGGACAAGTCACTTAACTTCTCTGTGCCTCGCTTCTTCTATCCGCAAAATGGGGATTCAATTCCTGCTCTCCCTCCTACTTAGACTGTGAGCCTCATGTGAGATGTGACTATCTTGTATCTACCCCAGAGTTCAGTACAGTGCTTGGCACACAGTAGACGCTTAACAGATATAATTATTATTATTATTGTCATTACTGTTGTTATTATTCAGATGTCTGCATTGAAGTTAAATGGTATTCAAAATGAGAGAGGGGTGTTTTGATGATCCAGAGGTGTATTTTGGCGTGTTTTGGCGAAGCAAGCTCTCCTATCCAGTTCCATGTGGATCTGTGCTCCTATAATTCCCCACAATGTTCAGATCAATAACTCTTCTTCACCAGCTGATGATCTGCCCGGTCACTTGAGGAATCAATATATGAAATTGGTACATTGGAATTTTCATTTCTGAATTTTCATTTCTGAAAGCCAATCTGACGATAAAAGTTTTTGGGTTTTTTTTTTCCCTGAGAGGTCCTTACTACCCTGAAACATCTGGCAGAAATTAAGTTGAGCAAGAACAAGAGGAAGAAGTATCATGGCCTAGTTGAAAGAGCTCGAGTCTGGAGTCGGAGGACTCCTTCTAGTTCTATTCCCGGCTCTGCTACTTGCCTGCTGTGTGACCTTGGGCAAGTCACTTAACTTCTCAATTACCTTATCTGTAAATTGGGGATTAAGACTGCGAGCCCATGTGGGACATCAACTGTGTCCAATTTGACTATCTTATTTCTACCCCAGTGCTTAATACTGTGCCTGGCAAAGAAGAAAAGTGATTTTTACTGAGCATCTACTGAGAGCAAAGCACCATACTAAGCATTTGGGAGAGGACGACAAAAGGACACATCCTCTGTCCTGAAGGAGCTCAAAATCTAAAGGAAAGACTGATAGATGAGAAAAAGCTGGAGTGAAAATCAATCAATCAATCAATCGTATTTATTGAGCGCTTACTGTGTGCAGAGCACTGTACTAAGCGCTTGGGAAATACAAGTTGGCAACATATAGAGACAGTCCCTACCCAACAGTAGGCTCTCAGTCTAAAAGAGTGGGCTCACAGTCTAAAAGAGACTGTGAAAATGAGATTCAATTTCAGAAAACACATTTAGAGAGAGGTTGGGCTTGGAGCAGTGGTGATGTCTAGACCATATCTGAGCTTCTCTTCACCTCAAACCCTCATGTTCCACTAGTTCTTAGACTGTGAGCTCCATATGGGACAAGGACTGCATCCAACCTAACTTGCATCTCCAGCGCTTAGAACAGTGCTTTGCACATAGTAAGCCTTAATAAATGCCATCATTATTATTACCCCAGTGCTTAGAACAGTGCTTGAACCCATAATAAGCACTTACTGGGGAAGCAGCGTGGCTTAATGGAAAGAGCACGGGCTTGGGAATAAGAGGACATGGGTTCTAATACCAGCTCCACCACTCATCTGATGTGTGACCTTGGGCAAGCTGCTTAACTTCTCTGAACCTCATTTACCTCATCTGTAAAATGGGGATGAAAACTGTGAGCCCCACGTGGGACAACCTGATTACCTTTGATCTACCCCAGTGCTTAGAACAGTGCTCAGCACATAGTAAGCTCTTTAACAAATACCATAATAGTAATAATAATAATTTAACTAATAATAATAATGGCATTTATTAAGCGCTTACTATGTGCAAAGCACTTTTCTAAGTGCTGGGGAGTTTACAAGGTGATCAGGTTGTCCCATGTGGGGCTCACAGTCTCAATCCCCATTTTCCAGAGGAGGTCACTGAGGCCCAGAGAAGAGAAGTGACTTGCCCAAAGTCACACACCTGACAAGTGGCAGAGCTGGGATTTGAACCGCTGACCTCTGACTCCAAAGCCGGGGCTCTTTCCACCGAGCCATGAAATGCCATTAAGAAAAAACCCCTCTATTTTCCCATAAATGTCTCTTCCTTCCCCTCCCCTTCTCCTTCTTCCCTGATCCATTATGAAACCACCTCATCAGTGCTAACAGCTTTCCATTGTTATCTTTCTCAGGAATTTTTTGATGTGTGGCCGGTCTTGATGGGAGAAGCCCCCCCCTACTCCGGACCCAGAACCCCAGATGGAAGGGTAGGCTGCTTCATTTCTTTTTCCAGACAGATTTCTAAGTGAAGTACAGGGAAACTGATGGCCAAAGGAACTGCCAAATTCTTTCATTCACTCATTCAATCATATTTATTGAGTGCTTACTGTGTGCAGAGCACTGTACTAAGCACTTGGGAAGTACAAGTTGGCAACATATAGAGATGGTCCCTGCCCAACAATGGGCTCACAGTCTAGAAGGAGGAGACAGATGACAAAACAAAACAGGTGGACAGGGATCAAGTCATCAGAACAAATAGAATTAAAGCTAGATGCACATCGTTAACAAAATAAATAGAATAGTAAATATGGACAAGTGAAATAGAGTAATAAATCTGTACAAACATATATACAGGTGCTGTGGGGAGGGGAAGGAGGTAGGGTGGGGGGAGGAGGAGAGGAAAATGGGGGCTCAGTCTGGGAAGGCCTCTTGGAGGAGGTGAGCTCTCAGTAGGGCTTTGAAGGGAGGAAGAGAGCTAGCTTGGCGGATGGGCAGAGGGAGGGCATTCCAGGCCAGGGGGAGGACGTGGGCCAGGGGTCGACGGCAGGACAGGCGAGAACGAGGCATGGTGAGGAGGTTAGCGGTGGCAGAGGAGCGGAGGGTGCGGGCTGGGCTGGAGAAGGAAAGAAGGGAGGTGAGGTAAGAGGGGGCGAGGGGATGGACAGACTTGAAGCCCAGGATGAGGGAAGGTGAGGGAAAATGTCTAGCCCTTTCATCTTCACCCAAAGAACCTCCTTTCTCAAAACTTGTTTCCCAATCAACTGTAAAGGAGCAGCACGTGATAAACACCTCTTTCCCTCTATTCAAACAACATGCTGCAGAATCTCCGTAACCTGGTTTGGGCCAAAAGCAAAGACCACCAAAGCCACTAAGGGGCACAGGGGGTGAGTTGAGGAGGTTTTAAAGGAGAGAAGGGTTTCTGCCTTTAGAACAGATGGAGTCTCCTGTCAAGAACAACGAACGAAACTATCCTGCACCTCCAAGACCACCGCCTGCATGCTGGATTTGATTATAGGACAGTTTATTCCACTCTCCTGTCCCTTCCAGCCATATGGCTCAGTGGAAAGAGCCCGGGCTTGGGAGCCAGAGGTCATGGGTTCTAATCCTGGCTCCTCCACTTGTCAGCTGTGTGACTTTGGGCAAGTCATTTCACTTCTCTGGGCCTCAGTTACCTCATCTACAAAATGGAGATTGACTGTGAGCCCCACGTGGGACAGCCTGATCACCTTTTATCCCCCCGAGTGCTTAGAACAGTGCTTCACATATAGTAAGCACTTAACAAATGCCATCATTATTTATATTTCCATCAGGGCAAAATGGAAAGCGAGTGAGTAAATGGGACTTCTATAAACACAGGTTGGAAATGAGAGGTTAAGACAGTGAGCTCCATGTGGGACATTAACTGTGTTCAACCTGATTATCTCCTATCTATCCCACAGTGCCTAGCTCATAGTAAGTGCTTAATAAATGCTATTATACATTAGTAAATGCTATTATACATATATAAATATACATATATATACATATATATGTATATATATATATATATTATGTGTCTTCAAAGACCATTGCATTGATGGAATTTGACTAGTCATCTTTAAAATTCCACTTTGACAGGATGCCACGTAACAGCTGACTATTATTTTCTCTAGTCTTCTTTTAGATAGGCCATTTTGGCAAAAGCTGAATTACTGACAACTCTGAAGACTGCTGGTCATTTGAAAGCAGTTGATCTTTATGGCAAAAGCTGAATTACTGACAACTTCGAAGACTGCTGGTCATTTGAAAGCAGTTGATCTTTATTTGTTATATATATATTGTTCCCCAACTTCACTCAATCATTTACAAATTCAAATGACTGCTGGTCATTTAAAAGCAGCTGCTCTCCCAAAAGCAGATTTGAGCATCAGCTAATTCTTATGTTTTGCCTTTCAAGAGTTTAGATCTTTTTACATTTGTAGTGATAAAGCTGATGATTATGGAAGAAGCATGTTGGTAACGGAATGGATTCTGAGGTTGCTGAACTAGTGGAAAGTTATATGTTTCCTTGTGCTACAGTGACTCTGTTTGATTCCTTATTCTTTTCCCTGAAACTCTAGTTTTCACTTTATGTAAATGATTAGGTGAAGTTGGGGAATAAAGAAATGGGGATCATCATCATCAATTGTATTGAAGGCTTACTCTGTGCAGAGCACTGGACTAAGCACTTGGGAAAGTACAACAGAGTTGGTAGACATGTTCCCTGCCCACAGCAAGCTTACAGTCTCCTACAGACCCCTATAATCTGACTTTAACCAAGATCCTATAAGCCAATCAGTATTTTCCTCCCTGGGAGTTAGAAACTACTTGCATTCCCCTCTATTTAAAAAAGTGGTATTTATTAATTTGTTTTACAGTGCCTGGCATATAGTATATGCTAAACAAATGCCATCATTATTATTATTATTTAAGCTCTGGTGCAGATACAAGATAGGCTGGACACAGTGCTTAAACCACATGGGGTTCACCGTCTTAATTCCCATTTTGCAGGAGAGGTAACTGAAGCCCAGAGAAGTGAAGTGACCTGCCCAAGCTCACCCAGTAGACAAGTGGCAAAGCTGGGATTAGAATCCAGGTCCTTTGATTCCCAGGCTCTTTTCACTAGGCTACACCACTTCCCTCGTGGGATTTGTGTGGTGGTTTAACCCCAAAGTGATATTCCTTCTCAGAGTGGCTCTTTGTTTTTGGAGTCCTCATTCTCGGAGTCATCTGTTGCTATATAGCTCAGTGGCAGATATTAGGACGTTTTTCTGGAGCGGAGCCTATTGACAAATGATACCCCCATGAGATTCCCTTCCAGTTTCAACCCTCGTGTTTCTTCTCCTCCTCTCTGGCTCTTTTTAACTTATCCCCCTTCGTTCTGTTCTCTTTCCACCCTGTTTCCCTTTTCTCTCTCCATTCTCCTCACCATTCTAGCCCGCTGCCTGTGTTTGCTTTTGGCCCTGGGTACTGACTATGAAATCCCAACTCTGGAACAGGGAGAGGGCCGACAGGAATCATGCATGAATGGAGTTTGGGGGGACAACTCTGCCTAGCCCTGATGTTCTTTGTAACACATCAACTGGTCCACAGAGTACCTTCCCACCCCCAGCCCCCTGATTAGCATTTACTAGCTGGATTCAGAGTCAGGGAAGTTTGTATGGAAGTATGCAAAAGGATCAGGGAACCTTGTGGGGGAGAGTATTACTCATAAAACATCAGCTGGGAGCCTCCATCTTAGGACAATGAATAATACGAAATTAAAAAAAAAATGCATGGTCTCTATTAAGGACCAAAACTTCTCCAGGGCTTGACATTAGGAGAACTTCAGACTGATTTCTGCCAAGTGTGAGTATTTGATAATGTGCCATATACAGTGACCTCAATACCGTTTCACTGTTGCAGGCTCCACAGCTGGACCGTCTCTATATGTTGCCAACTTGTACTTCCCAAGTGCTTAGTACAGTGCTCTGCACACAGTAAGCGCTCAATAAATACAATTGAATAAATGAATGAATGTTTTTGCCCTTCTCTCTATCATGTAACTAACACTCGGTTCTGGAAACTTTTGAGATAGAGTAACTGTCCAATAATAGTAGCTGCCCAGTAAATTGCATTTCACTGGCAACTTTGCAGTTAAACTCTTGCCATAGTTATTAATTAAAACTCATCCCCTAAAGTTTCCAGTTTTCTTTCAATCTCATATGAAAGCGTATGTGCATCTGTTTGGTAGACTCCATTATCATCTGGTTAAGTGGAAGGCACCGTGGGATTGCTGAAGTCATGAACTGATCGCATTTTTTCACACAGAAACAAATGACCAGTAAAATAGTGAGGTTGATTTAAATTCAGTGTAACTTTTTCTTTTGTTTTCAGGTGTTTATATATTTATATAAATCAAGGCTAGGTATATAATTAGTTGTAGTTGTTATAGTTCCCACCCATTTGAAATATTGTTGAAACTCTTGCTCATGACCAGAGACTATGAAGCTGACCCCTGGATATTTTAGGCAATAGAAGCCAAAATTAATGTTGTGCTTATTGCCCCTTCCACTCATTATTTCCTTCCTCCAGGAAATCAACTTTTACAAAGTCATTGATTACATCTTACATGGCAAAGAGGACATTAAAGTGATCCCGTAAGTTCCAAGTTGAGTTCTTATGACTCTGCTCATCCAGCGAAGGCTTACTTCAAACTTAGTAGTAGTAGTCGTAATAATAGTCATAGTGCTATTTGTTGCTAGTAGTAGTAATGGTAATAGCATTTTTTAAGTGATTACTGTGTGCAGAGCACTGTACTGCTAAGTACAGTCCTCCTCCTCTCCTTGTTCTTTTCCTCCTCCTCCTCCTCCTCTTCTTTTCATTGTTCTTTTCCTCCTCCTCTTCCTCCTCCTCCTCTCCTCCTCCTCCTCCTACTTTTTTCTCATTTGTTAGTGAATTTGTTTCACAATGAATTTGAATGCACTACTTTCTCCTGCTTTCCCCCACCTCACTTTTCCCTTTTTTATGGTAATAATAATAAATATTAATGATGGTATTTGTTAAGCACTTACTATGTGCAAAGCACTGTTCTAAGTGCTGGTATTTGTTGAGCACTTATTATACAGTTTATGATACAGGTGAGTATCAAACATGGACCCTGTCCCTCAAGGGGCTCACAATCTAAGAGTAATTCAAAGCAATCTTATAATATTAAATAAATGATTTGTAGTTTGTAGTTATTTAATTGTATTAACATTTTGTCCAATATAGCTAAGCAATAGCCTTATTCTTAAAACATCCTGAAACAACTAAACTCCTTTTGAGCATCTCCTTGCACCTTTGAAGTCACCTCTACTTATCCGTTTCTTGAAAATCAAAGCAAACTCAGTCACAAGGCCAATAATCCTGAGGACCAAAAGGTGAATTTACACGGTGGTCTATGTAGCAAAAGATCACAAATCCTTTACAGTCCTTCAATTCTTGTCACATCTAGAGGAAATCAGGGGTGAGACTTGATCTCAGAAACTTCAATCAGGAATCAACTCTGTTAGCCAAGGGAAGGAGGATGGAGAAAAAAATGATAGCATTTATTAAGCACTTACTATGTGCAAAGCACTGGTCTAAGTGCTGGGGAGGTTACAAGGTGATAAGGTTGTCCCACGGGGGGGCTCACAGTCCTAATCCCCATTTTACAGATTAGGGAACTGAGGCCCAAAGAAGTTAAGTGACTTGCCCAAAGTCACACAGCTGACAAGTGGCGGAGTGGGATTTGAACCCATGACCTCTGACTCCAAAGCCCAGGCTCTTTCCACTAGGCCAGGAAACCAGAGGCAGGGTCAGGAGTTAAGTTGTTTCAAGGTGTTTTAAGAAGAAAGTAAGGTTATTGCTAACGTATATTGGACAAAATTTTCAATACAATGAATAAATGATTACAAATTACAAACCCTCCTCCTCTTTTTCTTCTTCTTCTGCTATTTTGAGTCTCAGGTGGCTGGGTTGAGAAGCACTTTCCAAACAGACAACCATCAGTGAAAAATAACCCACATTTCCAAAAATCCAGACCAGCACCATAACAATGTACATTCTTTGCTTTAACAGGAATCCAACTCCCGATCACTGGGCCTTAGTTAGTGGCCTCCCAGCCTATGTTGCCCAAAATGGCCTGGTGAGTATTGGATGAGAAAAAGGCTCAACTCTCACTCAGGTTTGAAAGGATTTGGGAATGGAAAGGGAAGGGGAAGAATGATACATAGAAGTTGTCTTTACTCTGTCTCTCTGTTTATAGATTGCTTGTAGACATTAGACTGTGCCTATTGAATATCTGAGTAGAACTACTGACACTCTCAAAATATCAGTTAGCATCAATAATATGTTACTCCTTTGTGGTTTCCAGATCTGCAACATTATGAATGCTCCTGCAGAAGATTTTTTTGCATTTCAGGTAATGTAGCTATCTGATCATATTCCCAATTGAGAAGTAGCGTGAACTCTCATCACTACTGAACAGAGATGCAATTTAAGTGAAGGGGAAAAGATAAATGGTAAAAGGATAGATGAGCCAATGAATAATAATAATAATAATAGCATTTGTTAAGCGCTTACTATGTGCAAAGCACTATTCTAAGCGCTGGGGAGGGGAAACAAGGTAATGAGGTTGTCCCATGTGGGGCTCACAGTCTTAATCCCCAATTTACAGATGAGGTAACTGAGGCTCAGAGAAGTTAAGTGACTTACCCAAGGTCACACAGCAGACATGTGGCGGAGCCGGGATTCAAACCTATGATCTCTGACTCCAAAGCCCGTGCTCTTCCCACTGAGCCACTCTGCTTCTCCGAATGAGATGAATGGCAATCGCCAAAAAGATCATTAAATCCAGTAAATAATAATAATAATAATTGTAGTATTTGTTAAGCACTTAATACGTGCCAGGCACTGTACTAAGGTAATCTGGTTGCACACAGTCCTTATAATAAAAACAATGGCATTTATTAAGTGCTTACTATGTGCAAAGCACTGTTCAGGTTACAAGGTGATCAGGTTGTCCCACGGGGGACTCACGGTCTTCATCCCCATTTTACAGATGAGGGAACTGAGGCCCAGAGAAGTTAAGTGACTTGCCCAAAGTCACACAGCTGACAATTGGCGGAGCCGGGATTTGAACCCATGACCCCTGACTCCAAAGCCCGGGCTCTTTCCACTGAGCCACGCTGCTTCTGCTTAACTCACATAGGGCTCGCAGTCTTAATCCCCCTTTTACAGATGCAGTAACTGAGGCCCAGAGAGGTGAAGTGTCTGCCCCAGGACATATAGCTGATAAATGGCAGAGTCTGGATTAGAACCCAGATCTTTCTGACTCCCAGTCAATCAATGTCATATTTATTGAGTGCTTAGTATGTGCAGAGCACTGTAGTAAGTGCTTGGGAGATTATAGCATAACAATATAACAGACACACTCCCTGCCCACAATGAGCTTATAGCCTAGAGAGTGAGACAGGCATTAATATAAATAAATAAATTAGGGGTATGTGTGTAGTTTCTGGGGGGCTGGGGTGTGTGATAAAAAAGGGATTAAAAGTGATGCAGAAAGGAGTGGGAAAAGGGGACAAGCGGGTTTAGTCAGGGAAGGTCTCTTGGAGAAAATGTCCCTTCAATAAGGCTTTGAAAGATATGAATGTGGGCGAGAGGTCAGAGGCGAGATAGATGAGATGGAGGTACAGTGAGAAGGTTGGCATTACAGGAGCCAAGTATGCGGCCTGGATTTCAGCAGGAGAGCAGAAAGGGGGAAGGTGATCGAGTGATTTAAAGCCAGTAAAATACCATTAACCGGTTCTTGAGGATTTGGGAAACATGGACTGAATGTTTTTGTAGAAAAATGATCCAATCAGCAGAATGAAGTATGGACTGGAGTGGGGAGACACAGGCGGCGGGGAGGTCAGCGAGAGGGCTGATAATAATAATAATAATAATAATAATGTTGGTATTTGTTAAGCGCTTACTATGAGCCAAGCACTGTTCTAAGCGCTGGGGGAGATACAAGGTAATCAAGGTTGTCCCACGTGGGGCTCGCAGTCTTAATCCCCATTTGACAGATGAGGGAACTGAGGCACAGAGAAGTGAAGTGACTTGCCCAAAAACACACAGCTGACAAGTGGCAGAGCCGGGACTAGAACCCATGACCTCTGACTCCCAAGCCTGAGCCACGCTGCTTCTACTGATGCAGTAATCAAGGCAGGATAGGGTAAGTGCTTGGATGAAAGTGGTAGCAGTTTGGATGGAGTACAAAGGGCGGATTTTAGCAGTGCTGTGAAGGTGGGACCGACGGGATTTGATGACGGATTGAATGTGTGCAGCGTGGCTCAGCGGAAAGAGCCCGGGCTTTGGAGTCGGAGGTCATGGGTTCAAATCCCAGCTCTGCCACTTGTCCACTGTGTGACTTTGGGCAAGTCACTAAACTTCTCTGGGCCTCAGTGACCTCATCTGTAAAATGGGGATGAAAACTGTGAGCCCCACGTGGGACAACCTGATCACCTCGTAACCTCCCCAGCGCTTAGAACAGTGCTTTGCATATAGTAAGCGCTTAATAAAGGCCGTCATTATTATCATGTGGGTTGAATGACAGAGAGGAGTCAGGGATAACACCAAGTTTACTGGCTTGTGAGACAGGACGAATGGTGGTGCCGTCTACAGTGATGGGCAAGCCAGGGGGAGAACTCCCAGGCCTGTGCTGTATATCCACTGGGCCACGTTGCTTCTCTTGTAGTAAAGTGACCAAATCAATCAATCAATTGTATTTATTGAGTGCTTACTGTGTGCGGAGCACTGTACTAAGCGCTTGAATGAACCCAGAAGAATCTCAGAAAGGGTTATGATGAATCATGCGTGCTGTGTTTCCAGAGCAGAGTGGAAGAATTTCTTGAGGGTCAACCCCTAAAGTCAAGTATTTGTTTTGCAATGGGGAGATAGGGAGAGGTTGGTTCCCACTCTGGAATGCTTTAAATTTTCTTGCAACTTAACTCTGAGAACTTGTTTAGGCAAGTTTCTGTGAAATTGGGCAGGGCCAGACTGACCCCCCCTTAACAAAGCATCAGTTCCAGGTTTGAATGATTTCAGTCTTCTGCAGATGTCACTGAGGTTTACTGACATAATCTTCATCTTTTTGAAACGTATTATTATTAAATAATAAATAAGTAATATTATATTATAAATAAATAATATTATTAACAATAATGAATTTCAAAAGGATGAGACTGAGCCCCCTCCTTTCTCTCCCGCTCCTCTCCCTCCCCATCCCCCCCGCCTTACCTCCTTCCCCTCCTCACAGCACCTGTATATATATATATATGTATATATATATATATGTTTGTACATATTTATTACTCTATTTGTACATATTTATTCTATTTTATTTTGTTAATATGTTTTGTTTTGTTCTCTGTCTCCCCCTTCTAGACTGTGAGCCCACTGTTGGGTAGGGACCATCTCTAGATGTTGCCAACTTGTACTTCCCAAGCACTTAGTACAGTGCTCTGCACACAGTAAGTGCTCAGTAAATACAATTGAATGATTGAATATTATTATTATTAATGGTATTAAGCACTTACTATGTGCCAGGCACTGAACTGAGCACTGGGATGGATACAAGCAAATTGGGTTGAACACAGACCCTGTTCCACATGGGGCTCACAGTCTCAACCCCCACTTTACAGATGAGGTAATTGGGGCACAGAGAAGAGAAGTGACTTGTCCAAGGTCACACAGCAAGCACCTGGCAGAGTCGGGATTAGAACCCAGATCCTTCTGACTCCCAGGACTGTGCTCTTTCCACTAGGCCATGCTGCTTCTCTAACTTCTAATCACAATCTACCTTTATGTAGAAAGAACCTCTGGATGAGTCTGGGTGGACGATTAAAAATGTCCTTTCCATGCCGATAGTCAATAAGAAGGAAGAAATCGTTGGCGTTGCCACATTTTACAATCGAAAAGATGGAAAACCCTTTGATGACATGGATGAAACACTAATGGAGGTACGTCCTGCAAACTAAACATCCTTTCTGTTTGGGATCATACAGAGAGAAGCAGCATGGCTCAGTGGAAAGAGCCTGGGCTTGGGATTCAGAGGTCATGGGTTCTAATTCCGGCTCCACCACTTATCTGCTGTGTGACCTTGGGCAAGTCACTTCACTTCTCTGGGCCTCAGTTCCCTCGTCTGTAAAATGGGGATTAAGACTGTGAGCCCCCCGTGGGACAACCTGATCACCTTGTATCCCCCCCAGCTCTTAGAACAGAGATTTGCACATAGTGAGCGCTTAACAAATGCCATTATTATTATTATTATTATTATTATTATTATAGAAAACGTGTCCTTGACCAGCTTGAACAAAACAGTGAGGCGCATTTGCTATTGAAACGTATTGTACAATTAGAGAATGTTTTATTTATGTTTGAGTGGGTATACTTTCTATTTAAGGAAGACATCTGGAACTGCTTCATCAGAGCGGAGTAAAAATTCTCCCAAGAAATGTCATTTTCGGTCCATTCACTTCTTGCATCAAGCTTTCTTTGGTTGCTTTCTTGGAGATGTGGGTTTGTGTCCAACCTTCCTAAAAACTCAGTACACAAAAAAGCCTGCCGTGGGCCATGTGGCTAAATGTTTAGTGCAGGAATTCCTAGTTGTTAATAATAATTGTAATCATTTTGAGTATTTATTGAGCACTTACTGTGTGCAGAGCAATGTACTAAGCGTTTGGGATAGTAAATTCACTCAATCGTATTTATTAAGCGCTTACTGGGTGCAGAGCAATGTACTAAGCGTTTGGGTGAGTAAATTTATTCAATCGTATTGAGCGATTACCGTGTGCAGAGCACTATACTAAGCATTTGGGAAGTACAAGTCGGCAACATATAGAGAAGGTCCCTACCCAACAATGGGCTCACATACACAGACACATTCTCTCCCCACAACGAGCTCTCCCAAGTGCTTAGTAGAGTGCTCGGCACACAAAAAGTGCTCAAAAATATGACTGAATGAATAATAATAATGGTGACATTTGTTAAGCGCTTACTAATAGTGATGGTATTTGTTAAGCGCTTACTATGTGCAAAGCACTGTTCTAAGCGCTGGGGGGATACAATGTGATCAAGTTGTCCCACGTAGGGCTCACAGTCTTAATCCCCATTTTTACAGATGAGGTAACTGAGGCTCAGAGAAGTTAAGTGACTTGCCCAAGGTCACACAGCAGACTTGTGGTGGAGCTGGTATTCGAACCCACGACCTCTGACTCCAAAGCCCGTGCTCTTCCCACTGAGCCACCATGCTTCTCTAGGTGCAAAGCACTATTCTAAGCACTGGGGATGTTCCAAGGTGATCAGGTTGTCCCACGGGGGGCTCACAGTCTTAATCCCTGTTTGACAGATGAGGTAACTGAGGCACAGAGAAGTGAAGTGACTTGCCCAAAGTCACACAGCTGATAATTGGCAGAGCCGGGATTAGAACCAAGCCCGTGCTCTTTCCCGTTGAGCCACACTGCTTCTATTTAAGGGGTCCATTAGCTGCCTGGAGTCCTGGGCATGGGGGGCATCAAGTGCAGCGTGGAAGGAGTTGCATATTATGGCACTGGGATTCAGCCACCATGCATAAAACCAAGGTGCCACGTCTCTTTCACTTGGGCTGCCATGATCCCATGGCCAGAAAATGGAAAATAGAATCGCCAGAGGTCTTGAATCGGGGGGAGCCATGGAATCTCCTATTGGCAGCCCCTTCATCAACCTCTCATTCCCTGCTCATTGTGGGCAGGGAATGTGTCTTATATTGAACTCGCCGAAGCATTTAGTACAGAACTCTGCACATGGTAAGGGCTCAATAAATGCGATTGATTGATCATCCTCTATCCCCTCTCACCAGTAACCAGGAAGACCGTGAGAGGAATGCGGGAAACATCAAAGACAAACCTATGCCCCTGACATCATTTGACACAGGGTTGGACTTGCTTTCAAAAGTAATTCTTGGGAACAGTTTTAGGAACCAGGTTTTAGGAACCAGGGCTTGACGGATTTGGTTTGGGGTCTCTGATAAATAGTCCCCCGTATGGCAATCAGCTCTGGGAGACCTTCTCAGTTCAATTATTCCTTGAAACTTCGTGATATGATATATGAGAAGCAGCGTGGCTCAGTGGAAAGAGCATGGGCTTGGGAGTCAGAGGTCATGGGTTCTAATCCCGCCTCCACCACTTGTCTGCTGTGTGACTTTGGGCACATCACTTCACTTCTCTGGGCCTCAGTTGCCTCATCTGTAAAATGGGGATTAAGACTGAGCCCCATGTGGGACAACCTGATTACCTTGTATCCCCCTAGCACTTAGAACAGTGCTTAGCACATAGTAAGCGCTTAACAAAAGCCATCATTATTATACCTGTTTTTCCTGTTCAGGCAAGGCAAGCCAAGTGATAAACACCAATCTTCTCTTTAGTGAATGTAGGAGGGAAAATGAAATGTGAATCCAGTTCCATTTGTTCCAACATTTGGATAACTTGAGAAGTAGCATGGCTCAGTGGAAAAAGCACGGGCTTTGGGGTCAGAGGTATGGTTCAAAACCCAGCTCTGCCACTTCTCAGCTGTGTGACTTTGGGTAAGTCCCTTAACTTCTCTGTGCCTCAGTTACCTCATCTGTAAAATGGGGATTAAGACTGTGAGGCCCCCGTGGGGCAACCTGATCACCTTGTAACCTCCCCAACATTTAGAACAGTGCTTTGCACATAGTAAGCGCTTAATAAATGCCATTATTATTATTATTATAACTTCCTGGATTCCTCCTTCAAATCTCCATGGTGAGTGGAGATTTTAAACCAAAGACAAACTGAGTTATACATTCCAAGGGAAAAGCAGCCCAGCATGACCAGATAGTAAGCCAGTATAACCAGTTCCAACCAGGAAAAGAGACACATCATTCTCTCCCCACATTCCCCATTCTCCACACATTCCCGTGGAGAGCAGAAGACAGAACGGTTGATATTTAGCGATCATATAGTCTTCCTCCATGGAAAAATAGGTTATCAACAGTTGTCAGTGATCAGAGCAGCATGGATTAGTGGAAAGACCCCAGGCTTGGGAGTCAGAGGATATAGGTTCTAATCCTGGCTCCGCCACCTCTCTGCTGTGTGACCCTGGGCAAGCCACTTCACTTCTCTTCGCCTCAGTTACCTCATCTGTAAAATGGGGATTAATACTGTGAACCCCACATGGGACAACCTGATTACCTTGTATCTACCCCAGTGCTTAGAACAGTGCTTGATGCATAGTAAGCACTTAACAAATACCATTATTATTATCAGTATGATTATTATTAATAAATATGGAGTTCCTGCTGTATTTAATTTCTGGCCACAATACAGTCTTTTCTCCCCTGGACAAGGTTCTAACTGTTTACTGAAAGTCAATCTGTTGAAACAGAAGGAAAAATTAAAATATTACTTCTGGCTTGGTCATCGAAGTAACATTAGTCAGAACTTTTATGAGAAGAAGCTGATATTATCCACTGGCCGAAAGCAGCCAGATCTACTTAAATTTACTGAAGCATAAAGGTATCAATCACTAGCATTTAGTCAGTAATTTAATTGAATTAAAGCATTTATTAAGCACTTACTAAGTCAAGCACTGTTCTAAGCACTGGGGTTGATACAAGGTAATCAGGTTGGGCCAATTCCCTGCCCCACGTGGGCTTCACATTTGGAGTTAAGTGATCATTAAGCACTTGAGAAAGAACATAATAATTAGAAGATATGGGTCCTACCTGCAAGGAACTTACAATCTAATGGGGGAGACAGATATTTAAGTGACAAGGGAAGAAATAAAGTATATATGATATGTACATAAGTGCTATGGGAATTTGGGGATTTTAAGGACTGAGGTGACAGGGTTTGAAGACGTTGCCTATGTAACTCAAGTTTCTACATTCATTCATTCAATCATATTTATTGAGCACTTACTGTGTGCAGAGCACTGTACTGTAGCATTCTACATCTTCACAAGCATCCCTACTTGTACAAATTCAGTCTTAGAAATATTACCAAGAGATTTTAAGAAAATAGAACCATTTTGTGGTCATTGATTCCTTGAAAAGAGGGGTTCGGGCACTAAAATATATCAGATTGATTTTCTACTTCACTTATCCCATGCTAAAGGTAACATTGATCTGAGCCAGTTTTCCTTCTCCTTTGAGACTCCCTTGAGTATACAGCATTTGCTTCTGGGTATTGAAATGTAAATTTCTCTGAAGACGGTTTTACCTCATCATTATGGTCTTCACCTGAGAACATAGTGTGATCAAATTAGTAAGATCTTAATCAACAGACTTAATGTTATGCAAATATTATCTTCTGTATCAGTATCAGTTTATTCGTTGAGTGCCTAACGTATGCAATGAAAGCTTGGTTTAACTATTCCTAAAAGAGAAAAGAGTAAGAAGAAACTTTCTAATGATGATGCCCTTTCTTTTTTTATTTAGTCTCTCACGCAGTTCCTCGGGTGGTCCGTCCTAAATCCTGACACCTATGAGTCAATGAACAAACTGGAAAACAGGAAGGATATTTTTCAGGATATGGTAAAATATCATGTAATGTGTAGCAACGATGAAATCCAGGAGATATTGGTGTGTATTTTCCCCCTTATTTTTCCTGCTTGCTCACTTTGACTTCTTTCCTTGATGATGTTATCCTATGCTATTTTGTTATCACTAGGAAAATGTTATACTATCAAATTATGTTATTCTAGAACCATTCAGGAATCTGAGTGTCTCAGGACTGAATGAGGAGTCACCCCACATAACACTTTTTGGGGTGACTCTTGTTCATTAAATGAAAGATTCAAGCAATCGATAGCATTTATTGAGTACTGTGTGCGGAGCACTGTACTAAGTATGCACTTGGGAAATTGCATTACAATAGAATTGACAGACATGATTCCTGCCCTCAAGGAATTTACAATCTGGTGGTGAGGGTGGCATAAGGGAGGCTTCAATCTAGATAATAAACTCCCTGTAGGCAGGGAATGTGGGTACCAACTGTGTTATATTGCATGCTCTCAAGCGCTCAATACAATATTCTGCACACAAAAGGCTCAATAAATACCACTGATTGATAATGGAGAAATTTACGGTCTAGTTCCCTCACCATAAATCACAGCCTATGACAAAATACTCCATCTATGTACACAAATACTAGTCAGAGCCAGACAAGGTAGTAATATCTATCTATCTATCTATCTATCTATCTATCTATCATCATCATCTCTATCTATCTACATATATATTCATGTACAGTTATCTTGCTAGGAATGTCAGACTTTTCTTAAGCCTATTTATAGTGTAGAAATTGAACAAATAAAAAGCTAAGATACTTGATAAAAGAACAGCAAAAAGAGCAAGTGTCAGTTTGGAAAATATTCCACGTTTGTGCCATTGGAAAGAGCAAGGCTAAATTCCACCCTTTATTCTGGTACATTCTGAATGGGGATCAGGATGATGAGCAAATGAAGTTTGGGAAGAATTAGTGGACTTAGAATATAGCAGGCATCCTCAGAGTTCTGAGGAAATTGGGTTCATTTTGTCGGGATGGCTCTTGAAAAATCTTTGCCTCTGCCTTTCCAGAAAACAAGAGAAGTGTATGGAAAAGAACCCAGTGAGTGCGAAGAAGATGAGCTTTTTGAGATCCTCGTAAGTTGGATCAGGGTTTACCTCAGACAACATCCCACCCAGTCCTGGTGATGGGAACCCAAGGAGGGGAATGAGAAATGAGTCTTAAACTGACATGGGAGGGAGGGAAGTTCCATTTCTTCCTTTCAGGGGACAGGGCAGTAGAATAAGAGTCTGAAAATCTGGATTGTCATCCTAATTCTGCCTTACCCTATGACTGGGCCTCAGTTTTGCCACCTCTAGAAGGGGATTCCACCTCTCACTTTGTTGTTGCTGTTGACATCCTTATGGCTAGATCCTTGAAGTGCCAGAGGAATGGAGAAACATCTTGAGACCCTGATGCTCACTGGAGATACCTAAACACCCCACCCTTCTGAACTTAACCACAAATCCGAAGATACCTAAAAATTCCATCTCCTACTCTCTCCCCAGTAACAAGCTAATTTCTTTCCTTTTTTATAGCAAGCTGAACTTCCAGACCCAGAGCAATATGAAATTAATAAATTCCACTTCAGCGATCTGCCCCTGACCGAACTGGAGCTGGTGAAGTGTGGGATCCAGATGTACTATGAACTGAAGGTCGTAGATAAATTTCATATTCCCCAGGAGGTGAGAGCCTGCCTATGATCTTTGGCTTTCTTTCCTTTCTGAAATTTGCCATAACAATAATCCAGAGATGAGTCTTTGGCTCTCTAAAAACTTTGACCCATTTATCATGGACAAGGAATCTTTTCTGAGGGACGTGTACTCTCCTGCAATAATAACAATAAATAATGATAATAACTGTGGTATTTGTTCAGTGCTTACTATATGCCAAGCACTGTTTGAAACACTGGGTTGGATGCAGGGGAATCAGGTTCCACATGGGGCTCACAGTCTAAGTAGGAGGGAGTACAGGAATTGAATCCCTGTTTTGCAGATGAGGGAACTGAGGCACAGAGAAGTTAAGTGACTTGTCAAGGTCACACAGCAGGTATATGGTGGAGCTTAGAGATGAGAGCAGCATGGGGTAGTGGATAGAGCATGGGCCGGAAGTCAGAAGGTCTTGGGTTCTAATTCCTACTCTGCCACTTTATCTACTGTGAGACTTTGGGCAAATCAATTCACTTCTCTGGGCCTCAGTTACCTCATTTGTAAAATGGGGATTGAGACTGTGAGCCCCACATGGAACAGGGACTGTGTCCAACCCGATTTGTTTGTATCCACCCCAATGCTTAGTCCAGTGCCTGGCACATAGTAAGTGCTTACAGTGCTCGGCACATAGTAAGCGCTTAACAAATACCATCATTATTAAATACCACAATTTAATACACCCAGGGCCGGGCCATTTTCACTAGGCCACACTGCTCCCTGTAGCACTTCAATCAATCAATCAATTAATGGTATTTATTGAGCACTTATTCTGGGCAGAGCACTATATTAAGCACTTTGGAGTGCATGTTAGATTGAGTAGACATGATCCTTGCCCACAAGATTTCTATAATCTATAGGGGGAGATACAGATTGTAGGGGGAGACTGCCGACAAAAGCACTTGTATAAAGGGGAAACAACTAAGAATAAGGGTGTGTGCCATGCCCGTGGAAGGTGGCATGAATGTTTCAGGGAGTTCAATCCCAAGTGCATAGATGATGCCAATTGTCAGCTGTGTGACTTTGGGCAAGTCACTTAACTTCTCTGTGCCTCAGTTACCTCATCTGTAAAATGGGGATTAAGACTGTGGGACAACCTGATCACGCAGTGCCTAGAGCAGTAAGTGCTTATTAAATGCCATTATTATTATTATTATTATTATGCAGTAGGAAAGGAAAACAGGGTTTGGGGTTGAGAGATTAATCAGGAAAGGCTGCCCGGAGGAGATGTGATTTTAGTAGGGTTCTGAAGATCGGGAGAGTAATGGTTTGTCAGGTGTGAAGGGGGAGCGAGTTCCAGGTAGGAGGGATGTCATAAGCAAGAGGTTGATGGTAAGAGAGGAAGAGAGCAACGCACAGGAGCCAGGTGTGGGCAGGAGGTGGCCTTTCAGAAAGACTTTGAAAATGAGGAAGGATGAAGCCATGGAGAAGACATCACCTCTTCTCCCCAAAAAGTTTCCAGCTTCTGTTAAATTTATTTTGATCTTGTACTAAGCACCTAGGGCCATGCTGTGTACTCAATAAGTGCTCAGTGAATACCACAGATTGATTGATCACCCCCCCCAAATCATTGACTGGGCCCTTGTTATGAGGGGGAGGAGATCTAGAGGAAGAACAAAGCATGCTCCCTGCCCTCAAAGAGATGATGGTCTCCTGCTTTTCTCTCTTCACAGGCCCTGGTGCGTTTCGTATACTCCCTCAGTAAAGGCTATCGCAAGATCACTTACCACAACTGGCGTCATGGATTTAATGTGGGCCAGACCATGTTCTCTTTGCTGATGGTAGGGTGATGAGCCTTGAAACGGCCGTGATCGGGTTTGAGGTGCAAGGTGTACTTAATAAGCTTCCGAGTGTTCTTCGGGATACAGGGAGCCTTAGTGGAGCCTGAAAGTTATAGACAATCACTGTGCTTCCACTGGAACCTGGTAAAATGACTTTTTTTATGTGGTACTTGATAAGCTCTTACTATAATGCTTAGAACAGTGCTTTGCACATAGTAAGTGCTTTAACAAATGCCATCATCATTATTATTATTATTATAACAATGATGGCATTTGTTAAGCGCTTACTATGTGTGAAGCACTGTTCTAAGTGCTGGGGGGGATACAAGGTGATCAGGTTGTCCCACATGGGACTCACAGTTTTAATCCCCATTTTACAGATGAGGGAACTGAATAATAATAATGGCATTTATTAAGTGCTTCCTATGTGCAAAGCACTGTTCTAAGCGCCGGGGAGGTTGCAAGGTGATCAGGTTGACCTACGTGGGGCTCACAGTATTACTCCCCATTTTACAGATGAGGTAACTGAGGCACAGAGAAGTTGTGACTTGCCCAAAGTCACACAGCTGACAAGTGGTGGAGCCGGGATTAGAACGCATGACCTCTGGCTCCCAAGCCCGGGCTCTCTCCGCTGAGCCATGCCGCTTCTCTTGTTGTACTAAACATTGGGGTAGATCCAAGCTAATTAAATTGGACACAGTCTGGTGGCCCACTTGGGCTCACAGTCTTAATCCTCATTTTCCAGATGGGGTAACTGAGGCACAGAGTAGTGAAGTGACTTGCCCGAAGTCACAGCAGACAAGTGGTGGGTTGGGTTTTAGAATCCAGAATCCCGGAACAATCTGGTCCTATGGTTCTCCTCTCTTTTCTCTCTTCCCGGCCTTCTAGTTGTTGTAGCTCCAAAATGGTGGAAGAGACAAAGAACTGAACTTCTTAAGATGATTCAGGTGGGGAGGAAGGAAAACAGGGGAGTACGTGGAGTTTGGGGCTGGGGGGTGGATTTTGGATTAAACTTCACAAAGCGGAGTGTGCCAAAGAAACCCTGTGGATGAGACTTTTGGCACTGTTGCTCTTTCACCGCACTTTCCTGGCTTCGCATCCTAATTTCCAGCTCTCCTCTTGCTCTTTGGCCTGAACCGGGAAGTTCGGGTCAAGCAGGGCCCCTGCAGCGAAATTTGGAACAGCTTGTTTTGTCTCCGGATATCAGAGATCTTCCAGTCCCGTAGGCCAACGTAAAGGATCAGATTTTTTTCTTCTTGAACGTCTTTGCGGGTTGAATTTTGTCCACAATTAGAGACCTCAACTAGCAAGTTAAACTCTGCGGCTCAGCATTTGACTCCTAGTTTTCAGCTGAGTTGCAGCGTTAGCCCAGTCAGTGGTCAGCAATCCTTTTTTGTAGAACCAAAGTGAAACTCGGAGAAGTCGGTGTGTAAGGAACCAGAAAGTTTATCTCTTCCCCTCCCCGCAAGCCCCAGTTTGAAACCTAATGTCATTAGAGAAGCAGCGTGGCTCAGTGGAAAGAGTGTGGACTTGGAGTCAGGGGTCACGGGTTCTAATCCCGGCTCCGCCACTTGTCTGCTATGTGACTTTGGGCAAGTCATTTTACTTCTCTGGGCCTCAGTTACCTCATCTGTAAAATGGGGATTGACTGTGAGCCCCAGGTGGGACAACCTTAGAACAGTGCTTGGCATATAGTTAAGTGCTTAACAAATGCCATTATTATTATTATTATTAGGAAAAGGGGAGAGAAGAACCAATAATAATTGCGGTATTCATTAAGCACTTTTTATATAATAACAATAATAATAATAATAATAATGGCATTTGTTAAGCGCTTACTATGTGCAAAGCACTGTTCTAAGTGCTGGGGAGGGGAAG
Organism: Tachyglossus aculeatus; assembly: GCF_015852505.1. Lineage (NCBI taxonomy): Eukaryota > Metazoa > Chordata > Mammalia > Monotremata > Tachyglossidae > Tachyglossus > Tachyglossus aculeatus. The sequence continues at coordinate 19,829,725 of NC_052101.1, read as the reverse complement.
CAAGGTAATGAGGTTGTCCCATGTGGGGCTCACAGTCTTCACCCCCATTTTACAGATGAGGGAACTGAGGCTCAGAGAAGTTAAGTGACTTACCCAAGGTCACACAGCTGACATGTGGCAGAGTCGGGATTGGTATACATGCCATTGGTATACGTACATGGTATACATGCCAAGCAGCATACTGATGCCTGGGGTAAATATGAGCTAATCCCACACGAGTCTCACCGTATAAGGGGAAGGGGGAACAGGCTTTTAATTCCCATTTTACAGATGAGAAAACTGAGGCACAGAGAAATTAAGCGACTAGTCTAAGTGCACCCAGCAGGTAAGCGGCGGAGTTGGGATTAGAACCCATGTCCCTTGACTCTCAGGCCCCGGGCTCTTTCCCTTAAGCCATGTTTCTTCTTGAAAAGGGAAAGGAAGAGGGGGAAGGAGGGAGGGTAGAGAAAGAGAATCAGTAGCAAGTAGCCTCATAGAGAAAGCCTGTCAGTGGGCAATGTAGTAATAGTAATTATTAAGCACCTATTCTGTGCAGAAGAGTTTCCTAAGTGCTTGGGAAGAGAGTGATTATCTCTCTGTTGGACATAAATATTACTCTATTATTACTCTATTTTACTTGTACATAGTCTATTTTACTTTGTTAATATGTTTTGTTCTCTGTCTCCCCCTTCTAGACTGTGAGCCCACTGTTGGGTAGGGACCATCTCTATATGTTGCCAGCTTGGACTTCTCAAGTGCTTAGTACAGTGCTCTGCACAGAGTAAGCACTCAATAAATGCGATTGAATGAATGAATGAATAGTAAGCACTTAATAAATGCCATTATTATTATTATGTGTGGAGCACTGCCTTAAATTCTGGGGAGAGTACAAGGCAATAGAGTTTGAAGTCATGACCCCTGCCCACAAGCCCACACACTCAAGTGCTCTTCAGGTTGAGTCTGTGAGCCCACTGTTGGGTAGGGACCATCTCTATATGTTGCCAACTTGGACTTCCCAAGCGCTTAGTACAGTGCCCTGCACAGAGTAAGCGCTCAATAAATATGATTGAATGAATGAATGAATGAAGAGGGAGGGCTTTCCAGGCCAGAAGCAGGTCATGGGCGAGAGTTCGGGCGGTGGGATAGACGAGACTGAAGGATACCTTGTTGCGGTGCGCTATACTAGACACTAGGGAAGTATAGAATAGCCAATTGACACGTTTCCTGTCCACAAGAAGCTCCATTTCTAATGGTTGAGGTGAGCATAAAGCAGTTACAACTAGAAAAACTCTAATCTCAGCTGGTATTTTTATTGTATTTGTTAAGCACTTACTATGTTCCAGGCACTGTACTAATGTAGAGGTAGATATTCGCTTTTCAGTTTGGACGCAGTCCCTGTCCCGCATAGGGCTCACAATCTTAATCCCAATTGTTCAGATGCGGTAACTGAGGCAGAGAGGAGTGAAGTGACTTGCCCAAGCTCACACAACAGACAAGTTGAATCAGCGGGGCTCAGTGGAAAGAACCCGGGCTTTGGAGTCAGAGGTCATGGGTTCAAATCCCAGCTCTGCCAATTGTCAGCTGTGTGACTTTGGGCAAGTCACTTCACTTTTCTGGGCCATCTGTAAAATGGGGATTAAGACTGTGAGCCCCCCCGTGGGACAACCTCCCCAGCGCTTAGAACAGTGCTTTGCACATAGTAAGCGCTTAATAAATGCCATTTTAAAAAAAAGTGGTGGAGCTGGGATTCTAATCAGGTCCTTCTAACTTCCAGGCCTGCGGTCTGTCCACTAGACCACTCTGCTTACCTACACCCAGTCCCAATCCACGTTACTTCCAAGGGTTATACAGCCTGAGGATAATCACTGAACTTTCCCGAGCTTCCGCCTTCCTGTCTCAGGAGAGAACAGGGCCACGAGAATGGTCCCCTACTGGCTTCCCGGGCATTCATTCACTCATTCAATCGTATTTATTGAGCGCTTACTGTGTGCAGAGCACTGTACTAAGCGCTTGGGAAGTACAAGTTGGCAACAGATAGAGACGGTCCCTACCCAACAGCGGGCTCACAGTCTAGAAGGGGGAGACAGACAACTAAACATATTAACAAAACAGAATAAATAAAATAAATATGTACAAATAAAATAGAGTAGTAAATACGTACAAACATATATTCATTCATTCAATTGTATTGAGCGCTTACTGCGTGCAGAGCACTGTACTAAGCGCTTGGGAAGTACAAGTTGGCAACATCTAGAGACGGTCCCTACCCAACAGCGGGCTCACGGTATAGAAGGGGGAGACAGACAACAAAACAAAACATATTAACAAAATAGAATAAATAAAATGAATATGTACAAATAAAATAGAGTAATAAATACGTACAAACATATATTCATTCATTCAATCATATTGAGCGCTTACTGTGTGCAGAGCACTGTACTTAGCACTTGGGAAGTACAAGTTGGCAACATATAGAGACGGTCCCTACCCAACAGTGGGCTCATATATGCAGGTGACAGAAAACAGAAATAGAAAACAGAAACAGAAATCTGGGGAGACGTTGGAGATAACATCCAAAAGGGGCTATCGCTACCTCTCAGCCACACACAGTGCTTTGTTATCGTCATTAGTTAGCACACACAAAATTTCCCAGATTCCCTGATAAATGGAGCCAGCACTTTCCGGACCCTTCTTATCTGACCCAGTACCCAGATCGAAGAAATATTATCGAAACAAGTATGGCTAGTTATTTTCCTGCTGCCCCCCAAATCCTGCCCTCTGAATTCCTAGGCGCCTCTGGAGAAACGTGAAGCTGCGTATCCTGGAGGGAAAAGCGGGAGTCTGGGAGTCAAAAGACAGTGCCTGGCACATAAGTGCTTAACAATTATTTATTATCATTAATTATTACTGTTAACCCCAGCTCTGCAACTTGCCTGCTCTGTGACCCTGAGAAGGTCACTTAACTTCTCTGTGCTTCAGCTTCCTTGTCTTTAAAATGTAAGCTCGCTGTGGGCAGAGAATGTGACTGTTTATTGTTGTAGTGTACTTTTCCAAGAGCTTAGTAAGCACCCAATAATAATAATAATAATGATGGTATTTAAGTGCTTACTATGTGCAAAGCACTGTTCTAAGCGCTGGGGAGGTTACAAGGTGATCAGGTTGTCCCACGGGGGGCTCACAGTCTTTATCCCCATTTTCCAGATGAGGGAACTGAGGCCCAGAGAAGTGAAGTGACTTGCCCAAAGTCACATAGCTGGCAATTGGCGGAGTCGGGATTTGAACCCATGACCTCTGACTCCAAAGCCCGGGCCCTTTCCACTGAGCCACGCTGCTTCTCTAATAAATACGTTGGAATGAATGAATATAATGCAGATTCACACTTGTTCTCCCTCCCCCTTAGACTCAGAGTGCCCTATGGGGCAGGAACTGTCCGACCTGATTATCTCGTATCTACCCCAGTGCTTAGTACAGTTCTTGGCACATAGTAGGTGCTTGATACAATTATTATTATTATCATTCATAATAATAATAATAATGATCTGGCCTGACTTGAACTAATATCAAATGGGTCTCTGCATCACAGTCATCTCCTCCCCTGCACCATCAGCCAGATCATGTTCCCCTTTCTCCCCCACCTCAGAACCAATCAACCAATCAATGGTCAATCACACTTGTCAACTGTGTGACTTTGGGCAAGTCACTTAACTTTTCTGGGCCTCAGTTCCCTCATCTGTAAAATGGGGATGAAGACTGTGAGCCCCATGTGGGACAACCTGATCACCTTGTAAATTCCCCAGCGCTTAGAACAGTGCTCTGCACATAGTAAGCGCTTAATAAATGTCATTATTATTATTATTATCAATGGTATTTATTAATAATAATGGTGGTATTTGTTCATTCATTCATTCATTCAATTCATTCCATCGTATTTATTGAGTGCTTACTGTGTGCAGAGCACTGTACTAAGCGCTTGGGAAGTACAAGTTGGCAACATACAGAGACGGTCCCTACCCAACAGTGGGCTCACAGTCTAGAATTTGTTAAGCACTTACTATGTGCCAAGCACTGTACTAAGCGCTGCGGGGGTTACAAGGTGATCAGGTTGTCCCACTTGGGGCTCACAGTCTTAATCCCCATTTTACAGATGAAGTAACTGAGGCCCAGAGAAGCTAAGTGGCTTTCCCAAGGTCACACAGCTCACGAGTGACGGAGCTGGGATTCGAACCCGTGACCATTTATTGAGCACGGACTGTGTGTAGAGCACTGTACTGAGCACTTTGGAAGAGTATAATACAATAGAATTCATAGGCAGGTTCCCTGCCCACGACGAGCTTACAGTCTAGAGAACGGGCTCACCGTCTAGAGGAACAAAACTTTGGAGACATTTCTAGGAAACGACAACTCGTAAGCACGCTCTGTCCACTTATTTAGACTGGGAAGTTGAAACGTTACTTCACGGATTTGGAGGCACTAGCCATGGTGACCGCTGCTTTCTGTCATGACATCGATCACAGAGGCACTAATAACCTCTACCAGATGAAGTAAGTTTTTTGTTTCGGTTTGGTTTTAATGGTATTTGTTAAACTCTTACTTTGTGCCATTCATTCATTCATTCAATTGTATTTATTGAGCGCTTACTGTGTGAAGAGCACTGGACTAAGCGCTTGGGAAGTACAGTTGGCAACATATAGAGACGGTCCCTACCCAACAGTGGGCTCACAGTCTAGAAGGGGATGCCAGGCTCTGTACTGAGCACTGGGGTAGATACAAGCTAATCAGGTTGGACACAGTCCATGTTCCACATGGGGCTCACGGTCTTAGTCCCCATTGCACAGATTAAGTAACTGAGGCACAGAGAAGTGAAGTGGTTTGCCCAGGGACATACAGCAGGCAAAAGAAGCAGCGTGGCTCAGTGGAAAGAGCCCGGGCTTTGGAGTCAGAGGTCATGGGTTCGAATCCCGGCTCCACCAATAGTCAGCTGTGTGACTTTGGGCAAGTCACTTCACTTCTCTGTGCCTCAGTTACCTCATCTGTAAAATGGGGATTAAGACTGTGAGCCCCCTGTGGGACAACCTGATCACCTTGTAACCTCCCCAGCGCTTAGAACTGTGCTTTGCACATAGTAAGCACCTAATAAATGTCATTATTATTATTATTATTATTATTATTATTATTATTATTATGTGAAGCAGCATGGCTCAAGGGAAAGAGCACAGGCTGGAGAGCCAGAGGTCATGGGTTCAAATCCCAGCTCCGCCACTTGTCAGCTGTGTGACTTTGGACAAATCACTTAACTTCTCTGTGCCACAGTTACCTCATCTGTAAAATGGGTATTAAGACTGTGAGCCCCCTGTGGGACAACCTGATCATCTTGTAACCTCCCAAACAAGTACTTGTTATTGTCACAGAGAAGTGAAGTGACTTGCCCAAAGTTGCACAGCTGACAATTGGCGGAGCCGGGATTGAACCCATGACCTCTGACTCTAAAGCCCGTGCTCTTTCGCAGGGATTAAGCTGACATTGGAAAAAAAAAATCAGGACGTTGGTAATATTAAAAGTTTTTAGGTATTTGAATTTTTTTTTCCTGAAAAATTGTCACCCAGCAAAAATTTGCCCCTCTAGGCTGGGGCCTCTAGGGAAGTCTATCAGCCTGCGTATCCCTTTCCTTCTTTTATTTGCTCAGCAATCCTACCCTTAGAGAGCCCGGTTTACCCCTACAAATAAGCCATTTCGCTTTTCACTCGTCCAACATCTTTGCCCTTTGGAGTGTGTACGATGATCATGAGAGCGTTTAGTGAGGATTTCATGGGGAAAGGGTCTTACTCTTCTGTTTTCAGATCCCAAAACCCACTGGCTAAGCTGCACGGCTCCTCCATTTTGGAAAGACACCACTTGGAATTTGGCAAGACACTGCTGAAAGATGAGGTACAGGCATTCCTTGGTTGGCTCGTCTTTTCTTTGATGCTAGAACATGGTAGCAGCTCCCTTGGCAACGGGATGAAGACCCAAACGTCCTCCAGAATAACCCCTCCCAGGGCATTCAAGCGCTTAGTACAGTGCTCTGCACACAGTAAGTGCTCAATAAATACAATTGATTGATTGATTGATTAGGTTTTCTCTTCAAACTTGCCCGGAGAAGCATTGTTGGCTTAAGACTGTGAGCCCCCCGTGGAACAACCTGATCACCTTGTATCCTCCCCAGCACTTAGAACAGTGCTTTGCACATAGTAAGCACTTAATAAATGCTATTATTATTATTATTATTATTATTATTATCATTATGTGGACTGTGTCCAACCTGATTACCTTGTATCTACTCCAGTGCTTACTACAGTGCCTGGCTCATATTCATTCATTCATTTAATTGTATTTATTGAGCGCTTACTGTGTGCAGTGAACCTGGATGACTCAAGGGATCTCAATCAGGCAGTCGTATTTATTGAACGCTTACTGTGTGCAGAGCACAGTAACAGGCGCTTGGGAGAGTAGAAGCAGCATAATGAATAGAGCACGGGCTTGGGAGACAGAAGGTCATGGGTTCGGATCCCGGCTCCACCATTTGTCTGCTGAGTGAACCTGGGCAAGTCACTTCACTTCCCTGGGCCTCAGTTACCTCATTTGTAAAATGAGGATTTTTTTTTTAATGGCATTTATTAAGCACTTACTATGTGCAAAGTACTGTTCTAAGCGCTGGGGAGGTTACAAGGTGATCAATCAATCAATCAATCATCCCATAGGAGATGTAGAGAAGCAGCGTGGCTCAGTGGAAAGAGCATGGGCTTTGGAGTCAGAGGTCAGGGGTTCGAATCCCAGCTCCGCCAATTGTCAGCTGTGTGACTTTGGGCAAGTCACTTCACTTCTCTGGGCCTCAGTTACCTCATCTGTAAAATGGGGATTAAGACTGTGAGCCCCCCGTGAGACAACCTGACCACCTTGTATCCTCCCCAGGGCTTAGAACAGTGCTTTGCACATAGTAAGCGCTTAATAAATGCTATTATTATTATGTGTACTGCATCCAACCTGATTACCTTGTATCTACTCCAGTGCTTACTACAGTGCCTGGCTCATATTCATTCATTCATTTAATTGTATTTATTGAGCGCTTACTGTGTGCAGAGCACTGTACTAAGAGCTTGGAGAGTACAATTCGGTGACAGATAGAGACAATCCCTACCCAACAATGGGCTCACAATCTAGTAAGTGCTTAACAAATACCGTTTAAAACCAAAACAAAACGAAGGGCCCTGGAAGCTCATCTCTAGCTCTGGAGTATGGGCTAGGAGGGGAGAGAGAGGGGCAACTCCCTAGATAAGAAAAACTGCCAGATACTCAGTTAGGAATTTCTAGTGCCACAGAGGCACTTCCCAGAACAGGCTTTTTTGGCACTCTACATCCCCTTCAAACACCTAGAGAACATTCCCTATTGATTGAAAGCTCACCTCCTCCAGGAAGCCTTGCCACACTGAGCTCCCCCTTTTCCTCTGCTCCTCCTCCCCTCCCCATCACCCCCACTCCCTCCTTCTCTGCTCTACCCCCTCCCCACCCCACAACGCTTCTGTATATATGTACATATTTAGTATTCTATTTATTGTATTAATGATGTGCAGATATCAGTAGTTCTATATATTGATGCCTGTCTACTTGTTTTGTTTTGTTGCCCGTCTCCCCTGAGCCCGTTGTTGGGTAGGGATTGTCTCTGTTTCCGAATTGTACTTTCCAAGTGCTCAGTACAGCGCTCTGCACACAGTAAGCAGTAAATACGATTGAATAAATGAATAAATTTCGCTCTTTGCTGTCACAGGAGGATCATATCCTTAGCAGGAGCTTTGCATACGTCGAGGTGGAGATGCATAAGGCAAACAATAATCTCTGCCCCTGACTGCAGTGAAGAGGACTACTTGTCGAAGAGTCAGCGAGCACTTCTGATCAAACAGTGGTATTTATGGAGCACTTACTGTGGCAGAGCACTGTACTAAGCGCTTGGGCGAGTACCATGCAGCTGAGTTGAGGCCTCTGAGGAAATAAACCCTGCGTTTAGCTAAACCCCAGCTTAGACCGCCTCAGAGTCATCTCTGGGTTTGTAGTGCTTATCACAGAACTTCCACCTTGATGATGCCATGAACCAAGCAGCAGGGAGCAATTTATAATGATAATAGTAATTGTAGTATTTAAGTGCTTACTACATGCCAAGTGCTGTACTAAGCGTTAGGGTAGATACAAAATAATAATCAAGTCCCACCAAGGGCTCAGCCTAAGTAGGAGGGAGAACAGGTATCGAATCCCCATTTTGCAGATGAGGGAACTGAAGTACAGAGAAGTCAAGTGACTTGCCCAAAGTCATACAGCAGGTAAGTGTCAGAATTAGAACCCAGATCTTCTGACTCCCAGGCCTTTCCATGAGGCCACGTTGTTTCCACCTCCATTAATGCTTCACTGCAAAAAAATGCACTGAGCTCCTGGGTAGTCCCCAGCTCATGACATATCTCAGCTTTCAGAAATTGGAATCTGACAGCGACTTTCCACACCTGAGGAAGAACAAACACAAGTAAATAACCCAAATTTGTCCTCAAGCGGGCTGATTTCTCAACCTCCTGTGTCTGCAGACTCAGGAAAATCGTATTATTTATTGCCTTTCTCCATATGGGTTAGCTCACAAATTCCAGTGAGAGAAGCGGTGTAACCTAGTGAAAGGAACACCGATCTGGGATTCAGAGGACCAGGGTCCTAATCCTGGTTTTTCCACATGTCTGTTGTGTGAACGTGGGCGAGTCGCTTCACTTCTCTGTGCCTCAGTTCCCTCATCTGCAAAATGGGGATTTTGTTCCCCCTGTTCCCGCTCCTGCTCAGACTGTGAGCCCCATGTGGGACCTGATTATCTTCTATCTACTTCAGTGCATAGTACAGTGCTTGGTTTAAAAAATATCACTATTATTATTCTTATTACTAACCCGATAGTATTATTATTAATAATGATTATAATGGCATTTATTAAGCGCTTACTATGTGCCAAGCACTGTTCTAAGCACTGGGGGTATACAAGGTCATCAGGTTGTCCCATGTGGGGCTCACAGTCTTCATCACCATTTTCCAGTTTGTACTTCCCAAGCGCTGAGTACAGTGCTCTGCACACAGTAAGCGCTCAATAAGTACGATTGATTCCAGTTGAGGTAACTGAGGCCCAGTGAAGTGACTTGCCCAAGGTCACACAGCAGACAAGTAATGCAGACATTAAGGGCCCCATGGTGTAATGGTTAGCACTCTGGACTCTGAATCCAGCGATCCAAGTTCAAATCTCAGTGGGACCTTAATCTTCCAACTTGTACTTCCCAAGCGCATAGTACAGTGCTCTGCACACAGTAAGCGCTCAATAAATATGGTTGAATGAATGAATGAAGTGGCGGAGCCAGGATTAGAACCCATGACCTCTGGCTCCCAAGCCCGGGCTCTTTCCACTGAGCCACGCTGCTTCTCTACTCCCAAAACCTAGGGTCCCATGACAGGGCAACTCTTATCTTGTCCTCTGAGTCAAATGTTACACCGTCTGACTTAAATGAGGGAAATGCACGGAGTGATGCATAATCATCGCCTGTTTCACTTTCCCCGAGTGAGGTCTCCTAGCTGCATTCAAATCTCACTCTCATTTAGTTGCAATCTCAGTCACCTTGATTTACTTACTGTCCTTCAGATGATCCTGTTACAAAAAGAAAGCTGGATTTTCCAAGTTTGAAGAAGGGAGACAGAAACCGCTTTTCATGCATGACACTTGTTGATTTCTTATTTAATAATAATAATAATAATGATGGCATTTATTAAGCACTTACTATGTGCAAAGCACTGTTCTAAGCGCTGGGGAGGTTACAAGGTGATCAGGTTGTCCCACGGGGGGCTCACAGTCTTAATCCCCATTTTCCAGATGAGGCAACTGAGGCCCAGAGTAGGGACTGTCTCTATATGTTGCCAACTTGTACTTCCCAAGCTCTTAGTACAGTGCTCTGCACACAGTAAGTGCTCAATAAGTACGATTGATTGATTGATTGAAGTGACTTGCCCAAAGTCACACAGCTGACAATTGGCAGAGCTGGGATTTGAACCCGTGACCTCTGACTCCAAAGCCCGGGCTCTTTCCATTGAGCCACGCTGCTTCTCGCTTGCTTGGGATAATTCCCAGGTATTGAGCCCCAAGATCCCAGCAATTAAAAACTTAAAATGAAGGTAACAGGCGTAAAAACTATAGACGAGTTGCTAAATCCCATCCCCTGCAGTGCTCCAATCTAGTTTTTCAGGACCTGGATAAGAAGTCTGGAAGAGATTCCTTTCTGTCTCTTAGTGTGAAGGAGAAAATATTACTCTGGCTTTTGGTTACGATCAAGAACGGTTCTAGTTTTGCTTTTGAATTTCTGTGGAAACCTCTCTGGTCTCGCTTTCCCATCTGTAATCAAGTAACAACACAGGCTTACCCCAGAGGAATGCGGAAAGGATTAATATGAGAAGATGAAGAAGCCCTCTGGAAATATTACTGCTGCATAAATACTGAGCTATTGATGCTATTTCATGCAAAGACAGGCAGGCTTCTTTTAGCTAGATTTTCTCAACTGCATCTGTTTCCTTCTGGGAAAATGTCAGAAGGGTATTTTCCTGATCATGCTCCACTAATGCACTTTTCATGCATTTCCTCTTGGTTTCCTCAGAGTCTGAATATCTTCCAGAACCTCAACCGAAGGCAGCATGAACATGCGATCCATATGATGGATATTGCCATCATCGCTACAGATCTGGCCCTTTATTTCAAGTGCGTATATCTGCCCGGGGACAATTTATATTTATTCAAATCATTTGTAAGGCTTGTGACCGTAGCAAGCTAGCAATTCCACCTTTTACCTTGAAAGAATGAGATCGGCCTCCAGCTTCTTTGTGTGAGTTAGAGAGTCTTAGAGAACCACGGCGACTTTCTGGGGAATTCCAAGGAAAAATACTCTGCCATCAGAACCAGGGAAGAAGCCCCAAGTTCCCTCTCCCAAATGCCCGTTCATTTAATCATATTTATTGAGCGCTTACTATGTGTGGAACACTGTACTAAGTGCTTGAATCTGACTATATTTTTGTTTAGTGGTATTGTTGAGCGCTCATTAAGCACTTAATCTAAATCAGGCACTGTACTAAGTGCTGGGATAGATACAGGATAATCAGTCCATGCCCCACATGGGGCTCATAGCTTTAAGCCCCATTTTACAGATGGGGGAACTGAGGCCCAGAAAAGTGAAGTGACTTGCCCAAGGTCATACAGCAAGTGACGGAGCCAGGATCAGATCCCGGGTCCTCTGACTCCGAGGCCCGTGCTCTTTCCACTAGGCCACACTGCTTCTCTTGTCTTTGGAGTCAGAGGTCATGGGTTCAAATCCCGGCTCCTCCAGTTGTCAGCTGTGTGACTTTGGGCAAGTCACTTCACTTCTCTGGGCCTCAGTTACCTCATCTGGAAAATGGGGATTAAGACTGTGAGCCCCCGTGGGACAACCTGATCACTTTGTAACCTCCCCAGCTCTTAGAACAGTACTTTGCACATAGTAAGCGATTAGTAAACACCGTCATTATTATTATTATTGTTGTCCATAGAAGCAGCATGGCTCAGTGGAAAGAGCCCGGGCTTGGGAATCAGAGGTCGTGGGTTCTAATCCCGCCTCTGCCACTTGTCTGCTGAGTGACCTTGGGCAACTCACTTAACTTCTCTGGGCCTCGGTTACCTCTTCTGTAAAATGGGGATGAAGACTGTGAGCCCCACGCGGGACAGCCAGATTGCCTTGTATCTACCCCAGCGTTTAGAACAGTGCTTGGCACAGTCATTCATTCAATCATATTTATTGAGCGCTTACTGTGTGCAGAGCACTGTACTAAGCACTTGGGAAGCACAAGTTGGCAACATATAGAGACGGTCCCTACCCAACAGCGGGCTCACAGTCTAGACCGTAATTCTTTTAATCCTTGAAGTCTCTGGCCTTCACCAGCCACTGTGGCCTTCAGCGCTTAGAACAGTGCTTTGCACACAGTAAGCACTTAACAAATACCAACAATATTTATAAGCCGAGTTCCCTTCCCCAGGCACACAGGGAAACTCATTGGACAAGGGATCTAAAGCCTCGTGTCTCTCAGGACCACCCCTCCGAGATCCAAGCCATTACTCTGGGAACAGTCTCCCACCAACACACATACCTTTTCCAGATAACCCTTCTGGCAAAGAGCCGGGACCTCCTTGTTCTCTACTTAAAGAGACTTTTCCCAGTGCCCCTCCCAATGTTCCAGGATGTTTTCTTCAGGGGTAGATTTGCAGTAATGTTGTTTAAACAGGTTGGAGATAGTCCACGAGCTAGCGAAGTGCACGGTTTTCATCAATTATAAACTTCCAGCCACCGAGGCCCTCACTCAGATGGTGATTTCTTTGAAACTCCATTAGTTTGCTATGGATTTGGAGATTCTGTAGAGAGCTGTTTCAGTGTTACATCAGAGATCTGTAACAGCAACTGAGGGGAGAGCCTGCTAGGCCAGAGTTCATTGAAGTCTCCATTACAGCAGAGTGGTTTCAAATAATAAAATAATAATGGCATTTATTAAGCGCTTATGTGCAAAGCACTGTTCTAAGTGCTGAAGGCCACAGTGCATAATAATAACAACAATAATAATGGCATTTATTAAGTGCTTACTATGTGCAAAGCACTGTTCTAAGTGCTGAAGTGGCTGGTGAAGGCCAGAGACTTCAAGGATTAAAAGAATGACGGTCCATTTACTGCAAGCCAGTGACCCCTGGCCCTTCCAGTCGATGAGGAGGTGCCACTGGGGATTTTGAGGATAGAAGATGGGGCCAGATATCGTAGGCAAAGGAGGGAATTTTTTTTTAGTTTGTTTTGTTTTCGTGGTATTCATTAAGTGCTTACTACGTGCCAGGCACTGTACTAAGCATTGGGGTACATACAAGTTAACCGTGTTGAACACAGAAGGACACTGAGGTTCAGAGTCATTAAGTGACTTACCCAAGGTCACACAGAAGGCAAGTGGTGGAGCCAGAATTAGAACCCAGGTCCTCTGATTCTCTTTCCAGCATGGTAGGGTCAGGGACCTGATATATCCTATGTTCTCTAGACTCTCGGGTGGCTCCAGGAGGACTTCCCAGACTGAGCCCCCTCCTTCCTCTCCCCCATCCCCCCCCCCATCCCCCGCACCTTACCTCCTTCCGCTCCCCACAGCACCTGTATATATGTATATATGTTTGTACGGATTTATTACTCTATTTTATTTGTACGTATTTATTCTATTTTATTTTGTTAATATGTTTTGTTTTGTTGTCTGTCTCCCCATTCTATTCATTCATTCAATCGTATTGAGCGCTTACTGTGTGCAGAGCACTGTGCTAAGTGCTTGGGAAGTACAAGTTGGCAACATATAGAGACACGGTCCCTACCCAACAGTGGGCTCATTCATTCATTCATTCAATGGTATTTATTGAGCACTTACTGTGTGCAGAGCACTGTACTACGTGCTTGGGAAGTACAAGTTGGCAACATCTAGAGACAGTCCCTACCCAACATCATCATCATCATCATCAATCGTATTTATTGAGCGCTTACTATGTGCAGAGCACTGTACTAAGCACTTGGGAAGTACAAATTGGCAACATATAGAGACAGTCCCTACCCAACAGTGGGCTCACAGTCTAGAGGGGGGAGACAGAGAACAAAACAAAACATATTAACAAAATAAAATAAATAGAATAAATATGTACAAATAAAATAGAGTAATAAATACATACAAACATATATACATATATACAGGTGCTGTGGGGAGGGGAAGGAGGTAAGGCGGAGGGGATGGGGAGGGGGATCTCTCTAGACTGTGAGCCCGCTGTTGGGTAGGGACCATCTCTATATGTTGCCAACTTGTACTTCCCAAGCACTTAGTACAGTGCTCTGCACACAGTAAGTGCTCAATAAATATGAATGAATGAATACAGATTTATTACTCTATTTTACTTGTACATATTTACTATTCTATTTATTTTATTTTGTTAATATGTTTTGTTTTGTTGTCTGTCTCCCCCTTCTAGACTGTGAGCCTGCTGTTGGGTAGGGACCGTCTCTAGATGTTGCCAACTTGTACTTCCCAAGCGCTTAGTACAGTGCTCTGCACACAGTAAGTGCTCAATAAATACGATTGAATGAATGAATGAGAGGCAGGAGGATTGGTGAGAAAGTGTGGCTTAGTCCTTTAGACTATAAGCCCATCGTCTAGACTGTAAGATCCTCCTCTAAACTGTAAGCTTCTCCTTTAGACTGTAAGCTCACTGTGGATAGGGAATGTATCTACTAACCCTATTGTATTGTAGTCTCCCAAGCGCTTAGTACAGTGCTCTGCACACAGTAAGCGCTCAATAAATATGACTGACTGATTGCGGAAAGAGCACGGGCCCCGGGGAGTCAGAGGATTTGGATTCTAATCCTGGCTCTGCCACTTGTCTGCTGTGTGACCTTGGGCAAGTTTCTTCTCTGGGCCTCAGTTACCTCATCTGTAAATTGGGGATTAAGACTATGAACTCATGTGGGACATGGTCTGTGTCCAACCTTGTATTTACCCCAGTGATTAGTATAGTGCCTGGCGCATAGTAAGCGCTTAACAAATACTGTTAAAAAACACTCCTAAAAAACAACAAACTAGCCTCAGGGAGGCCAAATTAAGTGGAGAAACCTAGTAGTGGGAAATTGGGAGAGGGCTGCCTGAGGATTTCTTCATATCTCAGGGGATGCAGACACAGGAAATTCTGATAACCCCTCAACATGTTGGCTGAATTTATGGTCATTAGGGGAGTTCTTGTGAGGGGGTTAGCGGTTCTCTGTTCTTTATCTCCGTTCGAGGTTGAAAGGAGGAACTGGGATTGCATTGCAACACTCCGATTCAGATAATCCTTGAATCACCTCATTTATTATCTGTCCTCTCACTCTGCCCGTCTCCTCTGTTTTCAGGAAGAGAACCATGTTCCAGAAGATAGTGGATCAGTCCAAGACATACGAAAGTGAACAAGAATGGACCCAATACATGATGTTGGAACAAACTCGGAAAGAAATCGTCATGTGAGTGTTCTTCGTTCAACCTCGTTAAGACAGGAGTTGTGAGAAGTAGTGCAAGTTCTTGTTAATGGCATCTGGTAAAGCGCTTATTATGTACCAGCCACTGTACTAAGTGCTGGGGTAGAAACAAGCTAATTAGGTTGGTCACAGTTCATGCCCCATATGGGGCTCACAGTCTTCATCTCCATTTTACAGATGAGGTCACTGAGGCACAGAGAAGTGAAGTGACTTGCCCACTCTCACAAGTGGTGGAGCTGGAAGCCGAGAACCCACGTCTTCTCACTCCCACACCCGTCTTATATCCACTAAATCATATTGCTTCTGGGTTTTCTAAAACTTCCTTATTAAGTGTTAATAGTAATATGAATAATAATACGCATCTTTGACTGTTCATATCTTCAGGAGTCTAAATCAGGGAGTCAAATGGGGCTGATTTAGGAGGGGGCTATCGCCCCTTTTTTGTGTTAAATTTTGATTCAAGGTTTAGAATGAATGAATGACCATTTGTATGATCCATGAAAAGGTATTTTTATTTATTCATAAGATGCTTATATTCACTCCAGACTTCATTCTTCACCGTGACACAAAAGAATAAAACTCAACAACACATGCGGCCTAGTTTTCCTGTAATATAGGGTCACATCCTTTCAGAACCCGGCATTAAGGAAATGTTTATCAATCAATCAATCAGTGGTATTTACGGAGCACTTACTGTACGTAGAGCATTGTACTGAGTGCTTGGGAAAGTCTAATGCAATAGATTAGGGTAGAGCACTCGGTACAGTGCTTTGAACACAGTAAGCGCTCAATAAATACGACTGAGTGCTATCTCAGTCCACAAAAAGCTTACAGTCTACAGACTATAGTAGACTTTCAGCTGCCCCTCCAGACTCTTTGTGGGCAGGGAACATATCTACCAACTCTATTGTACTGCACTCTTCCAAGCGCTTAGTACAGTGCTCTGCATACACTAAGTGCTCAAAAAATGTCAGTGTTAGTAATAATAATAATAACGGTATTTGTTAAGCGCTAACTATTGCCAAGCACTGTTCTAAACACTGGAATAGATACAAGGCTATCAGGTTGTCCCATGTGGGGCTCACAGTCTTAATCCCCATTTCACAGATGAGGTAACTGAGGCACAGAGAAGTGAAATGGCTTGCCCAAAGTCACACAGCTAAGTGGCGGAGCCGGGATTAGAACCCACGACCTCTGACTCCCAAGAGAGGGCTCTTTCCACTGAGCCACGCTGCTTCTCTGCTGCTTTGTGCCAGAAGTTCAACACATTCAGAAAACTCTCTTTTGGAGTACTCATCCCATACCACGCACACAAGCATTACTTCTAACCCTGCGTCACACTGAATGTAGATGGATATGCCATGTCAGAAGAACGTTTCCGAACTCTGCCATTACGTTCTCTTCAAAATGTGTGGTAGAAGCTCACATGTTGGGTAGGAACTGTCTCTATATGTTGCCAATTTGTACTTCCCAAGAGCTTAGTACAGTGCTCTGCACACAGTAAGCGCTCAATAAATACAATTGAATAAATACTGGCAGAGCAAGTGTGCCAAGCCTCCCATTCATGTTTCATTTAACAATTTCCTTAGCTCCAGTCCAAATATCTCCAGCAAGAAACCTAAAACCCACTTCCCTTTGAGTGCCAGGGACTGAGTCTTATTTATCCTTCATTAATTTTTTTTTCCAGAGCTTAGTAAAGCACGCCACACGTGTACGTTAAAATACCACTGAAGGAATGAATGATTTAGTCAGGGTTAGACAATGTATCCCCTCTAGACTATAAGCTCATTGTGGACTTTTAGACTGTGAGCCCACTGTTGGGTAGGGACTGTCTCTATATGTTGCCAACTTGTACTTCCCAAGCACTTAGTACAGTGCTCTGCACACAGTAAGCGCTCAATAAATACGATTGATGATGATGATGATGGGCAGGGACATGCCTACCAACTCTATTGTATTATCGTCTCCCAATAGCCTAGTACAGCGCTCTGCACACAGTAAGCACTCAATAAATACGATCGATTCATTGAGCGATCTCAACCGTTCCACGTGACTCAGTTTCTGTGCTAAGCTTTGATTTGGAAAGTGACGATCACCATGGCGCAAGAAAGTTTGATAGCAGTGGCATTCCAGCCTAAGACAGGCTCCAAGGACAAGGCAACAGCGTTCCCCAGTCTGTAATAATAGGCTTGCTGATTATGATGTGCTCAAAGTCTTTTAGACTGTGAGCCCACTGTTGTGTAGGGACTGTCTCTATATGTTGCCAATTTGTACTTCCCAAGCGCTTAGTACAGTGCTCTGCACACAGTAAGCGCTCAATAAATACGATTGATGATGATGATGATGTGCTCTGGGTGCTTCATTCTTGCTTTCCTCTGAGCCGTCAGCTCAGTTCTGTCATTCATTCATTCATTCATTCAATCGTCTTTATTGAGCGCTTACTGTGTGCAGAGCACTGGACTAAGCGCTAGGGAAGTACAAGTTGGCAACATGTCTAGGTCATTCCCAAGGCCTGCTCCTCCAGGGGTATGATGGCCCAGTGGTCACCATTGAAGGCCTTCTCCCCCGGGACTAGTGACCTAGTGAATAGAGCAGGGGCCTGGGAATCAGATGACCTGGATTTGAATCCAGCCTCTGCCACTTGCCTGCTGGGGGAACTTGGGCAAGTCCCTTAACTTCTTTGTGCCTCTGTTGCCTCATCTGTCAAATGGGGATTAGATACCTGTTCTCCCTCCTACTTTATCTGTGAGTTGCCATGTAATAATAATAATAATGGCATTTATTAAGCGATTACTATGTGCAAAGCACCGTTCTAAGAGCTGGGGTGGTTACAAGGTGATCAGGTTGTCCCTCGTGGGGCTCACGGTCTTAATCCCCATTTTACAGATGAGGGAACTGAGGCACAGAGAAGTGAAGTGACTTGCCCAAAGTCACACAGCTGACAACTGGCGGAGCCGGGATTTGAACCCATGACTTCTGACTCCAAAGCCTGGGCTCTTTCCTACTGAGCCATGCTGCTTCTCTTGCCTGCTGGGGGACCTTGGGCAAGTCGCTTAACTTCTTTGTGCCTCTGTTGCCTCGTCTGTAAAATGGGGATTAGATACCTGTTCTCCCTCCTACTTTAACTGTGAGTTGCCATGTAATCATAATAATAATAATAATGGCATTTATTAAGCACTTACTATGTGCAAAGCACTGTACTAAGCGCTGGGGAGATTACAAGGTGATCAGGTTGTCCCACAGGGGGCTCACAGTCTTAATCTCCATTTTTACAGATGAGGTAACTGAGGCCCAGAGAAATTAAGTGACTTGCCCAAAGTCACACAGCTGACAATTGGCGGAGCCAGGATTCGAACCCATGACCTCTGACTCCAAAGCCCGGGCTCTTTCCACTGAGCCATGCTGCTTCCCCTGCTTCCCCTTCCCCTGTTCCATGTGGAACAGGAATGGTGTCTTCTAGACTGTGAGCCTGTTGTTGGGTAGGGACCGTCTCTATATGCTGCCAACTTGTACTTTCCAAGCGCTTAGTACAGTGTTCTGCACCCAGTAAGCGCTTAATAAATACAATTGAATTAATGAATGTGATTATTTCCTTGTATTTACCCCAGCCCTAAACAGAGTAAGTGCTTAACAAATACCATAACTGTTATTATCGGGAGGATTACCCATGAGAGAAAACAAATAATCTGCATCTTCAAGGCACCCAGTGATGTGCGCTGAAACATTTGCTCTTATATCCCTTTTTCTCCTCTTTAGTAGCGTTTAAACTTCTGTGCGTAGAACGTTGAATGCTATTTCCCATCCTATCTAGAGCTTTAGATATGATATCAATTTAGCGCTGCAAGACTAGCATTAAATTGTCACCTGGTGACACCTCCTCCCCCTTTTAGACTGTGAGCCCACTGTTGGGTAGGGACTGTCTCTATCTGTTGCCAATTTGTACTTCCCAAGTGCTTAGTACAGTGCTCTGCACACAGTAAGCACTAAATAAATACGATTGATGATGATTATGATTGTAAGCTCACTGCGGGCAGGGAATGTGTCTATCAATACTGTTTTATTGTAGTCTCCCGAGAGGTTAATACAGCGCTTTACACACAATAAGCGCTCAGTAAATATGAATGATTGATTGATTGAGGGATGACCGTGACCAAGGGGCCATTCTGGCCCTGAATTAGACTGTCTAGCTGGATCAGAACCGTAAGTTCCTTGAGGGCAGGGAATATGTCCACCAGATCTCTTCTATTATACTTTCTCTCCCAAGTGTTCTGCCCACAGTCCGTATTCACGGAATACGACTGATTGATCAGGAGGAAGGGGCGATTTATCTGTCCTAATCAGCCCTTACTCGAGATCCCCAGATTTTTGACCATCCAGTGAGAACCCGGCTGGCATTTGACAGGCTCAACGGGTTGTGTTCCATTTCTCCCGTAGGGCCATGATGATGACAGCCTGTGATTTATCAGCTATAACCAAGCCCTGGGAGGTTCAGAGCAAGGTAAGGCCCTACTGAGAGCTCACCTCCTCCAGGAGGCCTTCCCAGACTGAGCCCCTTCCTCTCCCCCTCGTCCCCCTCTCCATCCCCCCCATCTTACCTCCTTCCCTTCCCCACAGCACCTGTATATATGTTCGTACATATTTGTTACTCTATTTATTTTACTTGTACATATCTATTCTATTTATTTTATTTTCTTAGTATGTTTGGTTTTCTTCTCTGTCTCCCCCTTTTAGACTGTGAGCCCACTGTTGGGTAGGGACTGTCTCTATATGTTGCCAACTTGTACTTCCCAAGCGCTTAGTACAGTGCTCTGCACACAGTAAGCGCTCAATAAATACGATTGATGATGATGATGATGAAGGTAGGAGCCCACGTTCTTATCTCTCCCGGATCTGATGATTCTGGATTTTGGAGTGAAACTGAGGAATGCCCACCTCCATCCCCTCCTGCACGCCATCTTCTCAGATATGGGGGGCTTTAGTACCACCTGTCCAGAAAGCTACACCGTTTCTCAAAGTTTTTATTTCATATTTTATGTCCCGCCCTTCAGCAAACTCCATACTCCCCACCTTGCTTTGCCAGCCCTTGCCCCAGGCAGGGGCCATGGAGGAGGAAGTTCAGTTCTTACCTCCTTCCCTTCCCCACAGCACCTGTATATATGTATATATGTTTGTACATATTTATTACTCTATTTATTTTACTTGTACATATCTATTCTATTTATTTTATTTTGTTAATATGTTTGGTTTTGTGAGAAGCAGCGTGGCTCAGTGGAAAAAGCACGGGCTTTGGAATCAGAGGTCATGGGTTCAAATCCCAGCTCCGCCAACTGTCAGCTGTGTGACTTTGGGCAAGTCACTTTGCTTCTCTGTGCCTCAGTTACCTCGTCTGTAAAATGGGGATTAAAACTGTGAGCCCCCCGTAGGACAATCTGATTGCCTTGCAACCTCCCCAGCGCTTAGAACAGTGCTTTGCACATAGTAAGTGCTTAATAAATACTATCATTATTATTATTACTATTCTCTGTCTCCCCCTTCTAGACTGTGAGCCCACTGTTGGGTAGGTACCGTCTCTATATGTTGCCAACTTGTACTTCCCAAGTGCTTAGTACAGTGCTCTGCACACAGTAAGTGCTCAATAAATATGATTGATTGATTGATTCAGAGAATATCAACCTTTCCATACCCTCCAGCCACGTGGCTGAATCGCCACCTCTTCTCAGCCAGCCCCGGCAGCATTTTCAGGCCTACGTGATGAGACGCGGGGCCCTCGAGCTAGAAGAGGGGTTCCCCAAAAGTGGGAGGGAGGTCCACCTTGAAATCAGAGGGGAAACTGAGCCTTGAGCCAGTCATTTAACATCTCTGAGCCTCAGTTTCCTCCTCAGCAAAATGGGGATTTAATATCTGTTCTGCCACCGACTTAGACTGTGATCTGGTTTGATTATCTTAAATCTATCCCAGCTTTGATAATAGTAGCACTGTTACTCTGTGCATTTAGAGAAGCAGAGTGACTCAGTGGAAGGAGTCTGGGCTTGGGAGTCAAAGGTCATGGGTTCTAATCCCGGCTCCGCTACTTGTCAGCTGGGTGACTTTGGGCAAGTCACTTCACTTCTCTGGGCCTCAGTTACCTCTTCTGTCAAATAGGGATTAAGAATGTGAGCCCCATGTGGGACAAACTGATCACCTTTTATCCCCCCCAGTGCTTAGAACAGTGCTTTGCACATAGTAAGTGCTTAACAAATACCATTATTATTATTATTATTATTATTATTATTATTATTATTATTATTATTATTATCTATCCCTGTGCTTATTACAGTGCTTGGCCTGAATTAGTAAGCATTAAACAATAACCATTATTATTATTATTATTTTTCACGGTATTTGTTAAGTGCTTACTATGTGCCAGGCGCTGTACTAAGCACAAGAGTTAATCTGAGCTAATAAGGTTGGACACAGTCCCTGTCCCACGTGGGACTCAGTCTTAATACCCATTTTGCAGATGAGGTAACTGAAGCACAGAGAAGTTGAGTGACTTGCCCAAAGTCACACAGCTGCCACGTCGCCTGAACTAGGGATTTTAGGGGTCCATTTTGAGGTCTCTGCTTCTTTGCTTTCTGCAGGTGGCTTTGTTAGTTGCTGCAGAGTTCTGGGAACAAGGAGATTTGGAGAGAAGTGTGCTACAGCAGAATCCGATCGTAAGTACAGCTCTTTAATTCTTCTGCTAGAACTGCTGCTTACAAAATATCCCTTCAGGTGAAACTGTCCCTTCTAGTTGAGGAATAAAATCCTTTTGTTAGAAATATCCAGGCATCCAAACAACCTGGTTTTCCTGAATTTCTTCTGTGATCCAGGGCTTTAAAAATGACTCTCCTCAAACCCAATCAGTCAATCATATGTATTTTGTGTCTACTGTGTGCGGGATACTGTACTAAGTGCTTGGGATAGTACAACACAACTATAACAGACAACATCCCCTACCCACAAGGAGCTTACAGTCTAGAGGATGAGCTTACACAAGATGCCAGGCCCCATATCAAAGGTTGATAACACCAGTTTTGTAATTAAAGTTGTTTATTGATGGCATAAAGCATCTCGAGGAGCACAAATCCTGTGTGAGGAACTTCTAAATAACACTCACCTCCTACAACCCAGCACAACAATGAGAGGGGAAGCCGACAATGTGCTTTTGTGTCCCACATGGGGATCCCCCACTAATAACAATAATAACAATGTTGGTATTTGTTAAGCGCTTACTATGTGCCAAGCACTGTTCTAGGCGCTGAGGTAGATACGAGGTTATCAGGTTGCTCCACATGGGCATCCCCATTTTACAGATGAGGTAACTGAAGCACAGAGAGGCTAAGTGACTTGCCCAAGGTCACACAGCTGACAAGTGGCAGAGCCAGGATTAGAACCCACAACCTCTGACTCCCAAGCCCGGGCTCTTTCCACTAAGCCCACGCTGCTTCTCACTAGACTGTAAGCTCACTGTGGGCAGGGAACATGTCCACCAACTCTGTTATATCAGACTCTCCCAAGCATATAGTACAGTGCTCTGCACACAGTATGTGCTCAATAAATACCACTGATTCATCTGGCTCCAAAACCAGACTCTTTTACACAAGCTGTGCCGAGCTGGTTTTTATTACTTTGTAAGAAGCCTTCATCCTCACCTGTAATTATCTCTAAACTCAGATCACGCCTAAATTTTCCTCCTCACAGAAGAACAAAACCTTCATTATCCCTATAGGAAGAATGCTGCTTAACCCCTGGCCTTCAACCGGGTGAGATCACCCTGTCTGCCCTCTCGGTAGCTGACTCTCCACTTTCTATGTAATAATAATAATAATAATTATTATTATTATTATTATTAGTAGTAGTAGTAGTATGGTATTTATTAAGCGCTTACTATGCGCAAAGCACTGTTCTAAGTGCCGGGAAGGTTACAAGGTGATCAGGTTGCCCCACGTGGGGCTCACAGTCTTAATCCAGGGACTGTCTCTGTATGTTGCCAACTTGCACTTCCCAAGTGCTTAGTACAGTGCTCTGCACACAGTAAGCGCTCAATAAATATGATGGATTGATTGATCCCCATTTTACAGACGAGGTAACTGAGGCCCAAGGACGTGAAGTGACTTGCCCAAAGTCACAAGCTGATGGCAGAGCGAGAATAATAATAATAATAATGACATCTGTTAAGCGCTTACTATGTGCAGAGCACTGTTCTAAGCATTGGGAGGGATACAAGGTGATTAAGTTGTCCCACATGGGGCTCGCAGTCTTAATCCCCATTTTACAGATGAGGGAACAGGCTCAGAGAAGTTAAATGACGTTCCCAAGGTCACACAGCAGACATGTGGCGGAGCAGGGGTTCGAACCCACGGCCTCTGACTCCAAAGCCCAGGCTCTTTCCACTGAGCCACGCTGCTTCTCTAGATCATCATCATCATCATCATCATCAATCGTATTTATTGAGCGCTTACTGTGTGCAAAGCACTGACTAAGTGCTTGATAAGTACAAGTTGGCAACATATAGAGACAGTCCCTACCCAACAGTGGGCTCACAGTCTAAAAGGGGGAGACAGAGAACAAAACCAAACATACTAACAAAATAAAATAAATAGAATAGATATGTACAAGTAAAATAAATAAATAAATAAATAAATAAATAGATATAAATAAATAGATAAATAAATAGATCCTTCATAAGGCCCGAGGCCGAGGTTGCGCCTGCTCGGCTCCAGGCTCAAGGCGGCCTATAGGAAAGAGCCCAGGCCTGGGAACTTTCTGACAAAAGTTGCGGGTTCTATTCCCGACTCCGCCACTTGTCCGCTGTGTGACCCTGGGCAAGTCACCTCACTTCTCTGTGCCTCAGTTACCACATCTATAAAATGGGGATTAAGGCTGAGGGCCCTATGTGGGACAGAGACTGGGTTAACAACTGACCTGATTATCTCGTTTGTACCCTGGTGCTTAGTACAGTGCCCGCCACACAGTAAGTGCTTAATAAACACCACCCTTAAATAAGCTGTCACTGCACACCAGGCCCATAAATTAGTTTCCCATAAACACCCACAAGGCCTTCAGGGTCTCGCAAGATAGTTTCCCCAACAACTCTTAGACATTTCTCGCGGCTCAGTGGAAAGAGCCTGAGCTTGGGGGTCAGAGGTCATGGGTTCAAATCCCGTCTCTGCCAATTGTCAGCTGTGTGACTCTGGGCAAGTCGCTTGACTTCTCTGTGCCTCAGTTCCGTCATCTGTAAAATGGGGATTAAGGCTGGGAGCCCCACATGGGACAACCTGATCACCTTGTATCCCCCCCAGCTCTTAGAACAGTGCTTTGCACATAGTAAGCGCTTAACAAATACCATTATTATTACTACAAATCAAGTTGCATAGCACATATACTGGTGCTGCTGGGAATCCCTGGGGGTGGAGCTGAGTTTAGAACCCAGATCTTCGGACTCCCAAGTCCACACTCTTTCCACGAGGCCATGCTGCTTCTTTACAAGTGACGGTGGGGAAAAAAAATATATGAACCTTTACAATAAAGACAAGCACAAATGTTCTGTGGATTCTTTGTCACCGTGTCCTGTAGCCCATGATGGACAGGAATAAAGCTGATGAACTACCCAAGCTGCAAGTTGGTTTCATCGACTTTGTCTGCACCTTTGTGTATAAGGTAGGCTCTGCTTTTTTTAAAAAAAAAAATAGTATTTAGTGGAGAAGCAGTGTGGCTTAGTGGAAAGAGCCCGGGCTTGGGAGTCAGAAGGTCATGGGTTCTAATCCCGGCTCCGCCACTTGTCTGCTGTGTGACCTTGAGCAAGCCGCTTCACTTCTCTATGCTTCAGTGACCTCATCTGTAAAATGGGGATTAAGACTGGGAGCCACATGTGGCTCACCTGATTACCTTGTATCTACCCCAGTGCTTGGCACATATTAAGTGCTTAACAAATACCATAATAATAATAATTATTATTATTATTAATAAGCCCTTACTATATGACAGACACTGTACTAAGCCCTGGGGTAGATACAAGCTAATTAGGTTGGACACATGGGACTTTAGTGTGCTTCCCAAGCACTTAGTACAGTGCTCTGCACACAGTAAGCACTCAATAAATACGATTGAATTGAATTACAGTCTTAAATCCTATTTTACAGGTGAGGAAACTGAGGCCCAGAGAAGTTAAGCGACTTACTCAAGATCACAAAGCAGACAAGAGGCAGAGGCGGAATTAGAACCCAGGACCTCTGACTTCTAGGCCCAAGTTCTCTCCACTAATAATAAATAATAATAATAATGTTATTTGTTAAGTGCTTACTATGTGCAAAGCACTGTTCTATGAAGCAGCGTGGCTCAGTGGAAAAGAGCCCGGGCTTTGGAGTCAGAGGTCATGGGTTCAAATCCCGGCTCCACCAATTGTCAGCTGTGTGACTTCGGGCAAGTCACTTAACTTCTCTGTGCCTCAGTTACCTCATCTGCAAAATGGGGATTCAGACTGTGAGCCCCCTGTGGGACAACCTGATCACCTTGTAACCTCCCCAGTGCTTAGAACAGTGCTTTGCACACAGTAAGCACTTAATAAATGCCATCATCATCATTATTATTATTCTAAGCGCTGGGGAGGTTACAAAGTGATCAGGTTGTCCCACGGGGGGCTCACAGTTTTAATCCCCATTTTACAGATGAGGTAACTGAGGCCCAGAGAAGTTAAGTGACTTGCCCAAAGTCACATAGCTGACAGTTGGTGAATCTAGGATTCGAACCCATGACCTCTGACTCCAAAGCCCGGCCTCTTTCCACTGAGCCATGCTGCTTCTCCTAAGTTAACTATCAGGAGTGGGATCCTTCTCTGTCTTCTCCCCAGCCTTACAGGCTGACTCCAAAACCCATCTGAAACACCCAGGGTATCCACTTCGTCCACCTCGAGAAGCAGCATGGCTTAGTGGTAAGATCCCGGGCTTGGGAGTCAGAGGTCTTGAGTTCGAATCCCAGCTCCGCCACTTGTCTGCTGTGTGACCTTGGGCAAGTCACTTCACTTCTCTGGGCCTCAGGTAGCTCATCTGTAAAACGGGGATTAAAACTGTGAGCCCCCCGTGGGACAACCTGATCACCCTGTAACCTCCCCAGCTCTTAGAACAGTGCTTTGCACATAGTAAGCACTTAACAAATACCATCATTATTATTACCCCAGCACTTAGAACAGTGGTTGGCACGTAGTAAGCACTTAGCAAATACTATTATTATTATTATTATTATTATTATAAACCTCACGGACAGTAGTTTCAGATCATAGTCCTGGGGCGGACCCAGCTGGAGGTAAAGCAGTCCAACAAAGCCAACAATTCACTAAAGCAGCTCACTGTGTGACGTGGCCAACAAGGAAGGTTGTATAGTCATCCAGGAATTTATAATAATAATAATAATAATGATAGCATTTATTAAGCGCTTACTATGTGCAGAGCACTGTTCTAAGCACTGGGGGGGATACAAGCTGATCAAGTTGTCCCACGTTGGGGCTCACATTCTTTATCCCCATTTTACAGATGAGGTAACTGAGGCTCAGAGAAGTTAAGTGACTTGCCCAAGGTCACACAGCAGACATGCGGTGGAGCCCGGATTCGAACCCATGACCTCTGACTCCAAAGCCCGGGCTCTTTCCACTGAGCCACGCTGCTTCTCCGTCAGATGAGTTAGTTGCCACAGTTTATTCAATCGTATTTATTGAGCGCTTACTCGTCCCATTTGGTACCAAAACTTTTTCTGATCCACAAGTTACTTAATGTGTCTGTGCCTCAGCTTCAACAGTAAAAATGAGGTTAAGATACCTGTTTTCCTTCCTCCTTGGACCAAGGGCCCATATGGAACAGGACTCTGTCTGCTTATATTGTATCTACCCCAGCATTTTGTATAGTGCTTGGTTAATACAAAGCACTTAACAGCTATCAGAATTGTTGTCATTATGATAATGACATATGACATAATGTATATATATTTGTACATATTTATTACTCTATTTTACTTGTACATATCTATTCTATTTTATTTTGTTAGTATGTTTGGTTTTGTTCTCTGTCTCCCCCTTTTTGACTGTGAGCCCACTGTTGGGTAGGGACTGTCTCTATATGTTGCCAACTTGTACTTCCCAAGCGCTTAGTACAGTGCTCTGCACACAGTAAGCGCTTAGCAAATTCTATTATTATTATTATTATAAACCTCACGGACAGTAGTTTCAGATCATGGTCCTGAGACGGGCCCAGCTGGAGGTAAAGCAGTCCGACAAAGCCAACAATTCACTAAAGCTGCTCACTGTGTGACGTGGCCAACAAGGAAGGTTGTATAGTCATCCAGGAATTTATACAGATGAGTTAGTTGCCACAGTTTATTCAATCATATTTATTGAGCGCTTACTCGTCCCATTTGGTACCAAACCTTTCTCTGATCCACAAGTTACTTAATGTGTCTGTGCCACAGCTTCAACAGTAAAAATGGGGTTAAGATACCTGTTTTCCTTCCTCCTTGGACCAAGAGCCCATATGGAACAGGACTCTGTCTGCTTATATTGTATCTACCCCAGCATTTTGTACAGTGCTTGGTTAATACAAAGCACTTAACAGATATCAGAATTGTTGTAATTATGATAATGACATATGACATAATGTATATATATTTGTACATATTTATTACTCTATTTTACTTGTACGTATCTATTCTATTTTATCTTGTTAGTATGTTTGGTTCTGTTCTCTGTCTCCCCCTTTTCGACTGTGAGCCCACTGTTGGGTAGGGACCGTCTCTATATGTTGCCAACTTGTACTTCCCAAGCGCTTAGTACAGTGCTCTGCACACAGTAAGCGCTCAGTAAATACGATTGATTGATTGATTACTGTGTGCAGATCACTGTACAGTTCTTCCTAAAGTTCTCTGGATCTGAGACCAGACTCACTGTCTTCTAGGAGTTCTCCCGATTCCACGATCAGATCACCCCCATGCTAGAAGGAATCACCAACAACCGGAAAGAGTGGAAGGCACTGGCGGATGAGTACGATGCCAAAATGAGAGCGCTGGAAGAAGAGAAACAGAAGCAGGAAACCTCCAAGCTAGGTTTGTGAATCAGACTCCAGGCTCTTAGACTGCCCAAAGTCCTAATGTCTCCAAGCTACTTTCTACCCCTCTCTACTTTCTTAGAGAAGCACTCTCTACTTCCTTAGAGAAGCAGCGTGGCTCAGTGGGAAAGAGCCCGGGCTTTGGAGTCAGAGGTCATGGGTTCAAATCCCGGCTCTGCCAATTGTCAGCTGTGTGACTTTGGGCAAGTCACTTAACTTCTCTGGGCCTCAGTGACCTCATCTGTAAAATGGGGATTAAGACTGTGAGCCCCCCATGGGACAACATGATCATCTTGTATCCTCCCCAGTGCCTTGAACAGTGCTTTGCACATAGTAAGCGCTTAATAAATGCCATCATTATTATTATTATTATTACCCCCGACGGAGTTCAGCAATATATTTACCACCAAATCTGATCTATTAGAAAATGCTGAGTGCAGAGCACTGAGAAGGGAGAAATGGAAAAGAGACAGAGATTCAATCAATCATATTTATTGAGCACTTATGGTGTGCATTGCACTGATGATGATGATGGCATTTATTAAGCACTTACTATGTGCAAAGCACTGTTCTAAGTGCTGGGGAGGTTACAAGGTGATCAGTTTATCCCACAGGGGGCTCACAGTCAATCCCCATTTTACAGATGAGGGAACTGAGGCACAGAGAAGTTAAGTGCCCAAAGTCACACAGCTGACAATTGGCAGAGTCTGGATTTGAACCCATGACCTCTGACTCCAAAGCCCAGGCTCTTTCCACAGAGCCACGCTGCTTCTCTGTACTAAGTGCTTGGGAAAGTACATGATCTCTGCCCACAGAGAGCTTACATTCTTAAAATATGTCACTTGACTCTTTGAGACTTCTAAGAAAAATGAAACAGGTAAAGAACAGGCTGAGGTAAATGGACTCTCTCTCTCTCCATATGACATTCTTCAAACATGAATTTGGAGGGGTATTTTGCTTTTTTTTTTTCCTTAACAAGTTGATGGGGAAAGTGAGTTGTCAGAGAAAAATAGAGGAAAATGGAATGAGGGATGATCTATCAGTTACATTGTATTCTCCCAAGTGCTTAGTATATCATGTTCTGCACATAATAAGCACTTAATACATACAACTGATTGATTTTCGAGTTCAAACGTCAATGCAAGTTTAATGAGATTTCTGTAGTGACCTGCTTGGATTAACGTTGTAGCTGTCTGGATGGACAAGAAAAGGCCGGTTTTAGTGATTTTATTGAGTGCTTACTGTGGGCAGAGCACGGCACTAAGCACCTGGGAGAATACAACAGAACTGATACATATGTTCCCTTCCCCAAATTAGCTCAAAGTCTAGAGATGATCCTGTAATCTACAGTCAGCTTTAGACAGGGTCATTCATTATTTGAAGAAAGTCCCCTGCCCATAGAAAAGACATGTAGATTTGTGATTTCTTTTGCCCACAAAGAAGCTTCACATCTTGCTCTCAAAGCTTGCTTTAGAGCACAAGTATCCCTGACCATCTTTGACCTACTGAAAAAATCTAGCCAAGTCACACAACTTCATTCCCCTGGCTGGAAAACCGGATGGAGAGGAGCCTATACTAATCCCTAATTTTTTCTTTCCTCACTTATAATAATAATAATAATAATGGTATTTTTTAAGCACCTACTATATGCTGGGCAATGTTCTGAACGCTGGGGATAGATAAAAGGTAGTCTGGTTGGACTGTCCCTGTCCCACGTGGGGCTCACAGTCTTAATCCCCATTTTACAGATGAGGGAACTGAGGCACGGAGAAGTTAAGTGACTTGCCTCAAGTCACACAGCAGTCAAGTGGCAGAGGCGGAATTAGAACCCATGACCTTCTGACTCTCAGGCCGGTGCTTACATAAGTTCTCATCGCCCCGACCGTGTTTAGAAATCGAAGGCCCAGTTGTTTTAGGATTATAGTCTAGCCGTATGAACTGGGAATGCATTCAACAGTGCCGTCGAAGGTTTGAACTAAGACATTTCTGACTCCTTAAGAGAGGCTTTCTATAAACCGATATTTCTTCTTTATTATTAGACGCTCGTATATTTAGTACTAATAGCAGTCCATTTTTAGGGCTAATGTGGGTCTATTCAAATTTGCACAATGGGAGTAGCTGGATCTTCTGGAAAGCAATCCAACTGGCCATTAGCCAGAATCCCAGGGGGTTTTAATACCACATTATGGCCGATGGAGGTGGGCCCAGTGGCAAAGGAAAGAATGAAAGAGAGAGGAGATGAAATTAGACTGCTACCATCGCTGATTTTGCCTTTTCTTTTTGAATTGCAGCTGCGGCTGGGAATCCAGCTGGAAGGAATTCTGCAACTGGAGAAGGAACCACGCAGTCCAAATCATGTTCTCTCCAGTAGCTACTGAAGCAGAGTAGCAAAAATTACTAGAGAAGCAGAGTGGTCTAGTGGGGAGAGCAGGGACCTGGAATTCAGAAGGACCTGGGTTCTAATCCCGGCTCTGCCACCTGTCTGCTGTGTGACCTTGGGCAAGTCAGTTCACTTCTCTGCACCTCAGTTACCTCATCTGTAAAATGAGGATTAAGACTGGTACCCCAATGTGGGACGGGGATGGTGTCCAACCTGATTAGCTAGTATCTACCCCAGCGCATAGTACAGTGCCTGGCACATAGTAAGCACTTAATAAGTACCATAAATAAATGCCTGGCTATATTCTTCATATTGAATACTCCTATGCACGCTTTAGCAAGGTTAATTGGGCAATCGCTTAACAAATACCATCATAATAATCATCATTATTATTATTTATTATCTTAGGGACTATCAGGATGTCTGCTTCCTGACTCCATGGGTCTCAATGCCCCCCATCTTCATTCCTGTAATCACTGGTGTTCACTGAGTGCTTACTTTGTGCAGACCAATGTACTAAGCACTCAGGAAAGTACAATACAATAGAATGGGTAGACGTGAGCCCTGTCCTCGAGGAGCTGACGGATAAATGCCAGAAAGGGGAAATAATAGAGGATAAGGAAATGTACGTAAGTGCTATGGGGCTGGGGTAAGGATCACAGTGCTTAAGGGGGCACACGGCCAAGGTCATACTCAACAAAGAGGGGAGGGCAGATGAGGGAAAAATACTTAATCTGGGAAGGCTTCTTGGAGGAGATGTGGTTTGGGTAGTTTTTTGAAGAATAGGAGACTGTCGGTCAGTTCATCAATCGATCGTATTTATTGAGCGCTTGCTCTATGCAGAGCACTGTAGTGTTTGGGAGAGAACAATGTATCAGACACAGTCCCTGTCCACAGCGAGCTTACTGTCTAGAAAAGACTGTAGAGCGGTGAAATGTTGGTTAATGAAAGGAAGACGTGAGCAAGGCGTCGGTGACAGGATAGATGAGGTTGGTGTTAATAGGGGGGAAGGTGCAGGAGGGGTTATATTAGGAGTTTAGTGAGATCAGATCCTTTAACCCTATGCCCTTGAAAGGCTGTTCACCGAGTATCAATCAATCAGTTGTATTTATTGAGCGCTTACTGTGTGCAGAGCAGTGTACTAAGCGCTTGAGAAGTACAAGTTGGCAACATAGAGAGACAGTCCCTACCCAACAGTAAGCTCACAGTCTAGAAGGGGGAGACAGAGAACAAAACCAAACATATTAACAAAATAAAATAAATAGAATAGATATGTACAAGTAAAATAAATAAATAAATTAGAGTAATAAATATGTGCAAACATATACATATAAACAGGTGCTGTGGGGAAGGGAAGGAGGTAAGGGGAGGATGGAAGGGGGGACGAGGGGGAGAGGAAGGAGGGGGCTCAGTGTGGGAAGGCCTCCTGGAGGAGGTGAGCTCTCAGTAGGGCCTTGAAGGGAGAAAGAGAGCTAGCTTGGCGGATGTTGGGAGGGAGGGCATTCCAGGCCAGGGGGATGAGGTGGGCCGGGGGTTGAAGGCGGGACAGGCGAGAATAAGGCAGTATCACCTTCCCCCTGGCCTCAGGCCGTTTCTAACCTCCCGGGTCACAATGGTTCTTCTGTTCAGGGTGGTACGTGCCCCCTCCCAAGATCTTCTGGGACTACAGAAGGCCTCAGGCTTCACTTCCCCAAGCATTTTCAGTTAATAATAATAATAATAATGGCATTTATTAAGTGCTTACTATGTGCAGAGCACTGTTCTAAGCTCTGGGGAGGTTACAAAGCAATCAGGTTGTCCCACAGGGGGCTCACAGTCTTAATCCTCATTTTACAGATGAGGTAACTGAGGCACAGAGAAGTTAAGTGACTTGCCCAAAGTCACACAGCTGACAATTGGCAGAGCCGGAATTTGAACCCATGACCTCTGACTCCAAAGCCCATGCTCTTTCAACTGAGCCACGCTGCTTCTCTCCTTCCCAAGTTCTCACCTTCCCCACTGGGGAAGGCATCCCACCCCTAACTGTGCCCTGGGGCCCCGGCAGAAGTTGTTCTGCTGCTGTTTTTCTTAATTTTAAGCAGAAAAACTATTCACTGAAGAGGAAATCCCAACTCAGGAGGACCTCACTGGCAACTGTAATTTCTTAGGCAGAAAAAAAGAAAGTCTTAAAAGACTGCATGCTGATTCTTTTGAGGAAAATAATCAAAGAGGTAAATGCAAGCTCCAAAGTGCAAATACCGAGAACTTCAGATTGCAGTAGCCAAACCTCACAATAGCTAAACACACCTGATTACCTTGTATCTACTCCAGTGCTTAGTACAGTGCCTGGCACATAGTAACTGCTTAACAAACACCATAAAAAATCCCACCTCATAAATGAATTTGATGATAAATAGCTTGTATTACCATTACCAGTCCCCTCTCAAGGCTGCACCTGAAGAGTTTCCTGTACTTTACTAGTCTCAGATACAGGAGGGAGAGTCAAGCAGAGGCCTACCCATTCCATTCCCAGCTTGGGCAGTGGCTAAGGAGTGGAAAGCCATCTGCTACAAGTCAAAACTCACCTGTGCTGGGCAGCAGCAGCCCGGGAGGGAGTCGAGGGTGGAGACTCAGGTTTACTTTGCGGAAGGAGGTAATCAATCAATCAATGGTATTTATTGAGCGCTTACTGTGTGCAGAGCAATGGTAAACCACTTCTGGATTTTGACCAAGGAAACTATGGATACACTACCAGAATGATTGCAACTAGAGGTGGGGCGTTCTGGGAGAGATCAATCGATCAATCAATTGCATTTATTGAGCGCTTACTGTGTGCAGGGCACTGTACTAAGCGCTTGGGAAGTACAAGTTGGCGCTTGGGAAGTACAAGTTGGATATGTCCGTGGTGATGCTATGGGTCAGAAACGACTCAAGTAAGAAAAGACAACACCATTACCAGAGAAGTAGCGTGACCTAGTGGATAGATCATAAGCCTGGCAGTCAGAAGGACCTAGATTCTAATCCTGACTCCACCACTTATATGCTGTGTGACTCTGGGCAAGTTACTTCACTTCTCTGGGCCTCAGTTACCTCATCTGGAAAATGGGGATTAAGACTGTGAGATCCTTGTGGGGTAGGGACTGTGTCCAACCTGCTTAGCTTGTATCTACCCCAATGCTTAGGACATTGCCTGACACGTAGTAAAAGCTTAACAAATGCCACTGGAAAAAAAATACCACAGACGAGCAATGTCTTCAAGAAACGGTAAGCTAAATTCATGAGTGAGAGATCCATAATGGGTCACTTGTGGGAAGGATTAGGGATGTTAGGTGGCACATGCCAAGGATGACACTGAACAGAGCCACCATCCAAGTGGCCTTTGGTCTGTCCATCAGTGGTACTTATTGAACGTTTACTGTGTGCAGAGCACTACACTGTGCATTTGTACACTACAGCAGAGTTGGTAGATACATCTGCTGCCCAGAACTAGCTTTTAGTCTGTTTCCACTGTGCTATCATCATCAATTGTATTTATTGAGCACTTACTGTGTGCAGAGCACTGTACTAAGCGCTTGGGAAGTACAAGTTGGCAACATATAGAGACAGTCCCTACCCAACAGTGGGCTATCGCTGCTAAGATATGGCATTTAGAAGAGCCCACAGAATTCTGGTGTTCCATGGTCTTCCAATAGGCTTGTTTTGGGATCTGTATCGATATATTTCCCCTTCCTTTCCCTCCTTTATAAATGCTACTGAAAACTGGACAGATAGGGGAAGAAAGAAAGGGAAGCAGTACGGTCTGGTGGGATTGGGAGTTGTGAGACCTGAGCTCTAATCCCGGCTCTGCCACCTGTCTACCGTGTGACCTTGGACAAGTCACTTAGCTTCTCTGGGCCCGTTTCCTCATTTTTAAAACAGTGGTAAAATACCTGTTTTCCTTCCCACTTAGTCTGTGAAGCCCTAGAAGGGACAGGAGCTGGAGCTGAGCCCATTCTCCCTGGGTCTACCGTAGCGATTGGTACGTACTACATGCCTAACCAATACTATTTTGCTGTGATTAACAATGAATACATGATTTGTTAACCTTTTGAGATTCTGGAGGAAGGGTAGAATTTGGTTCCATTCTGCATTCTTTCAAAGCTGCATGTCCTGCGGGAACAGCTTCTCCTCCCAAGATGTAATCAAACAGGGACCGTTTCTATATGTTGCCAACTTGTACTTCCCGAGTGCTTAGTTCAATGCTCTGCTCATAGTAAGCGCTCAGTAAATAACGATTGAATGAATGAATGGAGACAGTGACTGTTTTCTTTGAATGCACTGTCTGGGGCATTTCCGTGCTGTCCTAAGAAGGATTGGCAGCGAATGTGACTGTTGATTGTTATATTGTACTCTCCCAAGTGCTTAGTACCCTCTCAGGGTGGCACCTGGAGAGTTTCCAGTCCTCTACCAGTCTCAACTACGGCAGGAAGAGTCAAGCAGAGGCCTACCCATTCCATTCCTAGGTTGGCCGGTGGCTAGCAAGTGGAAAACCATCAGCTACAAGTCACGACTTCCCTATGTTGGGCAGCAGCAGCACGGGAGAGAGTCGAGGGTGGAGACTCAATTTTACCGAGTGGAAGGAGGCAGTGGTAAACCACTTCTGGATTTTTACCAAGAGAACTCTATGGATCCACTACCGGAATGATGGGCCGTTCTGGGAGAGATGTGCCCACGGCATCGCTATGGGTCAGAGAGACGACTGGATGGCATAAAACAAGTCAAGTGCTTAGTACGGTGCTCTGCACACAGTAAGCGCTCAATAAATACAATCAAATGAATTAATGAATCTGTTCTGGGACTGGCTGCGTCCCCAAGTCGGTTGATAAGGCCCCTTTCCCTCAGGAGCTTCAACTCTGGAATAATTCAGTCGTATTTATTGAGCACTTACCGGGCACAGAGCACTGTACAATTCAGCAACAAAATAGAGACAAACCTTACCCAACAACAGGCTCACAGTCTAGAATCACCTTCTTTTCTGCTGGGCGAGGAGGAAGAGTTAGTTGGCCAATGCCCTCTCCGACCCCAGCTGAGGACTGTGTGATGATGGGTTCTGATGTTTTATTCTGGTCCATCCCACGCGATGCCGTTGACTGGGCAGAGCAGGGGTGTGACTGGTCGTATTTATCCCCCAGGACACATCCAGCAAACAGCACCCCTTCAAATGCCCAGAAACAAAGCCAAATCATTTGGGGAAAATGCAACTCTGCACCCAATTCTGGGCTGATCCGCAATGGCTGCCCCACCCTAATTATACCCCAGAGAACAGGGCGAGGGGAGAAGCTGTCTGCTGTTAACCATTGCAATTGAATAGGGGTTTTTTTTGTAGTTTTTTTTTGATCCTAAGGTTTTTGGTGAATGGGTCAAGTGGTTGGAATTGCTGTGAAAATAATTTTTAAAAGAGCAGTTTACACTTTCTCCTTCAGAATGCATTTGCTCGTATGGTCCTCCGGCTTGAAAACAGCTCCTTATAACCTCCCCAGCGCTTAGAACAGTGCTTTGCACATATTAAGCGCTTAATAAATGCTATTATTATTATTATCTGTAGGTTATCAGTACTAACTGTGCACAGGGTAAGTGCTCAGTCTAGAAGACTGTGAGCCCACTGTTGGGTAGGGACCGTCTCTATATGTTGCCAACTTGTACTTCCCAAGTGCTTAGTACAGTGCTCTGCACACAGTAAGTGCTCAATAAATACAAATGAATGAATGGATGAATGAATGAATGAATAGGAAGGGCACGTGAATCCGCAGAGCAGATGAAAAGCTCTGCCTTGGATCAACAACCTAATCTGGTCTGTTAAAGGTCCTCCCTCCCTGCCAGTTTGGATTGGGAGAGTCAAGGAGTTGAATCCTACCTCTGCCCCACTTTAAGGCGGAGGGCAGGTGGGGAAGGGGAGAGGGAACACAGGATGTCCAAAAATAAAGACGTGAATAAAGACGTGTATATGTATACATATACACATGTATATATGTTTGTACATATTTATTACTCTATTTATTTATTTTACTTATATCTACTCTATTTATTTTGTTAGTATGTTTGGTTTTGTTCTCTGTCTCCCCCTTTTAGACTGTGAGCCCTCTGTTGGGTAGGGACTGTCTCTATATGTTGCCAACTAGTACTTCCCAAGAGCTTAGTACAGTGCTCTGCACACAGTCAGCGCTCAATAAATACGATTGATTCCTCTAGTCCCTCCTTCCTTCATCCAATTTTTTGTTGGGCCTAGACAATTTCTCAGTGAAAGCTTACCTCTATCAGAGAAGCAGCGTGGCTCAGTGGAAAGAGCCCAGGCTTTGGAGTCAGAGGTAATGGGTTCAAATCCCGGCTCTGCCAGTTGTCAGCTGTGTGACTTTGGGCAAGTCTCTTCACTTATCTGGGCCTCAGTTCCCTCATCTGAAAAATGGGAATTAATGTGAGCCCCCCGTGGGACAACTTGATCACCTTGGAACCTCCCCAGCGCTTAGAACAGTGCTTGGCACATAGTAAGTGCTTAATAAAGGCCATTATTATCATCCCACTGACAGTCTCTGGCCTCCCACTCCCATCTCCTACCTGCACATACTTCTATCACACAAAAGAGAAATCTGGAAGCCGTGTGGAGTGGTGGATAAAGCAACGGCCTGGGAGTTAAAAGATCATGGGTTCTAATCCCTGCTCCGCCACTTGCCTGCTGTGTGGTCTTGGGCAAATCACTTCTCTGTGCCTCAGTTACCTCATCTGTAACTTAAGCGCTTAGTACAGTGCTCTGCACACAGTAAGCGCTCAATAAATACGATTGATGATGATCTGGAAAATGGGGATCCAGACTGTGAGCCCCACCTGGGACGGGGACCGTGTCTAACCCAATTTGCTTGTATCCACTGCAGGGCTCAGTCCAGTGTCTGGTACAGAGTAAGCGCTTAACAAGTGGCACAATTATTATTACTGTCGTTTTTATTGGAGGCAGAGACGCTTTTAGGATGGTGGGAGGGTCCGCCTTGAGCCGGAAGAGAGTGTACACCAAGCTTTCTGTGTCACAGGGGAGAGGCAGGAGGGAAGCAGCGTGGCCTTAGAGAAGCAAAGTGCCCTAGTGGGTAGAGCACAAATCTGGGAATCAAAAAATAATAATAATGGCATTTGTTAAGCACTTACTATGTGCAAAGCACTGTTCTAAGCGCTGGGGAGGATACAAGGTGATCAGGTT
Organism: Tachyglossus aculeatus; assembly: GCF_015852505.1. Lineage (NCBI taxonomy): Eukaryota > Metazoa > Chordata > Mammalia > Monotremata > Tachyglossidae > Tachyglossus > Tachyglossus aculeatus. The sequence goes on along the minus strand of NC_052101.1, from coordinate 19,791,931 downwards.
GTCCCACGGGGACATTTTACAGATGAGGGAACTGAGGCATAGAGAAGTCAAGTGACTTGCCCAAACTCACACAGCTGGCAAGTGGCAGAGCTGGGATTTGAACCCAGGACCTCTGACTCCCAAGCCCGGGCTCTTTCCACTGAGCCCCGCTGTTTCTCTAGAACCTGGGTTCTAATCCCGGCTCCGCCACTTGTCCGCTGTGTGTGACGTTGGGCTAGTCACTATGGCGGTCTGTGCCTCAGTTACCTCATCTGTAAAATGGGGATGAAGACTAATCCACATGGAGAAGCAGCGTGGCTCAGTGGAAAGAGCACGGGCTTTGGCGCCAGAGGTCATGGGTTCAAATCCGGACTGCAAGTCACAACTTCTCTGTGCCTCAGCTACCTCATCTGTAAAATGGGGATGAAAACCGTGAGCCCCCCCATGGGACAACCTGATCACCGTGTAACCTCCCCAGTGCTTAGAACAGTGCTTTGCACATAGTAAGCGCTTAACAAATACCATTATTATTATTATTATTACTATTAAACAGGGATTGGGTCCTACTTGATTACCTTGTATCTACCCCAGTACTTAGAACAGTTCCTGGCACATAGAACTTAACCAATGCCATAAAAAAATAAGAAAAAAAGAAAGAGGGAACAATTACGGTTCAATTCACAGCTCCATCACACAGCCTTCACCCAAATAACCCCGCTTGTTTTGATAAGTGCTCAATAAATACGATTGAATGAATGAATGCACCGTAATCCGAATGCAACGCGTGGCTACTAATGAACACAAAGTTTGCCAGAGGAGGCGTAGAGTTTTCCTTTTTACTTTATAGTATATTTGTTATAGTTTATTTTTAGGCAGATCACTTCACTATTTACAGTACATGAGCGTAGAGATTCTACAGTCTTTGTGATGTAAACAAGTAACTCCAGGCGGGAGTCTGAAAAGAGAAGCCAGTTCCGAAGTATTTACAGAAGTTAAAATAGAACTTTATGCTCACGGGATAATACACAGAGCGATTTGGTTAAATTATCTACGAAACTATAGAATCTGACAATGTAAAAATACAAGAAAACATCTTCTCGTATCGAAGGTAGACAGGTAAATCACACCAGAAATAAAATAAAAATAATAACAGAAAGAAACCGGCATAAACCACCTGTGCCGTTCAAGGTTAAAGTGTAGCATATAAATAAGGACACAACGGAACATATGGAAAAAATTAAGTAAAATATAAAAAAAACCCTCTACCAATTAAAAAAAAAAGCAAAACTAAAAAGTCGATTCTCGATTATTAGTGGTGTCCTTAGAAAATTTAAATTGAGCTTTTTTTTTCGTATAAATAACAAAGCGGATGTGTCCCTTTTATAGGTGAAATTCTTGCACCTTTCTCAAGAAATGCATCAATTGAATTTTTCACGTGCTCACACGTACGCACACTCTCACACACGCACACATACACACACCCCCCATGCTGTATTTACCTTGTTTAGCTCCCTAATAAATAATGCCCCTTACAGTACCACTTGAGGAAGTAAAAGCTGTTCTTCCTTAGCCAGGGCCAGATTCCAGGATTTTGGTGAACAGCAAGTAACACTCGGAAACCGGACGGCTAACCTCGGCTCCGTATTGCTCAAGATTGTCAAGGTCGGGCTACCGCGGCCAGAACCGAGGATCAAGGCCCGTCTACAGAGGACGCTTCATTCGGATTTCAGAGCAATGAAGAAACAAAGGTGCTAAGGAGAGCAGGGTCTGTAAAGAAGAGTTGCATCCTTGAGCGAGTGTTCACTGCCAGTGGTGCTCCACCCAGGCAGAAGTGGGTTTGGGGTGTCTCAGCTGGCGTTTTGGATGGATATATCCCTTCTTGGAATAAACTCCACAGCAAACCAGCTCCCCAGCCCACCTAAAACATCCTCAGATTCCCAAGGACAGACTCCTTTTCGAACAAAACAAATACTCGAGCAGCCCAGGCTGGCGAGCATGGGGTTTTTATGACTTAATTCCTGATAGGCAAAGCATTTGAAATCTAGTTCACTATAAAAGCTTTATTCCTCCCGCATCGCAGCAGATCGGCGGCATCTTTATTAAGCAACCGTGAGGTGCGGGGCTTAACATGGGAAAGGCTTTGGGTCCGGGAACTGTCAAACCCTTCCCTTAATTTCAATTCCCTTCAAGGCTTCCTCTAAGAGTGCTAGGAGGAAAGTAAGTCAAGCTCAGACCTACTCCTACAAAAAACATGAAGTTCCATCTTTCAGGCAAGTGGTTAAAAAACTGAAAAATCTCCCCAGAGAACACCTCTAGTCCTCTTCAGGAGAGGTGTGTCAAACACAAGGGCAGGTGCACATAATATTCAGATTGGTAAACAATCATGGGTTTCCACCTCCTTCACAGAAGTGAATTCCAAGTTTCCAAAATATGCCGTAGGCCGTGTCCAGGATCTTCCCCGATGAGGTCTTCTCGGCACATCTGTAAAATTGCCAAGGTGATTTTTTCAGTCGGGTTCCTCCTGTCCGGCTTCAGCTAACTCACTTGGGCCTCCTCCCGGGAAATGAAGGTGAACGGATTCAAGAAAAATGGGTTCAAGTTTTTACCCTCTCACTATGGCTTGAAAGGTCAATCAACAAAGTAGGAGGAACTAGTTTGTTTCAAAGCGAGCTGAGTACGTGCCAACCGCCTTTTCAACGCATCCACGCTATTGGCACTATGAGGCATCGGGATTAGATTATTTCACAAAATTCCCTGCTATCCGATTCTAGAGTTCCATATGGGGTCGTATAAAGTGCCGCACTTGGATTTCTTTTCTAAAAGATCACCTCAAAATAAAACATTCCAACTCCTGCTTCCTCACCCTGAATCCTCTTTCTGTAGACTGTACACTCATGGTGGGCAGGGAACGTGCTTACGAACTCCATTATACTCTCCCGAGTGCTTAGTGCAGTGCTTTGCATGCAGTAAGCGCTCAATAAACACGAGTCCCCTTTCTGATCTCCTCCCGCCAGAATCACTCCAACAGGGGTTGGAGGGAGTTTTCGCTTTTGTAAATGACAAACGCAGGCTGGAGGTGCGATATAAGGGCCAAATGTTCCATTTCGAGCCCTGATTTTAGTCGGGGTGGGACTTCGGAGGGGACAGGCTCCAGAGGGCAAACACGCCAGGAAGCTGCCATTTTCAGTCTTACCAACACCAACTCTCCAGTCTTGTGAGAGCCCTGGGTTGAGCGGGGCCTTCCAGAAGTACAGTTTGCGTGGGCAGTTGCCCCCCACCACTCCTGGGTAGTGTGCCCCTGTGAGAGCCTTCTTACTTACTTTAGCGTGAGGAAAAAGAGCTCATCTGGCCCCAACTGTTTTCCCACGAACGTTAATCCTCGACTGAAAGGACTAAATCAAGGGGTGGGGATCCTGAGTCCAAACTGTAAAATATTTGGCTGACGCCGGCACGATTTGCAATTCTCTTACTGTCTTTTAGACCAACCCTTAATAATCTCCCCAGGGCTAAAACGTAATTCCGTTTAACAGACTGCACGTGAGTCTGGGGCACCACCGCCAAGAGCCCGGACTATCGCACCAACCTTATCAAATCTATCTTTTTCACAACAGGGACAGAGACAGACAGCTCTTTGGCCAAGGGAACCGTTCAAATATTTTTTTCCGAATCCACCTCCCGTCCCTTCTCCGGGGTCACCCGGTAACGGAGTCCTTCGAGCCAAGGACTGAATCTCAAAGCTATCTTACAAAAATAGAGCGAGGAGCTTCTCCGTCCCACACGAAAGATACGATGGAAGTAAATATGGGCGAATGCGCTTCACAGTTTTAATAATATCCCGTTCTCGAAAGCCAGCGAGTCGAGCCTCGAGTACCGGCCACGGCTGAATGCAAATTACATTCCAAACCACCGACCTTCCCGTAAAAATTCAGCAGTCCCAGAGTTTTGGCCACCGAGCCACCCCCTCTGCAACCCGCCGGCCACAACGCCCCTCCCTCGGGAAAACCTGGCGTGACCGCGTCTCGGACACCCCGTGCGTATTGCATAAGTCTCGGAGAAATCTCTCCCCCTAATATTTTATAGGCGTCGGGCAATATAAAGACCACTTATTGCATCTCTTCCTATCCTAGGATTCCAGTACTGATTGGCTCTCGGGATTACGGGACGTCCTTTCCCCTGGCGTGAAGGACGGTCGGTCCGCTGATAACCTTGGGCCACAGCGAAAAGTCCAGCCTCCAAAAAGCAGGGTGAGATGGAAAAAGCCCGTATAGAGGACCGGTGTTTCTGAAGTGAATGAGCAATTCAGACCAAAGGAGATCTTCTAGGGACCAGGATCCTGAGCTGCATTCAACCCACTCACATCCTTAAGCGTTTTGATGCATTTTCCTTCTGCAACCAAAGCCCAAGCGAGAGCTTTGATTCAGCCTGGTATTGAGGAAGGAGATGGAAGAATTCCACTTAGCAATTTGATCGTTTTTCTGAAAACATCAGCACAGCACAGACAGTACAACCCACCCTAATTGTGTCGCTATATACACATTCTACGGTATAGCTTTATAGCAATCACATGTAAACATCATTGTCGTGAGGAAACACTAGGACCGAAAAAGGCAAAGCTACGATGAGGTGATTGCCAATGTCAGTTTCTCACACGGGGTTAGCAGTTACTCTCAGGGCATCTTGGTTTACAGGACAAGGAAGCCTGTAGCAGAGATCATGGCTTTCCAACTGGAGGATCTAGATATGGTCATTGTGTTGTAACTCAATTCGCACAGCTTGGTTAAAACACGTGACAATATTCTCGTACAGACTGAGGAGTTATTTGGGAGGACACCATTTGGAGACCAATGATTCTATGGCTGGTCGACGGAAAGGCCCGAGGGCCCCACCCTTATAACTTGATAAATCGTCCATCACCACAAAGTGAACGGATACTAAGCGGTAGCTACCATGCTACGAGCTCACGTGCCCTACACAGTCAAGCAGTAAAAAAATGGAAATACACTCCATAAGATGGTTGGCGGAGGGCGGGGAAGGGCGCATGCATTCCGGATCTAGAGCCCAACGGGTTAAATGGGAGAAATAAAGTCACCTTAAAACTGGGATTTGAGCTCCTCTGCTCTGAACGGCGCTAAAACAATCATAATGCTTCCAGCATTTCCACCCGCCAAGGCTGGGTACGGGGAGAAACGATTCTCCGGGTCTCCAGGTACTGCTATAGTATTCTCTTCTTTAGACTCCAGGTGCCACCCGGGACGGGGTTTTCCAAACCTGCCCCTCTAGTGGGTTTCCAAATGCTTTGGAATTGATCTACCTTCCCAGGATCCAGGCACTTCTCTAATAATAATACTAATTATGGTATTTGTTAAGCACTTACTAGGTACCAGGTACGGTATGGGCAGCGAACATTGCCAGGATCGGGGAATGGAGGCCCAAGCAGATGTCAGGATGCCCTCCTCTTTCTCTGAAAGTTGTGGACAGGGCCGGATACACCGGGCCCCCAATGGGGCTATTTGGCGTGTGGCGATGAGACACCAGAGGCACCTGCGATGATCCAGGGCAGAGCTCCAGGCTCAGGTTGAACCTTCCCCAGTCAATCTAGGTCAAACCCAACAGGTGGTAGCCATGGAGCAAAAGATTCCTTTTGTCTTCCTTTGGGTATCAGCTGGGCTTCCTCCCACCTCCCTCCCACTGAAATTCCGGTATGGCTTTTCACCATGGCAGGTGAACAGACTCAGGATTCAGATTCGAACACCTCCCTGTATCCCGTCCCCGAGGACTACTTGCTTTGGGGATTCTGCTTCCAGAACCAGGAGAGAGGACACAGAATGGAATTAAAGGGATGCCCTAGGGATAATCACCTGGTGTCCAGCAGATACACTGCCTCAACCATGACCAGGTGAGCCTCCATAGCAGGCTTAAGGCTACTCTAGACTATTGCTTCTGAGTGGCTGAATCTCTAGGTAAAAACAAGATTGCAGTGGCGACTAGGGCGGTTAGCAACGAGTCGGTACAATTCCTACTTGACAGGAATCTTTCCTTGGCTCTTTCCCTGCCTCCGATCCACCTGCCAACACAACGTCCCGGTGACGCTCTGTTCCGGGCCATCGATCAATCAATCCATCGTATCTATTGAGTGCTTACTGTTTGCAGGGCACTGAACTAAGCATTCGGGAGACTAGGCTGCCAAACTTCCTGTCTGGCAAAGGCTTCCGATCTTCCTGCTTTTCTCGGCTGTATTACATGGGAATTAGAGAGGCCGGGTATATCGGTGCTAAAATATCCAACTGTTCCAGACCCCGCTGTGGCCTTGTGACTGAGGGAAGCCATCGGCGGATGAAACCTGGAGGTTCTCCACCAGTGTTGGGAAGCCGAGGCCCAACCGTCTGTCTGGGTGAGACCCGGGATCCCAGAGAATGACTCCCACCCACACTGTCGTCCTGGGGCTCAGGGAGAGGAGGGGGACCATTCCCAATGGGGAGGACCTGGAAGCGCCTACGGCTAACTGTGAACGCAACCGGAGGCAGAAGTGTACGAGATGAGGGGGCCTAAATGTGCAAACCTCAGAGGGGATAGGTGCGTGGCACCCAGCAGACCTCTAGGCTTTGCCAACCAGTGGTCTGAGGGAGGGGGCAGCTCTTGGAAACGTCAGGTTGTGGGGCTGTCTGAGATCCCAGCTGCCCCCCATGACATTGGAGGGCAGAAGGGGAGCCTCATCTGTAAGACCGGTGTTAACAGAAACCTCCACCCAAGAACGATCCCGGGTAAAACGGTAACTGCGGAGCAGGCGCCCGATCGCTTAGCAAAGAACGTGCTCCGATACCCGCCCGGGGAACGTCAGAGTGCCACAGCCCAGGGTCTGATAATTAAGCAAGCTAAATGTTGGTCATCAGACTTCTTTGACGGGTCTGATAATTTTCCCTCCGGCTCTGGCACCTCTTCACCCCTACCGCGTAAACACTGGAGCAGTGTACCTTCCGTGCCTTGGCATCTTCCTATGGCTGAAAGGGATACTGCTGCTAACTAAGGTCCCGGGTTGCCCCTGTGACCTAGGAACCAAACAAACTCCATCGCTTTTTCCCGTGGGGCCGGAGGCTCCATGTGGCTGCATAATCACAGGGGTTTGGCTTCACACTCTGAGCCAATTAGCCCCCTGCACCCTCTAAGCCACCAAAAACACTCCCAAAATCATCTCTCTATGCCAGAAAGGGTTGGAGCTGATATCTGTGAGTTTAGCTCCCTTGGAGGTTGGGATAGTTGAGGGGTTGAAATCCCTCAAGAGCCTCCCGCTTTTTCCTTTCGCTTAAACCTAAGTCTAAGCTGTCCCTATACAAGGCGCCCCTTCCTTCGGATCAGCGGAATTAGCGACAAGGCTTTCCTGAGGGGCTCGAGCCAACGGCACTGCTGTGGCCATTTGGGATTTGCCGCTGTTTCTGAGAGACCCGAGATTTCAGAAAGAATGAGGGGGAAGTTGAAGAAGAAATGAAGAGGGGGCCCTCTGATGAACAGAAATAGAAAGAAGAGCTACTAGCACCCTCGACACCGTGAGGCTCGGAGAAGAGCTACAGATCCAGGCTGTGTTGTTTTTATTCCGGGAGCAAAAACTAGAGGAAAGGGGACAGAGTTGGCCGAGGGCAGCATCCCACCTTTGGACGCTTCAGGAGCCCCAGTGTCCGATTTGCGGCAGGGAGGCGGCCTTCCCTGTGCCCAATCCCATTTTCGGACATCTCTCCTCGCCTCCCCGACTACGGGCAGTAGGGCACACGAGGAGCCGGGAACAGCCAGACGACGGTAGCTCCCAACTGAGAATCCGGGGAGGGCCCCGACGGCCAACCGTCTGGGGGTCACCGCTGCCTGGGGCGGCCTCTCTTGTCCCAAACAAATTCTTTACAGAGCAACCGACCGTTAAAACACCCAACCGTCACCGCAGGAAGCGCCGACACCCTGTCGTCGGCAAGGCCTCGGGAGGCCTTCCTCAATTTCACTCTCCTCTGGCCTTCTCCTCAGCCATGGGGGGGATTCCTGGGGGGAAACCACCCCCAAGTAGGGGTCATTAGGGGAGGTTGGCGTGGGCCGGCCCGGTGGTCGATTCCTACGGCGGACACGGGGCGACCCTGGCAGATCGGCAGGGAGCATGGCTTTGGCAAGAGGGCCCACCTGCTCCCCGAGGAGGCCTGAAATGCTCCATCACCGAGCACTAAAGGGATAAAAGCAGCTTCCTGATGATCTGAGGACACCCTACTAGGCGGATGCTATCTGCGCAGTGGCAAACACCTCATTACAGTGCATAGTTAAAAATCAAGGAAGCAGTACAATAAATCTGAAGTACAGTACATCTGAGCCATAAATACATTATCTTTAAGTATATACTTTTTTCTTCTATGAAAAATTAGTTTATAATCCCGATTCTATTCACAATTGACAATTTCATCATCACACGCTACGGACAAAAAAAAAAAAATGGGATGGTGAACACGGCTGCAGCTCCACGACGGAAGTGGGGATCGGAGGGCGGTGACGGGAGGGACGGCACGGGAGGGGAAGGGAAGGGAGGGAAGGGGTGTCGTGAAGGAGGGACCCGGGAGGAGCAAGAATAGGGTGACAATGCTTACAGTGTACGCCCCCAAACAACCAATCAGAAGCAAGGGTACTAAAGTGTGGCAGTGGAATATTAACACCATGGGAACTCACAGACAGAAGCAGCTTTGTTCAATGTAAACATTGATTTAAAGGGACAGCAGTCTCTTTTGTTTTCTTTTCATATACTCGATAATTTCTTTGAAAACGTAAACATATTGGAAGGGCCTTGACTGAGGTATTGAGGTATTCCTCGAAGGTTAAGGCTGTTATCGATGCAGGCTGCGTTGGGCCTCCTTTAGTAAGCTGTCGAAATCCATGGCCTCATACTTGTTTTTTACAGATGCTGGGGAGGGCTCTTCTGCATTGGAATCTGCGGAGGGCAGGGACAAGAGGATACAGTGTCAGAGAGAGAGCGGAGACAGAGAGACAGAGAGAGGGAGAGAGAGAGGGAGGACGAGAGACACTGACTCCATCGGGGCCACTGATGGAAAAATGTGGTAATGAAAAGTTCAGTTCCTTCGGAAGAGGAGCCTGACTTTGAATAGACATGACTCGGACCAGGAACGGAGGTGTTTGTTAAGTGCTTGCTACGTGCCAAGCGCTGTGCTGAACGCCTGGTTAGATACAAGTGGCCCAGGCCTAGTCCTGACCTCTTCAAACTATCCCGTTTGGGAAGCTTCAAATAGGATGGTTTTAAAGAGCCCAGCCCCATTCACTAAAGTCTGGTCCCTCTTCCAAAGAAACGCCAACACAGCCCACTGAGCTAGGCCCTTCCTGAAGAATCAATCAATCAGCGGTGGCTATTTGAACGTTTACTGTGTGCAAAGCACTGTACTAAGCGCTTAGGAGAGTACAATAGAACAAAAAACAGACAAAGCCCCTGCCCAAAATGAGCTTTCAGTCTAGCGAATGAGCTTACAGTCTAGAGGGTAGCGGATGGACACTACGTCCCCCAGTTATGTGACCCCAAGTGCTAAATCACCTTGGAGGGTTTCCCTTTGGGGTCCCTCCATCCTTGCTGCTCCCTCAGAGCCCCATCTTAACACTCCACCTCCAGATGAGATCCTACCTGGAGAGAGACTTCAGCCGCTCCAGGCAGACTGAGAGAGACAGATCACTTTCGTCTTCTCACGCTGACTGGCAGACGGAGCTGTTTGCGTTTCTAATGTACTCCGGGTGGGAGACCCTATCCCCTAAAGACGTGGCGCAAAATGCCTGGGGTCTTACCCAACTCAGTGCATCTGGTCCAAAAGAAGTGCCTGAGCCCACCGTAGCTCAACTGGAAGGAGGGCTCATTCCGCTTCCTCAGCGAGGCGCCGTTCTTCAGGGACAGGGCGGCGTGTTCTGGACAGCGGTAGGTGATGAAGCCCCACTTCTCCCTGCTGCGGGACAAATGAGAGGGCTCAGATGACCAGTGGGCAGAGTACCCGGGGACCGTCTGAGGGGCAGTGCCCCCCTGCAGCTCCAGGCCCTGGCTGCTCGTCTTGGGCTGGTCCAGGACAGGCAGGCGGCCAGGACTCAAAAATCTCCAGTGGCTACCAATCAATCTGCGCATCAGGCAGAAACTCCTCACCCTGGGCTTCAAGGCTGTCCATCCCCTCGCCCCCTCCTACCTCACCTCCCTTCTCTCCTTCTCCAGCCCAGTCCGCACCCTCCGCTCCTCCACCGCTGATCTCCTCACCGTACCTCGCTCTCGCCTGTCCCGCCATCGACCCCCGGCCCACGTCATCCCCCGGGCCTGGAATGCCCTCCCTCTGCCCATCCGCCAAGCTAGCTCTCTTCCTCCCTTCAAGGCCCTGCTGAGAGCTCACCTCCTCCAGGAGGCCTTCCCAGACTGAGCCCCTTCCTTCCTCTCCCCCTCGTCCCCCTCTCCATCCCCCCATCTTACCTCCCTCCCTTCCCCACAGCACCTGTATATATGTATATATGTTTGTACATATTTTTTTACTCTATTTAATTTATTTGTACATATCTATTCTATTTTATTTTGTTAGTATGTTTGGTTTTGTTCTCTGTCTCCCCCTTTTAGACTGTGAGCCCACTGTTGGGTAGGGACTGTCTCTATATGTTGCCAATTTGTACTACCCAAGGGCTTAGTACAGTGCTCTGCACATAGTAAGCGCTCAATAAATACGATTGATGATGATGATGATGATGACTCATCTGTGGACGCGCAAATCCTCCAGCCTGAAGGGCAGTGATATCTGGCAGGGCCCTGCCCTGGCCATTCGAGCCCTGCCAGCCTCCTCCTACTGCCATGCCAGGCTCTGGGGGAGACCCCACTCAGGGAAGTTTTGCAAAAACATCAACCCGTTCTATTTCCCGACGGGGAAACCTATTTTGCCTGAACGGAGCCTCCGACCCTCAATAAATTGTTGGCATCACATAGCTCTTCTGGCCTGCTCTCGAGTGAAGCCAGGGCGCTGTTTGCCTTTAAAGAATAAACAGTCGCGTCATTCAGGTTCGTAATCCTCCCAGGCACTGCAAAATTTCCTACTTCCCTCGGACCTCCGATTCCGGGAGCTCAAAGCGTCGAGCTGGCATTACTCATGGCTGGGGTATAAACCTATCTGTGGCAAAGATAGAGAGAAGCAGCATGGCTCAGTGGAAAGAGCCCGGGCTTTGGAGTCAGAGGTCATGGGTTCCAATTCCGGCTCCGCCAATTGTCAGCTGTGTGACTTCGGGCAAGTCACTTCACTTCTCTGGGCCTCAGTTACCTCATCTGGAAAATGGGACAACCTGATCACCTTGAACCTCCCCAGCGCTTAGAACAGTGCTTTGCACATAGTAAGCACTTAATAAATGCCATCGTTATTATTATGATTATTAAAGATCGCGTGAGGGGATGACGAAGACTCGATCCCTGTTCAGATTCTCAGCAGCCCTGGGTGCCAACCCGATGCTGCCTCTCACGGGGCAACGTGCCACCAGGTATCCCACTGGCACAGGAGCAGGTTTCAGGCCCACTTCCCCTCCTCAGAAGGCTTAGAGTCCCCCGGCTCCCCTTGACCTCTTTCTGGCACATGTCCAGGGCCAGAGAAGACAAGCAGACAAAGCAGCACGGCATAGGTCATGGGTTCTAGTCCTGACTCTGCCACTTGCCTGCTGTGTGACCTTGGGAAAGTCACTTCACTTCTCTGGGCTTCAGTTCCCTCATCTGTAAAATGGGGAGAGACTGTGAGCCCCACATGGGACAGGGGCAAGCAGACAAAGCAGCATAGCATAGGTCATGGGTTCTAGTCCTGACTCCGCCACTTGCCTGCTGTGTGACCTTGGGAAAGTCACTTCACTTCTCTGGGCTTCAGTTCCCTCATCTGTAAAACGGGGAGAGACTGTGAGCCCCACGTGGGACAGGGGCTGTGCCCAACCCGATTTGCTGGTATCCACACTAACGCTTAGCACAGCTTAACAAATACCATTATTATTATTAAATGGGACTCACCTGTTATTTCTGGTCAGCACTTGACACTCCACGATCTCCCCAAACACTTCGAAGCGCCTCTTCAACTCACTTGAGCTCATGCTGCTGGACAGGTTCCTAACAAACACCACCCGGCCTTCTCCCTGTTCGAGCAAGGTGGACGCACGCTTATCCGGTGCTCTCCCCCTCCCTCCCACCTCTGGGGCTGCCTGGGCCATCTTCCTCAAATACTGCTCAGCACAAGCCCCTTTGCGCCTCGGAAACATCCGAAGGCTTCCCGTCGCCCTTCGCGCAGCCGGCACTAAGTCCTTACCATTGGTTTTGAGGCTCTCTGCCTCCCCCCGCCATTTTAGACATCAGTTCTCTTCATCCACGCCTTCCCAACTAGCATCCAAGCTCACCTCCTGACTGTCTCGTCGACCCCTGGCCGAAACTGCTTTTTCAGACGGGGACTCCCTCCCAACACACGTAGGCTAGACCTAAGCTCTCCCCACTTACAAACCCCTCCTAAATGTCTCACCTCCTCCAGCAAATGTCCGTCCTAAATATCTGCACTAAGTGCCTGATGGGCAGGGAATGTGTATTATACTCTCCCAAGCTCTTAGAACAATATTCTGCACATAATAAGCACTTAGATACCACTGATTGATTGACTGGTTGACCCAATTATCGTGCCTCTGTCCCAGCACTTAGTACAGTCCTTGACACAAAGCAAGGGCTTAACAAATACCAGAATTATTATTATTATTATTATTATTATTATCAGCAGGTCTTCCTCGAAAAATTTCCAAAGCCTTGAGAAATCATCATCCAATAAATACCTTTAGTATTCATGCATTTATGAGTCTCATCGGTGGGGGGGGGGGGGACAGGAACTGCGTCCAACCTGATGATCCTGTATCTACCCCAGTGCTAAGGACAGTGCTTAACAAATAGTGAGTGCTTAATAAATACCATTATATTAATAATAAAAATAACAATCCTCCCTTAGCTCATGTATGTACATACATAGTCAACTGTCCATTCAATTAATTCCACTATTTGGAAACAATCTGACTGTTTCCTCCCTTATTTTATAAGTTCCCTGTGGGTGAGGGATGTGTCTTTGTGCTTCTGTTGTATTCTGCCATACGCTTAGCAGTAGGTCCTCAATAAATACCATTACTAGTCAGTCAGTCAATCGTATGTATTGAGCGCTTACTATGTGCAGAGCACAGTACTAAGCACTTGGGAGACTACAATATAGCAACGGATCTGAATCTGATAAATCTGAATTGCTGTAGCTTACTGACTCCAAGGTGGGGAATTGAATGAAATCCAGGACCTCATTGTGGATTCTTTGAGTACAATCATGAGTGTCTCTGAAGCTATCACCCAGAATCTGTTGTATCAGGATGATGGTAATAATAACTTAGAACAGTGCTTTGCACACAGTAAGCGCTTAATAAATGCCATTATTATTATTATTAATGACTAGTACCATCGCAACTACTGCTATTATTACTACTAATGTTATTACTATTACCATTACTATTAATAATATTCATTCATTCATTCATTCGTATTTATTAGGCGCTTACTGTGTGCAGAGCACTGTACTAAGCGCTTGGGAAGTACAAGTTGGAAACATATAGAGACAGTCCCTACCCAACAACAGGCTCACAGTCTAGAAGGAGGAGACAGACAACAAAACAAAACATGTTAAGCACTTAATATGTGTCAAGCACTGTTCTAAGCACTGGGGTAGATATGAGGTAATCAGGTTGCCCCACGTGGGGCTCACAATATTCATCCCCATTTTACAGATGAGGTAACTGAGGCCCAGAAAAGTTAAGTGCCTTGCCCAGAGTCACACGGCTGACAAGTGGTGGAGCCGGGATTAGAACCCACAACCTCTGACTCCCAAGCCGGGGCTCTTTCCACTAAGCCACGTTGTTTCTTAAAACTAATATTAATCCTACCACTATTATTACTACTGCAGGGAAGTCACTTAACTTCTCTGAACATGAGTTCCCTCATCTGTAAAATGGGGATTAAGACTGTGAGCCCCACGTGGGACAACCTGATTACCTTGTATCTATCCCAGTGCTTAGAATAGTGATTGGTACATAGTAAGCTCTTAACAAATACCATAATTACTACTACTACTACTACTACTATTATTGGGAGGGATTATTATTCTTCCTGTTGACAGTCCTGCCGGCTGATAGTCATCATAAGTGAGAGAGGAGTGAAAACGTTGAGACAGTTTAATGCCCCACACCAGACTGTGAGCCCGCTGTTGGGTAGGGACCGTCTCTATATGTCGCCAACTTGTACTTCCCAAGCGCTTAGTACAGTGCTCTGCACACAGTAAGTGCTCAATAAATACGATTGATTGAATGAATGAATGAGAAAGCAACCACGAAGGCCTCCACTGAGCAGGTAAATGGCAGGAAGAAAGGAAACAAGATTGGTTTCAAATGATGCTGGGGAAGGGAGATGGGCACCTGTGAAATTAGAAGGCTTTTTTGGTCTGTGTGATGAGCTGGAATGCTTCTACGCCTTGTCCCCTCCCACTCCTGCCCTGGTTTCGGGGGTAAAGAGGACTTTCTGTCTTGCCTATGTCTGCTCTTTCCATTTGCCTTCATTAACCTTTACCATGTGTCTGTTTGAACTGGCCTCACGTTAGCTCCAGCAATGTCACCTCTGCCTGCTCCGTGCAGACTCTGGAGCCTGAATCCATCAGTTGGTGGTATTTGCTGAGCGCCTACCATGGGCGGGCCACTGAACTAAGTGCTTGGGAGAGAGCTGGGAGACGTGATCCCTGCCCTCCCGGGGCTTACGATCTCAGGGGTGACCGGAGAACGATCCCGTTTGAGCCTTTGCGGTGATTTCCACCCCCTCGTTCCCCAGTTGGCGCCGGGTGCTTCTCGTGGAAGCCCCGGGTCACTTACGATGGCCTTTTCTCTCCTCTTCTCGGCCTGCCTTTGGCTTCCGTTTCTGTCTGGACACGGTTCTTGGTTCTCACACCTGTTTGTGAACAAGGAAGGCGGAGGAGTTCACCTTCGGAAGTGGGTAAGATGCGAGGGGCAAGGGCCGCTGGTGATCTTATCACTAGATCATCATCATCATCATCATCAATCATATTTATTGAGCGCTTACTGTGTGCACAGCACTGTACTAAGCGCTTGGAAAGTACAAGTTGGCAACATATAGAGACAGTCCCTACCCAACAGTGGGCTCACAGTCTAAAAGATCAAGACTAGATCAAGACTCCACTGAAAGTAGATGCTTTTAAAAAGTGACTACCAAAGTTTTCCTCAAAACAAGAGCTCCATTCCCCAAAGGGGGCTCAAAAATATGGGATCTGTGGGCCTTGGTCCTTCTTGCCTCTTGTCTCTGCTTCTTCCTACCAGCTCCCAACACCCCCTGCTCCAGCAGGCAAAACCACAGAAGCTCTCGGGTTTGCCTGGGGCATCCTCCCTGTCTCCTCTCTCTTTTGAAGCCCTCCCCATCGAAAGCCACCCCCGACAACCCGCTCAAACAGATGGGTTCATTCAGGAACTGTAACAGAGGTGGAACTGGCTCAAACAGATCGGTTCATTCAGGAACTGTAACAGAGGTGGATTGGGCTGTCGGTCACCCCAGAGATTCTTTTAGACTGTGAGCCCACTGTTGGGTAGGGACTGTCTCCATATGTTGCCAACTTGTACTTCCCAAGCACTTAGTACAGTGCTCTGCACACAGTAAGCGCTCAATAAATACGATTGATTGATTGATTGGAAGGGAAGGTGTATGGCTCTCTGGGCTTGGGGTGCTCAAGGGCTCAGGGGGGCTGAAGCCAGAAGCCTGAATGCCGGCCTGTCCTAATTGTTCATCTGGCCCCATGGGGTTCACCTTCCTTAACACCACAGAACGGCCTGGAGGAACAAACGTCCGGATAGTGGGCCAAGGGTGCCTTTTCTCTGTTCCCAGCATCCTCTCGGTAGGGAAAAGAAGGCAACGGGGCAGAGCTGTTGCAGCTTGGACCACCCCAATGTGAGCCAGTAGCCCCATGGACTCGGACCTAATAATGGTAATAACAATAATTGTGGTACTGGTAAGTGCTTGCCATGTGCCAGGCGCTGTACTAAGCGTTGGGGTGGTTACAAGCGAATTGGGTCGGACACAGTCCCTGTCCCACGTGGGGCTCACAGTCTTAATCCCCATTTTACAGATGAGATAACTGAGGCCCGGAGAAGTGAAGTGACTTGCCTAGGGTCACGCAGCAGACAAGGGGTAAGGCCGGGATTAGAACCCAGGAACTTCTGACTCGCAGGCCAGTGCTCTATCAATCAATCAATCGTACTTATAGAGTGCTTACTGTGTGCAGAGCACTGTACTAAGCGCTTGGGAAGTACAAGTTGGCAACATAGAGACGGTCCCTACCCAACAGTGGGCTCAATCCACTAGGCAACTAGGCTACTTCTCTATGTGCAGTGCTTAGGAACCCACGTATGAGTTCTCCACAGAGTGGCCGCCACTGGCATGGAAACCCCTTGTTGTTTTAGGGGGTACTCCACTGCAGGGGGTCTCCTGGTAACCCCCCCAACTCCAGAGCCAGTTGGTTCCTCTCCCAGGTCCTGGTGAATTCGAGACTCACTACCGAGTAGTGACGTTTCAAATAAACCTGTCGGATATAAATCAATCTGTGTCGGACCAGTACGGGACCAGCTGAAAACCTGGCATTAAAGCGGGTGAGTGGCCACTCCAGTTTTCACTTAGACCTCCCCAGATATTCCATTAGTCATTAAGGACTAATTTTAAGTGTGCTGAAAGTCTCTGGGGGGTGACCTTAAATCCAGAAGTTTGTCCCCAGGCTGCCCGTTCCCCCATTTCCTGCACCCGCAGAGGAAGAGAGGATGCTCTTTAAACAGAATGTTTTCCCGGATTCAGTCGTTCACCGGCCTGGGAGGTGGGTAGGAAAGGTGACGCTTGGCTAGCTGGGGCAGCGGGCTGTTAGGGACAGTGGAGAGATTTCTCCAGCTGAGGGGAGTGTCCAGTCACCGGACCCGGTAAAAGTCGCCGTGGAGCCTGTTTGGTGAACGAGGGTCGATTCTGAGGACTCCTCATTGCTTTCAAGCAGGCAAAATGGTTTCCCCCCCTTGGAAGGAATAATAATAATAATGATGATGGATTTATTAAGCGCTTACTATGTGCAAAGCACTGTTCTAAGCGCTGGGGCATTTACAAGGTGATCAGGTTGTCCCACGTGGGGCTCACAGTCTTAATCCCCATTTTCCAGATGAGGGAACTGAGGCCCAGAGAAGTGAAGTGACTTGCCCAAAGTCACACAGCTGACAAGTGGCGGAGCCGGGATTTGAACCCATGACCTCTGACTCCAAAGCCCGGGCTCTTTCCACTGAACCACGCTGCTTCCAAGCCCCGGCACGGCCCGGCTAGGGAAAGGAGCTGTGAGAGGACCGTCCTTTTTAGGCTGTGGAGCGTCGAACCCCAAAGTCTGAAACGAGTACAAGCAGTGTGGACTAGAGTCAATAGAGCCCAGGCCCGGGAGACAGAAGGACCTGGGTTCTAATCCCGGCTTTGCCACTTGTCTGCTGTGTGACCTTGGGCAAATCACTTCACATTCATTCATTCATTCAATCGTATTTATTGAACGCTTACTGTGTGCAGAGCACTGTACTAAGCGCTTACATCTGTGAGTCTCAATGACCTCATCGGGAAAATGGGGATTAAGAGTGTGAGCCCCATGTGCGACAGGAACTGTGTCCAACCTGACGGACTTGTATCTACCTCAAACACTTAGAACAGGGCTTGGCACATTGTAAGCGTTTAACAGGGACCATAATAATAATAATAGTTATTATTATTATTATTAATAAGTGGCTGCTGCCACCATGTGGATGGACATTGGCCTGACCCAGCCCGTTTCCTCTTGGATTTTTCTGTTTTAAATGAAGAGGGCCCAGCAAGGCAGGGCTGAGATTCTCCCCTTGTAAGCCAGACTCCCCGGAGGACCAGAGATGACTCCAGGGGACAGGGCTGGCTCTGGAGCCAGGGAAACAATCCTAGTTTGGTGCACAGGCTCCCGTTTAGTCCCTTTCGGAGAACAGCACGGCCAAGGGGAAAGAGCAACAGCCTGGGGGTCACAGGACCCGGGTTCGAATCCCAGCTCGGCCACTTGTCTGCTGTATGACCTTAGGCAAGTCACATAATAATAATGGCATTTATTAAGCGTTTACTATGTGCAAAGCACTGTTCTATAAGTGCTGGGGAGGTTACAAGGTGATCAGGTTGTCCCCCGGGGGGCTCACAGCCTTCATCCCCATTTTCCAGATGAGGTAACTGAGGCCCAGAGAAGTGAAGCGACTTGCCCAAAGTCACACAGCTAAAAGTTGGCAGAGCCGGGATTTGAACCCATGACCTCTGACTCCAAAGCCCGGGCTCTTTCCACTGAGCCACGCTGCTTCCCTGCATAACTTCCCACGCTGCAGAACTTCTCCACGCCTCATTTACCTTATCTGTAAAATGAGGATTAAGACTGTGAGCCCCACGTGGGACAACCTGATTACCTTGTATCTACCCCAGCGCTTAGAACAGTGCTTGGCACATAGTAAGCGCTTACCAAATACCATCATTATTATTCTAATCCTGACTCTGCCATTGTCTGCTGGGTAAGACCTGGGGCAAGCCACTTCACTTCTTTGTGCCTCAGTTACCTCATTTGTAAAATGGGGATAAAATACCAGTTCTCCCTCCCACTTAACAGACTGTGATTCCTCTGTGGGAAAGGGACTGTTTCCAACCTAGTCATCTAGTATCTACCCCAGTGTTTAGCACAGCTTCTGACCTATAGTAAGTACCTAATAATAATTTTGGTATTTGTTAAGAATTTACTATGTACTAAACACTGTTCTAAGCCTTGGGGTAGATATATACCACAATTGTTATTTTTCTTCTTATCACCTGTTAGGTACTGGGCTACCCAATCAATCAATCAATCAATCGCATTTATTGAGGGCTTACTGTGTGCAGAGCACTGTACTAAGCGCTTGGGAAGTACAAGTTGGCAACATATAGAGACAGTCCCTACCCAACCCAGCTACCCACATGCTCTAGATGTGTTCTTCTAATGGCAGGCAGTGGCAGTTGTAATAATGATAATAATGATGGTATTTGTTAAGCACTTACTATGTGCAAAGCACTGTTCTAAGCACTGGGGAGGTGATCAGGTTGTCCCACGTCGGGCTCACAGTCTTAATCTCTATTTTACAGATGAGGTAACTGAGGTCCAGAGAAGTGAAATGACCTGCCCAAAGTCACACCGCTGACAAGTGGCGGAGGCGGGATTAGAACCCACGACCTCTGAATCCCAAGCCCGGGCTCTTTCCACTGAGCCACGCGTTCCTTGCGGGCAGGGATGATGTCTAGACTTTTAGACTGGGAGCCCACTGTTGGGTAGGGACTGTCTCTAGATGTTGCCAACTTGTACTTCCCAAGCGCTTAGTACAGTGCTCTGCACACAGTAAGCGCTCAATAAATACGATTGATGATGATTGATGATGATGATGTCTACCAACCCTAACATACCAAACTCTCTCAAGCACTGATTACAGTGCTCTGAACACAGCGAGCGCTCAATAAATAAGCGGCATGGCCTGATGGACACAGCGTAGAGCGGTGTCGCATTGTACTTCCCCAAGAACGTAGTACAGTGCTCTGTAAACAGTAAGGGCTCAATAAATACGATCGAATGAATGAATGACAGCACGGGCCCGGGTGTCAGCGGGTCATAGATTCTTGTACATATTTCCTATTCTCTTGTATATATTTATTATTCTATTTATTTTGTCAATGATGTGCATCTAGCTTTACTTCTATTTATTCTGACGACTTGACACCTGTCCACATGTTTTGTTTTGTTGCCTGTCTCCCCCTTCTAGACTGTGAGCCTGTTGTTGGATAGGGACCGTCTCTATATGTTGCCGACTTGTACTTCCCAAGCGCTTAGTACAGTGCTCTGCACCCAGTAAGCGCTCAATAAATACGACTGAATGAATGATTAGGATTGTAAAAGCGGACCGTCTCTATATGTTGCCGACTTGTACTTCCCAAGCGCTTAGTACAGTGCTCTGCGCCCAGTAAGCGCTCAATAAATACGGTTGAATGAATGAATGAATAATCCCGGCTCCGCCACTTGTCTGCCGTGTGACCTTGGGCAAGTCGCTTTGCTTCTCTGTGCCTCAGTTACCTCATCTGGAAAATGGGGATGGAGACTGTGAACTCTATGTGGGACAGGGACTGTGTCCAACCTGATTTGCTTGTATCCACCCCAATACTCAGTGTAGAGCCTGGCACAGAATAAGCACTTAACAAATACCATAATTATATTATTATTATCATCAATCGTATTTATTGAGCGCTTACTGTGTGCAGAGCACTGTACTAAGCGCTTAGTACAGTGTAATTAATTATAATTAATAATTATTATTATTAATAGAGAAGCAGTGTGGCTTACAGAGAAGAGCACAGGCTTGGGAGTCAGAGGTCGTGGGTTCTAATCCCAGCTCTGCCACTTATCTGCTTACGTGACCTTGGGCAAGTCACTTCACTTCTCTGTGCGTCAGTTACCTCATCTGTAAAATGGGGATTGAGCCTGCGAGCCCCAAGTGGGACAACCTGATTACCCTGGATTTACCCCAGTGCTTAGAACAGTGCTTGGCACATAGTAAGCACTTAACAAATACCAAAATTATCATTATTACTACTACTACTACTACTACTAATGAATATGATTATTCATAGAGGCCTTCCCAGACTGAGCCCCTTCCTTCCTCTCCCCCTCGTCCCCCTCTCCATCCCCCCATCTTACCTCCTTCCCTTCCCCACAGCACCTGTATATATGTTTGTACATATTTATTACTCTATTTATTTATTTATTTATTTGACTTGTACATATCTATTCTATTTATTTTATTTTGTTAGTATGTTTGGTTTTGTTCTCTGTCTCCCCCTTTTAGACTGTGAGCCCACTGCTGGGTAGGGACTGTCTCTATACGTTGCCAATTTGTACTTCCCAAGCGCTTAGTACAGTGCTCTGCACATAGTAAGCGCTCAATAAATACGATTGATTGATTGATTGATTGATTGAATGGAAAGTCTGGGGCTCCAATGGCTCGCCTCTGCTCCCTCCCGTCCGCCCCGGCCCCCGCCCCCGTCCGCCGCCGTGTCCGCCGCCTCTACCTGAAAGCCCTCCGGTTTGTGGGAGACCTTGACCTGCAGCACGGAGATCCGGAACTGGATCGGCTGCGGGGGCAGTGATGCAGAGCGGCTCTGCTCGCGGGGCTCCGGCGCGGGCAGTGCTGAGACTGAGGGGGGCTCGCGTACATGTCTTGGTCCTCGTCCTCCTCCTCTTCCTCGTCGTCGTCCTCCTCGTCGTCGTCGTCGTCGTCCTCCCCTTCCTCCAGGAGGAAGCCGCTGTCGCTGCTGCTGTCCTCGAAGGCCGTGTCGTACTCTGGGCTCTTGCAGCAGGCCAGGTCCTCGTCCTCTAGGGCTCTATCCAAGAAGCCAAAGTGTTTGGTCAAGCTGGCTCGGATCTCGTGGTCTCTCAGCTGCTTGCTGCCCTCCGTCGCGCCGCGGCCGCCCCGAGCCCGGGGGGCCTCCGGGGACGGCTCCCAGGACCGCAGCACCTTCCGCTGAAAGGAGCCCTCGGGTCTGACGACCTGGCAGTAGTCGTGGTCCCCGAAGGAGCGGGAGAAGGGCCTCTTCTGGCCCACCTGGGACGGGTGCAGGGGGGCTCGGGTCAGGTGGGCCAGGAGCTCGCAACGTTCTGGGTGCTTCTTCGGGGGCTTCGCGGGGGCGGCTGCGGCGCCGGGCTTCCCTCTGGCTGGCTCCCCCGGGGGAGGGACGGTGGGACCCTCTTCCTTGATGGGCCTGTGGTTGATATCCGGCTTGAACGGGTCCTCCTCCGTGGGCTTGTACGGTGGTGTGGTCGGGGGCGTGAGACCTTCCGCCCGGCACATAGAGAAAAAACAGACAGGCCACGTGAGTTTGCGCAGGACTCTGGAGACCCCGGCCCGAGAGGCCTTCTCCTCCAGGAAGACCCCCAGGTCTTCCCTCTCTAGCACTGTCTCCACTGTAGTGTGCTAATAGGAAGTTATCCAACTTCTTATTGGCTTAGCGGAAAACGCACAGGTATGGCGGTCAAAGGACCCGGGTTCTAATTCCAGCTCTGGCGCTTCCCAGAATGAATGAATGAATGACAGGGACTGTGTCCAACTCAATTTGCGTTCATCCACTCCAGTGCTTAGTACAGTGCCTGGCACGTAGTAACTGCTTAAAAAATACCCTTATTAGTATTACTATTATTTCCAAATTACCACAGTTCCCCACGTGCAAGCAACCTCTTAGGGGCTGCACTGATAGCCTGTATATACTTGGTATATGAAGGTGTCAGTAAATGTTGAGCTTATAGGTGAGGCATAGTATTTGGTATAGCTTGTTATGGGGAAGGGAATGTGTCTGTTGATTGTTATATTGTACTCGCCCAAGAGCTTAGTGCAGTGCTCTGCACGCTGTAAGCACTCAATAAATATGATTGAATGAATGAATGGTACAGAGGTTTCAACAGGAACTTGGAACAGCGGTCTATTTAATAATAATAATGATAATGATAGCATCTGTTAAGTGCTTACTATGTGCCAAGCACTGTTCTAAACACTAAATCAAACCCTGGAATCAACACAGATGATTCCCGAGCCTTGAACTTGTTCTAACTTTAACCTGGAGTTCCCATCATCCTGAAATACTGCTAGAGTTGAGTTTTCTCGCTTTATTTTCAAAAGTAGAGCAGGGTTTCTCTCACCTGCTGGTAGGAAAGCCCCTCCCATCCCGTCCCTGGGTTTTTTTGTAACTTTTCTTGTCCCCCACCCGCCTCTTTGCCCAAGTCGTCCCCTGGAAATGGCTGTGCTTGGGCTGATGACGTCGGGTGAGTGAATGCCATGCTCTGTAAATAACGAAGGAGGGGTTTGTCCTGAAGTTTCCAAAAACTTCCACCTTATGTACGGGAGGAGAAGCCAGACTGGCCCCAGCAGCCTGTCTCAAGCCCTCCTCCTCCCAGAGGAAGAGTCAGGGGATGGGTCAATAAGTAATACAATTTTCCTGATAACAGACAGCTCACCTGCTGTGCCACACAGCTCCACAGTCAACACCTGCTCGAAGCTCTTCTTCCCGAAAGAAGGGTCACTGGAAAGGATGGGAGGGTAGAAAGAAGATTGCCCATAAGCACAGGATTAATCTAATTCCCTCGGGAAGGAACTAGGGAGATTTTCCAGAATTTCCCCAGCCCCTAACCATTCACCGAATTGAAAGCCGAAAGGGTTTCCTGGAGAAGACAGGTGTCTTGGGAGGAAGAGGAGAATGGAGAGGAGAAAAGCAAGGGAAACTTTTTCCAGCCCTTCCTCCGGGACACCAGAAAGCCTCACATCCCTCCAGCTCTTCACAAAAGGGACCCTGGCTCGGGAGTGGAGCCAGTCTGAGGAAGGCTGGGGAGGGCCGAGGTTTACTGAAGTCGTTCAAAGAGGTGTTCTGAACTTACTTTTGGGACAGGGCCAGCGTGAGACATCTGGGGTTTTCTGAAAAGGAAAAAGACGGGAGAGATTTTTCAGACAGGGCCAGGCTCCTCAAACACATTCCGGGAGCTCCTACCAAACCAGCACCCCAACATTTCCAAGCTCAGGAAGGTCAGAGGTCGATGGCAGGGGATATTGGTAACTCAGAGCACGACAGGTTGGATTCCCAGCCCGGGCATCTTTCTAGATGGGCCAGGCTGGTGTGACTTCCAGGGAAGCCGGGGAGGAGGATAAGGGGCAGCTGGCAATGCCCAACTCTTCCCCACCCAGAGGGGAGGCTATCCCCGGTGCTGCCCGCCTCCAGCAGAGAGGAAGAGGGGCTCAGCTTGCATTAAAATAGATCGGGACCAGCAGCAAACCCAAAATCCCTCTTGGCAAGGAGGGGCGATGAGCAGAAAGGCAGGGGAAGACTATTCCCCTGACCAGCTTCACCCTGCTCTCCCTTCCTGCCCCCAGCCCGCACCCCCCAACGTACCCCTGGGGTGAAACCGACTGCAGATCAGGTCCTCGTCGGTCTCCCCGCCCCCGCTCTCACTGGGGCTCTCCAGAGCCGGAATCCGGAGTCCTCCGAGGTGGAGCCGGAGGCTCCCGCCGTTCGCCTCCTCCCCGCCGTCCACCTCCACCTCCGCGTCGTAGCTGGAGGGGACCAGGCCCGGTGCCGCGGGGGGCTCCTCCCGGCCTGGGGAGGACAGTTCGGAGGGGCCCTCGTCCTGGAAGGACAGCCACTGGCTCAGCTCGGGGTTCAGCCTCTTGGAACGCCGGACGGCAAAGATGGAGCGCTCCCGCTTTCTCCCCAGCTTGGGTCCCACCGGCAGCGGGGCACCCTTTGTGGGCTTCCTTGTCACAGCTTCCTCCTCCTCCTCTCTGTCCTCCTCTTCCTCCTCCTCCTCCCCTTCCTCCTCCTCCTCATTGTCTTCCTCTTCCTCCTCCACCGCCGAGGCCCGAGCTCTCCCCCCACAGGCCCCGTCCCCGGCGGGCCCCTCGCCGTCCTGGCCGGCGGTCTGGAGGGGCCGGGGGCCGGAAGCCAGGGAGGCGTAGATGGGCTTGGCTAGTCGGTAGGGCTTGCTGACATCGCAGAAGAGGTCCTTGGCCAGAAGCTCCCTCAGGATGGAGAACTCCGACCAGGTGGGCTTAGGCCGCTGCCCGCCCCGGGCCTCCTGAGCCGGGCAGGCCGGCTGACTCTCCTGGCCGCCGCAGGCCGCCCGCTGCAGGGGACAGTCCGACTTGGCTCTCTTGAAAGGGCTGTCGTGGGAGGGCAGCTTCCGAGGTGGGAGGCAGTAGGTGTGCATGTAGCGGATCAACTCCACCACAGCACGCATCTCCTGCTCACACCCGAACTGGGGGCTGGGGCTCGGACAGTCCTCACTGGCATCGCTCTCTTCCTTGGGGCTCAGCGGCGGGGGCGGTGGCGGCGGTGGAGGGGGCTGCTGCCTCTTCTGCCTGTCCCTATCCGGGGATTTAGCCTTGGCCTGGGGACAGCACGGAGCTGAAGTCAGATGCTTGTGCAGCTCAGTGCAGCTCCGACTCTGAGGCGGGAGGAAAGTGGGCTTCCTGTCCGGGTTACTGTCCGCCTGCAGAAAACAGAGACAGAGAGATGCTGGATGAGGTGAAACCCGGCGGTGGAGACTCCCGGCCCTGAGAGGGGGGAGCCACGGTTTCTGTGCCTGCCTTGGCTAGCCCTCCGTGCTCTGCCCCTTTCATTCATTCAGTCGTATTTATTGAGGGCTTACTGTGTGCAGGGCACTGTGCTAAGCGCTTGGGAAGTACAAGTCGGCAACATATAGAGAGACGGTCCCTACCCATCGACGGGCTCACAGTCTAGAAGGGGGAGACAGACAACGAAACAAAACACGTAGACGGGTGTCAAAGTCGTCAGAACAAATAGAATTAAAGCTAAATGCAAATCATTAACAAAATAAATAGAATAGTAAATATGTACAAGTAAAATAGAGTAATAAATCTGTACTAAATATATATCTATATATTGTATATATAGATCTATATATCTATATATATATCTATATATTTCTCTCTATATATCTATATATCGCTATATAAATATATATATAGATATATATTTACAAGTGCTGTGGGGAGGGGAAGGAGGTAGGGTGGAGGGGACGGGGAGGAGGAGAGGAAAAAGGGGGCTCAGTGTGGGAAGGCCTCCTGGAGGAGGTGAGCTCTCAGCAGGGCTCTGAAGGGGGGAAGAGAGCTAGCTTGGCGGATGTGTGGAGGGAGGGCATTCCAGGCCAGGAGAAGGATGTGGGCCGGGGGTCGACGGCGGGACAGGCGGGAATGAGGCATGGTGAGGTGGTTAGCGGCAGAGGAGCAGAGGGTGCGGGCTGGGCTGGAGGAGGAGAGAAGGGAGGGGAGGGAGGAGGGGGTGAGGTGATGGACAGCCTTGAAGCAGAGAGTGAGGAGTTTTTGCTTGATGCATTGAGGCTGGAGAGGAGGCTGAGGTGGACCCAAGATGGAGGCATCAACTCCAGTGCCATTCTGTAGCAGGCAGTGCGAATGATGCCACTACACTGGTCTTTGTTGGGGCTTGGGGCAGAGTTGGGGTTCCTCTAGCCCCAGCCTGGCATCCTGTCTACAGGAGCCATCTGCCCCTCATCCTCCAGGCGGCCCAGGCCACTTCCCACAGTAGGGACTAGTCACCGCACCACTTTCTCGCCCGTTGGACATGGTGCAGTGAATAGAGCACGGGCTTGGGAGTCAGAAGGTCATGAGCTCTAATCCTGGCTCTCCCACTTAACTGCCTGGGCAAGTCACTTCAATTATCTAGGCCTCAGTTCTCTTATCTGTAAAATGGGGGTTGAGACCGAGAGCCCCATGTGGGACAAGGACTGTGTCCAACCTTATTTGCTTGTATCCACCCCAGCTCTTAGTACAGTGCCTGGCACACAGTAAGCACCAAACAAATTCTGTAATTATTCTAAGTATTATTATTATGTTGGCCCTGGAGTCGGGTTGTTGGAGGCTCAGCCGTGGCCAAGGGGTCCAAGCGGAAAGCAGGGCACCGGTAGGTTCCTGAGGCCCGGGGCTCTCACTCCCGTGTCTTCCTGAGGAACCCCAGGTGGATCAGGGCATGAACAGCCTTTTTCGCTTCAAAGCCCTACTGAGAGCTCACTTCCTCCAGGAGGCCTTCCCAGACTGAGCCCCCTTTTTCCTCTCCTCCTCCCCATCCCCCCCACCCTACCTCCTTCCCCTCCCCACAGCACTTGTATATATATTTGTACAGATTTATTACTCTATTTTACTCCCCATCCCCCCCGCCTTACCTCCTTCCCCACCCCACTGCACCTGGATATATGTTTGTACGTATTTATTACTCTATTTATTTATTTTATTTGTCCATATTTATTCTGTTTATTTTATTTTGTTAATATGTTTTGTTTTGTTGTCTGTCTCCCCCTTCTAGACTGTGAGCCCGCTGTTGGATAGGGACTATCTGCATATCTTGCCAACTTGTACTTCCCAAGCGCTTAGTACAGTGCTCTGCACACAGTAAGCGCTCAATAAATATGGTTGAATGAATGAATGAACGAACAGGGGGTGGGTGGGGTGGGAACTGATGAGCAGCTCTCACCCTCATTCCAGGAGCCTGGTAAGAACCGGAAAAGCAGTAGGGGACAGAGGAGGACTAAGGGATCACCAGCCGAGTTGTTTCTCCTTCCTCTCCCTCCTCTCCTGCTCCATCTTTACCTCCCCACCGTCCCTTCAATCCCCTCAGAGTCCAACCTCACCCTCATGCTCAAATAGTACAGTTGACACGGTTGGAGTCACCCTCGGCCGCCTCACGACTACATTTTCCACACGGAAGGATGGTCCGTTGGGGCGAGGTTGGCCACTGGCCCCTTTGGCCAAGTCCACCCGAGGTGAATCTGAGCCTCGTGCTGGCTCAGCGGTGGTCTCTGGCCTAAACGCTCTTCCTAGGTTAAGCTAACTAAGGAAATGGCCTCCCGAGGAGTTGTCTGACACCTAAATTCTAGAATAATAATAATCACAGTGGAAATGATGATGTAATAATAAGAGCTTACTATGTGTCAAGCCCTGCCCCGAGCACTGGGGTGGTTACAAGATTATCAGATTGGACCCAATGTCTGTCCCAGATAGGGTTCACTGCCTAAGAGGGAAGGAGAGCAGGCATTTAATTCCCACTTTACAGATGAGGAAGACTGAGGCGCAGAGGTTCCAGCACTTAGAACAGTGCTTGGCACATAGTAAGTGCTTAACAAATACCATCGTTATTATTATTATTATCATTAATAAGTGATAATACTTGTTATTATCATAATAATAATTATAATGTCATACACAGCAGCTAATTGGCGGAGGTGAGACTAGGGCCCGTGTTTCCTGGATCTCAATCCTGCGTTCTTTTATTAGGCTATGCTGCTTCCCTGCTGCAAAAAGTGTTCATCACGTAAATGGAAAATCTAGGATGGTTTCTTTGGTGAATTTTCAGGGAAATCCCTAAATGACTGACCTGCAGATGTAGAGGCCCGGATTAAGACATGCATCTCTTTGCTGAGCAGCCTCAATCCTCAGCTCGAAGGCACTCTGGGCATCTCTGTGGGCAAGGAGTGCTTTCTCTCTCTCTCTTCCTCCCTCTGTGCCCCTCTCTTTCCTCTCTCCTCCCATCAGAGCAATAAGCCTAGACCTTCAGAGGGAGAACAGCTGTGGAAACTGCTGTTGGATTGTGGGTGCCTAAGCAGGACAGAAGGGTAATAATAATAATAATGATAATAATAATAATAATAATGGTATTTGTTAAGCGCTTACTATGTGCCAAGCACCGTTTTAAACACTGGGGTAGATACAAGGTGATCAGGTTGTCCCACGGGGGGCTCACAGTCTTAATCCTCATTTTACACATGAGGGAACTGAGGCACAGAGAAGTTAAGTGACTCGCCCAAGATCACACAGCAGACAAGTGGCAGAGCTGCTCCCAAGCCCGTACTCTTTAAGCTACGCCAGCGGCTTGCCTCGGAGGAAGGGGACTTGGGAGTCAAGGCACCTGGATTCTAGTCCTGCCACTTACCTGCTCTATGACCCTGGGCAAGTCACTTTATTTCTCTGGGTCTCCGTTTCCTCATCTGAAAAATGGGTTTTCCCTCCCCCATAGACTGTAAGCTCCCCGTGTCTGACCTGATCGCCTTACATCTACCCTGGCCCACAGCTGACTCTTCACAAATACCACAATTACTCCCAAGCGGGCTTCTACGGGGGCTTTAAGAAGAGACTTGAAACCACCAGGCCACTCCAGTGCCCCTGACGGGATCTCTTGCCTCAGCTCCGACATACCTTCGTGCAAAGTCTTTGGGATTTGGATTTAAGACTTCCCTGCCGCCGGGAGCTCCCCTCCCTTTGACCTTCGCAGCTCGGAGCTGTTTGGGACGGAGAGAGGAGTAACTTCTGTAGCTGTCGGGAGAAGTGAGAGGAGAAAGGTGTGACTTGGCTCTCAGCAACATCCTAACACAATCCCCTGAGTAGAGAAGCAACCTCGAAGCGATGAGGAAATCATCACCTTCAAGAGGATTCTTGGAAAATTGTTTAGCACCAGAAAGCGAGAGGGAATCCATAATCTAGGGGCTGGTCAAGAGGGATGAGTGGGCAGTCGACAGTTCTCTGCAAATGGTCTTTTTAAACATATTGCGCTCGATGACAACGCCACAGGAGAACAGCATGGCTTTCCAGTGGGCTGTTTCATGGGGACTATTAGAAGTTGTGAAAATACAGGGTGGTCACGGCCTCTGAAATGCACACCCAGGGCTTCGGTTGAGGTGTTGGTGGAGAAAAGCCGAGAAAAATGAACATCATTTATACTGCACTGCGTTTTCTCTCATGGTGAAGCTGTCTCAGTTTGTGTATACGTATTGGGGGTGTACAAGGAACGGTCTTAGAGTCGCTATCCACACTTTCTTCCTCTTTCCATGTACATTTGGGCCCAAAATTGGGTTGTGACTTCTACCACGGGCCACTGGGAAGTATCGTAGGCCCTCAGAAAGTACAAGACTCACTCACTCACTCATTCACTCACTCTCAGAGGGGCTGAGGGCTGGAGGTGGGACATGAGTGCTTAATTCAGGGCCCCGACCCCCAGAAAGGCTTCGTCGAGTGTCCCTCTTTCCTATGCACCCAAACCTGGTCACATTGCACCAAGTAGCTCCTTTATCCTGCAGCCTGGTAGGGCACAAAGGGATGGAATTTGGGAAGAAACAGTGCATTTCCTGGAGACTCCAAAAACTGGGCTGGAGGTTGGGGGGTGAAGGAGAGCATTCTGGAAGGTGGTGGAAACCTGGACATAAAGTGCACTTAGGAAGGGATGAGGGGGACCATAAGCTCGTTTTTTCAATTCAGTTCATATATATTGAGCACTTACTGTGTGCAAATGGGCAGGGAATGTGTCTACCAACTCTGTTTTATTGTACTCTCCCAAGTGGTTAGAGAAGCAGCGTGGCATAGTGGAAAGAGCCCGGGCTTGGGAGTCAGGAGTCGTGGGTTCTAATCCCAACTCTGCCACTTCTCAGCTGTGTAACTTTGGGCAAGATACTTAACTTCTCTGTGCCTCAGTTACCTCATCTGTAAAATGAATGACTGTGAGCCCACTGTTGGGTAGGGACTGTCTCTATATGTTGCCAACTTGTACTTCCCAAGCGCTTAGTACAGTGCTCTGCACACAGTAAGCGCTCAATAAATATGATTGATGATGATGATGATAAAATGGGGATTAAAACTGTGAGCCCCAAGTGGGACAATCTGTTTACCCTGTATCTACCCCACTGCTTAGAACAGTGCTTGGCACATAGTAAGCGCTTAGCAATACCATCATTATGATTATTATTACAGTGCTCTGTACACAGTAAATGCTCAGTGAATACCATCGATTGATTGATGGGGGGGCGGGTGTCTCTCATCTTAGCCCACACCCCAGGCTCAGCTAGGGGACTCAGATGTCCTGAAAAGGCTCCACGTTCTAGCCACAGACACGGGAAGCAACAGACGGCATTTCAGTGAGTCACCAACCAGAGTCATGCACTACAAGCATAACAACTCCCTCCTCTCCCCCCAAATCCGCACACACAGACACAGGCCACACGCGGGGCTTTGGAATGGGGAGGGATATTCGGACTACAGGTGGCCAGAGGATGCATGCGGGATGAGGAAGAGGTCAGCTGGCACGTTGTCCATTATCCTGTTAATTCGATCCGAGCTGAGAGCCAGACCAGATCACTAAGCTATCGAGGCAGGGCTTTTTTGGCCAGACACACACATCTTTCTCTCCCTCCAGCTTTGCAGGCTAATGTCCGGCAACGAGGAGGGAGTGAAGGGGATGGGAGAGTGGTAACAAGCCTGCCTGAAACCTGGCCACGGGCCTACTAGATCCTGGTAAAGGAGATGCCAAGAGCACGGACATCTGTTCAGCCTCGGTATTGGTTTTAATTCGATTTACATGATTTTAGCAGCGTGGCCTAATGGAAAGAGCCCAGGCGTGGGAGTCACAGAACCGGGGTTCTAATCCCGTCTCCACCACTTGCCTGCTGTGTGACCTTGGGCAAGTCATTTCACTTCTCTGGGCCTCAGTTACCTCATCTGTAAAATCGGGATTAAGAGTGTGAGCCCCATGGGGGATAGGGACCGGTCCAACCCGATTACTTTGTACCTACCCCAGCATTTGGAATGGTAATAATCATAATAATAATTATTAATTATTATTCCTCCGTCCTTCAGTTACCACACCTGTAAAATGTGGATTCAATCCTACTCCCTCCGATTTAGACTGTGAGTCCTCTTTTTTTTTTTTTTTTGATGGTATTTGTTAAGTGCTTAATATTTGCAAAGCACTGTTGGACCTGTGTCTGACCTGATGAACTTGGACTCTTCCTCAATACTCAGTCTACCCCAGCACTTGGTACAGTGTTCAGCACATAGTAAGCGCTCCAACAACTATTATTACTATCATCATGATCACTCCTATCATTATCATCATTATCAGTGGTCAGGACTTTCCGCTCAACATGGACTGGAGTCGGCAACCACTGGAGATATTTGAGGAGCCGTGAGATAAGCTATCCAACAGTGCTGGGCACACAGTAAGCGCTTAATAAACACCATAATTATTTATCGATTATCATTATCACGAAAATGAAAAAATTCAGACCTGGTTGCCTATCATACCCATGCGGCCAGCTTACCGGGGGCTCTTCCACCCCCGACTTTAAACAGTGGGAAGTGAATTCTTACTAGAGACAGGTCATCGAGCTCGGGGGCCGGGAGCAGGGTACCCGCGGGAATCGGGGAGGCGGGAGCGTGCGAAGGGGAGTCCGAGTCGGAGGCCAGGCAGGTGGGGTCCCCGTCTTCCAGAGCGCCCAAGACAGCCAGGCTGATATCTTCCTGGATGTCGTCCAACGTCTTGGTCAGAGCCGCCAGGAAGGCTTCGTTTTCCCCGCCTATGATCTGGGATCGGGAAGCAAACGGGAGCACGGGAAAGAGAACTGAAATCAGACGGCAGGAAACCACAGCCGGCCGTTCGGCCACTTCTTCCCACCATGGGGCATTTCCCCCTGAAGTCCTGCATCCCCCCGGTCCCGGGCTCCTCCTGATGGATCCTTGAAATGCAGCTAGTTCTGGGGTGGGCTATGGCAGCCTGGTCCCAGAGGAGGAAACCCATTTCGAAGTTGGAAGGGAGAGGAGGAAGTCAGGATTCACCTGGGGAGCTAGCTCAAGGGAACTCTCCGAGGGGTGTCGAAGGCATCGCTGGCTTTGTCGACCCACAAGACAGCCAGATCTAATAATAATAATGATGATGGTATGTGTTAAGCACTTACTATGTGCCAAGCACTGTTCTAATCTACCACGCCCTAATGCTTCTGCTGTTCCCCTCAGAACTTAACGACACTGCAACCAGCATGAAGCTCCCCTCTGGACTGTCAGTTTGTTATGTGCCTCCAACTCCATTCTGTTGTTCGATCGTACTGTCCCAGGTGCTCAGTACAGTGCACTGCACACGGTACACTCTCAATACGAACCATCGATCGATTGATGGATTGAATGACACTGAGGAGGAAAGTTTAGCAGAATAAATCACTGGCAACTGTCATCTTGCAAGTGAGAAGCAGCGTGGCTCAGTGTTTACTCAGTGCATGGGCTTTGGAGTCAGAGGTCATGGGTTCAAATGCCAGCTCTGCCACTTGTCAGCTGTGTGACTTTGGGCAAGTCACTTCACTTCTCTGTGCCTCAGTTACCTCATCTGCAAAATGGGGATTAAGACTGTGAGCCCCCCGTGGGACAACCTGATCCCCTTGTAACCTCCCCAGTACTTAGAACAGTGTTTTGCACATAGTAAGCGCTTAATAAATGCCACTCTTCTTATTATTATTATCTGGAGGCCAGGCAGATGATGCAAATAATAATGATGGTATTTGTTATGCGCTTACTATGTGCCAACCATGACAAGAGCTCAGAGTCGATCCCCTAACAGGGATCAGTCAATTGTATGTACAATCAATTGTATCTGTGTGCAGAGCACCATACTATGTGCTTGGGATAGTGCCAACAGAGTTGATATACACGTTCCCTGCCCACAATGAGCTCACAGTCTAGAAATGGAACCAGAACCCCAAACCTCTTGATTCCTACAAGGTCCCAGCTGCCCTTTCCTCACACAGACAGGAAAGAAGCCCCGATGAGAAGGATTTCACCTCCTACTGAAAAAAGTGACTAATACGGAGAAACATTCTGACTGTGAGGATGATTGATATTCGCCTCACCTTCAGCCTCACGGCCTTTATGTACATATCTATAAGTTATACAGCATGAATTATGTATGACTACGAGCCACGAGAAGCAGCGTGGCTCAGTGGAAAGAGCACAGGCTTTGGAGTCAGTGGTCATGAGTTGTCAGCTGTGTGACTTAGTGCAAGTCACTTCACTTCTCTGGGCCTCAGTTACCTCATCTGTAAAATGGGGATTAAGACTGTGAGCCCCCGGGGGACTACCTGATCACCTTGAAGCCTCCCCAGCACTTAGAACAGTGCTTTGCACATAGTAAGCGCTTAATAAATGCCATCATCATTATTATTATGTATTTATATTAATGCCTGCCTCCCCTTCTAGTCTGTAAGCTCACTGTGGGCAGGCACAATGTCCGTAGAAAAGTGACGTTGAGCCATGCTCCACGTTGGGGCCTAGGGGAAAGGGTTTATTTCCAGACTGCAGGTTCAGGGGCTCAAGATCCCAGGGCAGCATGTGTTCGGGGTTGGAGGAGAGGCAGAGAAGGAAGGCAGCACGTTGGTGTGAGGGACTGAAGTAAACTGGACTCTAAAACATCAAGGAATAAGGCCAAAGAATCAAGGGATCATTTGCAAGGACCTGGAAAACCGGCATGACCTAGTGGAAAGAGCCAGGAATTGGGGCACCTGGATTCCAGGCCCAGCTCTTCTTCCCTTATGGACCGCATCGCCTGAGGCAAGTCACTTAAATTGCCCTGGCGTTTGGTTTTCCTCATCTGTAAAAACGGCACGATCGATCGATTGTGAGCCCAGAGCAGGGCAGGGACTGCATTGGCTCTGAAAATGTGAATCTACCCTACGTACTGCCCTTAGTAATGGCCCAATAAATGTCCTAAGTATTACCTGAAGAATTTACTCCAGAGAGCAATAAAAAAAGGCCTGGAATCAAACAAAAGGCTCCTGGCCTTCTAGCTAGAATTTTTCTGGCTGACTTCTTCCCTGTGCTGAAATCCGGCCAATGTCCCCAGCGCTTGGAGATTTGGCAGGAGAGGCATCTCATCACATGATTCTCCTCCCTCCCTCCCTTTCAGATGGCCTTTCTTTAAAATTCCTGTCCTGTCTAACCTATCTTGAGGAAGTTCATCTGAAATATGCACCTCATGATGGCTTGTGGGCACAACTGGACTTCATTCATTCATTCAATCGCGTTTATTGAGTGCTTAACTGTGTGCAGAGCACTGGACTAAGTGCTTGGAAAGTACAATTTGGATTTCTTCCCAACAGTGCAGAAACAGCAGTGTTCGAAGGAAAAAAAAAAGCAGAGGGGGAGGAAAGTATGTTATTTCTGTTACAGGATTTAAAAATGAAAGGTCAAAGCAAGTGTCTCTGGGTCGGGCAGCAGTGACCTGTATTGATCAGGAGGGCCATGGAAGCTGTTTGATGGGTATTAATAATAATAATGATGGCATTTGTCAAGCACTTACTATGTGCCAAGCACTGTTCTAAGCGCTGGGGAGGGGGATACAAGGTGATCAGGTTGTCCCACGCGGGGCTCACCGTCATCATCCCCATTTTACAGATGAGGTAACTGAGGCTCAGAGAAGTGAAGTGACTTGCCCAAGGTCACACAGCAGACATGAGGCGGAGCCGGGATTCGAACCCATGACCTCTGACTCCAAAGCCTGGGCTCTTTCCACTGAGCCACATTGCCAGCTGCTGCTGAGCTGAGAAGCAGAGAAGCAGCGTGGCTCAGTGGAAAGAGCCCGGGCTTTGGAGTCAGAGGTCATGAGTTCAAATCCCGGCTCCGCCAGCTGTGTGACTTTGGGCAAGTCACTTAACGTCTCTGTGCCTCATCTGTAAAATGGGGATTAAAACTGTGAGCCCCCAGTGGGACAACCTGATCACCTTGTAACCTCCCCAGCGCTTAGAACAGTGCTTTGCACAGAGTAAGCGCTTAACAAATACCATCATTATTATTATTATTCAGCTGGTGGGGAGGGGCCGAGGGGAGACCTGATGCCAAGTGCCATCAGCGGGAAAGTTCGGCTGTACCGGCCTTCCAGTCCTGTGGGGTCTGGAGGGGCTTTGGAGGACTTCCAGACCTGGAAGAAGGAGGATTGGCTTGGTTCTGTGACTCCTCACAACCCAGGGATGGGTGAGCCACAGGACACAGGACCCAGCCTGGAATTGGCAGGGGCTGGCACTGAATTAATGTGGAGAGGAGACGGGTGGGTGGAAGGGCAGATGGGATGAGAACGGAGCCTCCTCACTCATAATCCCAGACACACGTTCTGTTCATTCATTCATTCAATCGTATTTATGGAGAACAGAGCACTGTACTAAGCGCTTGGGAAGTACAAGTTGGCAACATATAGAGACGGTCCCTACCCAACAGTGGGCTCACAGTCGAGAAGACTGTTGGGACCCCCTCCCCTTACGCCCCCAACTCTTTAGGACAAGGACAAGTGGATCCCTGATCCCAGCTGCCGATTGGTCACTGGACGCTGCTCAGCTGCTTTGCTTTAATCTGGCAGGGCACTGTTGGCTGCCGAAAAGAAAACTCGACCGCCAAACCGCTGGCACCGGGTTTTTTTCCATTTGAAAACACGTCTGCCCTTCACCCAGAGCCTCTGCAACACTAACGTCACGGAGTGGAGGGAAAATGAAGCTCTGAAGGCACTATCCGAGGAGATTAAGTAAATCCCAGGCCTGAGGGGAAGAGGGTTTTTGGGTTTTTTTTTAAGGATATTTGTTAAGCACTTACAATGTGCCAAATGCTGAGGTAGATACAGTTAATTAGGTTGGACACAGTCCCTGTCCACAGTCCTAATCCTTATTTTGCAGATGAGGTAACTGAGGCCCAGAGAAGCTAAGATCCCACAGCAGTCAAGTGGTGAAGCCAGGATTAGAACCTAATTCCTTCTGACTCCTGGGCCCGGGCTCTATCCACTGGGCCACACTGCTTCCAATGAAGCAATTTTTTCCAATTTTTTCCTCAAAAATCTCCAGTGGCTACCAATCAACCTACACATCAGGCAGAAACTCCTCACCCTCGGGTTCAAGGCTCTCCATCCCCTCACCCCCTCCTACCTCACCTTCCTTCTCTCCTTCTCCAGCCCAGCCCGCACCCTCCGCTCCTCTGCCACCGCTAACCTCCTCACCATGCCTCGTTCTCGCCTGTCCTGCCGTCAACCCCCAGCCCACGTCCTCCCCCTGGCCTGGAATGCCCTCCCTCTGCCCATCCGCCAAGCTAGCTCTCTTCCTCCCTTCAAGGCCCTACTGAGAGCTCACCTCCTCCAGGAGGCCTTCCCACACTGAGCCCCCTCCTTCCTCTCCCCCTCCTCCCCCCTCCTTCCCCCCCACCTGACCTCCTTCCCTTCCCCACAGCACCTGTATATATGGATATATGTTTGTACGTATTTATTACTCTATTTATTTTACTTGTACATATATATT
Organism: Tachyglossus aculeatus; assembly: GCF_015852505.1. Lineage (NCBI taxonomy): Eukaryota > Metazoa > Chordata > Mammalia > Monotremata > Tachyglossidae > Tachyglossus > Tachyglossus aculeatus. The sequence goes on along the minus strand of NC_052101.1, from coordinate 19,755,152 downwards.
CTACTTATTTTATTTTGTTAATACATTTTGTTTTGTTCTCTGTCTTCCCCTTCTAGACTGTGAGCCCACTGTTGGGTAGGGACCGTCTCTATATCTTGCCAACTTGTACTTCCCAAGCGCTTAGTACAGTGCTCTGCACACAGTAAGTGCTCAATAAATATAATTGAATGAATGAATGAATGAATGAATGACGACCAGTCCAGCACACACAAAAGTCCAAAGCTTTTCTTCAGAGAAGCAGCATGGCGTAGTGGCTAGACCACGGGCCTAGGGGTCAGAAGATCATGGGTTCTAATTCTGACTCTGCCATATGTCTGCTGTGTAACCTTGGCCAACTTGATTCACTTAATAATAATAATAATAATCCTAATGGCATTTATTAAGTGCTTACTATGTGCCAAGCACTGTTCTAAGCACTGGGGAGGTTACAAGGTAATCGGGTTGTCCCACGGGGGGCTCACAGTCTTAATCCCCATTTTACAGATGAGGGAACTGAGGCACAGAGAAGTGAAGTGATTTACCCAAAGTCACATAGCTGACAATTGGCGGAGCCGGGATTTGAACCCATGGACTCTGACTCCAAATCCCGGGCTCTTTCCACTGAGCCATGCTGCTTCTCTGAAGCACACTTCTCTGTGCCTCACTTATCTCATTCATTCAGTTGTATTTATTGAGCTCTTACTGTGTGCAGAGCACTGTACTAAGCTCTTGGAAAGTACAATTTGGCAACAGAAAGAGACAATCCCTACCCAACAATGGGCTCACAGTCTAGAAGGTGGGGAGACAGCCAACAAAACAAAACAAGTAGACAGGCATCAATCTCGTCTGTAAAGTGGGAATTGAGAATGTGATCCCATTCCTTCCTCTCCCCCTCCTCCCTATCCCCCCACCTTACCTCCTTCCCCTCCCCACAGCACCTGTATATATGTATATATGTTTGTACGTATTTATTACTCTATTTTATTTGTACATATTTACTCTATTTTATTTTGTTAATATGTTTTGTTTTTTTCTCTGTCTCCCCCTTCTAGACTGTGAGCCCACTGTTGGGTAGGGACCGTCTCTATATGTTGCCAACTTGTACTTCCCAAGTGCTTAGTACAGTGCTCTGCACACAGTAAAGGCTCAAGAAATACGATTGAATGAATGAATGAATGAATATTGTAAGAATAATAATTATGGTATTTGTGAAGTGCTTACTATGTGCCAGGCACTGTACTAAGCGCTGGGGTAGATATGAGCAAATCAGGTTGGGGACAGTCCCTGCCCCACACGGGGCTCATAGTCTCAATTCCCATTTTACAGATGCGGTAACTGAAGCCGAGAGAAGTGAAGTGACTTGTCCAAGGTCACACAGCAGACAAGTGGTGGTCCAACTCCCAGGCTCTATCCACAAAACCATACTGCTTCGAATGGCACTCTCCCCAGCGCCTGTACTTTCCCAAGCGCTTAGGCCAGTGTTCTGCACAGTGTTATTCAACAGAAATGAATGAATGATTTTACAGTCTAGAGGGAGAGCTAGACTTAACAACGCCTTCACTTACACAAGGCAACGTCAGCTATAATAATAATACCGATGGTATTTGTTATGAGCTTACTTTCATTCATCCATACAATCGTATTTATTGAGCGCTTACTGTGTGCAGAGCACTGTACTAAGCGCTAGGGAAGTACAAGTTGGCAACATATACAGACGGTCCCTACCCAACAGCGGGCTCACAGTGTAGAAGGGGGAGACAGACAACAAAACAAAACATATTAAAATAAAATAAATAGAATAGTATATGTACAAGTAAAATAAACAGAGTACTAAATCTGTTCAAACATATATACAGGTGCTGTGGGGAGGGGAAGGAGGTAGGGTGGGGGAGATGGGGAGGGGGAGAGGAAGGAGGGGGCTTACTATGTGCAAAGCACTGTTCTAAGCACTGGGGAAGTTACAAGGTGATCAGGTCGTCCCATGTGGGGCTCACAGTCTTAATCCCCATTTTACAGATGAGGGAACTGAGGCCCAGAGAAGTGAAGTGACTTGCCCAAAGTCACACAGCTGACATGCGGCAGAGCGGGGATTTGAACCCATGACCTCTGGCTCCCAAGCCCGGGCTCTTTCCACTGAGCCACACTGCATTATGTTACACGTTGGGCAGAGAGGTACCTGTAATTCTTTAAGGTCACTAGCGGCCCCACTATTCAGGATGCTTGAAATGGTTGCCCCCCAAATCAGCGCTTAGAACAGTGCTTTGCAATCAATCAATCAATCAATCGTATTTATTGAGCGCTTACTGTGTGCAGAGCACTGTACTAAGCGCTTGGGAAGTACAAGTTGAAAAATGAAAGGGTTTTGGAGCTGGAAAAAGGGGAGGAGACCCACCTGAGGCACCGCTGGGATACGAACCCAGGATCTCCTATTTATTTTGTTGATGTGCACATAGCTTTAATTCTATTTGTTCTGATGATTTTGACACCTGTATACATGTTTTGTTGTCTGTCTCCCCCTTCTAGACTGTGAGCCCATTATTGGGTAGGGACCGTCTCTAGATGTTGCCGACCTGTACTTCCCAAGCGCTTAGTACAGTGCTCTGCACACAGTAAGTGCTCAATAAATACGATTGAGTGAGTGAATGAATGAATCTCCTGTTTACTAGACAGGCACTTTAACCAACTAAGCCATGGCGCCGGGCACATAGTAAGCGCTTAACAAATGTCATTATTATTATTATTATTATTATTATTATTAAACTGAGAGGCCAGCAGGCACTCGGAGCGAGCCGAGAGATGACCACCAATGCAACTTAAATGAGCTTTCATGGGCAAGCAGGGCATTCAAGTTCACTCTCATGCGCGGCGCTGGCCTTCCGGAGGCTGCTCACTTTGGTCCCCGTAACCTTTCACGAAGCAAAATATAACAGAGCGCGACACTACTCTAGCCTGTAATTTCCTTTAATAATGCATCGCAAGAGGAGCTGCAGAACAGCCCTATTCTTTCAGCTCCCCATTACAGCCCGATTCCACTTGTTCCCCTTAAAAGCTGAGTGCAAATTAATGGAGTGCTAATCAGCTGGGAATCAGCTATTAATAGATTTGGAGCCTCCCTCATTCTCTTGTTCCTCCTCTTCTCCGGGCTGATTTTCAAGACGGCAGGAAAGGCTCCTGGGCTACCTGAGGAGCCATGGATTGGCCCGGAAAACCAGGCACAGAGCCAGCAGAGGGGATCTCTTCTGTTGTCCCTCAGCTCGTAGATAGGGAAATCAATCAATCAGTCGTATTTATTGAGCGCTTACTGTGTGCAGAGCACTGGACTAAGCGCTTGGGAAGTACAAGTTGGCAACATATAGAGACGGTCCCTACCCAACAGTGGGCTCACAGTCTAGAAAGGAGCCTAGGGAGTCTACGGAAAGGAGCCGGTCCAGTGGTGGCCAAGAAGCAGTGTGGCCTAGTGGAAGACCACGGGCCCGGGAGTCAAAAGGACCTGGGTTCTAATCCCGGCTCTGCCACTTATCTGCTGTGTGACCTTGGGTAAGTAATAATAATAATAATAAAGATGGCATTTATTAAGCGCTTACTATGTGCAAAGCACTGTTCTAAGGCGCTGAAGAGGCTCAAGGTGATCAGGTTGCCCCACAGGGGGCTCACAGTCCTAATCCCCATTTTACAGATGAGGGAACTGAAGCACAGAGAAGTGAAGTGACTTGACCAAGGTCACACAGCTGACAATTGGCGGAGCTGGGATTTGAACCCATGACCACTGACTCCAAAGCCCGTGCTCTTTCCACTGAGCCAAACTGCTTCTCTATGGCTCAGTTCCCTCATCTGTAAAATGGGGATTGAGGCTGGGAACCTTATGTGGGACAAGGACTGTGTCCAACCCGATTTGCTTGTACCCACCCTGGCGCTTAGTACAGTGCCTGACACGCAGTAAGTGCTAAACAGATACTATTATCTCCCCCTCCTCCCCCTCTCCATCCCTTCCGCTCTACCTCCTTCCCTTCCCCACAGCACCTGTATATATGTTTGTACATATTTATTACTCTATTTATTTTACTTGTACATATCTATTCTATTTATTTTAATTTGTTAATATGTTTGGTTTTGTTCTCTGTCTCCCCCTTCTAGACTGTGAGCCCACTGTTGGGTAGGGACCATCTCTATATGTTGCCAACTTGTACTTCCCAAGCGCTTAGTCCAGTGCTCTGCACACAGTAAGCGCTCAATAAATACGATTGATTGATATTATTATTATTATTATTATTATTATTATTATTATTATTATTATTACTGCTATTATTAAGAAGGCTAGCGGGGCCGGGGCCATCTTGAGGGCCTTCCTCCCTCTCCTCCCTACCTCACCTCCCTTCTCTCCTTCTTGAGGAACCTTGAGGAACCCCCACAGTGAGGGGGAGGAGGAGCCTGCAAAAGAGACTGAGAATGAACGACTGGAGAGATAAGAGGAGAACTTATATGCTTGTACATATTTATTACTCTATTTAATTTACTTGTACATATCTATTCTATTTATTTTATTTTTGTTAATATGTTTGGTTTTGTTCTCTGTCTCCCCCTTCTAGACTGTAAGCCCACTGTTGGGTAGGGACTGTCTCTATATGTTGCCAACTTGTACTTCCCAAGCGCTTAGTCCAGTGCTCTGCACACAGTAAGTGCTCAATAAATACGATTGATTGATATTATTATTATTATTATTACTGTTATTATTAAGAAGGCTAGCAGAGCCGTGGCCAGGGCCATCTTGAGGGCCTCCCTCCCTCTCCTCCCTACCTCACCTCCCTTCTCTCCTTCTTGAGGAACCTTGAGGAACCCCCACAGTGAGGGGGAGGACGAGCCTGCAAAAGAGACTGAGAATGAAAGACCGGAGAGATAAGAGGAGAACTTATATGTTTGTACATATTTATTCCTCTATTTATTTAATTTACTTGTACATATTTATTACTCTAATTTACTTGTACATATCTATTCTATTTATTTTATTTTGTTAATATGTTTGGTTTTGTTCTCTGCCTCCCTCTTCTAGACGGTGAGCCCACTGTTGGGTAGGGACCGTCTCTATATGTTGCCAACTTGTACTTCCCAAGCGCTTAGTCCACTGCTCTGTACACAGTAAGCGCTCAATAAATACGATTGATTGATTGATTGAGGGAGGCTCTCATGGCCTGAGCCCTTTCGGTGAGGCGATGACCTGCTAGGAGAGGAAGAGGAGGGAATGGATGTACCTGGAAAAGTTCCAAGTCCTCGGTGCTGTACTGGCTGGACTCATTGTCCGAGTGGTCGGGGCCCCACTGCAGCTCGTTGAAGCAGCCGGCGGTGTCAAAGTCGCCGGCGTCCAGCTGGGATAAGTCAATCTCAGGGAAGTCGGAGTAAAGCTGCTCCTCGCCAGACACTCCATACTGCGCAGACAGGAGGGAGACAGAGAGAGAGACACAGCGGCCTCTGTAAAACATGGATTCACCAGATCTGTCACTATCAACCATTTCCTGGGTGCCTACAGTGGGCACAGCACTGTGCTAATCTCCGGGGAGGGTTCGCAGACACGCCTTCCTTAAGACCATCAGGAATTTGGCCGTTATTTTGTTATTATAATAATAATAATGATAATGGCATTTATTAAGCGCTTATTATGTGCAAAGCACTGTTCTAAGCGCTGGGGAGGTTACAAGGTGACCGGATTGTCCCCCAGGGGGCTCACAGTCTTCCTCCCCATTTTACAGATGAGGTAACAGAGGCACAGAGAAGTGACTCTCCCAAGCGCTTAGTACAGTGCACTTGCACACAGCAAGCTCTCCAGAAGCAGCGTGGCGCAGTGGAAAGGGCCTGGGCTTTGGAGTCAGAGGTCATGGGTTCAAATCCCAGCTCCGCCAACTGTCAGCTGTGTGACTTTGGGCAAGTCACTTCACTTCTCTGGGCCTCAGTTCCCTCATCTGCAAAATGGGGATTAAGACTGTGAGCCCCCCGTGGGACAACCTGATCACCTTGTATTCCCCCAGCGCTTAGAACAATGCACTGCACATAGTAAGCGCTTAACAAATATTTTTTTAAGCGCTTAGTACAGTGCTCTGCACACAGTAAGTGCTCAATAAATGATTGAATGAATGAAATGGCCAACTGAGTGATCAACAGCCGAGCCATTGGCCATCTCCAGAGGGAAGGACAAGACTTCCGGGAGGAGCGCTCCCTACGGCTCCCGATCCAACGGGATTCCGGATCCTCCCTGTGGGACCTCGCGGTCCCGCAGCTCTTTCAGGACACCGTGTTGCTCCTCGATTCCTCAGTGACAACGCGACCCCTCTCATGGATTGTTTTTGAAGTCCCCACAGGGCCTCTGGCACAGCGCTAAGACCCCCTCTAGACTGTCAGCTCGTCATGGGCAGGGAATGTGTCTGTTATATTGTACTCTCCCAAGCGCTTAGTACAGTGCTCTGCACACAGTAAGCACTCAATAAAGACGATTAACTGACCGACTGGAAATTCAAACTGCAGGTAGAAGACTGGATCCCGCCCTCCAGGAAATCAGTTCCACTCCCTTTCCCCCGCTTCCGCTCGCTGCTGGGTAGAAAGTCGATTCCTGATGGCAGTGTTTAAGGCTTCGCACACACTGCTCACTGCTTATGACAAGCAGCGTGGCTCAGTGAAAAGAGCCCGGGCTTGGGAGTCAGAAGTCATGGGTTCTAATCCCGGCTCCGCCGCTTGTCAGCTGTGTGACTTTGGGCAAGTCACTTCACTTCTCTGGGCCTCAGTTCCCTCATCTGTTAAATGGGGATTAAGACTGTGAGCCCCACGTGGGACAACCTGATCACCTTGTATCCCGCCCAGCGCTTAGAACAGTGCTTGGCACATAGTAAGCGCTTAACAAATACCATCATTATTATGTCCCCAAGGGGTTAGAGGGCTACAGAGGCTAGAACTCCCAGCAGAAAGGGGGCTTCTCAACCCAGCCCTGCCTCCCACATTAGCCTCTGACACGGGCCTGCCTTCTATAATAAAAATGACGATAGACTACATCTTTGTGGCACCAGACTGAAACCAGGCTCTTCCTCAAGAGCACTTTCTCCTGAATCCCCTCGTGTGAGTCCTTCAAGCATGGACTAGTGATTAGAGCCCAGCACTAAGCCATGGTGCTTGTCTGCCGTGTGACTTTGGGCAAATCACTTTACTTCTCTGTGCCTCAGTTACCTCATCTGGAAAATGGGGGTTGAGGCCATGAGCCCTACGTGGCACAAGGACTGAGTCCAACCCAACCTATTTATGTCCACCCCAGTAGTAAGCACTTAATTTTTAGGGGCTTGAGAGTCACAAGGCCCAGGGTTCTCATCCTGGCTCTGCCACTTGCTTGCTTCAAATCATTTAACTTCTCTGCACCTCTCTCCCTTTCTCCATCCCCCTCCTTCCCTTCCCCACAGCACCTGTATATATGTATATATGTTTGTACAGATTTATTACTCTATTTATTTATTTTACTTGTACATATCTATTCTATTTATTTTATTTTGTTAGTATGTTTGGTTTTGTTCTCTGTCTCCCCCTTTTAGACTGTGAGCCCACTGTTGGGTAGGGACTGTCTCTATATGTTGCCAGCTTGTACTTCCCAAGCGCTTAGTACAGTGCTCTGCACACAGTAAGTGCTCAATAAATACGATTGATTGATTGATTGATTGCACCTCAGTTTCCTCAACTGTAAAATGGGGATACCTGTTCTCCGTGCGAATTAGACCGTGAGCCCCTGGTGGGATAGGGACCGTTTCTTAACTAATTTATTTGCATCTACTCCAGCGCTTACATATAAGCAGCTTGGCTCGGTGGAAAGAGCCTGGGCTTGGGAGTCAGAGGTCGTGGGTTCTAATCCCGGCTCCGCCACTTGTCTGCTGTGTGACTCTGGGCAAGTCACTTCACTTCTCTGGGCCTCAGTTCCCTCATCTGTAAAATGGGGATTAAAACTGTGAGCCCCCATGGGACAACCTGATCACTTTATAACTCCCCCCCAGCACTTAGAACAGTGCTTTGCACATAGTAAGCACTTAATAAATGCCATCATCAATTATTATTATTATATAATTTGACATATAGTAAGCGCTTAACAAATACCATAAAAAAAAAGGAGTGGATCCTCCTGTGCTGATTGGGAGGAGATGAAATCTGACAGGAACTCTCATGATGCTTAGGGAGAGTCAAATTCCCAGGGATTGTCCCCATCTAAGGCCCCCCAGTTTCTGCCACTCAAAAGATCCCATCTACCTCTTCGGTCGCACCGGTCACCGAATCGCTCTATTGTGCTGGGTCCTGGGGGTTACTCACAAAACTAGGTTAATCAACAGACACTTGTGGTCCCACTTACATATGCCGAAACCAATAATGCCCATGGGCACCCTGAAGTGGGTACCTCTCTCCCATCATCAAAGCATCAGTACCAAAACAGCAAGGTCTACACAGAGCAGGCGCCGCTAACCCTTTTTTCCCTCGTGGTTGTTTTAAAGAACACAAGCAACTTAAAAGTAATTGTTCTGAGATTACAGTTCACTTAGCCTCATCGGTTAGATTAGTCAATTTCCTTAATTGTATCCACTTACCGGACCGCATACATTAAGGCTGTCTGGGAAAGATGTATTTTTAGCCCATACTATCCCACAGATGCCTTTCATCCAAAATTGGATAAAATGTTTTGTGGGCACAATTGGAGAAGCGCGAAAACATTTTCATTAAAAGCTGGGCCTGTCAAATCAGCTTGTTTCACAGTCTTGGAAGTTGAGGATCCTGGTGTCATCTGAGGGTAGCTATTTCCAGAATTTCAAGGGGTAACTGTCCTCATCTCCTCGGCTGAGGAGGCACCTACGGCCCTAGTCTTGTCCCGATCTCCACCAAGGGATCTGGTGGCCTATTCTCCCCAGATATTTCACAATTGTCCCATGAATGACAGCTGGAAAGTCAGTGTGTCAGGAAGTCAACTGCATTTATTGAGCGCTTACTGTGTGCAGACAACTGAACGAAGTACTTGGAAGAGTACAATGTAAGAATAAACAGACACAGTCCCTACCCACAACGACCTTACAGTCTAGAGGGGGAAAAACTGGCCAGTTGTAGCCCTTGGGCTAGGCTGCCCTTCTTGGCTGTGGCTGAGCCCTCACACCAACCTGGAGTTCTGCTTAGGGAGGGGATAGAGAGATAGAGAAGGGAAGCTAGAAAATACCAGAACAGAGAGGAAGACGTCTCCCAAGCTAACTAAAATCCCAGAAAACTCCAGGACCATAGCAGACCCACTGATGCTCCGCTTCAGTTCACATTGGTCCACGTCCCTGTAGCTGCTGCATGCAGAAAGGAAAGTGGTGGGGGTTCATGTGATCCACCAGAACCACCAGGTCTGGGGCTGTTTACCATCACCAAGGGTCCAATGGAAATCAACTGGCCATATTGGTGCCCTGGAGGCCCTACTAAGTATATCACCACATCACATCCAAGGCATCACCAAAACCTGCCAGTCTCAGCTCCGCAACATTGCCAAGATCTGCCCTTTCCTCTCCATCCAAACCGCTACCCTGCTTGTTCAAGTTCTCATCCTATCCCGTCTGGACTACTGCACCAGCCTTCTCTCTGATCTCCCATCCTCGTGTCTCTCCCCACTTCAATCCATACTTCATGCGGCTGCCCGGATTGTCTTTGTCCAGAAACGCTTTGGGCACGTTACTCCCCTCCTCAAAAAGCTCCAGTGGCTACCAATCAATCTGCGCATCAGGCAGAAACTCCTCACCCTCGGCTTCAAGGCTGTCCATCCCCTCGCCCCCTCCTACCTCACCTCCCTTCTCTCCTTCTACAGCCCAGTCCGCACCCTCCGCTCCTCTGCCGCTAATCTCCTCACTGTGCCTTGTTCTCACCTGTCCCACCATCGACCCCCGGCCCACGTCATCCCCCGGGCCTGGAATGCCCTCCCTCTGCCCATCCGCCAAGCTAGCTCTCTTCCTCCCTTCAAGGCCCTACTGAGAGCTCACCTCCTCCAGGAGGCCTTCCCAGACTGAGCCCCTTCCTTCCTCTCTCCCTCGTCCCCTTCTCCATCCCCCTCATCTTACCTCCTTCCCTTCCCCACAGCACCTGCATATGTATATATGTTTGTACATATTTATTACTCTATTTATTTATTTATTTTACTTGTACATATCTATTCTATTTATTTTATTTTGTTAGTATGTTTGGTTTTGTTCTCTGTCTCCCCCTTCTAGACTGTGAGCCCACTGTTGGGTAGGGACCGTCTCTATATGTTGCCAACTTGTACTTCCTAAGCGCTTAGTACAGTGCTCTGCACACAGTAAGCACTCAATAAATACGATTGATTGATTGATTGATCACCGTTTCCCCTGTATGCAATGTCTCGGAAACAATAGTGGGCTGTACATGTCTAAGGCTCAGAACTGATTCCCGTCGTTTTAAATAGACAAGCTTTTCCTGGGGTCTGTAGAATTCACAGCTTGTCATTTTCAACATTTATTTCACTCAAGGGGCCCCGGACCCCACTGTACAATTTCCAGAGCGATTCTACCTTCATCCTCTGCTCACCAAGAGGGTACCTGGGGACGTCGCAAAGCTTCTAGTTTCACTAACCTCCTCTGTCCAGCATTCATTCATTCAATCGTATTTATTGAGCACTTACTGTGTGCAGAGCACTGTACTAAGCACTTGGAAAGTACAAATAGGCAACATATAGAGATGGTCCCTAACCAACAACGGGCTCACATTCTAGAGTGCTCAAAGCACTCCTGTAGGGAGACAGGAAAGAGACAGAGGAGCGCCGAAAGAGAAGGCGCCCTGTGAATTGGAGGGTGCCGGAAGACACCGGGAGCACCAGGGAAAAGCGCGTGGTGGCGGAAGGGGGAAAATATTCCAGATGAGATGATCTTTACTCTTGAGAGAAGGAAAAATTCCAGAGCTACATTCTCTCCTTTCCCAGGGTCCAAAGCCTGAGCCAGCAGAGAAGCAGCATGACTTAATGGACAGAGCACAGGCTTGGGAAGCAGAATGACCCAGGTTATAATTTCACCCCACCACATAGAGAAGCAGTGTGGCTCAGTGGAAAGAGCCCGGGCTTGGGAGTCAGAGGTCTTGGGTTCTAATCCCGGCTCCGCCACATGTCTTCTGTATGACCTCGGGCAAGTCACTTAACTTCTCTGAGCCTCAGTTACCTCATCTGTAAAATGGGGATTAATACTGTGAGCCCCCTGTGGGACAACCTGATCACCTTGTATCCCCCAGCGCTTAGAACAGTGCTTTGCACATAGTAAGCACTTAACATGCTATCATTATTATTATTCTCTGAGATTCAGTTACTTCATCCGTAAAATGGGGATTAAGAGTGTGAGACCCATGTGGGACAGGGACTGTGTCCAATCTGATTAGCTTGTATAATAATAATAATAATAATAATAATAATAGTAATAATAATAATAATAATAATAATAGCATTTATTAAGCGCTTACTATGTGCAAAGCACTGTTCTAAGCACTGGGGAGGTTACAAGGTGAGCAGGTTGTCCCACGGGGGGCTCACAGTCTAAATCCCCATTTTACAGATGAGGTAACTGAGGCCCAGAGAAGTGAAGTGACTTGTCCAAAGTCACACAGCTGACAACTGGTGGAGCCAACTGGAAGGTTTGGAAGTGAGACTTGAAAAATCCTGGACTCCCAACATTCCACCGACTCCCGGGACCGTCCACCTCGACTTTCGGCTCTCTGCCAGTTCACTCCACCGCGCACATCAGTTATCTCCCATTCATAGGGACATTTCCTGGTCGGGACCAATGGCAGGCCTCGAGAAGCAACCAGAAGCAAATCAATGGGCATGATGCGTTCCTTTCTCTGGATAATGGATGCATTTCCCTCTTGGAATGTCTTTCCCACTCCACCTTGGGCTGTCACGATGCCACTGGGTGCTTATCTGTAACTCCGTTGATCTATTTTTGTTATTTATGCACCTGCACTTGATCTAATTAGACGTTCGTGTTCCTAGACCTACTTGCTCCTCCCGCTCTCGGCACCCAGTGTTCTGCAGTGTTCGATAACTACAGTTGATGATAATGATCAGGGTGAGAGTACGAGTATTTGGTTCTTTGCAGAAATGAAGATTTTTTTCAGGAGAAAACATGAGCTTTAGGCAATCGTCCTAATTGCCCTTGGAAATGTGACCTGGAATTCCCCAAAGGAGCACATATTTCCAAAAATCAAGCCTCGGGCTACTCATATGATCCTGAATTTTGGGGGGGGGGGGAAATACCCCTCCTCCCCTCCAATACATGAGGCTGGGTCTACACCTGCTAATTATTTGGATTATTCCATCTCAAATGATGCACTCGTTTTAGAATTACCTGGATATTCCAGGAAGGTGGCGTTTTACAATCTGAATTATTTGGATATTTGGATGAAAAGAACACGGAAAGAACATGGACTTGTGGGTCAGAAGGACCTAGCTTCTACTCAGAGAAGCAGCGTGGCTCAGTGGAAAGAGCCCGGGCTTGGGAGTCAGAGGTCATGGGTTCGAATTCCAGCTCCGCCACTTGTCAGCTGTGTGACTTTGGGCAAGTCCCTTCACTTCTCTGAGCCTCAGTTACCTCATCTTTAAAATGGGGATGAAGACTGTGAGTCCCACTTGGGACAACCTGATCACCTTGTAGCCGTCCCCAGCGCTTAGAACCGTGCTTTGCACATAGTAAGTGCTTAACAAATGCCATCATTATTATTACTGTTATTATTTCTGTCTCTGGTTTGCTGTGTAACCTTGGGCAAGTCACTTAATTTCTCTGTGCCTCAGTTACCTCATCTGTAAAATGGGAATTAAGACAGTGAGCCCCATGTGGAAAATAGACTGTGCACACCTGATTAGCTTGTATCTACCCCAGTATTTAGTACAGTGCCTGGCACATAGTAAGCGCCTAACAAATGCCATTAAAAAAACGAGGCCAGACTGCATTTTAGGCCCTAATTATCCATATCTTGTCATCTATTATTATGTCATTTAAGGATAGATGAAATATACAATAATAAATGATAATGCATACTGCATTTTCTTTTCTTATGAACAAGTTTGGTTTTCACTCTCCACACTTAAATCTTCTAGACTGTAAGCTCGTTGTGGGCAAGGAATGTGTTTATTGTTATATCCTACTCTCCTAAGCAGTGTGGTTCAATGGAAAGAGCCTGGACTTGGGAGTCAGAGGTCACGGGTTCAAATCCCGGCTCCGCCCCTTGTCAGCTGTGTGACTTTGGGCAAGTCACTTCACTTCTCTGGGCCTCAGTGACCTCATCTGTAAAATGGGGATGAAGACTGTGAGCCCCACGTGGGACAATCTGATCACCTTGTATCCTCCGCAGCGCTCAGAACAGTGCTTTGCACATAGTAAGCGCTTCGCGAATGCCATCATTATCATTATTCGTATTATTGTTACCCCAAGTGCTTAATACAGTGTTTTGCACAGAGTAAGCGCTCAATAAATACGATTGAATTAACGAATGAATGAAATCACTTCTTCAACTGAGGAAGCCCAACCTACTCGGAAGCTACCGATGTTAAAGATGGAGAGTCAAAAGGAAGCAGCGTGGCTCAGTGGAAAAAGCCCGGGCTTTGGAGTCAGAGGTCACGGGTTCTAATCTCGGCTCCACCCCTTTTCTGCTGGGTGACCTTGGGCAAGTCACTTCACTTCTCGGGCCTCAGTTACCTCATCTGTAAAATGGGGATTAAGACTGTGAGCCCCATGTGGGACAGGCTGTGCCTAACTTGATTAGCTTATATTTACCCCACTGCTTAGTACAGTGCCTGGCATAGTCATTCATTCAATCGTACTTATTGAGCGCTTACAGTGTGCAGAGCAGTGTGCTAAGAGTTTGGAAAAGTACAGTGCAATAGTGAGCACTTAGCAAATACCGTTTAAAAAAAATATTTCCAAATAAGTCAAGCAAGGGTCTTCCCACAGCCTGGTCAAGACCTCCATTTTCTTTTTCTCCTGCTTCTGATTCTGCCCAGATCACCATCCTCGTGACCAAATTGAGAGATTTTTTCCTTTTCTTGCAGATGCCCTCTGCCCTCCTTGCCTTCCCCCTCCGCCCTGGTCAACCCCAGTCTCCTCATTGCCCCGACTGACCCAAAGTCATTCGGGCTTGGCTTTTTAACTGGCCATGATCTGTAAATCTCTCTTTCTCCTAATCCTGCTTGAGATCAAACTGATTTTTAAATTCTGCCTGACCCAAAGTCATTCGGGCTTGGCTTTTTAACTGGCCACGATCTGGAAATCTCTCTTTCCCCTAATCCTGCGTGAGATCAAACTGATTTTTAAATTCTCTTCGGTGTGACCTCCTCGGAGTGTTGGGTTTGATTATAATTGCAGGAGGCTGCACTGATTTAATTTACATATTAGGGATTTAGGGCCTCTTGACCTCAATACGCAAATTAATGTCAGGGATGATGGAAATTGGGAATAAAATCTGGTTTCTACGGCATCGACTCTTTCTGGCTTTAGAACGCCTTGAGACTGACTCCAGAGACAACAAGCACCTTGCGGGCAGGAATCGAGTCTGCCCACTCTATTGTATTGCCCTCTCCCAAGCGTTTAGTACAGTGCAGCGCTCAGCAAATACCATCGATTGACTGATTTTACCTTTCCTTATTCTGTACCCTACTTAGGCACTCCGGGAAGAAATACTTCATCACAACAGTTGCTGTTCATTCAATTGTTCTTATTGAGCGCTTACTGTGTGCAGAGCACTGTACTAAGCACTTGTTGTTGTTGTTGTTGTTATTGTCTTACTCTGTCAAGTCGAATCTGACCTATATATAGCAACACCATGGATGCAACTCTCCCAGAACACCCCACCTCTAGTTGCAATCATTCTGGTAGTGTATCCATAGTTTTCTTTGTAAAAATATGGAAGTGGTTTATCATCGCCTCCTTCCGCGCAGTGAACCTGAGTCTCCACCCTTGACTCCTTCCCGGGCTGCTGCTGCCCAGCACAGGTGAGTTTTGACTTGTAGTAGATGGCCTTCCACTCGCTAGCCACTGCCCAAGCTAGAAATGGAACGGGTAGGCCTCTGCTTGACTCTCCCTCCCTTAAGTCGAGACTGGTACCCAACATTACTACTTCCGAGCCCTTCTGCTCATCTTTAAGGGTGGCCACGTCAACTGATTGCGGAGGGACACGGATAAAAATGAACTCCTGCCATCCTATGCTGTTTGAATCTGCTCCGTTAACTCTCCAGAGAACACCGAGCCAGAGACTGCAACCCGAAATGGTATCTGAGCGCCAGGACAGAATAGGGGATGGGTTGTCCCTTTCTCAGGTGAGTCATTTCAGTGCAAACAGTCATTTTGCAGATGAGGCAACTTCTCTGGGCCTCAGTTACCTCATCTGTAAAATGGGAATTAAAGCTGTGGGCCCCATGTGAGACATGGATTGTGTCCAACCTGATCAACTGTTCCAAGTGCCGGGGGAGATACAAGCTAATCAGGTTGGACACAGTCCCAGTCTCTCATAAAGAAGCAGTGTGGCTCAGTGGAAAGAGCCCGGGCTTTGGAGTCAGAGGTCATGGGTTCTAATCCCAGCTCCGCCACTTGTCAGCTGTGTGACTTTAGGCAAGTCACTTCACTTCTCTGGGTCCCCATCTGTAAAATGGGGATGAAGACTGTGAGCCCCCCGTGGGACAATCTGATCACCTTGTAACCTCCCCAGCACTTAGAACAGTGCTTTGCACCTTGTAAGTGATTAATAAATGCCATCATCATTACTATTATTATTATAGGGGTCACAGTCTTAATCCCCATTTTACAGATGAGGTAACTGAGGCACAGGGAAATAAAGCAACCTGTTCAAGGTCACCCAGCAGAAAAGTGGCGGACCCGGGATTAGAACCCGGGTCCTTCTGACCCCTGGGCCACGCTGCTTCCCCTGTTGTAAACTGATGTCCATCAGGATGGCACAAAAGCATTCAATCTTCTGGCTCTTTCGAACCCCCATGGAGGAGCAGCTTTCCAGGTGGCAGTGCCCGTTATCTCCGGGGTCGGGGGTGGGTGGGTGGGTGAGTGCTGAGAAAGCCGGGTCAGAATTATTCAGCCATAAATAAACAGATTCAGGAAGAAGGGTCCTGGCTCGGGGACTGAAGGTCAGAGTCCCATGGAGCAGGAAACACAAAAACCTCTCTGCCTTGGCATTTGAAGAAATGTCACACTGGATGGGTCAGCGTGGTATCAACTCATGGCCTTTGTCAGGCTGGTGCTGGTGGTGGGGTGATATTTATATAGCTGCAGCCTCAAAGCCAGAGCCAGCGGGTCCCCCCTCCATCTCCCTTCCCACCCCTGGGGCGGCACCACGAAGAGCCCAGGCTCTTCCCGCCCGCCAATATTCAGACTGGGAAATGAGTAGCGCAGCCCCCCGTTAGGTCGGGAAGGAAGGAGGGCAGAGCCGCCAAAGTTCCCGGCGAGGGGGAACTCCCTGCCACCTGCTGTGCCACCCACTGATGGACTCTCCTGGAAAGCATCAGCCAACGCTTGTCGTCCTCCCCAGCGAGCAAAGCACCCGATCCCCTCGAGAAGTAACCCATCGTTAGGTGAATGGATAAGGGGAAGGACACTGGTCACTTCTTGACAGAGGGAGACCACCAGCGCATCACCCAGGGCCCCAGCCGTCAGGCCTCAACTGAGGGGAGCTCGAGGTCGAGAGGGATCGACTCGGCAAATGGTGCCTCTTTCCCCATCCCAGCGTCACCCACCTGCTCTCTCCCTCCCGCCCTTCATCAGCGAGAGCCAGCCCCTCCTCTCCCCTTCTCTAGTCCCTTAAAGAAACTCCACATCATTCCCTGAGGTTTTCAGAAGGTGAGGAATACAGGCCTGGAGCAGATGGAGGTATTTGGAGTCAACCATTTTTGGCTAGGGCCACACGTGACAGGAGCTGAGGTGACTGTCTTCCCAGAACTGGATACTTCCTTACTCCCCTCCTCAAAAATTTCCAGTGGCTACCAATCAACCTATGCATCAGGCAAAAACTCCTCACCCTGGGCTTCAAGGCTGTCCATCCCCTCGCCCCCTCCTACCTCACCTCCCTTCTCTCCTTCTCCAGCCCAGCCCGCACCCTCTGCTCCTCTGCCACTAATCTCCACACCGTGCCTTGTTCTCGCCTGTCCCGCCATCGACCCCCAGCCCATGTCCTCCCCCTAACCTGGAATGCCTTCCCTCTGCACATCCACCAAGCTAGCTCTCTTCCTCCCTTCAAAGCCCTACTGAGAGCTCACCTCCTCCAGGAGGCCTTCCCATACTGAGCCCCCTCCTTCCCCTTTGTCCTCTCCCTCCCCATCCCCCCCCCGCCTTACCTCCTTCCCCTCCCCACAGCACCTGTATATATGTATATATGTTTGTACGTATTTATTACTCTATTTTCATTCATTCATTCATTCAATCGCATTTATTGAGCGCTTACTGTGTGCAGAGCACTGTACTAAGCGCTTGGGAAGTCCAAATTGGCAACACCTAGAGACGGTCCCTACCCAACAGCAGGCTCACAGTCTAGAATGGTTATTTTATTTTGTCAATATGTTTTGTTTTGTTGTCTGTCTCTCCCTTCTAGACCGTGAGCCCGCTGTTGGGTAGGGACCGTCTCTAGATGTTGCCAACTTGGACTTCCCAAGCGCTTAGTCCAGTGCTCTGCACACAGTAAGCGCTCAATAAACATGACTGAATGAATGAATGAATGAACGAGGGAAGTATAACGAGGGTGGCCTGGTTATCCTCACAGTTGCAACCGTGCCATGCCATCTGTTCCCCAGAGCACTGACAAAAACCCACCAATCCCCTCAAGAGGCAACCCATCACTCAGGTGAATGGATAAGGAGAAGGGAACGCAACACTTCCCACCACAACTTCACTAACATTTATTATTACTACTACTACTACTAATAATAATAAGTGCTGTATTTGTCAAGCGCTTACTATGTACCAGGCCCTGGGGTGGTTACAAGCAGATCGGATAGGACACAGTCCCACGTGGGGCTCACTGTCTCAATCCCCATTTTGCAGATGAGGTAACTTAGGCACAGAGAAGTGAAGTGACTTATCCAAGGTCACACAGCAGACAGGTGGCAGAGCTGGGATTACAACCCTGGTCCTTCTGACTCCCAGCCCCGTGCTCTTTCCACTAGGCCATACTGTTTCTAGTCACATTTCCGGGTTACTGACTCGATCTGAGAGCTCACCTCCTCCAAGAGGCCTTCCCAGACTGAGCCCCCTTTTTCCTCTCCTCCTCCCCATCCCCCCCGCCCTACCTCCTTCCCCTCTCCACAGCACCCATAGATATATTTGTACAGATTTATTACTCTGTTTTACTTGTACATACTTACTATTCTATTTATTTTGTTAATGATGTGCACTTAGTTGGGTAGGGACTGTCTCTATATGTTGCCAACTTGTATTTCTCAAGCGCTTAGTACAGTGCTCTGCACACAGTAAGCACTCAATAAATACGATTGATTGATTGATTGATTTAGCTTTAATTCTATTTGTTCTGACGACTTGACGCCCGTCCACATGCTTTGTTTTGTTATCTGTCTCCCCCTTCTCGACTGTGAGCCCGTTGTTGGGTAGGGACCGTCTCTAGATGTTGCCACCTCGTACTTCCCAAGCGCTTAGTACAGTGCTCTGCACACAGTAAGCGCTCAATAGGACTGAATGAATGAATGAATCTGACTGACTGGGCAGGTTGAGCAGGCCCAGGAAGTGATCCTTCTCTACCGGGGTCATGCTATCCCTGTCAGATGGGGGCATTCTCCACCTCTTGATCGTATTGAGAGGGTATCTACTGAACTCCCATTGGGATTGTACTGTATTAAGCACTTGCTGCCTCCGAGCACTGCAGTAGAAAGAGAGAGAGATCAAAGAAAAAGGGAGATGGAGAGAGCCGGAGGCAGGGGGACGAATGAGGTAAAAAAGAAACAGTGTGGTCTAGTGGAAAGAGTAGGGGCTCGTCCTCCTCCTCATCATCATCATCGGAATTTATTGAACGCTTATCACGCGCAGAGAGCACTGTACTAAGTGCTTGGGAGAGTACAATGCAAGAGAGTTGGCAGACATGTTCCCTGTTCACAATGGGCTTACAGTCTACAGACATTAATATAAATTGTATATTTAGAGACTACAATTAATATAAATTGTAGTCTCTATGTGTTGCCAATTTGTACTTCCCAAGCGCTTAGTACAGTGCTCTGCACATAGTAAGCGCTAAATAAATACGATTGATTGATTGATTGATTGATTGATTGATTCCCGGCTCTACTGCTTGTCTGCTGGGGGACCTAGGGTGAGTCACTTAACTTCTCTGGGCCTCAGGGACCTCCTCCAGAAAATGGGGATCCAATTCCTGTTCTCTTCCTACTTTGACTGTGAATGGTTCTCCCTCCTACTTAGACCGTGAGTCCTCTGTGGGACAGGGACTGCCTCCGACCTGATTAACTTGCATCTACCCCAGTGCTCAACACACAGTAAGCACTTAACCCGTTGTTGGGTAGGGACCGTCTCTATATGTTGCCGAATTGTGCTTGCCAAGCGCTTAGTACAGTGCTCTGCACACTGTAAGTGCTCAATAAATATGATTGAACTTAAATACGATTTAAAAAAACCCCAAGCACACCCTGCTAGTCCTATGATTTTGCGGTTATTTCCCTCACTGTCTGAGATTCCTGTCCCCTCCTTGAGGGTGGCTTAGGAGCCTCTTTTCCCTCCTAGCAACCCCGTATCTTCAAGCCCAACCCATCGTAGCTAGCAACATTCTCAGCATCCAACTGTCGGCGCTAATTCCCAATCCCGCCATTCCCCAGAGCCCAGACAGAGCCTGGGACCTCACCCGGCACGTTGCTCTTGTTCCGCGAAGAACTGGGAACACACGACAGGGAGGGGAGGTGCCGGATTGTTCTTTCTCCCAGTTTGCCTGCAATCTTCCGGCAGGTTGAAGCCAGCTCACCCCGGCCTGCCCAAACCCCCTCCTAGCACCTGTCCGATTGATGGATGACTCCGTTCCCACTCAGCGGTGTCCCCGCAACGTCCAGAGGCTGTGGCAATCACACTCCCACTAGGGCAGCTCAAGGGGAATGGGGAAGGGAAAGAGGGATAAACAGGAACACCAGTGTACTACGCGGCAGACCCGGGAGAGAGATTTCATCTCGCTTCTGAAAATCAGCCACACGCCAGCCGAGGCTTCTGAGCAATCAATCAATCAATCAATCGTATTTATTGAGTGCTTACTGTGTGCAGAGCACTGTACTAAGCGCTTGGGAAGTACAAGTTGGCAACATATGGAGACAGCAGTTGGGAGGAACAGGGAAGGGTTCTGACAAGAGTCTCTGAGAAGCCGATCGTTAACCATGTCTTTTCACAGATAAAATTTCCCTTCCCTCATTTGGCAAAGGAAACAAACAGGTGCCTTTCTACATCCTCTTTCTGCCAGGAGCCTTGGGCGCGAGAGAGGCAGGGGAGATTTTTTGGGGGGTCCCCAGATTCAGAGGTCCATGGAACTGTCCACACCTTAGTAGCCTGCTTTGAAACTGGTTCTAGCGCCCGAGCAGACAAAACCAGGGAGTTCCAGAAAGTATACAAAGCATCGGAAATCACAGATGAGCAAACCTATTTTCTGTTTGTGTAGTGGTAATAATCATAATTATGGTGGTATTTGCTAAGCCAGGCACTGTACTAAGCTCTGGGGTGGATACAAGCAAATCAGGTTGTACTGTACTGTGAGCCCCTGTCTTACGTGGGGCTCACAGTCTCGATCCCCATTTTACAGACGAGGGAACTGAGGCCCAGAGAAGTGAAGTGACTTGCCCTAGGTCACACAGCAGACAAGCGGTGGAGCCGGGATTGGAATCCATGACCTCCTGATTCCAAGGCCCCTTTATCCACCATGCCATGCTGCTTCTCACGGTGCGCCTTTCCCTTCCCTTCCAGGGGATTTAAAATCTCAGGGTTGTCTCTGTCCCCCCGCCTCCCTCTAACCACCTCACAAAGCATATTCCCATCCTGTCTTGCTTCCCAGTAAAGCGAGTCCTGGCTGCACTGGGAAGTGAAGAGACGGAACCAAAGCCGAAATGCAACTCTTGGAATCCTGCCCGGGCCTTGCTTCCTTTAGGCTGGGAAATGAACCGGAGTGCAAATCACATCAGGAGAAAGCAGATTCTGTGCCCTTAGGGGTCTCCAAACTTCATCACGTTGCTGTTTATTAAATGAAAGGGAGGACAAAATAAAGTAAGCCTCTCTCGCTGCTGGAAAGTGGACCTGAGCATGGGGCTTGGTGTGAGGACACAACAAGTCTGATTTCTGTTCCGGTCCCAGCCTGGGACCATGAGCCGGTCAGGTGGCTTGGCTCAGAGGGATAATTAATAATAATAATAATGATAATGGTAGTTGTTAGGTGCTTATTATGTGTCAGGCACTGTAGTAAACGCTGGGGTAGATACAGGCAAATCAAGATGGACACAGTCCCTGTCTCACATCATCATCATCATCAATCGTATTTATTGAGCCCTTACTGTGTGCAGAGCACTGTACTAAGCGCTTGGGAAGTACAAATTGGCAACATATAGAGACAGTCCCTACCCAACAGTGGGCTCACAGTCTAAAAGGGGGAGACAAAACCAAACATACTACAAAATAAAATAGAATGGATATGTACAAGTAAAATAAATAGAGTAATAAATATGTACAAATGAGGTAATTGAGACACAGAAGTGAAGTGACTTGTCCAAGGTCACACAGCATTCATTCATTCATTCATTCAATCGTGTTTATTGAGCGCTTACTGTGTGCAGAGCACTGTACTAAGCGCTTGGGAAGTACAATTCAGCAACATATAGGGACAATCCCTACCCAACAACAGGCTCACCGTGTAGAAGATAAAATGACAGCTAAGTCTCAGTACTTTGGGGCTGGGAGGAGGGGGAAGACCAAAGGGATAAATACAATGAAAGATGTGCACATTCATTCAATCATATTTATTGAGTGCTTACTGTGTGCGGACCACTGTATTAAGTGCTTAGGGAAGTACAATTCGGCAACATATAGGGACGGTCCCTACCCAAGAATGGGTTCATTCATTCAATCGTATTTATTGAGCGCTTATTGTGTGCAGAGCACTGGACTAAGCGCTTGGGAAGTACAAGTTGGCAACAAAGATGGTTCACCGTCTAGAAGATAAAATGACAGCTATGTCTAAGTACTTTGGGGCTGGGAGGCTGGGGAAGACCAAAAGGAGAAATAAAATGACAGATGTGTACAGAAATGCTTTGGGGCTGGGAAGCCGGGGGGGGGGGGGGGGCGGAGTGGTGAAGAACAAAGGAAGCAAGTCAGGGTGATGCAGAAGGGAGTATGTTGCCAACTTGTACTTCCCAAGCGCTTAGTACAGTGCTCTGCACACAGTAAGCGCTCAATAAATACGATTGATTGATTGATTGGAAGATGAGAAAAAAAAATAAAGATGGAATGAATGACTGAATGGATGAAAGCTGCTTTTAAGGCTCCATTGAGAAATCGATGGAATCCATCATAGGCCAAGGGGGCTCGTCCGGGAGCAGATAAGTGGTGGAGCCAGAATTAGAACCCATGACCTTCTGATTCCCAGGCCTGGGCTCTATTTACTACACCACCCGGGGGGCTGTCCTGTGGATTTTAAAGGTTTCTCTTGCCAGGTGTGCTACTCATTCATTTATTCCACTGCATTTTTTGAGCATTTACTGTGTGTAGAGCACTGTATTCAACACTTGGGAGACTACAACCTAACAATAAGCAGACACATTCCTCTGCCCACAGTGAGCTTACAGGCTAGAGGAAGTGTTCTATCCGGCCTATCTTGGCCCAGACCTTCGCACAATTAAGAGCTGTTCAATTGATCGATTACCTTTATACTTGTCACACCTCATGCCATCCACCATTGCCCAACATAGCTGCCTGGGTTTTTAGATTTAATCCAGGTGGTGAACTACAATAATGGTTGGTTGCTAACACACCTGAATATTCCCCTATTCTGTCAGGTATTTTGGCGCTCCTCTCGCCAAGACAATAATTATGCAGTGTGATTCAATTTTTTGAATCATTGATCAATTGATCATTGATTAATGATCAATTGTTCCAACTGATCGAACACACCAGGTCATCCTGCTTCTGCCCAAGAATAAAGCAATTGCCTCACTTAATAATAATAATAATAATAATGGCATTTATTAAGCGCTTACTATGTGCAAAGCACTGCTCTAAGCACTGGGGAGGTTACAAGGTGATCAGGTTGTGCACGGGGGGCTCACAGTCTTAATCCCCCTTTGACAGATGAGGGAACTGAGGCCCAGAGAAGTGAAGTGACTCGCTCAAAGTCACACAGCTGACAAGTGGCGGAGCCGGGATTGGAACTCATGACCTCTGACTCCAAAGCCCGGGCTCTTTCCACTGAGCCCGCAGCTTCTCTTACTTGCACGCTGTCCACCCGGTAACATGATTTAAAATAGACAGGTTTGGGTTTCTCTCCGCCCCGTCAGGGGTCTCCTTGCCAAGCTGATGATGGAAGAAATTAGCTCCTTTAGCTTGCCAAAATTCCCCTTCGTCGGCAATACTGATCCATCTTGAACTCCTAAACGATTGCTTAGCCCCAAGGGAAAACCATCTGAAAACGATGACTGGGCAATGTAAAAATGAAGGGCCAGGCTGACGATCTGCCGCTGCCCTCTCTGCCCCATCTAATCCAGGACGCAGGAATGATGGACATTTAGAGAAGCATCGTGGCTCAGTGGAAAGAGCGCGGGCTTGAGTCAGAAGCCATGGGTTCAAATCCCTGCTCATCCACTTATCAGCTGTGTGACCTCGCTCAGGCAAGCCACTTCACTTCTCTGTGCCTCAGTTCCCTCATCTGTAAAATGGGGATAATAATAATAATAAGGATGGTATTTGTTCAGCGCTTACTACGTGCCAAGCACTGTTCTAAGCGCTGGGGGGATACAACGTGATCAGGTTGTCCCACGTGGGGCTCACAGTCTTGATTCCCCATTTTACAGGTGAGGGAACTGAGACCCAGAGAAGTTAAGTGTCTTGCCCAAAGACACACAGCTAAGTGGCGGAGCCGGGATTTGAACCCATGCTCTCTGACTCCAAAGCCCGGGCTCTTTCCACTGAGCCATGCTGCTTCTCTAATAATAATAATAATAATAATGATGGTATTTGTTAAGCGCTTACTACATGCAAAGCACTGTTCTAAGTGCTGGGGGGATACAAGGTGATCAGGTTGTCCCACATGGGGCTCACAGTCTTAATCCCCATTTTACAGATGAGGGAACTGAGACCCAAACAAGTTAAGTGTCTTGACCAAAGACACACAGCTAAGTGGCGGAGCCGGGATTTGAACCCATGATCTCTGACTCCAAAGCCCGGGCTCTTTCCACTGAGCCACGCTGCTTCTCTAATATAATAATAATAATAATAATAATAATAATAATAATAATAATAATAATGATGATGGTATTTGTTAAGTGCTTACTATGTGCAAAGCACTGTTCTAAGCACTGGGGGGATACAAGGTGATCAGGTTGTCCCACGGGGGGCTCACAGTCTTAATCCCCATTTTACAGATGAGGGAACTGAGACCCAGACAAGTTAAGTGTCTTGCCCAAAGACACACAGCTAAGTGGCGGAGCCGGGATTTGAACCCATGTTTTCTGACTCCAAAGCCCGGGCTCTTTCCACTGAGCCACGCTGCTTCTCTAATAATAATAATAATAATAATAATAATAATGATGGTATTTGTTAAGCGCTTACTACATGCAAAGCATTGTTCTAAGTGCTGGGGGGATACAAGGTGATCAGGTTGTCCCATGTGGGGCTCACAGTCTTCATCCCCATTTTACAGGTGAGGGAACTGAGACCCAGAGAAGTTAAGTGTCTTGCCCAAAGACACACAGCTAAGTGGCGGAGCTGGGATTTGAACCCATGATCTCTGACTCCAAAGCCTGGGCTCTTTCCACTGAGCCACGCTGCTTCTATAATAATAATAATAATAATAATAATAATAATAATAATAATAATAATAGTATTTGTTAAGCACTGACTATGTGCAAAGCACTGTTCTAAGCGCTGGGGGGATACAAGGTGATCAGGTTGTCCCATGTGGGGCTCACAGTCTTAATCCCCATTTTACAGATGAGGGAACTGAGACCCAGACAAGTTAAGTGTCTTGCCCAAAGACACACAGCTAAGTGGTGGAGCCGGGATTTGAACCCATGATCTCTGACTCCAAAGCCCGGGCTCTTTCCACTGAGCCACGCTGCTTCTCTAATAATAATAATAATAATAATAATAATAATAATAATAATAATAATATTTGTTAAGCGCTTACTACGTGCAAGGCACTTCCCCTTTTAGATTGTGATCCCACTGTTGGGTAGGGACTGTCTCTATATGTTGCCAATGTGTACTTCCCAAGCGCTTAGTACAGTGCTCTGCACACAGTAAGCGCTCAATAAATACGACTGATGATGATGATGATGATGATGAAGGCACTGTTCTAAGTGCTGGGGGGATACAAGCTGATCAGGTTGTCCCACGTGGGGCTCACAGTCTTAATCCCTATTTTACAGATGAGGGAACTGAGGCACAGAGAAGTTAAGTGACTTGCTCAAAATCACACAGCTGACAATTGGCGGAGCCGGGATTTGAACCCATGACCTCTGACTCCAAAGCCCATGCTCTACCCACTGAACCACGCTGCTTCTCTAATAAATGAAGGGATGAAGACTGGGCCCTACATGGGATGACCTGATCTCCTTGTATTCCCCCCAGCTCTTAGAATGGTGCTCTGCACATAGTAAGCACTTAACTAATACGATTATTATTATGGTTCTCCCCCCCAGGAGACGGGAAGGGCTGAGGCTGGCTGGCTTGTCCCCGGAGCCGTGGAGCGGGGTGCGTTACGAGCCCTTTGGGAGTTGGAATGAACGGGACAAGGCAGGATCACAGCGGCCGAGGGCGCAGCCCATCTCGTCCCCAGTCACATGGAGGGGAAACCAAGTAAACCAAGCAGCCCAAACAGCCCTCCGCCCCTAGCAGGATACAGACGAGAAGGAGCCTGCAACTGAGGAATCACAGAAAGCAGGAATCCTTAACCAACTGAGAAGCAGCATCAATCAATCAATCAATCAATCAATCAATCAATCGTATTTATTGAGCGCTTAGCCGAGTGGAAAACAGCACGGGCCTGGGTTCTAATCCCGGCTCTGCCAGTTGTTTGCTCTCTGACCTCATTCATTCATTCATTCATTCTGCCAATTGTTTGCTCTCTAACCTCATTCATTCATTTAATCATATTTATTGAGCGCTTACTGGGTGCAGAGCACTGTACTCAGCGCTTGGGAAGTACAAGTTGGCCACATAGAGAGACGGTCCCTACCGAACAGGGGGCTCACAGTCTAGAAGGGGGAGACAGAGAACAAAACAAAACATATCAACAAAATGAAATAAGTAGAATGAATATGTACAAATAAAATAAGTAAATAGAGTAATCAATCAATCAATCAATCAATTGTATTTTATTGAGCGCTTACTGGGTGCAGGGCACTGTACTCAGCGCTTGGGAAGTACAAGTTGGCCACACAGAGAGACGGTCCCTACCCAACAGTGGGCTCACAGTCTAGAAGGGGGAGACAGAGAACAAAACAAAACATATCAACAAAATAAAATAAATAGAATGAATATGTACAAATAAAATAAGTAAATAAATAGAGTAATCAATCAATCAATCAATCAATCGTATTTATTGAGCGCTTACTGGGTGCAGAGCAGTGTACTCAGCGCTTGGGAAGTACAAGTTGGCCACATAGAGAGACGATCCCTACCCAACAGGGGGCTCACAGTCTAGAAGGGGGAGACAGAGAACAAAACAAAACGTACTAACAAAATAAAATAAATAGAATAAATATGTACAAATTAAGTAAATAGAGTAATAAATACATACAAACATATATACATCTGTACAGGTGCTGTGGGGAGGGGAAGGAGGTAAAGGCGGGGGGATGGGGAGGAGGCAGAGAGGAAGGAGGGAGCTCAGTCTGGGAAGGCCTCCTGGAGGAGGTGAGCTCTCAGGCTAGGCACCAAAGTTCTCTGGGCCTCAGTTTCCTCCACTGTAAAATGGGAATTCAATCCCTATTCTCCCTCCTAGTTAGATTGTAAGCCCCATGTGGGACAGGGACTGTGTCCAATCTGATTAATCAGGTTGCCACTTGTCAGCTGTGTGACCTTGGGCAAGCCACTTAACTTCTCTGGGACTCAGTTCCCTCCTCTGGAAAATGGGGATTAAGACTGTGAGCCCCACGTGGGACAACCTGATCACCTTGTATCCCCCCCAAGCGCTTAGAACAGTGCTTTGCACATAGTAAGCGCTTAACAAATACCATCATTATTATTATTACTATTGATCGGTATCTACCCCAGTGCTTAAAACAGTACATAGTACGCATTTAACAAATATAATGATAATAGTACTAGAATACTAGAAAAAGGTATTTTAGGGCCTTGGGGGCAATTCACCGTTAAAATAACTGTTGAGAGTTTGGAAGGGTTCAGAGGTCTTTAGCTGTTATGTTGATATTATCCTTTAGCGATCATCAAGTACTCCTAAAGTGCGTGGGGGGAAGGGGTTCATTCATTCAATTGTATTTATTGAGCGCTTACTGTGTGCAGAATTAGAAAGACCTCATTCTGCAGACTCACAGCATCTCATGTCGTGTACCCAAGCGGACTCGCTTTTCACTCAATCATTTCATTCATTCGGTCGCATTTATTGAGCTCTTACTGTGTGCCGAACACTGTACTAAGCGCTTGGAAATTACAATGCCGCAACAAAGAGAGACAATCCCTGTCTACAGCGGGCTCACAGTCTAGAAGGGGGGAGACAGACATCCAAACAAGTGAACAGGCATCAATAGCATCAATATAAATAAATAGAATTATATATATATATATAAGTAAATATATATATATATAATATATATATCAATATAAATAAATAGAATTATATATAGATAAGTAAATATATATATATATATATATATAACATGTATGCATGTATATATATACATGCATACATGTTATATATATATAAGTAAATATATATATATAATATATATATCAATATAAATAAATAGAATTATATATAGATAAGTAAATATATATATATATAACATGTATGCATGTATATATATACATGCATACATTAAAACAAGTAAACGGACATTAATATAAATAAATAGAATTATAGATTTGAACGTATATACACAGGAGCTGTGGGGTGGGAGGAGGGTAAAGGGAGTGAGTCGGGGAGATGGGGGGGACGGGGAGCTGAGGAAAAGGGGGGCTTAATCTGGGAAGGCCTCCTGGAGGAGGTGACTCTCACTTGATCGAAGGGCCGTAATCCTGATGGGCTGAACAGCATTCTTACCAAAACACACAGTGAAACCTTTCTTTCTAGTACTTGGAGAGTAATAATAATAATAATAATAATAATAATAAAATAATAATAATAATGGTATTTGTTAAGCGCTTACTATGGGCCAAGCACTGCTCTAAGCGCTGGGGGAGATACAAGGTAATCAGGTTGTCCCACGTGGGGCTCACAGTCTCCATCCCCATTTTACAGATGGGGTAACTGAGGCACAGAGAAGTGAAGTGACTTCCCCAGGGTCACACGGCTGACAACAGTATTAAGCAGCGTGGCTCAGTGGAAAAGAGCCCGGTCTTTGGAGTCAGAGGTCATGGGTTTGAACCCCGGCTCCACCAATTGTCAGCTGTGTGACTTTGGGCAAGTCACTTGACTTCTCTGGGCCTCGGTTACCTCATCTGTAAAATGGGGATTAAGACTGTGAGCCCCACGTGGGATACCTGATCACCTTGTAACCTCCCCAGCGCTTAGAACAGTGCTCTGCACATAGTAAGTGTTTAATAAATGCTATTATTATTATTATTATTATTATTATTATTATTATTATTATTATTATGTTCCCAGCCCCTAATGAGCTTATAGTCTAAAGGACAACACGAACAGCCTTTTTGAGGCTGTCCTTCCTATTCTCCCTGGAGATAGATTGTGATCCCTTTTCATCTGCCCCCCCTCCCCTCCCCATCACCCCGACTTGCTTCCTCTGTTCTACCCCACCACCCCACAGCACTGGTGTGTATATATACGCACATATTTATCATTCTATTTATTTTTATTAATGATGTGTATTTATCTACAAACCTATTCATTTATATTGTTGCTACTGATGCCTGTTTACTTCTTTTGATGTCTGTCTCCCTCCATCTAGACTGTGAGCCCGTTGTGAGCAGGGATTATCTCTTTGTTGCTGAATTGTACTTTCCAAGCGCTTAGTACAGTGCTTTGCACACAGTAGGTGCTCAATAAATACAATTGAATGAAGGAATTTCCTTGAGAGCAGGGATGGGGTCTGCCTATTTTTCCCTGGTTTCTAGTCCTGGGACTTCCTGGAATGCTCAATAAGTCACCCACGGAATGGTGAGGGTGCAAGCTCATTGAAGGCAGGGAATGTGTCCATTTAGTGTTGTATTGTACTCTCCGAAGCCCTTAGTACAGTGGTCTGCACACAGTAGGCGCTCAATAAATATGACTGAATGAAGGAATCCCCTTGAGAGCAGGGATGGGGTCTGCCTATTTTTCCCTGGTTTCTAGTCCTGGGACTTCCTGGAATGCTCAACAAGTCACCCATGGAATGGTGAGGGTGCAAGCTCACTGAAGGCAGGGAATGTGTCCATTTAGTGTTGTATTGCACTCTCCCAAGCGCTTAGTACAGTGCTCTGCACACAGTAGGCGCTCAATAAATACGACTTAATGAAGGAATCCCCTTGAGAGCAGGGATGGGGTCTGCCTATTTTTCCCTGGTTTCTAGTCCTGGGACTTCCTGGAATGCTCAATAAGTCACCCACGGAATGGTGAGGGTGCAAGCTCCCTGAAGGCAGGGAATGTGTCCATTTAGTGTTGTATTGTACTCTCCCAAGCGCTTAGTACAGTGCTCTGCACACAGTAGGCACTCAATAAATACTGAAGGAATCCCCTTGAGAGCAGGGATTGGGTCTGCTGATTTTCCCTGGTTTCTAGTCCTGGGACTTCCTGGAATGCTCAGTAAATCACCCAAGGAATGGTGAACGTGCAAGCTCACTGAAGGCAGGGAATGTGTCCATCCAGTGTTGTACTGTACTCTCCCAAGCGCTTAGTACAGTGGTCTGCACATAGTAGGCGCTCAATAAATACGACTGAATGAAGGAATCCCCTTGAGAGCAGGGATTGGGTCTAATGATTTTCCCTGATTTCTAGTCCTGGGACTTCCTGGAATGCTCAATAAGTCACCCATGGAATGGTGAGGGTGCAAGCTCACTGACGGCAGGGAATGTGTCCATTTAGTGTTGTATTGCACTCTCCCAAGCGCTTAGTACAGTGCTCTGCAAACAGTAGGCGCTCAATAAATATGACTGAATGAAGGAATCCCCTTGAGAGCAGGGATTGGGTCTGCTGATCTTCCCTGGTTTCTAGTCCTGGGACTTCCTGGAATGCTCAATAAGTCACCCACAGAATGGTGAGGATGCAAGCTCCCTGAAGGCAGGGAATGTGTCCATTTAGTGTTGTATTGCACTCTCCCAAGCGCTTAGTACAGTGCTCTGCACACAGTAGGCGCTCAATAAATATGACTGAATGAAGGAATCCCCTTGAGAGCAGGGATGGGGTCTGCCTACTTTTCCCTGGTTTCTAGTCCTGGGACTTCCTGGAATGCTCAATAAGTCACCCACGGAATGGTGAGGGTGCAAGCTCACTGAAGGCAGGGAATGTGTCCATTTAGTGTTGTATTGCACTCTCCCAAGCGCTTAGTACAGTGCTCTGCACACAGTAGGCGCTCAATAAGTACAGTGGAATGAATGATTGAATGAAGAGGGCGCCTGCAGGGGAATTCCAGACCTCTCCTGCCACCTAGAGGCACAGGGAAGCAAAGGCATTCTCCCTCCTTCCCTCTCTTCCTTTACCCCTTCCTGAATAATGAGATAATAATAATAATAATAATAATAATAATAATAATAACAACATTTGTTAAGCGCTTACTATGTGCAAAGCACTGTTCTAAGCGCTGGAGGGGATACAAGGTGACCAGCTTGTCCCACGTGAGGCTCACAGTCCTAATCCCCATTTTACAGATGAGGGAATCGAGGCCCAGAGAAGCTAAGTGGCTCGCCCAAGGTCACACAGCAGCCATGTGGTGGGGCCGGGATGAGATGGTATTCGTTAGGCGCTTACTATGTGCCAGCCACTGTACTAAGCCCTGGGGTGGCCAGAAGCAAATTGAGCTGGACACATGTGGGACTCGCAGTCTCAATTCCCATTTTACAGATGAGGAAACTGAGGTACAGAGACTGGCCCACGGTCACACAGCAGATAAGTGAAATGGGGATGAAGACTGTCAGCCCCACGTGGGACAACCTGATGACCTTGTATCTATCCCAGCGCTTGGAACAGTGCTCGGCACATAGCAAGCGCTTAACAAATACCATCATTATTGTTATTATTATTCTCTGTGCCCCAGCCCATGTCCTCCCCCGGGCCTGGAATGCCCTCCCTCTGCACATCCGCCAAACCAGCTCTCTTCCTCCCTTCAAAGCCCTACTGAGAGCTCACCTCCTCCAGGAGGCCTTCCCACACTGAGCCCCCTTTTTCCTCTCCTCCTCCCCATCCCCCCCGCCCTACCTCCTTCCCCTCCCCACAGCACCTGTTTGTACAGATTTATTACTCTGTTTGTACAGATTTATTACTCTATTTATTTTACCTGTACATAGTTACTTTTCTATTTATTTTGTTAATGATGTGCATCTAGCTTTACTTCTATTTACTCTGATGACTTGACACCTGTCCACATGTTTTGTTTTGTTGTCAGTCTCCCCCCTCTAGACTGTGAGCCCGTTGTTGGGTAGGGACCGTCTCTATATGTTGCCGACTTGTACTTCCCAAGCGCTTCCCAAGTGCCCTGCACACAGTAAGTGCTCAATAAATACAACTGAATGAATGAATGAATGAAAGTGGCAGGGCCGGGATTAGAACCCATGACCTTCTTTTGACTCCCAGCCTGTGCTCTATCCACCACACCACGCTGCTTGTCTCCCACTGAATCCCATATCCCCCTCCCCCCACCACCGGGAAAAGAGCTCTGGCTATGACAAGGCAACGTGGCTCAGTGGAAAGAGCCCGGGCTTTGGAGTCAGAGGTCATGGGTTCAAATCCCAGCTCCGCCACCTGTCAGCGGTGTGACTTTGGGCAAGTCATTTCACTTCTCTGGGCCCCAGTTCCCTCATCTGTAAAATGGGGATGAAGATTGTGAGCCCCCCGTGGGACAATCTGATCACCTTGTATCCTCCCCAGCACTTAGAACAGTGCTCTGCACATAGTAAGTGTTTAATAAATGCCATCATTATTATTATTATTATACCCTGGAGGGTCAGGGGGAGGGAGGGTCAGGGACCCTGGACCTCCCACTTGCAGAGGCAAATGAAACTCCACGAGGTGGGTTGGGAGCTGGGCTTTCCTCTGTCCTCTTGACTGTAAGCTCACTGTGGGCAGGAAACATGTCTACTAACTCTGTTATAATTGTACCCCCCAAGCACTTTTTTTTTGAAGGCATTTATTAAGCGCTTACTATGTTTAAAGCACTGTTCTAAGCGCTGGGGAGGTTACAAGGTGATCAGGTTGCCCCACGGGGGGCTCACAGTCTTCATCCCCATTTTACAGATGAGGTAACTGAGGCACGGAGAAGTTAAGTGACTTCCCCAAAGTCACACAGGAGCCAGGATTTGAACCCATGACCTCTGACTCCGAAGCCCGGGCTCTTTCCACTGAGCCACACTGCTTCTCTTGGTACTACTAAGTACCAAGCACTTAGTATAGTGCTCTGAACACAGTAAGGGCTCAGTAAAATGTGGATTAAGACTGTGAGATCCATGTCCAACCTGATGAGCTTGTATCTATCTCAGTGCTTAGAACAGTGCCTAGCACATAGTAAGCGCTTAACAAACACCAAAAAAAAAAGCCAACCAACAAATGATGACCAAAAAACAAAACACTGTGCTAAGTATCTGGGGTAAGGAACAGGATTGTATATGTATATACAATATACAATATACAATATACATATACATATATACATGTGTATATATGCCTGTACATATTTATTACTCTATTTATTTTACTTGTACCTATCTATTCTATTTTGTTAGTATGTTTGGTTTTGTTCTCTGTCTCCCCCTTTTAGATGTGAGCCCACTGTTGGGTAGGGACTGTCTCTATATGTTGCCATCTTGTACTTCCCAAGCACTTAGTACAGTGCTCTGCACACAGTAAGCGCTCAATAAATACGATTGATTGATTGATTGGTTTTGGTTTTCTTTTTTTTTTTTTTTGGCTGTGTCCCCCCTCTAGACTGTGAGCCCGTTGTTGAGTAGGGACCGTCTCAACAGGTTGCCGATTTGTACTTCCCAAGCGCGTAGTAACACAGTAAGCGCTCAATAAATACGACTGATTGATTGGTCGACCGATTGACCATAACTGTGGGCCAAGAGGGTAGTGTGGGGGTGAGGCTGGGATTCTCCGACCAACTTCCTATAATCCTCCAGGCCCCGTTGAGTATGGAATAACGTGGACATGGCTATGGAGGCCCAACTCTTCCCTTTAACCTCCAAACTGGGGGCATTTACGGCATAAATAATTGCAGGGATACATGCTGGGGGGAAATAAAAATCAGAAGGCTTAAGGTCAGTGCTTTTTCAGTCTGTTTTCTGAAAAGTCCTGCTCGGACAGTACTTCGTCCCTGGCCTGCACATCCAGAACTGGGATAATTAGCCTCTTTACTGAGTTCTACCGGTTATCTAAAGCAAACAAGTAAGCAAAATGATTCCCCCTTTTAGACTGTGAGCCCACTTTTGGGTAGGGACTGTCTCTATGTGTTGCCAATTTGTACTTCCCAAGCGCTAAGTACAGTGCTCTGCACATAGTAAGCGCTCAATAAATACGATTGATGATGATGATGATGATGATGATTCCCCATATCCTGCAGGCGCTACAGCAAGCGCTGCAGTGACTAACCAGGAGTGGTCCTAGAATCACTGATTCAACTAAAAGCAGCACGGTGCAGTGGATAAGTGAATATGCATATGTTGCCAATTTGTACTTCCCAAGCGCTTAGTACAGTGCTCTGCACATAGTAAGCGCTCAATAAATACGATTGATGATGATGATGGATAAAACACGGGCTTGGGAGTTGGAAGGTCATGGGTCCTAATCCCGGATCCACCGCTTTCATTCAATCGTATTTACTGAGTGCTTACTGTGTGCAGAACACTGTACTTGTCTGCTGTGTGACCTTGGACAAGTCACTTCACTTCTCTGCGCCTCAGTTACCTCCTCTGTAAAAAATGGGGATAAAGACTTTGAGCCCAAACTGGGACAGGGACCGGGTCCAATCCGATTAGCTTGTATCTACCTTAGTGCTTACAACAGTGTTTGGAATGTAGTACGTGCTTAACAAGTACCATCATTATTATTATTACTGTTCCGGATCAGCCTAGGTTAAAAAGTCAGCCAGAGGCCACTGAGGCAGGATGTGAGAAGCCAAGGACAGAAGGTAGCCCAATACAAAAGTGAAAAAGGGTGTTAAAAAAGAAACTGCATTGACAGTAAACCCATTACCACAGTCTGATCTTTTTAAGACCATTTTAACTCTCATTTAAGGTCGGTGCTTTTTCAGTCTGTTTTCTGAAAAGTCCTGCTCGGACAGTACTTCGCCCCTGGCCTGCACATCCAGAACTGGGATAATTAGCCTCTTTACTGAGTTCTACCAGTTATCTAAAGCAAATAAGATAGCCAAGCTAGCTCTCTTCCTCCCTTCAATGCCCTGCTGAGAGCTCACCTCCTCCAGGAGGCCTTCCCAGACTGAGCCCCTTCCTTCCTCTCCCCCTCGTCCCCCTCTCCATCCCCCCCATCTTACCTCCTTCCCTTCTCCACAGCACCTGTATATATGTATATATGTTTGTACATATTTATTACTCTATTTATTTATTTATTTATTTATTTTACTAGTACATATCTATTCTATTTATTTTATTTTGTTAGTATGTTTGGTTTTGTTCTCTGTCTCCCCCTTTTAGACTGTGAGCCCACTGTTGGGTAGGGACTGTCTCTATATGTTGCCAATTTGTACTTCCCAAGCGCTTAGTACAGTGCTCTGCACATAGTAAGCGCTCAATAAATATGATTGATGATGATGATGATGATTTAACTCTCATTTAACTCTCTCTCTCTCCCACTGGGAGGAAGCTGGGAGCAACAGAAGTCACCCCTAGCCTTGGAAGTTCATAAGCTAGTTAGGGAGGCAGATACAAATTGAATTTGCACCATAGGAACAGGAGTCAAAGCATACATAAAACCTATCTGAAATGTAGAAATGAATGAATAAGAAATGTGCCATACGGATGAAAATACGAGTGCTAAATTGGCTGATGGGATGACATGGGAATTGTTCTTTGAGATTTCAGTATAGTCTATCTCACCGCTAAGCTCTTGTCCACGTCCTGCCTCTGGCGTGGAACACCCTCCCTCTTCATATCCCAGTTCCACCACTTGTCAGCTGTGTGACTTTGGGCAACTCACAACTTCTCTGTGCCTCAGTTACCTCATCTGTAAAATGGGGATTAAGACTGTGAGCCCCACGTGGGACAATCTGATTACCTTGTATCCCCCCAGTGCTTAGAACAGTGCTTCGCGCATAGTAAGCACTTATTACTATTATTATTATTATTATTATTTGTAGCCATGAAATGGGAATTAAGTAATGCCGATGATGATGGTATTTGTTAAGCGGTTACTATGTGCCCAGCACTGTTCTAAGTACTCCACAAAGCATGGCGGTAGATACAATAGGATCAGATTGGACACTGTCTTCGATCTACCAAGGCTCACAGTCGAAGGGGGAGGGAGAACAGGTGTTCAACCCCATGTTACAGATGAGGAAATTGAGGTATAGAGAAAGTTAATGACTTGCCCAAGATAATATAGCAAACAAGTGGCGGAGCTGGGGCTAGAACCCAGGATTCCTGACTCTATCAAGGCCATGTGCGGAAGATGCGACAATCCCACATCCCCTTCATTGCCTCTGGTTCTCTAGTTCAGGAGTTTGAATATTCCCGGGCAACCTCATTCATTCATTCATTCATTCATTCATTCGTATTTATTGAGCACTTACTGTGTGCAGAGCACTGTACTAAGCGCTTGGGAAGTACAAGTTGGCAACATATAGAGACGGTCCCTACCCAACAGTGGGCTCACAGTCTAGAAGGGGGAGACAGACAACAAAACAAAACATATTAACAAAATAAAATAAATAGAATAAACATGTACAAATAAAATAAATAGATAAATAGAGTAATAGGGATGACATTCCAGGCGAGAGGCAGGATGTGGGCCAGGGGTCGGCGGCGAGATAGGTGAGAACGAGGCCCGGTACTCTATTTAACGACCAAGTAATTCTTCATGCCTATCACTCTTTCCCTTCAAACACAGTAACAAAAAACTGTGAGATCTCTGAGATCTTGTATCTATTTCAACAATTCCCAATGTCCCAAGGGCCTGGGGAATCATTTATATATTTTTCATTCTTCCACATTCTCACTGTTTCCAGTTGCCTCTGTACCTTTCCTGCTGCTACCAATGTAAGCAGTGAGGCTTAGTGGAAAGAGCCTGGGCTTTGGAGTCAGAGGTCATCGGTTCAAATCCCCGCTCTGCCACTTGTCAGCTGTGTGACCTTGGGCAAGTCACTTATCTGGGCCTCAGTTCCCTCATCTGTAAAATGGGGATTAAGACTGTGAGCCCCACGTGGGACAACCTGATCACCTTGTAAACTCCTCAGCGCTTAGAACATAGTAAGTGCTTAATAAATGCTATTATTAGTAGTAAATAAACTGCCTACCCAACTCTCCCATTTGATTGTAAGCACCTTGACAGCCTTTTTACATTTTGTGTACTCTTCCCGGGGTCTACTACAGTGGTCAGCACTCAACGGTGCTCAATAATAATAGTAATGATGATATTTGTTAAGCACTTGCTACGCATCAGGTACCGTACCAAGCGCTGGGGTGGATACAAGCAAATCAAGTTGGACACAGTCCCTGTCCCCCGTGGGGCTCACAATCTCAATCCCGATTTTCCAGATGAGGTAACTGAGGCCCAGAGAAGTGAAGTGATTTGCCCAAGATCACACAGCAGACAAATGGCGGAGCTGGGATTAGAACCCATGACCTTCTGATTCCCAGGCCCGTGCTCTAGCCGCTTTGCCATGCTGCTTCTCCTAGGAATAATAATAATGATGGCATTTATTAAGCGCTTACT
Organism: Tachyglossus aculeatus; assembly: GCF_015852505.1. Lineage (NCBI taxonomy): Eukaryota > Metazoa > Chordata > Mammalia > Monotremata > Tachyglossidae > Tachyglossus > Tachyglossus aculeatus. Next base: position 19,717,691 of record NC_052101.1, on the reverse strand, counting down.
ATGTTCAAAGCACTGTTCTAAGTGCTGGGGAGGTTACAAGGCGATCAGGTTGTCCCACGGGGGGCTCACGGTTTTAATCCCCATTTTACAGATGAGGTCACTGAGGCCCAGAGAAGCGAAGTGACTTGCCCAAAGTCACACAGCTGACAATTGGTGGAGCCGAGATTTGAACCCATGACCTCTGGCACCAAAGCCCGGGCTCTTTCCACTGAGCCACGCTGCTTCTCCTAGTGAATGAATGAGTCGCAGCGGGACCCCGTGGAAAGAGCATGGGACTGGGAATCAGGAGAGTTGGGTTCTAGTCTTGCCTGCTTTGTGACCTTGGGCAAGTCACTTTAACTTTTCTGGGCCTCAATTTCCTCATCTGTCCTACCTCCCCCTTAAACTGGCAGCCCTGTATAGGAGAGGGATCATTGTCCAATCTGATTACATTGCGTCTACCTCAGTGCCGGACACATAGTAAGCAGCTTGGCCTAGAGGATAGAGCACAGGATTGGAAGTCAGAAGGACTTGGGTTCTAATCCTGGCTCCACCACTTGTGTACTGTGTGACCTTGGACAGTAAACTGCTCCTTGCCACAGTTACCTTATCTGTGAAATGGGGATTAAGACTGTGAGCCCTGTGTGGGACAGGGACTGTGTCCAATCTGATTTGCGTGTAACCAGCGCTTAGTACAGTGCCTGGCACATAGTAAGGGCTTGACAAACATGAAAATGATTATTATTTTTACTTAACAAATATCACCATTATTATTAATATAAAGGTTAGCAAGAGCTCTGCCTAAGCTATACCTTGAACTGATAATTCAAGTGCTTAGTACAGTGCTCTGCACACAGTAAGCGCTCAATAAATACGATTGATGATAATTGGCTACCGGCTGTGTAGAAAGGCAGTGTTTAAAAGGCCACTGCAAGGGAAGGGTGGCAATAATTAAAATTCTTCAGGCTCTTCAACTAGGCAAAGAGGGCCTTGACTGAACTTCCGATATTCCTGCTCCCATTCCATCCCCCTGACTGATTCCTATGGAAATGGGGCACCAGCTCCTCTAGCTACCCGGGAACAGAGGAGGGTTAAGTTCCTGTTAAGGAGGCCAATGGAGACAGTCTCCTTTATCCCTCTTGGAATAAGGATGTGACCTGTGGTGCTGGAATAGTAATGTTGGTATTTGTTAAGTGCTTACTATGTGCCAAGCACTGTTCTAAGTGCTGGGGTGATCAGATACAAGGTGATCAGGTTGTCCCACGGGGGGGCTCACAGTCTTCATCCCCGTTTTACAGATGAGGGGACTGAGGCACAGAGAATTGAAGCGACTTGCCCAAGGTCACACAGCTGACAGGTGGCGTAGACGGGATTAGAACCCACATCCTCTTTCTCCGCTCCTCCGCCGCTAATCTCCTCACCGTACCTCGTTCTTGCCTGTCCCGCCATCGACCCCCGGCCCACGTCATCCCCCGGGCCTGGAATGCCCTCCCTCTGCCCATCCGCCAAGCTAGCTCTCTTCCTCCCTTCAAGGCCCTACTGAGAGCTCGCCTCCTCCAGGAGGCCTTCCCAGACTGAGCTCCTTCCTTCCTCTCCCCCTCGTCGCCCTCTCCATCCCCCTCATCTTACCTCCTTCCCTTCCCCACTGCACCTGTATATATGTATATATATTTGTACATATTTGTTACTCTATTTTACTTGTACATATCTATACTATCTATTTTATTTTGTTAGTATGCTTGGTTTTGTTCTCTGTCTCCCCCTTTTAGACTGTGAGCCCACTGTTGGGTAGGGACTGTCTCTAGATGTTGCCAACTTGTACTTCCCAAGCGCTTAGTACAGTGCTCTGCACACAGTAAGCGCTCAATAAATATGATTGATGATCCTCTGACTCCAAGCAGGGTGGAGCTCGGGGTGTGGGCCGCCATTCCTGGGGCGCTCACTTGCAGCAAGAGGGGAGCTGTGGCTTGGTGTCAGGCCTTCACTTTGCACGCTTTCTGGGAGGCCACGAAAGTCCTGTCACTTAGCGGACGCCCCCCCAGCTCAGGAGCAGCTTCTGGACGCTGGAGGGCCATGGTCTCTCTCACAGCCAGGGTGACTTTTAACCTCTTTAACTGGCTCAGCTCCCTTGGTGGGGGGACCAGAAAGAGAGGGACTGCCCGCCCTCCCCGTGAACGATATTCTGAAATAGAAGATCAAATGTTTGTCGTGGTGGGACCTATAAAAAACACAAAACCGCATGACCGTCAACCGGGGTGGTAAAAGGAAAACTGAAAGTTACGAGAGAAGTGAATTGCCTCACGAAAGGGAGCGGTCGAGGGTGCGATTGGCTCGGCTTTTGGGAACGCGTGACTCCTCTACGACATCCCCTCGTAATCCGCGGTCCTGTTCAGACCTGCCCTTCCTGTGGCACCCCAAGGAAGCTCAGCCTTCCTGGCTCCCCGAGGCTACACTCCGTGGATCAGGCCCATCCTTCGGCAGAATGGAAAGTCCCACTTCAGCTCCCTCGGCCAGCTCAGCCGGGCTAGTGGGGGAGTTGTCTGTGACCTCTTACTTGCAGTTTCTCTGTCAGATGTACCACTTCCCTAGAATCTGCTTTTCTCCCTGGAAGGGCGTGTGGGAGAGAAGATGAAGGGAGGATCTGGCCTCTCTCATTTCCTCATGAAAGAAAAAGAAAATCCCCAGCGGTTTAATAGTAATCGTATTTGTTCAGTGGGCTGTTGCAATAATAACTGCGGTATTCGTTGAGCGCTTACTGTACGCCAAGCAGTTCCCCATAGGGTTCAGTCAGTCAGTAAATTGAATTTATTGAGCGCTTACTGGGTGGAGAGCACTGTACTAAGTGCTTAGGATAGTATAACAGGCACATTCCCCGCCCGCAATGAGCTTATATAGTCTAGAGGGTTCAGACTCTACGTAGGAAGGAGAACACGTATTGAATACCCATTTTGCAGATGAGGGAACTGAAGCACAGAGAAGTTAAGTGACTTGCCCATTGTCACACAGCGAAAAGGTGGCAGAGCCGGCATTAGAACCCAGGTCCTCTGACTCTTAGGCCATGCTGCTTCCCACGCACTGTACTGAGTATTCGGGAAAATGGAGGAGAAGCAAAAAGCACACTGCCTTTCCAAAAGGAGTTAAAATCTAATGGGAGAGGCAGACATTCGAATTAGAGGGAGAGGAGAAAGAATACGCAACAGATAGGGAGGAAAATGAATGCCAGTGTGAAATAGCCGAATAAATAATTGAACGTGCAATTGAATATTCATAAGTGCCGAGGGTAGCTTCATAGGTGGCTGTCGGGATAACGAGATTTGGCGGGCAGAAGACTAATCGAAGAAGACTTGCTGGAGTGGGGTGGAGGGGGTTGTAGGAGGGCTTAGAGGAGGGATAGGCCTGATGATTGGGGGCTTTTTGGAAGGGAAGGAAATTCCAGACCAGGGAGAGAGCAGAAGCCAATGGTCAGTGCCAGGCAAGACGGGAGCAGGAAACTGATGGTGGGGAAATTTAGAAGCAGGGAAGAGTGGGAACTGGAGAGGGCTGATGAAGACAGTGGAAATGGAAGAAAACAGAAAGAGGTGGTGGAGAGCCATGATGCCAACAGTGAAGAGTTCTGGTGTGATGAAGAGGCCGAGGGAGATGGACAACCACTGGAGGTTTTCGATTAGTGGAGAGAACATAGGCTGAGCGACGGTTCAGGGTTGTTTTCTGGGAAGCAAAGTCGGATTTCTTTACCAAATGACACTGGCTAGAGAGCAGCACCAACCAGCCGGTGATTTCTTAAACTACCTTCTGAACATCACGCCTCCATGAAGATTCCGCAGGGACCAATCACCGAGGAAAGAAGTAATAAGAACGATCCTCCGTCCCGCATCCTTTGAAGGACTAACTATTGAGTAAAATCCTTCCTCCGGGATCCCAGCAACAATCCCATCCCCTCTGAAGGTGAGGGAGACCATTCCCTATCCAAATTCTCTCGAGAAGCGCATTTTCAAAGCTCAAACACAGCCACGCTCCTCCAAGATGATAATCCAGTGAGAAGGGTGTTTCCCAAATTTATTCTCACTTATGGACACTTCCAACACGAATAGAAGCAATCCTAGATTCTGCTTGTCTGTCTGTCTCTTTTTCTAGCTAAGGCAGGATGGGTGACTGGACCTCATTCTCTCCGCCTCTCACACTCCCATTCATTCATTCATTCATTCAATCGTATTTATTGAGCGCTTACTGTGTGCAGAGCACTGTACTAAGCGCTTGGGAAGTACAACCCACACCCATCCCTGAAAGAGAATAATGGGACTTTCAGAAGCAAGTTGGAGGTGGTAGCACAGCAGGTGCTGTTGGAAGACAACTGCGAAAGCAGGACAGATTTTCAAAGTGGGAATTGGACCTTCCAATTATGAATTTCATTCTAGGCATTGGGGCTCCTGCCCTTTCTGTGTTCCAGGAATGATATGTTCAGTGTTTGGGGATCACCGTAGAATAATAATAATAAAAATAATAATAATAATAATGACATTTATTAAGCGCTTACTATGTGCAAAGCACTGTTCTAAGCGCTGGGGAGGTTACAAGGTGATCAGGTTGTCCCACGGGGGGCTCACAGTCTTCATCCCCATTTTCCAGATGAGGGAACTGAGGGACAGAGAAGTGAAGTGACTTGCCCAAAGTCACCCAGCTGACAATTGGCGGAGCCGGGATTTGAACCTATGATTTCTGACTCCAAAGCCCGGGTTCTTTCCACTGAGCCACGCTGCACCCGAAGATAAAGGCACCAGGCCCACGCGCTTTGAGCACAAAAACTCTTAAAGAAAAATTAAAAAAAGCAAATTTGCCTTCCTGGTAGAACAGCTGGGGGCCTAATTGTCTCATTTTTCTCTCTTGGGCTCTGCTTACCCTAATGTATGGGCATGACAGGTGCCAAGTTGCTCTATGCTTGGCTGCGGGCAGGTTACAGTGCATCACTCCGCCTTTCTTCTGAGCAACACATTTTCATTGCACTGCTGTTGCTGAGGAATAGCAGAAATAAAGAGTAAATGATCCTCTCATCATGAGCTTTAACACATGGGGGTTTTAGAGCTCGGCTTCCTGGTGCGAGACTAGCCCACTTCAGTGGCAACCACACAGATCATGCACACTTCCTGTTCCAGAGAAAGAAAAGCAAAAGTAATGATGCGTGTTCTTTCACCAGGAGTTTCCCAAGTGTCCAGCCTAAAACCATTTGGGCTGCCCTGCCTTTCACAGCTCGGACATCACTCACATCCCTTTGGTTCTAACTGTGCCTTAACGTACACTATCGTGAATTTAAAGAGCACTTTAATTTTCTAAAGCATCTTGGCATCAATTTTTTCACTGAAGAGAGAAGAGAAAGTATTGTGGCATCGGTCTTTTCACTGCACCCCATGACGTCACCTGGAAGCACGAGAGGCATTGACTACTGTGTCTTACCACAGGCCAGGATGCTTTTGTGAAGCAGTGTGGCTCACTGGAAAGAGCCCGGGCTTTGGAGTCAGAAGTCATGGGTTCAAATCCCAGCTCTGCCACTTAGCTGTGTGACTTTGGGCAAGTCACTCCACTTCTCTGGGCCTCGGTTACCTCATCTGTAAAACGGGGATGAAGCCTGTGAGCCCCCCGTGGGACAACCTCATCACCTTGTAACCTCCCCAGTGCTTAGAACAGGGCTTTGCACATAGTAAGCGCTTAATAAATGCCATTATTATTAGTTCTATTATTTTTATTTTGTGCCAAATCACAGTGTGGCAGAATCAAGATTAAAATGTGAGTGTCCTGACTCTCTACCTTGCGCGCTTTCCACTAGGTCAGACGGCCTCACGGTTCAGCCTTAGAGATTATTATTCAACTGAAGCATGATTTTTGCAGAGCACCATTGGATCAATCAATCAATCAATCAATCAATTGTATTTATTGAGCGCTTACTGTGTGCAGAGCACTGTACTAAGCGCTTGGGAAGTACAAGTTGGCAACATATGGAGACAGTCCCTACCCAACAGCGGGCTCACAGTCTAGAAGGGGGAGACAAGATAAAAAGCTTATCAAGTAAAGAGTTTGCTGCCGCTTCTTAAGCATAGACTTAGCACGGCCCATCGAAACATCACCAAAGGACTCATTTATTCTCCACAACACCTGCCAGGCTCTCCTAAACATGACCGTGGTGGCATTTGTTAAGCACTACTATGTGTCAAGTACTGTTCTAAGCCCTGGGGAAGAGAGAGGATAATCAGGTCAGACGCAGCCCCTGTCCCACACAGGGCTCACAATCTATGTAGGAAACAGAATATGTATCGGATCATCACTTTACAGATGAGGTATCTGAGGCATAGAGACAGAAAGTGACTTGCCCAAGAGCACACAGCAGGCAGGTGGTGGAGCCGGGATTAGAACCCAGGTCTTCTGACTCCCAAGTTCATGCTCTATCCATCAGGCCATCCTGCTTCTTAATGTGTTCATTTTGTGCCCGGTTCTAAGTTGAAGGTTTGGGCCTGTTTCAGAACTGGCCTTTTATTCATTCATTCATTCATTGAATCGTATTTATTGAGCACTTACTGTGTGCAGAGCACTGGACTAAGCGCTTGGGAAGTACAAGTTTGCAACATATAGAGACGGTCCCTACCCAACAGTGGGCTCACAGTCTAGAAGGGGGAGACACTTAATGACATTTAATGACAATGACACTTCATGACACTTGGAGAAGCAGCGTGGCTCAGTGGAAAGAGCCCGGGCTTTGGAGTCGGAGGTCATGGGTTCAAATTCTGGCTCTGCCAATTGTCAGCTGTGTGATTTTGGGCAAGCCACTTCACTTCTCTGTGCCTCAGTTACCTCATCTGTAAAATGGGGATGAAGACTGTGAGCCCCTCGCGGGGCAACCTGATCACCTTGTAACCTCCCCAGTGCTTAGAACAGTGCTTTGCACACAGTAAGCGCTTAACGAATGCCATTATTATTATTAGTATTTAATGGCATTAGGGACTTAAACCCTAGAGAAGCAGTGTGGTCTAGCGGATAGAACGTAAGTCTGGGAGACAGAAGGTCAAGGGTTCAAATCCCGGCTCCCCCACTTGTCAGCTGGGTGACTTTGGTCAAGTCGCTTCACTTCTCTGTGCCTCAGTTACCTCATCTGTAAAATGGGAATTAGGACTGTGAGCCCCACGAGGGACAACCTGATCACCTTGTAACCTCCCCAGCGCTTAGAATGGTGCTTTGCACATAGTAAGTGCTTAATAAATGCTATCATTATTATTATTATTATTCTCTGTACCTCAGTTACCTCATCTGTAAAATGGGGATTAAGACTGTGAGCCCCATATGGGACAGGGACTGTGTCCAACCCGATTAACTTGCATCTACTCCAGTGCTTAGTACAGTGACTGCCGCATAGTAAGCACTTTACAAATACTTAAAAAAAAAAAGCCAGAGCAACAGTAATGCCGCAACTAGGCAAAATGCTGTAAGTGATCATAAGTCTCTTCAGGAGTGAAGATTTCTGTCTCTGTTTACACGTTTGGATATTGGACTGTTCCTGGCCCAGGGGAAAGAAAACATGCTGCAGATAAATCATGCTGAGGGCAGGAAATAGGTCTTTCTATTTTTATATTGTACTCTCCTAAGCACTTAGTACAGTTCTGAACGCGGTAAGCACTCAATAAACATGATTGAATGAATGTGAGAGAGGTAAGTATCATTTGCCTAAAGTAAGTACCGGCATCTTGAATTATGCATTGAGCTCAATGTAATCAAGCCTCCTCCTCAAGCATGTGAACTCATCATCATGTCACTCCTGTGCAGTTCTTCACAGTTCCGTTTCAGAGTCTTCCCAGCCCCGCATTTCCTCTGAAGCATCAAATGAATGCCAATATCCGCACTGGTCCAGGTCAGACAAGAACAATATTTTCAAATGCCATGACCAATTTCTTCCGAGCCACGAGCCCCTTACCCCTAGACGGGCAGTCGTTTGTTAGTAACCCATATGAGAAAAAGCCATGAGAAGTGGTCCCGTGAAAACAAATGAACCTAGATCACTATTGCTTTCAGGATGTCCTAATATCAAAAGAGAAAGCTTCACTTGCCTACCATTCCCAGGCTAACTGATCGTATGTCAAATGCTTCTGTCACCTTCATACGGCATCTAGATTTTTCATTTTGATTCCACTCGCTTATCCCCCTTCTGATGAACATGATGGTCAAAATCAATCTGTCCCAACCTGGGCAAAACAGGGATCAGAAAAAACAGAGGTGGGAAGTTCAGGAAAGCCCAGGAATTTCCTTGAAATAACGTAAGAACCCAACAGTCTCTTGTTCAGCTGAAACTCATAAAATGACAAAGATTCTGCATCGGATTGGGAAGCAGATTGAGTGTGGCCTAGTGGAAAGAGCATGAGCCTGAGAGTCAGGGGGATGTGGGTTCTAATCCCAATTCCTGCCAACTGTTTGCTGTGTGACCTTGAGCAAGTCACTTAACTTCTCTAGGCCTCAGTTTCCTCGACTGTGAAATGGGGACTAAATTACTGTTCTCCCTCCTACTTGGACTGTCCCTGTGGGACAGGGGCTGTGTCCAACCTAATTAACGTGCATCTACCCCAGTTAATAGAACAGTGTTTGATACTTAGTAAGTACTTAACAAATACCATAAAAAAGGGGAGCTGAGTTCTAAACCGGTCTCTACTACTCCCATGCCACTGGTGGGGAACCTAGGTCTCGGACAGATTGGCATGGTAAGAAAGGATTGGATACTAAGTCTGAGAGTGTAGAGTTCCTTAAATACATACACACACACACACACACACACACACACAAATATATATATATATATATATATATATATATATATATATATATATATACACGTATATATGAGCGCTCAGATTGAGTGAATGAATGAAAATCCTAAAATAGATACAGAATATGCAGCTTGGACAAAGTGTCTATCCCACAAAGGGCTCACAATCTTGTGGAAGGGACAACAGGTACTTCAACCCCACACTACAGATTCATTCATTCATTCATTTCATTCCATCGTATTTATTGAGCGCTTACTGTGTGCAAAGCACTGTACTAAGTGCTTGGGAAGTACACGTTGGCAACATGTCGAGACAATCCCTACCCAACAACGGGCTCCCAGTCTAGAAGGGGGAGATGGACAACAAAACAAAACATGTGGACAGGTGTCAAGTCATCAGAATAAATGGAAGTAAAGCTAGATGCACATCATTAACAAAATAAATAGAATAGTAAATATGTACAAGTAAAATAAATAGAGTATTAAATCTGTACAAACATAGATACAGGTGCTGTGGGGAGGGGAAGGAGGTAGGGCGGGGGGGATGGGGAGGAGGAGAGGAAAAGTGGGGCTCAGTGTGGGAAGGCTTCCTGGAGGAGGTGAGCTCTCAGTAGGGCTTTGAAGGGAGGAAGACAGCGAGCTTGGCGGATGCACGGAGGGAGGGCATTCCAGGCCAGGGGGAGGACGAGGGCTGGGGCACCGAGAATAATAATAACAATATATGATGGTATTTGTTAAGCACTTGCTATGTGCCAAGCACTGTCCTAAGTGCTGGGATAGATACAAGGTCATCAGGTTGTCCCACGTGGGGCTGACAGTCTTCATCCCAATACCAGGTCATCAGGTTGTCCCCACGTGGGGCTAACAGTCTTCATCCCCATTTTACAGATGAGGGAACTGCGGCCCAAAGAAGTGAAGTGACTTGCCCAAAGTCACATGGCAGGCAAGTAGCGGAGCTGGGATTAGATCTCTATTGGGGAAGCAGCATGGCTCAGTGGAAGGAGCCCGGGCTTTGGAGTCAGAGGTCAGGGGTTCAAATCCCGGCTCCGCCAATTGTCAGCTGTGTGACTTTGGGCAAGTCACTTAATAATAATAATGATGGTACTTGTTAAGCGCTTACTATGTGCAAAGCACTGTTCTAAGCGCTGGAAAATGCAGGTGAGCCACACTACAGTTTCTGAAGATACAACCTTTTTCATTCATTCAACGCCTTGTCCCACCTGTCCAGCTCCCCAACTTCTCTGGGCCTCAGTTACCTCATCTGCAAAATGGGGATTAAGACTGTGAGCGCCCCCGTGGGACAACCTGATCACCCTGTAACCTCCCCAGAGCTTAGAACAGTGCTTTGCACATAGTAAGCGCTTAATAAATGCCATTATTATTATTATTATCTCCCAGGCCTGTGCTCTTTCCACTAGGCCAGGCTACTTCTCAATTGTAATTTAGAGCACCCAGAGATACCTGGAAAACGAGAGACGCTTTGACAAAACATAATTTCCTTCTGGACTCTTTCTCACCAGCCAACTTACAGTCACCCCTCTACCTTTCCCAAGACAAGCCCCTGGGAACCAGAGAAATGTAGTTGAAATCCTACAAGGGTGTTCCATACAAGACACCTATCCAAAATCGTTTTTTCCGCTCCCCCGAAGGCAATGAGGATGCACTTCTGCACTCTGCTTGAAACAACCCACACGCAACCGCTCTTCCGTCGCGCCCTTTCCTCCTCCAGCTCGCCCCACCCCGTTATGGTTTCTATTGCAGCACTGCAAAACTCAGAACTCACTGCGGTACAAGGAGGCGGGAAAAAATTGAGTAACTTCATGAGAATTGGGAAGGATTGGATTCAGGCCTCACGACTCATTGCCGGGGGGCGGATGAGAGGGGTGGAGGGGGACAGACGCTATGGCAGGGGTTTGTAGGTGATTCAAATGGTTTAAACGGCATTTTTAAAGTGCTTATTATGGGCCAGGCACTGTACTAAGCGCTTAGTACAGTGCTCTGCACACAGCAAGTGCTCAATTAATACAATTGAATGAATACTAAGCCCTGGTGAGAAGCAGCGTGGCTTACTGGAAAGGGCATGGATTTGGGAGTCAGAGGTCGTGGGTTCAAATCCCAGCTCTGCCACTTGTCAGCTGTGTGACTTTGGGCAAGGCACTTCACTTCTCTGTGCCTCAGTTACCTCATCTGGAAAATGGGGATTAAGACTGTGAGCCCCCGGTGGGACAACCTGATCACCTTGTATCCCCCAGCACTTAGAACAGTGCTTTGCACATAGTAAGTGCTTAATAAATGCCATTATAAAGAGCCATGGATTTGGGAGTCAGAGGTCGTGGGTTCCAATCCCTGCTCCACCACTTGTCACCTGTGCGATTTTGGGCAAGCCGCTTCACTTTTCTGTGCCTCAGTTACCTCATCTGGAAATGGGGATTTAAGACTGTGAGCCCCACGTGGGACAACCTAATAACCTTGCATCTACCCTAGCGCTTAGCACACAGTAGGCGCTTAACAAATGCAATCATTATTATTATTACAATACAAGCTAATTCATTCATTCAATCGTATTTATTGAGCGCTTACTGTGTGCAGAGCACTGGACTAAGCGCTTGGGAAGTACAAATCGGCAACATAGAGAGACGGTCCCTACCCGGCGACGGGCTCACAGTCTAGAAGCGGGGAGACAGACAACAAAACAAAACAAGTAGACAGGTGTCAATACCGCAATGTAATCCAATCCGGTTGGACACAGACCCTGTCCCACATGGGGCTCACAGCCGTAATCCCCATTTTAGAGATGAGGTAAGTGAGGCACAGAGACATTAAATCCCTTGCTCAAAGTCACACAGCAGACAAGTGGCGGAGCCGGGATTAGAACCCACGTCTTTCTAATGAGCTAGTTATGGACAGGGACCATGTCTGCTAATTCTGTTATATTTCTAGACTGAGCCCACTGTTGGGTAGGGACCGTCTCTATATGTTGCCAACTTGTACTTCCCAAGCGCTTAGTCCAGTGCTTTGCACACAGTAAGCGCTCAATAATACGACTGAATGAATGAATGAATTGTACTGCCCCAAGTGCTTAGCACAGTGCTCTGCACATAGCGCTCAATCAATCAATCAATCGTATTTATTGAGCGCTTACTGTGTGCAGAGCACTGTACTAAGCACTTGGGAAGTACAAGTTGGCAACATCTAGAGACGGTCCTTACCCAACAGTGGGCTCACAGTCTAAAAGGGGGAGACAGAGAACAAAACCAAACATACTAACAAAATAAAATAAATAGAATAGGTATGTACAAGTAAAATAAATAAATAGATAGAGTAATAAATATGTACAAATATGTATAAATATATGTTGCCAGTTTGTACTTCCCAAGCGCTTAGTACAGTGCTCTGCACATAGTAAGCACTCAATAAATACGATTGATGATGATGATGATGATGATGTACAAACATATAGACAGGTGCTCAATAAATACTATTGATTGATTGATTGATTAGCCCTGGGCCCATTATCAATCCACCAGGCCATGTTGCTTCTCCTTATTCATCCTTCCTTCAATCCCTGGATCACGTTGGGTAGGGACTGTCTCTATATGTTGCCAACTTGTACTTCCCAAGCGCTTAGTCCAGTGCTCTGCACACAGTAAGTGCTCAATAAATACGATTGATGATGATGATGATGATTGATGGAAATGACTATTTCAGAGAGAGGAGTGAGCATTCAAACAAGCAAGTGTGTCCATTTATCTATACATCCAAGGGAGGCAGACCCCGGGCTTCTCTACAGATGGATAAACAGGAGGCATGGAGCGCGTGGGCGGAGGGGAAGGCGATGAGGGAATTGACGGAAGGGGACAACGTCAACTGGAGCAATTACTGGGACAGTTATCGGAAGAATCGAGTGAACGCAACACGGTTCATTTCCATTGTTGCGGCACAAACAGATAATAATAATAACGGCATTTATTAAGCGCTTGCTATGTGCACAGCACTGTCCCCACACGAGAATTCAAATCCCTCCACTTATTTTTCCTCTGTAAACCTTCAAAGGCACAAAAGAAAGAGACCAGTTCGCTCTGGCCAGAGCCGGATTTCTGCTGCAGCCGCACAGCCAGGGAATATCGGCTTGGTGCGGCTCTCGGTTGTCAAGTCGGTGGAGAGGAGCCCGGTCCGGAAATTTCACCTTGCGGGAGAAGGAAACGGAGGCGGGGCAGGGGGATGTGTCCTAGATGGATGAGGGAGAGAAGTCTCCGCTTCTCCTCACCTCCCCTCTAAACCCCAGCTATGCCACGGGAGGTAATGGGCATAAATTTCTCGACTTCTTAGGGCTCTGGTCCGTAGGGACTCCAGAAGATGCCCCTGAATTGACCGAATCAGAAACACCGTAAACGGTACAATCATTTTTTTGCCTCTTGCCTTCGGAGAGGTCTCAAAAGATGCTTATCGACTCAAGCGCTTGTTGTTGCTTAGCCACCGGTCTCGCAGAGCACAGGAAAGCTAACGCATGCAGGAAGAGGCAAATCTCTGGGGAAGCGAATGACTTCCCAAGCGCTTAGTACAGTGCTCTGCACACAGTGAGCGCTCAATAAATACGATTGATTGATTGATTGATTGACGGCACCTGTGAGTGGCAGCTGTCAATCAAGCAGGTGCTGGCAGACCATATTCCAGGTGTGCTCGTGTGACTGAAGTGGAAAGAGCTCGGGCTTGGGAGCCCGAGGTCATGGGTTCTAATCCCGGCTCCGCCACTTGTCAGCTGTGTGACCTTAGGCAAGCCACCTAACTTCTCTGGGCCTCAGTGACCTCATCTGTAAAATGGGGATTAAGACGGTGAGCCCCTCCGTGGGACAATCCGATCACCTTGTAACCTCCCCGGGGCTTAGAACAGTGCTTTGCACATAGTAAGCGCTTAATAAATGCTATCATTATTATTATTATTATTATTCTCTGGGCCTCATTACCTCATCTGGAAAATGGGGATTAAGACTTGTGAGCCCCACGTGGGACAACCTGATTACCTTGTATCTACCCCAGTGCTTAGAACGGTGCTTGGCATATAGTACGTGCTTAACAAATACCATTATTCATTCAATCGTATTTATTGAAGCTTACTGTGTGCAGAGCACTGTACTAACCGCTTGGTTTATTACCGATTTGTACTTCCCAACGGCTTGTACAGTGCTCTGCACACAGTAAGCGCTCAATAATTACGATCGAATGAATGAATGAATTATTATTATCATTACTATTATTATTTAGGCTGTGAGCCCTATGTGGGACAGGGACTGTGTCAGACCTGATTAGCTTGTGTCCACCCGAGTGCTCAGTACAGTGCCTGGCACATAGTAAGCGCTTAAGAAATATCATTAAGGAGATGAAGAGATCGGAGCTCCTCCGATCCACCCCAAAAAGGCCGAGCGCTCCCGCCAAGTCTGAGGGAAGAACGATAGCTTCCCAGTGTGCTTGCTGATATGGCTGAAATGGGAGGGAGATTTGGGAAAGGTAACTAGCCTGTTCCCCTGTCAATTCAATTAATCATATGTATTGGACGCTTACTGTGTGCAGAGCACTGTACTAAGCACTTGGCAAAGTACAATATAACAGAGTCGGTAGACATATTCCCTGCTGATATGGCTGAAATGGGAGGGAGATCTGGGAAAGGTCACTACGCTGTTCCCCTGTCAATTCAATTAATCATATTTATTGGACGCTTACTGTGTGCAGAGCACTGTACTAAGCACTTGGCAAAGTACACTATAACAGAGTTGGTTGGCATATTCCCTGCCCACAACGTGCTTACAGTCCCCCTCCCTGTCAGCCCTGTCCTGAGGGCCCCTGGACATTCAGTCAATACTCAGACATAGTAGCCACCACACACATCGGGGCCCTTCCGGCCCTGTGGGATGAACGACTTCTTTAGTCCCAAGAAGAAGTGGCTCCAGCACGGGCCTGGGAGTAAGAAGGTCATGGGTTCTAATCCCAGCTGTGCCACTTGTCTGCTGTGTGTCCTGGGGCAAATCACTTCACTTCTCTGGGCCTCAGTTACCTCATCTGTAAAATGAGGATTAAGACTGTGAGCCTCATGTGAGACCGGGACTGTGCCCAACCCGATTTGCTTGTATTCTCCCTCACTGCTCAGTAATAATGATAGTAATAATAATTGCATTTGTTTGTTAAGCGCTTATTATGTACCAGGCACTGTACTAAGCGATGGGGTGGGAATAATAATAATGATAATAATAATAATGGCATTTATTAAGCGCTTACTATGTGCAAAGCACCGTTCTAAGCACTGGGGAAGCTACAAGGTGATCAGGTTGTCCCACAGGGGGCTCACAGTCAATCCCCATTTTACAGATGAGGGAACTGAGGCCCAGAGAAGTGAAGTGACTTGCCCAAAGTCACCCAGCTGACAACTGGAGGAGCCGGGATTTGAACCCATGACCTCTGGCTCCAAGGCCCGGGCTCTTTCCACTGAGCCACGCTGCTTCTCTCCCAGCCACTCAGTACAGTGCTCTGCGCCCAGGAAGCGTTCAATAAATACCACTGACTGACACACTTGGGCCTGCAGCTCTGCCTCCAAGGTCACCTTGGCTGTGAGCCCACTGTTGGGTAGGGACCGTCTCTATATGTTGCCGACTTGTACTTCCCAAGCGCTTAGTACAGTGCTCTGCACACAGTAAGCGCTCAATAAATACGATGGATTGAAGCACTGTCGCACCAACCTGGGAGGGAAGGGGTGGGGAGGGAAAGTCGGGACAGAGATCTGGGGAGCACAGGGAGTCTATCATCATCATCATCATCAATCGTATTTATTGAGCGCTTACTGTGTGCAGAGCACTGTACTAAGCGCTTGGGAAGTACAAGTTGGCAACATATAGAGACGGTCCCTACCCAACAGTGGGGTAATGTTTGAGTCTGTTTGGGCTCCCCCAGAAAGAGCCCAAAAAGAGGAAAGGAGGCTTGCGGGCCACTGGATTTCCTTTCATTCATTCATATTTAATGAGTGCTTATTGTGTGCCAAGCACTGTACTAAGCACTTGGGAGAATACAATTCAACAAGAAACAGACACATTCCCTGTCCACAATGAGCTCAGTCTAGAGGGGGAGGCCTTTCCTCTGTTGTTTTTCTCAAAAGCAGCTTGGCCTGGAAGTTCGAAGGACCTGGGTTCGAATCCCAGCCCCGCCACTTGTCTGTTGTGTGATCCTGGTCAAGTCACATAACTTCTCTGGGCCACAGTTACCTTATCTGTAAAATGGGGATTAAGACTATGAGCCCCACGTGGGACGTGGACTGTGTCCTACCTGATTAGCTGGTATCTATCCCAGTACTTAGTACAGTCTGGCACCTAATAAACGCTTAGTAATAATAATAATAATGATGGCATTTGTTAAGCGCTTACTAGGTGCCAAGCACCGTTCTAAGCATTGGGGGGGGATACAAGATAATCAGGTTGTCCCACGTGGGGCTCACAGTCTTAATCCCCATTTTCCAGATGAGGGAACTGAGGCCCTGAGAAGTGAAGTGACTTGCCCAGCGTCACAAGTGGCGGAGGTGGGATTAGAACCCATGACCTCTGTCTCCCAAGCCCGGGCTCTTTCCACTGAGCCACGCTGCTTCTCTAGGACATGGACTGTGGACACGGGGTAGAACATGCACTGTGTCCTACCTGATTAGCTTGTATTCATTCATTCAGTTGTATTTATTGAGTGCTTACTGTGTGCAGAGCACTATACTAAGCGCTTGGGAAGTAAAAGTTGGCAACATCTAGAGACGGTCCCTACCCAACAGCGGGCTCCCAGTCTAGAAGGGGGAGACAGAGAACAAAACCAAACATATTAACAAAATAAAATGAATAGAATATGTACAAGTAAAATAAATAAATAGAGTAATAAATATCCCAGTACTTAATACAGCCTGGCACATAGTAAGCGCTTAATATCATCCCTTCTGGCCAGCAGCCTCAGGTTCGCCTCTCTTCCCGGCACCCTGATTCCAGTTCGTTCGTTCATTCATTCATTCATTCATTCAATCGTATTTATTGAGTGCTTACTGTGTGCAGGGCACTGTACTAAACGCTTGGGAAGTACAAGTTGGCAACGTATAGAGACGGTCCGTACCCAACAACGGGCTCACAGTCTAGAGGGGGGAGACGGACAACAAAACACGTGGAAAGGTGTCAAGTCATCAGAATAAATAGAAGTAAAGCTAGATGCACATCATTAACACATCATTCAAGCGCTTAGTACAGTGCTCTGCACACAGTAAGCGCTCAATAAATACGATTGATGATGATCATTCACAAAATAAAAAGAATAGTAAATATGTCCAAGTAAAATAGAGTAATAAATCTGTACAAACATATCTACAGGTGCTGTGGGGAGGAGAAGGAGGTAGGAGGAGGAGAGGAAAAAGGGGGCTCAGTGTGGGAAGGCCTCCTGGAGGAGGTGAGCTCTCAGTAGGGCTTTGAAGGGAGGAAGAGAGCTAGCTTGGCAGATGTGTGGAGGGAGGGTATTCCAGGAGGACGTGGGCCTGGGGTCGACAGCGGGACGGGCAAGAACGAGGCACAGTGAGCTTGGAGAAGGAAGTGCAAAGACAGCGAGTGACTTAGCCAAGGACACTCTGCCAATCAATGCCAGGCCTGGAATGCCCGCTCACTCGTGACTCAGGCTCCCTCTAACCCAGTAACACTCCCTCCTTTTTGATACCACCGAAGGCTCCAGAAGGTCACCCGGGACCGGACTCGGAGCCTGGAAGTCAGCCCAGCCGAGATCCAGGCACCTGCGTGGCTCAGTGGAAAGAGCCCGGGCTTTGGAGTCCGAGGTCATGGGTTCAAGTTCCGGCTCGGCCACTTGTCAGCTGGGTGACTTTGGGCAAGTCGCTTCACTTCTCTGGGCCTCAGTGACCTCATCTGGAAAATGGGGATGAAGACTGTGAGCCGCCCGTGGGACAACCTGATCACCTTGTAAGCTCCTCAGTGCTTAGAACAGTGCTTTGCACATAGTAAGCGCTTAATAAATGCTATTATTATTATTATTATTATTATTAAAGCCCAAGCAGCAGGGTTCTAGGGGCATCTTCTTGACCCCTTCCCCAACACGCTCCTCCTCCATGAGGGGAAATGGGCGAAAGTCACTTGGGGAGTCAGAAATGGCTTCATTCTTTTTTCCCTTTGAGCCCCTCCAGAGCTAAGCGGACAATCTATCGAGAATTTGGGGTGCTGCCTTTTTTAGTGAGCCGGTTGCTGGGGGGCGGTTCTCTTCTCCCGTGCCCACCTATCTCCACTTGACTTTTTCACTGGACTGAGAGCGGGAAGCAAATGCTCCGATTGCCCCGAGTGGTAAAACCAACCGGACTAGAATGAGCAGCTGGTCTCCATTATCACAAGTTATAAATAATAATAACAACGATGGTATTTGCTAAGCCCTTCCAATGTGTTAAGCATTGTTCTAAGGCCCGGGGTACACACAAGCTAATCAGGTTGGACACAGTCCCTGTCCCACATGGAGAACACAGTCTTAATCCCCATTTTACTGATGAGGTAACGGAGGCGGAGGGGAGTGAAGGGACTTACCCAAGGTCACACAGCAGACAAGTGGCGGAGTTGGAATTGGAACTCGGGTCCTTCTTACTCCTAGGCCTGTGCTCTAACCACTAGGCCACGCTGCTTCCTTCGGGCAATCCTAGTCGCTCCCCTCCCCTACCCCAGCATTAGGCCCATAAGGATCACCTAAGGGCAAGAATAATCATCAAAATACTAAAAGGAAAATTAAAATGGAATCTATTAGGTGCTTCTTCTGTGTGAGGCGCTGTGCTAAGCAGTGAAGTTGATACACGGTTCATTCATTTATTCAATCGTATTTCTTGAGCACTTACTGTGTGCAGAGCACTGTGCTAAGCGCTTGGGAAGTACAAGTTGGCACCATATAGAGACGGTCCCTACCCAACAGCGGGCTCACAGTCTAGAAGACCGGAGTGGACATAACCTGCCCCCTCACAGGGCTCGCCATCTAAGAGGGAGGCAGAAGAGAAGCAGCGTGTCTCAGTGGAAAAGAGCCCGGGCTTTGGAGTCAGAGGTCATGGGTTCAAATCCCAGCTCCGCCCACTGTCAGCTGTGTGACTTTGGGCAAGTCACTTAGCTTCTCTGGGCCTCAGTGACCTCATCTGTAAACTGGGGATGAAGACTGTGAGCCCCCCGTGGGACAACCTGATCACTTTGTAACCTCCCCAGCGCTTAGAACAGTGCTTTGCACATAGTAAGCGCTTAATAAATGCCATCAAAAAAAAAGAGGTGTTTTATTCTCATTTGACAGATGAGCAACGGAGGTATGGAAGTTAGGTGGTTTGCCCGAGGCCACCCAGCAGGCCAGTGGCGGAGCGGAGACTAGAGCTTCTGGTCCCTTGCACTTTCCATTTGGCTACCTCTCCCTCATAAAATCTGGATACAGAGAAACATGAGGAGACAAGATGGGTCTTGGATCCGGCCGAGCATGTGGATTCTTGTCGTCTGAGTGCTCGGCCCGAGAGAGCGCTGAGCCGTAACAGGGAACGGGCCGAAAGGTGTATTTCAAATCCCGAGACATTTCAGGATTAGGGAGACGGGGGGAGACCCAGGACAGTAGTATGTATTGGCCTGTGATTGAGGCCTAACCTCAAGGTAAGATGAAAGAACTGCTACTGTGGGATAAGAACTTGGAACCGGAATATGTTGCCAACTTGTAATAATAATGATGGCATTTATTAAGCGCTTACTATGTGCAAAGCACTGTTCCAAGCGCTGCGGAGGTTACAAGGTGATCAGGTTGTCCCACAGGGGGCTCACAGTCTTAATCCCCATTTTACAGATGAGGTAACTGAGGCACAGAGAAGTTAAGTGATTTGCCCAAAGTCACACAGCTGGCTATTGGCGGAGCCAATTGTACTTGTACTTCCCAAGCGCTTTAGTACAGTGCTCTGAACACAGAAAGCGCTCAATAAATACGATTGAATGAATGGATAAAGGGGCAGAGGGGGCCACAAACTAGGCCGGAATGATAGGTAGTAGCCACAAACGTTGGCCCTTAGCTTCTTATCTGACCTGATTCCCCAGAAGCAGGCGAACAGGTTTTATGGTGGCCCTCAGGTTTGGGGACAAAATGCTGTTTTGGAGCCTGACTCCGTGATGGGGGACAGAAATGGAGATGCCCTAGCTCTACTCCACTTCATTCAACTCTCCTCCTCTCTTCCGATGTCCCTGTGAGAAGCAGCGTGGCCCATTGAAAGAGCAGGGGCCTGGGAAGTCAGAGGTCCCGGGCTCTAATCCTGGCTCTGCCGTTTGTCTGCTGTGTGACCTTGGGCAAGTCTCTTAACTTCCCTGTGCCACAGTTTCCCCACCTGTAAAATGGGGATTCAATACCTATCCTTCCTCCTACCTAGATTACGATCCCCTGACAGGGACTGCGTCCAACCTGATTAACGTATATCTACCGCAGTGCTTAGAACAGTGCTTCACACATAGTAAGTGCTGACTCAATGTTATTTATTATTATCATTATTATTATTATTATTATTATTATTATTATATTTCATTGGCTTGAACCCCTATTTTCTGTGCTAGGCCAGAGTGGAAGCTTGTGGAAAAAAACAGGTGCCTGGTCATTGTTAAGCACTGGATTTGCAAAGAGCAGCCCAGAGTGCCTCAGCAGCCAAAACAGAGCCTCGGGGAAGCCTGGCGATGGCTACCTTGGCTGAAGAAACACATGCCAATTAATCCTTGGCTGGCTAGTTTTTGATAGCCGGAGGCACAACGCGGGCAGACTCAGCCCTGCCTACCCCTCCTGAATACCTCAGACAGGAAAACTCATGGGTGTCCTGACCCCAGAATGGTCCCGGCTTCCGGAGACTCAGATCGCTCCATTTTCCCTGGAATTCAGAAGCTGGGAAAATCAGGGATCAAAGAAAGAAGCAATTGGTGCCCAAGGTTTCGAAACCAACCAATCAGTCGATCAATGGTACTTACTGAGCACTTGCTATAATAATAATAATAATGATGGCATTTATTAAGCACTTACTACGTGCAAAGCACTGCTCTAAGTGCTGGGGAGTTTACAAGGTGATCAGGTTGTCCCATGTGGGGTTCACAGTCAATCCCCATTTTACAGATGAGGTAACTGAGGCACAGAGAAGTTAAGTGACTTGCCCCAAGTCACACAGCTGACTATAATAATAATAATGATAATGATAATAATAATAATAACGGCATTTATTAAGCGCTTACTACGTGCAAAGCACTGTTCTAAGCACTGGGGAGTTTACAAGGTGATCAGGCTGTCCCACCTGGGGTTCACAGTCAATCCCCATTGTACAGATGAGGTCACTGAGGCACAGAGAAGTTAAGTGACTTGCCCCAAGTCACACAGCTGACAAGTGGCGGAGCCGGGATTTGAACCGATGACCTCTGACTCCAAACCCCGTGCTCTTTCCACTGAGCCATGCTGCTTCCCCAGCCACACTGCTTCCCTACTATGTGCAGAGCACTGTACTAAATGCTTAGAAGAGTACAATACAACAGAAGTAGCAACACGTTCCCTGTCCTTAACGAGCTTGTAGTCTAGAAGGGGAGACGGATATTGGTTTGAATAAGTAATTTATAAGGATATGGATAATAAGTGCTGTGGAGCCGGGGCAAATATGATGAGCATGGAGTAGAAACGAGGAATCCTGATTCCCAATCCCGCCTACTTTTCCGGCACTAATTAGCCCAAATCCAAAGACATTCTGTTGCTCGTGGCCCTTAGAGGCTTCTGGGTGGCAAGAACTGCTTCCGTCCTGCCAGATGTGACACAGCTTCTCCTTTTTCCCCATCCCAACGCCATCCATCCGTCCCCAATTCGGTTTAAAGGCAGGAACCACCACAGCTCAAACGTGAAACATTCCTGGAAACGGGATTCTAGCCTGAGAGGGCCATTGCTCTCACCTAGAAACTGCACATCTCAGTCTCTTCTATATTAGAAGCGACTCTCATGGGGTAGAAGAACTGCTGAAATGACAGGAGGGAGGTTGAGGGCTGATTCCAAAAGTCCCAGGAATGCCCCAGTGGGGCGGTCAGAGTGGACTGGTGACCCCGGCGGGACAAAACTTTAGACCGTAAGCTTGTTGTGGACAGGGATGGTGTTTTGTTTGTTTATTGATATATTGTACTCTGCCGAGCAGTTAGGACAGTGCTTTGCACACAGTAAGCACTCAATAAATACTGCTGAATAAATGAACAAAATGAATGAAAGGAAGGCATGACTCCAGGTGGGTGGGACCCAGGAGATGGCTCTGTCCTCAGAAAACGCTGCTTTGTGGCCAATTCCAAGCCTTCGCCTTCCCTCAACTCCACGTGAGCCAAAGAGCTCTTTTAGGGTCTAGCAGGAACTCTGTGTTGATGCAAACGATGACGCCAGAGCCCATGGGATTGGGGGAAACCTGGCCACATTGTGTAGTAAGATGTGCAAACAACACTGTGACGGGGTTACAGGCTGCACGGCTAAACATAGCACCCTAATTTGTTATCGCGCTGCCGGTAACGGAGTCAGCATCCAACCAGCCAGGTTGTCTGGGCTGCCGGGCGACGGGAGGGTAGTTGGCGAAGGGGAAGGGTTTCCTCCCCTGAACCCGGATGCTCATTCTCTCCGAGCCTCTGCGGGGAATCCCAGAGGGTCCGCCGGAGCCCTTCTGGAAAGGGAGTGTCAGGGAGAAGACGAGCAAGGAGCGTCTCTAAAGCAGGGCAGGGAACGTGGCTCTGCTTCCCAGCCAAATGGCTGCAAGGGGCACGGATGAATAAGGAGGCGGCAGAGCTTGGGCTAAATCGGGGATGCGGAGGAAGAGAACTGGAGGAAGGAAACCGAGAGAGAAGCGGGGTGATAGAACAGCGTGGGGTGGGAAACAGCGAGGCCTGGAAAAAGAACAGGCCTCGAAGTCAGGGGCCCTGGGTTCTAATCCCACCTCTGCCATTTGCCTGCTGGGTGAACTTGGGGAAGTCATTTCATTTCTTCGGACCTTAGTTTCTGCATCTATAAAATGGGGAGTCAATGCTTGCTCTCCCTCCTACTCCTACCTGTATATATGTTTGTACATATTTATTATGCTATTTATTTATTTTACTTGTACATATCTATTCTATTTATTTTGTTAATATGTTTGGTTTTGTTCTCTGTCTCCCCCTTCTAGACTGTGAGCCCACTGTAGGGTAGGGACTGTCTCTATATGTTGCCAACTTGTACTTCCCAAGTGCTTAGTACAGTGCTCTGCACACAGTAAGTGCTCAATAAATATGACTGATTGATTGATTGATTGATTGATTGCTCAGATGTGGGACTGGGGCTGTGTCTAACCCAACTATCTGGTGTCTTCTCGTACTTCTTAGAGTGGTTTGCACATAATAAGCTCTTAAAAAAGGCCAGACTCAATCAGTGGTGATGATGATGATGGCATTTGTTAAGCGCTTACTATGTGCAAAGCATTGTTCTAAGCGCTGGGGAGGATACAAGGTGATCAGGTTGTCCCACGTGGGGCTTACAGTCATCATCCCCATTTTACAGATGAGGTAACTGAGGCTCCGAGAATTTAAGTGACTTGCCCAAGGTCACACAGCAGACATACGGCAGAGCCGGGACTCGAACCCATGACCTCTGACTCCAAAGCCTGTGCTTTTTCCACTGAGCCACGCTGTATTTGTTGAGCGCTTACCATGGACAGAGCACTGTACTAAGCACTTGAGAAACTACAATATACCAGTCAGTAGTCATGTTCCCTGCCCACAGGGAGTTTACAACCCCTCCTTCCTCTCCCTCTCCATCCCCCCGCCTTACCTCCTTCCCCTCCCCACAGCACCTGTATATATGTATATATGTTTGTACGTATTTATTACTCTATTTATTTTATTTGTACATATTTATTCTCTTTATTTTATTTTGTTAGCATGTTTTGTTTTGTTGTCTGTCTCCCCCTTCTAGACTGTGAGCCCGCTGTTGGGTAGGGAACGTCTCTATGTGTTGCCGACTTGTACTTCCCAAGCACTTAGTCCAGTGCTCTGCACACAGTAAGCGCTCAATCAATACGATTGAATGAATGAATGGAGGGGGTCCACTTGGTGAATCAGGACAAGAAATGAGTGAGAAGGGGTGAAGAATGAAGAAGCGGTCCTCTTTTTTATTCAGGGACTGAGTTTCCTAATGGTTTCAGGAGGGAAAGGTGAAAGAAGTGGGGCCCAGACCTAACTCTAGAGCAGCCCCCGCCTCAAAAGACCCTGAGGCCTAATCACATTTTCCTACCCATCTGGCCACCTCCTCCCCTTCATTTCCAACGGACCACTGCTCACGCCATCTTCAAAGCCTTATAAAGACTTATTGAGAAGCAACGTGGCTCAGTGGAAAGAGCACGGCCTTGGGAGTCAGAGGTCACGGGTTCTAATCCTGGCTCTGCCACTTGTCAGCTGTGTGACTTTGGGCAAGTCACTTCACTTATCTGTGCCTCAGTTCCCTCATCTGGAAGTGGGAATTAAGGCTGTGAGCCCTACGTGGGACAACCTTGATAACCTTGTATCCGCCCATCGCTTAGAACAGTGCTTGGCACATAGTAAGTGCTTAAAAATACCAATATTATTATTATTATTATTATTACAAAAATCCTAGAGGCCTTCCCTGACTAACTCATCCATATACTCTATTCGCCTTCCCTCTGGCATCACCTACGCACATGCAATTCGCCATCCCCTGCTCTTTGCTGATAATGATAATAATAATAATAATAATAATAATAATAATAATAATAATAATAATAATAATAATAGCATTTGTTAAGAGCTTACTATGTGCAAAGCACTGTTCTAAGTGCTGGTGGGATACAAGGTGATCAGGTTGCTCACAGTCATCATCCCCATTTTACAGATGAGGGAACTGAGGTTCCGAGAAGTTAAGTGACTTGCCCAAGGTCACACCGCAGACATATGGTGGAGCCGGGATTCGAACCCATGACCTCTGACTCCAAAGCCCGGGCTCTTGCCACTGAGCCACGCTGCTTCTCTGATCCAGGCTCTCTATCCATATCCCCTTTTCGGTGTACCCAATGCCTTCTCCCATGGGCTCCCAACTTTTCCCCTCTCTCTTTTGCTCTAGACTGTAAGCTCGTGGTGGGCAAAGAACGTGTACCAACTTGGTCAGTCAATCGTATTTATTGAGTGCATGCTGTGTACCGCGCATTGCACTAAGTGCTTGGAGAGTAAAATATACCCGAAATACAATAGAAATCATCAGCAACCCTTAGGCCACAAAAGAGGTGAGACTCAACTTCTCCGGAAAAGATCATTTCTAGCCATTTGGAAGATTCCTGGACCATTCATCTGTGCGGGGGGCTGTGAGTCCACTGTTGGGTAGGGGCTGTCTCTATATGTTGCCAACTTGTACTTCCCAAGCGCTTAGTACAGTGCTCTGCACACAGTAAGCGCTCAATAAATACAATTGATTGATTGATTGATTGATTCTCTTCCTCGAGGTCCTCCTTGGCAGGCCGGGATGATATAGTAGCTGTTACTCCACGTTCTGATCACAGTGACCTCGGTTCAATCCCAAGTTACGACAGAATTTGGGGGTGAGAATTCTTTCTTTGTCGACCGTACACTCATTATGGTCAGGAATCATGTCTCCCAAGCGCTTAGAACAGTGCTCTGTACGCTGTAAGTGCTCACTAAGTACCATCGACGAGGACGTCCACTACAGTGATTTTCGCCTCTCTACGTATACGTACAAAGAGCTGTCTTTCAAATTGGAAGTCCAGCTGCGGGCGACTGTGCGGCCATCAAGGAAGAGATTTGACGGGGCATATCTGGCTGCGGCCCAGACAGCCCAGAGGTCATGAGGCAATTTGGGAATCTTACTGAACGACTCGGGACAGCCAGATTTATGAGGCAATTTCGAGGGTCTAGATTTACCGATGGTGTCAAACGCTTTCACGAGGTCCGTGCGGCCCGTAAAGCAGCCTTAGAGCTGCTTCCCACATCTCTTTTATGCGTTCCCTGCGCCACTCTGTAGCCTGAAGCCTTATTGTGATTCTGGGGGTGTAGGAGGCCAATGATATTCTTTAGTAGCCGGTCCAGGAGGACTCTGGCTACCATCGGGCCGGTACCGGAGAGTAGAGACACGTCTTGAAACTAGTCACATTTTTTACCTTTCTTCCTCAAGATCTTAACGCCAAATAGAAACTCCTCACCATCGACGTGCTCGTCCCCTCCCAGCCCCACGGCTTTTATCTATAACTTTATTTATTCGTATTGATGTCTGTCTTTCGCACCCCTAGACTGAAAGCTCAATGTGGGCAGGGAATGTCACCGTTTATTATTGTATTGTAATAATAATATTAATAATAATAATAATAATAATAATAATGGCTTTTGTTAAGTGCTTACTATGTGCAAAGCACTGTTCTAAGTGCTGGGGGGGATACAAAGTGATCAGGTTGTCCCACATGGGGCCCACAGTCATCATCCCCATTTTACCGATGAGGGAACTGAGGCTCTGAGAAGTTAAGTGACTTGCCCAAGGTCACACAGCAGACACGTTGGCGGAGCCGGAATTCGAACCCATGACCTCTGACTCCAAAGCCTGGGCTCTTTCCACTGAGCCATGCTGTACTTTCCCAACCACTTAATACAGTGCTCCACATGATTGAATTACTTTAAGACACTCAAGCAGCTCTCCCCTCCTTAGCACCACCCAATCTGCACCCTTCGTTCCTCTAATTCCAACCCCTTCTAGACTGTGAACACATTGTTGGGCAGCGATTGTCTCTATTTGTTGCTGAACTGTACTTTCCAAGTGCTTAGTACACTGCTCTGCACACAGTAAATGCTCAATAAATATGACTGAATGAATGAACCATCCACTTCATGCGCTTAGTACAGTGCTCTGCACACAGTAAGCGCTCAATAAATACGATTGAATGAATTAATGTACCTCGATCTTGTCTATCTCCCCACCTGACCCCTCTGGCGTAGAACTCCCTCCCACTTCATCATCATCATCATCATAATGGTATTTGTTAAGCGCTTACTATGTGCCAAGCACTGTTCTAAGCGCTGGGAAGGTTACAAGGTGATCAGGTTGTCCCACGTGGGGCTCACAGTCTTCATCCCCATCTTACAGATGAGGTCACTGAGGCCCTGAGAAGTGAAGTGGCTTGCCCGAAGTCACACAGCTGACCATTGGCATGGCCAGGATTTGAACCCATGACCTCTGACTCCAAAGCCATGACCTCTTTCCTCTGAACCATGCTGTTTCTCCAACATAAACTTCATAAACAGCTGCCCACCATCATCCCCACCTTCAAAACCTTGCTTTAATGGTTTCTCCTCCAAGAGGCCCTCCCAGACTAAGCCCTCATTTATGTTGCATTTACCCTTGGATATAAACCATTTGTGACTCTCCACATCTCTAGCCCCATAGCACTTGTGTACGTATCCCAATGTTCTCCCATTTCCTTTCAGACTGTGAGCCCACTGTTGGGTAGGGACTGTCTTTATATGTTGCCAATTTGTACTTCCCAAGCGCTTAGTACAGTGCTCTGCACATAGTAAGTGCTCAATAAATATGATTGATGATGATGATGATGATTTCCTCTATCGGTAATTTATTTTAATGTCCGACTGTAAGCTGCTTGTGGGCAGGGGTCTTTTAGACTGTCAGCCCACTGTTGGGCAGGGACTGTCTCTATATGTTGCCAACTTGCACTTCCCAAGCACTTAGTACAGTGCTCTGCACACAGTAAGCGCTCAATAAATACGATTGATTGATTGATTGACTTCAATCTCTATTGCCTTGTACTCTCCCAAGAATTTAAGGCAGTGCTCCGCACATAATAATAATAATGGCATTTATTAAGCACTTACGATTCATTCATTCAATCGTATTTATTGAGCGCTCACTGTGTGCAGAGCACTGTACTAAGCGCTTGGGAAGTCCAAGTTGGCGACATATAGAGACAGTCCCTACCCAACAGTGGGCTCACAGTCTAGACGGGGGAGACAGAGAACAAAACAAAACATATTAACAAAAAAAAATAGAATCAATATGTACAAGTAAAATGAATAAATATATGTGCAAATAATATCATCATCATCATCAATCGTATTTATTGAGTGCTTACTGTGTGCAGAGCACTCTACTAAGCGCTTGGGAAGTACCAGTTGGCAACATATAGAGACAGTCCCTACCCAACAGTGGGCTCACAGTCTAGAAGGGGGAGACAGAGAACAAAACCAAACATACTAACAAAATAAAATAAATAGAATAGATATGTACAAGTAAAATAAAATAAAACCAAAAATAATATGTGCAAAGCACTGTTCTGAGCGCTGGGGAGGTTACAAGGTGATCGGGCTGTCCCACGGGGGGCTCGCAGTCTTAATCCCCATTTTACAGATGAGGTAACTGAGGCCCAGAGAAGTGAAGTACAAGCGCTTAGTACAGTGCCAAGCGCTTAGTACAGTGCTCTGCACATAGTAAGCGCTCAATAAATACGATTGATGATTGATGATGATGAAGTGACTTGCCCAAAGTCACACAGCTGACAATTGCTGGAGCCGGGATTTGAACCCACATAGTAAGCACTCAGTAAATACTACTGATTGAGTGATCGAAGATGGTGGTGATAGAGACATCTTTGAGATCCCACGGCATCGCCTCACTGGTCCACATGCGAGGGGTTCGAATCCTGGCTCCAGCGCTTATCTGCTGTGTGACCTTGGGACTTTTCTGTGCCTCAGTTAGCGCATCTGTAAAATGGGGACTCGGGCTTTGAGCCTTATATGGGACGGGGGTGTGTGTCAAACCCGATTTATTTGTATCCACCCCAACACTTAGAACACTGCCTGGGACATAGTAAGCACTTAATAAATACCACAGATATTATGTTGAGAAAAGGCTTGAATAAGCCATGTGACTCATCCGCGTTTGCAGAGTTTTGCTCGGTTATTTAAGGTAGATCTCAGCTTCAAGATATCTTTAATCTATAACCCACTTTCTGTTAAGCAAGTCTGAAAAGTAGTCACTTCTAATTTTCCCTCCATCAGTGACTTCTTCTGGGACGTTAGAACGCACACACGCACACAAAAAAATTCCTATTGCGGATAGATTAAAATCTATTGTCCACATACACGCAAACAAAACAATTCCTATTATGGATAGATTAAAATCTATTGTCCTGCACACTCTCTATCAGATCTTCTCGCCCATAACAAAATGACTGTGTATCTGCAGTGCACGTTAGTGTTTTCAATATTTATTGCTTGTTTCAGTCTGACATCTAGGTTTGGTCTCACCTCTCTCAGGCCTAAAGATCACGCTGAACTGTCCACGGATTATATTCATACACACACACAAAAACACATGTGATAAATAAATACCCCCCACACCCAATCTTTGATCTCTACTATCAAGCACATGTAATTAATTCACAGTGCATGTAAATTTAGACAGGTAGTAACGGCCAGCGATGTGTATGGACAGCAACCCATCGAAGCAAACCCACTATCCATGAGAATAAAAATAACTCCCCAGTTCCCAAAGAGGATCAAAGTGATTAGGTTTTTCAGGCGAGCAAACAGAGAGGACAACGAAAACACCAACAACAGCAAGGCCTAGTGGATAGAGCTCGGGCCCAGAAGGACCCGGGTTCTAATCCCAGCTCCACCACTTGTCTGCTGTGACACGTCTCTTAAATTCTCTGGGCCTCAGTTCCCTCATCTGCAAAATGGGGATTAAGACCGTGAACCCCACTTGGGACACGGACTGCGTCCAACCTGATTATCTTGCATCTACCCCTCCACTTCACAGTGGCTGGCACTACGTAAGCACTTAAGAAATGCCCTCCGATACAAGAATAAAATGAAATAAAAGAAAAACACCCACCGATTTTCAGCAGGGGACAACGATTAGAGTATGCGTCATTAGGGGAAACAAGAGTCAGAATGAACGAAAGGCAGGTCGGCTGTCGGTCAGCTAGGCCTCTCCCTAATTTTCACTCCGAGATAGGAGCCCAGAATCCCAATTTATTCAGTTCTGCCACAACACAAGACTCCACTATAAATTTGTGCTGGAACATCTGTCCAAGTATGCAAACCTGCTTGCATTATTATTATTATTACAGAATTTGTCAAATGCTTACTTTGTACCATTTACTGTTCTAAGCGTAGGGGTATATATAAGATCATCAGATTGTTCCCAGTCTAAGTCAGAGGGAGACCAGGTATTGAATCCCCACGTTACAGAGGAGGAATCTGAGGCACAGAGAAGTGAAGTGACTCGGCCCAGTCACAAAGCAGCAAGCAATTGGCAGAACTGGGATTAATAATTATGGTACCTGCTAAGTGCCAAGCACAGTTCTTAGCACGGGGGTAGGTGAGAGTTAATCAGGTTGGACCCAATCCCTGTCCCACGTGGGGCTCACAGTCTCAATCCCCATTTTACAGACGAGGTGACTGAGGCCCAGAGAAGGGAAGTGACTTGCCCGAGGTCACCCAGCAGACAAGTGGCAGAGCCAGGATTAGAACCCAGATCCTTCTGAGTCCCAAGCCCGGGGTCTAGCCACTAAATCACTCCAAGTCCTAACTCCCATACCCGGGTTCAATCCACTAGGCCACACTCCTCCTCTATATTGTGCCTTGGCATCAGAAGAAACGGCGTTTGTGCCACCACGGTGCCAGTGACTACTAAAGAAGCAGCGTGGCTCACTGGAAAGAGCCCGGGCTTTGGAGTCAGAGGTCATGGGTTCAAATCCCAGATCCGCCAATTGTCAGCCGTGTGACTTTGGGCAAGTCACTTAACTTCTCTGGGCCTCAGTTACCTCATCTGTAAAATGGGGATTAAGACTGTGAGACCCCTGTGGAACAACCTGATCACCTTGTAACCTCCACAGCGCTTAGAATAGTGCTTTGCACATAGTAAGTGCTTAATCAATGCCATCATCATTATTATTATTATGTGTTCAAATCCCAGCTCCGCCACTTGTCAGCTGTGTGACTTTGGGCAAGTCACTTGATTTCTCTGTGCCTCAGTTACCTCATCTGTGAAATAGTGATTAAGACTGTGAGCCCCCTGTGGAACAACCTGATCACCTTGTAACCTCCACAGCACTTAGAACAGTGCTTTGCACATAGTAAGTGCTTAATAAATGCCATTATTATTATTATTGTTATTATTATTATTATTCTGGGTTCAAATCCCAGCTCCACCACTTGTCAGCTGTGTGACTTTGGGCAAGTCACTTCACTTCTCTGGGCCTCAGTTACCTCATCTGTAAAATGGGGATTAAAACTGCGAGCCCCCTGTGGAACAACCTGATCACCTTGTAACCTCCACAGCGCTTAGAACAGTGCTTTGCACATAGTAAGCGCTTAATAAATGCCATCATCATTATTATTATTATGGGTTCAAATCTCAGCTCCGCCACTTGTCAGCTGTGTGACACTGGGCAAGTCACTTCACTTCTCTGGGCCTCAGTTACCTCATCTGTAAAACGGGGATTAAAACTGCGAGCCCCCTTGGGACAACCCGATCACCTTGTAACCGCCCCAGCATTTAGAAGAGTGCTTTGCACATAGTAAGCGCTTAATAAATGCCATCATTATTATTATTACTACTACAGTAGAAATCCTTCTCATGGCAAACAAGGATGGCAGTGTGCCTGGCACTGAGTTCTGGACTGTTGGGTAGGGACTGTCTCTATATGTTGCCAACTTGTACTTCCCAAGCGCTTAGTACAGTGCTCTGCACACAGTAAGCGCTCAATAAATACGACTGATGATGATGATGACGACGCGAATGTGGGTACGGACGTTTGCTTCCCTCGTCTGGGGCAACTGGGCCTCCAATCCCACACGCCCACCCCGTTCTTCCCGCTCCTCCGGCGTGGGGGGTTGTCGCCGCCTCCATCCCACCCGCTGCCACCATCACATGAGGAAGGAATCATCTTGAAAAGGGAACTACAGAGCTGCTCCTGCAGGTTCAGCGGCCCCGGCCTCGGCGGATTTTCCCTCGGATTGTCCAAATGCCGGCAGTAAGCCGGGAGGGGAAAATTGGGAAGACGGGCAGGGGGAGCCGAACCACCTAGCTACTCACAGTAGCGCGGTGTATCGGACAGAGCATGGGCCCAGGAGTGAGGAGGTCACGGGTTCTAATTCCGGCTCCACCACTCGTCTGCTGTGTGATCCCGGGCAAGTCACTTCACTTCTCTGGGTCTCAGTTACCTCATCTGTAAAACGGGAATGGAGACTGTGGGTCCAACGTGGGACGCGGGCTGTGTCCAATCCTACTTGCTTGTAACTACCTCAGTGCTTAGTACATAGTAAGCGATTAACAAATACCACAATTATTATTATTACAATATTTCCAGTGGGGAGCTGATGAGGCAGTGGGGCACTGTCCCCTTAAGCATCTCAGTGACAACTTCCTTCCTGTCTCTCTACATTCAGTGTGGCTCAGTGGAAAGAGCCCGGGCTTTGGAGTCCGAGGTCGTGGGTTCAAATTGCGGCTCCGCCACTTGTCAGCTGTGTGACTTTGGGCAGGTCACTTCACTTCTCTGTACCTCGGTTACCTCATCTGTAAAATGGGGATTAAAACCGTGAGCCCCCGTGGGACAGCCTAATCAACTTGTAACCTCCCCAGCGCATAGAACAGTGCTTTGCATATAGTAAGTGCTTAACAAATGCCATTATTAATTATTATTATTATTATTATTATCATTATTATTATTATTATTATTATTATTACATTCTCCTGAGGGCGAGGCCTCATAGACCTAGCGCTTTGTGAGAGAAGAGAGTGGTTACATAGTCCTCACTAGGATGGCCCGAGAAAAGAAGGAAGCCTGGCTCTGGAAGGGACAGGGATCTATTAATCTCTTTTACAACCCCATCATTTCCCCTTAATGTCAATTTCCTGCTAATGAGTTTTGGCAGTCCTGTACTTTATACAATCCAACAAGGCATTCCTAACGAGCAAAAGGCCAGCGAGGTTACCTCTGCCCCTCAGCCCAAGCAAAAAGGTTTCCTGTTTCTCTCCGGCTCCTGTAGTGGACAGAACATGAGCCTGAGAGTCGTAAGGTCATGGGTTCCAATCCTGATTCCGCCACTGGTCTGCTGTGTGGCTTTGGGCAAATCGCTTCACTACTCTGGGCCTCACTTACCTCATCTGTAAAATGGGGATAAAGACTGTAAGCCCTCTGTGGGACAACCTGATCACCTTGTAACCTCCCCAGTGCTTAGAACAGTGTTTTGCACATAGTAAGCGCTTAACAAATGCCATTATTATTATTATTATTATTATTATTATTATTATTATTATTATTATTATCTGTAAAAGGGGGATTAAGACTATGAGCCCCATGCGGGGCAAGGACTGTGTCTAACCTGATTTGCTTGTAATAATAATAATAATGATGGCATTTATTAAGGGCTTACTCTGTGCAAAGACTGTTCTAAGCGCTGGGGAGGTGACAGGGTGATCAGGTTGTCCCACAGGGGGGCTCACAGTCTTAATCCCCATTTTACAGATGAGGGAACTGAGGCCCAGAGAAGTGAAGTGACTTGCCCAAGGTCACACAGCTGGCAATTGGCAGAGCCGGGATTGGAACCCATACTCTCTGACTCCAAAGCCCAGGCTCTTTCTACTGAGCCACACTGCTTCTCACCCCAGTGCTTATTACAGTGCCTGGCACATAGTATGCACTTAAACACCACAGTTTATTATTATTGTTATTATTATTATTATTATTATTATTATTATTATTATTATTATTATTATTTTATTATTATTTGGACCCGTAGCATCAAGGGTAAACCTATCTCTCCGACGATCCTCAACTTCCCTTCGGTTGACCTTCCAAACACTATAAAGAAAGAGTATATTTGAAGAGCGCCCGAGCGTTTGCTGTGAACGACGGAGGAAGTCGCCCAGAAAGAGAGGGAGGATTCTCCGCCCTCATCCAGGGACGGACTGGGTTTCCCAGTGGCACAGAATTCCTCCAAACCCACCCTCGCCCTTCCTTATACACACCTTGACCGTTCATGCCGCCTCATCAGAAGGTCAGAAATAAGTTGCTCTTCACCCCTGAAATGGAAGAGAGGGGGTCGGAGAATCAGGGGAGGTGGGGCGGTTAGCATGAAGGGCGCCTTTGCTCTACCTTTCATTCATTCGTTCAATAGTATTTACTGAGCGCTTACTGTGTGCAGAGCACTGTACTAAGCGCTTGGGAAGTACAAGTTGGCAACATATAGAGACGGTCCCTACCCAACAGTGGGCTCACAGTCTAGAAGACCTGCGGTTAAGATGGTTCCTCAAACCAAAAAATACACGGCCTTAAAAATGGAGTTCAGTACTAATTACTGACAGCGGACTTCTTCAGCGACACCTAAGATCAATCAATTCATCAAATTAATAGAGCACTTACTTGTGAAGAGCACTGTAAGTGGTTGGGATAGTACAATAATGATAATAACCATGGTATTTGTTAACAACTTACATGTGCCAGGCACTGTCTTAAGCGCTATGGTAGAAACAAGGTCATCAGGTTGTCCCACGTGGGGCCTCACGGTCTTAATCCCCATTTTACAGATGAGGGAACTGAGGCACAGAGGAGTTAAGTGATTTGCCCAAGGTCACACAGCAGACAAGTGGCGGAGGTGGGATTAGAACCCACAGCCTCTGACGCCCAAGCCCGTGCTCTTTCCACTAAGCCACGCTGCTTCTATAGAGTTGGTAGGCGCATTCCCCGTCCACAAGAAGCTTAGTACAGTGCTTGGCATATAATAATAATGGTGGCATTTTTTAAGCGCTTACTATGTTCCAGGCACTGTACTACGCGCTGGGATAGACACAAGCAAATAGGGCTGGACACAGTCCCTGTCCCACGTGGGGCTGACAGTCTTAATCTCCATTGGACAGAAGAGGTAACTGAGGTCCAGAGAAGTGAAGTGACTTGCCCAGGGTCACACACAGCAGACAAGTGGCAGAGCCGGGATTAGAACCCATGCCCTTCTGACTCCGAGGCCCACGTTCTATCCACTATGCCATGCTGTTCCTCCATACAGTAAGTGCTTAACAAGTAATATTAGAGAAGCAGCATGGCTCAGTGGAAAGAGCCTGGGCTTTGGAGTCAGAGGTCAGGGGTTCAAATCCCGGCTCCGCCACTTGTCAGCTGGGTGACTTTGGGCAAGTCACTTCACTTCTCTGGGCCTCAGTTCCCTCATCTGGAAAACGGGGGTTTGTGGGACAACCTGATCACCTTGTAACCCCCCCAGCGCTTAGAACATTCATTCATTCATTCAATCGTATTTATTGAGCGCTTACTGTGTGCAGAGCACTGTACTAAGCACTTGGGAAGTACAAGAACAGTGCTTTGCACATAGTAAGTGCTTAATAAATGCCATTATTATTATTACTATTATCATTATTATTACTATTACTCCTACTGCTCCTCCAGTCCAGAGGACTAGATGCAGAGACACCCAAGACCTCTGCTCCCCAGTAGAGAGGAGAGCTACGGGCGGACCTCCCCGTTTCTTTCAAAGAAATTCCCCATCACCTTAGTGGCGAGTCCGGCTGGCATTCAGCCCTCCAGAATGATTTAGGTCTGATCAGAGGCAGCGCCAGAGGGTGAGGGAATATATCTCTGTGCCGCCCCAGATTGCAATGTGAACGAAACTATGAAGCAATATGGGCAGCGGATGGGTGGAATAGCAGCAGCTTGGCCTAAAAGGAAGACTATGGGCTTGGGAATCAGAGGATCTGGGTTCTCATCCCGCCTCTGCAACTCACCTACTGTGTGACCTTAGGCAAGTCACTTCAGTTTCCTCATCTGTAAAGCGGGCCTTCGATATCTGTTTTCCCTCCCTCTTAGACTGTGACTCCTGTGTGGGACAAGGACTGTGCCCGATGTGACTGTCTTGTATCTACCAGAGCGCTGAGGGCTTAGCACATAGTAAGCACTTAACAAGAGCCAAAATAATAATAATAATAATATCTGTTAAGCGCTTATTATGTGTCGGGCACTGCGCTAAGCGCTGGGGTGGATACAAGTAAATCAGGTTGGACCAGGTCCTTTCACTCTCTCCATTTCCATTGTACAGATGAGGTAACTGAGTCCCAGAGAAGTGAAGTGACTTGCCCAAGGTCACACAGCACGTAAGCGGCAGAGCTAGGATTAGAACCCATGACCTTCTGATTCCCACTACACCATGCTTATCATTATTAATTTATAATAATAATAATTTCGGTATTTGTTAAATGTTATGTGCAAAGCACTGTTCTAAGCGCTGGGGAGGATACAAGGTGATCAGGTTGCCCCATGTGGGGCTCACAATCTTAATCCCCATTTTACAGATGAGGGAACTGAGGCACAGAGAAGTTAAGTGACTTGCCCAAGGCCACACAGCTGACAAGTGGCGGAGGCTTTGTGTGTCAGTGCAACATTCTTCCATTCAGTCTAATTTATTGAGCGTTTACTGTGTGCAGAGCACCGTACTAAGCTCTTGGGAGAGTACAATATAACAATAAACAGACATATCCCCTGCCTACAACGAGCTTCCAGTCTAGAGGGGGACACCCCAAGAATGTGCAAAAGTGAAGTTGGTCCCCAGAGCTGCTCTCCCGCCCCACGAGTCTACCTGGAGAAAGGCCCAGTGACGCCTTTCCTGGAAATTCAAAGCATCCAAGTACGCTGAAATTCCCCTGCTTGGAGGAAGAACGGTTAAAATGGAAATTGTTATTCCGATAACTTGTCTGAAAGGCTCTCCCGCAGAGGGCCCC
Organism: Tachyglossus aculeatus; assembly: GCF_015852505.1. NCBI lineage: Eukaryota > Metazoa > Chordata > Mammalia > Monotremata > Tachyglossidae > Tachyglossus > Tachyglossus aculeatus. The sequence goes on along the minus strand of NC_052101.1, from coordinate 19,681,096 downwards.
GAGGGGCAGTGAGCGCTGGGAGCATTAAGGCATTCATTAAGGCTTTCCCTCTGTCCAGCGGAGGCCCAGAAGGCCTTCGGTTAGGCAGACGGGATCCCCTTGGGTTCCCGCTGAAATGCCGCTTAATGGAAAACCTTCAGGAATCGGAGAGGAGGTAGAAGAGCGTCCTGGGTTTCTCTGCTCTTGAGCAACAGGAGCGTGTTCAAGCGGCCGGCAGCACGCTCAGCAGCAGCGCACAAGGAGCAGGATGAGAAAACTGACAGGACGCCAAGGGCCACACCCTGCTTCGCCCCCTAAAAAATGTGAGGATATCGGCACATCTTTGGCCGGAGTCCAAGGATGATGCAAGGAGCTGATCTGACAAGTTCCCCAAGCTCCCGGAGGCCACTCAAGATAAATACACCATCATTCTCCTGCTCCCAGCCCAGCGCAATTCTTCTGGTCCGGGGTCAGTCAGTCAATCGCATTTATTAAGCACTTACTATGTGCAGAGCACTGTACTAAGCACCCTGGAGAGTACAATATAACAATACAACAGACACATTCCCTGCCCACAACAAGCTTAAAGTGCTCGCCTCCACCTCCTACCCAATCTCCAGCCTGGCCCTCCCAAGGCCTCCCTCTAGGTAGGGATAATAATCATTCATTCATTCATTCATTCATTCATTCGTATTTAGTGAGTGCTTACTCACTGTACTAAGCGCTTGGAAAGAACAGTTCAGCAACAAATAGAGACAATCCCTTGCCTGGTATTTGTTAACCTGATTCTTGGCCCTCGTGAAGAGGCGGTTGGCACAAACACATAAGAAAAGATGAAACAACAATAAAAAAGCAAGGACGATAAGAAGTATGACATTAGCAGCAAGATTTTGGGCTCCTCATATAACGATAATAATGGCATTTGTTAAGCGCTTACTATGTGCCAAGCACTGTTTTAAGCACTGGGGTGGATCCAAGGTAAGCAGGTTGTCCCACGTGGGGCTCACAGTCTTAATCCCCATTTTCCAGATGAGGTAACTGAGGCCCAGAGAAGTTAGGTGGCTTGTCCAAGGTCACACAGCAGACAAGTGGCAGAACTGGGATTAGAACCCATGACCTCTGACTCCCAAGCCCGTGCCCTTGCCACTAAGCCACGCTTCGTGGCTCTTGTTTTCCCAAAAGTCGAAAAATTGAGATGACTTCACGCTGCTGTCGTTTCGAGTCCTTGGTTTGGGGCAAGAGTCGTCACCCGGTCCTCCTGCTACCTCTCTGACCACTCCGGCTCAGTTTTGCTCATCGGCCCATCTTCTGGTTCTCATCCTCTTACTGTGGGGGTCCCCCAGGGCTCTGTTTTGGCTCCCCAAATCTGTTTGCTCTACCCTCACTCTCTCGGGGAGCTCATCCGCTCCCACGGCTCCAGCGACCACTTCTAAGCGGATGACTCCAAAATCTCTCTCTCTAGCCCTCACCTCTCATGTGATCCACAATCCTGCATCTCCCCCTGCCTCTTGGATTCATTCATTCATTCAATCGTATTTATTGAGCGCTTACTGTGCGCAGGGCACTGTACTAAGCGCTTGGGAAGTACAAGTTGGCAACATATAGAGACGGTCCCTACCCAACAGTGGGCTCACAGTCTAGAAGGGGGAGACGGAGAACAAACAAAACATATCAACAAAATAAAATAAATAGAATAAATATGTACAAATAAAATAGAGTAATAAATACGTACAAACATATATACAGGTGCTGTGGGGAGGGGAAGGAGGTAAAACGGGGGGATGGGGAGGAGGGGGAGAGGAAGGAGGGGGCTCATAGTCTAAGTAGGAGGGCGAACAAGTATTTCATCCCCATTTTACCGATGAGGGAACTGAGGCACAGAGATGTGAAGCAATTTGTCCATGATCACACAGCCAGTGAATGGCAGAGCTGGGATTAGAACTCAGGTCTTCTGACCCCCAGGCCTGAGCTCTTTCCACTAGGACAGGCTCGCTCTCATCTACCCCACCCCCGTCCCCTCGTTCACATGTTTCCAAATCTTGGAATTCCCTCCTTTCCCAAATTGGACAGGCCACTGTTCTCCCCAAAGCCTTCCTAGAAGCCCACTCCCTCCAGCAAATTTCTCCTGATTAACCTCCTGGCCTCCTAAACTGCAGAAGTCCATGAGCCCACCCTAGAAGCAGATTAGTACAGTGCTCTGCACACAGTAAGCGCTCAATAAATACGATTGAATGAATGAACGTAGGAGGGATGCTGAGAAGCAGCACGGCTTAGTGGATACAGCACGGGCCTGGAAATCAGAAGGACATGGGTTCTAATCCCAGGCTTTGCCACGTGTCTGTTGTGCGACCTTGGGCAAGTCACTTAACTTCTCTGGGCCTCAGTTACCTCATCTGCCAAATGGAAATTAAGAGTGTGCGCTCCATGGGGGACAGGGACTGTGTCCAACCTGCTTAACTTGTATCTACCCCAGCCTCAGCACAGCGCTTGGCACATAGAAAGTGCTTAACATGTGCAATAATCATAACTATAATCATTAAGTTTGGTTTTCAACACACCAAGCGTGAGGTAATAATAATGATGGCATTTATTAAGCGCTTACTATGTGCAAAGCACTGTTCTAAGCCCGACAGGCATCCAAGTGGCGATGTCCTGGAGGCAAAAAGAGAGGAGAGACTGCAGGCCCGCTCGTCCCCCTCTCCACCCCCCCATCTTACCTCCTTCCCTTCCCCACAGCACCTGTATATATGTTTGTACATATTTATTACTCTATTTATTTATTTATTTATTTTACTTGTACATATCTATTCTATTTATTTTATTTTGTTAGTATGTTTGGTTTTGTTCTCTGTCTCCCCCTTCTAGACTGTGAGCCCACTGTTGGGGGGGGGACTGCCTCTATATGTTGCCAACTTGTACTTCCCAAGCGCTTAGTACAGTGCTCTGCACACAGTAAGCGCTCAATAAATACGATTGATTGATTGATTGCAGGCTGGGTGAGAGGTCAACACCCAATTCTAATGGCCGGATCCGTTGTGACCCTGAGGACTGTGAATGGGTGCTACACAGATGGAGCCATCTTGGCCCATTTTCCTCCATCTGCGAAGCAGGGTGGGATCAACCCTGTTGCCAACTTGTACTTCCCAAGCGCTTAGTACAGTGCTCTGCACACAGTAAGCGCTCAATAAATACGATTGATGATGATGATCAAGATACAACCCACAGATTCACCCATCAGAGGCGTCTGACTCTCTTTTGGGGGGAGTTAAGGGGAAGAGGTTGAGGGACAGCCAACCTGGGAGGAAAAAAAAAAGTCCACTGAGGTTGTGAAAGGGAGTCTAAACTGGACATACCCCTCTCTCCTGAAGGGAACTGCCCAACGAGTGCTAAACCAGGCCTTGCTTCTCCACCCTGTCCTCTGGGTGACCCAAATGTGAGAGCTTGTCTGGAAACTAACAGCTGCTCTCTCCCTCAACACTTCCCTGCTTGGATCCGAGGCTGTGGGAAGGCATCCCCAGGGCTGAAGCTCGGGAACAAATGGAGGCTTATCTTACAGACTCTTCCTCCTCCTCCTTCTCAGTTGCCTTTTCCTCCCCGGCCCACCAAACTCCCGCTAGGGGAGGTTCAGAATTTGGAGGGAAAAGGAGGCCCATGGTAGAAAAGCCAGAAAGGTTGGGGTTTCGTCTTCCGACTGCTGCCTCCTGCTTCCCTTCCCCACCGTTTCCTGCCTAGCTTAGAAGGGCAGGCCAGATGCCAGGAACTCCCACAGCCTTAGAGGGATTACCTCTGCCCAGCAAGTGACAGGAGGAATGGGACCAGGCCCCGCTGGCTGTTTTCAAACGGGGTTTTTCTTCTCTCCCCCTTCCCTTCCTGCCTCCCCACGGTCCCCTCTTCGTTTTTCCTTTTGGCTCTTGGCATGGGATCCCGTGGAGACAGGCTATATAAGTGAGAAGGGAATTTCAGGCATTCTGTCTCCTAGTGCCAGCCCTTTCCAGTTCAAGTTGGGGCACCTGCTCCGCTCTAGGCAAGAGAGAGCCGGTCCTCTGATTGGCAACCCCGGGGGGTGACACCTCCCCTCAGAATACCCTGGCCATGTGACCCAGAGACCTGGCTATGAATAGCTGAGCAGTTCCTTCCAACCCCCCCCCTCCAGCATTCCCACCGGTCTCCCCTCCCTCCTTCGCATCAGATGACCAAAGGGGAACCTTTAAACTTCACAATCCGGGTCAAAGCATTTGGCTTATGTGGGAAAAGTGAATGACACTAACATACCTGGCACCTTTGGGGTTTGGAATTCCGAAAACCCCAGACATATTTGCTCTCCTAAAGGTCCTACAAATCCACTTCCTCCCCAGGAGAGCTCCTCCCAGATTCAAGTCATTAACACTTAGTCTTCAATATCCCGCCATTGGGTAATCTATTCTGGGCTAGAGCAGAACCACAGAATTAGAGTCAATGCCAGTGTGCCTGATTTTTTTTTTAATGGTATTTGTTAAGCACTTATTATATGCCAGACACTGGGGTAGATACAAGATAATCAGGTTGGACATCGTTCATGTCCAACAATGGGGCTCACGATCTTAATTCCTATTTTACAGACGAGGTAACTGAAGCACAAAGAAGTGAAATGATTTGCCCCAAGTCACCCAGCTGACAAGTTGTGGGACAGGGATTTGAACCCAGGTCCTCTGATTCCCAGGCCATAAATTGTGCTGGAATTCTGTGCCAGCGGTGATCCAGGAAACCTGGAAGAAACAGTTGTGCATGTTTACAGGGGACCAGTACGACCAGTATGACCAGTACGACGAAATGACTTTTCCTTAACTTGGAGAACATAGCTTCAGTCAGTCAATTGATGGCATTTGTTGAGTGCTTTCTGTGTGCAGAGCACTGTACTAAGCACTTGGGAGAGTACAATGTACACTGCAACAATATATCAGAGTCGGTAGACACATTCCCTGTCCTCAACTCCCCAAGCTGAAAATGAAAACCCAGCAAGGTGAGAACCTTTCACAATCTAAAAGCTACAATCATTTGCTGCATTTTTCCAAGATTAAAAGAAGGTGGAGGGCTGGAACTGCTAATCCCAAGGATACTGAGGATCCTACAAAACGGAGAGTCTGCAACGGAAGCCAAACCTAATTCCATTTATTATCATTTGTTATTCTTATTACTAGTAATAATAACAACAGTATTTATTTACCACTTACTATGTGCCTAGCACTGTTCGAAGATAATCAGGCTGGACACAGTCCCCGTTCCACACGGGGCTCACAGTCTTAATCCCCGTTTACAGATGAGGTAATTGAGGCATGGAGAAATTTAGTGATCTGCCCAAGGTCACACAAAAGTGGTGGAGCCAGGATTGGAACCTAGGTCCTTCTGACTCTCAGGCCTGGGCTCTATCCATTAGGCCAAGCTGCTTCCTATGGGTCTCTCCCCATTTTTCCTGCGTTTCGGAAGCTTATGATGTCATTCTTGGTGTAGCTGCTTCAGTGCCTGCTCAGCAGCTGGAAAACCAGGCAGCCCAAGGCCTTGAGAAGCAGCAAGATGTAGTGAAGAGAGCACAGACCTGGGTGTCAGAAGGTCACGGGTTCTAATCCACTTGTCTGCTGTGTGACCTTGGGCAAGTCGCTTCACTTCTCTGTGCCCCTCTTACCTCATCTGGAAAATGGGGATTGAGACCGTGAGCCCCGCATGGGACAGGGGCTGTGCCCAACTCGATTTGCTTGTATTTACCCCAGCGCTTAGTATGGTGCTTGGCACATAGTAAGCGCTTAACGAGTACCCCGATTCTTATTATTGAAGTCTCGCACAACGAAGCCTTCAGTTTCTCTGTGCACCATTTCCTCCTGCAGTCGTAGTAGTTGTGGCAGCAGCGAAGATAATTCCTGAGCACCTACTGGGCCCAATGCTCTGTACTAACCTCTTGGTCGAGTTCAACGGGTCTTTGGAACTGCTTTTGAAATTGAAATGGAAAGGACAATACCTACGGATGCCCTAGATAATAATAATAATAATAATGATGGCATTTGTTAAGCGCTTACTATGTGCAAAGCACTGTTCTAAGCGCTGGGGGGATACAAGGTGATCAGGTCGTCCCACGTGGGGCTCGCAAGTTTCAATCCCCATTTTACAGATGAGGGAACTGAGGCACAGAGAAGTGAAGTGACTTGCCCAAGATCACACAGCTGACAATTGGCAGAGCCGGGATTTGAACCCATGACCTCTGACTCCCAAGCCCGTGTTTTTACCATTGAGCCACGCTGCTTCTCAATGTTAAGCGCTTACTATGTGCAAAGAACTGTTCTAAGCGCTGGGGGGGGGGGATGCAATGTGATCAAGTTGTCCCACGTGGGGCTCACAGTCTTAATCCCCATTTTTACAGATGAGGTAACTGAGGCTCAGAGAAGTTAAGTGACTTGCCCAAGGTCACACAGCAGACTTGTGACAGAGCCGGGATTCGAACCCATGACCTCTGACTCCAAAGCCCGTGCTCTTTCCACTGAGCCATGCTGCTTCTCTGACAAATAATAATAAATGCCATTTGCTGAGCGCTTACTATGTGCAAAGCACTGTTCTAAGTGCTGGGGAGGATACAAGGTGACCAGGTTGTCCCACGGGGGGCTCACAGTCTTAATCCCCATTTTACAGATGAGGGAACTGAGGCCCAGAGAAGCGAAGGGACCTGCCCAAAGTCACCCAGCTGACAAGTGGCGGAGCCGGGATTTGAACCCATGACCTCTGACTCCAAAGCCCGGGCTCTTTCCACTGAGCCACGCTGCTTCTCTAATCTGAATCTGAATCGTTCAGATCTGAATCATTCTTTCGCCCTGAAAACTCGGGGTCAGATGCCGATGGAGTCACATTTTGAGGTGGGTCACGGGGTCCTCTGACACCAAAGGGCTCCGCCTGCTATCCGATAGGGTCTGGCATGATTGGGCGACCCCACTCAAATTCATCCCAGGACCAGAATAGCTGAGCTCCCTGTAGGTCGGGATGGAAATGCCAATGGAAAGCTTTGGGAGACAGGAGGTAATTCAAGGACAAGGAAAGGGACCAGGAGGTCGGAAGGGATGTCCCTGCAGAGCTTGGAGAAGCTGCACGGGCTAATGGATAATAATAATAATAATAATGATGGCATTTATTAAGCGCTTACTATGTGCAAAGCACTGGGGAGGTTACACGGTGATCAGGTTGTCCCACGTGGGGCTCACAGCCTTATTCCCCATTTGACAGATGAGGTAACTGAGGCACAGAGAAGGGAAGTGACTTGCCCAAAGTCACACGTGTGACAATTGGTGGAGCCGGGATTCGAACCCATGACCTCTGACTCCAAAGCCCGGGCTCTTTCCACCGAGCCACGCTGCTTCTCTAATGGATAGAGCACAGGCCTGGGAATCAGAAGGCCCTGGGTTCTAATCCTGCCTCTGCCACTAGTCTGCTGTGTGTGACCTTGGGCAAGTCGCTTAACATCTCTGGGCTTCAGTGACCTCATCTGTAAAATGGGGATTCAGACTGTGAGTCTCATGTAGGCCGGGGACTGTGCCTAACCCGATTTGCTTGTATCCACTCCAGTGTTTAGTACAGTGCCTGGCACATAGTAAACGCTTAACAAATTCCACAATCATTATTATTACCATTATTATTATTATCATCATCATCAATAAATATGATTGATTGATTACTGTTAAGAGAAGCAGCATGGCTCAGTGGAAAGAGCACGGGCTTTGGAGTCCAAAGTCAGGGGTTCAAATCCCGGTTCTGCCAATTGTCAGCTGTGTGGCTTTGGGCAAGTCACTTAACTTCTCTGTGCCTCATTTACCTCATATGTAAAATGGGGATTAAGACTGCGAGCCCCCTCATGGGACAACCTGATCACCTTGTAACCTCCCCAGCACTTGCAACAGTGCTTTGCACATAGTAAGCGCTTAATAAATGCCAACATCATTATTATTATTATGGGTTCTAATCCCGGCTCCACCATTTGTCAGCTGTGTGACTTTGGGCAAGTCACTTAATTTATCTGTGCCTCAGTTCCCTCATCTGTTGATAACAATAATGGCATTTATTAAGTGCTTACTATGTGCAAAGCACTGTTTTAAGCACTAGGGCGGATACAAGGTGATTAGGTTGTCCCACGTGGGGCTCACAGTCTTCATCCCCATTTGACAGATGAGGGAACTGAGGCACAGTGAAGTGACTCGCCCAAAGTCACACAGCTGACAATTGGTGGAGCTGGCATTTGAACCCATGACCTTAGTGACCTTAAACGCTTAGTACAGTGCTCTGCACACAATAAGCGCTCAATAAATACGATTGATGATGATGACCTCTGACTCCAAAGCCCGTGGAGTCATCTGTTAAATGGGGATTAAGACTGTGAGCCCCACGTGGGACAACCTGATCACCTTGTATCCTCCCCAGCGCTTAGAACAGTGCTTTGCACATAGTAAGCACTTAACAAATGCCATCATCATCATTATTATTATTATTATTATTATTATTATATAGAAGAAGAGGGCCTTAACAAATGCCATTATTATTATTATTATTATATAGAAGAAGAGGGCCACAGCAACTCTCCAGACCAATCAATCACATTTATTGAACACAATGTGCAGAGCACTGTGTGAAGCCTTTAAGAGAATACAATATAACAGTGTTGGTAGACACATCCCTTGCCCACAACAACCTTACAGTCTAAAATGTTAGGGATGGAAGGATGAGAGGTAAAAAGGTGGGGAACAGTTGGGAGCCCATAAGAGCAGAAACCAGCTGGCACTCAATCTGGGCATGCTATCAGTGATCAGTTTGTGACCCTGGGTAAGTCACTTCACTTCTCTGTGCCTCAGTTCCCTCATCTGCAAAATGGGGATTGAGACCGTGAGCCCCATGTGGGACAGGGACTTTGTTCAACCCGATTTGCATGTATCCACCCTGATGCTTAGTACAATGTCTGGCACATGGTAAGCACCTAAGAAATACCATCATTAATTAATTAATTATGAGTGCTCACTGCCACGCTCTGTGGAAATCCCTTTCACCGAGATCTCCTTTCACTTCTGGAAGTCTTCTACCCCAGAGCGGCCAACCCCGCCAGCCGGAAACTGTTGAGAAACAAAGAGCTGAATGCGAAAGTCTGGCTGCAATGATAATAATGGCATTTGTTAATCAATCAATCAATCGTATTTATTGAACGCTTACTGTGTGCAGAGCACTGTACTAAGCGCTTGGGAAGTCCAAGTTGGCAGCATATAGAGACAATCCCTACCCAACAGTGGGCTCACAGTCTAGAAGGGGGACACAGAGGACGAAACCAAGCAGACTAACAAAATAAAATAAATAGAATAGATAGGTACAAGTAAGGTAAATAAAACGACCTGATCATCTCCACAGCCGGGAGCGGTGGGACGTGGGCAGGGCCACCAGTGCCGTCACCACCCCCGCCCCAGCTGGTGCTTCTGTTGGCAGCGGGGCCCCTGTCCTTCTCCCCGTTAAGTTAATCACTTACTATATGCAAAGCACTGGTCTAAGCACTGGGTCTTAATCCCCATTTTCCAGATGAGGTAACTGAGGCACAGAGAAGTTGAGTGACTTGCCCGAAGTCACACAGCTGACACGCGGCGGAGCGGGGATTTGAACCCATACCTCTGACTCCCAACCCGTGCTCTTTCCACTGAGCCACGCTGCTTCTAGAGTGGCTAGAGTCGTCCAGCCTCGTGGTTTACTTTGCAAAGACCCACGGCAGGCAAGTCTGAAGGCAGGGCACATCACTCCCTTGGAGGAAAAACACACTTCATCATCAATCGTATTAATTGAGCGCTTACTATGTGCAGAGCACTGTACTAAGCGCTTGAGGTTTCTCTCGCTCTGTATCCAGGAACAAACTGCAGGGCTCGTGCTCCTTGCTAATCAATTAGTCAATGGTATTTGCTGAACACTCACTGTGTGCAGAGCATTGTACTCAGTGCTTGGGAAAGTACAGTACACAGAGTTGGTAGATACTAAATCGAAGAAGCTCCAAAATTCTTAAAATGTGGGTCATGAAGTATCTTTTTAATGGTATTTGTTAAGCCATTTTTTAAAAAAGTACAATCCTACTAGCAGAAAGTGAAGAAGATCTGAAGGGCTTAATATTAAAAGTTAAGAAACAGAGCAAAAAGATGGGCCTACATTTGAATGTCAAGAAAACAAAGATCACGACAACTGGACGTTTTAAGACATTTGCAGTGGATGGAGAGAAGATTGAAATAGTTGACAATTTTTCTCTCCTGGGATCGATAATCAATAATAAAGGAACTAGTAGCCAAGAAATATGCCAAAGATTAATGTTAAGAAGACTTGCTATGAAGAGCTTGGGAAAAGTCATGAAATGTGCTGATGTAACAATTGCCACAAAAATACGAATTGTCAACTCTATGTTGTTTCCAGTGACAATGCATGGGTCTGAAGGCTGGACAGTGAAAAAACAGGATACAAAGAACATAGATTCTTTTGAAATATGGTGTTGGAGAAGGCTTCTGAGGTTACCACGGACTGCCAGAAAAACAAACAAATGGATTTTAGAGCAAATTAAACCAAAGTGGTCTTTGGAAGGCCAAATGACTCGACTTAGATTAGCGTATTTTGGACACATTCATTCATTCATTCAGTCATTTATTGAGCGCTTACTGTGTGCAGAGCACTGTACTAAGCGCTTGGGAAGTACAAGTTGACAACATAAAGAGACAGTCCCTACCCAACAGTGGGCTCACAGTCTAAAATCACACATCATCAGGAGGACTAATTTTCTGGAGAAGACAACTAATGCTAGGAAAAGTCCAGGGAAAATGTGGAAGAGGCAGACTGGCATACCGGTTAGAGACTATAAAAACGAAGAACCGTTAGGAAGCTTGTGGATTATGGCAGAGGACAGCACGTTCTGGAGAAAATGCATCCATGGAGTCACGCTGAATTGGAAACAAATCGACAGCACTTAATAATAATAATAATAATTTGTTAAGCACGTACTATATGTCCAGCCCTGTAGTAAACCCTGGGGTAGATTAAAGCTAAGAATGGCTCACAATCTTATTCCCCATTTTAGAGATGAGTGAATTGAGGTACAGAGAATTTAAGAGACTTGCCCAAGGCCATACAACAGACAGGTGGCAGAGCCAGGATTAGATCCCAGGACTTCTGATTCCCGGGGCTGTGCTCTTTCCACTAGGCCTCACGGCTTCTACGCTTCCTACCAATTGGGAACAGGGTGACTTCAAAACCTTAACCTCATTTATGCTTCTCCGGACACGATTCAATCTCTCTATTTTATGGGATTGCTGGACTCTGAGCCTTAGAACTCTGCTCCTCTAGCCACTACGGACTCCTATTTCTCACTGTGTTTACCCGCTATCTTCGTCTTTCATACTGTCACAGAAACAGCCCTCTCCAAAGTCACCAATGACCTCCTTCTTGCCAAATCCAACAGCCTCCACTCCATCCTAATCTTCCTCCACCACTCAGCTGTCCATAACACTGTGAGCACGCTTTGGGACTCACCCAAAATCCAGCCCCACAGCCCTTCTACTCTGCCATTTTCCCTATGTTTAATTTATTTTAGTGCCTGCCTCCCCTTCTAGACTGTAAATTCCTTGAAGGCAAGAATTAGGTCTATCTGCACTCTTCCCCAAGTGCTCAGTACAGTGCTCTGCAAACAGTGAAGCGCTGAATACCATTCACTGATGGACTGATTGTTTTTCGGCTGTTATTGTTTCATCCTTCCTTAGGTGCCTGTGGCCCACCCTTCTGCTCTCAGATTTTTAGATTTGTGAGCTCCTCGATGCCCGAGGACCATATCTAATTTGGACCTGTGGTTTTCTTTTCCCCAGTGCTTAGTGTGATGCTTTGCACGGGATGAGTGTTTAATAAATATCATTACCAATGCTATGACTTCCCTCCATTTTTCAGGTGAGGTAACGTTGTTGGAAGATTGTGATATGAAGAGGCAAAATCAAAACTGGTGCAGGAGGAAGAAGATGCAACATTACAGCAAAGAGAGAGATCTTTACGGGTCAGGCCTGGTGCTGTGTACATGGGTGTCAGTCGATCATATTTATTGAGCCCTTACGGCACTGTATTAAGCGCTTGGGGGAATACAATATAACACTATAACAGACATCCCCTGCCCGCAATGAGCTCTCAGTAAAGAGGGGGATAGTGCTCTGGGGCTGGGAGCAGGGGATGAATAAAGGGAGCAATTCAGGGTGATGCAGAAGGGAGTAGGAGAAGAAGAAAGGAGGACTTAGGGAAGGCCTCTTGGAGGAGATGAGCCTTCAATAACTCTTCGAAGGTGGAGAGAGTAAATGTCTGTCGGGTATGAAGAGGCAGGTCGTGAGCAAGACAGAGGTCGGTGGCAAGATAAACAACAAAAAATAGGGTTAAGGTAAGCGAGGAGGTTGGCACTGAAGAAGCAAAGTGTATGGGTAGGGGAGTAGCGAGATGGGGTAGGGGGGCAAAGTGTGTCTGCCCAACAGTTTAGATGATGATAATAATAATAATGGCATTTGTTAAGTGTTTACTATGTCCAAAGCACTGTTCTAGGCACTGGGGAGGATACAAGGTGATCAAGTTGTTCCACATGTGGCTCACAGTCCCCATTTTACAGATGAGGTCACCGAGGCACAGAGAAGTCTAGTGACTTGCCCAAAGCCACACAGCTGACAACGGGCAGAGCCGGGATTTGAACCCATGACCTCTGACTCCCAAGCCCGGGCTCTTTCCATTGAGCCACACTGCTTCTCTAAATCACACCAGCAGTGTTATCACTGAATCTGAAGGACAGTGTATGTATGTAAATATACCTGTACACGTGCATTAGTGCAAGTTAGAGCGGGGGGAAGAGGGTGTGTTTGTGTGTGGTGTGTGTGTGTGTGTGTGTGTGTTGATTCTTAAGAGACACAGAGGGTGTGTGTTATATAAGGCCATGCAGTGAGTCAGAGGCAAAACTGTCAGACAGAAATCCACAAAGCACATCCCAGACCCCTCTAAAAACATAAGCTATCTTCTTTCTTCCTTCCTCTTCCCCACGAGCAAAAGTATCTATTTGGATACATGCTTTGGAAGAATATCTACCCATCATTTTCTTCTTTTGGGTGTGCTCATGAGTGTGCGTGTGCGCGCGTGTCCATGCAGTTGGCATGTGGGCTTTTTTGGGAGGGAAAGCCGCCCTCAGTCCCCAAAGATGTTCTCCTGGAAAAGCCAAAGAGCCTGGAATGAGGCAAACGGGGAGGTGCAGCGGTTCCACGGGCCGGGAGAGACGACCAAAGAAGGAAAGGAGCAGAACAGAGGCCGGAGGAGACGACTGTGCCGCCTCGGCCGGCTTATCCACACTGTAAAAGGAGCGGGAGCACGACGGGGCCCTGCCTGCTCACAGGGAACAAGGCTTGGAAACTGGGAGAAAGAGGAGGAGGAGGAAGAGAAGGAGGAGGAGGAGAAGGAGGCTAACCCATCACTTCCTGAGGGGAAGAAGCCAGGATTGTCGGAGCTTGGGAGAGATCTGGGGGCTCCTGGGAGCCACGACAGCACCCGGGGGACTGAATAAATACGATTAGTTGATTGATTGTCTGTCTCCCCCCTTCTAGACCGTGAGCCCGCTGTTGGGTAGGGACCGTCTCTAGATGTTGCAAAAACATGTACTTCCCAAGCGCTTAGTACAGTGCTGTGCACACAGTAAGCGCTCAATAAATGTGATTGATTGAATGAATGAATGAATGAATGTCTGTGACAGAACTTTTAATGACTAAGGGCCTGTTGTAACCTGCGGACCTTCTAGACTGTAAGCTCTCGTGGTGGACAGGGAATCTGATTATTGTTCTATTGTGCTCTCCTAAGGGCTTAGTATAGTGCTCTGCACACAATAAGCGCTCGATAAATACGATTGAATGAACAACCTAATTCCATTCTGAACGTAGACACTCCCTGATTTCCCATTTTCGGGGTGTGGGAAATGGGGAGGGCTCTCAGACCAGGATAAGGTGCGCCCCTAGATTTCTGACCTACTCCGAGATGTCCTGGCTCTATTCTCCTTTTCACTCAGGTAGACGTATTCCGTAATAAAAAAAAAATTGTATTTATTACCCACTTACTAGGCGCCAAGGACTGTACTAAGCACTAGGGTAGATAGGAGATAATCAGGTCGGACACAGTTCCCTGTATCACATGGGGCTCAGAGTCCAAGTAGGAGGGAGAACAGATATTGCATCCCCATTCAACAGATGAGGAAACTGAGGCATATACGTTAAGTGACTTGAAGCAGCGTGGCTCAGTGGAGAGAGCCCGGGCTTGGGAGTCAGAGGTCATGGGTTCAAATCCCGGCTCCGCCAACTGTCAGCTGTGTGACTTTGGGCAAGTCGCTTCACTTCTCTGTGCCTCAGTTACCTCATCTGTAAAATGGAGATTAAGACTGTGAGCCCCACGTGGGACAACCAACTTCTCTGTGTCTCAGTTACCTCATCTGTAAAATGGGGATTAAGACTGTGAGCCCCCCGTGGGGCAACCTGATCACCTTGCAACCTCCCCAGTGCTTAGAACAGTGCTTTGAACATAGTAAGCGCATAATAAATGCCATTATTATTATTATTGCATCCTCCCCTGCACTTAGAACAGTGCTTTGCACATACTAAGTGCTTAACAAATGCCATTATTATTATTATTATTATTATTATTATTATTATTATTATTATTGTTATTGGTCATGGCCACATTGCTGGCAAGCGGTGGAACTGGGAGTTGAACCCAGGTCTCCTCACTCCCAGGCCCGTGCTTGCTAAACCATACTGCTTCTCCCTGGAGCAGAAAGGAAAAACTCTCCCATCCATCCAGCCCCCGCCTCTCAACGTCATCCACGCTATTTGGCCCAGGGAATAAGGAGAAAGTGCCCACGGTCCTGGGGAGAGGCATTCAGTCTGCCAACTGTGAGAAGCAGCAGGGCCTAGTGGGTAGAGCACAAATCTGGAAGTCAGATGGATCTGGGTTCTAATCATTCATCAATCATATTTATTGAGCACTTACTGTGTGCAGAGCACTGTACTGTGCGCTTGGGAAAGTACAATACAACGATAAACATTGACATTCCCTGCCTTTAACGAGCTAACAGCCTGGGGGTGGGCGGGAGACAGACATCAATACAAATAAATCAAATTACAGATATGTACATAAGCGCTGTGGAGCTGGCAGGAGGGAATCCCAGTTCCACCACTTGTCTGCTGTGTGACTTTGGGCCTCAGTTACCTCATCTTTAAAATGGAGAAGCAGCGTGGCTCAGTGGAAGGAGCCCGGGCTTTGGAGTCAGAGGTCACGGGTTCGCATCCCGGCTCTGCCAATTGTCAGCTGTGTGCCTTTGGGCAAGTCACTTAACTTCTCTGTGCCTCAGTTACCTCATCTGTCACATGGGGATTAATAATAATAGTAATAATAATGATGGCATGTTAAGCGCTTACTATGTGCAAAGCACTGTTCTAAGCACTGGGGGGATACAAGGTGATCAGGTTGTCCCACGGGGGGCTCACAGTCTTCATCCCCATTTTCCAGATGAGGGAACTGAGGCTCCGAGAAGTTAAGTGACTTGCCCAAGGTCACACAGCAGACATATGGCGGAGCGGAGATTCGAACCAGACTGTGAGCCCCCCGTGGGACAACCCGATCACCTTGTACCCTCCCCAGTGCTTAGAACAGTGCTTTGCACATAGTAAGTGCTTAATAAATGCCATTATTATTATTAAAATGGGGATTAAGACTGTGAGCCCTATATAATAATAATAATAATGATGGCATTTGTTAAGCGCTTACTATGTGCAAAGCATTGTTCTAAGCGCTGGGGAGGATACAAGGTGATCAGGTTGTCCCATGTGGGGCTCACAGTCTTCATCCCCACTTTACAGATGAGGTAACCGAGGGACCGTGTCCAACCTTGTATCTATCTCAGCGCTTAAAACAGTGCTTGACACATAGGAAGTATTTAACAAACAGCATTAAAAAAAACCCAAAAAACTTAGCCTGGGCACAGTTGGCACGCTAAAGGAAAACCATGGACACAGTAAAAGCCACCCCGAGAGCCTATGCCAGAGAACATGAGATTTATCAGATCCCTAACCCTACCACACCGAGAAGCAGCGTGACCAAATGGGTAGAAAGCTGGGCAGGGATCAGAGGACCTGGGTTCTGGTTTGCCCGCTTGGCCACTTGCCTTCCGCTTGACCTTGGGCAGGTCTCTTACTGATTCTGAACCTCCGTTTCCTCAACTGTAAAAGCAATCAGTCAATCAATCAATCGTATTTATTGAGCGCTTACTGTGTGCAGAGCACTGTACTAAGCGCTTGGGAAGTCCAAGTTGGCAACATATAGAGACGGTCCCTACCCAACAATCAATCAATCGTATTTATTGAGCGCTTACTGTGTGCAGAGCACTGTACTGAGCACTTGGGAAGTCCAAGTTGGCAACATATAGAGACAGTCCCTACCCAACAGTGGGCTCACAGTCTAAAAGGGGGAGACAGAACAAAACCAAACATACTAACAAAATAAAATAGAATAGATATGTACAAGTAAAAGAAATAAATCAATAGAGTAATAAATATGTACAAACATATATACAGGTGCTGTGGGGAAGGGAAGGAGGTAAGAAAAATGGGGGGAGGGGTTCAATATCTCTTCTCCCTTCTACTCAGATGGTGAGCCCTGTGTGGGATAGGGACTGCTTATGTTGAATCTACCCCGGTGCTTTGTAAAGTAAGTGCTCAACAAATAGCACTATCATTATGATGATGATGATTACTATTATTATTATTATTGATCATTATTACCTCTACCCAAGTCCACGCCCCTCCCAGGCCAGCTCTGGGGCAAAGATCCAGGACCTGAGATTGCACTCCATCTCCTTGCCCTCTCATCATCATCATCATCATCAATCGTATTTATTGAGCACTTACTGTGTGCAGAGCACTGTACTAAGCGCTTGGGAAGTCCAAGTTGGCAACATATAGAGACAGTCCCTACCCAGCAGTGGGCTCACAGTCTAAAAGGGGGAGACAGAGAACAAAACCAAACATACTAACAAAATAAAAGAAATAGAATAGATATGTACAAGTAAAATAAATAAATAGAGTAATAAATATGTACAAACATATATACAGGGGCTATGGGGAAGGGAAGGAGGTAAGAAAAATGGGGGGAGGGGTTCAATATCTCTTCTCCCTCCTACTCAGATGGTGAGCCCTGTGTGGGATAGGGACTGCTTATGTTGAATCTACCCCGGTGCTTTGTAAAGTAAGTGCTCAACAAATAGCACTATCATTATGATGATGATGATCACTATTACTATTATTATTATTATTGATCATTATTACCTCTACCCGAGTCCACGCCCCTCCCAGGCCAGCTCTGGGGCAAAGATCCAGGACCTGAGATTGCACTCCATCTCCTTGCCCTCTCATCATCATCATCATCATCATAAATCACATTTATTGAGCGCTTACTGTGTGCAGAGCACTGGACTAAGCGCTTGGGAAGTACAAGTTGGCAACATATAGAGACAGTCCCTACCCAGCAGTGGGCTCACAGTCTAAAAGGGGGAGACAGAGAACAAAACCAAACATACTAACAAAATAAAATAAATAGAATAGATATGTACAAGTAAAATAAATAGAGTAATAAATATGTACAAACATATATACAGGGGCTGTAGGGAAGGGAAGGAGGTAAGAAAAATGGGGGGAGGGGTTCAATATCTCTTCTCCCTCCTACTCAGATGGTGAGCCCTGTGTGGGATAGGGACTGCTTATGTTTAATCTACCCCGGTGCTTTGTAAAGTAAGTGCTCAACAAATAGCACTATCATTATGATGATGATGATTACTATTATTATTACTATTGATCATTATTACCTCTACCCGAGTTCACGCCCCTGCCAGGCCAGCTCTGGGGCAAAGATCCAGGACCTGAGATTGCACTCCATCTCCTTGCCCCCTCATCATCATCATCATCATCAATCGCATTTATTGAGCGCTTACTGTGTGCAGGGCACTGGACTAAGCGCTTGGGAAGTCCAAGTTGGCAACATATAGAGACAGTCCCTACCCAGCAGTGGGCTCACAGTCTAAAAGGGGGAGGCAGAGAACAGAACCAAACATACTAACAAAATAAAATAAATAGAATAGATATGTACAAGTACGTCACCTCTCTACATTCCTACAACAACCAAGCCCACCCACTTCGCTTCCCCCATGATGGTAACCTTCTCCCTGTGACTCGCTCTCTCCTATCTCAAATCCTTCTCACTGTGCCTCGATTTCGCCTATCTCACCGCCGGCCCCTCGCCCACATCCTGCCTCTGGCCAGGAACTTCCTCCTTCCTCAAATCCACCAGACGGTTAATTCTCTCCCGTTTCAAAGCCTTATTGCCGGCACATCTCCTCTAGGACAAGGCCTTCCCTGACTAAACCCCCCTTTCCACGTCTTCCACTCCCTTCTGCGTCGCCCTGACTTGCTCCCTCCGTTCTTCCCCTCTCCCAGCCCCACAGCACGTATGTACATAACTGTAATTTATTTATATTTCTGCCTGTCTCCTCCCCCTAGACTGAAAGCTCACGTGGCAAGTCACTTAACTTCTCTATGCCTCAGTTACCTCATCGGTAAAATGGGGATTAAAAGTGTGAGCCTCACGTGGGGCAACCTGATTATCCTGTATCTAACGCAGTGCTTGGCACATAGTAAGCGCTTAACAAATACCACAATTATTATTATTAGAACAGTGCTTTGCACATAGTAAGCACTTAACAAATTCCATCATTATTATTACTGTGGGCAGGATATGTGCCTGCTTATGTTGTATGTACTCTCCCAAAGGATTAGTACAATGCTTTGCACACACAAAAAAAAGCTTAGCCACTCTCTGAATTAGCTATCGGAGTACGGCAAGACTTCAAATACATTAAACTTTGGTGCAGATCCAAAGCCTGGCTCTTGGCCACACAAACCCATGGCATTCCTCTCAATAAATACGATCAAATGAATGAATGAATAAGTATGGGACAATAAAGGCAGGGAAATGCTTCCATACTGCACCAAATAAATACATACTAGCCAGGTTAGCAAATTGTAAACTGGTTCTGGAAGGGAATGTATTTGTATATTGTTATTTTGTACTCTCCCAATTGCTTAGTGCAGTGCTCTGCACACAGTAAGCGCTCAATAAATACGATCAAATGAATGAACACTTCTAAGAGCCTGGTCTTCCTGGAGTATTCCCAGACTAGGTGGAATATCAGGTTTATTGATGCCTTTCATCTGCTGCTGATCATATCTTGAGTTCGTAGTGTGCTTTTATTTTCTAAACTGCACCCATAGCCTTAATTTTGAAGCAGCGTGACTCAGTGGAAAAAGCCCGGACTTGGGAGTCAGAGGTCATGGGTTCTAATCCCGGCTCCGCCACTTGTCAGCTGTGTGACTTTGGGCAAGTCACTTAACTTCTCTGTGCCTCAGTTACCTCATCTGTAAAATGGGGATTAAGACTCAGAGACCCACGTGGGACAACCTGATAACCTTGTAACTTCCCCAGAGCTTAGAACAGTGCTTTGCACATAGTAAGCGCTTAACAAATACCATTATTATTATTAT
This sequence comes from Tachyglossus aculeatus, assembly GCF_015852505.1. Taxonomy (NCBI): domain Eukaryota; kingdom Metazoa; phylum Chordata; class Mammalia; order Monotremata; family Tachyglossidae; genus Tachyglossus; species Tachyglossus aculeatus. The sequence continues at coordinate 19,661,465 of NC_052101.1, read as the reverse complement.
TGTCTCTGCCCCAGCTCTTAGAACAGTGCTTGGCACATTCATTCATTCAATCATATTTATTGAGCGCTTACTGTGTGCACAGCACTGTACTAAGCGCTTGGGAAGTATAGTAAGTGCTTAACAAATACCATCATTATTATTATTATTCTGTGACTTATCCAAGATCACTCAGAACACTCCCTCTTGGCCAGCTTTTTCCCCTCCAACCCCAACAGGTTCAATTTGGGGATCATCAGAATCCAAGTTCAGTTTTGGTGAAAGAGGAGCTAGACAAGGCCTGGGTGATTTGGGAATGAACTTCAGCGGGGGTTATTTGGATAAATGACTCCTGCTGCCAGCTTCCTTTCAGGTTAAGCATTCCTTTCAGGTCAGGTTAAGGTGGGGTAAGCGCTTACTCTGTGCCAGGCACTGTCCTAAGCGCTGGGGTAGATACACGTGGGGCTCACAGCCACCTGCCCTTATAGCCAGTCTCTCAATCAATCAATCAATCGTATTTATTGAGCGCTTACTGTGTGCAGAGCACTGTACAAAGCACTTGGGAAGTACAAGTTGGCAACATATAGAGACAGTCCCTACCCAACAGTGGGCTCACAGTCTTAAAGGGGGAGACAGAGAACAAAACCAAACATACTAACATAATAAAATAAATAGAATAGATATGGACAAGTAAAATAAATAAATAAATAGAGTAATAACTATGTACAAACACATATACATATATACAGGTGCTGTGGGGAAGGGAAGGAGGTAAGATGGGGGGATGGAGAGGGGGACGAGGGGGAGAGGAAGGAAGGGGCTCAGTCTGGGAAGGCCTCATGGAGGAGGTGAGCTCTCAGCAGGGCCTTGAATCTCATCTCATGAAATCATGGCCCAAGCTCTGGAGTCGAGGGGAGGAAAGGGGGGGGTATTGAGCCAACCAGCCGACCAAAGCCCAAAGCCCTTGGGTTCTAAAGCTTTTCCTTTCTGCTGTAGCCTGAGAATCCTCTATAAAGTCCCTTGGTGTGGAATCAGGCAGATAATCATGGACTTCTGAGAGTTCAAGCACTGCAGGTTGCCCCGAATGGCTTTTATAATGTTTTATGGGGTTGTAACAGGTTGGCAACTGGCCTCGGGCTTGGGGTAACCTGCCACCCCCTCTCTTCTTAGACCATCTCCACAGCCACATGTATACCCCATGACGGTAAACAGGGGAGAGGAGGGCTGTAACTGTGAAATCAGTATATGTTGCCAACTTGTACTTCCCAAGCGCTTAGTACAGTGCTCTGCACACAGTAAGCGCTCAATAAATACGATTGATTGATTGTTACCAAGCTCCAGACTTGCTTGCCTGTGAGTTACCCTCCCCTCCAGAAATCAGCGTGACCTAGTTGATGGTGCATGGACCTGAGCGACGGAAGGACCTGGGTTCTGATCCCGGCTCTGCCTCTTGCCCACTGTGTGACCTTGTGCTAGTCATTTCACTTCTCTGGGTCTCAGCTGCCTCATCTGTAAAATGGGGATTAAGACTGTGAGCCCCATGTGGAACAATGCTCAACCTGATTTGCTTGTAACCACCTCAGCACTTAGTACAGTGACTGGCGCAAAGTAAGTCCTTAACTACTACCATTAAAAAACAACAATTGTGTGAGCAAACCACTGATTGAGACCTGGTGGCTGAGGTTAATAATAATAATAATAATAATAATAATAATAATAATATTTATTAAGTGCTTACTATGTGCAAAGCACTGTTCTAAGCACTGGAGAGGTTACAAGATGATCAGGTTGTCCCACAGGGGGCTCACAGTTTTCATCCCCATTTTACAGATGAGGTAACTGAGGCACAGAGAAGTGAAGTGACTTGCCCAAAGTCACACAGCTGACAATTGGCAGAGCCGGGATTTGAACCCCTGATCTCTCACTCCAAAGCCCGGGCTCTTTCCACTGAGCCACGCTGCTTCATAATCCCAGGGTCATGGGTTCGAGCCCCACGTTGGGCACAATCCTTCTAATTTCTTCTAGACTGTGAGCCCGTTGTTGGGTAGGGACCATCTCTATTTGTTGCCGACTTGTACTTCCCAAGCAGTTAGTACAGGGCTCTGCACACAGTAAGCACTCACTAAATATGACTATTTTATTTGTCTATTTGTTTTGTTTTGTTAATATGTTTTGTTCTGTCTCCCCCTTCTAGACTGTGAGCCCGCTGTTGGGTAGGGACCGTCTCTATATGTTGCCAACTTGGACTTCCCAAGCGCTTAGTACAGTGCTCTGCACACAGTAAGCGTTCAATAAATATGATTGAATGAATGAATGAGCTAGGAGTTTATCTAATCAATATGGTAGCTGAGGACCCAGGGTGAGAGGCGGGATGGCTCAGTGATCGGCACATGGGCCTGGAAGCTCGATCTTCTGGGAACAAATCTCAGGAAAGCCACTGAACTGTAGTTATGCCTCCGCTCTGCGTTAATAATAATAATAATACCCTACCTCCTGAGGGAGGGGAGGGAGACTGTCAGCGAGCTAATTTAGTGTGTGGGGGAACCGCTCTGAAAGCTGGTTTTAAGGCAATGCAACAGGCACCTCTCTTTTTTTATATATATATGGCATTTATTAAGCGCTTACTATGTGCAAAGCACTGTTCTAAGCGCTGGGGAGGTTACAAGGTGATAAGGTTGTCCCACAGGGGGCTCCCAATCTTAATCCCCATTTTACAGATGAGGTAACTGAGGCACAGAGAAGTGAAGGGACTTGCCCAAAGTCACACAGCAGGCAATTGGCGGAGCCGGGATTTGAACCCGTGACCTTGGACTCCAAAGCTCGTGCTCTTTCCACTGAGCCAGGCTGCTTCTCTCTTGCAGTGAGAGAGACGAGAAGCCGGGCGGCGTAATGGAACCAGCACTGGCCCGGGCCGCAGAAGGACCTGGGTTCTAATTCCAGCTCTGTCACTTCGTGGCTCAGTGGAAAGACCCCAGGCTTTGGAGTCAGGGGTCATGGGTTCAAATCTCGGCTCCGCCAGTTGTCAGCTGTGTGACTTTGGGCAAGTCACTTCTCTGGGCCTCAGTGACCTCATCTGGAAAATGGGGATGAAGACTGGGAGCCCCCCATGGGACAACCTCCCCAGCGCTTAGAACAGCGCTTTGCACATAGTAAGTGCTTAATAAATGCTATTATTATTATTATTATTATTATTATTATTATTATTATTATTGTTGTTATTATTATTATCTGCTGGGTGACCCCTGTTAAATCACTTCACTTCTCTGGGCCTCAGTTATCTCATCTGTAAAATGGGGATTAAAATTGTGACCCCCCTATGTGGGACAGGGACTCTGTCCAACAACAATAATAATGGTGGCATTTATTAAGCGCTCACTATGTTCAAAGCACTATTCTAAGCGCTGGGGAGGTTACAAGGTGATCAGGTTGTCCTACATGGGGCTCACAGTCTTAATCCCCATTTTACAGATGAGGTAACCGAGCCAAAGAGAGGTTAAGTGACTTGCCCAAGTCACACAGCTGACAATTGGCGGACCCGGAATTTGATCCCATGACCTCTGACTCCAAAGCCCATGATCTTTCCACTGAGCCACACTGCTTCTCTATGCCATTTGCCTGTATACACCCCAGTGCTTAGTACCGTGCCTGGAACGCAGTAAGTGCTTAACAAATACCACAATTATTATTATTATCTAGAACAAGAGGGCCAGGGCAACTGTCCAGACCCAATCAATCATATTTCTTGAACACTTACAGTGCACAGAGCACTGTACTAAGGTCTTGGGAGAATATGATATAACAGAGTTGGCAGACACGTTTCTTGCCCACAGTGAGCTTACAGTCTAAAGTTGGGGAGGTGGGCAATGAGAGGAAAAATGGTGGGGAACAGGTGAGAGTCCATAAGAGGAGAGACCGGGGCCCTGACCCTGAAAAATTCCCTAAAAGATGAGTCAGTCAACCCGACCATGGCCACCCTGGGGATATCCAGTCCTTCAGCCAACCAATCCTGCACTGTACACCTTACCCCACTACTCCTGCTAATAACAATAACAATAATAACAATACTACTAATAATAGTATTTGTTAAGTGCTTACTATGTGCCATGCACTGTTCTAAGAGCTTGGGTTGATACACATAATAATAATAATAATAATGGCATTTATTAAGCGCTTACTATGTGCAAAGCACTGTTCTAAGCACTGGGGCGGATACAAGGTGATCAGGTCGTCCCACAGGGGACTCACAGTCTTCATCCCCATTTTACAGATGAGATAACTGAGGCGCAGAGAAGTGAAGTGACTTGCCCAAAGTCACACAGCTGACAAGTGGTGGGGCCAGGATTTGAACCCATGACCTCTGACTCCAAAGCTTGGGCTCTTTCCACCGAGCCACACTGCTTCCCTCATTTTACAGATGAGGTAAATGAAGCCCAGAGAAGTAAAGTGATTTGCCCAGGGTCACACAGCATAAAAGTGGCGGAGTCAGGATTACTTCCCAAGCACTTAGTACAGTGCTCTGCACACAGTAAGCGCTCAATAAATACGATTGATGATGATGATTAGAACCCAGGTCCTTCTGACTCCCATGCCTGTGCTCTAAGCTGTGCCTGAGAGCCGCAGAAAGGAACAGGAAAACATTTTTAAATTGGCCCCTGGCAGCGAAGGGGTAGCAGAGCAGAGTGAAGACTAATTCATTCATTCAATTGTATTTATTGAGCGCTTACTGTGTGCAGAGCACTGTACTAAGCACTTGGGAAGTACAACTCGGCAACGAATAGAGATGATCCCTACCTAACAACGGGCTCACAGTCTAGAAGTTATAAAACAGGTTAAAACTTCACTTCTCTCTGTCAAAAGGTGTGAATGAGAATTAATGAAATAATGTTTCCCAAGGGCATTGAGCACCAAGAACTGGGGAGAGGGCAACGGAATTAGTAGATGTCAGCCCTGCCTCATGAAGTTTGCAATCTAGTGGGGAAAAAAGACACTAAATTATAGGTAGGAGGAAATAATAGGATATAAAGGTAGGGTGCCTGAGGGCTGCAGTATGAGTGCCCAAATGTTTAGGTGACACCAAAGTGGCAGTTAGGGGGTGGGGACGTAGGGTGAACTGATGAGAGATTACCCAGGAAAGGCCTCTTGGAGGAAATGTGATTTCAGAATTCAATCTTTGACCAATTAGTTGGGCTAATGTCTTATCTACGGTACTAAAACGGGAGCCTGAGCCTGAAATAACAGATAAATGGGGCAGAGTTCAGCACTTTTCTTCATCCCGAGGATTATACTGGGTATGAGGGGCGGTTAAAATACTGGGGGGCATTTTGCCCTGTTTCCGTTCAGAGGTCTGGCCCAAACGGGTGAATGTCTCAGTTTCTTTGTAGAAATCCACATGAACTTTCCTTGGGGGACGATTTGGAGGAAGTTCTCGATCACCTGCCTGGAGATGACAAGCAGCAGAATGCGCCTCGGGTTCTGTCCGATAATGGAAACGTTGCAAGAAACCCTAATACTATCAGATAAGGAAGGGCAAAGTTTCTCACCTAGGTTTTCTAATCACCTCAATTTTATAGCTCTCCGGTTCAGTTCTGTCTTTTCTGTTGCAAAGCCAATTTGAGGTAAGAATATGTGCTGGCAGCCCTGCAGGAAGGGGCTAAACTACACCCCAATCTCTGTTTGGGCTCCCAAGTGTACTGGGCTCCATTCCCAACGTTGGCAGGGTAAAACCGAAAGAGCAGTAAAAAGCAGAAACAGCTCGCGCAAGGGCAAAAACATTCTCTCTCTCCCTCCCTCACCCCAGGGTCTGTTCTTCTATCACATCTCTCACCCACGTTCTCACCTTTCATGGCTTTTCCCCAGGGACCTAAGGGAAGATGGATAAATGCAGAAGAAGTAAACAAGAAGGGAAACAAATCAAGAAATGACAACAACATAATGACTCCGTTAAAGCTGGAGACAACAGGGTGACACCGGGTTCCTCGTTTTTTGTAGAACTATGCCCAGGATTCCAGAAATCACTTTTATTTTCACTACCTCTACTGACCTTCTTCCAAGAAGTCCAATGCACTTGGAAGACATTATTTCATTAATTCTAAACTTCTGCATTATCATTACGGTATTACTGTAGGCTAAGCGCCAGGGTAGTTACAAGACAATCAGATTGGACACGGCCTTTGTCCCACATAGGGTTCACGCTCTATTTTAACCGCATTTTACGGATGAGGAAACTGATGCACAGAAATGAGGTGACTTGCTCCTGACACCCAGGGCTGTGCTCTTTCCAGTAGGCCCTGCTGCCTCCCTACTTAATTAATGCCTTATTTTTGGATGAGGAAACTGATGCACAGAAATGAGGTGACTTGCTCCTGACAACCAGGGCCGTGCTCTTTCCACTAGGCCCTGCTGCCTCCCTACTTAATTAATGCCTTATTTTTGGATGAGGAAACTGATGCACAGAAATGAGGTGACTTGCTCCAGACACCCAGGGCCGTGCTCTTTCCACTAGGCCCCACTGCCTTCCTACTTAATTAATGCCTTATATTTGGAGACCCAGAAGACACAGTAGCCTATCAACGGCTGAGCCATGCCTAGAAATCAGTTCTCTGTGTTTCTGTGGTACTTCTCAAATGCTCAGTACAGTGCATTCCCCTCAACAGATGCTCAGTAAATAGCATTCGCAAGCACTCCGTTGTGCCACAGAGCTGATCAAACCTCCTCCTAATGGCACTCTCCAGGGCCCTGTGTCTTCTTTCCTCTTTGGGCTGCCCTTGGGAAAAGAGCAGGCGGTCTTCTAGCATCTTCTATCACTAGAGCCATCTTCCACTTGCTGCCCAACCCTTTGGAATGGCAAGTGGCAAGTATGGCCATACTTCACGGCGCTGCCCGGATTGTCTTTGTGCAGAAACACTCTGGGCATGTTACTCCCCTCCTCAAAAATCTCCAGTGACTGCCAATCAACCTACGCATCAGGCAAAAACTCCTCACCCTCGGCTTCAAGGCTGTCCATCACCTCGCCCCCTCCTAACTCACCTTCCTTCTCTCCTTCTGCAGCCCAGCCCGCACCCTCCGCTCCTCTGCCACCGCTCACCTCCTCACCCGGCCTCGTTCTCGCCTGTCCCACCGTCGACTCCCGGCCCACATCATCCCCCGGGCCTGGAATGCCCTCCCTCCGCACATCTGCCAAGCTCTTCCTCCCTTCAAAGCCCTACTGAGAGCTCACCTCCTCCAGGAGCCTTCCCAGACTGAGCCCCCTCCTTCCTCTCCCCCTCCCCACCCCCCGCCTTACCTCCTTCCCCTCCCCACAGCACCAGTATATATGTTTGTATGTATTTATTACTCTATTTATTTTACTTGTACATATTTATTCTATTTATTTTATTTTGTTAATATGTTTTCTTGTCTGTCTCCCCCTTACTTGTACATATTTATTCTATTTATTTTATTTTGTTAATATGTTCTGTTGTCTGTCTCCCCCTTCTAGACTGTGAGCCCGCTGTTGGGTAGGGACCGTCTCTATATGTTGCCGACTTGTACTTCCCAAGCGCTTAGTACAGTGCTCTGCACGCAGTAAGCGCTCAATAAATACGATTGAATGAATGAATGGATGGATGAATGAAGTGGGCAAAAATCACACTGGAGAGGAATGAGAGTAGGGGAAAGTGAAACCTTCTTCCTACAAAGTCTGGGAAGCTTCTCTTGTGGGAATGAAATGGTCCGCCTTGTCTGTAGCCCGCAGAGGATAATTATTGTAAATAAGCATGTCCCTCCTCCTGTTGCAATGAGAATGTGCAGAGAGGCAGTGAAGCCAAATGGCTAGAGCATGGACCCGGGTGTCAGACAGACCTGAGTACTAACCTCCTACTTGTCTGCTGTGTGACTTGGGCAAATCATTTAACTTCTCTGTGCCTGTTACCTCATTTGTAAAAATGGAGATTAAGACTGTAAATCCCATGTGCAACAAGCTGATAAGCCTGTCTCTACCCTGGGGCATAGTACAGTGTTTGACACATAGTAAATGCTTAACAAATACCATAAAAAAAGGAAATGCAATCCCAAAGCAGGTCTAGGGTTAGAGGAAAGAGACGCAGCTGAAATATTAAGACACCTTGGTCTCTGCATTTACCTCCTTTACCCCATGAAAAACTCCACTGGGCATTGGCATGAAGATCTCAAATAATAATAATAATAGTGGTATTTGTTAAGCACTTACTATGTGCCAAGCACTGTTCTAAGAGCTGGGGGGGAATACAAGGTAATCAGGTCGTCCCACGCGGGGCTCAGACGTAACCCCCATTTTCCATATGAGGTAACTGAGGTACAGAGAAGTTAAGTGACTTGCCCAAGGTTGCACAGCTGCTCAATGGTGGAGCCGGTGTTAGAACCCGCGACCTCTGACTCTCAAGCCGGTGCTCTTTCCACTAAGCCACGCTGCTTCTATGAGTCAGAAACCACAGATCAACTAACCGCCCCTTCAAGAATGTGCTTCACCGAAGCCCATGGTGAGGATAATCTGAATCAATCAATTGGTCATTCAGTCAATGCACTGAGCGGGGCTCAGTGGAAAAGAGCACGGGTTCTGGAGTCAGAGGTCATGGGTTCAAATCCCAGCTCTGCCAACTGTCAGCCGTGTGACTTTGGGCAAGTCACTTCACTTCTCTGGGCCTCCGTTCCCTCATCTGGAAAATGGGGATTAAGACCGTGAGCCCCCCCGTGGGGCAACCTGATCACCTTGTAACCTCCCCAGCGCTTAGCACAGTGCTTTGCACATAGTAAGCGCTTAATAAATGCCATCATTATTATTATTATTAAGCAGCTATTGTATGCAGAACACCCTACTGAGTGTTTGGGTAAGTACAATCCAACAGAATGATCATTATTATTACTACTATTATTATTAGACTATTAATTGTAATAATCGTGGTATTCCTTAAGCACGAACTATGTGCTAAGCCCTGGAGCAGACACGGGATAATCAAGTCATACGCAGTCCCTATCCCACCCGGGGTCTTAAGTAAGAGGGAGAACAGGTATTGAATCACTATTTTCCAGATACGGAAACTGAGGCTCGGAGATGTTAAGTGACTTGCCTGAGGTCACCCGACAGGCGAGTCAGACCTGGGATTAGAACGGAGGTCCTCTGAATCCCAGGCTCCTGCTCTTTACAGAATTCCCAAGAGAATCTTGGGATGAAGAAGACATTCCAGCCTCGGCAGGTTCCAGGGGTCCTCAGCAGCGGGCGGCCGATGCCCGTGCCCCCGTCCCTGGGGGTTAGGGCTTGCTTTTATTATTCTTCTTAAAAACAAGGTGGTGCCTGACAGTGGGAGCAGCGGGCCTGGGTCTCTCCCAACCCTGAGCAGCTTCTCCGGGATTGGCCGAGACAGGGGAAAGCAGTTTTTATCCCACATCCTGGGGGCCTGGATTTGTGTGGGAGTGTGGGAGGGGGGCGGGAGGGAGAGGAAGCTAGCGAGGACTGCAGAGGGCCCAGGGGAACTCTAAATGGAGCCCCAGAGACCTCTATTTAGAGCAGCCGCAGAAGGAGTAAACGAGGAAAACAGGACACTCCTCTACAAAGATATTCCCTTAGGAACAGAAAAACCCTTATCTAAACAGCCCAAAGGGTTGTCGACCTCCAGGGCTATGGCGGGATGACGATGATGATGATGATAGAGATGGAGGGAGGAAGAGAGCTTTGCCCAGCTGTGACAAACAGGCTATTTGGGGCGACCCAGGAACTTTTCTGGGGACCCTGCTTGAGTCAAGCCAGGGATCGAGACCGCCCCGGCTAAACCTTGTCCGGGAGGATTTTTAAGTGGGGTCCAAATGAGGGTTTTGAGGGATTGAGAATTCTGAAGGAGGGAGAAGAACGAAGAGGGTTTCGCCGTACCCTGATAAAAGCATCACCCTCAAAAATCGAGGAATCTTGACCGAGGATCAATCACCATCAGCCCACATTCTAATTCTCTTTTTAAGTATTTCTAAATTTCTCTCCATTATAATTGAGTAATAATCACAGTGGCATTTGTTACGTGCTCACTATGTGCCAAGCACTGTCCTAAGCGCTGGGGGTGGGGGGGTACTTTTTTAGGCAAGTCTCAGTCTCACCGTCTCAGTCCCCATTTTACAGATGAAGCAGCTGAGGCCCAGAGAAGTGAAGTGACTTAGCCCTGGTCGCACAGCAGACAAGTGGCAGAGCCGGGATTAGAATCGATGACCTTCTGATGCCCAGGCCTGTGCTCTATCCACTACAGGGAGTGGTAATAATAATAATAATAATAATAATGATGATGGCATTTATTAAGCGCTTACTATGTGCAAAGCACTGTTCTAAGTGCTGGGGAGGTTACAAGGTGATCAGGTTGCCCCACGTGGGGCTCACACCTTTAATCCCCATTTGACAGATGAGGTAACTGAGGCACAGAGAAGTTGAGTGACTTGCCCAAAGTCACACAGCTGATAAGTGGGGGAGACAGGATTAGAATCCTTGACCTCTGACTCCCAAAATCGTGCTCTTCTCACTGAGCCATGCTGCTTCATCCGAAAAGGTGTCCTTTCTTTATTGTGTACTTCCCAAGCTCCCAGTATCGTGCCCCACATCAAATACACAGTCGATAAATGCTGCTGCCGCTACTACTACTATCAATCAGTCCTATTTATTGAGTGCTTAGGCAGGGCACTGTACGACTGGGAGAGTACGACAGAGTTGGTCGACAATTTCGCTGCCCACGAGGAGCTCACAGTTTAGTACTATTACTAAGCCAACTGTCAGCTGTGTGACTTTGGGCAAGTCACTTAACTTCTCTGGGCCTCAGCTGCTTCATCAGTAAAATGGGGACTGACACTGTGAGCCCTGTGTGGGACAGGGACTGTGTCCAACCCCATCTGCTTGCCTCTAACCCTGCGCTTAGTACTGTGCCTGGCACATGGTAAGCGCTTAACAAAAAAACATAATTATGATTACTTCTACAACTCCTACTTGAAGCAGCTTGGTTCAGTGGAAAGAGCCCGGGCTTTGGAGTCAGAGGTCATGGGTTCCAATCCCACTCCGCCAATTACCAGCTGTGTGACTTTGGGCAAGTCACGTAACTTCTCTGGGCCTCCGTTACCTCATCTGTATAATGGGGATTAAGTCTATGAGCCCCACGTGAGACAACTTGATTATTTTGTATCTACCCCAGTGCTTAGAACAGTGCTTTGAACATAGTAAGCGCTTAATAAATGCCATTATTATTATTATTATTATTACTTAACTTCATTGGGCCTCCGTTACCTCATCTGTAAAATGGGGATTAAGACTGTGAGCCCCCCATAGGACAACCTGATCACCTTGTACTAGGTGATCTAGTACACTAGATCTACTAGTCTTCTAGACTGTGCGACCACTGTTGGGTAGGGACCGTCTCTATATGTTGCCAACTTGTACTTCCCAAGCGCTTAGTACAGTGCTCTGCACACAGTAAGCACTCAATAAATACGATTGATTGATTGACTGATTGTAACCTCCCCCGCGCTTAGAACAGTGCTTTGCATGTAGTAAGCGCTTAATAAATGCTATCATTATTATTATTATTATTGCTTCTACCCCTACTACTATAACTCCTCCTCTTCCTCCTCCTCCTACTAATAATAATGGTATTTGTTAATCAATCAATCAATTGTATTTATTGAGCGCTTACCGCCTGCCGAGCACTGTACTAAGCGCTTGGGAAGTACAAGTCGGCAACACATAGAAACAGTCCCTACCCAACAACGGGCTCACAGTCTAGAAGCGCTTACTATGTGCAAGGCACTGTTCTAAGCACCGGGGGATACAAGGTGATCAGGTTGTCCCACGGGGGGCTCACAGTCTCTCTATTTATTTATTTATTTTACTCATACATATCTATTCTATTTTGTTTTGTTAATATGTTTTGTTTTGTTCTCTGTCTCCCCCTTCTAGACTGTGAGCCCACTGTTGGGTAGGGACTGTCTCTATATGTTGCTAACTTGTACTTCCCAAGCGCTTAGTCCAGTGCTCTGCACACAGTAAGCGCTCAATAAATATGATCGATTGATTGATTGATTAATCCTCATTTTACCGATGAGGGAACTGAGGCACAGAGAATCAATCAAGTGATTGATTGATTGACACAGTAAGCGCTCAATAAATATGGTTGATTGATTGATTAATCCCCATTTTACCGATGAGGGAACTGAGGCACAGAGAATCAATCAATTGATTGATTGACACAGTAAGCGCTCAATAAATATGATTGATTGATCGATTAATCCCCATTTTACCGATGAGGGAACTGAGGCACAGAGAATCAATCAATCGTATTTACTGAGCGCTTACTGTGTGCAGAGCACTTGGGAAGTCCAAGTTGGCAACATATAGAGACAGTCCCTACCCACCAGTGGGCTCACGGTCTAGAAGTGAAGTGACTTGCCCAGAGTCACCCAGCTGGCACGTGGCAGGATTTGAACCCACGACCTGCGACTCCAAAGCCCGGGCTCTTTCCACTGAGCCGCTACTACAGGAGTTCCCCATGGCCCAGGTTGAGACTCAGCCTAAGGCAGCCCATCATCATCATCAATCGTATTTATTGAGCGCTTCCTATGTGCACAGCACTGTACTAAGCGCTTGGGAAGTACAAATTGGCAACATATAGAGACAGTCCCTACCCAACAGCCCAGACTTGGGTCCCTCCTCCTCGTGGAGGCTTGGCTGTGCCCCCGCTCGCTTGTCTAAACTTGGAGCCAAGGCCAGAGCAGGGCCAAGTCCCCTGCTGGAGCTGGTCCACGGCGTCATCGGTGCCAACGTCGCCCCGAATGCCCCCGGCTCCCTGTCCCTTCCGTGAACTTCTGGCCCCGAACGGACGACGGCGACGGCGAAAAGGGCGGCCCGTTGAACTCGAAGGCCCCGGGTCTCGGCTTCCTCTGGGAACCGAGCGCCGTCTAGGTAACTCTGCCCTTCATCAACATCATCAATCGTATTTATTGAGCGCTTACTATGTGCTGAGCATTATTTTGTTAGTATGTTTGGTTTTGTTCTCTGTCTCCCCCTTTTAGACTGTGAGCCCACTGTTGGGTAGGGACTGTCTCTATATGTTGCCAACTTGTACTTCCCAAGCGCTTAGTACAGTGCTCTGCACATAGTAAGCGCTCAATAAATATGATTGATGATGATGATGATGTACTAAGTGCTTGGGAAGTACAAATTGGCAACATATAGAGACAGTCCCTACCCAACATTGGGCTCACAGTCTAAAAGGGGGGAGACAGAGAACAAAACCAAACATACTAACAAAATAAAATAAATAGAATAGATATGTACAAGTAAAATAAATAGAGTAATAAATATGTACAAACATATATACATATATACAGGTGCTGTGGGGAAGGGAAGGAGGTAAGATGGGGGGACGGAGAGGGGGACGAGGGGGAGAGGAAGGAAGGGGCTCAGTCTGGGAAGGCCTCCTGGAGGAGGTGAGCTCTCAGCAGGGCCTTGACTTGCCCTTCGACTGCGGATTCAGGCCCGGGGGACTGAAATCACCAGCTCAAGGCTGCAACCACTGCCACCGCTGAAGATGACCTTCGCCACTTATATCAATCAATCAATCAATCAATCTGGAAAATGGGGATTAAGACTGTGAGACCCCCATGGGACAAGCTGGTCACCTTGTAACCACCCTGGTGCTTAGAACAGTGCCTTGCACATAGTAAGCGCTTAATAAATGCTATCATTATTATTATTATTATTATTATTATTATTATTATTATAAGAAGGCAAGAGGGAATGACGCCATACGCGACAGACATTAATCTCTCAGTCAGTCAGTCATATTTATGGAGTGTTTACTGTGTGTACAGTACTGTACTAAGCACTTGGGAGAGTACGGTGGAGAACGCTTGGCTCAGTGGAAAGAGCCCGGGCTTTGGAGTCAGAGGTCATGGGTTCGAATCCCGGCTCCGCCAGTTGTCAGCTGGGTGACTTTGGGCAAGTCACTGAACTGAGAAGTAGCGTGGCTCGGTGGAAAGAGCGCGGGCTTAGGAGTCAGAGGTCATGGGTTCAAATCCCGGCTCCGCCAGTTGTCAGCTGGGTGACTTTGGGCAAGTCACTGAACTGAGAAGTAGTGTGGCTCAGTGGAAAGAGCGCGGGCTTAGGAGTCAGAGGTCATGGGTTCGAATCCCGGCTCCACCCCTTGTCAGCCGTTTGACCTTGGGCAAGTCACTTTCATTCATTCATTCAATCATATTTATTGAGCGCTTACTGTGTGCAGAGCACTGGACTAAGCGCTTGGGAAGTACAAGTTGGCAACGTATAGAGATGGGCCCTACCCAACAGTGGATTCACAGTCTAACCATTCTTAGTACTTGAAAGAGACACTGCTCAGGGTGAGGTTAATAATAATAATAATAATAATAATAATAATAATAATAATAATAATAATAATAACAATGGTCTTTGTTAAGCACTTACTGTGCGCCAGGCACTGTTCTAAGCACTGGGGGTAAATACAAGATAATTGGGTTGGATGAGCCCACTGTTGGGTAGGGACTGTCTCTATATGTTGCCAACTTGTGCTTCCCAAGCGCTTAGTACAGTGCTCTGCACACAGTAAGCACTCAATAAATACGATTGATTGATTGGTTGATTGATTGATGCAGCCCCTGTCCCACATAGGGCTCACAGTTTTAATCCGCCCTGTCCCATATAGGGCTCACAGTCTTAATCCCCATTCTACAGATGAGGGTAACTGAGGGACAGAGAAGTTAAGGGATTCGCCCGAGGTCACACAGCAGACAAGTGGCAGAGCTGAGATAATGATAATAATAATATTAAGTGCTTACTATGTACAAAGCACTGTTCTAAGCGCTGGGGAGGTTACAAGGTGATCAGGTTGTCCCACGGGGGGCTCACAGTCTTAATCCCCATTTTACAGATGAGGGAACTGAGGCCCAGAGAAGCGAAGTGACTTGCTCAGAGTTACACAGCTCACAATTGGCGGAGCCGGGATTTGAACCCCTGACCTCTGACTCCAAAGCCCGGGCTCCTTTCCACTGAGCCACGCTGCTTCTCACAATGATGGCATTTATTAAGCGCTTACTATGTGCAAAGCAATGTTCTAAGCGTTGGGGAGGTTACAAGGTTGTCCCACGGGGGGCTCGCAGTCTTAATCCCCATTTGACAGGTGAGGTCACTGAGGCGCTGGAGGGATACAAGGTGATCAGGTTGTCCCGCGGGGGTGCTCACAGTCAATCCCCATTTTACAGATGAGGTAACCGAGGCCCAGAGAAGTGAAGTGACTTGCCCAAGGTTTTGTTTTGTTTTTTACATGTTTTGTTTTGTTGTCTGTCTCCCCCTTCTAGACCGTGAGCCCGTTGCTGGGTAGGGACCGTCTCTAAACGTTACCGACTTGTACTTCCCAAACGCTTAGTCCAGTGCTCTGCACACAGTAAGCGCTCAATAAATACGATTGAATGAATGAATGGATGGATGAATGAAATGACTTGCCCAAAGTCACCCAGCTGACAATTGGCGGAGCCGGCATTTGAACCCATGACCTCTGACTCCAAAGCCGGGGCTCTTTCCACTGAGCCACGCTGCCTTTGGACTTCCAAGCCCGTGCTGTAGCCACCACAGCAGGCTGCTAGGGAAACCTTGGGTTTATTCCGGGAAGAGCTGCACATCCCGACAATTCCTGGGTTGATTTTAGATGGGAGAGATCCGGACTCTCGGTTTTCCTCACACCATCCGCATAAATGCCACCGACCAAGCCGCAGCCCAGCAGAAAACTGGGCGCTAATGGATGAGGATGGAAAAACCTCCGTCCTCGCTAACGGGGGAAAGGAACGGGTTCCCTTCGAGCAAAAGCTTTGTGAGCATTCATTCAATCGTACTTATTAAGCGCTTACTGTGTGCGGAGCAGCGAGAGGCAAGAAGCAGCCTGGCTCAGTGGAGAGAGCCCGGGCTTTGGAGTCAGAGGTCATGGGTTCAAATCCCGGCTCCGCCAACTGTCAGCTGGGTGACTTTGGGCAAGTCACTTCACTTCTCTGGGCCTCAGTTACCTCATCTGGAAAATGGGGATGAAGATTGTGAGCCCCCCATGGGACCACCTGCTCACCTTGTAACCTCCCCAGTGCTTAGAACAGTGCTTCGCACATAGAAAGCGCTTAATAAATGCCATTATTATTATTATTATTATTAAAATCCATTGGCAAATACTCATGAGTTGACAGATCCACCAATCCTTTTCACAGGCCTCCCTTTTTTCCCCCTTCTTATGGTTCTTACGAATGTTTTAAAGATTGTTTTAATGGCATTGTTAAGCGCTTACTGTGTGCCAGACACTGTACTAAGCACTGGGGGAGGTACGGGCTGATCGGTCTGAACACAGTCCCTGTCCCACATGGGGCCCACGAGTCTTTATTCCCATTCTACAGATGAGGGAACTGTGGCACAGAAGTGTAGTGACTAGCCCAGGGTCATACAGCACACAAGGGGCGGAGCCAGGATTAGAACCCAAGTCTTTCTAACTCCTAAGCCCGTGCTCTATCCTCTAGGTCACGTTGCTTTTTAAGAAGCTAAACAAAGCAAGGAGGCCAAGGAGTTTAAACACGCAAAAAAAAATTGCAAAAATCTCAGTGCATTTTGCTCAGTCTGGTAGGAAAACTACTGGTTAAAAGACAATATATTGTCACTTCCCTCATGCTCTTTCATTTGTCCTTGAAGTTGAGTAGAAGAATAGAAAAGAGAAAGATCTCTCACAGAGATATCGCTGGTTCTTTGCCAGACAAATTTTTTTATCTTCTCCTTGCGACTACTTCACTTCAGGGTTTTGGGTTCAGACAACTCTGTTCGTCCACCTTTTCTCTCCTCAATCAATCAGTCAATCGTATTTATTGAGTGCTTACTGTGTGCAGAGCACTGTACTAAGCGCTTGGGAAGTATAAGTTGGCAACATATGAGAAGCAGTGTGGCTCAGTGGAAAAAGCACGGGCTTTGGAGTCAGAGGTCATGGGTTCGAATCCCGGCTCTGCCATTTGTCAGCTGTGTGACTTCGGGCAAGTCACTTCACTTCTCTGTGCCTCAGTTACCTCATCTGAAAAATGGGGATTAAGACTGTGAGCCCCATGTGGGACAACCTGATCACCTTGTAACTTCCCCAGCGCTTAGAACAGTGCTTTGCATGTAGTAAGTGCTTAATAAATGCCATTATCATTATTATTATTATTATTATTATTATTATTATTATTATTGTTATTGTTATTATTATTACTATATAGAGACGGTCCCTACCCAACAGTGGGCTCACAGTCTAGAAGTCACAGTCTATGCCATGCTTTACTAGTATTCACTCATTCAATCACATTTATTTAGTGCTTACTGTGTGTAGAGCACTGTACTAAGAGCTTGGGAGAGTACAATACAACAATAAGCAGACATATTCCCTGTCCACAATGAGCTTACAGTTTGGGGGAGGAGGGGAAACAGACAACAGTACAAATAAATAAATTACAGACATAATAATCCTTGGAGAAAAAACAAATACCCTTGCACTAGGGACAGAGAAGCAGTGTGGCTCAGTGGAAAGAGCCCGGGCTTGGGTGTCCGAGGTCATGGGTTCGAATCCCGGCTCCGCCACTTGTCAGCTGTATGACTTTGGGCATGTCACTTCACTTCTCTGGGCCTCGGTTACCTCATCTGGAAAATGGGGATTAAGATTGTGAACCCCACATGAGACAACTTGATCACCTTGCACCCCCCCAGCGCTTAGAACAGAGCTTTGCACATAGTAAGCGCTTAACAAATATCATCATTATTATTATTAAAAGGAGCAAGAGAGTGGAGGCCACAAATTTGTGCACTTGGGAAATAGTTGTAGCATTCAGGCTTTGCCTAAATAAAAGGAGAGAACATTACCTTGGCAACTCATCAAAAGCTGAGGGTAACAAAAGGCCAAAATGAGAGGTTGAGGATGCCCTTAGCTAGAAAAAAGAGTTGTAGGCTACTTATTTATTTATCTATTTATTTATTTATACTAATGTCTGTCTCCTCCTCTAGACTGTGAGCTCATACGGACCCGGAATGTGTCTGATGTTATATTGTACTCTCCCAAGAGCTTAGCACAGTGCTTTGCACACAGTAAGCGCTCCATAAATATGATTGAATGAATGAATGAATACCATGACTTCTGATCCCTGTAATTAAGGGAGCCTGAAAGGAAGTCACTCAATTAAGGTTGATGGCAGTCCTGGGCCAATTGCACTCTCTGAATCCTAAAGAATTTCAGTTCCACAGAAAATGGGCCCTGCTTCCTGGTTCCTGCCCCAAAGGACTGGAAAAGACAGTGGGCATATTAACAAAGGAGGCAAAAAAAATGATAAAAAGCAAATGGGATGAACAACAACAAGCTGAACGTTAGTGGCACCTTGTAACCTGCTTTCAAAAGCGGGGGAAAGATTCTGCTGCATGGAAAAGCGGTTTCTCTACAGAACTTTTACATGCCCTATTTGAAAGCAAGCTGAAAGGTCGGGGAAAGAAAACACGAGAATCTTCTTTCAAATGCTCAGCTGGCATCGTCCCAGACCCTGGTGGAGCCAACACTGAACTAAGGAGGCAGGTCCCTCCTTTGACCAAGCAAAGAGCTGTCCTAGCAACACCCTGGATTGCCTCAAAGACTCCTCCACCGAGAAGTCCGGGAGGATCCGACTCCACACGTTTTTCTGGGCGGTTTGAGGTGGGGGAGGATGGGAGGCCCAGAGGTTAACGATCACGGGAGAAACAGCCCTCGGCAGTTGGAAATCTGAATCTATTTCCCACACCGTGAAAGGAGGGAGGTTGGTTAGTTGGCTTTCCAGATCATTTTCTCAAGCCACAAACGTCTAATCGTCAGAACCCAGTGGAGATCAGAGGTAGGAGTGTGGCGGGCCAGAAAGTTGACTTGCCCCTGCTCCCTCTTTCCTTGACCGAAGGATGGATTCAAGAGAGCTGGACTTTGAAAGAATTCCCGAGAAAATCAGTTAGAAATGACTGATGACCCGGCTCCCCTCCTCCTTCTCCTCCTCCTCCAGAGGAAGCCTGTCTCTGTGGCCTGTTCATTTCCTCAGAAGTGAGAGACTGCCAAGTATTTTTAGATTACTCCTGTGACATGCATGGGAGAGGGAAAGAGAGACAATGGCAGCGCTGGTTACTACGGCAACCAGAGCAGCACAAGTCTTATTCCGGTGTAAGACAAACTTTCGGTGTACACGTGTGCATGTGTACCCCCACGCGTGCATGCATCTATCAGGATTCCCCTTCAATTCTCCAGTCTAAGAAGAGTCAGAATACTTCTCAGAGTTAATACTACTGTTAAATCCCTCTCCTTTATTAGCCCCATGTGGGACAGAGATTTTGTCCAATCTGATTATTTTCTTTTTTAAATGACACTCGTTGTGCACTTACTATGCGCCGGACACCATTCTAACTGCTGGGGTAGATACAAAGTTATCAGGCTGCACACAGTCCCTGTCCCACGTGGGGCTCACAGACTTAATCCCCATTTTAAAGATGAGGTAACTGAGGCACAGAAAAGTTAAGTTCTTTCAGTCATTCAATCGTATTTATTGAGCGCTTACTGTGTGCAGAGCACTGTACTAAGTGCTTGGGAAGTATAAGTCAGCAACATATAGAGACTGTCCCTACCCAACAACGGGCTCACAGTCTAGAAGGGGGAGACAGGCAACAAAGGTCACACAGCAGACAAGTGGCAGAGCCGGGATTTGAACCCAGGTCCTTTGGCTTCCAGGCTCGTGCTCTACCCACTAGGACACCCTGCTTCTCCTTCCCCAGTACTTAGCACTGTGCCTGGTACATAGTAAGCACTTCCATCCCCCATCTTACCTCCTTCCCTTCCCTACAGCACCTGTATATATGTATATATGTTGGTACATATTTATTACTCTATTTATTTATTTATTTATCTTGTACATATCTATTCTATTTATTTTATTTTGTTACTATGTTTGGTTTTGTTCTCTGTCTCCCCCTTCTACACTGTGAGCCCGCTGATGGATAGGGACTGTCTCTATGTGCTGCCGACTTGTACTTCCCAAGCGCTTAGTACAGTGCTCTGCACACAGTAAGTGCTCAATAAATACGATTGATTAATTATTATTATATAATATAACATAACATAACATAATATAATATAATGTAATATATTATATGATATAATATAATATAGTTTATTGTTATAATTAATTATAATTATTGCAATTATTATTGCAAAGTTGAGGGGCCTGAGAGGTGAAACATTTCTGTTATCCCCATCATTATTTATCGGTACTGCTGCCAGGGCTTCTGCTACTTAACCCAGTGAACTAGGAATTAGCTTCAAAGAGGAAGTAGGTTATTCTTCCCGCTGCTGTGGCTCCTGTCACCCCTCTTCAGCTTGGAGAGGCTGTGGTGGTTCTCCAGCTTCTGACAGGTGGAAAGTGCTCTTCTTTTAGACTGTAAGCCCACTGTTGGGTAGGGACTGTCTCTCTATGTTGCCAACTTGTACTTCCCAAGCGCTTAGTATAGTGCTCTGCACATAGTAAGCGTTCAATAAATACGATTGATGATGATGACTGTCTCTCTATGTTGCCAACTTGTACTTCCCAAGCGCTTAGTCCAGTGCTCTGCACGCAGTAAGCGCTCAATAAATACGATTGATTGATTGATTCCCAACACACCACATCTGCCCCTGTGGCCTGGCGTGCTGGTCTTGGGGGCGGCCCTGCTTAAACATCACAGAGCCTCTTCGGCTGTTGCGGAAGCTCCCGGGTGGCTCCGCTTCCTGTTTCTGGCTACATCGACCACTTACTTTATGAGGAATCAACCTAGAAAGCGGTCATGTAGGGATTGAAATTGCTGAGGGAGCTAAGAAAGGGAAGGCAGAGAGGAAGAGTTAACAGCAGCAGGAAGGAGGGTCGGTTTCCTCTTTCCCTCTTGTTTTTTTCCTCACTTTGGAGACGGGGGTATCACTCTTCCTTCCCTGTAAATTATTACCTGGATCCAGCCCTCAAATCCTCCCATTGCCAGGCAAATACCTACGTGCTTGGCCACTTTCTGCAATTGGCAGGAAATAGATATGCTCTCAGCCTTGGGACATCTCCACAGCAGGTGATGGGAATAAATCAGATGTGCCCCTAGCCTAAAGGGATAAACCAAATTTTGTTCCATTATCCAGACTTCCACTGATCCGAATTAAGCTTGTTTCCCTTTGTTTAGGTAGTCTTCTCTGGGGTTTAACCCTCATGACCTCCTTAATTGCGGCATTTATTAAGAGCTGACAAGTGCTGGGATAGAGAATCACATCGTGAAGTGCATAGGAGGCAGGAAGAGAGGGTTTCTGACCTTCATTTTACAGATGAGGAAACTGAGTCCTACAGTCACACAGCAGGCAAGGAGGAGCAGAGCTGGGACTAAAACCCAGGTTCCCTTGACTCCCAAGGTCTATGATCCTCTCTCTCGAAGGGCTTCAGAAGTGGAGGATATTGGGGAAATTAAGGACCATGGCCAATTACCACCAGCATCCTGTTTGTTCTTCCCTGACTGGGAGAGACTCAATTTCCTCAAACGATATCCTCATGGAAGGACCCGTCAGCTTCCCAATGCGAACCCCAGTGAAATGAAGTACAAGTTGGCAACATATAGAGACAGTCCCTACCCAACTATGGGCTCACAGTTCCGTGCATCAGCACGGAAAGTTGTTCATGCCGAATGATTCCCTGCTGTGTCCTCAAATTATGCTGGTTGCAAGCATTCCCACTGCAGACTCCTTCTATTCATTCATTCATTCATTCAATCCTATTTATTGAGCGCTTACTGTGTGCAGAGCACTGTACTAAGCGCCTGGGAAGTACAAGTTGGCAATATAGAGAAGCAGCATGGCTCGGTGGAAAAAGCGCGGGCTTGGGAGTCACAGGTCATGGGTTCAAATCCCGCCTCCCCCACATGTCTGCTACGTGACCTTGGGCAAGTCACTTCACTTCTCTGTGCCTCAGTTCCCTCATCTGTCAAATGGGGATTAAGACTGTGAGCCCCACATGGGACAACCTTATCTCCTTGTATTCCCCCCCAGCGCTTAGAACAGTGCTTTGCACATAGTAAGCGCTTAACAAATACCAACATTATTATTATTATTATTATATAGAGAAACGGTCCCTACCCAACAGCGGGCTCACAGTCTAGAAGGGGGAGACAAACAATGAAACAAAACATATTAACAAAATAAAATGAATAGAGTAGTAAATATGTACAAGTAAAATAGAGTAATAAATTTGTACAAACATATATACATATATACATATATACAGGCATGTGGGGAGGGGAAAGACTTTTAGACTGTGAGCCCACTGTTGGGTAGGGACTGTCTCTATGTGATGCCAATTTGTACTTCCCAAGCGCTTAGTACAGTGCTCTGCACATAGTAAGCGCTCAATAAATACGATTGATTGATTGATTGATTGAAAGAGGTAAGGCAGGGGGATGGGGAGGGGGAGGAGGGGGAGAGGAAGGAGGGGGCTGAGTGTGGGAAGGCCTTCTGGAGGAGGTGAGCTCTCAGTAGGGCTTTGAAGGGAGGAAGAGAGCTAGCTTGGCAGATGTGCGGAGGGAGGGCATTCCAGGCCAGGGAGAGGACGTGGGTCGGGGGTTGACAGTGGGACAGGCCAGAACGAGGCCCGGTGAGGAGATTAGCAGCGACAGAGGAGCGGAGGGTGCGGGCTGGGCTGGAGAAGGAAAGAAGGGAGGTGAGGTAGGAGGGGGTGAGGTGATGGAAAGCCTTGAAGCTGAGGGTGAGGAGTTTCTAGACTGTAAGCTCGCTGTGGGAAGGGAACGCGTCTGTTTATTGTTGTACTGTACTTACCCAAGTGCTTAGCACAGTGCTCTGCACACAGAAAGCACTCAATAAATATGATTGATTGAATGAATGAATAATCATCATCAGTATTTATTGAGTGCTTACCACGTGCAGAGCACTTGGGAGAGTACTGTACAACAGAGTGGGCAGACATGTTCCCTGCCCTTGATGAGCTTACATTCTGGACTTCACTCATTCACGGCCAACTTTTAACTGTACCGTGATCTCACCCAACTCACCGCCAACTCCTTGCCCATATCTTGCCTCTGATCTGGAACTCTCTCCCGCTTCACATCTGTCAGACCGCCACTCTCCCCACCTTTAAAACCTTATGAAAATCACCTCCCCTCCAAGAAAACTTCCCCAACTAAATCCTCATTTCCCTTACTCCTTCCCCTTCTCCCTCGCAATTGGCTCTGTCCCCTTTTAAGTGCTTGATATTCACCCAACCCTTACACCCAGAGCACTTACGGATGCTATTTTAATGTCTGTCTTCCGTCTAAACTGTAAGCCCCTTGCAGGTAGGGAAAGTATCTACCAACTTTTGTGTACTACTCTTTCCCAAACACTCAGTATAGTGCTCTACACAGAGTGAATGCTCAATAAACACCCTTGATTGATGGTTGACACTAGCCCAGACCTCTGGTTCCAGCCTGCAGCCCCCTCTGCCTAATAACTTTATTGAGAAGCAGAAGGGCGTAATGGATGGAGCACAGGCCTAGGAGTCTGAAGGTCATGGGTTTTAATCTTGGCTCTGCCACTTGTCTGCTCTGTGACCCTGGGGAAGTCACTTCACTTCTCTGTGCCTCAGTTACCTCAGTTGCAAAATGGGGATTAAGACTATGAGTCCCATTCATTCATTCTTTCAATCATATTTATTGAGCGCTTACTGTGCGCAGAGCACTGTATTAAGCGCTCGGGAAGTACAAGTTGGCAACAGATAGAGACGGTCCCTACCCAACAACGGGCTCGCAGTCTAGAAGGGGGGTGACAGCCAACAAAACAAAACAAGTAGACAGGCATCAATAGTATCAAAAGGGACCTGATTAGCTTGTATCTACCCCAGCATTTAGTACAGTGCCTGGCACATAGTAAGCGCTTATTATTACTATTATTAATTATTTATTATTATTATTATCATTATTATTCACAATTTTTTACTCAGAAACCCTATGGGCAGATCACATGATCCAACCCCTCTCTCAACACCACTCCGTTTTGCACCAAGAAGTCTGATTTCTGACTCCTTGGATGTGTTCATCTCAGTTTTCCCCCAAAAGCAAGGGAATCAAAGACAAAGAGTCTGTAAAATGGGAGTTAAGACTGTGAGCCCCACGTGGGACAACCTCATTGCCTTGTACCTACCTCAGCGCTTAGAAAGTGCTTGGCATATAGTAAGCGCTTTACAAATATCATCATCATTATTATTATTGTTTTATGGAGAAATGAGGCACCAAGAAGTTCAGTGACATGCCCACGGCCACACAGCAAGCAACTGGCAGAGTGGAGATTAGAAATCCAGGGTCTCTGACTCACGGGCCTGTGGTCTTTCCGCTGCTTCTACATGCTGCTTCTACAATTTGTGTCGTTCTTCTGCCCACTTCCTTGCTTTAAAAAGATGGATTTCGGGTCTAGCAGGCTGTGTGTTTCCAACTAAGGGGTGTTTTCCTTATTTGGGCCACTTTGGCCAGTAACAGTAATAATACTGTTATTTTATTTCGTTAGTATGTTTGGTTTTGTTCTCTGTCTCCCCCTTTTAGACTGTGAGCCCACTGTTGGGTAGGGACTGTCTCTATATGTTGCCAATTTGTACTTCCCAAGCGCTTAGTACAGTGCTCTGCACATAGTAAGCGCTCAATAAATACGATTGATGATGAATACTGGAATTTGCCGAGACTGGTAGAGTCCTGGGAACTCTCCAGGTGTGACCCTGAGAGGGCCAAGGAGGTTACAGGCTTACAAAATGCCAGAATAGTAGTAGTAGTAGTAGTAGTAGAAATAAAAGTATGTGTAAACACCTTACTGCAAAGCCCTGTCATAAGCTCTGGGAAAGAATATAAGGGTGGGAATTTGACCTGGTCCTGTTGTCCTTAGCCCTCCCAAGACGGATAATCTAAGTATAGAAAAGAGGAGAGGGGACTGGGGACTGACACCTAAAGAGGTCTGAAACATAAAACCACTAAAGCAGCAGAAGAGCTGGATGGCTAGAAGCAGAGGGAGAAAACAAACAGGACACCAGTAAACCAGAGCAGCAGGGTCTTGGAACTAGAGGAGCTAAAATTCCAGCGAGTGTCATAGAGCAAGCACTCTTTGATTCTCCGCCAATTGTCAGCTGGGTGACTTTGGGCAAGTCACTTCGCTTCTCTGGGCCTCAGTTCCCTTATCTGTAAAATGGGGATGAAGACTGTGAGCCCCCCTTGGGACAACCTGATCACCTTGTAACCTCCCCAGCGCTTAGAACAGTGCTTTGCACATAGTAAGTGCTTAATAACTGCCATCATCATTATTATTATTATCTCCTTATTCTGCTTGGCTTTGCCAAGTGCTTAAAATAAAGCTGCTGTGTGACCTAGGGATTAAGTACCTGTCCTTCCTCCTTCTTAGACTGTCTCTAACTTGATTATCTTGTGCCAACCCCAGAGTAAGCGCTTAACAAGTGCCATCATTATTATGATTATTATTAGAAGATGAAGGGGGTTAGGTTCTTCGCCTGGAGACCAGGCAAAACCCCTGGCTCCCTCCCTCCAATGCTTAACCATCAAGTCTAGGTGGCTTTGTTACTAATTAATTCTCCGGAATCTTCAATTCAGGCAATGAAGCAGCATGGCCTAGTGGGTGCATCGTGGACCTGAGAGTCAGAGGCTCTGAGTTCTAATCCTGTTCCACCACCTGTCTGCTTTGTGACCTTGGGAATGTCACAACTTCTCTGAGCCTCAGTTACCTCATCTGTAAAATGGGGATTAAGACTGTGAGCTTCACGTGGGACAACTTGATCACCTTGCCTTCCAGTGCTTAGCACATAATAAGTGCTTAATATATGCCATTATTATTATTATTATTATTATTATTATTATTATTATTATTATTATTATTATCTCTGTGCCTTGCTTCTCCATGTGTAAAATAGGGATTGCATCCCTGTTCTCCCTCCTACTTAATCCGTGAACCCCATGTGGGATAGGGACGGCCTCTAACCTGATTATCGTGTATCTACCCTTCTGAACACAACTTTAATTGGTTCATGTCTGAAGATCTTATGAGGCCTTTTAATTAAAAGTATTATCAAAGAGTGAAAGGTTTATTAGTTTTCCCCTTAATTATTCAGCAGGACTTTTTTTTTAATTTCATGGCATTTGCTAGGCACTTGCTAAGTGCCAGGCCCTGTAATAATAATAATAAAAATAAAAATAATAATAATAATAATATCATTTATTAAGCGCTTACTATATGTAAAGCACTGTTCTAAGCGCTGGCGAGGTTACAAGGTGATCAGGTTGTTCCATGGGGGCTCACAGTTGTAATCCCCATTTTACAGATGAGATAACTGAGGCCCAGAGAAGTGAAGTGACTTGCCCAAAGTCACACAGCTGACAATTGGAGGAGCCGGGATTTGAACCCATGAACTCTGACTCCAAAGCCCGGGCTCTTTCCACTGAGCCACGCTGCTGTACTAAGCGCTGGGGTAGATACAGGATAATCAGGTTGGGCACAGTCCCTGTCCCACATGGGGCTGACAGTCTTAACCCCCATTTTCCAGATGAGGTAACTGAGGCACAGAGAAGTGAAGTGCCTTGCCCAAGGTCACACAGCAGACAAGTGCGGGTCTAGGATTAGAACCCAGGTCCTTATGGCTCCCAAGCCTGTGCTCTATTCATTAGACCACACTGCTTCTGGCCCTCATCTGGAAGTTTCATTAGAGTGGTTCAGGGCTGAAGAAGTCCTTGAAGGCCAGGGACGGAGCCTAATTCCCACCAGGGCATTTCTTTCCCAGTGTTTAGTGCAGTGCTCTGCACACAGCAAGTGCTTAATAAATACTATTATTACCAATTGCCAATTGTCTGCTGTGTGACTTTGGGCAAGTCACTTAACTTCTCTGGGCCTCAGTTACCTCATCTGTAAAAATGGGGATTAAGACTGTGAGCCCCACGTGGGACAACCTGATCACCTTGTATCCTCCCCAGCGCTTAGAACAGTGCTTTGCACATAGTAAGCGCTTAACAAATGCCATTATTATTATTATTATTATTATTATTATTATTATTATTATTACTAGCACAGAAGTGATGGCAGGTTCAGGCAGAAGGAGAGATAAGGGATGTGATCAAGGACCAATCAATCAATCAATCAGTGGTATTGATTCAGCGCTTACTGCATGCAGGACACTGAACACTGAACACAGCGCTTGGAAGAGTATAAGAGAATAAATCGGAGTAGGAAGTGAAGGGGAAGAGGGGATTCTATTCCTAGTTTGCTGCTCCAGTTGGGAGATTACATCACTCAATCTATCAGTAATATTCAATGAGCACTCACCCCACGCAGAATCCTGTACTAAGCATTCATGATCCCTGTCCCCAAGGAACTTACAATCAAGACCACCCCAGAGCACGGGCTGGGCCATCAGAGGTCGTGGGTTCGAATCCCAGCTCCACCACTTGTCAGCTGGGTGACTTTGGGCAAGACACTTCACTTCTCTGGGCCTCAGTTACCAGGCACAGATACCTCATCAGTAAAATGGGGATTAAGACTGTTAGCCCCACTTGGGACAACTTGATTACCTTGTATCTACCCCAGCGCTTAGAACAGTGCTTGGGCACATAGTAAGCGCTTAACAAATATCCCTCTGCCCATCCGCCAAGCTAGCTCTCTTCCTCCCTTCAAGGCCCTACTGAGAGCTCACCTCCTCCAGGAGGCCTTCCCACACTGAGCCCCTTCCTTCCTCTCCCCCTCGTCCCCGTCTCCATCCCCCCCATCTTAACTCCTTCCCTTCCCCACAGCACCTGTATATATGTTTATATGTTTGTACATATTTATTACTCTATTTATTTATTTATTTATTTTACTTGTACATATGTATTCTATTTATTTTATTTTGTTAGTATGTTTGGTTTTGCTCTCTGTCTCCCCCTTTTAGACTGTGAGCCCACTGTTGGGTAGGGACTGTCTCTATGTGTTGCCAACTTGTACTTCCCAAGCGCTTAGTACAGTGCTCTGCACACAGTAAGCTCTCAATAAATACGATTGATGATTGATGATAGTAGTAGTAGTAGTAGTAGTAGTAATAGAAGTAACAGTAGTAGTAGTAATAGCAGTAGTTGTGATAGTACTAGTTATTATTATTACCATCATCCTGATATAACAGATTCTGGGTGATTGCTTCAGAAACACTTGTGATTGTACTCAAAGAATCCACAAGTATCATCATTATTATTATTATTAAGTGTTCAGTACAGTGCTCTATGTCGAGTAAGCATTCAATGCATAGCATTGATGGGTGAACATCGGAGCGACCCCAACTCTCTCTCAACTCTGCCCTTCTCCCTGCCCTAACCGTTCTAAACAAATTGAAGACAGCGTTTTAAACACCCATTCAAAAGAGCAGGGCCACATAAAGTCTGCTGGGCTTTGGTGTCCAAGGGATATTATTATTATTATTATTATTATTATTATTGTTGTTATTATCATTATTATTAATTGTTCAGTACAGTGCTCTATTTCGAGTAAGCATTCAATGCATAGCATTGATGGGTGAACATCAGAGCGACCCCAACTCTCAACTCTGCCCTTCTCCCTGCCCTAACTGTTCTAAACAAATTGAAGACAGCGTTTTAAACACCCATTCAAAAGAGCAGGGCCACATAAAGTCTGCTGGGCGTTGGTGTCCAAGGGATCAAGGAGAAGCTTGACTTCCTAGATTGAACCTGTCTAATTCCCCCCTCTGTATCCTCTCCCAACATTTAATACAGTGCTCTGCCCACAGTAAGCGCTTAATAAATACCGCTGCTACTAGTTTCGGAAAAGAATAAAACCAGGGCTGATTTTTCATACGTGGTCAGGTTCTGTTGGAGACACAGGTCTTTTGTTAATTGAAGTTCAAATGTCCCTGCCATGCCCTATCACATTTGTATTCAGAGCCACATGTAGGCTCCGAGGTGGAGTGGGGAGGGAGGAGAGAATGGAAAACATCAGTTTCCCCTTTCATCACATGACAGCCAAAACTGGCCCAGCTCCCCTGAACCCTCTGGCCTGGAAATTTTTAAGGTCTTCCCCTCCCTAGCCAGCCCCCCCCCACCCCCCTGCT
Source organism: Tachyglossus aculeatus (assembly GCF_015852505.1). Classification (NCBI taxonomy): domain Eukaryota; kingdom Metazoa; phylum Chordata; class Mammalia; order Monotremata; family Tachyglossidae; genus Tachyglossus; species Tachyglossus aculeatus. The sequence continues at coordinate 19,632,329 of NC_052101.1, read as the reverse complement.
ATCACTGACCTACTGTTTGGTTTTCTTTTTAAATAGTAGTTGTTAAGGGCTTATTATGTGCCAGGCACTGTACTAAGTGCTGGGGTAATAATAATAATAGTAATGATGGCATTTATTAAATTTATTGCCAACTTGTACTTCCCAAGCGCTTAGTACAGTGCTCTGCACACAGTAAGTGCTCAATAAATATGATTGATTGATTAAGCGCTTACTATGTACAAAGCACTGTTCTAAGCGCTGGGGCGGTTACAAGGGGATCAGGTTGTCCCACGTGGGGCTCACAATCTTAATCCCCATTTTACAGATGAGGGAACTGAGGCCCAGAGAAGTGAAGTGACTTGCCCAAAGTCACACAGCTGACAATTGGTGGAGCCTGGATTTGAACCCATGACCTCTGACTCTTGTGGCTCTTTCCACTGAGCCACTCTGGGTAAATAATAGTAATTAATAATAGTAAATGTATTTGTTAAGCACTTACTATGTGCCAAGCACTGTTCTAAGCCCTGGGGTAGATACAAGATTATCAGGTTGTCCCACGTGGGGCTCAGTCTCCATCCCCATTTTACAGATGAGGTAACTGAGGCACAGAGAAGTGAAGTGACTTGCCCAAAGTCACACAGCTGACAAGTGGGAGAGTCGGGATTTGAACCCACGAAGAGAAGATAATCAAGTTGGCCCCAGGCTATGCCCCTCAGGGGGCTCCTTGTCTTAATGCCCACTTTATAGATGAGGTAAAAGGCCAGAGAAGTGAAGTGTCTTGCCCAAGGTCCCGCACACAGCAGACAAGTGGCAGAGCCAGGATTAGGACCCAATTAATGATGGCATTTATTAAGCGCTTACTTCAGAGAAGCTGCGTGGCTCAGTGGAAAGAGCCCGGGCTTTGGAGTCAGAGGTCATGGGTTCAAATCCCGGCTCCGCCACTTGTCAACTGGGTGACTTTGGGCAAGTCACTTCACTTCTCTGGGCCTCAGCTACCTCATCTGGAAAATGGGGATTAGGACTGTGAGCCCGCCGTGGGACAACCTGATTGCCTTGTAACCTCCCCAGCACTTAGAACAGTGCTTTGTACATAGTAAGCGCTTAATAAATGCCATCATTATTATTATTATCATTATTATTATTATTATGTGCAAAGCACTGTTCGAAGCGCTGGCACCGTTCGAAGCGCTTTGCCTCCCAGTCCTGTGAGCTTTCCACTAGGCCACCCTGCTTCATGAGGCTGGTCCTAAAAGTTGGCGGTGCTGGGTATCTTGCCAGTTTCTCACCGCGGCCCTGACTTCCTCCTTAAAGCAATTCCATTTGACTTCATCATTTCAAATCAGCCCGCCTGGCCTCTGAAATCTTCCGTTTTTCTAAGTGCTGCGGCTGCCATTCTTCGATCCAGGAATGGAAACGGACGTCGCGAAGGAGCTCCGGCTCTCCTTCGTTTTGTGCACCATGGACTCGGCCACGAGTGCATGCCCGGTTGTGGCTGTTCCGGGGGTGTACACGCAAATATACCATTGCTCAGAGATGACAGGGCCGATGACTGCTAGCCATGGGGGGAGTGATCGGTTGTTTCCGTGCGTACATGCGTGAAGACCATCCGATGGGTCTCGACTCTGGTCACCTCTTGCCAGTCCCATTGGTATTTGCAACTTGCAGACTGATTAACTCTGCTCAAATCATGCTCTTCTCCCCCCTCCCCCCCACCTTTTCTCTTCTTGCTCCAATAATAATAATAATAATAACAATAAGAATAATAATAATAATGGCATTTATTAAGTGCTTACTATGTGCAAAGCACTGCTCTAAGCACTGGGGACATTACAAGGTGATCAGGTTGTCCCTCTGGGGGCTCACAGTCTTCACCCCCATTTTCCAGATGAGGGAACTGAGGCCCAGAGAAGCGAAGTGACTTGCCCAAAGTCACCCAGCTGACAATTGGCGGAGCCGGGATTTGAACCCACGACCTATGACTCCAAAGCCCGGGCTCTTTCCACTGAGCCACACTGCTTCTCCCAAGCTACACTGAGTCTTTTCCCAGCACTTAAAAGATGTGTTTACAGTGTTTCTTTGGCTTCTCGAGTTCACCGTGCAGCTAGCTCCCACCATTTTTTTGTTTTCGGTGGGTTTTTTTGTTTTTGTTTTTTAAATGGTATTTGTTAAGCACTTACCAGGTGCCAGAAACTATACTAAGCGCTGGGGTTGGGAAGCAGCATGGCTCAGTGGAAAGAGCACAGGCTTGGGAGTCAGAGGTCGTGGGCTCTAATCCCGGCTCTGCCACTTGGCAGCTGTGTGACCTTGGGTGTGTCACTTGACTCCTCTGTGCCTCTGTTACCTCATCTGGAAAATGGGGATTAATAATAATAATAATAATAATAATAATGGCATTTATTAAGTGCTTACTCTGTGCAAAGCACTGTTCTAAGCGCTGGGGAGGTTACAAGGTGATCATGTTGTCCCACGGGGGGCTCATAGTCTTCATCCCCATTTTTACAGATGAAGTCACTGAGATTTGGGGGGACAACCCCTTGAGAGAAAAGTTTCCTGAAAATCTACAACAGCCTCTCACCATGTCCTCTCTTGTATCCCGTGCATTGTACCAGGCACTGTAGTAAGCACTGGGACGGATACAAGCAAATCGGGATGAACACAGTCCCTGTCCCACATGGGGCTCACAGTCTCAATTCCCGCTTTGCAGCTGAGGTAACTGAGGCACAGAGAAGTGAAGTGACTTGACCAAGGTCACACAGCAGTCAAGTGGCAGGGCCAGGATTCGAACCTATGACCTTCTGATCCCTAGGTCTGGGCTCTAGCCACTACGCCATGCAGTTGATACAGTGCTTTGCATGTAGTAAGTGTGCAAGACATACAACTGAATGAAGTACATTGTGGGCAGGGAATGAGACTGTTTAGTGTTGTGTTGCCCTCTTCCAAGTGCTTAGTACAGTGCTCTGCACATAATAAGTGCTCAATAAATACAATTAAATGAATGACTCAATGAATTAATCCCTGGACAGAGAGCTGAGTACAGTGCCGAATTAAGTATATGGAAGTCACTGTTTTTTTTTTTAATGATAGTTAATAATAATAATGATGGTATTTATTAAGCACTTACCATGTGCAAAGCACTGTTCTAAGCATTGGGGGGATACAGGGTGATCAGGTTGTCCCACGTGGGGCTCACAGTCTTGATCCCCATTTTACAGGTGAGGGAACTGAGGCACAGAGAAGTTAAGTGACTTGCCCAAAGTCACACAGCTAATTGGCGGAGCCAGGATTTGAACCCACGACCTCTGACTCCAAAGCCCGGGCTCTTTCCACTGAGCCACGCTGCTTCTCTACTTGTTTAGCTTTACCCTGTGTACTAAGTGCTGGGGTAGATATAAGACAGTCAGGTTGGATGCGGTCCCTGTCCCATGTAGGGCCCACAGTCTTCATCCCCATTTTACAGATGAGGTAACTGAGGCACAGAGAGGTGAAGTGACTTGTCCAGGGTCACACAGCGGTCAAGTGGAGGAGCAGGGAACAGAACCCAGGTCCTCGGACTCTCAAGCCCAGGCCATGCTGCTTCACTTTGGTTCTCTTCCTCTGCGGTAGACCACAAGGCTAACGTTGGCCCTGACTTACAATCTAGAACTTTGGACTTGTATCTTTTCTTTGTCGATACTATGTGTGGTTAACGTGGAATTGCATGTACGCCTGTAGCAAACCTAGATTGATCGATATTGTTCGATATTCCCATGTTCAGGGAGCAAGGTACCTTGAGGTTTAGCCATAAACGAAACAGTGCTTAGAACAGTGCATGGCACATAGTAAGCACTTAAATACCAACATTATTACGTCTTGGGCAGGACGGCAAGCAACGTACTGAGCAAAATCCCAAGTTAATCCTCCAGCTTTCATTATTATGATTATTTCTTAATCATTAATAATAGCATTATAATAACGCTAACGTGGTATGCTCCCCCTTCTAGACTGTGAGCCCGCTGTTGGGTAGGGACTGTCTCTATGTGCTGCCGACTTGTACTTCCCAAGCGCTTAGTACAGTGCTCTGCACACAGTAAGCGCTCCATAAATACGATTGATGGATTTGTTAAGCGCTTACTATGGTCCAGGCACTTTACTAAATGCTGGGATAGATACAAGGTAATGAGGTTGTAAACTGTCCCTGCCCCACACAGGGCTCACAGTTGTCTTAGTAGAAAGAGCCTGGGCTTGGGAGCCAGAGGACATGGGTTCTAATCCCGGCTCTGCCACCTGTCTGCTGTGTGACCTTGGGCAAGTCACTTCACTTCTCGGTGCTTCAGTGACCTCACCTGCAAAATGGGGATTAAGACTGTGAGCCCCACGTGGGACAACTTGATGACCTTGTATCTACCCCAGCGCTTAGAACAGCGCTTGGCACATAATGAGCGCTTAACAGTTACCACCATCATTATTTTTTTAAGCCTTGTTTCAAAGATGAGGTCCATGGGGCCCAGAGAAGTGAAGCGACTTGCCCAAGGTTACACAGCAGACAGATGGGGGAGGCGGAATTAGAACTCGGGTCCTTCTGACTCTCAGGCCCCGGCTCTCTCCACTAGGCTACGTTTGCAGAGTGCCGTGCAGATGGACGACAGTCCGGCTTACTCGACGTGGGGCATCTGAGGTTGACTGCTTTCCCAGACTTTGGATTTGTTGGCTTTTTAGCCTGTAAGAAAGCCAACAGGAAGAGAACTTTCCAAGGGGGATCAGAAGGTGCCGCATAAGTTGTCGCCAAATCGATAAATGTGATTTACCGGCATCGGTTGCCTCTCGCAGACTGAGAAAACAAAAGCGGCTCTACCGCACAGTCTGACACAGCCTGAAATCCCCCATTTGTCAGCCTAGAACAATTATGCGTAATGACACTTCCCTTCTGGTGGATGGAGAGGAAAGAAGAGGAGATGGGAGTGAAGAGGAGTCATTTATATATATATATATATATATATATATATATATATATATATATATATATATATATATATATATAAATGTGTGTGTGTGTATACATACACATACATACACACATATATAGATATATATTATATATTATATATATAATGGCATTTTTATTAAGCACTTACTAAGTGCAAATCATTGTTCTAAGCACTGGGGAGGTTACAAGGTGATCAGGTTGTCCCACGGGGGTGCTCACAGTCTTAATCCCCATTTTACAGATGAGGGAACTGAGGCACAGAGAAGTGAAGTGACTTGCCCAAAGTCACATAGCTGACAATTGGTGGAGTCAGGATTTGAACCCATGACCTCTGACTCCAAAGCCCGGGCTCTTTTCACTGAGCCACGCTGCTTCCCCTATATATGTATATACATGTATGTGTGTGTGTGTATGTATGTATGTATGTATGTGTATACACACACATATACATATACACATATATGTATGTATATATATACACACATACATATACACATATATGTGTGTGTATATATACACACACACATATATACATATACACACGTGTGCATATATATACACACATATACACATATGTGTGTATATATGCACACACATATATACATATACACACATGTGTATATGTATACACACACACACACACATATATATATACATATACATATATGTACGTATATCTGTATAAAGCACAGCTGAGCTCTGACAGGGCTCTTTCTTTTCCCTAGGATGACATCTTAAGCTAAAAATCAGCCCCCAAACAGACTTCCATTCATTCATTCAACCGTATTTTTTAAGCGCTTACTGGGTGCAGAACACTGTACTAAGCACTTGGGAAAGTACAATTCACTAATTCATTCATTAGTATTTATTGAGCGCTTACTTTAGGCAGCGCTCGGTACTAAGCGCTTGGAAGAGTACAAGCTGAGAGCTCAGCTTGTACAAGAGTACAAGCTGAGAGACCTGCTGAGAGCTCACCTCCTCCAGGAGGCCTTCCCAGACTGAGCCCCTTCCTTCCTCTCCCCCTCGTCCCCCTCTCCATCCCCCCATCTTACCTCCCTCCCTTCCCCACAGCACCTGTATATATGTATGTACATATTTTTTACTCTATTCATTTATTTATTTAATTTATTTCTACATATCTATTCTATTTTATTTTGTTAGTATGTTTGGTTTTGTTCTCTGTCTCCCCCTTTTAGACTGTGAGCCCACTGTTGGGTAGGGACTGTCTCTATATGTTGCCAATTTGTACTTCCCAAGCGCTTAGTACAGTGCTCTGCACATAGTAAGCGCTCAATAAATACGATTGATGATGATGATGATGATGATACAATATAATAATCAACGGACACATTCCCTGCCCACAAGGAGCTCACAGTCCGGAGGCGGGGAGACAGATATCAATTGAAATAAATAAAATTACGGACCTATACGTAAATGCTGTGGGGTTGGGGATGAGGGGAGGGACACTTGTTAAACGGTTAGCTGAAAAGTACTCAGCTTCTCTGACACACAGCATCCCGGCCTCTCTCCTTCTTCCCGATTACCAGTCAAATCACTACCGAGATCGGTTTCCACTTCAAACCGACGGGCTGAGTAACGGATTCTAAATTGGGCAGGCCTTGGTTTAAATACCAGCTCGACAATAGTGCAAACGCGTTTACTGCATCATAGACGGATGCATTACCCACGGAATTTAATACTATCCAGACGTATGCACATGATTTCACAGTGCAACATACCTCTCGCTGCAAAGAAACAAGGTGCGGTGGTCGGACCGGCTTTGAAAACTCTGCCCTGTCTATTTATACCAGTCGGTTATCATCATCATCATCAATCGTATTTATTGAGCGCTTACTATGTGCAGAGCACTGTACTAAGCGCTTGGGAAGTACAAATTGGCAACATATAGAGACAATCCCTACCCAACAGTGGGCTCACAGTCTAAAAGGGGGAGACAGAGAACAAAACCAAACATACTAACAAAATAAAATAAATAGAATAGATATGTACAAATCAATCAATCAATCAATCAATCGCATTTATTGAGCGCTTACTATGTGCAGAGCAAATAAAATAAAAATAAATAAATAAATAGAGTAATAAATATGTACAAACATATATACATATATACAGGTTATCTTTTTGGGTTCACGGTGAGTCTGCAGAGTGGTCACTCAGGGCACTGGAAGCAGAAGCGCTTCCACTTATGAATCTTTTCCACCAGATGTGGACTTTCTGAATAACCACAGAGCTTCCAGATTTGACCCAACCACTAGAAAAGCTGCTACCTAGAGGACTCCACTTGGAGTCCAAACTTAAGCCCTCTGGGCCCCAAAGCCAAACCTGAGGCAGACTCTTATAACCGAAACCTCCCAAAATTCACCCCCTTGAGTGGAGCAGAACAATTAAAAAGGAAAATGGAGCTTTGTAAATAGATGATGATTCATCTCAGAGAATTCAGTGCAATGAGCGGAAAGAGGAAGAAACTGTTACATCCATCACCTGGTGATTTTTAGTAACCCTGTTCTCTCAAAGACACCAAGCTGAAGTTCTGCTTTTTATCCATTTTTTCCGCCCCGGGGCAAAGAAGAGTGACCAACCCACAGTGAGTCAATGCGGCTCCGAAGATAGACTAAAGATCTGAGATTCTCTTTAACTACAATATTTCTCCCTTACTTCTAAATCTCAGTCGTGGGAAAAATGTCTCTCTGAAAATCACCCCCGGATTTCAGGTCAAAGGCGAGTTACTTTTTTTTTTTCCCCCCACTGGTATTTGTCAAGTCCTTACTATGTGCTAGACACTGCAGTAAATGCTAAACTGCACTAAACACTGATCTCAGTAATAAATTTGTACACTGAGATCAGTGTTTAGTGTGGTATCTGCACCTGTATATATGTATATATGTTTGTACAAATTTATTACTCTATTTTATTTGTGCATATTTATTCTATTGATTGTATTTTGTTAATATGTTTTGTTTTGTTCTCTGTCTCCCCTTTCTAGACTGTGAGCCCGCTGTTGGGTAGGGACCGTCTCTAGATGTTGCCAACTTGTACTTCCCAAGTGCTTAGTACAGTGCTCTGCACACAGTAAGCGCTCAATAAATATGATTGAATGAATGAATGAATAAATACGATTGAATGGATGAACATGGGCCTCACAATGTCAATACCCATTTTACAGATGAGGCAGCTGAGGTACAGAAGTCAAGTGATTTGTCCAAAGTCACCCAGCAGACAAGGAGAGGAGCCAGTCTTTTAGACTGTGAGCCCACTGTTGGGCAGGGACTGTCTCTATATGTTGCCAATTTGTACTTCCCAAGTGCTTAGTACAGTGCTCTGCACACAGTAAGTGCTCAATAAATATGATTGATGATGATGATGATGATTAGCACCCTGGGCCTAGAGAAGCAGCATGGCGTAGTGGATAGAGCATGGGGCTGAAAGTCAGAAGGTCATGGGTTCTAATCCCAGCTCCGTCACTTGTCTGCCGTGTGACCACGGGCAAGTCACTTCACTTCTCTGGGCCTCAGTTACCTCATCTGTCAAATGGGGATTGTGACTGTGAGCCCCACGTGGGACAGAGATTGGGTCCAACCCGATTCATTCATTCAATCGTATTTGTTGAGCGCTTACCGGGTGCAAAGCACTGTACTAAGCGCTTGGGAAGTACAATTTGGCAATATATAGAGACGGTCCCTACCCAACAGTGGGCTCACAGTCTAGAAGGGGGAGACAGGCAACAAAACAAAACTTATTAACAAAATAAAATAAATAGAAAAAATATGTACAAATAAAATAAATAGAGTAATAAACACATACAAACATACGTACATATATACAGGTGCTGTGGGGAGGGGAAGGAGGTAAGGTGGGAGGGATGGAGGGGGGAGGAGGGGGAGAGAAAGGAGGGGGCTCATCATCATCATCATCATCATCAATCGTATTTATTGAGCGCTTACTGTGCGCAGAGCACTGTACTAAGCGCTTGGGAAGTACAAGTTGGCAACATATAGAGACAGTCCCTACCCAACAGTCTAAAAGGGCTCAGTCTGGGAAGGCCTCCTGGGCACTGTTCTAAGCGCTGGGGAGGATACAAGGTGATCAGGTTGTCCCACGTGGGGCTCACCGTCTTCATCCCCATTTGACAGATGAGGGAACTGAGGCACAGAGAAGTGAAGTGACTTTCCCAAAGTCACACAGCTGACAATTGGTGGAGCTGGGATTTGAACCCATGACCTCTGACTCCCAAGCCTGTGTTCTTTCCATTGAGCCACGCCGTATGTCATAGTGATACAGGTTGGCTCTTCTAATTCTCGGACTTACAAAAAACCACCATCTTCATCGTACTCCCCAAAGGGCTTAATAGAGCGCTTGCACAGGGTAGGCGCTCACTCCTTCTGCCCTGGAATGCCCTCTCTCCTCAAATCTGACAGATAATTACTCTCCCCCACTTCAAAGCCTTATTGAAGATACTTCTCCTCCGAGAGATCTTCCCTGATGAAGCCCCCCTTTCCTCTTCTCCCACTCTCTTCTGCGTTGCCCTGACTTACCCCCTTTACTCACCCTCCTCCCAGCCTGACAGAATTTCTATACATATCCGTAATTTATTTATTTATATTAATGTCTGTCTCCTCCTCTAGACTGTAAGCTCGTTGTGGGCGGGGAATGTGTCTGTTTATTTTTATATTGTACTCTCAATCAATCAATCAATCGTATTTATTGAGCGCTTACTGTGTGCAGAGCACTGGACTAAGCGCTTGGGAAGTACAAGTTGGCAACATATAGAGACAGTCCCTACCCAACAGTGGGCTCACAGTCTCTCCCAAGCACTTAGTACAGTGCTCTGCACACAGTAAGAGCTCAATAAATACGGCTGAACGAATTAATGACTTGATTAACCGACCGATGGGCTGGTATCCCACTGGGGAAATCAGATGGAACTGTTTGCGACGCTACCGTGGCTCAGTGGAAAGAGCCCGGGCTTTGGAGCCAGAGGCCATGGGTTCGAATCCCGGCTCCGCCACATGTCTGCTGTGTGACCTTGGGCAAGTCACTTCACTTCTCTGAGCCTCAGTTCCCTCATCTGTAAAATGGGGATTAAGACTGTGAGCCCCACGGGGGACACCCTGATCACCTTGTATCCCCCCCCCAGCGCTTAGAACAGTGCTTTGCACATAGTAAGCGCTTAACAAATGCCATTATTATTATTATTATTATTATTATTATTATTATTATTATTATTATCTGAGATCTACTCTAGCCTGCAGCAGCAGAAGGTTGTCAAAACAAAGCAAGGCTCCCATTTTCTAGTCACATCCCCTCCAGTAATATCCACTTCTGGCCTCATATCAACCTCGATAACGTCGATTGTGAATCCCGTCTGCCAGAGGAGTGTGGCATCGCAGGCCGGAGCCGGGCCCCTCCACCGCTGCCAGGGTGGCAAATACTCGTCTGAACGCTGCCGAGCGGTTTAAGGTGAATATCAGGGACCACCCAACCACCCCTGCTCTCCGCGCCTCTATTTCGGCAGGGTTTACGGGTGGGTAGACAGCAGGACTGTTCAAATGCTCCAATCCTAGGAAAAATGCTATTCCGACTCAGACGCCTCAGCAAAGCCTACATTTCATCAGCAGCACCTGGAGTTATCCCCCGGCAAGACTCGAAGCAGAGCATAAGACGATGCACGCAGTAAGCGCTCAATAAATACGACTGATGATGATGATGAAGAGAGGAAGAAAGCTAGCTTGGCGGATGTGTATATATGTATATTTGCATGTATGTAGTTATTACTCTTTATTTTAGTTGTACATATTTATTCTATTTATTTTATTTCGTTAATACGTTTTGTTTTGTTGTCTGTCTCTCCCTTCTAGACTGTGAGCCCGCCGTTGGGTAGGGACCGTCTCTTTATGTTGCCAACTTGGACTTATATTTGTGTGTATGTAGTTATTACTCTTTATTTTAGTTGTACATATTTCTTCTATTTATTTTATTTCGTTAATACGTTTTGTTTCGTTGTCTGTCTCTCCCTTCTAGACTGTGAGCCCGCCGTTGGGTAGGGACCGTCTCTTTATGTTGCCAACTTGGACTTATATTTGTGTGTATGTAGTTATTACTCTTTATTTTAGTTGTACATATTTCTTCTATTTATTTGATTTCGTTAATACGTTTTGTTTTGTTGTCTGTCTCTCCCTTCTAGACTGTGAGCCCGCCGTTGGGTAGGGACCGTCTCTTTATGTTGCCAACTTGGACTTCCCAAGCACTTAGTGCAGTGCTCTGCACACAGTAAGTGCTCAATAAATACGATTGAATGAATGAATGACAGCGTGACATTCTGATCAAACTATGCTCCACGCAAAAGACGCAGATACTGATTGTCCATGGGCGTGTGGAGAAAAATTCACCTTTTGCCCTATCTATTATTTATTCATTCATTCAATCGCATTTGTTGAGCGCTTACTGTGTGCAGAGCACTGCACTAAGCACCTGGAATCAATCAATTGTATTTATTGAGCGCTTACTGTGTGCAGAGCACTGTACTAAGTGCCTGTAAAGTACAATATGGCAAGTTAGATATAATCCCTACCCAACAACGGGCTCACAGTCTAGAAGGGGGAGACAGACAACAAAACAAGTAGACAGGCATTTATTTACTTATTTATATTGATGTCCGTCTTCCCCTCTAGACTGTGAGCTTGCTATGGGCAGGGATGTGTCTGTTCTTATATTATACTCTCCCAAGCACTTAGTACAGTGCTCGGCACACAGTAAGCACTCAATAAATACGATTGAATGAATAAATGAAACTGGGACTGAGGGGCAGGGAAAGTCCTCTGACAAGGAAATGGGAGATGATTTTCCATTCTTTTAAAGGTAGGCAGCAGCTTCAAGGATAATAATGCTAACAACAGTATTTGTTAAGTGCTTACTATGTGCCAAGCACTGTTCTAAGCTCTGGGGTAAATATGAGGTTATCGGATTATCCCACGTGGGGCTCAGAATCTCACTTCCCATTTTACAGATGAGGTAACTGAGGCACTGAGAGGTTAAGTGACTTGCCCAAAGTCACACAGCAGACAAGTGGAAGAGCCGGAATTAGAACCCATGGCCTCTGGCTCCCAAGCCCAGGCTCTTGCCACTAAGCCACGCTGCTTCTCATCTCCTCTTGGATCTTTATATTAGCTGGTTGCCTCCCACCATGCTATTAAGCATGGTATATGTTAAGCACCCAACTATTCTTCATTCATTCAATCATATTTATTGAGCGCTTAACTGTTTGCGGAGCACAGCACTAAGCACTTGGGAAAGTACATTATAACAATAAACAGACACATTCCCAACCCACAATGAGCTCACAATCTAGAGGGACGAGCTTACACTCTACAGTCTCCTATATAATAATAATGATGGTATTTGTTAAGCGCTTACTATATGCCAAGCACTGTTCTAAGCGCTGGGATAGATACAAGGTGATCAGGGTGTCCCACGTGGGGTTCACAGTCTTAATCCCCATTTTACAGATGAGGTTACCGAGGCCCAGAGAAGTGAAGTGACTTGCCCAAAGTCACACAGCTGACAAGCGGCGGAGCCGGGATTTGAACCCACGACCTCTGACTCCCAAGCCTGGGCTCTTCCCACTAAGCCACACTGCTTCTCAATTCACTCAATCGTATTTATTGAGCGCTTACTGTGTGCAGAGCACCGTACTCGATGCCAAGCACTGTACTAAGCGCTGGGGTAGATACACTGTAATCATATCAACTTGTACTTCCCAAGCACTTAGTACAGTGCTCTGCACTGTAAGCGCTCAATAAATATGACTGACTGAATGAATGAATGAATCAATCAATCGTATTTATTGAGCGCTTACTGTGTGCAGAGCACTGTACTAAGCGCTTGGGAAGTACAAGTTGGCAACATATAGAGACAGTCCCTACCCAATAGTGGGCTCACAGTCTAGAAGGGGGAGACAGAGAACAAAACCAAACATATTAACAAAATAAAATAAATAGAATAGATATGTACAAGTAAAATAAATAAATAAATAAATAGAGTAATAAATATGTACAAACATATATACATATATACAGGTACATGCCAAGCACTGTACTGAATGCTGTATGACATACGAAGACAGTCGGGTTCGACAGTCTCTGTTCCACATGGGACTCACAGTCTAAATAAATGAATATCACAAACAGTCTCTGACCCTGATGGCCTGAAAGGAAGAAGAAGAACAGGCACTTAATCCCCATTTTACAGATAAGGTCACTGAGACACAGAAGTTAAGTGACTTGTCCGAGGTCACCTAGCAGACAAATGCCAGAGCCAGTATTAGAACCCAGGACTTTAGACTCCTAGGCCCGGGATTTTTTTTTCCCCCTGTATTTGTTAAGTGTTTACTATGTGTCAGGCACTGCTCTAAGCATTGGGCTCACTGAGAAGCAAAAGTTAAGTGACTTGCCCAAGGTCACCTAGCAGACAAGTGCCAGGGCCAGAACTAGAACCCAGGACTTTAGAATCCCAGGCCCGGGATTTTTTTTTCCCCTGTATTTAAGTGTTTACTATGTGTCAGGCACTGCTCTAAGCATTGGGCTCACTGAGACACAGAAGTTAAGTGACTTGTCCAAGGTCACCTAGCAGGCAAGTACCAGAGCCAGTATTAGAACCCAGGACTTTAGACTCCCAGGCCCAGGATTTTTTTTTCCCCTGTATTTAAGTGTTTACTATGTGTCAGGCACTGCTCTAAGCATTGGGCTCACTGAGACACAGAAGTTAAGTGACTTGTCCAAGGTCACCTAGCAGACAAGTGCCAGAGCCAGTACTAGAACCCAGGACTTTAGATTCCCAGGCCCTGGATTTGTTTTTCCCTTATATTTGTTAAGTGTTTACTATGTGTCAGGCACCGCTCTAAGCATTGGGCTCACTGAGATGCAAAAGTTTAGTGACTTGCCCAAGGTCACCTAGCAGACAAGTGCCAGAGCCAGTACTAGAACCCAGGACTTTAGACTCCTAGGCCAGGGATTTTTTTTTCCCCTGTGTTTGTTAAGTGTTTACTATGTGTCAGGCACTGCTCTAACCACTGGGCTAGATCCAAGCTAATCAGGTAGGACACAGTCCATGCCCCGAGTGACGCTCACCGTCTTCATCCCCATTTTACAGATGAGGTCTCTGAGGCAAAGAAGTCAGGTGACTCACTCAAGGTCATCAGCAGGCAAGTGGCAGAGGTGGAATTAGAACCCAGGTCTTCTGGCACCTGTATATATGTTTGTACATATTTATTACTCTATTTACTTATTTATTTATTTTACTTGTACATATCCCGACTCCGCCACATGTCTGCTGTGTGATCTTGGGCAAGTCACTTAACTTCTCTGGGCCTCGGTTACCTCATCTGTAAAATGGGGATTAAGACTGTGAGCCCCACGTGGGACAACCTGATCACCCTGCATCCTCCCCAGCGCTTAGAACAGTGCTTTGCACATAGTAAGCGCTTACCAAATGCCAATTATTATTATTATATCTGTTCTATTTATTTTATTTTGTTAATATGTTTGGTTTTGTTCTCTGTCTCCCCCTTCTAGACTGTGAGCCCACTGTTGGGTAGGGACTGTCTCTCTATGTTATCATCATCATCATCATCATCATCATCATCAATCGTATTTATTGACCGCTTACTATGTGCAGAGCACTGTACTAAGCGCTTGGGAAGTACAAATGGGCAACATATAGAGACAGTCCCTACCCAACAGTGGGCTCACAGTCTAAAAGGGCAAGACAGAGAACAAAACCAAACATACTAACAAAATAAAATAAATAGAATAGATATGTACAAGTAAAATAAATAGAGTAATAAATATGTACAAACATATATACATATATACAGGAGCTGTGGAGAAGGGAAGGAGGTAAGAAGTGGGGAATGGAGGGGGGCGAGGGGGAGAGGAAGGAAGGGGCTCAGTCTGGGAAGGCCTCCTGGAGGAGGTGAGCTCTCAATAGGGCCAACTTGTACTTCCCAAGCGCTTAGTACAGTGCTCTGCACACAGTAAGCGCTCAATAAACACGACTGATTGATTGATTCTGACTCCCTGGCCTGAGCTCTATCCACTAGGCCACACTGCTTCTCTGATTGCCAGGATGTATCTGCCTGAAGTCCCAAGAGGAAGCGCTCCAGGAAAAATGGCAAGGTGCCACGGCCTGAAGGCATCCCTGCTGCAAGAATAAAACCTACTGATGTAGCACTCAAAATAAATGGATGCATAATTTCTCTTTATGTGGTAGGGCCAGAGGCATCCTAGACACCAATCTCATTATTATCTATGAAAGTCACAGGAGAACACTGCCAGGACAATTTACTCTCCCCATCTCCCTAAAAGCAAGATCTTGGGCAGAGTCCCACCAAATCACCTCCTGCGTCACCCAGCGAAGGGTTCACACCCGAAATTCAGTCTTCCCCAGGACCCAGTGAACGCGACCTTCACAGTACGTGCAAAGGACGCAAAGAAAGGCATGTTTGGGAACCCCTCCAAATCTTAAACTTGAACCCATCGACTGGTCAGTATTTTATTTAATGGTATTTGTTAAGCACTTCCTATGGATCAAGCACTTTTCCAAGAGCTGGGGTGGAAAAAAAAAAAATCCTGAGCCTGGGAATCCCAGAGATATGAGGTTGGACACAATCCCAGTCCCACATGAGGCTCACATTCTAAGTAGGAGGGGGTAGTATTTAATCAGCATTTTACAGTTGAAGAAACTGAGGCACAGAAGTGAATTGCCCGGGGTCACACACGGCGAGCAATCTTCTGGACTGTGAGCCCGTTGTTGGGTAGGGATTGTCTCTATATGTTGCCTACTTGTAATAATAATAATAATAATAATAATAATAATAATAATAATGGCATTTGTTAAGCGCTTACTATGTGCAAAGCACTGTTCTAAGAGCTGGGGAGGATACAAGGTGATGAGGTTGTCCCACTTGGGGCTCACAGTCTTAATCCCCATTTTACAGATGAGGTAACTGAGGCCCAGAGAACTGAAGTGACTTGCCCAGAGTCACACAGCTGACAATTGGCGGAGCCGGGATTTGAACCCATGTCCTCTAACTCCAAAGCCCGTGCTCTTTCCACTGAGCCACACTGCTTCTCTGTACTTTCCAAGCACTTAGTACAGTGCTCTGCACACAGTAAGCGCTCAATAAATACGAATGAATGAATCAATCAATCAATTGGTAGAGCCAGAATTAGAATGCAGGTTTTCTGATTCCTGGGCTTTTAATAATAATGTCATTTGTTAAGCGCTTACTATGTGCCAAGCAGTGTTCTAAGCACTGGGGTGGATACAAAGTGATTAGGTTGTCCCTCGGAGGGCTCACAGTCTTCATCCCCATTTTACAGATGAGGTTACTGAGGCCCAGAGAAGTGAAGTGACTTGCCCAAAGCCACACAGCTGACAGCTGGCAGAGTCAGAATTTGAACCCATGACCTCGGACTCCCAAGCCCGGGCTCTTTCCACTGAGCCACGCTGCTTCTCTGGGCGGAGATTTGCTCCTCACCCCAGTCTGTTCTTTGCCTGGCACAGACTACGTCAATCTGAAAATCTTGTTTCAGATTGTTTCAGATGTGCAGGGAAGTTTGTTGCTGGTTGTTGATCATTTTGTCAAGTTGAGGTAGCATTTCAAACGGATGACAATCCTGAAGGAGACAAACGTCACACACCAACATGCACTGGGAAATACGGACGGTCACCAAAGAGCCATCGCCCACTAGATATTATGATCCTCAAGGATATCCTAGAGATGTGTTGTAGCCTAGTGGAAAGAGTATGGCTTCAGAGTCAGGGGACCTGGGTTCTAATCACAGCTCTGCCACACGTCTGCTGTGTGATCTTAGGCATTCATTCATTCAATGGTATTTATTGAGCGCTTACTGTGTGCAGAGCACTGGACTAAGCGCTTGGGAAGTACAAGTTGGCAACATATAGAGACGGTCCCTACCCAACAGTGGGCTCACAGTCTAGAAGGGGGACAGTCTAGAAGGGGGAAACCACGTGACTTCTCGGTGTTAAATGGGGATTCAATATTTGTTTTCCCTCCTACTTGGATTATGAGCTCCATGTGGGACCAGATTATCTTCTGCCTACTCTAGTGCTTAGTAATAATAATAATAATAATAATAATAATAATAATAATAATAATAATGGTATTTGTTAAGCGCTTACTATGTGCAAAGCACTGTTCTAAGAGCTGGGAGGGTACAAGGTGATCAGGTTGTCCCACGGGGGGCTCACAGTTTTAATCCCCATTTTACAGATGAGGGAACTGAGGCACAGGGAAGTTAAGTGACTTGCCCAAAGTCACACAGCTGACAGTTGGCAGAGCTGGGATTTGAACCCATGACCTCTGACTACAAAGCCCGGGCTCTTTCCACTGAGCCATGCAAATCTTGTACAGGGTTTGGCACATAGTAAGCCCTTAATAAAAACCACTGATTATTATTATTATCATTACATTTCTGTGTGCCAAGCACTGAACCAATCAATCACATTTATTGAGAACTTACTGTGTGCAGAGCACTGTACTAAGCGCTTGGGAAGTACAAGTTGGCAACATATAGAGACAGTCCCTACCCAACAGTGGGCTCAGCCCTGGGGTAGGTATAAAATAAGCAGGCTGGACACTGTTCTTGTGTTCCACATGTAACTCACAGTCTCAGTTAAATTTGTAAGGTCTCCGTTCAATCAGCCAATGGTATTTATTAAGTGCTTGGGAAAATACAACAGATTTAGTAATAATAATAATAATGATGATGGCATTTGTTAAGCGACTGCTATGTGTGAGGCACTGTACTAAGCACTGGGGTAGATACAAGCAAACAGGGTTGGACACAGTCCCTGTCCCACGTGGGGCTCACAGTCTCAATCCGCATTTTACAGATGAGACCACTGAGGCACAGAGATGTGAAGCGACTCGCCCAAGGTTACAAAGCAGGAAAGTGGCGGAGCCGGGATGAGAACCACAAGGCTCTAGCTGGGCTCTAGGTACAAGGATCTTACAGACTACAGGGGAATTCCTTTGGAGGGGATCCCTTGAGGGGGGAATTGTACTAAGCACCATGTCTTAGGCAAAATAGGCACTTTTTTATGGTACTTATTTAGCACTTACTCTGTGGCAGGCACTGTACAAAGTGCTGGAATAGAAGCCCGCCATCTAAAACTGGAATAAAGCCCACCATCTAAAACTCAATATGTCATTCATTCATTCATTCAATTGTACTTATTCATTCATTCAATCGTATTTATTGAGCGCTTACTGTGTGCAGAGCACTGGACTAAGCGCTTGGGAAGTACAAGTTGGCAACATTTAGAGACGGTCCCTACCCAACAGCGGGCTCACAGTCTAGAAGCGGGAGACAGACTGAACTCATCGTCCCTCCCATTTCATTCATTCAATCGTATTTATTGAGCACTTACTGTGTGCAGAGAACTGTACTAAACGCTTGAGAAGTACAAGTTTGCAACAAATAGAGACAGTCCCTACTCAACAGTGGGCTCACAGTCTACAGTAGCTAGCAGGGAATTTGCCTCCAAAATCTGCCCTGCGTGCCCAGTATTTTTGGAGCCAACTTTCACTACCATAATAACCTTATAATAATAATAATAATAATAATAATAATAATAATAATAACAATAACAATAATAATAATAATAATAACAATAATAATAATAATAATGGCATTTGTTAAGTGCTTACTATGCATGAAGCACTGTTCAAAGCGCTGGGGGGGATACGAGGTCATCAGGTTGTCCCACGTGGGGCTCACAGTCTTAATCCCCATTTTACAGATGAGGTAACAGGCTCAGAAGTTAAGTGACTTGCCCAAAGTCACACAGCAGACATGTGGAGGAGCCGGGATTAGAACCCATGACCTCTGACTCCCAAGCCCACGCTCTTTCCACTGAGCCATGCAAATCCCCAACATTTTTTAATGAAAAAAAATCCCCAAACATCACTAAATTGAATATACTCTTTTCCTTCCAAGTAGAATACATAATTGGATGCTTAGCAGTATGAAAGATGATGTCCTCTTTCAGACTCAGATATGAAAAAGGCAATGCAGACACAGTTGGGCTAGATAGCTTACACCCTGGAGGAGTCAGTAGAGCAAGAGAAAATTTCTTCATCGATGGGATTGCTTGTCCTGGATCTAAATGACAGCCAACTCAACCCAGCGCTTAGAACAGTGTTTCACACATAGTAAGCGCTTAAAAAATGCCATCATCATCATCCACAGAAATAAAATCTCGCCATCAGTAAAACCATTTTTGAATGAGGAGAGAAATTGGGCGAAAGATTGGGGGGGGCGGGCGAAAGAGAAAGAAAAGAAGTGGTGATGTTGTTTACTTAGTAATGCTGAAATGCAGTGTCATCAATCGTATTGAGCGCTTACTATGTGCAGAGCACTGTACTAAGCGCTTGGGTAGTACAAATTGGCAACATATAGAGACAGTCCCTACCCAACAGTGGGCTCACAGTCTAAAAGTCTAAAAGTGTCGGATGGGAAGTTTATTTTGTTTTTGGAAGAAATATTGGAGAGGGCCAGTTCTCAGGGACTATATACTATATGAGACACAGTTTCATCAGTTGGCTGCCACATCTATTAGTGGATTTTTTTTTGTTTCAAAGCAATTCCTAAAGGAATGGGACCAACTTCCTCCATTTCCTCCTCCTAAACATCACACTCCTCCAAGAGGCCTTCCTAGAGTATGCCCTTTATTCCCCCTATCTGCCCTTCCTCCTGCATTAACTATGAACTTGTCTGGGTACCCACAGTAATTAGGTAAATATTTCATTCATTCATTCAATCGTACTTATTACGCGCTTACTGTGTGCAGAGCACTGTACTAAGCGCTTGGGAAGTACAAGTTGGCAACATATAAAGACGGTCCCTGCCCAAAAACTGGCTCACAGTCTAGAAGGGGGAGACAACAGTCTAGAATATACTTTGCTATTTCCCTGAACTGTAATTTATTTTAATGTCTGTCTTCCCCTGTAGATTGTTGGCTCCTTGTGATAGTAAATTTCCAAAGTGCTCAGCACAGTGCTCTGCACATAGTAAGCACTCAGTAAATACCACAAATGACTGACTTCCCCACCACCCCACAGCACTTCGGTATATATCTTAAAACTATATACTATAAATTACCTATTTATTCATATGAATGTCTGTCTCCTCTAGACCGTAAGCTAGGGAGGAAGGAGGAATGTGCCTCTTAATTTTGTTGAATTGTAATAATCATAATAATAATGATAGCATTTATTAAGCACTTACTATGTGCAAAGCACTGTTCTAAGCGCTGGGGAGGTTACAAGGTGATCAGGTTGTTCCACGGGGGGCTCACAGTCTTAATCCCTATTTTACAGATGAGGTAACTGAGGCCCAGAGAAGTGAAGGGACTTGCCCCAAGTCACACAGCAGACAATTGGCGGAGCCAGGATTTGAAGCCATGACCTCTGACTCCAAAACCCGGGCTCTTTCCACTGAGCCACGCTGCTTCTCCCAAGTACTTAGTACAGTGCTCTGCACATAGTGAGAGCTCAATAAATAGGACTGATTGATTTCCCTATCAGAGATGCTGGAAGGGTGGAACTCTCCATGTGAATGCACAGGATTTTTCAAGAGAGGCAGACAAGGAATTGTTTCAGTCAATCAATCAATCGTATTTATTGAGCGCTTACTGTGTGCACAGCACTGTACTAAGCGCTTGGGAAGTACAAGTTGGCAACATATAGAGACAGTCCCTACCCAACAGTGGGCTCACAGTTGACCACAACCAGCCCCCGGGGCTAAAACAGTTTATGCATCCTTCTAAAGTGGGTTAAACTTGATAGATAAATGACCAGGAGTATTCATTCGTTTAATCATTTATTGAGCGCTTACTGTGTGCAGAGCACTGTACTAAGCGCTTGGGAAGGAAAAGTCGGCAACATATAGAGACGGTCCCTACCCAACAACGGGCTCACAGTCTAGAAGGGGGAGACAGACGACAAAACAAAACATGTGGACAGGTGTCAAGTCGTCGGAACAAATAGAATTAAATCTAAGATGCACATCGTTAACAAAATAAATAGAATAGTAAATATGTACAAGTTAAATAGAGTAGTAAATCTGTACAAATATATACAAGTGCTGTGGGGAGGGGAAGGAGGTGGGGCAGATGGGGGGATGGGGAGGAGGAGAGGAAAAAGGGGGTTCAGTGTGGGAAGGCCTCCTGGAGGAGGTGAGCTCTCAGTAGGGCTTTGAAGGGAGGAAGAGAGTTAGCTTGGTGGGTGTGTGGAGGGTGGGCATTCCAGGCCAGGGGAAAGACGTGGTCCGGAGAAGAAAAATCCTCACACTGCAGCGGGAATGGCCTTAGCCGGTTGTGGGCAGGGATTGTCTCCATTGCTGAATTGTACTTCCCAAGCGCTTAGTACAGTGCTCTGCACACAGTAAGCGCTCA
The DNA here is from genome assembly GCF_015852505.1 of Tachyglossus aculeatus. Lineage (NCBI taxonomy): Eukaryota > Metazoa > Chordata > Mammalia > Monotremata > Tachyglossidae > Tachyglossus > Tachyglossus aculeatus. Next base: position 19,610,890 of record NC_052101.1, on the reverse strand, counting down.
ACAAATACGACAATGAATGAATGACTCTGTTAAGCACTGACACTGTACTAAACACTGGGATAGGTACAAGATAATCAGGTGGAACACAGTCCCTGTCCCACATGGAGCTCACCGTCTTAAACCACATTTTACAGATGAGGTAACTGAGGCACAGAAGTGACCTGCCCAGGTTCACACAATCAATTAATCAATCGCCTGTTTTCTAGTTTTGCTGTCGGTCTCCCCACGTCTAGACTGTGAGCCCATTGTTGGGGAGGGATTGTCTCTGTTGCTGAATTGTACTTTCCAAGCACTTAGTCCAGTGCTCTGCACAACGTAAGTGCTCGATAAATACGATTGAATAATAATAAGAATAGCATTTATTAAGTGCATACTATGTGCAAAGCACTGTTCTAAGCGCTGGGGAGGTTACAAGGTGATCAGGTTGTCCTATGAGGGGCTCACAGTCTTAACTCCCATTTTACAGATGAGGGAACTGAGGCACAGAGAAGTTTAGTGACTTGCCCAAAGACACACAGTTGACAAGTGGCGGAGCCGGGGTTTGAACCCGTGACCTCTAACTCAAAAGCCCGATTGAATGAATACGATTGAATAAATTCGATTTTAAGCTCTTGGTAAAATACAGTACCATAGGACTATCCCAACCCACAAGAAGCTTACAGTCCAGCTGAAGTGGAAGGGCCAGGATTCGAACCCAGGCCCTTCTGACTCCCAGCCTTGTTCGTTCCACTAGGCCATGCTGCTTCACTAGGCCTAAACTGGAAACGATCCTCTGGCCAGGCTGAGGTAAAATGAATAAGAACTGTGCTCCAGCGCTTGGATTAGTGGTTGGCACATACTAAGGGCTTAATCAATCAATCAATCAATCAATCACATTTATTGAGCGTTTACTGTGTGCAGAGCACTGTACTAAGCACTTGGGAAGTACAAATACCATTACTAATTGATTAATCGGACTGCCTATTCATTCAATCGTATTTATTGAGCACTTGCTGTGTGCAGAGAACTGTACTAAGTGCTTGGAAAGTACAATTCGGCAACAAATAGAGACAATCTCTTCCCAACAATGGGCTCACACTCTAGAAGGGGGGAGACGGGTAACAAAACAAAACAAGTAAACAGGCATCAACAGCATCAATATAAATAAATATAATTACAGATATATATGCATCATTAATAAAATAAATAGAATAATAAATATGTACATTTTTACACATTTTACATACATAAATATGTATGTACTTGTATACACAAGTGATGTGGGGTGGGGCGGGGGTAGAGCAGAGGGAAGGTGTCGGGGCGATGGGGACGGGAGGAGGAGCAAAGTGGGGGGGCTTCTGAACCACGAAGGGGCTCTGGCTATTTCTGGTCTTTCTTAATGTCTCTATATGTTGCCAACTTGTACTTCCCAAGTGCTTAGTACAGTGCTCTGCACACAGTAAGCGCTCAATAAATACAATTGATTGATTGATTAATCCCAGTGCATTTTTTTTTGCCAAAGCTAACCCATAGCTAACCCACAGCACCTGTATACATGTATGTATGTTTGTATGTATTTATTACTCCATTTATTTATTTATTTTATTTGTACATATTTATTCTATTTATTTTATTTTGTTCTCTGTCTCCCCCTTCTAGACTGTGAGCCCACTGTTGGGTAGGGACCATCTCTATATGTTGCCAACTTGTACTTCCCAAGCGCTTAGTACAGTGCTCTGCACCCAGTAAGTGCTCAATAAATACGATTGAATGAATGAATGAATGAACCCATACAGCCAGATTCCACTATTAGCAGGTAGACTCTGCCTCTCTGAATCATTTATGTTGAATGTGCAGTTCTCCACTTGTTAGCCTATGAACTCTCATCCATCCATCAGTCAATCAATCAATCGTATTTATTGAGCGCTTACTGTGTGCAGAGCACTGTACTAAGCGCTTGGGAAGTACAAGTTGGCAACATATAGAGCCGGTCCCTGTCCAACAGCGGGCTCACAGTCTAGAAGGGATTGTGTACACTGCCACTTAGTACAGTGCCTGGCACCTTTTAGACTGTGAGCCCACTGTTGGGTAGGGACCGTCTCTATATGTTGCCAACTTGTACTTCCCAAGCGCTTAGTACAGTGCTCTGCACCCAGTAAGCGCTCAATAAATACGATTGATGATATGTTGCCAACTTGTACTTCCCAAGCGCTTAGTACAGTGCTCTGCACCCAGTAAGCGCTCAATAAATACGATTGATGATGATGATACGTTGCCAACTTGTACTTCCCAAGCGCTTAGTACAGTGCTCTGCACACAGTAAGCGCTCAGTAAATACGATTGATGATGATGATATAGTAAGGACCTAACAAATACCATCATCATTATTATTATTATTATTATTATTATTAAATTACCCCAGTGCTTAGAACGGGGCTTGACACATAGTAAGCACTTAAATACCATTTTTAAAAAAAGTAAGCCACAGTCTGAGTCCTCGGGGCCCTCCCAAGTCTAATCTTCCTGCACCCCGCACCCACCCTAAGGCTCCAGTGTTAATATGGCACAGCTCCTCTGCTGTGTACATAACAATGTCCCAACGACTGCTCTGATCACCTCTCATTCCAAACCAGCCCAACCATCAGGGCGACTGACTGGTTCCCGGGGGCTTGAAAGTAAAAACAAGATGACTAACTACCGTGCTACTAATTCTTCAACTTGGTCAAAGGGCAACAGAGAAAATGCTGAAGGCTATAGGTCACAGGCTGTGAAAGCCTTCTCTTCACATTCCCCCTCTGCAGCCCCAAAGCCACCCCACTGAGAACTGCTATTATTTAATAGCTTGGTAGAAAATAAGCAGTAGTACTTGAGGTCATCATATCACACAGGTCTGCCTACCCGGGGCCAATGATTCCCTTCCAGTAATAAATAAATTAAATTAATGGTATTTTAAGATTTAGCTATGAGAAGCAGTGTTGCTCAGTGGAAAGAGCCTGGGATTTGGAGTCAGAGGTCATGGGTTCAAATCACGTTGTCAGCGGTGTGACTTGGGGCAAATCACTTCTCTGTGCCTCAGTTCCCTCAACTGTAAAATGGGGATGAAGACTGTAAGCCCCACATCATCATCATCATCATCAATCGTATTTATTGAGCGCTTACTGTGTGCAGAGCACTGTACTAAGCGCTTGGGAAGTACAAATTGGCAACATCTAGAGACAGTCCCTACCCAACAGTGGGCTACACGGGACAACCTGATCACCTTGTGACCTCCCCAGCACTTAGAACAGTGCTTTGCCCATAGTAAGTGCTTAATAAATCATCAATCGTATTTATTGAGCACGTACTATGTGCAGAGCACTGTACTAAGCGCTTGGGAAGTACAAATTGGCAACATATAGAGACAGTCCCTACCCAACAGTGGGCTACATGGGACAACCTGATCACCTTGTGACCTCCCCAGTGCTTAGAACAGTGCTTTGCCCATAGTAAGCGCTTAATAAATGCCATTATTATTATTATTATTATTATTATTATTAAGCACTTTGTTCTGCTGGGATTGATTGATTGATTGATTGATTGGGATACAAGCTAATCAGGTTGGACAGAGTCCATGTCCCACATGGGGCTCACAGTATTCATCCCCATTTTACAGATGAGGGAACTGAGGCACAGAGAAGCAGCATGGCATAATGGATAGAGCATGGGCCAGCAGGATGATGATGATGATGATGGTATGTGTTAAGCACTTAATATGTCCCAAACATTGTTCATTCATTCATTCAATAGTATTTGAGCGTTTGCTGTGTGAAGAGCACTGTACTAAGTGCTTCTAACCACTGGGGTAGATACAAGGTAATCAAGTTGCCCCACATGGGGCTCACAGTCTTAATCCCCATTTTACAGATGAGGGAACTGAGGCCCAGAGAAGTGACTTGCCCAAAGTCACACAGCTCATAAGTGGCAGAGTCAGGATTAGAACCCACGACCTCTGACTCCCAAGCCCGGGCTCTTTCCACTAAGCCATGCTACTTCTCTGTGTGAGCTCTGTGTGACCTTGGGCAAGTCACTTCACGTCTCTGTGCCTCAGTTACTTCATCTGTAAAGTGGGGGTTAACACTGTGAGCCCCATGTGGGACACGGGCTGTGTTCAACCTCGTTAGCTTTTATCTACCCCAGCACTTAGTTCAGTGCCTGGCACATAGTAATAATAATAATAATGGCAATTATTAAGCGCTTACTATGTGCCAAGCACAGTTCTAAGCGCTGGGGAGTTACAAGGCAATCAGGTTGTCCCACGGGGAGCTCATAGTCTTCATCCCCATTTTACAGAGGAGGGAACTGAGGCCCAGAGAAGTGAAGGGACTTGCCCCAAGTCACACAGCAGACAATTGGCTGAGCTAACAGACGTGTTCCCTGCCCACAAGGAGCTAACAGTCTAGTCTACGATAATAATTGTTAACGAGGCTTACAGTGCTAGCAGCTTCTTAATAATAATGATAATAATAATGAAAGCATTTATTAAGTGCTTACTATGTGAAAAGCACTGTTCCAAGCGCTGGGGAGGTTACAAGGTGATCAGGTTGTCCCACGGTGGGGCTCGAGCCCGGGCTTTGGAGTCAGAGGTCATGGGTTCAAATCCCAGCTCTGCCAATTGCCAGCTGTGTGACTTTGGGCAAGTCACTTAACTTCTCTGGGCCTCAGTTACCTCCTCTGTAAAATGGGGATGAAGACTGTGAGCCCCCCGCGGGACAACCTGATCAGCTTGTAACCTCTCCAGCGCTTAGAACAGTGCTTTGCACATAGTAAGTGCTTAGTAAATGCTATTATGGTCCCCCGTGGGACAACCTGATCACCTTGTAACCTCTCCAGCGCTTAGAACAGTGCTTTGCACATAGTAAGTGCTTAATAAATGCTATTATCATTATTATTATTATTATTATTGTTCATCCCCGTTTCCCAGATGAGGTAACTGAGGCCCAGAGAAGTGAAGTGACTGAATGATATTAGGCAATCAACAAATACCAGTGCAAAAAAAAAAAGGATAGCATAGAACACTACCCTAGAAAGAGTAGGACAGTCATTTTCCTATGGAAGTTGGATCCTTTATGGTACTTTTCATTTCATTTGTTTCATTTCAGAAACAAAAGTAAAAATCTGTGAAGAATGCATCCTTCAATCCCAAGAGCCATGGGGCAGGGTGGTGGCATGTTGTTTATCCACAAAGCCATCAATCCCTCCTGCTTACATCAAAAAGGAAACCAAACACTTGGGACAGTACAATAGATTGAACAGACAAGATCCCTCCCCTCAAGGAGTATACAATCTAGGGTGGGATCGGATGCTGAAATAAATTACAGATAGGAGGAAATACTAGAGAAGTACTACAGGGAGGGATAGCAGTACCTAAAGTGCTTAGACGGCAGGCAAATGACTCAGTGGAAAGAGCCCGGGCTTTGGAGTCAGAGGTCATGGGTTCAAATCCCGGCTCCACCACATGTCTGCTGTGTGACCTTGGGCAAGTCACTTAACTTCTCTGAGCCTCAGTTACCTCATCTGTAAAAAGGAGATTAAGACTGTGAGCCCCACGTGGGACAACTTGATCACCTTGTATCCCCCCCAGAGCTTAGAACAGTGCTCTGCACATAGTAAGCGCTTAATCAATCAATCAATCGTATTTATTGAGCGCTTACTGTGTGCAGAGCACTGTACTAAGCGCTTGGGAAGTACAAGTTGGCAACATATAGAGACAGTCCCTACCCAACAGTGGGCTCACAGTCTAAAAATGCCATCATTATTATTATATTATTATTAAGTAGAAATAGGGGGGATACAGGGTGGGGAGATGAGAAATTAATTCATCAAGGAAGATCCGGAGACTATGAAGATGGAGAGAAGGTGGTCTGTCAGATGGGAAGAGCCCGGGCTTTGGAGTCAGAGGTCATGGGTTCAAATCCTGGCTCCGCCAAGTGTCAGCTGTGTGACTCTGGGCAAGTCACTTCTCCGTGCCTCAGTTACCTCATCTTGAAAATGGGGATGAAGACTGTGAGCCCCCCGTGGGACAACCTGATCACTTTGCAACCTTCCCAGCGCTTAGAGCAGGGCTTTGCACATAGTAAGCACTTAATAAATGCCATTATTATTATTATTATGGGAAGGGGGAAGGTTTTCCAGGCAGAAGGGGGAAGATTGAGCGAGAGGTCAACGGTGAGACAGATGAGAAAGAGGCACAGTGCGGAGGCTGGCTTGAAAGGGGGTGAAAAGTGTAAACTGAGGTGCGGTGGGAGAGAAGCGAGGATAAGTAGGAGGGAGAGAACTGATTCGGTGCTTAAAGTCGATGGTCAGGAGTTTCAGCTCCATACAGTGAGGAAGGGGTAATCGATGGGGGGATTCTGTGGTGTGAGGAATAGAAAAATCAATCACTGAACCGTAGTAACCAAGCACCTGCTCTCTGCGGAGCACTGCGCTAGGATTTGCAGAGTATGTGAAAGTAAAATCACCATCCCTGCCCTTGAGCAGCTTACAATCTAGAGCTGTCTGCCACTCCCATTCCTCAGTCATCATCATCATCAGTCGTATTTATTGAGCGCTTACTGTGTGCAGAGCACTATACTAAGCGCTTGGGAAGTACAAGTTGGCAACATACAGGGACAGTCCCTACCCAACAGTGGGCTCACAGTCTAAAAGGGGGAGACGGAGAACAAAACCAAACATAGAGAAGCTGCGTGGCTCAGTGGAAAAGAGCCCGGGCTTTGGAATCAGAGGTCATGGGTTCAAATCCCGGCTCTGCCAATTGTCAGCTGTGTGACCTTGGGCAAGTCACTTCACTTCTCTGAGCCTCAGTTACCTCATCTGTAAAATGGGGATTGACTGTGAGCCCCACGTGGGGCAACTTGATCATGTTATATCCCCCCAGCGCTTAGAACAGTGCTTTGCACATAGTAAGTGCTTAACAAATGCCATCATTATTATTATTATTATTACTAAGAAAATAAAATAAATAGAATAGATATGTACAAGTAAAATAAATAAATAGAGTAACAAATATGTACAAACATATATACAGTCCCCCTCTTTTGAAGAGACAGTCAGGAGGACTCCAGCAAACACAGCTGGGAAAATCTTTTGGCTTCCACCAAAGTGCTGCACAGGCCTCCCTAAATAAAGGCTGGGTTCCAGCACTCCAACTAAGCGGCTACTGCTTGAATGCCCTGTTTTGGGAACAACCCTTTATCTCTAATTGTTTGTTTGGGCTGAGATTTGTATTCACATGACATTTTTTCTCTAAGGAACTCAAAGCACTGTGTAATCATTAACCCTTTGCCCGCTGTTGGGTAGGGATTGTCTCTATCTGTGGCCAAATTATACTTTCCAAGCGCTTAGTACAGTGCTCTGCAAACAGTAAGCGCTCAATAAGAGAAGCAGTGTGGCTCCGTGGAAAAGAGCCCGGGCTTTGGAGTCGGAGGTCATGGGTTCAAATTCCGGCTCCGCCAATTGTCAGCTGGGTGACTTTGGGCAGGTCACTCCTCTGCGCCTCAGTTCCCTCATCTGTAAAATGGGGATGAAGACTGTGAGCCCCCCGTGGGACAACCTGATCACCTTGTAACCTCCCCAGCGCTTAGGACAGTGCTTTGCACATAGTAAGTGCTTAATAAAATGCCATTATTATTATTATTATCATTATTATTAAATACGATTGAATGAATGAATGAATGGTTTGGCAGAGGCAGAACTGAACAGGATAGGGGGAACAGGATTTCTAAAAGAAACATGGTGATGATGCTGATGATAATGATAAGCTCAATGTGGGCAGAGAATGGCTCTGTTTATTGTTATACTGTACTCTCCTAAGCTTTGTACAGTGCTTTGAACACAGTAAGCACTCAAATCAAAAAGTACAACTGAGTGAATGAATGATAATAATGGTATAAGGAAAGCATTTTCCCTTCTGTGTTCTACTTGGAAAAATGGGGGTTTGAGAAGGCTTCCCAAGCGCTTAGTACAGTGCTCTGCACACATTAGGTGCTCAATAAATACAACTGAATGAATGAAAGGGAAGTCACTTGCCCAATATCGCCCACACAGTACTACATTGGTGACCGAGCCAAAACCGGGGCCCAAGAACAGTGCTTGGCACATAGAAAGCCCTTAACAAATAACATCATTATTATCCATGGTGAAAAATGTCCAAAGTCCCCCCCTCTCCAACAATCCCAACAGTCATTTTGACTAACCTGGATTATAGCACGTTAATTTACCCTCAAGAGAAATAAAACCAGTGTTAACCCAAATGGCCTAGAAATGAGTTTATTTCCTTCCACCTCCTTAGTAATCTGAACTGGCTCATTCTCATGTCAACTGAAGATTTTTTCATTTTTATTAATGAAAAGTTCAGATGGACAACACAGACTTGCCAAAGAAGTAACTTTAAGGTCCTATACAAGGGCAAGTTAATCATCTAGTAATAATAATAGTAATAATGGCATTTGTTAAGCGCTTACTACGTGCAAAGCACTGTTCAAAGCGCTGGGGAGGATACAAGGTGATCAGGTTGTCCCACGTGGGGCTCACAGTCTTCATCCCCATTTTACAGATGAGGTAACTGAGGCACAGAGAAGTTAAGTGACTAGCCCAAAGTCACACAGCTGACAAATGGCAGAGTCAGAATTTGAACCCACAATCTCTGGCTCCCAAGCCTGGGCTCTTTCCACTGAGCCACGCTGCCCAGTCATCCCCCTGATGAGGAAACCAGAGGCCACCTTCTAACCATCAGTCAATGGCATTTATTGAGAATTTGCTGTGTACAGAGCACTGTACTAAGCACCTGGGAGAGTACAATAACAACAGAGCAAGGAAACACCTGAACACAAAGAGCTTACAGTCTAGAGGAGGAGCTTACAAAATCAGAAGGGCCTGAGTTCTAATCCCAGCTCCACCCCTTGTCTGCTCTGGGACCCTGGGCAAGTCGCATCACTTCTCTGGGCCTCAGTTACCTCATCTGTAAAATAGGTATTCAGACTGTGAGCCTCACGTGGGCCACAGACTGTGCGCAACCTGATTTGCTTGTATCCTCCCCAGCACTTAGAACTCTGCCTGGCACATAGTAAGTGTTTAACAAATACCACCATCATTATTATTATAAGACACAAACAGCAGTAAATTGGACAAGTCTGAGCATTTCTCTGTGCCTCTTAGTGCTCACTAAATTCATTCATTCAATCGTATTTATTGAGTGCTTACTGTGTGCAGAGCTAAACGCTTGGGAAGTACAAGTCGGCAACATATAGAAACGGTCCCTACCCAACAATGGGCTCACAATCTAGACGGGGGAGACAGATAACAAAACAAAACACATACACGGGTGTCAAAACCGTCAGAATAAATAGAATTATAGCTATATGCACATCATTAGTAAAATAAATAGAGTAGTAAATATGCACAAGTAAAATAAATAGAGTAATAAATCTGTACAAATATATACAAGTGCTGTGGGGAGGGGAAGGCGGTAGGGCGGAGGTGAGCGGGTGATGGGGAGGAGGAGAGGAAAAAGGGGGTTCAGTGTGGGAAGGCCTCCTGGAGGAGGTGAGCTCTCAGTAAAGCTTTGAAGGGAGGAAGAGAGCTAGCATGGTGGATGTGTGGAGGGAGGGCATTCCAGGCCAGGGGAAGGACGTGGGCCGGGGGTCGACGATGGAACAGGTGAGAATGAGGCCCAGTGAGGAGGTTAGCGGCGGCAGAGGAGTGGAGGGTACGGGCTGGGCTGGAGAAGGACAGAAGGGAGGTGAGGGAGGAGGGGGCGAGGGGATGGACAGCCTTGAAGCCGAGAGCGAGGAGTTTTTGCTTGACTGGTAGGTTGACAGGCAACCACTAGATATTTCTGAGGAGGGGAGTGACATGAATAACACCGACTGACTGATTGAGTACAATTTCCAAGTGCTGTGTGGCCCCAGGGCAGTCCCCCCAATTCCATCTTTCCTCTTCCTTTCCCTGTCCCCTTCTTAACTGTCCTTCCTCTTTACTTCTCCGTCGAAGGTTTCGCCTCCGCAGCAGCCTGGCCTAATGGATAGAGCACGGGCCCGGGAGCCAGAAGGACCCGGGTTCTAATCCCGTCTCTGCCACTTACCTGCTGTGTGACCTTGAGCAAGTCACTTCACATCTCTCTGCTTCGGTTGCTTCATCCGTAAAATGAGGATCGAGGATTGTTGCTAACTTGTACTTTCCAAGCGCTTAGTACAGTGCTCTGCACACAGTAAGTGCTCAATAAATACGATTGATTGATTGATTGAGACTGTGAGCCCCGTGTGGGACAAGGACTGTGTCCAACCTGATTTCTTGTATCCACCCCAGCTTAGTACAGTGCCTGGCACATTGTAGGCGCTGAAGAAATACCATAGTTATTATTATTACTTCAGACCTAGTTGTGATGACAACTCTGTGCTGCTCCCTTGATAACAAGATCCTGGAGCCTGCCCTGAGGGTCACGAGGCTCCCGAGATGGCGGCAAGGATTGGAGGAAAGGCCCTGAGACGATAAGCCCAAAATGCAGACAGTCAATCTGTCAATGAGGGAGCTATTAAATTGGGATTACTGGGTCGGGACTTGAGGCTGAACTGATGATGGATCTTAAGATTTGTTTTTTTCCCCCTCACAAATTCGTTTGAAAAATGGAGACTGTGAAGGGATTTGGGGAAAGACCAGATATCTTCATATTCATCTAACAGAATCTAGAGATGCGGGGGGAGGAAGGAGAGGGGTCTCCATCTTCTCGATCCATAATAATAATAATAACGATGGCATTTATTAAGCGCTTACTATGTGCAAAGCACGGTTTTAAGCGCTGGGGAGGTTACAAGGTGATTGGGTTGTCCCACGGGGGGCTCACAGTCTTAATCCCCATTTTACAGATGAGGTAACGGGTGCAGAGAAGTTAAGTGACTTGCCCAAAGTCACACAGCTGAAGTGGCGGAGCCGGGATTTGAACCCCTGACCTCTGACTCCAAAGCCCGGGCTCTTTCCACTGAGCCACGCTGCTTCCCTACAATCCACCATTGATCCATCATTTCAAAGATTAATCAGGCAGTGACCCAGGGCCACAACAGGAGATAGTCCAGGGGAAAACACAATACAAAAGGCTTGGCGGACATGTTCCCTGACCATCATTATCATCAATCGTATTTATTGAGCGCTTACTATGTGCAGAGCACTGTACTAAGCGCTTGGGAAGTACAAATTGGCAACATATAGAGACAGTCCCTACCCAACAGTGGGCTCACAGTCTAAAAGGGGGAGACAGAGAACAAAGGTTACAGTCTAGCAGGGGAGAAAGACAATAAACTAAATGGTGGACATGTACACAAGGGCTGTGAGATTGAGGGTGGGATGAATGTCAAGTTCAGATCACTAAGCGTGACTCTGTGCCTTTTTCCCAGCACATACTGCACCAGAGACATGCCCAATATAATAATAATGGCATGTTAAGCGCGATGTGCCTAATGCTGTTCTAAGCACTGGGGTAGATACAAGGTAATCAGGTTGTCCCACGTGGGGCTCACAGTCTTCATCCCCATTTTACAGATGAGGGAACTTAACTTGTTAAGTGGCTTGCCTAAGGTCACACAGCAGACAAGTGGCAGAGCCGGGATTAGAACCCACGTCCTCTGACTCTCAAAGCCGGGCTCGTTCCCCTAAGCCACGCTGTCCAATGGACATATTTCCAGAGGGGAAGTGAGCCAGGAACAGAAGAGACGGGCTAAGGTTGACAGGGCCGTTTTAATAATAATGTTGGCATTTGTTAAGCGCTTACTATGTGCAAAGCACTGTTCTAAGCGCTTGGGGGGATACAAAGTGATCAGGTTGTCCCACATGGGGCTCACAGTCTTAATCCCCATTTCACAGATGAGGTAACGGAGGCTCAGAGAAGTTAAGTTTTCCATAGTAACATCGTTCAGAGAGTCGGCCCGGACCAGATTGTTGGCAGCATCCATCAGATGGGGTTTAGAAAGCTTCCTTTCCTCTAAACGATTTGATTCTGCCAAGCCATCCCAAGAAATAAATACAATCACAGGGTTGTCATGGAACGTAAATTTAAACTGAGTCCAAAGCCCTAATACTGATTCCCTTGGAGACGACTCTTATCCCCACTCCCCTTTTTTTAAAACAGTACTTGTTAAGCACTTGCTATGTGCCAGGAACTGTACTAAGCGCTGGGGAAGATAACGAGATGATCGGGTTGGACAGTCATCATTATCCCACCCGGAGTTCACGGTCTAAATCGGGGGAGAGAGGAGGTTTTAATCCCCATTTTGCAGATGAAGTAACTGAGGCACAGAGAAATTAAGTGATTTGCCCAATGTCGCGCAGCAGAAAAATGGCAGAGCCAGGATTTCTAGACTGTAAGCTTCTAGACTGTGAGCCCGTTGTTGGGTAGGGACCGTCTCTAGCTGTTGCCGACTTGTGATAATAATAATAATAATAATAATAATAATAATAATGACATTTATTAAGCACTTACTATGTGCAAAGCACTGTTCTAAGCACTGGGGAGAATACAAGGTGATCAGGTTGTCCCTCGAGGGGCTCACAGTCTTAATCCCCATTTTGCAGATAAGGTAACTGAGGCCCAGAGAAGTTAGGTGACCTGCCCAAAGTCACACAGCTGACAATTGACGGAGCCGGGACTTGAACCCATGACCTCTGACTCCAAAGCTCAGGCTCTTTCCACTGAGCCACGCTTGTACTTTCCAAGTGCTTAGTACAGTGCTCTGCACACACTAAGCGCTCAATTTGTCAGCACTTAGAACAGTGCTTTGCACGTAGTAAGCGCTTAATAAATGCCATTAAAAATGAATAAATAAATAAATAAATAAATACAATTGAATGAATGAATGAATTAGAACCCAGGTCCTCTGACTCCCAGCTCAGGCTCTATCAATCAATCAATCAATCACATTTATTGAGCGCTTACTGTGTGCAGAGCACTGTACTAAGCGCTTGGGAAGTACAAGTTGGCAACATATAGAGACAGTCCCTACCCAACAGTGGGCTCACAGTCTAAAAGGGGTAGACAGAGAACAAAACCAAACATACTAACAAAATAAAATAAATAGAATAGATATGTACAGGTAAAATAAATAGAGTAATAAATAAGTACAAACATATATACATATATACAGGTGCTGTGGGGAAGGGAAGGAGGTAAGATGGGGGGATGGAGAGGGGGACAAAGGGGAGAGTAAATAATGATGATGATGGCATTTGTTAAGTACTCACTCTGTGTTAAGCACTGCTCTAAGCACTGCGGTAGATACAAGTTAATCAGGTTGGTCAGGGCACAGTCCTTGTCCCACATGGGGCTCACGCTCTGAATCCCCATTTTACTGATGAAGTAATTGAGGCCCAGAGAAGTAAAGAACACCCCCACAAATTGGTCCCTTAAGTGTCATTATAGATAGGTTGTAGTCTAATATCTAATGAATCCCCAAGGGTGTTTGATACTATTCTCTAGGAAGGTGGCAGGAAAGAAGTTGTTAATGAATTCCCAAAAGATCATCCTCCCGAGGTATCCTGACTTACAGGAGGTCATTCATGATTTGAAAGCAGCTCAACACCAAGCACTTTATGAGGCCTACCAGGGTCAATATTTAAATGCCACACCGATAATAATAATAATAATAATAATAATAATAATAATAATAATAATAATGGCATTTGTTAAGCGCTTACTATGAGCAAAGCACTGTTTTAAGCGCTGGGGAGGTTACAAGGTGATTGGGTTGTCCCACGGGGGGCTCACAGTCTTAATCCCCATTTTACAAATGAGGTAACTGAGGCTCAGAGAAGTTAAGTGACTTGCCTAAGGTCACACAGCAGACATGTGGTGGAGCCGGGATTCGAACCCATGACATATGACTCCAAAGCCCGTGATTTTTCTACTGAGCCATGCTGCTGGCCGGAAGGCAGACCAAATTTCTGCCCGGATGCTCTTGTTGAAAGAACGCATTTGAAATCAACTTTAAAATAGAGTCTGTTTTAAGTGGGTCACCCTTCAGAAGAGGGAGTTCTAGCTTGGTACAGAACACTGGAGATTTACCTGCTGGCTATTCATTAAGCACTCTGGCGTGCAGGGTCTCGGACTGGGCTCTGAACCAAACGAGATGAAGAGAGGTTGCCCAAAAAGTGCTCACTGGATGTATTTGCCAAAGAGAAGCAGCATGGCCTGGTGGTATTACTCTATTTATTTATTTTACTTGTACATATCTATTTATTTTATTTTGTTAATATGTTTGGTTTGGTTCTCTCCCCCCTTCTAGACTGTGAGCCCACTGTTGGGTAGGGACCGTCTCTATATGTTGCCAACTTTTACTTCCCAAGCACTTAGTACAGTGCTCTGCACACAGTAAGCGCTCAATAAATACCATTGATTGATTGATTGATTGATTGATTGAGAGAGCACGGGCCTGAAGTCGGAAGGACCTGGGTTCTAATCCCAGCTCTGCCCCATGTCTGGTCTGTGACCCTGGGCAAACCCCTTCACTTCTCAGTTACCTCCTCTGTAAAAAAATGGAGATTAATCAATCAATCAATCAATCAATCAATCAATCGCATTTCTTGAGTGCTTACTGTGTGCAGAGCACTGTACTAAGCGCTTGGGAAGTACAAGTTGGCAACATATAGAGACAGTCCCTACCCAACAGTGGGCTCACAGTCTAGAAGATTAAGATTGTGAGCCCCATGCAGGACAGGAACGGTGTCTAAACTGATTAACCTCAATCTACCCCGGTGCTTTAGTAAGGTGCCTGGCACATAGTAAGCGCTTAATGGTATCATTAAAAAAAACAGTGATGATGATCCAGTGACAGGCTTGGCATTTAATAATGATAATAATAATGATGGCATTTGTGAAGTGCTTACTATGTGTAAAGCACTGTTCTAAGCGCTGGGGTAGATCCAAGGTAATCAGGTTGCCCCACGTGGGGCTCACAGTCTTCATCCCCATCTTACAGATGAGGTCACTGAGGCACAGAGAAGTGAAGTGACTTGCCCAAAGTCACACAGCTGACAAGAGGCGGAGCCGAGATTAGAACCCACGATCTCTGACTCCCAAGCCTGGGCTCTTTCAACTGAGCCAGGCAGAGCGCTGCATTTTGATCAGTCAATCCATTAATCATATTTACTGAGCATTTACTGTGTGCAGAGCACTGCACTAAGTGCTTTGTCTCCCCCCAAATATAACAGACTTGGTAGAAACGTAAACCTGTCCACAAGGGCCTTAGTCTAGAGGAACTGTTTTGACCTTTCTGACCAACCCAGGGAAAGCCTATCTCGCCACATCCTGCCTCTGGCCTGGAACGCCCTCCCTCCTTAAATCAATCAATCGCATTTATTGAGCGCTTACTGTGTGCAGAGCACTGTACTAAGCGCTTGGGAAGTACAGGTTGGCAACGTATAAATCCGACAGACAATGACTCTCCCTCCCTTCAAAGCCTCATTCAAGGCACATCTCCTCCAAGAGGCCTTCCCAGACTAAGCCCCCCTTTCCTCTTCTCCCATTCCCTTAATAATAATAAGGATGATGGTATTTGTTAAGCACTTACTATGTGCCAAGAACTGTTCTAAGCTCTGTGGAGGGGATACAAGGTGATCAGGTTGTCCCACGTGGGGCTCACAGTCTTAACCCCCGTTCGACAGATGAGGGAACTGAGGCACAGGGAAGTGACTTGCCCAAAGTCACACAAGCTGACGAGTGGCGGAACCGGGATTAGAACCCACGACCTCTGACTCCCAAGTCCGGGCTCTTTATGTTTGGTTTTGTTCTCCGTCTCCCCCTTTTAGACTGTGAGCCCACTGTTGGGTAGGGACTATCTCTATAGGTTGCCAACTTGTACTTCCCAAGCGCTTAGTACAGTGCTCTGCACACAGTAAGCGCTCAATAAATACGATTGATTGATTGATTGATTGCTGCTGCTTCTTCGCGTGTCCTGACTTGCTCCCTTTATTCTTCCCCGCCTCCCAGCCCACAGCACTCACGTACATATCTGTCATTCACTTATTTAGATTGGGGTCTGTCTCCCCACCTTTAGACTATAAGCTCGTTGTGGGCAGGGAATGTATCTGTTTACTGTTGTATTGTACTCTCCCAAGTGCTCTCTGCGTACAGTAAGTGCTCAATAAATAATAATAATAATAATAATGATGGCATTTGTTAAGCGCTTACTATGTGCAAAGCACTGTTCTAAGCGCTGGGGAGGAGACAAGGTGATCAGGTTGTCCCACTTGGGGGTCACAGTCTTAATCCCCATTTTACAGATGAGGCCCAGAGAAGTGAAGTGACTTGCCCAAAGTCACACAGCTGACAATTGGAGGAGCCGGGATTTGAACCCATAACCTCTGACTCCAAAGCCCGTGCTCTTTCCAATGAGCCACCAAATGAGACCCCCTGAATAAATACGACTACATGAATGAATGAATGAATGATCCCATCCTGATGAGGACAGAAGGCTGCAGGTCGGTCGCTTATCTCCCCACCCCAAACCCGGCCACCCGCCATCTCCCTTCCGGGGTCAGACAGAGGATTTCCAGCTTCAGAGCAATCACAGCTGTCGGCCCCGTGCCAGCCTGTGGACTGCTGGCTGGAGCTTCAAGCCCCGTGCCCCGATAGTTGGCACTGGAGCTTGGGCTCCGTCCTTCCACGTCTCACAAGCCCGCAACCTTGGGGTCATCCTCGACTCCGCTCTCTCATTCAACCCCTCACATCCAAGCCGTCACCAAAACCTGCCGGTCTCAGCTCCGCAACATTGCCAAGATCCGCCCTTTCCTCTCCATCCAAACCGCTACCCTGCTCATTCAAGCTCTCATCCTATCCCGTCTGGACTACTGCATCAGCCTTCTCTCTGATCTCCCATCCTCGTGTCTCTCTCCACTTCAATCCATACTTCATGCTGCTGCCCGGATTGTCTTTGTCCAGAAACGCTCCGGGCATGTTACTCCCCTCCTCAAAAATCTCCGGTGGCTACCAGTCAATCTGCGCATCAGGCAGAAACTCCTCACCCTGGGCTTCAAGGCTGTCCATCCCCTCACCCCCTCCTACCTCACCTCCCTTCTGTCCTTCTCCAGCCCAGCCCGCACCCTCCGCTCCTCTGCCGTTAATCTCCTCACCGTACCTCGTTCTCGCCTGTCCCGCCATCGACCCCCGGCCCACGTCATCCCCCGGGCCCTCATGCCCTCCCTCTGCCCATCCGCCAAGCTAGCTCTCTTCCTCCCTTCAAGGCCCTACTGAGAGCTCACCTCCTCCAGGAGGCCTTCCCAGACTGAGCCCCTTCCTTCCTCTCCCCCTCGTCCCCCTCTCCATCCCCCCATCTTACCTCCTTCCCTTCCCCACAGCACCTGTATATATGTATAAATGTTTGTGCATATTTATTACTCTATTTATTTATTTTACTTGTACATATCCTATTTATTTTATTTTGTTAGCATGTTTGGTTTTGTTCTCTGTCTCCCCCCTTTTACACTGTGAGCCCACTGTTGGGTAGGGACCGTCTCTATATGTTGCCAACTTGTACTTCCCAAGCACTTAGTACAGTGCTCTGCACACAGTAAGCGCTCAATAAATACGATTCATTGACTGATGGATTGATTCCACGCCCTGGCTGCCACTGACTGATGGGCCTTGAAGTTTCTTCGGCCCAGACAACACGGAAGGAAGCAGCCATTTCGGTCACCCCTCCTCCCGGCAGCTGTGGTCAACCAAACGACATTTCGGTTACCTGCTTCGAGCATGGCCTGTTCTGAAATCACCAGGTCTGGGCTCTATCACTTGTAACAACCACAATAATAATAATATGGCATCTATTAAGCACTCTCTATGTCCCAGGCACTGTACAAAGCACTGGGGTGGATATAAGCAGATCGGATTAGACACAGTCCCTGTCTCACGTGGGGCTCACAGTCTCAATCCCTATTTTACAGATGAGATAACTGAGGCACAGAAAAGTTAAGCGACTTGCCCAAAGTCACACACCTGACAAGTGGCGGAGCCGGGATTAGAACCCATGACCTCTGACTTCCAAGCGTGTGCTCTTATTGTGTGCAAAGCACTGTTCTAAGCACTGAAATAGATGAGATATCATTCAATCCTATTTATTGAGCACTTACTGTGTGCAGAGCACTATATTAAATGCTTGGTTAAGTACAATAGAGAAACAAACAGATGCAGTCCCTGCCCACAATAATAATAATAATAATGATGGCATTTATTAAGCGCTTACAATGTGCAAAGCACTGTTATAAGCACTGGGGAGGTTTCAAGGTGATCAGTTTGTCCCACGGGGGGCTCACAGTCTTCATCCCCATTTTACAGATGAGGTAACAGGCCTAGAGAAGTGAAGTGACTTGCCCAAAGTCACACAGCTGACAAGTGGCGGAGCCGGGATTAGAACCCATGACCTCTGACTTCTAAGCGTGTGCTCTTACTGTGTGCAAAGCACTGTTCTAAGCACTGAAATAGATGAGATCATCATTCAATCCTATTTATTGAGCACTTACTGTGTGCAGAGCACTATATTAAATGTTTGGTAAAGTACAATATAGAAACAAACAGATGCAGTCCCTGCCCACAATAATAATAATAATAATAATGATGGCATTTATTAAGGGCTTACTATGTGCAAAGCACTGTTATAAGCACTGGGGAGGTTTCAAGGTGATCAATTTGTCCCACAGGGGGCTCACAGTCTTCATCCCCATTTTACAGATGAGGTAGCAGGCCTAGAGAAGTGAAGTGACTTGCCCAAAGTCACACAGCTGACAAGTTGTGGAGCCGGGATTAGAACCCATGACCTCTGACTTCGAAACGTGTGCTCTTACAGTGGGCAAAGCAACTGTTCTAAGAACAGAAATAGATGAGATCATCATTCAATCCTATTTATTGAGCACTTACTGTGTGCAGAGCACTATATTAAACACTTGGTAGACTACAATAGAGC
The DNA here is from genome assembly GCF_015852505.1 of Tachyglossus aculeatus. Taxonomy (NCBI): domain Eukaryota; kingdom Metazoa; phylum Chordata; class Mammalia; order Monotremata; family Tachyglossidae; genus Tachyglossus; species Tachyglossus aculeatus. The sequence goes on along the minus strand of NC_052101.1, from coordinate 19,591,937 downwards.
AACAAACAGATGCAGTCCCTGCCCACAATAATGATAATAATAATAATAATAATGGCATTTATTAAGCGCTATGTGCAAAGCACTGTTCTAAGCATTGGGGAGGTTTCAAGGTGATCAGGTTGTCCCACGGGGGGCTCACAGTCTTCATCCCCATTTTACAGATGAGGGAACTGAGGCCCGGAGAAGTGAAGCGACTTGCCCAAAGTCACCCAGCTGACCAGTGGCGGAGCCGGGATTTGAACCTATGACCTCTGACTCCAAAGCCCAGGCTTTTTCCACTGAGCCACGCTGCTTCTCTAACAAGTTGACAGTCTCAGGTTGGACACAGTCTGCCCTATCATAATCCCCATTTTAGAGATGAGGAAACCGAGGCCCAAAGAAGTGAATTGACTTGCCCAAGGTCCCACAGCACACAGAATAATAATAATTAAGCACTTACTAAGTGCCAAGCACTGTTGTAAGCGTTGAAATGTGACGGCCAGGATTAGAACCTAGGTCCTTCTAACTCTCAGGCCCATGCTCTAAACCACGCTGCTTCTCATCATCAATCGTATTTACTGAGTGCTTCCTGTGTGCAGAGCACTGTACTAAGCGCTTGGGAAGTACAAACTGGCAACATATAGAGACGGTCCCTGCCCAACAGTGGGCTCACACTCTAAAAGGGGGAGACAGAGAACAAAACCGAACATAGGAACAAAATAAAATAAATAGAATAGATAGGTACAAGTAAACGTTCTCAACAGAGCGCTCCACAAACGCCATAATTATCATCATTATTACTATCATTGTTGTTGTTATTCTCATTAGCAGGCGGCAAGGAAGTGGCGGCACTGAACGCGGAAAATACTGGGTGGAAAGAGCCACCCTCGTAACGGCAATGATAAAATAATTAATAACTGCAACCGCTTCCGGCCTCTCCCGGACCTGCTATTTTCTGCGACTGCCTGCCCCATGGGGGGTGGAAGAGAAGCAGGCCTGATGGAAGGAACTTTTTTTTATCCTTCAGGGAGGAAAGGTGCTGCCCCAAAATATTCCCTCAGCCTGCACCTCCTTCCAATGATTCACAAAGGTGTTGCCCTGATTAATAAAAGCTATGCCTGGAGGAGATGCCCGCAAAAGAGTGGGATGGAAAGACACGGAAAATCGGAAGCCTCCGGCTAAACCAGCCGAGCCCAACGCCTTGGGAAAGGTCGATTGGCCTGATGACGGCATCCACTCTACGGATGGCATTCATTAAGCACTTGCTACGTGCAAAGCACTGTTCTAAGCACTGGGGAGGTTTCAAGGTGATCGGTTTGTCCCACGGGGGGCTCACAGTCTTCATCCCCATTTTACAGATGAGGTACCAGGCCCAGAGAAGTGAAGTGACTTGCCCAAAGTCACACAGCTGACAAGTGGTGGAGCCGGGATTAGAACCCATGACCTCTGACTTCTACGCGTGTGCTCTTACTGTGTGCAGAGCACTGTTCTAAGCACTGAAATAGATGAGATCATCATTCAATCCTATTTATTGAGCACTTATAATAATATATATTATTATAATATATAATAGTATAATAATAATATATAATAATAACGATATAATATTAATACAATATTAACAATATTATATATAATAATAATTGTATAATAATATATAATAGTAATAATATATAATAATAATAATAATAATAATAATGGCATTTATTGAGCACTTCCTATGAGCAAAGCACTGTTCTAAGCGCTGGGGAGGTTACAAGGTAATCAGACTGCCCCACGGGGAGCTCACAGCCTTAATCCTCATTTTACAGATGAGGGAACTGAGGCCCAGAGAAGTGAAGTGGCTGGCCCAAAGTCACACAGCTGACAATTGGTGGAGCCAGAATTTGAACCCATGACCTCTGACTCCAAAGCCCAGGCTCTTTTCCACTGAGCCACGCTGCTTCTCAACGCTTGGTAGAATATGCTATTAAACACTTGGTAGAATACAATAGAGCAACAAACAGATGCAGTCCCTGCCCACAATAATAATAATAATAATAATAATAATAATAATAATGATGGCAAAACGGTGGGGACGATCCCAGTCAGTCAATTAATCGTATGTACTGAGCGTTCACCGTGAGCGGAGCACTGAACTGAGCGCTTGAGAGAGCACGACACAACAATAAACAGGCACATTCCCTGCCCACAAAGAGCTTACGTGGCTCAGTGGAAAGAGCCCCGGCTTGGGAGTCAGAGGTCATGGGTTCTAATTCCGGCTCCGCCACCTGTCTGCTGTGTGACCTTGGGCAAGTCACTTCACTTCTCTGAGCCTCAGTTACCCCATCTGGAAAATGGGGATAATAATAATAATAATAATAATAATAATGGCATTTATTAAGCGCTTACTATGTGCAAAGCACTGTTCTAAGCGCTGGGGTGGATACAAGGTGATCAGGTTGTCCCACGTGGGGCTCACAGTCTTAATCCCCACTTTACAGATGAGGTAACTGAGGCTCAGAGAAGTTAAGTGACTTGCCAAGGTCACACAGCAGACATGTGGCGGAGCTGGGATTTGAACCCATGACCTCTGACTCCAAAGCCCGTGCTCTTTCCACTGAGCCATGCTGCTTCCCCAGGGGATGAAGACGGGGAGCCCCAAGTGGGACAACCTGATCACCTTGTATCCTCCCCCAGTGCTTAGAACAGTGCTTTGCACATAGTAAGCGCTTAACTAATAATAATAATAATCATTTTGGTATTTATTAAGCGCTTACTATGTGCAAAGCACTCTTCTAAGCACTGGGGGAGGATACAAGGTGATCAGGTTGCCCCACTTGGGGCTCCCAGTCATCATCCCCATTTTACAGATGAGGTAACTGAGGCTCAGAGAAGTTAAGTGACTTGCCCAAGCTCACACAGCAGACATGTGGCGGAGCCGGAAAGTGACTGGCAGGAGGATGGAGTGGGCTGATTTTAATTACTGGAATTACGGTAGACTGCAAGCTCACTGTGGGCAGGGAATGTGTCTACGAACTCTGTTCTATTGTTGTATCGTTTTCTCCCAAGCTCTTGGTATAGTCCCCTGCACACAATAAGCACTCAATACACCTGATTGATTGATTGATTGATTAATTGATTAATTGACTGAATGAAGTCAGGAGTGATATTACTCTATTTTATTTGTACATATCTATTCTATTTATTTTATTTTGTTAATATGTTTGGTTTTGTTCTCTGTCACCCCCTTCTAGACTGTGAGCCCGCTGTTGGGTAGGGACTGTCTCTATATGTTGCCAACTTGTACTTCCCAAGCGCTTAGTACAGTGCTCTGCACACAGTAAGTGCTCAATAAATACGATTGATTGATTGATTGATATGGGGTGGGGCTGAGGACCACACTGGTTATTATTTCTACTTTTCAGAAGCAGTGTGGCTCGGTGGAGTCAGAGGTCAGGGGTTCAAATCCCGGCTCCACCAATTGTCAGCTGGGTGACGTTGGGCAAGTCACTTCACTTCTCTGTGCCTCAGTTCCCTCATCTGTAAAATGGGGATGAACACTGTGAGCCCCCCATGGGACAACCTGATCACCTTGTAATCTCCCCAGAGCTTAGAACAGTGCTTTGCACATAGGAAGCACATAATAAATGTCATTATTATTATTATTATTATTATTATTATCCACCCTTCTCCTTTCATATTCACTCATATCTACTATGGAAAATACCCACCCTCCCCTGTTACTGTGTGTCACCACTCTCCCCAGCTTAACAGCCTTATTAAAATTGCATATTCCCCAATTAAGAGTGTCTCTATATGTTGCCAATTTGTACTTCCCAAGCGCTTAGTACAGTGCTCTGCACATAGTAAGCGCTCAATAAATACGATTGATGATGATGATGATGAAGCCTTCTTTACCCTTACTCTCTCTTCCTTCTGCATCGCCTATGCACTTGGTACTGTCCCCTTTAAGCCCTTGATATTCACCCCACCCTCAGCCCCACAGCACTTATGTACATATCCATAATTTATTTTAATGTTTCTTTATGGTATTGGTTGAGTGCACACTATGTGCCAGGCACTGCGCTAATTGCTGAGGGAGATACAAGCTAATCAGGTTGGATACAAACCACGTCTTAAGTGGGGCTCACAGCCTTAATCGGCATTTTACAGGTGAGGTAACTGAGGCACGGAAATTAAGAGACTTGCCCACGGTCACGGGGCAGACAAGTGGCCGGGCCAGAATTAGAACCCAGATCCTCCTGACTCGCAGGCCCCTGCTCTATCCACAAGGCCACACTGCTTAGCTCTACACTGTCCATCTCCCACTCTAGACCGTGAGCTCCCTGTGGACAGGGAACACGTCTACCAACACACCCTGCGTTTTATTCTCCCAAGTGCTTAGTAATAGTAATAATAATAATAATGGCATTTATTAAGCTCTAACTATGTGCAAAGCACTGTTCTAAGCGCCGGGGAGGTTACAAAGTGATCCGGTTGTCCCACGGGGGGCTCACAGTCTTCATCCCCATTTTACAGATGAGGGACCTGAGGCCCAGAGAAGTGAAGTGACTTGTCCAAAGTCACACAGCTGACAAGTGGCGGAGCCGGGATTTGAACCCATGACCTCTGACTCCAAAGGCCGCGCTCTTTCCACTGAGCCACGCTGCTTCTCTAGCACAGTGATCTGACACAGTGAGCGCTCAGTAAATACCGCTGATTGATCGAGGCTGATCTATGCGATTTGAAATTGATTCAGACCCCCCCTCAGTCCACAAAACCTGAATCTTCTTCCCCACAGCCGGAGGTGGAGCAAGACGGGATGCCCGGAGATTACTAATAATGTCTGCCTCCCCCTCTAGACCGTAAGCTCATTGAGGGCAGGGAATGTGTCTCCCAAGTACTCTCCCAAGCACTTAAAACAGTGCTTGGCACACAGTAAGTGCTCAATAAATATGACTGAATGTGTGAATGTATGAATGAATGAACTCATTCTCTCTCTCCCGGTCCCAAGACCGGTCCGAGGTCATGGGTTCGAATCCCGGCCCCGCCGCTGGTCAGCTGTGCGACTTTGGGCAAGTCACATCACTTCTCTGGGCCTCAGTTCCCTCATCTGGAAAATGGGGATGAAGCCTGTGAGCCCCCCTGTGGGACAACCTGATCACCTTGTAACCTCCCCAGCGCTTAGGACAGTGCTTTGCATATAGTAAGCGCTTAATAAATGCCATCATAATTATTATTACACCACGCTGCTTCTCTTTCTACACTGGGTAGGTGGGGCCTGGCTCCTGCAGGGCGGGTGACATGGGGTGGGGGAGAGGGCCTGAAGAGTCTCCTTTGTAAGATTCTTTGAAGGAAATAATCATTCGGAGCTGGGAATTCCCCTGCGTTGCGGAACTCCCTTCCATGTGCCCACAAACCTGCTCCTCTAGTCAAGGAGGGCATGACTGCCCACACCCTCTCATGTCTGACGGATGGGCAAGCCAGCTCTAAACCAACCCCAAGTGAAAAGTCTTCCCACTCGAATTTACCACCGAGCCTTGGTTTAGAATAATAATAATAATAATAATAATAATAATAATAATGATGACCCCCCGACCCAGACTGAGCCCCTTCCTTCCTCTCCCCCTCGCCCCCCTCTCCATCCCCCCATCTTACCTCCATCCCTTCCCCACAGCACCTGTATATATGTATATGTTGCCAATTTGTACTTCCCAAGCACTTAGTACAGTGCTCTGCACATAGTAAGCGCTTAATAAATACGATTGATGATGATGTATATATGTTTGTACATATTTTTTTACTCTATTTATTTATTTACTTAATTTATTTGTACATATCTATTCTATTTATTTTATTTTGTTAGTATGTTTGGTTTTGTTCTCTGTCTCCCCCTTTTAGACTGTGAGCCCACTGTTGGGTAGGGACTGTCTCTATATGTTGCCAATTTGTACCTCCCAAGCGCTTAGTACAGTGCTCTGCACATAGTAAGCGCTCAATAAATACGATTGATGATGATGATGATGAAGCGCTTACTATGTGCCAAGCACTGTCCTAAGCGCTGGGGAGGTTACAAGGTGATCAGGTTGTCCCTCAGGGGGCTCGCAGCCTTCATCCCCATTTTACAGATGAGGTCACTGAGGCCCAGAGAAGAAGTGACTTGCCCAAAGTCACACAGCGGACAATTGGCAGAGCCGGGGTTTGAACCCATGATCTCTGACTCCGAAGTCCGTGCTCTTTCCACTGAGCTACGCTGCTTCTCTAGAATGAAAATAAAATGGTAGGCAGGAGCCACCAATTTCATTTCTCTGTGTCTCTTTCTCCATCTGTAAAATGGGGATAAAATACAAGTTCTCCCTCCCCCCCATCAATCAATCAGTGCTATTTATTGAGCGGTTACTGTGGGCAAAGTACTGACAGAAGCACTTGGGGAAGTACAATACAATAATAATAATCAATCAATCAATCGTATTTATTGAGCGCTTACTGGGTGCAGAGCACTGTACTAAGCACTTGAGAAGTACAAGTTGGCAACATATAGAGACGGTCCCTACCCAACAGTGGGCTCACAGTCTAAAAGGGGGAGACAGAGAACAAAGCCAAACATACTATCAAAATAAAATAAATAGAATAGATATGTACAAGTAAAATAAATAAATAAATAATGGCATTTATTAAGCACTTGGGGAAGTACAATACAATAATAATAATAATGGCATTTATTAAGCGCTTACTCTGTGCAAAGCACTGTTCTAAGCGCTGGGGAGTTTACAAGGTGATCAGGTTGTCCTACGGGGGGCTCACAGTCTTCATCCCCATTTTACAGATGAGGGAACTGAGGCCCAGAGAAGTGAAGCGACTTGCCCAAAGTCACACAGCTGACAAGTGGCGGAGCCGGGATTTTTTTTTTTTTTATTAAGCGCTTACTATGTGCCAAGCACTGTTCTAAGCGCTGGGGAGATGACAAGGTGAACAGGTTGTCCCCCAGGGGGCTCACAGTTTTCATCCCCATTTTACAGATGAGGGAACTGAGGCCCAGAGAAGTGAAGTGACTTGCCCAAAGTCACACAGCTGACAAGTGGCAGAGCCGGAATTTGAACCCATGACCTCTGACTCCAAAGCCTGGGCTCTTTCCACTGAGCCATGCTGCTTCCCCCAACCAACAATAGAGTTGGTAGACATGATCCCACCCTCAAGGAGCTTTTAGTCTAGAGGGACTATGAGCCCCTATGTGGGACAGTCTGTGTCCGATCTGATTATCGCATATCCCAGCACTTGGTGCAACACTTAGCACACAGTAAGTGCTTAGCAATTACAAGCAGCGTGGCTCAATGGAAAGAGCCCGGGCTTGGGAGTCAGGGGTCATGAGTTCAAATCCCGCCTCCACCAACTGTCAGCTGTGTGACTTTGGGCAAGTCACCTCGCTTCTCTGGGCCTCAGTTCCCTCATCTGTAAAATGGGGATGAAGACGGTGAGCCCCCCGTGGGACGACCTGATCACTTTGTATCCTCCCCAGCGCTTAGAACAGTGCTTTGCACGTAGTAAGCGCTTAACACATGCCATCATCATCATTATTATGAATTATAATTATTATTATAATCATCATCATCATCGTTACTGGAAGCACCTTCCTTTCTCACCAAGGAGGAGCCAACTCTGCAGCACATTTTCCAATTATTGCCCAGTCCGAAGCACTTGGCTCTTTTAGACTGTGAGCCCACTGTTGGGTAGGGACTGTCTCTATATGAGTGTTAACTTTTCTTTTAGATTTGTTAATTAGCTGCCTTTAAACCAAGAATTCAGGTCTCCAGGCAACATGGTTCAGCAATGACAGAAAAGCAGTGCCTTTGAGGAACACCATAAGCTCCTCTAGGGCAGGAAACTAATTCTGTTGCACTGTACTCTCCCACTCATACAGTGCTCTTCCACACATAGTACGATAAATACGATTGATGATGATGATGATGATGATAGTAAGTGATCAATAAATAAAATTGATTGACTGATTGATTGACTAAGCACCTTCCTTCTTACCGGGTGTAAAAACGTCCTTTGGCTCTGGTCTCATTTATCTTTCTGAAAGCCCATTGGAGTTGAGGGGGGCGGTGGGGAAGTAATTGTTGTTATGATAGAGATATTGAGAAGAAACCGAAGCCCAGAGAGGTTAATTCATTCATTCATTCATTCAATCGTATTTATTGAGCGCTTACTGTGTGCAGAGCACTGTACTAAGCGCTTGGGAAGTACAAGTCGGCAACATAGAGAGACAGTCCCTACCCAATAATGGGCTCGCAGTCTAGAAGGGGGAGACAGACAACAAAACATGTATACAGGTGTCAAAACCATCAGAACAAATTGAATTAAAGCTACGTGCACATCATTAACAAAGTAAATAGAATAGTAAAATAGTAGCACTTTGTCTACCAACTCTGATGTACTGTAGTCTTCCAAAAGCCTATTACAGTTCTCTGTATGTAATAAGAGGTCAAAAAATACCACTGATTGAATCACCTCTTTGAATGACCCCACAAATTTACTTTCTCCACATTTTTTATAAATGTAAAGCACCGATGAACAGAACCAGGGTACATCAATCAGGGAATCTACCAGATGAGAACAAGAGTTTGGATAACAATACACTTGGTCACGTTTTTTTCACCGGGCCTGGATCTACAACTCGGCCTCCTTCTTCTTCCCCCACAGAGAAACGGCGTGGCCCAGTGAAAGGAGCACAGGCCCGGGAATCGGCGGACAGGGTTCGAATCCCTGCTCTGTTGTGTGGTCACAACTTCCGTGGGCCTCAGTTTCTTCATCTGTAAAATGGGAATTAAACCCCTGTTCACTTTCCCGCAGACGGAGGAACACCGACTGTGTCTGATCTGCCTCTACTTTGCGTACCACAGTGTGTAGCACATCCTAAGCACTCAACAAATTCCGCAATAACTGCCTAGCCCAATCCTTGGGGTACTACGATTTGTAACAATAAAAATTATGGCATTTGTTAAACCCTTACGACGTGCCAAGCGATAGAAGCGGTGAGGCTGAGTGGACAGAGCACAGACCTGAGAGTCAAAAGGACCTGGGTTCTAATCCCAGCTCCGCGCTTGTCGGCTGTGTGACCGTGGGCAAGTCACTTAACTTCTTCGTGCCTCAGTTCCCTCATCCGTACAGTGGGGATTAAGAGTGTGAGCCCCATGTGGGACAGGGACTGTGTCCAACCTGATTAACTTGTATCTACCCCAGAGCTTAGAATAGTGCTTGGCACATAATATAATAATAATAGCATTTATTAAGCACTTACTATATGCAAAGCACTGTTCTAAGCACTGGGGAGGTTACAAGGTGATCAGGTTGTCCCACGGGGGGCTCACAGGCTTCATCCCCATTTTACAGATGAGGTCACCTAGGTGCAGAGAAGTGAAATAATAATAATAATAATGGCATTTATTAAGCACTTACTATGTGCAAAACACTGTTCTAAGCGCTGGGGAGGTTACAAGGAGATCAGGGTGTCCCACGGGGGGCTCACAGGCTTCATCCCCATTTTACAGATGAGGTCACCGAGGTGCAGAGAAGTGAAATGACTAGCCCAAGGTCACCCAGCAGCCATGTGGCAGAGTCGGGATTCGAACCCATGACCTATGACTCCAAAGCCCGGGCTCTTTCCACCGAGCCACGCTGCTTCTCAATTCAGCAGTTGAACATCCACATAGTAACTGCATAACAAGTATCATAACTATTATTATTGTTATTATTCACTTGGGCAGATACAATGTTGTCAGTCTGGACATGTGTTGCTGTCCCACATGGGGTTCATGGACTAGGTAGGAGGGAGGTAGTACCAACTTGTACTTCCCAAGCGCTTAGTACAGTGCTCTGCACACAGTAAGCACTCAATAAATACGATGTATGATTGATTGATTGATTGAGAAGGATTTAATCCCCATTTTTACAGACGAGCGGCAGAGTTAGGATTCGAACCCAGGGCCTCTGACTCTCATTCATTCATTCAATCGTATCTCTCAGATCCGGGCTCTTCCCACTAGGCCATACTGGGATGGAGGGGAGAGAGGGAGAGAGAGAAAGTGTGTGTGTATAGAAGGAAGTTCTTTTAACCGGAGGGAGTTCATTTTATTAACATCACAAGATGGAAACAGCACTTGCAATGGCAAAATGGTCCCATTTAAGGGCATAACCACCCATTCAATAATGCCTTGCCTTGTCTCCAAAGATCTCAAAGTGCTTTCACTATCATTTGGATGTTGAGTAACTAGGCAAACAGTATCGAAAGGCAATCCATGTGATCTTTGATCAGTTAGTTTTTTTTTTCCTCATTCATTCATTCAATCGTATTTATTGAGCGCCTACTGTGTGCAGAGCACTGTACTAAGCGCTTGGGAAGTACAAGTTGGCAACATACAGAGACGGTCCCTACCCAACGGTGGGCTACAGGGATTTGTCCTCCTCTCCCGATCGATTCATTCTACTTGTCCATATCTATTCTATTTATTTTACTTTGTTGGTACGTTTGGTTTTGTTCTCCATCTCCCCCTTTTAGACTGTGAGCCCACTGTTGGGTCGGGACCGTCTCTGTATGTTGCCAATTTGTACTTCCCAAGCGCTTAGCACAGTGCTCTGCACACAGTAAGCGCTCAATAAATACGATTGATGATTGATGATGATTCCCCCTCAGGACCCCTTGGAAAAAGGGAACGTTCCAACTGCCCCTCTCTCAAGAGGAGAAGCGACAGAAATGTCCTACTTAAACTTTTTCCGTTTAGGCCTAGGACTCGGAGGCTGAAAATCCTACTTCTGAATCGTGGCCCCGAAAGGTGAACCATCCCAAGGGCGAGTGTGGCTTTGCAGTTAGCGTTGGCTCCGATTTCACCCGTGGGTGGCAATAAGAAAAAGCACAAATCTTCCGCGTAATCCCATGAAGAGAGCGGGCAAACCGCACTTCAAACTTTCCCTGCAGCATTCCCTAAGCCGCCTCGTGTCACTTGCCACTCTTCTTCCGAATGACATCCGCTGCGGGTAATGTCTGCGGGATTGCTAGAAAAAGAGTGAGTCGGGCTCGGGAAAGTTGGGGAAAGGGGCCGGATTCCTGTCTCTTTGCATTGACTGAGCCCCTTCCTTCCTCTCCCCCTATATGTTTGTACATATTTATTGCTCTATTTTATTTGTACCTATCTATTCTATTTATTTTATTTTGTTAGTGTGTTTGGTTTTGTTCTCCGTCTCCCCCTTTTAGACTGTGAGCCCGCTGTTGGGTAGGGACTGTCTCTAGATGTTGCCAATTTGGACTTCCCAAGCGCTTAGTACAGTGCTCTGCACATAGTAAGCGCTCAATAAATACGATTGATGATGATGATGAGGGGAAAGTCGGCGCGAGGCCCCTGATTTCTAAGAACCCAAAACGGACAGTACCGATGACCTCTAGACACGTCCGTCTCTTGGGCCCAAGCCAAAGAAAGCTCAGTCTCCCCGCCTCTAGACCGTAAGCTCGCTGCGGGCAGGGAATGTCAGCGCTTAGGACGGTGCGCTGCACGCAGTAAGTGCTCAATAAAGTTCATTCATTCATTCGATCGTATTTATTGAGCACTTACCGTAGGCCGAGCACTATGCTAAGCCCTCGGGAAAGTACAATACAACAACGAACAGTGACACTCCCTGCCCTCAACAAGCTCACCCTCTACAGTGGGAGAGTCAGATGTCGGTGAAAATAAATAAAATTACAGATATCATCATCATCATCAATCGTATTGATTGAGCGCTTACTATGTGCAGAGCACTGTACTAAGCGCTTGGGAAGTACAAACTGGCAAGTACAAATTGGCAGATATGTACATCAATTGATTGATTGACTGATTGACTGATTACTTTGGGGCTGGGAAGCGGGGGCGGGGAGGGCGGAGGGATAAATAAAATCGCAGATATGTACGTAAGTACTTTGGGGCTGGGAAAGGGGGAAAGAGCAAAGGGAGAAATAAAATTCAGACATAAAGAAGTGCATTGGGGCTGGAAAGTCGGGGGGAAAGAGCAAAGGGTGAAATAAAATTACAGATATGTACAAAAGTGCTTTGGGGCTGGGAAGCAGGGGGCGAGGAGAGCAAAGGGATAAATTCACTCATTCATCCAATGGTATTTATTGAGCGCTCACTGTGTGTGGAGCACTGTACTGAGCGCTTGGGAAGTACAATTCGGCAACATACAGGGACGGTCCCTACCCAACAACGGACTCACCATCTAGAAGATGAAATGACAGCTATGTCTCAGTACTTTGGGGCTGGGAAGCGGGGGAAGACCAAGGGCATAAATAAAATGACAGATGTGTACATTCATTCAAGCATATTTATTGAGCGCTTACTGTGTGCACAGCACTGTACTGAGCGCTTGGGAAGAACAATTCGGCAACATACAGGGACGGTCCCTACCCAACAACGGACTCACCGTCTAGAAGATGAAATGACAGCTATGTCTCAGTACTTTGGGGCTGGGAAGCGGGGGAAACCAAGGGGATAAATAAAATGACAGATGTGTATATTCATCCAATCATATTTATTGAGCGCTTACTGTGTGCAGAGCACTGTACTAAGCGCTAGGGAAGTACAATTCGGCAACATGCAGGGACGGTCCCTACCCAACAACGGACTCACCGTCTAGAAGATGAAATGACAGCTATGTCTGAGTACTTTGGGGCTGGGAAGCGGGGGAAGACCAAGGGGATAAATAAAATGACAGATGTGTATATTCATCCAATCATATTTATTGAGTGCTTACTGTGTGCAGAGCACTGTACTAAGCGCTAGGGAAGTACAATTTGGCAACATACAGGGACGGTCCCTATCCAACAACGGACTCACCGTCTAGAAGATGAAATGACAGCTATGTCTCAGTACTTTGGGGCTGGGAGGCGGGGGAAGACAAGGGGATAAATAAAATGACAGATGTGTACGTGAGTGCTTTGGGGCTGGGAAGGGTTGGGAACCATTTTACTTGTACATATTCATTCTATTTATTTTATTCTGTTAATATGTTCTGTTTTGTTCTCTGCCTCCCCCTTCTAGACTGTAAGCCCGCTGTTGGGTAGGGACCGTCTCTATAGGTTGCCAACTTGGACTTCCCAAGCGCTTAGCATAGTGCTCTGCACACAGTAAGCGCTCAATAAATATGACTGAATGAATGATCCAAGTCGGGGTGACGCAGAAGGGAGTGGAAGATGAGCAAAATAAAGACGGAACGAATGAGCGAATGGCCGAAAGCTGCTTTGAAGGCTCCATTGAGAAATGGATGGAGGCCATCGTAGGCCGAGGGGGGCTCGTCTGAACATAGGAAGTGCTTAATAAATGCCATCATTATGATTATTATTATCAGTAGTAACGAGGATTGACGTCAGAGGCGACCCTGGCTGTGTTACAGATGCGACGGCGGAGCATGTGACGGCAGTAGCTTTCACTGCAATTTCGTCAGAGGTTCAGCAATGCACAGACAGCGGGAGCGCGGGCACACACACGATTATCTCCGTCGTTTTTCTTTTTAAACAAGCTCACCCCTCACATGCCTCTAGTGCTTTTTTATTTCTCCTCCCGCCCGGCACCGGAAAATAAAGACGGAATGAACGAAGGAACGGACGGAAGCTGCTTTGAAGGCTCCACTGAGAAGCGGATGGAGTCCACCGTAGGCCGAGGGGGGCTCGTCTGGACATAGTAAGCTCTTAATAAATGCCATCGTTATGATTATCATCATCAGTAGTAACGAGGATTGACGTCAGAGGCGACCCTGGCTGCGTTACAGATGCGACGGCGGAGCATGTGACGGCAGTAGCTTTCACTGCAATTTCGTCAGAGGTTCAGCAATGCACAGACAGCGGGAGCGCGGGCACACGCACGATTATCTCCGTCGTTTTTCTTTTTCAACAAGCTCACCCCTCGCATGCCTCTAGTGCTTTTTTTTATTTCTCCTGCCCCCTCCGCACCGGCTTCACCCCTTTCGCACACAGGACAGGACAGGGGTGTCCCTTTCCTCCCCACCAAGCCGGCCGGCACCAGCTTGCCAAGATCGATTCGCGGCTCCTCCGATACCCGTCACGACGGCGGCATCTGGGATGCCGGGAGCGTTTTCCCGGGCTGGCGGGCTTCCAGGGAGCCTTGCACGAGAGCCGCGGCTGGATTAAAAGAGTCTGATGAAAAATAACAGGCCAAATCCGCACAGCCATCTCGGTTCCATCCGGGGCCCCCCGTCTCTCCGAAATGCACCCATCGCTTTCCACGGTCCAGGGTCTGGCGCGTAGTGAGCGCTTAGCATTCATTCATTCATTCAATCGTGTTTATTGAGCGCTTACTGTGTGCAGAGCACTGGACTAGGCGCTTGGGAAGTCCAAGTTGGCAACGTATAGGGATGGTCCCTACCCAACAGCGGGCTCACAGTCTAGAAGGGGGAGACAGACAACAAAACCAAACATATTAACAAAATAAAATGAGTAGAATAGGTATGTACAAGTAAAATAAATAGAGTAATATAGTATAATATAGTATAATATAATACTATACTATTATATATACTATTATACTATATTATACTATATTACTCTATTTATTATACTATATATACTATATATATAATTATATAGTATAATAATATAGTATAGTAATATAATATAATATAGTATAGTATAATATAGTATATTATAGTATATATATTATATATCATAATATATAATATACTATATATAGTATATCATCATCATCATCACCGTATTTATTGAGCGTGAGTGCAGAGCACTGTACTAAGCACTTGGGAAGTACAAATTGGTAACATATAGAGACAGTCCCTACCCAACAGTGGGCTCACAGTCTAAAAAAAAAAAATATATATATATATATATATATATATATGTATATATATATATAGTGTATATAATATAGTAATATAGTATTCATTCATTCATTCAATCATATTTATTGAGCACTTACTGTGTGCAGAGCACTGTACTAAGCGCTTGGGAAGTCAGCAAATACCATCTATTTATTATATTATCAGAGAAGCGGCATGGCCTAGTGGGCAGAGCCCGGGCTGGGGGGCCGGAAGACGTGGGTTCCAATCCCGGCTCCGCCGCTCATCTGCTGTGTGACCTTAGGCGAGTCACTTCACTTCTCTGGGCCTCAGTGACCTCGTCTGTTAAAAAAATGGGGATTCAGACTGTGAGCCCCACGGCGGGCAACCTGATTACCTTGTATCTCCCCCAGTGCTTAGTCCAGTGCTCCGCACACAGTGAGCGCTCAATAAATACGATTGAATGAATGACTGAAATACCGTTATTATTATATTGTTATAATAATAATATTATTATTATTGGAGAAGCAGCGTGGCTCAGTGGAAAGAGCCCGGGCTTTGGAGTCAGAGGTCATGGGTTCAAATCCCGGCTTTGCCACTTGTCAACTGGGGGACTTTGGGCAAGTCACTTCACTTCTCTGAGCCTCAGTGACCTCATCTGTAAAATGGGGATTAAGACTGTGAGCCCCCCGTGGGACAACCTGATCACCTTGTAATTTCCCCAGCGCTTAGAACAGTGTCTTGCACATAGTAAGCGCTTGATAAATGCCATCATCGTCGTCGTCATTGATGCCCGTTTACTTGTTTTTATGTCTGTTGCCTCCCCACTCTAGACTGGAAGCCCAGTGTGGGCAGGGATTGTGTCTCTTTATTGCTGAATGGCTCAGTGGAAAAAGCCTGGGCTTTGGAGTCAGAGGTCATGGGTTCTAATCCCGGCCCCGCCACTTGTCAGCTGGGTGATCTTGGGCAAGTCGCTTCACTTCTCTGGGCCTCAGTTCCCTCATCCAGAAAATGGGGATGAAGACT
Source organism: Tachyglossus aculeatus (assembly GCF_015852505.1). Classification (NCBI taxonomy): domain Eukaryota; kingdom Metazoa; phylum Chordata; class Mammalia; order Monotremata; family Tachyglossidae; genus Tachyglossus; species Tachyglossus aculeatus. The sequence continues at coordinate 19,576,118 of NC_052101.1, read as the reverse complement.
GTGAGCCCCATGTGGGACAAGCTGATTACCCTGTACCTACCCCAGCACTTAGCACAGTGCTTGGCACTAACAAATGCCAACATCATTGTCACTATTACCATTATTCATTCATTCAATCGTATTTACTGAGCGCTTACTGCGTGCAGAGCACTAGAGAAGCAGCGTGGCTCAGTGGAAACAACCTGGGCTTTGGAGTCAGGGGTCATGGGTTCGAATCCCGGCTCCGCCAGTTGTCAGCTGTGTGACTTTGGGCAAGTCACTTCACTTCTCTGTGCCCCAGTTCCCTCATCTGTAAAATGGGGATCAAGACTGTGATCCCCCTGTGGGACGACCTGATCTCCTTGTAACCTCCGCAGCGCTTAGAACAGTGCTTTGCACATAGTAAGCGCTTAATAAATGCCATCATCATCATTATTAGTATTATTAATATACCGAGCGCTCGGGAAGTACAAATCAGCAACAGAGAGACGGTCCCGACCCAACGACGGGCTCGCAGTCTAGAAGGGGGAGAAGGGCAACAAAACCAAACAAGTGGCTTTCCAAGCGCTTAGTACAGTGCTCTGCTCACAGTAAGCGCTCAAGAAAAACGATCGAATGAACGGATATTATTATTAGATTCATTCGATCGTATTTATTGAGCACTTACTGTGTGCAGAGCATTGTACTAAGCGCTTGGGAAGTACAAGTTGGCAACATCTAGAGACAGTCCCTAGATGCAATTGACTTTCATGAGTTTCCCCACTCTGAGCCCAGGCACCCCATCCCCTGGCTGCTCCCATTTCCAGTTCGCCAAAGCTGATTTTAATTCATTCATTCAATCGTATTTATTGAGCGCTTACTGTGTGCAGAGCACTGTACTAAGCACTTGGGAAGTACAAGTTGGCAATATATGGAGACGGTCCCCAGATGCAATCATCGACTTCCATGAGTTTCCCCACTCTGAGCCCAGGCACCCCATCCCCGGGCTGCTCCCATTTCCAGTTCGCCAAGGCTGATTTTAATTCATTCATTCAATCGTATTTATTGAGCGCTTACTGTGTGCAGAGCACTGTACTAAGCGCTTGGGAAGTACAATTTGGATGGAAGTAGCCCTCAGGCCGGCTTTCCTAGTCTACACACCCTACCCATCCCCTTCCCTTCTCCTCCCTCCCTATTCCAGGATTTATGCAGAACTGTGGCGCTCCCTATTCATTCATTCATTCATTCAATCGTATTTATTGAGCGCTTACTGTGTGCAGAGCACTGTACTAAGCGTTTGGGAAGTACAAGTTGGATGGAAGTAGCCCTCAGGCCGGCTTTCCTAGTCTACACACCCTACCCATCCCCTTCCCTTCTCCTCCCTCCCTATTCCAGGATTTAAGCAGAACTGTGGCTCTCCCTATTCATTCATTCAATCGTATTTATTGAGCGCTTACTGTGTGCACAGCACTGTACTAAGCGCTTGGGAAGTACAAGTTGGATGGAAGTAGCCCTCAGGCCGGCTTTCCTAGTCTACACACCCTACCCATCCCCTTCCCTTCTCCTCCCTCCTTATTCCAGGATTTATGCAGAACTGTGACTCTCCCTATTCATTCATTCATTCAATCGTATTTATTGAGCGCTTACTGTGTGCACAGCACTGTACTAAGCGCTTGGGAAGTACAATTTGGATGGAAGTAGCCCTCAGGCCGGCTTTCCTAGTCTACACACCCTACCCATCCCCTTCCCTTCTCCTCCCTCCCTATTCCAGGATTTATGCAGAACTGAGGCGCTCCCTATTCCCAGCTATTCCCAGCCGGGACACCAAAGGGATTCGGATCCCCAGGGATGGACACGGTGCCCTGCCTCGGCGGGCCCTGGGTTCTAATCCCGCCCCCGCCACTTCCCTGCTGTGGGACCCTGGGCAAGGCACTTCACTTCTCTGGACCTCAGTTTCCTCCTCTGGAAAATGGGGGTTGGGACTGAGAGCCCCACGTGGTCTCACTCGCTTTGCTTGTGTCCACCCCCAGCGCTCAGTACAGTGCCTGGTGCGTAGTAAGCACTTCGGAAATACCGTTATTGATTATTAAAGCCCCCCCAGGGGTCTGAGAGGGGGTGGGAACACCACCCTGAATCCCTCCCCCGCAGCTCCACGCAGGAACTTTCCTGTTTGTTATAACAATACTACTACTACCCAAGCGCTTAGTACAGTGCTCCGCACACAGTAAGCGCTCAATAACTATCACTGAATGAATAATAATAATAATAGCATTTGTGAAGCACTTACTAGGTGCCAGGCACTGTTCTAAGCGCTGGGCTCGGGGCCTTTCCCTCCTATTTATTGAGCGCTTATCATCATCATCATCAATCGTATTTATTGAGCGCTTACTGTGTGCAGAGCAGTGTACTAAGCGCTTGGGAAGTACAAGTTGGTAACATATAGAGACAGTCCCTACCCAGCAGTGGGCTCACAGTCTAAAAGGGGGAGACAAGAGAACAAAACCAAACATACTAGCAAAATAAAATAAATAGAATAGATAGGTACAAGGAAAATAAATAAATAGAGTAATAAATATGTACAAACATATATACATATATACAGGTGCGCAGAGCACTGTACTAAGCGCTTGGGCGAGGACAGCACAACAATAAACTACACTTTGAGCTCGTTATGGGCAGGGATTGTCTCTGTTGCTACATGGTACTTTCCCAAGCGCTTAGTACAGCGCTCTGCGCAAAGTAGGCGCTCAATAAATACTATGGAATGAATGAATAAATGAATAATAATAATAATAATGGCATTTATTAAGCGCTTACTGTGTGCAAAGCAAAGTAGGCGCTCAATAAATACGATGGAATGAACGAATGAATAACAATAATAATAATGATGGCATTTATTAAGCGCTTACTGTGTGCAACGCAAAGTAGGCACTCAATAAATACGATGGAATGAATGAATGAATAATAATAATAATAATGGCATTTATTAAGCGCTTACTGTGTGCAAAGCAAAGTAGGTGCTCAATAAATACGATGGAATGAATGAATAACAGTAATAATAATGATAGCATTTATTAAGCGCTTACTGTGTGCAACGCAAAGTAGGCGCTCAATAAATACGATGGAATGAATGAATAATAATAATAATAATGATGGCATTTATTAAGCGCTTACTGTGTGCAAAGCCCTGTTCTAAGCGCCAGGGAGGTTACAAGGTTGTCCCACGGGCGGCTCGCAGCCTTCATCCCCATTTTCCAGATGAGGGAACTGAGGCCCAGAGAAGTGAAGCGACTTGCCCAAAGTCACCCAGCTGACAACCGGTGGAGTCAGGATTTGAACCCACGACCTCTGACTCCAAAGCCCGGGCTCTTTCCACTGGGCCACACATGAATAAGTAGACTGTGGGCCCCGGGTGGGATGGGGACTGCGTCCAACCCAATTTGCTTGTACCCACCCGGGCGCTTAGCACAGCGGCACAAGGTGAGCGCTTAACAAATACCACGATTATGATGATTTATTCATCGTATTTATGGAGCGCTCACTGTCATTTCAATTATTCACTGTATATATGGAGCGCTCACTGTCATTTGAATTATTCACTGTATTTATGGAGCGCTTACTGTCATTTGAATTATTCACTGTATTTATGGAGCGCTTAGGGTGTGCAGAGCACTGTACTAAGCGCTTGGGAGAGGACACTGCAACATCAAACGCACTCCCTGCCCCCAACGAGCCGGTATTAGCGCCACGGCCTAGTGGCTCCAGCCCGGGCCTGCGAGTCAGAGAGTCCTGGGTTCTAATCCCGCCTCGGCCGCCCTTCCGCTGGGGGTCCTCGGCCCACTCACTCAACCTCTCTGAGCCCCAGCGGCCTTATCCGCCAAAGGAGAATTCATGATGGAAAGAGCCGGGGTTTGGGAGTCAGAGGCCACGGGTTCAAATTCCGGCTCCGCCAATTGCCAGCTGTGTGACTGTGGGCAAGTCCCTTCACTTCTCTGGGCCTCAGTGCCCTCATCTGGAAAATGGGGATGAAGACTGTGAGCCCCTCTGTGGGACAACCTGACCAACTTGTAACTTCCCCAGAGCTTAGAACAGTGCGTTGCACATAGTAAGTGCTTAATAAATGCTATTATTATTATTATCACCTTGTAACCTCCCCAGCGTTTAGAACAGTGTTTTGCATATAGTAAGCGTTTAATAAGCGCTATCATTATTATTATCACCTTGTAACCTCCCCAGCGTTTAGAACAGTGCTTTGCATATAGTAAGTGCTTAATAAGTGGTATTATTATTATTATTATTATTATTATTACCCTGTAACCTCCCCAGCTCTTAGAACAGTGCTTTGCATATAGTAAGCGCTTAATAAATGCTATCATTATTATTATTGTTATCACCTTGTAACCTCCCCAGAGCCTAGAACAGTGCTTTGCATATAGTAAGCGCTTAATAAATGCTATCATTATTATTATTATTATCACCTTGTAACCTCCCCAGCGCATATAGTAAGCACTTAATGAAAGCTATCTTATCATTACTATCACCTTGCAACCTCCCCAGCGCTTAGAACCGTGCTTTGCATATAGTAAGTTCTTAATAAGTGCTATCATTATTATTATTATCACCTTGTAACCTCCCCAGCGCATATAGTAAGCACTTAATGAAAGCTATCTTATCATTATTATTATCACCTTGCAACCTCCCCAGCGCATATAGTAAGCACTTAATGAAAGCTATCTTATCATTATTATTATCTCCTTGCAACCTCCCCAGCGCTTAGGACAGTGCTTTGCATATAGTAAGCGCTTAATAAGTGCTATCATTATTATTATTATTAATTATTATTATTATCATCACCGTGTACCCTCCCCAGCGCTTAGAACAGTGCTTTGCATATAGTAAAAGCTTAATAAGTGCTATCATCACTATTATTATTATTATCACCGTGTACCCTCCCCAGCGCTTAGAACAGCGCTTTGCACATAGTAAGCGGTTAATAAAAGCTATCATTATCATTATTACTGTTATCACCTTGTAACCTCCCCAGTGCTTAGAACAGCGCTTTGCACATAGTAAGCGCTTAATAAGTGGTATTATTATTATTATTATCACCGTGTACCCTCCCCAGCGCTTAGAACAGCGCTTTGCATATAGTAAGCGGTTAATAAATGCTATCATCATCATTATTACTATCACCTTGTAACCTCCCCAGCGCCTAGAACAGTGCTTTGCATATAGTAAGCGCTTAATAAGTGCTACCATTATTATTATTATTATTATATCACCGTGTACCCTCCCCAGTGCTTAGAACAGCGCTTTGCATATAGTAAGCGCTTAATAAGTGCTATCATTATTATTATTATTATTATTATTATCACCTTGTACCCTCCCCAGCGCTTAGAACAGCGCTTTGCATACAGTAAGCGGTTAATAAATGCTATCATTATCATTATCACTGTTATCACCTTGTAACCTCCCCAGCGCTTAGAACAGTGCTTTGCACATAGTAAGCGGTTAATAAAAGCTATCATTATCATTACTACTGTTATCACCTTGTAACCTCCCCAGCGCTTAGAACAGCGCTTTGCACATAGTAAGCGCTTAATAAAAGCTATCATTATCATTACTACTGTTATCACCTTGTAACCTCCCCAGCGCTTAGAACAGCGCTTTGCACATAGTAAGCGCTTAATAAGTGCTATTATCATTATTATTATTATTATCACCTTGTACCCTCCCCAGCGCTTAGAACAGCGCTTTGCATACAGTAAGCGGTTAATAAATGCTATCATTATCATTATCATTATTACCGTTATCACCTTGCAACCTCCCCAGCGCTTAGAACAGCGCTTTGCACACAGTAAGCGCTTCATAAATGCCACGATTATTATCATTACGACATTTCTCCAGCAATTCCTAGGCGCCAAGCGCCGGGGAAGATCCCGGGTGATCAATCAATCAATCAATCGTATCTATTGAGCGCTTACTGTGTGCAGAGCACTGTACTAAGCGCTTGGGAAGTACAAATTGGCATCCCATAGAGACGGTCCCTACCCAACAGTGGGCTCACAGTCTAAAAGGGGGGGGGGGGGTCCCAGGTGGGGCTCCCCCTCTTCACCCCCATTTTCCAGACGAGGTCGCCGAGGCTCGGGGAAGGGAAACGACCAGGCTAAGGTCACACGGCTGACGGTTGGGGGGGGAGGGGGGTCGGGATTTGAACCCCCCACACCGTAAAAAAGAGGAAACGAAGGAGCGGCCTGGAATGCCCTCCCTCTGCCCATCCGCCAAGCCAGCTCTCTTCCTCCCTTCAAGGCCCTGCTGAGAGCTCACCTCCTCCAGGAGGCCTTCCCAGACTGAGCCCCTTCTTTCCTCTCCCCCTCGTCCCCCTCTCCATCCCCCCGTCTTACCTCCTTCCCTTCCCCACAGCACCTGTATATATGGATATATGGTTGTACATATTTATGACTCTATTTATTTATTTATTTATTTATTTATTTTACTTGTACATTTCTATCCTACTTATTTTATTTTGTTGGTATGTTTGGTTCTGTTCTCCGTCTCCCCCTTTCAGACTGTGAGCCCACTGTTGGGTAGGGACTGTCTCTATGTGATGCCAATTTGTACTTCCCAAGCGCTTAGTCCAGTGCTCTGCACACAGTAAGCGCTCAATAAATACGATTGATTGATTGATTGATTGATTGAGCGGCGCCGCATCGGCCCCCGAAGCCGCGCCGGGGGCCTCCACGTGTCCGGGCCGCCGCCAACTTTCGGCCGAGCGGGCGGGCGGGCGGGAGGGCGACCACACGGGGCCCGGGGCGCAACGTGCCGCCCAAAGTGGGAGCGGAAAGGGGGTCCGGTAGTTTGGGCTCCTCCAGTGCAGCCTGAGCGGCAGCACCGGTTGCAGTATCGATGAGCGGGGGGCATCGCCGGCGGGGCGGGGGGAGCAGCGGGAGGACGGACGGGGAGGAGGGATGGGGAGGAGGGATGGGGAGGGGGGATGGGGAGGACGCCCCTTCCCCGGGGCTCGCCCGCTCCGGGCCCGGACGGGGGGGCGGGGCCGGGGGAGCCCAGGACCCCCGGACCCCCGGACCCCTGGGTCTCCAGACCCCCAGGCCCCCGGCCCCCTGGGTCCCCGGCCCCCCGGCCCTCCGGACCCCCCAGCCCCCCAAGCCCCCGGCTCACCGGCCCCCCGGCCCCCCGGGTCCCCGGCCCCCCCAGCCCCCCAAGCCCCCGGCTCACCGGCCCCCCGGCCCCCCGGGTCCCCGGCCTCCTGGGGCTCCGGCCCCCCGGCCCCCCGGCCCCCCGGCCTCCCGGGTCCCCAGACCCCCCGGGCTGAGACTGCAGCAGAGCCCCCCGACCGTGGCCGTCCGGCCGGCTCGCCCTCCGGGGGGGGGGGGGGTCCCCCCGTGTCTCCCTCCCCCCGGTGTCCCCCCCTCCCCCCGGTGTCCCCCCGGGGCTCTGACCTGTCCGTCGGACAGATAGTGGGAGAAGAAGGAGGACAGCTCCTCGTCCAGCAGGGCGCCGCAGTCCGGACCCGCCATCATCGGCGGCCGGGGGCGGCACACGGGGACCGGCACACGGGGACCGGACCGGCACACGGGGACACGGGGACCCGGGGACCGGCACACGGGGGCCGGGGGGGGGGGGGGGGGGAGGGGGCGGGGCCTCGGGAGAAGGGGGCGCCGGCTGCGGCAGGGGGCGGGGCCTCGGGAAACGGGGCGGGGCCCCGGGGAAAGGGGCGGGGCCTCGGGGGGAGGCTGGCTGCGGCGCGGGGGCGGGGCCCCGGGGAGAGGGGCGGGGCCCCGGGGGGACCCCCCTCCCCCGCTGGCTGCGGCAGGGGGCGGGGCCTGAGGACCGGAGGGGCGGGGCCCACGGTCAGGGGGCGGGGGCTACGGGACCGGGGGCGGGGCCTCATCCTGCAGGTCGGTGCGGGGGAGCCTCGGCGGGGGGGGGGCTCAGGGGGCGGGGCTTCGGGCAGGCAGGGGGCGGGGCCTGAGGACCGTAGGGGGAGGGGCCTCATCCTGTAGGTCGGTGCGGGGGAGCCTCGGCGGGGGGGGCCTCAGGGGGCGGGGCTTCGGGCAGGCAGGGGGCGGGGCCTGAGGACCGTAGGGGGCGGGGCCTGCGGTCAGGGGCGGAGCCTCGGGGGCCCGCCGGGGGCGGCAGGGGGCGGGGCCTCGAGGGGGCGCTGGCTGCGGCAGGGGGCGGGGCCTCGGGGCCGCCGAGTACGGCGGGGGGCGGGGCTTGAGCCAAGAGTGGGCGGGGCCTGCGATCCGGGGCGGGGCTTCGGGACAGGGGGCGGGGCCTGGCGGTCGGGGCGGAGCCTCGGAGGGGCGCTGGCTGCGGCAGGGGGCGGGGCCTCAGGACCGGAGGGGCGGAGCGTAGAGGGCCGGCGGGGGCGGTGCCTGCGGGCAGGGGGCGGGGCTTCGGGGAGGCTGGGGGCGGGGCCCGGAGGCCGGGTCCTCACCCTGGAGGGGCGGGGCCCGCGGTCCGGGGGCGGGGCTTCGGGGGTCCCGGCCGCAGCGTGGGGGCGCCAGAGGGCGGGGCCTATGTCCCGGGGGCGGAGTCTCGGAGCAGGGGGGGGGGCGGGGGGCGGGGCCTGGGCCCTGGGGGCGGGGTCTGACGTATGGGTGGGCGGGGCCTCGTTGTTGGGAGTGACCTGGTCCTGGAGGGGGCGTGGCCTGAAGTCTGATTGATTGGGCGTGACGTGCGTCATTGGTGGGCGTGACCAGTTGCCTGAGGGGCGTGGTCTGAAGTCTGAGGGGCGTGGCCCGAGACGTGGGGGTGTGGTCTGGTGACTGGTTGACATGCCGTTGGTGGGCGTGGCCTTGTTCCTTGAGGGGCGTGGCCTGATGCTTTAGGGGTGTGGCCTGCGTCTGGGGCGTGGCACGTGGTCTGCGACCTGGGGCGTGGCACGTGGCCTGGGAGGGCGTGGCCTGCGACATGGGGCGTGGCACGTGGCCTGGGAGGGCGTGGCCTGCGACGTGGGGCGTGGCACGTGGGCTGGGAGGGCGTGGCCTGTGAACTTGGGGGCTGCCCTCGCGCCTGGGTGGGCGTGGCTTGCGTCGCTGATGAGAGTGACGTGGTGCCCGAGTGGGCGTGTCCTGAGGCCTGGGTGGGGCGTGGCCTGGTGTCCGATTGAATGGAGCTCGCGTCACCGGTGGGCGTGGCCTGATGCCTGAGAGGGCGTGGCCTGAGGTGGGCGCGGCGGGTGGGCGGGCGTGTCCTGCGCCTTGGGGGCGTGGCTTGTGTCTGAGGGGCGTGGCATGCGTCATCGATGGGCGTGTCCTGATCCCTGATTGGGCGCGGCCCGCGGTTCGGGGGCGTGGCCTGACGTCTGATTGGGCGCGGCCGGGGGGCGTGGCCAGAATCCTGATAGGGCGCGGTCCGGGGGCGTGGCCTGAATCCTGATTGGGCGCGGTCCGGGGGCCTGACGCCTGATTGGGCGGAGCCTCTGAGGAGGCAGCGCCGCTTAGTGGACAGAGCCGGGGCCTCGGCAGTCAGAGGTCGTGGGTTCGAATCCCACCTCCGCCACCCATCAGCTGGGTGACTTCAGTCATTCATTCACTCAATCGTATTTATTGAGCGCTTACTGTGTGCAGAGCACTGTACTAAGTGCTTGGGAAGTACAACTTTGGGCAAGTCACTTCACTTCGCTGAGCCTCAGTTGCCTCATCTGGGAAATGGGGATTTAGGCCGTGAGCCCCAAGGCTTAGAACAGCGCTCGGCACATAGTAAGCGTTTAGCACAGGGCGTATTCAATAAATACGATTGATTGATTGATTGATTGATATACACCCTGCCCACAACCAGCTTACAGTCTAAAGGGAGAGACAGGCATTAATATAAGTGAAAAATTGCAGATATGTGCATTGTATTGTACGGTGCTTGGCACACAGCAAGTGCTTAATAAATGCCACTGATTGATTTAGAAATAATGAAAAGATGTTCTTGGGAGGAAAAATAATAAAAGCTGAGCAGGTATAGGGATCATGACTCCCAAATCTATTGGGGCAGGCCTGAGAATTAGAAGGAATTGGCTTCTATCCCCGGCTCTGCCAAATCTACTCCCGGGTGCTTAGTATAGTGCCCTGCACACAGTAAGTGCTCATTAAACTGATTCTCCAGGGAAAAAAGCACGGGCTGGGGAGCCACAGGTCATGGGTTCTAATTCCGGCTCCGCCACTTGCCAGCTGTGTGACCTTGGGCAAGTTCTCTGGGCCTCAGTTCTCTCATCTGTAAAATGGGGATGAAGGCCGTGAGCCCCATGTAGGGCAACCTGATCACCTTGTATCTCCCCCGCGCTTAGAACAGTGCTTGGCACATAGTAAGCGCTTAACAAATACCAACTTTATTCTTATTATTATTCAGGATTGGGTGGGGCAGTGACTTAGAAGAGTAAGGGACTAAGGCGGCGGGGGGTTGTCTTCAGGTTAAAGAAATAGTAAGGGTTGAACGCTAGACTGTGAGCCCGTTGTTGGGTAGGGACCGTCTTTGTATGTTGCCAACTTGTATTTCATTCATTCAGTCATTCAATCGTATTTATTGAGCGCTTACTGTGTGCAGAGCACTGCACTAAGCGCTTGGGAAGTCCAAGTTGGCAACATAGAGAGACGGCCCCTACCCAACAGACGGCTTCATTCATTCGATCGTGTTTATTGAGCGCTTACTGTGTGCAGGGCACTGGACTAAGCGCTTGGGAAGTCCAAGTTGGCAACATCTAGAGACGGTCCCTACCCAACAGCGGGCTCGCAGTCTAGAAGGGGGAGACAGACAACAAAACAAAACATAGTAACAAAATAAAATAGATAGAATAAGTATGTACAAGTAAAATAAATAGAGTAATAAATAAACTTGTACTTCCCAAGCGCTTAGTACAGTGCTCCCACGCACACAGTATCCGCTCAATAAGTACGATTGAATTGAATGAATGAATGACTGAACAAATACCATCACTATCCAGTGGTAAGCAGCGTGACTCAGTGGAAAGAGCCTGGGCTTGGGAGTCAGAGGTCATGGGTTCAAATCCCAGCTCTGCCGACTGTCAGCTGTGTGACTTTGGGCAAGTCACTTCACTTCTCTGGGCCTCAGTTCCCTTATCTTTGAAATGACTGTGAGCCCGGTTTTGGGTAAGGACCATCTCCATATGTTGCCAACTTGTACTTCCCAAGCGCTTAGTACAGTGCTCTGCTCACAGTAAGCGCTCAATAAATACGATTGAATGAATGAATGAATAAACTGGGGATTAAGACTGTGAGCCCCACGTGGGACAACCTGATCACCTTGTAACCTCCCCAGTGCTTAGAACAGTGCTTTGCACATAGTAAGCGCTTAACAAATACCCTCATTATTATTATTATTATTAAAATGCGGATTAAGACCGTGAGCCCCCCGTGGGACAACCTGATCACCTTGTAACCTCCCTAGCTCTTAGAATAGTGCTTTGCACATAGTAAGCGCTTAATAGATGCCATCATCATCATTATTATTATTTCCCCGTCGGGGGCTCTTGTATTTAGGCCAAAGTGCCTCAAAACCATGGCCGTGGCTTTATCCCATTGCTCAGAGCCATTACCCGACTTTTCATCTCCATAGGCGTTATTTTTTCATTTTAATAATGATGGCATTTGATGATGATGGTATTTGTTAAGCGCTTACTATGTGCAAAGCCCTGTTCTAAGCGCCGGGGCAGATGCAAGCAAATCGGGCCCCTGTCCCATGTACGGCTCACAGTCTCAATCCCTATTTTACAGACGAGGTCACTGAGGCCCAGGGAAGTGACATGACTTGCCCAAGGTCACTGGGGCAGACGAGCAGCAGGAAGAAAGTCCAACACGTGGGCTGGGTTATGCATGCGATGAGGATGATGATGGTATTTGTTAAGCGCTTACTATGTGCCCAAGCACTGTCCTAAGCGCTGGGGTAGATACAAGGTAATCAGGTTGTCCCACGGGGGGCTCACCGTCTTAATCCCCCTTTTCCAGATGAGGGAACTGAGGCACAGAGAAGTGAAGTGACTTGCCCAAGGTCACACAGCAGACAAGTGGTGGAGCCGGGATTCGAACCCGTGACCTCTGACTCCCAAGCCCGGGCTCTTTCCACGAAACCAAGCTACTTCTGTATCTACCCCAGGGCTTAGAACAGTGCTTGGCACATAGTAAGCGCTTAACAAATACCACAATTATGATTATTATTATTATTATTCTCCTCCCCTCTCCCCATCCCCCCCGCCTTACCTCCTTCCCCTCCCCACAGCACCTGTATATATGTATATATGTTTGTATGTATTTATTACTCTATTTTATTTGTACATATTTATTCTATTTATTTTATTTTGTTAATATGTTTTGTTTTGTTGTCTGTCTCCTCCTTCTAGACTGTGAGCCCGCTGTTGGGTAGGGACCGTCTCTATATGTTGCCAACTTGGACTTCCCAAGCGCTTAGTCCAGTGCTCTGCACACAGTAAGCGCTCAATAAATACGATTGAATGAATGAATGATTATTGCCAATTTTTACTATCACACACATATTTGTGCACTAACTAGAGCAAAAACTAGAGAATAATAATAATAATAATAATAATAATAATAATAATGATGATGGCATTTGTTAAGCGCTTACTCTGTGCAAAGCACTGTTCTAAGCGCTGGGGGGATACAAGGTGATCAGGTTGTCCCACGTGGGGCTCACAGTCCTAATCCCCACTTTACAGACGAGGTAACAGGCTCAGAGAAGTTAAGTGACTTACCCGAGGTCACATAGCAGACATGTGGCAGACCCGGGATTCGAACCCACGACCTCAGACTCCCAAGCCCGGGCTCTTTCCACTGCGTGGCTCAGTGGAAAGAGCCCGGGCTTGGGAGTCAGAGGTCATGGGTTCAAATCCCGGCTCCACACATTGTCAGCTGTGTGACGTTGGGCAAGCCACTTAATCAATCAATCAATCATATTTATTGAGCGCTTCCTGTGTGCAGAGCACTGTACTAAGCGCTTGGGAAGTACAAGCTGGCAACATATAGGGACGGTCCCTACCCAACAGCGGGCTCACAGTCTAGAAACTTCTCTGTGCCTCAGCTGTAAAATGGGGATTAAGACTGTGAGCCCCCCTATGGGACAACCTCATCACCTTGTAACCTCCCCAGTGCTTAGAACAGTGCTTTGCACATAGTAAGCACTTAATAAATGCCATTATTATGATGATTATTATTAAAAACTAGAACCGTAGAGGTCTTAAGGAATAATTAATCTGGTCAAGGAGGTGACTATAGAGAACAGGTCATCATCATCAATCGTATTTATTGAGCGCTTACTATGAGCAGAGCACTGTACTAAGCGCTTGGGAAGTACAAATTGGCAACATATAGAGACAGTCCCTACCCAACAGTGGGCTCACAGTCTAAAAGAATAATAATGTTGGTATTTGTTAAGCGCTTACTATGTGCCAAGCACTGTTCTAAGCGCTGGGGTGGATACAAGGTAATCAGGTTGCCCCACGTGGGTTCACAGTCTTTATCCCCATTTTACAGATAAGGGAACTGAGGCCCAGAGAAGTGATATGATACAGTGGGCAAGTGGCAGAGCGGGATTTGAACCCACAACCTCTGACTCCAAAGCCCGGGCCCTTTCCACTGAGCCACGCTAGGTCATCTCCACAGGGATTAATTAATTCATTCATTCATTCAGTCAGTCATATTTATTGAGCGCTTCCTGTGTGCAGAGCACTGTACTAAGCGCTTGGGAAGTACAAGTTGGCAACATATAGAGACAGTCCCAACCCAACATTAGGCTCACAGTCTAGAAGGGGAGGACAAAGAAAACATATTAACAAAATAAGATAAATAGAATAAATATGTACAAGTAAAATAAATAAATAGAGCAATAAATCTGTACAAACATATATACAGGTGGTGTGGGGAGGGGAAGGAGGTAAAGCGGCGGGGATGGGGAGGAGGAGAAGGGGAACATATTCATTAATTCAATCGTATTTATTGAGCACCTACTGTGTGCAGAGCACTGTACTAAGCGCCTGGGGACTGGATTGAGCCTGCCCAATCCATTCCCCTCTGGCCGGGCTGGGACTCCAGGATTTTCCAGAGTGAAAAGCAGCCCTTATCACTTCCAACTCCTTTCCCCCCGAAATGCAGGTTGTCGTGTGACTCTCCGCGCTTGGCAGGATGACAGCAAATATCTGCGACGCCAAGTTCCATTTATAAATCGCACACACGGAAAGAGTAAAGCACGGGCCTCGATGCCATTCATGGTCAAGAGCAGGGACTCCACCGCTGACCCGGTCGTTTAACCATTTACCGTGTTCCAGCTTGGTCAATCATCATCATCATCATCAATCGTATTTATTGAGCGCTTACTGTGTGCAGAGCACTGGACTAAGCGCTTGGGAAGTACAAGTTGGCAACATATAGAGACGGTCCCTACCCAACAGTGGGTTCACAGTCTACCTCCTTCCCTTCCCTTCCCTTCCCCACAGCACCTGTATATATGTATATATGGTTGTACATATTTATTACTCTTATTTATTTATTTATTTATTTATTTATTTATTTATTTATTTATTTATTTTACTTGTACATTTCTATCCTATTTATTTTATTTTGTTGGTATGTTTGGTTCTGTTCTCTGTCTCCCCCTTTTAGACTGTGAACCCACTGTTGGGTAGGGACTGTCTCTATGTGTTGCCAATTTGTACTTCCCAAGCGCTTAGTACAGTGCTCTGCACATAGTAAGCGCTGAATAAATACGATTGATTGATTGATTGATTGATTATTTATTTATTTATTTATTTATTTTACTTGTGCATTTCTATCCTATTTATTTTATTTTGTTGGTACGTTTGGTTCTGTTCTCCGTCTCCCCCTTTTAGACTGTGAGCCCACTGTTGGGTAGGGACTGTCTCTATGTGTTGCCAATTTGTACTTCCCAAGCACTTAGTACAGTGCTCTGCACATAGTAAGCGCTCAATAAATACGATTGATTGATTGATTGATTGATTGATTATTTATTTATTTATTTATTTATTTTACTTGTACATTTCTATCCTATTTATTTTATTTTGTTGGTATGTTTGGTTCTGTTCTCCGTCTCCCCCTTTTAGACTGTGAGCCCACTGTTGGGTAGGGACTGTCTCTATGTGTTGCCAATTTGTACTTCCCAAGCGCTTAGTACAGTGCTCTGCACATAGTAAGCGCTCAATAAATACGATTGATAGGATAGATAAAAATCGATCTAAAAGTCAATCGATCGATCAGCGGGGCTCAGTGGAAAGAGCCCGGGCTTCGGGGTCAGAGGTCATGGGTTCAAATCCCGGCTCCGCCGCTTGTCAGCTGGGTGACTCTGGGCAAGTCGCTTCACTTCTCCGGGCCTCAGTTCCCTCATCTGGAAGACGGGGATGAAGACTGTGAGCCCCCCCGTGGGACAACCTGATCACCTTGTATCTCCCCAGCGTTTAGAACAGTGCTTTGCACATAGTAAGCGCTTAACAAACACCATCATTATGATTATTAATAGTATGCGTTCGTTCACTCAGTCGTATTTAGTGAGCGCTTACTGTGGGCAGAGCACTGGACTAAGCGCTTGGGAAGTACAAGTTGGCGACATATAGAGACGGTCCCTACCCAACAGTGGGCTCACAGTCTGGAAGGGGGAGGCAGAGAACAAAACAAGACATATTAACAGAATAAAATAAATAGAATAAACGTGTGCAAGTAAAATAAATAAATAAATAGAGTAATAATAAAATGAATAAATAAACGTGTGCGAGTAAAATAAATAAATAAGTAGTCATAAAATAAATAAATAAACGTGTGCAAGTAAAATAAATAAACAGTCATAATAAAATAAATAAATAAACATGTGCAAGTAAAATAAATAAATAAATAGCCACAATAAAATAAATAAATAAATAGAGTAGTAAGAAAATAAATAAATAAACGTGTGCAAGTAAAATAAATAAATAGAGTAATAATAAAATAAATAAATAAACGTGTGCAAGTAAAATAAATAAATAGAGTAATAATAAAATAAATAAATAAACATGTGCAAGTAAAATAAATAAATAGTCACAATAAAATAACTAAGTAAATAGAGTAATAATAAAATAAATAAATAAACATGTGCAAGTAAAATAAATAAATAGTCACAATAAAATAACTAAGTAAATAGAGTAATAATAAAATAAATAAATAAACGTGTGCAAGTAAAATAGAGTAATAATAAAATAAATAAATAAACGTGTGCAAGTGAAATAAATAGAGTCACAATAAAATAAATAAATAAATAGAGTAATAGACCGACGCGGTCATCCAGGCGGGATCGAGATGAACTTAGTCGCAGTTTAGATGGAGAGGAAAGGGGCGTATTTCAGCCGTGTTGTAAAGGCGGAACCAACAGGAGTCAGCGATAGATTAAATACGTGATTGATAGAGAGGAGTCAAGGATTCATGCATTCAGTCATATTCATTGAGCGCTTACTGACAAGGATCAGAAGCGCTCGGTGGGGCTGATGGGGCGTTGAGGGCCTACAGAGTGTAAAGCATTAGGCTCTATACAGAAATAGGCAGTCTCCTGGCTGTAAGGACTTCTAGTTAGATAGAATTCATTAATTCATTCATTAAATCGTATTTATTGAGCGCTTACTGTGTGCAGAGCACTGTACTAAGCGCTTGGGAAGTACAAGTTGGCACCATCTAGAGACGGTCCCTACCCAACAGTGGGCTCACAGTCTAGAAGAAGGAGACAGAGAACAAAACAAAACATATTAACAGAATAAAATAACTAGAATAAACGTGTGCAAGTAAAATAAATAGAGTAATAATAAAATAAAGAAATAAACGTGTACAAGTAAAATAAATAAATAAATAGAGTCATAATAAAATAAATAAATAAATAGAGTAATAGACCGACGCGGTCATCCAGGCGGGATCGAGATAAACTTAGTCGCAGTTTAGATGGAGAGGAAAGGGGTGGATTTTAGCCGTGTTGTAAAGGCGGAACCAACAGGCGTCAGCGATAGATTAAATATGTGATTGATAGAGAGGAGTCAAGGATTCATGCATTCAATCATATTCATTGAGCGCTTATGACAAGGATCAGAAGCGCTCGGTGGGGCTGATAGGGCGTTGAGGGCCTACAGAGTGTAAAGCATTAGGCTCTGTACAGAAATAGCCAGTCTACTGGATGTAAGGACTTCTAGTTAGATAGAATTAATTAATTAATACATTCATTCATTCAATCGTATTTATTGAGTGCTTACTGTGTGCAGAGCACTGTACTAAGCGCTTGGGAAATACAAGTTGGCAACATATAGAGACGGTCCCTACCTGACAGTGGGCTCACCGAGAGGCTGAACCCCCAGGGGCCGGGGTCCCCCTGAAGAGGGAGGCCCTAAAGACTAGGCCTAGGACTACCTGTATATATGTATATATCTTTGTACGTATTTATTACCCTATTTATTTATTTTACTTGTATATATGTTTGTACGTATTTATTACTCTATTTATTTTACTTGTACATATTTATTCTATTTTATCTGGTTAATATGTTTTGTTGCCTGTCTCCCCCTTCTAGACTGTGAACCAGCTGTTGGGTAGGGGCCGTCTCTATATGCTGCCAACTTGTACTTCCCAAGCGCTTAGTCCAGTGCTCTGCACACAGTAAGCGCTCAATAAATACGATTGAATGAATGGATGAATGAACTAGGCCAAGTGGTGAGGAAAAAAATCTAAAAAATCTAATGGCCCAACCCTTCTCCATCCATTTCGGTTTCACTGTATTTTTCGCCTCCTGCATCACGGGGGCTACAGTCCTGACAAACTGACATCACGTGTACAAGCACGATCGTTTCTGCCGACGCCAACATCCCGTCCGATCCCGACCCACTTAAATTGACAAAAGGATGTCTCCTAATACTCTGCCACCTTTCTGTCCAAAAACTTAGTAAGAGCACGCTTTACAGAAGAGCAAGATGAATAGTCATTTTTTTTATGGCATTGGTTCATTCATTCATTCATTCGTTCAGTCGTATTTATTGAGCGCTTACTGTGTGCAGAGCTCTGTACTAAGCGCTTGGGAAGTCCAAGTTGGCAACATATAGAGACGGTCCCTACCCGACAACGGGCTCACAGTCTAGAAGGGGGAGAAAGCACTGTTCTAAGCGCCGGGGAGGTTACAAGGTGATCAGGTTGTCCCCCCATGGGGCTCACAGTCTTAATCCCCATTTTACAGATGAGGTCACTAAGGTACAGAGAAGTGAAGTGACTTGCCCAAAGTCACACAGCTGACAAGTGGCAGAGTCGGGATGCATTTACTCCCGGTCAGGCACTGTACCTTAGTACCTTAGTACCTTAGCACTGGGGTCGATCCAAGCTAATTTATTCATTCATTCAATCATCATCATCAATCATCAATCGTATTTATTGAGCGCTTACTGTGTGCAGAGCACTGGACTAAGCGCTTGGGAAGTCCAAGTTGGCAACATACAGAGACGGTCCCTACCCAACAGTGGGCTCGCAGTCTAGAAAGCTAATCAGGCCAAGCTAATCAGGTTGGACACAGTCCATGTCCCACATTGGGCTCACGCTCTTAATCCCCATTTTACAGGTGAAGTAACTGAGGCTCAGAAGTGAAGTGACTTGCCCAGGGTCACTCAGCAGACAAGTGGCAGAGCTGGAATTAAAACCCAAGGTCTCCTGACTTCTAGGGCCATTCTCTATCCACTAGGCCACACTGCTTCCCTGTTCTCCTTCCTACTAAGACTTGTGAGCCCCATGTGGGTCAGGGACTGTGTCCAACCTGATTAACTTGTAATCCCCCAAGCGTTTAGTACAGAGCTTGGTACATAGTAATTGCTTTACAAATATTATTATTATTATTATTATCATCATATTATATCATCATCATCATCATCATCATCATCAATCATATTTATTGAGCGCTTACTATGTGCAGAGCACTGAACTAAGTGCTTGGGAAGTACAAATTGGCAACATATAGAGATAGTCCCTACCCAACAGTGGGCTCACAGTCTAAAAGGGGGAGACAGAGAACAAAACCAAACATACTAACAAAATAAAATAAATAGAATAGATATGGACAAGTAAAATAAATAAATAAATAAATAGAGTAATAAATATGTACGAACATAAATATGTACAAACTGTGAGCCTGTTGTTGGGTAGGGACCGTCTCTATATGTTGCCAACTTGTACTTCCCAAGCGCTTAGTACAGTGCTCTGCACACAGTAAGTGCTCAATAAATACGATTGAATGAATGAACGAATGAATATTATATAATCAGGCTAGAGAAGCAGCGTGGCTCAGTGGAAAGAGCCCGGATTGGGGAGTCTGAGGTCATGGGTTCTAATCCTGGCTCCGCTGCTTGTCCAGCTGTGTGATTTTGTGGAAGTCACTTCTCTGTGCCTCAGTTCCCTCATCTGCAAAATGGGGATTAAGACTGTGAGCCCCACGGGGGACAACCTGATCACCTTATATCCCCCTCAGCGCTTAGAACAGTGCTTCGCACATAGTAAGCGCTTAACAAACACCAATATTCTTATTATTATTACTTCACCTACTTTCCTTTCACTTGATCAATATTTCACGCGGACCACCCACACGCTAGGAAGCAGGAACAAATTGTTGCTTTCAGGCTTTTATTAGTGATGTATTCACTGAATTTACAGTAAATTTATTCACTAAATTGAGTGTAGTATTTACACTGAAACTTTTCTCAAAAGGGAAACCTGATGAAGTTGTTACCACTCCCTTGAAGTACATGGCAGGTGCTACTCCATTAATTTTCGGCATATTTCTTGGCTACTAGTTCCTTTATTATTGATTATCGATCCCGGGAGAGAAAACGTCGACTATGTCTATCTTAAATGTGCTAAAACTTCCAGTTGTCATGATCTTTGTTTCCTTGACACACCAATGTAGGCCCGTCTTTTTGCTCTGTTCCTTAACTTTTAATAATAAGCCCTTTAAACCTAATTCACTTTCTGCTAGTAGGGTTGTGTCAGCAGCATCGCAAAAAGTTGTTTATACTCCTTCCTCCGGTCTTTACTCCCCGTTCTAAGCAGGGTGGCTCAGTGGAAAGAGTCTGGGCTTTGGAGTCAATCAATCAATCAATCAATCAATCGTATTTATTGAGCGCTTACTATGTGCAGAGCACTGTACTAAGCGCTTGGGAAGTACAAATTGGCATCACATAGAGACAGTCCCTACCCAACAGTGGGCTCACAATCTAAAAGGGGGAGACAGAGAACAGAACCAAACATACCAACAAAATAAAATAAGTAGGATAGAAATGTACAAGTAAAATAAATAAATAAATAAATAAATAGAGTAATAAATATGTACAACCATATATACATATATACAGGTGCTGTGGGGAAGGGAAGGAGGTAAGACGGGGGGATGGAGAGGGGGACGAGGAGGAAAGGAAAGAAGGGGCTCAGTCTGGGAAGGCCTCCTGGAGGAGGTGAGCTCTCAGCAGGGCCTTGAAGGGAGGAAGAGAGCTAGCTTGGCGGAGGGGCAGAGGGAGGGCAGTCCAGGCCCGGGGGATGACGTGGGCCGGGGGTCGACGGCGGGACAGGCGAGAGCGGGGAGTCAGAGGTCAAGAGTTCAAATCCTGGCTCTGCCATTTGTCAGCTGCGTGACTTTGGGCTAGTCTGGGCCTCCGTTCCCTCCTCTGTCAAATGGGGATGAAGACTGTGAGCCCCCCACCGTGGGACAACCTGATCACCTTGTAACCTCCCCAGCGCTTAGAACAGTGCTTTGCACATAGTAAGCGCTTAATAAATGCCATTTTTATTATTATTATTATTATTATTATTACACCAGTCTTCCAGACTCAGAAGAAAATGAAAAATGTTTAAGCTTCCCCGCTACCTGTGCTGCAGCTTCTTTTCGGGAAATAGGTCAGAGAAGTCTCGTCTCATGCCGTCGAGTCGTTTCCAGCCCACGGTGACCCCACAGACACGTCTCTCCCAGAGCATCCCGCTTTCCATCTGTAATCGCGCTGGTAGTTTAGCCACGGAGTCTTCTTGGTAAAAATACAGAAGCGGTTTACCAATGTCGCCTTCCGTGCGGTAAAACCGAGTCTCTGCCCTCGGCTCTCTCCCGGGCCGCTGCTGCCCGGCACGGGTGAGTTTTGACTCGTAGCCGATGGCCTTCCACTCGCTAGCCACTGCCCAAGCTAGGAATGGAATAGGTAGGTCTCTGTTTGACTCTCCCTCCCGTAGCCAAGATGGGCAGAGGACTGGAAACTCCCCGGGTGCGACCCTGAGAGGAGGAGGGTCAGAGAAGTACGTGATTTTATTTTTCTTTTACAATTTGGTGACCAAAAGTTATCCATTAGGCCCCCGAAATGGCCACATCACCCTTTTCACATAAAACGGAGACCCTCCTCCCTCCATCTCATTTCCTGCACCTAATTAATCTGTCATCTCCCCCGGATGCCGTGGGTGTCCCCCGCAGCTGCTGGGAAACGATAAAATAGCGATGGCATTTGTTAAGCGCTTACTATGTGCCGAGCACTGTTCTAAGCGCTGGGGCGGATACAAGGGAATGAGGTTGTCCCACATGGGGGACACAATCTTAATCCTCATTTTACAGATGCGGTTACTGCTGCTGGGAAATGATAAAATAACGATGGCTTTTGTTAAGCGCTTACTATGTGCCGAGCACCGTTCTAAGCGCTGGGGCGGATACAAGGGAATGAGGTTGTCCCACATGGGGCTCACAGTCTTAATCCTCATTTTACAGATGGGGTTACTGAGGCCCGGAGAAGTGAAGTGACTTGCCCAAAGTCACACAGCTGACAAGAGGCAGAGGAAGGATTAGAACCCGTGACCTCTGACTCCCAAGCCTGTGCTCGCTCCACTGAGCCACGCTGGGAAGCAGTGTGGCCTAGTGGATAGAGCCCACACCTAGGAGTCAGAAGGCCCTGGGTTCTAATTCCGGCGCCACCACTATTCTGCTGTGTGACCTTGGGCAAGTCACTTCACTTCTCTGGGCCTCAGTTCCCTTATCTGTAAAACGGAGATTAAGACTGTGAGTCCCAAGCCTGACAGGGACTGTGTCCGACCCGATCTGCTTGCATCTACTCCAGTGCTCAGTACAGTAATAATAATAATAATACTAATGATGGTATTTGTTAAGTGCTTACTATGTGCAAAGCACTGTTCTAAGCGCTGGGGAGGTTACAAGGTGATCAGGGTGCCGCAGGGGGAGCTCACAGTCTTAATCTCCATTTTACAGGTGAGGTAACTGAGGCCCAGAGAAGTGAAGTGACTTGCCCAAAGTCACACAGCTGACAATTGGCGGAGCCGGGATTTGAACACATGACCTCTGACTCCAAAGCCCGGGCTCCTCCCACTGAGCCACGCTGCTTCTCTACCTGGCATATAGTAAGCGCTTAACATACACCATTAATAATAATAATAATAATGGCATTTATTAAGCGCTTACTATGTGCAAAGCACTGTTCTAAGTGCTGGGGAGGTTACAAGGTGATCAGGTTGTCCCATGGGGGGCTCACAGTCTTCATCCCCATTTTACAGATGAGGTAACTGAGGCCCAGAGAAGTTAAATGACTTGCCCAAAGTCACACAGCTGACAAGTGGTGGAGCCGGGATTTGAACCCATGACCTCTGACTCCAAAGCCCATGATCTTTTCCACTGAGCCACGCTGCTTCTCTGAGCCACGCTGCTTCTCTATAATAATGACGATGGCATTTATTAAGCACTTACTATGTGCAAAGCACTGTTCTAAGCACTGGGGGGGGAATACAAGGAGATGAGGTTGTCCCGTGAGGGGCTCACAGTCTTAATCCCCATTTTACAGATGAGGGAACTGAGGCACAGAGAAGTGAAGTGACTCGCCCAAGGTCGCACAGCAGGCATGTGGGGGAGGCGGGATTCGAACTCGTGACCTGTGACTCCCAAGCCCGCGCTCTTTCCACTGAGCCACGCTGAAATAGTTAGGAAGGGGCAGACTGCGTCGAGGGTAGAGGGAAGTGACATCCCACTAGACAGTGCTACTGCCCGACACCAATAACGATAATAATATTAATTGGGGTGTTTATTAAGCTCCTATGTGCCGGGCACTGTGCTGAGCACTGGGGCGAACACAATCAGATCAGCCATAATCCTTGTTCCACGTGAGACGGACAGTCTAAGTGGGAGGGAGAACAGGAATTGAGCTCTTGTTTTACAGACGAGGGAGCTAGGGCACGGAGAAGTCGTGACTTGACTAAGGTCATTCAACAGGCAAGTGTCAGAGTCAGAATAAGAACCCAGGTCCTCTGACTCCTGGTCCTCTGCTCTCTTTCCATTAGGCCAGGCCGCTTCCCTTGCGGGGCTTTCATCTCCAGGGAGTAAGGCCTTGAAGCCTGTATTGTACCCATTTTACAGATTGAGAAACTGTAGTACAGTAGGGAGTAGGGAAGAGCTAAGGGATTGGTGTAGTACCACCTGCCATGTGATTCAAAATGGGGATGAAGACTGTGAGCCCGATAAGCGACGGGGACTCTGTCCCATTCGATTACCTCGTATCCACCCCAGTGCTTAGGACAGTGCCTGGCACATAGTAAGCAGTCAATACCACAATTATTATTATTATTGATAATTAGCAAGCTCATCAGTTTTCCTTCCCAGACTGAGCCCCTTCCTTCCTCTCCCCCTCGTCCCCCTCTCCATCCTCCCCATCTTACCTCCTTCCCTTCCCCACAGCACCTGTATATATATATATATGTTTGTACATATTTATTACTCTATTTATTTATTTTACTTGTACATATCTATTCTATTTATTTCATTTTGTTAGTATGTTTGCTTTTGTTCTCTGTCTCCCCCTTTTCGACTGTGAGCCCGCTGTTGGGTAGGGACTGTCTCTATATGTTGCCAACCTGTACTTCCCAAGCGCTTAGTACAGTGCTCTGCACACAGTAAGCGCTCAATAAATATGATTGATTGATTGATTGATTGTTCCCTTTCGAAAAAAGGTTCACTGTAAAAACAAGCGTTATTAATAGAAGACAGAAAACAACTGTCTTTGACAGCCTACGTAGCCATCCACTGAGATTTTTTTTTCCAGTGGTATTGGTTAAACGCTTACTATGTGCCAGGCACTGTACTAAGCACCGGGGTAGTTAGAAGCTAATCAGTTGGGACTCAATCCCCGCCCTACATGGGGCTTCTAGTCTGTACTAAGCAGAGATGCTCATACAATGGAAGACAAAGTCTAAGATTCCGGACTTAAATGACAGCCAAAATCAATCAATCAATCAATCGTATTTATTGAGCGCTTACTGTGTGCAGAGCACTGTACTAAGCGCTTAGGAAGTACAAGTTGGCAACACATAGAGACGGTCCCAACCCAACAGCGGGCTCCCAGTCTATAAGAGTTATCGCTAGCAGGCTCCCAAGTAAGACAAAGGTGATGTGCTCACCTTGTGACCTCCCCGGCGCTTAGAACAGTGCTTTGCACATAGTAAGCGCTTAATAAATGCCATTATTATTATTATTATTATTATTATTATTATTATGTGCTGGTTTTGTGATAGCACGTTAAGGGACGCGTGGAGGGAATTTTTTTTCCATGATCGTGCACATTTAGCCTACCAAACGCAAAGAGAGGAAACCATATTGGGTATTTACGTTTCATTTTCCCAAATAGATGCCAGAGAATCACAGGGGAAATTCACCAAGCGTCGAATCTTGCATTCAATTCATTCATTCATTCATTCATTCAGTCGTATTTATTGAGCGCTTACTGTGTGCTCAGTCTGTAGAACTCACATTTAGAAAATGGGGCCCTGGCTTTGGCCTTTCACTGCCCTTTGAACTTCTGTACTTGGCAAAAGTTTGCAGTGAAAAGAGAGGTGATAAAGTGGCCAGGCTCTGTTGGTTTTACCAAACGACCTAACTGAATGTTGATAACAAAAGAAAAGAAAAAGACAGGGTCAAAAGCACTTAAAGGTCTACAGTGTTACTGTAACCATAGGATATTTTAAAAAGCTGAGAAATACAGTGGCAAAATTTCTTTACTTCCTCCTTCTTTCTTGATCTTTCTCTCCTTTGCAATCAGTATCTTCACAGAAAGGGGTGTAATAAATTATAGGTGCTCAATATGACAACCAGCCTAGAGATAGGAGAATGACTCTAGGATTTCTCCTGGAAGTCTAAGGATAAAGCATTTTGGTCCTTTGGAAAAAAAAAATACAGTGGGAACACAAGGAGGTATTATTACCTTCCCAGACTTCCCAGCCTTCCCAGACTGAGCCCTTTCCTTCCTCTCCCCCTCGCCCCCCTCTCCATCCCCCATCTTACCTCCTTCCCTTCCCCACAGCACCTGTATATATGTATATATGTTTGTACATATTTATTACTCTATTTATTTATTTTACTTGTACATATCTATTCTATTTATTTTATTTTGTTAGTGTGTTTGATTTTGTTCTCCGTCTCCCCCTTTTAGACTGTGAGCCCACTGTTGGGTAGGGACCGTCTCTATATGTTGCCAACTTGTACTTCCCAAGTGCTTAGTACAGTGCTCTGTACACAGTAAGAGCTCAATAAATACGATTGATGATGATGATGATGATTACCTTTTTTCTTCTCTCTCCCTACTGGGATGAGGTTCCTAAGCAGGGTCAGGATAGCTTGGAGGAAAACTGAGAAAATTCCCAGTGGTTTGGAGATGGAAAAGTTGCAGTGGGTCTAGGTGGTTGTTAATACTTTGGAAGATTGGACTCAATCAATCAACCAATTAATCGTATTTACTGAGCACTTGCTCTGTGCAGAGCGCTGTACTAAGCGCTTGGGAGAGTGGGAGATCAAACTCAATCAATCAACCGTTCAATCGTATTTATTGAGCACTTACTGTGTGCAGAGCGCTGTACTAAGATCTTGGGAGAGTACAACACAGCAATATATAACAGATTCATTCCCTGACCACAATCAATCAATCAATAGTATTTATTGAGCACTTACTGTGTGCAGAGCACTGTACTAAGCGCTTGGGAAGCACAAGCTGGCAACACAATGAGGTTACAGTCTAGAGGGGGAGAGAGACCTCAATATGAATAAATAAATTACGGATATATGCATAATATAATGGAGAGCCAAACTAGACAGATCAGAATAACTGTCTTCCCAAAAGGTAGTATGGTTAGGATTTAAAAAAAAAAAAAGGCAAATACCTATATAGGATGGAGGGAGATTGACTGGGGACAAATATAACGTGGCTCAGTGGAAGGAGCCCGGGTTTGGGAGTCAGAGGTCATGGGTTCAAATCCCTGCTCCGCCAATTATAATAATGATGATGATGGCATTTATTAAGCGCTTACTATGTGCAAAGCACTGTTCTAAGCACTGGGGAGGTTACAAGGTGATCAGGTTGTCCCACGGGGGGCTCACAGTCCCCATTTTACAGATGAGGTAACTGAGGCACAGAGAAGTTAAAAGACTTGCCCACAGTCACACAGCTGGCAATTGGCAGAGCTGGGATTTGAACCCATGACCTCTGACTCCAAAGCCCTTGCTCTTTCCATTAAGCCACGCCACTTAATAATAATAATAATGATGGCATTTGTTAAGCGCTTACTATGTGCAAAGCACTGTTCTAAGTGCTGGGGAGGATACAGGGTGATCAGGTTGTCCCACATGGGGCTCACAGTCTTCATCGCCATTTTACAGATGAGGTAACTGAGGCACAGAGAAGTTAAAAGACTTGCCCAAAGTCACACAGCTGGCAATTGGCAGAGCTGGGATTTGAACTCATGACCTCTGACTCCAAAGCCCTTGCTCTTTCCACTGAGCCACGCCACTTAACTTCTCTGTACCTCAGTTCCCTCATCTGTAAAATGGGGATTAAGACCGTGAGCCCCACATGGGACAACCTGATCGTCTTGTAACCTCCCCAGTGCTTAGAACAGTGCTTCACAAATAGTTTTTAACAAACGCCATCATTAAATACAGTGTATAACCCCAGGATCATAGTGTACATACCGGCTGAACGTGAGGTAGCAAGAAACACTATTGTTTCAAACATTGACAAGGTGCGGGGTGGCAGTAACATGATTAGGACATACAAAAGTTGTGAATTAATCCTTTCACTATCCTGTGCAGAAACAACTCATGATACAACCTGCTCGCGTTCTTTGGAACTGGGATTGCATCATGCGTGGCTTGTACGGGAAGGTACGTTTGCCCAGAAATTTGCAACTATTTGGGCTTAGTTCCAGTTTCATCCTCGATGATTTCGCTCTACACAGGTAAAGAGAAATTATGCTGTAAGCGCCTCCCCGCCACTTTCTCCTAAGCGCTTGGGGGAGTATATTGCAACAATAAACAGATCCGTTTCCCCGTCCACATGAGTTTGCAGTCAGTTCTCCCACCCGCGACCCTTCTGGATCTACTCCTGTCCCTACCCAGCACTTCGTTGGCTAGGGATCGTCTCTGTCGTCGAATTGTACTTCCCAAGCGCTTAGTACAGTGCTCTGCGCACGGTAAGCGCTCAATAAATATGATTGAATGAATGAATGAAGCCAAGTGGCCGCCCGAGGTCACACAACAGACAATTGGTGGAGCCGGGATTAGAACCCATGACCTCTGACATACCCAAGCCCGGGCTCTTTCCACTGAGCCTAGGCTGTAAGTTCGTTCTGTTCTCTAGACCGTAAACTCGCTGAGGGCAGGGCAGAGAAGCAGCGTGGCTCAGTGGAAAGAGCCCGGGCTTTGGAGTCAGAGGTCGTGGGTTCAAGTCCCAGCTCTGCCACTTGTCAGCTGGGTGACTTTGGGCACGTCACTTCACTTCTCTGGGCCTCAGTTCCCTCATCTGTCAAATGGGGATTAAGACTGTGAGCCCCCCGTGGGACAACCTGATCACCTTGTAAATGCCCCAGCGCTTAGAACAGTGCTTGGCACGTAGTAAGCGCTTAACAAATACCAACATTATTATTATTATTATTATTATGTGTCTCAATAAATCCGATTGAATGAATGAATGAATGCTATTCTATTCATTTCATTTTGTTAATACGTTTGGTTTTGTTGTCTGTCTCCCCCCCCTTCTAGACTGTGAGCCCACTGTTGGGTACGGACCGTCTCTAGATGTTGCCCAGTTGGACTTCCCAAGCGCTTAGTACAGTGCTCTGCACACAGTAAGCGCTCAATAAATACGATTGAACGAATGAATGAATACTATTCTATTTATTTTATTTTGTTAATACATTTTGTTTTGTTGCCTGTCTCCCCCTTCTAGAATGTGAGCCCGCTGTTGGGTAGGGACCATCTCTAGATGTTGCCATCTTGTAATTCCCAAGCGCTTAATATAGTGCTCTGCACACAGTAAGCGCTCAATAAATCCGATTGAATGAATGAATGAATGTGTCTGTTATATTGTTATGCTGTACTCTCCCAAGCGCTTAACCAGTGTTCTGCGCACAGTAAGCACTCCATAAATACAATTGATTGATTGAT
The DNA here is from genome assembly GCF_015852505.1 of Tachyglossus aculeatus. Classification (NCBI taxonomy): domain Eukaryota; kingdom Metazoa; phylum Chordata; class Mammalia; order Monotremata; family Tachyglossidae; genus Tachyglossus; species Tachyglossus aculeatus. Next base: position 19,547,669 of record NC_052101.1, on the reverse strand, counting down.
TGATTGATTGAAAAGCTAGGAACAAAGTAGGGCAAGGAGAAGATGGGATAATAATAATGATAGTTAATTAATTAATTAATTAATTAATTAATGATGGCATTTATTAAGCGCTTACTATGTGCAAAGCTCTGTTTTAAGCGCTGGGGGGAGACAAGGTAATGATAGTATTTCTTAAACGCGTACCATGTTCCAGGCACTGTACTGAGCGCTGAGATGGATGCAAGCAAATCGGGTTGGATGTAGTCCCTGTTCTGCATAGGGCTCACGGTCTTAATTAAGCTCGTTGTGGGCAGGGAATGCGTCTGTTATATTGTGATATTATACTCTCCCAAGTGCTCCACACACAGTAAACGATCAATCAATCAATCAATTGTATTTATGGAGTGCTTACTGTGTGCAGAACACTGGTTAAGAACTTGGGAGAGTACAACATAACAATATAACAGACACATTCATTCATTCATTCAATCGTATTTATTGAGCGCATACTGTGTGCAGAGCACTGTATTAAGCGCTTGGGAAGTACAAGATGGCAACATGTTGAGATGGCCCCTACCCAACAGCGGGCTCACAGTCTAGAAGGGGGGGACAGACAATGAAACAAAACGCATTAACAAAATAAAATAACTAGAATAGTATTCATTCATTCATTCAATAGTATTTATTGAGCGCTTACTGTGTGCAGAGCACTGTATTAAGCGCTTGGGAAGTACAAGATGGCAACATATAGAGATGGTCCCTACCCAACAGTGGGCTCACAGTCTAGAAGGGGGAGACAGACTACAAAACAAAACGTATTAACATAATATAATAAATAGAATAGTGTTCATTCATTCATTCAATCGTATTTATTGAGCACATACTGTGTGCAGAGCACTGCATTAAGTGCTTGGGAAGTACAGGATGGCAACATATAGAGACGGCCCCTACCCAACAGCAGGCTCACAGTCTAGAAGGGGGAGACAGACAACAAAACAAAACGCATTAACAAAATAAAATAAATAGAATAGTATTCATTCATTCATTCAATAGTATTTATTGAGCGCTTACTGTGTGCAGAGCACTGTACTAAGTGCTTGGTAAATAAATCAATAAATCAATCAATTTATAAATAATAACGATCCATAAATGCGACCAACTGACTGGCTATATTGTTGGAGACAGGGCCTACATGCGACGGTATAAATCAGCAAACAGTGCTGGATATAATCCCAGGTTGTAGCCCAGGGAATGGTAGCGCCGGTCTAATCCTTATCAAAGTCTTTTTTCCGGTGTCGGACTCCACGCTTGATAATGGGTTTGGAGGAAATTTATGAGGAAAGATGAAGGGAGCTGAGGTCGTTTAGCCCAGAGAAGGCTCAGGGATGATTTAATAACTGCTTTCAAGCATATGAACTTTCCAGCTCTTAGAACAGCTTTCCAACTGCTTTCCAGCGCTTAGAACGGTGCTTTGCACATAGTAAGCGCTTAATAAATGCCATTATTATTATTATTATTATATGAAAAGCTTTTCTGGGAAAGGCACTGATCACTGACAGCGTGGCTCAGTGGAAAGAGCACAGGCTTTGGAGTCTTTCATTCAATCTGAGCCCCCTCCTTCCTCTTCCCCTCGTCCCTCTCCCCATCCCCCTGCCTTACCTCCTTCCCCTCCCCACAGCACCTGTATATAAGTATATATGTTTGTACGGATTTATTACTCTATTTTATTTGTACATACTTAATATTCTATTTATTTTATTTTGCTAATATGTTTTGTTTTGTTGTCTGTCTCCCCCTTCTAGACTGTAAGCCCGCTGTTGGGTAGGGACCGTCTCTAGATGTTGCCCACTTGGACTTCCCAAGCACTGAGTACAGTGCTCTGCACACAGTAAGCGCTCAATAAATACAACTGAATGAATGAGTCAGAGGTCATGGGTTCAAATCCCAGCTCCGCCAACTGCCAGCTGTGTGACTTTGGGCAAGTCGCTTCACTTCTCCGGGCCTCAGTTACCTCATCTGGAAAATGGGGATTAAAACGGTGAGCCCCCCGTGGGACAACCCGATCACCTTGTAATTTCCCCAGCGCTTAGAACGGTGCTTTGCACATAGTAAGCACTTAACAAATACCATCATCATCATCATGGTGAGTGAGGATTGAACAAGGGAAAAAGAACTTAAATTAAAACACAAGGGACTTTGGTTGGAAATAAAGGAAGGACTTCTTGACTAGCTAGGGAATAAGAGCTAACCTGGGAGGGTGAGAAGTCTCCACCCTCAGAGGACTGTAAATGTCCTGGGTGGTTTATATATTCACTGCCTAAAGGCAGCTTGAACTCTCAAATTCCCTTCCAGCACTGTGTTTATATGACTTATACAAGCCCTACAGAGACCTCACCTCCTCCAGGAGGCCTTCCCAAACTGAACCCCCTTTTTCCTCTCCTCCTCCCCATCCCCCCCGCCCTACCTCCTTCCCCTCCCCCAAGCACTTGTATATATTTGTACAGATTTATTACTCTATTTTACTCGGACATATTTACTATTCTATTAATTTTGTTAATGGTGTGCATTTAGCTTTAATTCCATTTGTTCTGACGACTTGAAACCTGAGTGAATGACTTATGAAATCTCAACTGGCTGCCGTACTTGGCGTATTTTTTTTTTTACTGCGGGCTTCCCCTTTTTATACGCTTTCTAAGATCAAAAATCCCCAAAGGAGAGAGGAATGGTGCCAAAATAAAAATTAGTGTGAGTGTATGTAACCAGAGCCATTCATACTCCTCCCAGACTGTGAGCCCACTGTTGGGTAGGGACCATCTCTATATGTTGCCAACTTGTACTTCCCAAGCGCTTAGTGCAGTGCTCTGCACACAGTAAGTGCTCAATAAATACGATTGAATGAACGAATGAATGAATAATGCTCCCGGCAACACTGCCCTTCTTCGAGTGATTTTTCTCTGAGTGATTTCCACGCCAATGTGCCAAGAAATCTCAGCATTTTCCCTGAGTATTACCTGGGTAACCCGGGAGCATGCCACATTCCTCCAGAATCAGAAGGAAAATCCCGCAGGCTAGCCCTCAACCAGTCGAGAGGCCGGGCCTGGGAGTTGGAAGATCATGGGTTCTAATCCCGACTCCACCACTTGTCTGATGGCGTCACTTCATTTCTGTGGGCCTCAGTTACCTCTGAGCCCCCTTTTTTCTCTCCTCCTCCCCACCCCCACCGCCCTACCTCCTTCCCCTCCCCACAGCACCTGTATATATGTTTGTACAGATTTATTGCTCTATTTTACTTGTACATATTTACTATTCTCTTTATTCATTCATTCATCCAATCGTATTCATTGAGCGCTTACTGTGTGCAGAGCACTGTACTAAGTCATTCATTATAAGTCATTCAGGTGTCAAGTCGTCAGAACAAATAGAATTAAAGCTAAATGCACATCATGTAGAGTGGGGATTAAGACTGTGAGCCCCCCATGGGACGGCCTGATCGCCTTATGTCCCCCCCAGCGCTTGGAACGGTGTTTCGCACATAGTGAGCGCTTAACAAATGCCATCATTATCATTATTATTATTATTATCCCCCCTGCCCTACTTCCTTCCCCTCACCGCAGCACCTGTATATATGTTTGTACAGATTTATTACTATATTTATTTACTCTATAAAATGGGGATTGAGGCTGTGAGTCCCAAGTGGGACAGGGCCCGTGTCCAACCCGATTTGCTTGTATCCACCCCAGCGATCAGTACAGTGCCTGGCACGCAGTCTCAATGGATAGAGACATGTGGATGGGTACATAAGTGGTGAGTGTCTGGGGGTGAGGTGAATATCAAGTGCTTAAGGTGTATGTTGAGTATGTTAAGGAGTGCTCTTTTAGACTGTGAGCCCACTGTTGGGTAGGGACTGTCTCTATATGTTGCCAACTTGGACTTCCCAAGCACTTAGTACAGTGCTCTGCACACAGTAAGCGCTCAATAAATACGATTGATTGAGTATGTTGCAAGTGCGACAAAGCAGAAGGGAGGGGGATTTGGTGAAATGAGGGCTAAATGGGAAGGACTTTTCTTTCATGGTATTTGTTCAGCACTTACTCTGTGCGAAGCACTGTACAAAGTCCTGGGGTAGTTGCAAGTTCATCAGGTTGGAGGCAGTCCCTGTCCCACGTGGGGCTCCCGGTCTTAATCTCCATTTCACAGATGAGGTAACTGAGGCACAGAGAGGACTTACCCAAGGCCACACGGCAGACAAGTGATTCCCGGGCCCGTGCTCTACCCATTAGGCTTCTCCTCTTGGAGGAGATGTGATTTTAGGAGGGCTTTGAAGGTGGGGAGAGGGGGGTATTCCACCCCATAGGGAGAGGGAGGGAGTTCCGGGTGTGAAGGAAGATGGGCAAACGGTTGGCAGTGAGAGGAGGAGGAGGAGGAGACACACGCCCCAGAATATGAAGAGGAGAGCCAAGTTGAAGGAGGAGGAAGCAGAAAGACTCTGCCCAGGACTGAGTCTCTGAAACTGAAATCAGATGGGTCGCAAATCTATTCTATTTATTTTATTTTGTTAGTATGTTTGGTTTTGTTCTCTGTCTCCCCCTTTGAGACTGTGAGCCCACTGTTGGGTAGGGACCGTCTCTACATGTTGCCAACTTGTACTTCCCAAGCGCTTAGTACAGTGCTCTGCACACAGTAAGCGCTCAATAAATACGATTGATGATGATGATGATGATGATGGAACCTTTAGACTGTGAGCCGACTGTTGGGTAGGGACCGTCTCTATATGTTGCCATCTTGTACTTCCCAAGCGCTTAGTACAGTGCTCTGCACACAGTAAGCGCTCAATAAATACGATTGATTGATTGATTGGACCCGCTGCTTGGCTGGGGGCAACTGGGCATCCGGATCTGGCTACTAGGCTGGTGACAACCGAGCCCCGATGAAGCCCTGCTGGTCTGTCTCCTCCTCCAAGAGGCCTTCCCTGACTAAGCCCTCCTTTCCTCTTCCCCCACTCCATTCTGTGTCACCCTATCTTGGTCTCTTTATTCCTCTCCCCCAGGCCTCTCCCAATCCCACAGCACTTAGGGAAATTCATTCACTCATTCATTCAATCGTATTTATTGAGCGCTTACTGTGTGCAGAGCACTGTGCTAAGCGCTTGGGAAGTCCAAGTTGGCAACATATAGAGACGGTCCCTACCCAACAGTGGGCTCACAGTCTAGAAGGGGAGGACAGACAACAAAACATATTAACAAAATAAAATAAATAGAATAAATATGTACAAGCAAAATAAATAAATAGAGTAAGAAATACAAACATATATACATATATACAGGTGGTGTGGGGAGGGGAAGGAGGTAAGGTGGGGGTGATGGGGAGGAGGAGGGGAAATATATTCATTTATTCATTCATTCAATCGTATTTATTGAGCGCTTACTGTGTGCACAGCACCATGTTAAGCGCTTGGGAAGTCCAAGTTGGCAACATATAGAGACGGTCCCTACCCAACAGCGGGTTCACAGTTTAGAAGGGGAGGACAGACAACAAAACATACTAACAAAATAAAATAAATAGAATAAATATGTAAAAGTAAAATAAATGAATAAATAGAGTAATAAATATGTACAAACATATATACATATATACAGGTGGTGCGGGGAGGGGAAGGAGGTAAGGCGGGGGGGGATGGGGAGGAGGAGAAGGGGAACATATTCATTCATTCAATAGTATTTATTGAGCGCTTACTGTGTGCAGAACACTATACTAAGCGCTTGGGAAGTATAAGTTGGCAACATATAGAGACGGTCCCTACCTAACAGTAGGCTCACAGTCTAGAAGGGGAGGATAGACAACAAAACAAATTAACAAAATAAAATAAATGGAATAGTAAATATGTAATATACGATTGAATGAGTATGTATTTACTTATATACATCATCATCATCATCATCAATCGTATTTATTGAGCGCTTACTATGTGCAGAGCACTGTACTAAGCGCTTGGGAAGTACAAATTGGCAACATATAGAGACAGTCCCTACCCAACAGTGGGCTCACAGTCTCATATACATGTCTGTCTCCCCCTGTACATTGTAAACTCCTTATGGTTAGGGAATGTGTCTGTTCACTGTTATATTGTACTCCCTGCCCCCACCCCATCCCCTTCTAGATTGTGAGCTCTTTGTGGTCAGGGATTGTCACTGTTTCTTGTTGTATCGATCTTTCCCAAGAGCTTAGTACAGTGCTCTCCACACTGTACTACTTAGTACTGTGTACTTAGTACTAACTACTTAGTACTTAGTACTTAGCACTGTACTACCACCCCCTTCTAGATTGTGAGCTATATATGTATATATGTTTGTACATATTTATTACTCTATTTATTTATTCATTCATTCATTCATTTATTTATTTATTTATTTTACTTGTACATATCTATTCTATTTATTTTATTTCGTTAGTATGTTTGATTTTGTTCTCTGTCTCCCCTTTTAGACTGTGAGCCCACTGTTGGGTAGGGACTGTCTCTATATGTTGCCACCTTGTACTTCCCAAGCGCTTAGTACAGTGCTCTGCACACAGTAAGTGCTCAATAAATACGATTGATTGATTGATTGATTGATTGAGCTGTTTGTGGTCAGGGACTGTCACTGTTTCTTGTTGTATTGTTCTTTCCCAGGAGCTTAGTACAGTGCTCTCCACACTTACTTACTTAGTAACAGTAAGTGCTTAATAAATATGAGTGAATTGAATTGAATTACTCTCCCAAGCGCTTAGTACAGTGTTCACTTAGTACACTAAGTTCACTTAGTAAGCACTTAATAAATACCACAATGAATGTTCTAGACTGTGAGCCCGCTGTTGGGTGGGGACCGTCTCTATATGTTGCCAACTTGGACTTCCCAAGCGCTTAGTCCAGTGCTCTGCCCCCAGCAAGCGCTCAATAAATACCATTGAATGAATGAATTAATGAATCGCTCAACCCACTCCTAGTCCCTGGAGAGGTTTGCCATTTCAAATCCCCAGATGCGGGATCCAAGTGCTGGTTTTTTAGGCAAACGGAAGCAAGATTTGCATGGTGAAACCCCTTTGAATTCTACGGTAGTTGGATTATGAAAATCGCCCAGAACAATTTCCAGTGTTCGTGCAAATCTTTTCGAACACAATTCAGTTGATCCTTCTCCAGGGGGTTTCCACCAGCCTCTCACCTTGAGGACAGTGCTCTGCACACAGGAAGTGCTCAGTAAATACCATCATCATCATCATCATCAATCGTATTTATTGAGCACTTACTGTGTGCAGAGCACTGTACTAAGCGCTTGGGAAGTACAAGAGATACCAGTGATTGATTGACTGGTAGGGAGGAACCCTTTGGAATAATAATAATGGTATTTGTTCAATGCTTACTATGTGCAAATCTATTCTATTATCTATTCTATTTTATTTTGTTAATATGTTTTGTTTTGTTCTCCCCACAGCACCTGTATATATGTTTGTACATATTTATTACTCTATTTATTTTACCTGTTCATATTTATTATTCTATTTCTTTTATTTTGTTAATATGTTTTGTTTTGTTGTCTTATCTCCCCCTTCTAGACTGTGAGCCCACTGTTGGGTAGGGACTGTCCCTATGTGTTGCCAACTTGTACTTCCCAAGCGCTTAGTACAGTGCTCTGCACACAGTAAGCGCTCAATAAATACGATTGATTGATTGATTGATTGCAAAGCACTGTTCGAAGCGCTGCACTGTTCGAAGCGGTGGAAGAACTATTTTGGCTGAGACCTGTTACAGAGAAAGAATCACTGAAGTCTTCGCTATTCTGCCTTCCTTGGCCCTGATGGCCTAAGGCAGGAATTGTGCTCAACAATGGAAACTAACTGAAGGAATTTTCTCTGGAGCCCTATTAGTAGTAAAAAGTAGCGTTTATTAAGTGCTTACTGTGTGCGCAGCATGGCGTAGTGGATGAAGCCAGGGTTTGGGGGTCAGAAGATCATGGGTTCTAATCCCAGTTCCCTCCACTTGTCTGCTGTGTGACCTTGGACATTTCATTTCCCTTCTCTGGGCCTCAGTTACCTCATCTGTAAAATGGCGATTGATACCGTAAGCCCCACGTGAGACAGGGACCGTGTCCAACCCGATTTGCTTGTATCCACCCAAGCGCTTAGTACAATGCCTGGCAGTGTGGCTCAGTGGAAAGAGCCCGGGCTTGGGAGTCAGAGGTCGTGGGTTCTAATCCCGGCTCCTCCGCTTGTGTGACTTTGGGCAAGTCACTTAACTTCTCTGTGCCTCCATTACCTCATCTGGAAAATGGGGATTAAGACTTTGAACCCCACGTGGGGCAACCTGATTACCTTGTAACTACCCCAGTGCTTAGAACAGTGCTTGGCACATAGTAAGCACTTAACAAATGCCATCATTTTTATTATTATTATAGTAAACACTTAACAAATACCATTATTATTATTATTATTATTATTATTATTATTATAGTAAGCACTTAACAAATACCATTATTATTATTATTATAGTAAGCACTTAACAAATACCACTATTATTATTATTATTATTATAGTAAGCACTTAACAAATACCATTATTATTATTATTATAGTAAGCACTTAACAAATACCATTATTATTATTATAGTAAGCACTTAACAAATACCATTATTATTATTATTATTATAGTAAGCACTTAACAAATACCATTATTATTATTATTATAGTAAGCACTTAACAAATACCATTATTATTATTATTATTATTATTATTATAGTAAGCACTTAACAAATACCATTATTATTATAGTAAGCACTTAACAAATACCATTATTATTATTATTATTATTATAGTAAGCACTTAACAAGTACCATTATTATTATTTTTATTATAGTAAGCACTTAACAAATACCATTATTATTATTATTATTATTATTATTATTATTATTATTGTAAGCACTTAACAAATACCATTATTATTATTATTATAGCAAGCACTTAACAATTACCATTATTATTATTATTATTATTATTATAGTAAGCACTTAACAAATACCATTATTATTATTATAGTAAGCACTTAACAAATACCATTATTATTATTATTATTATTATAGTAAGCACTTAACAAGTACCATTATTATTATTATTATAGTAAGCACTTAACAAATACCATTATTATTATTATTATAGTAAGCACTTAACAAATACCATTATTATTATTATTATAGTAAGCACTTAACAAATACTATTATTATTACTATTACTATTATTATTATTATTATTATCACTACGCATTGGGAGAGAATAGACAGGTGGGAATTAGACATGGTTTCTATTCCTCTTGGGGCTGGCAATCTAAGAATCTGCCCACTCACTCTGTGTATGTGTCCCTGCAGGAAAAGAAGCTAATCTCTTTCCCTGGGAAATTATAAATCAATCCCTGATGCTTTAGGGGTTTCCTAGATGAATGAAACAAAAGCAGCCCGGCCTAGGGCAAAGAACATAATCCTGGGATTTCTAATCCCAGCTCCAATTTACCTGCTGTGTGACTTTGGGCAAGTCACTATTAGCTGCCTCATTTGATTAAATATTTGTTCTTCCTCCCCCTTGGACTGTGAGACCTATGTGAGCCAGGGGACTGCGGCTGATCTGATTGCATTATCTATCCTAGTGCTTAGTACAGTACTCTGAACATAGTAGATGTTCATAATAAATAAATATGTTCATAATAAATGCCATCACTATTATTATTATAGTAAGGACTTAAATACCACAGTTTTATAGATGGAAATTAGTTGGGAATTGCCTCCTGGAGGAAGCAACGCTTTAGGAAACAGTACTCTGAACATAGTAAGGACTTAACAAATACCACAGTTTTTATAGATGGAAATTTGTTGGGAATTGCCTCCTGGAGGAAACAACTCTTTAGGAAGTCTTTAAAGGTAAGGAGGGCTGTGACTTGGCTTGGCAGATTTAAAGGATAAGAGAGTCCCATGCAGAGGGAAGGATGTGTACATTGGGTCTTTTAATAATAATAATAATAATAATAATAATAATGGTATTTGTTAAGTGCTTACTATGTGCAAAGCACTGTTCTAAGCACTGGGGAGGTTACAAGGTGATCGGGTTGTCCCACGGGGGGCTCACAGTTTTAATCCCTATTTTACAGATGAGGTAACTGAGGCCCAGAGAAGTGAAGTGACTTGCCCAAAGTCACACAGCTGACAGTTGGCTGAGCCGGGATTTGAACCCATGACCTCTGACACCAAAGCCCATGCTCTTTCCACTGAGCCACGCTGCTTCTCATAGTAATAATAATAATAATGATAATAATAGCAATTTGTTAAGCACTTACTACATTTCAAGCATTGTCCTAAGCTCTGGGGAAGACGCAAGTTTATCAGGTTGGACACACTCCCCGCTCCACGTGAGGCTTACAGTCTAAGTAGGAGGGGGAGCAGGTATTGAATCCCCATTTTACAGATGAGGAAACTGAGGTACGGAGAAGTTAAGTGACTCACCCAAGGTCACACAGCGGGCAATTGGCAGAGCAGGCCCTCTAAACCCCAGACCCAAGCTTATTCTACTCATTGATGCTTCTCAAGAGTCAAAAGTAAGGAAAACTCTAGGGATAAACTACCGGAATGACTGCAGGTGGAGGTGGGACATTCTGGGAGGGAATCAATCAATCAATTCATTCATTCAATCATATTTATTGAGCACTTACTGTGTGCAGAGCACTGGACTAAGCGCTTGGGAAGTACAAGTTGGCAACATATAGGGACAGTCCCTACCCAACAGTGGGGAATGGTCCCCTTCTGTTCTCCATCTATCCTTCCCCTCCCCACAGCACCTGTGTATATGTTTGTACGTATTTATTACTCTATTTATTTATTTGTTTTACTTGTACATATCTATTCTATTTATTTTATTTTGTTAGTATATTTGATTTTGTTCTCTGTCTCCCCCTTTTAGACTGTGAGCCCACTGTTGGGTAGGGGCTGTCTCTATATGTTGCCAACTTGTGCTTCCCAAGCGCTTAGTCCAGTGCTCTGCACACAGTAAGCGCTCAATAAATACGATTGATTGATTGATTGATTGATATTACTCTATTTTATTTGTACGTATTTCTTCTATTTCTTTCATTTTGTTAATGTGTTTTGTTTGGTTCTCTGTCTCCCCCTTCTAGACTGTGAGCCCGCTGTTGGGTAGGGACCGTCTCTAGATGTTGCCGACTTGGGCTTCCCAAGCGCTTAGTACAGTGCTCTGCACACAGTCGGCGCTCAATAAATACGATTGAATGAATTAATTAATATGTCCATCGCGTCGCTATGAGTCAGAGACGACTTGATAGCGTGAGACGAGACGAGATCAGGAGGTTAATACGGAAGGAGTGAGGAGTATGGGCTGGGGCGTAGGGACTAGCCCGTTGTTGGGTAGGGATTGCCTCTATTTGTTGCTGAATTGTCCTTTCCAAACGCTTAGTACAGTGCTCTGCACACGGTAAGCGCTTAATAAATACAATTGAATGAATGAATAATAATACTAATAATAATGTAACCTCCCCAGCGCTTAGAACAGTGCCTTGCACATAGTAAGTGCTTAATAAATGCTATTATTATTATTATTTTTATTATGGTATTTGTTAAGCGCTTACTATGTGCAAAGCACTGTTCTAAGCACTGGGGGGATACAAGGTGATCAGGTTGTCCCATGTGGGGCTCACAGTCTTAATCCCCATTTTACAGATGAGTGAAGTGAGGCACAGAGAATCATAATAATAATAATAATAGTATTTATTAAGTGCTTACTATGTGCAAAGCACCATTCTAAGCGCTGAGGAGGTTACAAGGCGATCAGGTTGTCCCACGGGGGGCTCACAGTCTTAATCCCCATTTTACAGATGAGGTAACTGAGGCACAGAGAATCATAATAATAATAATAATAGCATTTATTAAGTGCTTACTATGTGCAAAGCACCATTCTAAGTGCTGGGGAGGTTACAAGGTGATCAGATTGTCCCACGGGGGGCTCACAGTCTTAATCCCCATTTTACAGATGAGGGAACTGAGGCACAGAGAAGTTTATTGACTTGCCCAGAGTCACACAGCTGACAATTGGCGCTGCCGGCATTTGAACCCATGACCTCTGACTCCGAAGCCCGGGCTGTGAATGAAAGGAAGGTAAAGAGACAGCTGGAGGAGAGCCCTGAAGCCAAATATCAGGAGTTTCTGTTTGATGTGGCAGGAAATGGGCAACGATAAACAGACACATCCCCTGCCCACAACAAGCTTACAATCTAGAAGATGAGCTTACAAACAGTTTTGTTAAGTGCCAGGCACTGTACTAAGCACCAGGGCAGATACAAGTTATTCAGATTGGACAAAGTCCATGTCCCACATGGGGCTCACAGTCTTAATCCTCATTTTACAGATGAGATTAACTGAGGCACCGAGAAGTGAAGTGACTTGGCCAAGGTCACACAGCAGAGAAGTGGCAGAGCCAGGATTAGAACTCCGGTCCTTCTGACCCCCCGGGCCTATGCTCCATCCACTAGACCATGATACTAGAGAAGCAGCGTGGCTCAGTGGAAAGAGCCCGAGCTTTGGAGTCAGAGGTCATGGGTTCGAATTCCGGCTCCTCCACATGTCTGCTGTGTGACTTTGGGCAAGTCACTTCACTTCTCTGAGCCTCAGTTACCTCATCCGTAAAATGGGGATGAAGACTGTGAGCCCCACGTGGGACAACTTGATCACCTTGGATCCCCCCCAGTGCTTAGAACAGTGCTTGGCACATAGTAAGCGCTTAACAAATGCTATCATTATTATTATTATTTACTTCTTGTTAGATGAGGGGCTGTGTCTTTTTCCGAGTCTATGAATTCTTCCAGGTCTTAATAAAAGCATTTCACACAATTTTTTAATGGCATTTGTTAAGCACTTACTATGTGCCTGGCACTATACTAAGCCCTGAAGTAGATATTCATTCAATTGTATTTATTGAGCACTTACTGTGTGCAGAGCACTGTACTAAGCACTTGGGAAGTACAAGTTGGCAACATATAGAGACAGTCCCTACCCAACAGTGGGTTCACAGTCTAGAAGGGGAGACAGACAACAAAACAAAACATATTAACAAAATAAAATATAAACTAATCAGGTTGGACACAGTCCATATCCCTCGTGGGGCCCACGGTATTAATCCTTATTTTTACAGATGAGGTAGACTGAGGCACAGAGGAGTTAAGTGACTTGCCCAAGGTTACACAGCTGACAATTGCTGGAGCTGGGATTAGATGAGTGGGCTTCATAAATAATGTTGACTGCTGGGCTGACCAGAACAGGGATGATTAACTCCATTTGTACAGATATTAATGATAATAGTGGTATTTGTTAAGCACTTACTATGTGCAAAACACTGTTCTAAGAGCTGTGGGGGGGCTACAAGGGGATCAGGTTGTCCAACTTGGGGCTCACAGTCTTAATCCCCATTTTCCAGATGAGGTAACTGAGGCCCAGAGAAGTTAAGTGACTTGACCAAGGTCACACAGCTGACAAGCGGTGGAGCCGGGATTTGAACCCATGACCTCTGACTCCCAAGCCCTCGCTCTTTCTACTGAGCCACGCTGCTTCCCCCAGTGCTAAAGCTATCTCTGAGGTCACACGCTGAGTCAACGCACACCTAGGAATAAGATTTCGATTTCTCATCCTGCCTCCTTATTCTGGCCTCCAATTCCTAATAATAATAAATAATAATAATACTGGTATTCGTTAAGCACTTACTATGTACCAAGCACCATTCTAAGCACTGGGGTGGATACAGGGCAATCGGGTTGTCCCGCGTGGGGCTCACACTTTTAATCCCCATTTTCCAGATGAGGGAACTGAGGCCCAGAGAGGTGAAGTGACTTGCCCTAGGTCACACAGCAGACAAGTGGCAGAGCCGGGATTAGAACCCACGTCCTCTGACTCCCAAGCCCGAGCTCTTTCCACTGAGCCACACTGCTTCTCCTACTAAGGCAACTGGAAGAAAAGAGCCGGATTCACTCATTCAATCGTATTTATTGAGTGCTTACAGCGTGCGGAGCACTGTAATAATAATAATAATAATAATGTTGGTATTTGTTAAGCACTTACTATATGCAAAGCACTGTACTAAGCGCTTGGGAAGTACAAGTTGGCAACATATAGAGACGGTCCCTACCCACCAGTGGGCTCACAGTCTAGAAAATCAGATCAGATCCTAATCAGATTTGCCTATTGACTTAGCTATTTATTTTTTTTTTGGCAAGTTTAACAGCACACACCGTCTTCCAGCTTGATGGGAGACTCTGTCACAAGACAGCGATACTTCATCGGGAAGACTTGGATAAACAGGAATTGCCAAAGGAAAACAGGGAGTTCAGCACCCCGGGGAACAAAAAAAAACCACAATACAGACCCCAAGCAGAGAGTTCTTGTGGAACTGCCACACTCCTGGGGCCCGGTTCACTGGAGGAGAACAGAGAAATTATTATCCCTGAATCTCCACAGAAAGCAAATGGTATTCCTTTCTTGTTCAATTTGTGAAACAGACGGACCAGAAAATGGGGTTTTGGATCGGGTAATTTTCCATTTCCCGTGGACAAAAGCGTCGTGGTTACGAGGAAGGGCTTGTGCCATGAAGAAAAGCAACACACCGTCTCCTTTGAGAAGCAGCATGGCGTAGTGCTCTGCACACAGTAAGCGCTCAATAAATACGACTGATGGTAGTGGATAGAGTCTGGCTCTCCCTTCTAGACTGTGAGCCCGTTGTTGGGTAGGGACCGTCTCTATATGTTGCCAACTAGTACTTCCCAAGCGCTTAGTACAGTGCTCTGCCCACAGTAAGCGCTCAATAAATATGATTAAATGAATGAATGAATGAGCATGGGCCTGGGCGCCAGAGGGTCGTGGGTTCTTATCCGGGCTCTGCCACATCATTGTATCTACCCCAGCGCTTAGAACAGTGCTTGGCACATAGTAAGCGCTTAATAAATACCACCGCTACCATCATCCTCATCAATGTCATCATCATCATTAAAATAAATTACAGAAAGGGGAAACAGTAGAGTATAAAGATATTTACCTAAATGCTGTGTGGCTGGAATAAATATCAAAGAGCTTCCTCAATCAGTGGCATTCAATCAATGGTATTTATTGAGCACTTACTATATGCAGAGAAGCAGCATGGCTTCTGTTATTATTATTATTCCTATTTATTGAGAGCTTACTGTCTGCAAATCACTGGACTAAGCGCCACTTGTCTGTTGTGAGACCTTGGGCAAGTCACTTCACTTCTCTGTGCCTCAGTACCTCATCTGCAAAATAGGGATTCATTCCACTCAATCGTATTTATTTATTTATTTTTATAATGATATTTGTTAAGCGCTTACTATGTGCAAAGCACTGTTCTAAGCGCTGGGGAGGTTACAAGGTGATCAGGTTGTCCCACAGGGGGCTCGCAGTTTTAATCCCCATTTTCCAGATGAGGGAACTGAGGCCCAGAGAAGTGAAGCCCAAAGTCACACAGCTGACAATTGGCAGAGCCGGGATTTGAACCCATGACCTCTGACTCTTTCCCTTGAGCCACGATTTATTGAGCGCTTACTGTGTGCAGAGCACTGTACTAAGCACTTGGGAAGTACAAGTTGGGGATTAAGGCTGTGAGCCCCACGTGGGACAACCTGATCACCTTCTATCTACCCCAGCGCTTAGAACAGTGCTGGCACATAGTAAGCGCTTAACAAATACCATCATCATCATCATCATCAGTGACACCTCCAGGTCAGAAAGGCTAGGCCAGAAGGTCTTTGAAATCTAAACAGGGGAGGAGCCCATTACCCCTCTAAAAGTCCTCATTCGGAGAGGAGAGGCTTGTCAGCAGGACGGTGACACACAGATTGTTATTTATTATGAGGAGCTGTGGCTTTGCAAGCACCACCTATCTCTCCCATTCCCATTAAACAAAGAGAGGTGCCCACGGCCTAGGATACAATAGCATTCCATATTGGGAATGGGCGCCATTGCTGGGGGAAGGGAACAACTTGGCGCTGAGTCATTTTCTGCGCTTTTGAAATTCATTCATTCAATCGTATTTATTGAGCGCTTACTGCGTGCAGAGCACTGGACTAAGCGCTTGGATAGGGCAATTCGGCAACAGATAGAGGCAATCCCTACCCAACAACAGGCTCACATAGCGTGGCTCCCAGGAAATCCAATCCAGCCGGGCAAATAATAATAATAATAATAATAATGACGGTATTTATTAAGTGCTTACTATGTGCCAAGCACTGTTCTAAGTGCTGTGGAGGTTACAAGGTGATCAGGTTGTCCCCCGGGGTCTCACAGGCTTAATCCCCATTTTCCAGATGAGGTAACTGAGGCACAGAGAAGTTAAGTGACTTGCCCAAAGTCACACAGCTGACAATTGGTGGAGCTGGGATTTGAACCCAAGACCTCTGACTCCAAAGCCCGGGCTCTTTCCACTGAGCCACACTGCTTCTCTGACCCTATTAGTCTCTGGTCGATGCCCATCTGCTGCCGTTATTCTAACTCTTGCCCCAGAGAGCCTCCAGCATCAATCTGCCCTATACGGGACAGGGACCGTGTCCAACCCGATTTGTTTGTAATAATAATAATAATAATGATGGTATTTGTTAAGCATTTACTATGTGTGAAGCACTGTTCTAAGCGCTGGAAGGGATACAAGGTGATCAAGTCATCCCACGTGGGGCTCACAGTCTTAATCCTCATTTTACAGATGAGAGAACTGAAGCACAGAGAAGTGAAGTGACTTGCCCAAGGTCACACAGCTAAGTGGCGGCGTCAGGATTAGAACCCACGGCCTCTGACTCCCGAGCCCGTACTCTTTCCACTGAGCCACACCCAGCACTTAATACAGTGCTTCGCGTGTAGTAAGTGCTTAACAAATACCGTAATTATTATTCTAATTATTATTATGAAAAGGAAACACAATTTCACAAACAATGGGAAAGGAGAAGCATTGGCATGGCATAATTCAATCAATCAATCAATTAATCAGTGGTATTTATAAAGCACACAGCATCTGCAGAGCACTGTACTAACTGGGAAAGTGCAGTATAATAAGGTTGGTAGATGTGATCCCTGCCCTCGTGGAGTTTACGGTCTACAGGGGAAGACATACATTAACTTCGCTGTGCCTCAGTTACCTCTTCTGTAAAATGGGGATTAAGACTGTGAGCCCCACATGGGACAACCTGATCACCTTGTAACTACCCCAGCGCTTAGAACAGTGCTTGGCACATAGTAAGCACTTAATAAACAACACCACCACCATCATCATCAACATCATCATCATCATCATCATCATTAAAATAAATTACAGAAAGGGGAAACAGTAGAGTATAAAGGTATTTACCTAAATCCTGTGTGTCTGGAATAAATATCAAAGAGCTTCATCAATCAGTGGCATTCAATCAATGGTATTTATTGAGCACTTACTATGTGCAGAGAAGCAGCGTGACTCAGTGGAAAGAGCACAGGCTTTGGAGTCAGAGGTCATGGGTTCAAATCCCAGCCCTGCCAACTGTCAGCTGTATGACTTTGGGCAAGTCAATTAACTTCTCTGGGCCTCAGTTCCCTCATCTGGAAAATGGGGATTAAGACTGTGAGCCCTCCGTTGGACAACCTGATCACCTCGTAACCTCCCCAGCGCTTAGAACAGTGCTTTGCACATAGTAAACACTTAATAAATGCCATCATGATTATTATCATTATTACTGTACTAAATGCTTGGGAGAATACAATTAAATAGACTTGACAGACACATTCCCTGCCCACCATTAGCCTATAGACTAGAGGGGAGACAGACATTAATGTAAATGAATGATTTATAATGTGCAATTTAAAGATATAAACATCAGCGCTAACGGGGACAAGAGTGGGGAAAACATCAAATGCTCAAATCAAATAGATGACGCAGAAGGGAGAGTGAGCCGGGGGAAAAAGAGGGTTTAATTGGAGAAGGTCTCTTGGAGGAGATGTGACTTAAATGAATTAATCAATTCATTCACTGATTCAATTCATTCAATCATACTTACTGAGAGCTTACTGTGTGCAAAACACTGTACTGAGCACTTAGGAAAAGTACAATAGAGAAATAAAGAGAGACAATCCCTGCCCACAACGAGCTCACAGTCTAGAGAAGGGGGAGACAGACATCAATCCAAGTAAACAGACAACAATAGAAATAAATAAAATTAAAATGGTATTTATTAAGTGCTTACCATGTGCAGAGCACTGTACTAAGTTCTTGATATAAAATAATAATAACGATGGCATTTATTAAGCACTTACTACGTGCAAAGCACTGTTCTAAGCGCTGGGGAGGTGACAAGGTGATCGGGTTGTCCCACGCAAGGGGCTCACAGTCTTCATCCCCATTTTACAGATGAGGTAACTGGGGCCCAGAGAAATGAAGCGACTTGCCCAAAGTCACACAGCTGACAATTGGCGGAGCCGGGATTTGAACCCATGACCTCTGACTCCCAAGCGCGGGCTCTTTCCGGTAATCCACGCTGCTTCTCTAATCCCATTTTCCCCAGCTGTAGCCGGTTTCCTTCCCTCTCACTGAGCTGACAGACAGGAAGTCTTAAGCTAACCAAGTCAATGATTTGCTATTTTTGTCCCAACTGGTTTTGCTCCACTTAAATCTGTTGGACTCAGATCAGCCCATTCCCACTTAGACTCTCGTCCGTCAATCAATGGCAATTATTGAGCGCTTAATTTGTGCAGGGCATTGTAATCTACCAACTCTGTCATAAACCAATAAACTCTGTCAAACCAATAAATTAATTAGTGTACTCTCCCAACACCTTAGTACTGTGCTCTACTCACATCAAGTGCTCAATAAATACCACTGATTGATCCATCATCCCCCTTCCTTCCTCTCCCCCTCATCCCCCTCTCCATCCCCCACATCTTACCTCCTTCCCTTCCCCACAGCACCTGTATATATGTATATATGTTTGTACATATTTATTACTCTATTTATTTATTTATTTATTTATTTTACTTGTACATATCTATTCTACTTATTTTATTTTGTTAGTATGTTTGGTTTTGTTCTCTCTCTCCCCCTTTTAGACTGTGAGCCCACTGTTGGGTGGGGACTGTCTCTATATGTTGCCAATTTGTACTTCCCAAGCGCTTAGTACAGTGCTCTGCACACAGTAAGCGCTCAATAAATACGATTGATGATCATCCCTTTTCTACAATTAAACCACACAAAAATAACAGAAGAGCATTACTTCCCAAGTGCTTAGTACAGTGCTCTGCACACAGTAAGCGCTCAATAAATACGATTGAATGAATAAAGAGCATCATCATCAACAAACTACCTTGACCTTCTCTGGCACCTTTGCTTCAAAGGATTTTTAAGACTCAGAGAGATCATGCCTCCCTATTTCTTTTCGATGGAAAGAATTCGACGGGAAGGAGAGGAATCCTTTCCCGCCTTACAAATAGCTTAAAAATAGCAGAGTGCCCAATTCTTCTTTTTGTTATCTGCTCTCCTCTATGGAGGCAATAAAATAAATGAAATAAGGAAGCATTTCGTACAGTGCTCTACACATAATAAGCGCTCAAAAAACACCACTGGTTGATTGATAGTAATAGCATTTATTAAGTACTTACTGTGCACAGGACAGTGTATTAAGTGCTAGAAGCGAGTACCCAGCTAGAAATTAGACATGGTCCCTGTCCTTCAGAAAGCAGTTCTAAACCCAACTCGGCCATTTGTCTACTGTGTGGCCTAGGGTAAGTCACTTCACTTCTCTGTGCCTCAGCTGCTCATCTGTAAAATGGAGATTAAGATTGTGAGCCCCCAGGGGCAGGGACTGTGTCAAACTCGATTATCTTGTATCTACCCTAGCTCACAGAACAGTGCCTGACACATAGTAAGTCTACCCTAACACTTAGAACAGTGCCTGACACACAGTAAGCGCTTAACAAATAACACAATTATTACTAAACTCACAATCTAAGAGAGTACAATAGAGTAAAAATGCAATAGATTAAGTAGACATGATCCCTACCCTCAAGGACCTTACAGCCTACTGGGGGGAGACAAATATTAAAATAAATAATAAATAGGGGAGGGAGCAAGAGAGTTTATAGATTTTGTAGTTGTGGGAGGGATGAGGTAAAGACCCAAGTAAGTAGTGGGTTGATGATTTAGATGCATAAATGACAAAGGAAGTATTGAAGTAAGCATTAGGTGGGGGAAATAGGGTGGGGAGATCAGACTGCGAGCCCGCTGTGAGATCAGTCTGTGAGACGAGACTGTGAGCCCGCTGTTGGGTAGGGACCATCTCTATATGTTTCCAAATTGTGCTCTAGCCACCGCACCATGCTGCTTCTCTTGTTGAGCACTTTCTCTATGCCAAGTGCCATGCTCAGCCCTGAGGTAGGAATAAAATAATCAGATTGGACGTGATCTCTATCCCATATGGGATTCACTGTCTAAGGGCAACAGGAATTCTTGTCTTGTCTTACGCATCTCAGATCCATAGCGATGCCGTGGTCACATCTCTCCCAGAACGCCCCACCTCCATCTGCAACTGTTCCGGCCGCGTATCCATAGAGTTTTCTCGGTAAAAATCCAGAAGTGGTTTACCATTGCCTCCTTCCACACAGTAAGCTTGAGTCTCCACCCTCCACTCTCTCCCATGACACTGCTGCCCAGCACAGGTGAGTTTTAATTTGTAGCAGATGGCCTTCCACTCGCCAGCCACTGCCCAGTAATAATAATAATAATAATGATGGCATTTATTAAGTGCTTACTATGTGCAAAGCACTGTTCTAAGCGCTGGGGAGGTTACAAGGTGATCAGGATGTCCCACGGGGGGCTCACAGTCTTCATCCCCATTTTACAGGTGAGGAAACTGAGGCACAGAGGAGTTAAGTGACTTGCCCAAAGTCACAGAGCTGACAAGTGGAGGAGCCGGGATTTGAACCCATGACCTCTGACTCCAAAGCCCGGGCTCCTTCCACTGAGCCACACTGCTTCTCATGCAAGTACCACAGTTATTATCATTATTATTAGTATTATCATTAATTGGGCTGCCCCTTGAATTAATTCAGTCCCAGCAGGAGGAAGGAAAGGATCATCGCGCCAAGCCCATTTCACAGATGGGGAAACTGTGGCTCAGGGGATCCGAAAAACCCAGATCAGGCTAGATCAGACTTAAACTTCCCCCTGAATCGAACCTCCCCGATTGCTACTCCTGCATATTCTCCTCAGAGCCAAGCTAGGAATGAAATGGATAGGACTCTGCTTGACTCCTACTCCTTTGTAGTATGTTTGGTTTTGTCTCCCCCTTTTAGACTGTGAGCCCACTGTTGGGTAGGGACTGTCTCTATATGTTGCCAATTTGTACTTCCCAAGCACTTAGTACAGTGCTCTGCACACAGTAAGCGCTCAATAAATACGATTGATGATGATGATGATGATGACTCTCTCTTCCGTAGCTGAGACTGGTAGAGTATCGGAAACTGTCCCCTCTTCTACACTGTGATCCTGTTGGGGGCAGGGATTGTCTCTGATTAATTGCACTTTCCAAGTGCTCTGCACACAGTAAGCGCTCAATAAATACAATTGAATAAATGAATGACCCAAACCGTATTTTATAGATAAGGAAACCAAGTCACAGAGAAGTTCGGGGACTTGTCCGAGGTTGCACAGCAGGCAACCGGAGGACCCGGGACTAGAATCTCGTATTATCACTTCAACATGATCTCACACACCCTTTCCTCCTGGAGGGAACTCTCATTTACCCTCCTGCACCATTTTGTGCCTCCTTTACTCCGTTTCCTGTCAGAATGCATCTGTGTCACCCTGCTGTATCCCGGTAACAGTGCCCAGATCACTTTCCTGAAAATGGTCGATAAAAAGAGAAGCATCTCACTCCGCTTCTGTCTTCATGGCAACATTTCATTGCTCCTCATTCAGTCGGATTGCTTATTTCACTTGCCTCAGTGACAAAGCCATTTCATGCAATGAAGAAGACACTAAATTTCATATCTTGCCCGTCTCCTGCACTTGGAGTTTGCCTTTTCCTAGGCAGCAGAGAGAATTCTTCTCCCCTCAGCAGCAGCTCTTCAAAGGGAACCTCGGGAATTTTATGGGCTGGAGTCCTGAAAAAAAGACAAAAATCAGTGGTGTCTTTTGAGCGCTTACTATGTGCAGAGCACTGTAATAATAATAATGGTATTTGTTAAGTGCTTACTATGTGCAAAGCACTGTTCTAAGCCCTGGGGGGATACAAGGCTGTCCCACATGGGGCTCACAGTCTTAATCCCCATTTTACAGACGAGGTACCTGAGGCACAGAGAAGTTAATTGACTCGCCCAAAGTCACACAGCTGACAATTGGCGGAGCCGGGATGTGAACCCATGACCTCTGACTCCGAAGCCCTGGCTCTTTCCCCTGAGCCACGCTGCTTTTCCAGCTGCTTCCGTACTAAGAGCTTGGGAGAGTACAATGCAACAGAAGGAAGCAGCTGGGAAGCAGCTTGGCCTAGTGGAAAGAACTGTCTTCTAGACTGTGAGCCCGCTGTTGGGTAGGGACCGTCTCTATATGTTCCCAACTTGTACTTCCCAAGCACTTAGTACAGTGCTCTGCCCATAGTAAGTGCTCAATAAATATGATTGAATGAATGAATGGTCCCGGGAGCCAGAGGACCTGGGTTCTAATCCTGACTCCACCACGTACCTACTGTCAATTGACTTCTGTTTGCTTCAGTTTCCTCAACTGCAAAATGGGGATTCAGTCATCATCATCATCAATCGTATTTACTGAGCGCTTACTATGTGCAGAGCACTGTACTAAGCGTTTGGGAAGTACAAATTGGCAACATATAGAGACAGTCCCTACCCAACAGTGGGCTCACAGTCTAAAAACAATACCTGTTTTCCTGAGGCACAGAGAAGTTAATTGACTCGCCCAAAGTCACACCGCTGATAATTGGCGGAGCTGGGATGTGAACCCATGACCTCTGACTCCGAAGTCTACATAGAGTGAGAGCCCCATGTAGGACAGGGATTGTATCCAGCCTAATTAACTTGTATCTATCCAGCGCAAAAAACACAGTAAGCAGACACATTCCCTTCCCACGATGAGCTTGTGAAATGGGAAGTGGGGGTCACTGTCTACACTCATCTCTCTCTTTTGACCCCTCCCTAACTCCCCTTTCCGATTCAAGCTTCCTGGGTGATCATTCCACAAGCCTAATTAACTTGTACCTATCCAGAGCAAAAAAACACAGTAAGCAGACACGTTCCTTTCCTGCGATGAGCTTATGAAATGGGAAGTGGGGGTCGTTGTCTACACTCATCTCTCTCTTTTGACCCCTCCCTAACTCCCCTTTCCGATTCAAGCTGCCTGTGTGATCATTCCGCAAGCCTAATTAACTTGTATCTACCCAGCGCAAAAAACAGAGTAAGCAGACACGTTCCCTTCCCGCGATGAGCTTACGAAATGGGAAGTGGGGGTCATTGTCTACACTCATCTCTCTCTTTTGACTCCTCCCTAACTCCCCTTTCCGATTCAAGCTTCCTGTGCGATCACAGGAAGAATATAGATATTCACTGCTGCCTCAGCAACTCAGAGAATGTAGAATTCACCCAAGGTCCAAGTAACCTGTGTAGCTGAAGTTTTGTTTCAGATGAGATTGTCCAGAGCTGTAATAGTTTCACTGGAAAAGTTTCTTGGAAAGTTTCACTGGAACTCATCCTGGCCTAGGAGGCATCCAGCAGGGGAACGCAGTGACAGCAATGGCAGCATAGCCCTTTGGACAGAGCACAGGCCCGGGAATCAGAAGGAGCTGGGTTCTAATCCTGGCTCTGCCACTTGTCTCCTGCATGACCATGGGCGAGTCACTTCACTTCTCTGAGCCTCAGTTTCATCGTCTGTAAAATGAGGATTAGGACTGTGAGCCCTACGTGGGACAGGAACTGTGTCCAACCTAATAATCTTGAATCTACCCCAGTGCTTAGAACAGTGCCTGGCACATAATAAGTACTTTATATCGTTAAAAAAAAAAGGTGCCCGGACTCCTCGAGGCCAGCTCAATGACAACCCAGATCCAGGTATGTAGAACTTGACAGAAAAGCGAGCCTGGAGTTTAGGTCACCTCCAAAGCCAGAGCAGAGTAGCTCTGAAGATCTTTGGTCCACAGCCAGCCATGACCAACAGACCCATTTGCCCAAAGGTTGCCCATGACTGGACACTGGTTCACCTGTTAGCCTTTATTAATAATAATAATGATAATAATAATAATAATAATAGTGATATTTGTTAAGCACTTAGTGTGTGCTTAGCACTGTTCTAAGTGCTAGGGTACATACAAAATAATAATGATAATATAATAATTATAATACAATAGCACATAATATAGAATAAGCAATTATAATAATATAATTAAAAATGATATTAATAGGGTAAATACCTATCCATGTTCCACCTGTCCCTGAATATCCATTTTACAGATGAGGTAACTGAGACACAGAGAAGTGAAGTGACTTGCCCAGGGTCACACAGTAGACATATGTTGCCAACTTGTACTTCCCAAGCACTTAGTACAGTGCTCTGCACACAGTAAGCACTCAATAAATACGATTGATGATGATGTGGCAGAGTGGGGATTAGGACAAATGTCCTACTGAGAGCTCACCTCCTCCAGGAGGCCTTCCCAGACTGAACCCCCTCTTTCCTCTCCTCCTCCCCATCCCCCCGCCCTACCTCCTTCCCCTCCCCCAAGCACTTGTATATATTTGTACAGATTTATTACTCTATTTTATTTGTACAGATTTACTATTCTATTTATTTTGTTAATGATGTGCATCTGGCTTTAATTCTATTTGTTCCGACGATTTTGACACCCGTCTCCATGTTTTGTTTTGTGATCTGTCTCCCCCTTCTAGACTGTGAGCCTGTTGTTGGGTAGGGACCGTCTCTGTATGTTGCCGACTTGTACTTCCCAAGTGCTTAGTACAGTGCTCTGCACACAGTAAGCACTCAATAAATATGATTGAATGAATGAATGATTCCCAGGTCTGGGCTTTTTCTACTAGGCCACGGTGCTTCCCCTTGGAGAGGGAGGTCTTCCCACTCCCCACTAATGGCATTTGGAGGGTCCAAGGGATGTGCCCAGACTGGTCAGACTTTCTGAATCCTTCCCAACCAAACTGTTCCAGAGCTGGACTAGACTGGTGTGAAAAACTTGACTCCACTCTTTCTTCCAGACTCAAGTCACTGCCTCTAACGAGGCTGTAAGCTCATCCCTCTAGACTGCAACCTCACTGTGGGTAGGGAACGTGTCTACCAACTCTGTTATATAATAATAATAATGATGATGGCATTTATTAAGTGCTTACTATGTGCAAAGCATCATCAATCATCATCAATCGTATTTATTGAGCGCTTACTATGTGCAGAGCACTGTACTAAGCACTTGGGAAGTACAAATTGGCAACATATAGAGACAGTCCCTACCCAACAGTGGGCTCACAGTCTAAAAGGGGGAGACAGAGAACAAAACCAAACATACTAACAAAATAAAATAAATAGAATAGCTGTGTACAAGTAAAATAAATAAATAAATAAATAAATAGAGTAATAAATATGTACAAAGCACTGTTCTAAGCACTGGTGAGGTTGCAAGGTGATCAGGTTGTCGCATGGTGGGGGGCTCCCAGTCTTAATCCCCATTTTAAAGATGAAGTAACTTAGGCACAGAGAAGTTAAGTAACTTGTCCGAAGTCACACAGCTGACAATTGGCAGAGGCTGGATTTGAACCCATTACCTCTGACTCCAAAGACTGGGCTCTTTCCACTGAGCTGTGCTGCTTCTCTAACAGTGCTCTGAACACAGTGAGTGCTCAATGATAATAACAATGATATTTGTTAGGCGCTTACTATGTGCCAAGCACTGTTCTAAGCACTGGAGTAGATACAAGGTAATCAAGCTGTCCCACATGGGACTCACAGTCTTAATCCCCACTTTACAGATGAGGGAACTGAGGAACAGAAAGTTAAGTGACTTGCCCAAAGTCACCCAGCTGACAAGTGGTGGAGCTGGAATTAGAACCCATGACCTCTGACTCCCAAGCCCGGGCTCTTTCTACTGAGCCACACTGCTTCTCTCGTATTCAATAAATACAATTGATTAGCTGACTGCCTGCAGCTAAACCCAAGAGGTCTCTGGGAGCGGGACAGGGTTCTTTGGCAGAGTTTTCAGCCTGGGGTGTTCATTCCTGCTAGGCTACAGGGCCCTACCCAATCTACGCCCTTCCCAATCCTCCTTTCCCTTCTGCTCTCCCTCTTCCTCCTCTTCCCGATCCTCTTGGTCTTTCTTATCTTTCTCCTTCTCCTCCTCCTCTTTCTCCTCTTCCTACTCCCCCTCCTCTCCTTCCTCCTCCTCTTCCTCCTCTTCCTGATCCTCTTGGACTTTCTTATCTTTCTCCTTCTCCTCCTCCTCTTTCTCCTCTTCCTACTCCCCCTCCTCTCCTTCCTCCTCCTCTTCCTCCACCTCTCTACCCTCAATTTCCCTGGTGCCGTTGTCCACAGCCAGTTCTTACCTTCAGACCCTTTTGCCCAAAGGGTGCCCGTGACTGGGCACTGGTTCTCTGGTTTGCCTCTGAGAGGGAGGTCTTCCCACTCCCCACTAATAATGATGGCATTTGTAAAGCGCTTACTATGCGTCAAGCACTATTCTAAGCCCTGGGGTAGATACAAGGTCGGACACATTTCTCTTCCCACGTGAGGCTCCCGGTCTTAATCCCCATTTTACGTAACTGAGGCACAGAGAAGCGAAGTGACTTGTCCAAGGTCCCACAGCAGATGAGTTCTATCCACTAGGCCAAGCATTGGGTAGATCCAGGGGATGTGTCCAGGACTTCTAGACTGACAGATCTCACAGAAAAGTCACCATCTCCCTCCCACCTAGACACCCTCAGTCCGAGGTCTGGGGGACCAGAGGGCCCCACTAGCCCCCAACCACTCTGGCTTCCCACGAACCGGGTGGGAGAACCATTATTAGAACCATTAGAGAAGCAGCGTGGCTCACTGGAAAGAGCACGGGCTTTGGAGTCAGAGGTCATGGGTTCGAATCCCAGCTCCACCACATGTCTGCTGTGTGACCTTGGGCAAGTCACTTAACTTCTCTGAGCCTCAGTTCCCTCATCTGTAAAATGAGGATTAAAACTGTGAGCCCCACGTGGGACAACTTGATCCCATTGTATCCGAACAGTGCTTTGCACATAGTAAGCACTTAACAAATGTTATTATTATTATTATTATTATTATTATTATTCCGTGGAGGTCACGCTGTCCTTCACCCCTTGGGTGACCAGAGCGTCCTCCCTCCCACCCCCCCAACCACTCTGGCTCCCCAAGAATGACGTTTCAGAGCCATCATCCCGTGGATGCCTCACTGTCCCTCGCCCGTTATATGTACAGTATGTGGGATGTATATATCAGGCCGGCTTAGAATGGAAGCGCCTCATTCTGGGTGGCTGAAATGTCCTCTCTAGTTCCGGGCATAGTGTGCAAGCTCAGTAAATGTTACATTGACCACCTGACTCCTAATTTCACCGGCTCGGTTAGGAGGTCTTGACCCTCTGCAGAACCTCTAGAGCAGAGCTCGCCCAACTCTTGTTATTCCCCCCCTTGTTAAAGACTTGAAGTCACGACAGGAAGGATTTAGGTTAGACATTAAGGGGGATTATCATTGTAACTGCGGCATTTATTAATTGCTTAGTATGTGCTAAGCACTGGGGTAGATATAAATTTAAGAGATTGGATTCCCTTCCTATCTACTCTAGGAGGCCTCCCCAGACTGAGCCCCTTCCTTCCTCTCCCCCTCGTCCCCCTCTCCATCCCCCCATCTTACCTCCTTCCCTTCCCCACAGCACCTGTATATATGTATATATGTTTGTACATATTTATTACTCTATTTATTTATTTATTTTACTTGTACATATCTATTCTATTTATTTCATTTTGTTAGTATGTTTGGTTTTGTTCTCTGTCTCCCCCTTTTAGACTGTGAGCCCACTGTTGGGTAGGGACTGTCTCTATATGTTGCCAACTTGTACTTCCCAAGTGCTTAGTACAGTGCTCTGCACACAGTAAGCGCTCAATAAATACGATTGATTGATTGATTGATTGATCTACCCCTCATGGGGGCTCCAAATCGATCATCCCCAGTCAGGTCTTCCCAGACTGAGCCCCTTCCTTCCTCTCCCCCTCGTCCCCCTCTCCATCCCCACCATCTTACCTCCTTTCCTTCCCCACAGCACCCGTATATATGTATATACGTTTGTACATATTTATTACTCTATTTATTTATTTATTTATTTTACTTGTACATATCTATTAGACTGTGAGCCCACTGTTGGGTAGGGACTGTCTCTATATGTTGCCAATTTGTACTTCCCAAGCGCTTAGTACAGTGCTCTGCACATAGTAAGCGCTCAATAAATACGATTGATTGATTGATTGATTGATCCCCATTTTATGGAAGAGGAAATAGACGTTCAGAGAGGTTAGGTGACAGTGTCACACAGCAGGCCAGTAGCAAAGCTGGGCTTCGAACCTGCGTCTCCTGACTCCCCATCCCAGACTCTTTCCGCTAATCCCACTATCTCCCCTGACAGCCAAGGATGTTCACATTCCAACGATTCACTCAGGACAATAATAATAATAACAATAATTATTATAATCAATCATACTTACTGAGCAACTACTGCCTGCGGAGCACTGTGCTAAGCAGTTGGGAACGCACAATTGGGAGAAGCAGCATGGCTCAGTGGAAAGAGCACGGGCTTTGGAGTCAGAGGTCATGGGTTCGAATCCCGACTCTGCCACATGTCTGCTGTGTGACCTTGGGCAAGTCACTTCACTTCTCTGAGCCTCAGTGACCTCATCTGTAAAATGGGGATTAAGACTGTGAACCCCACATGGGACAACCTGATCACCTTATATCCCCCCCAGTGCTTAGAACAGTGCTCTGCACATAGTAAGCACTTAATAAATGCCATTATTATTATTATTAAAGCCTGCCTCTGTCAGCTGTGTGACTTTGGGGAAGTCACTTAACTTCTCTGTGCCTCAGTTACCTCATCTGTAAAATGGGGATTAACCTGTGAGCCCCCCGTTGGACAACCTGATCACTTTGTAACCTCCCCAGCGCTTAGAACAGTGCTTTGCACATAGTAAGCGCTTAACAAATGCCATCATTATTATTATTATTCTTAGACACATTCCTTGCTCACAAGAAGCTTATTTGTTAATTGCTTATTATGTGTTGAGCACTGTTCTAAGCACTGGGATAGTGACAAGGTAATCAGGTTAGACACAGTCCCTGTTCCACATGGGGGCTCACGGACTAAATAGTAGGGAGCGCAGGAATTGAATCCCCATTTTACAGATGAGAAAACTACCCCTCTGCCTGAAATTGGACTAAATAGGAGGGAGCGCAGGAATTGAATCACCATTTTACAGATGAGAAAACTACCCCTCTGCCTGAAATTGGACTAAATAGGAGGGAGCGCAGGAATTGAATCACCATTTTACAGATGAGAAAACTACCCCTCTGCCCGAAATGATCTGGGTAAAATCTGCATGGGACAGGAGAAATAATTATCTGTCTATCCTCTGGTGGTCTCTTTCAAGCCTATGTTTCTAGGATTCTAAGTACAGGACTTGATTTTCGAAGAGTGCGCTTTGGATACCGCAATGCAGACAGATTCTTGACCTATTTAGAGGATAGCCTGCAATTCTGGGGCATTCTGGAGAGCACCCCAAAATCCCATTGTCCTCCAAACCACGGAAGTTACCCAAGGCCATAATTTTATATGGTTATGAGTCATAGATTACAATCAGAGCAATCTCCAAGAGATTATAACCTTAACGGCCAGCTTCTCTGCTATGATGTTTGGCCTGGAGAAGCTGGATATAAGATTACCGACTTGAAATGTAACCCGAAAAGATTGTGAGTGCCCTTTAGAAACATTAGAGCGGAGAATGCAATTCATGCCATTAGGTCGGAGGGCAGGGTTTACTCTTACACTTAACCTGCCCAGACCAAATGTAGAGCTCAAAAGGTAAATCTCAGTGCCTTACTCAGGAATTGCTCGGCCCAATTTTCCCCTATCTTCTTGGAAGGAATTTGCTCCGTGTCTTTCCAGGAGTAGGGTGGGAATGATGCCTGCGGTGTCTTTCCATTCTCGAGGTCAGCTTGAATTAACTAGCCCCTGAAGACCCTGGCCCAAGTTTAAGAAAAATAACTGTGATCGTTAAATATCAGGCACTGTACTAAGAGCTGGAGTGGAAAGAATCCGGGCTTGGGAGTCAGAGGTCATGGTTTCTAATCCCGGCTCTGCCGCTTATCAGCTGTGCGACTTTGGGCGAGTCACTTAACTTCTCTGTGCCACAGTTACCTCATCTGTAAAATGGGGATTAAGACTGTGAGCCCCCCATGGGACAACCTGATCACCTTGTAACCTCCCTAGCGCTTAGAACAGTGCTTTGCAATCAATCAATCGTATTTATTGAGCGTTTACTGTGTGCAGAGCACTGTACTAAGCGCTTGGGAAGCACAAGTTGGCAACATATAGAGACAGTCCCTACCCAACAGTGGACTCACAGTCTAAAAGACTGTGCACATAGTAAGTGCTTAATAAATGCCATTGTTATTATTATTATTATTATCTGTAAAATGGGGATTAAGACTGTGAGCCCCCCGTGGGACAACCTGATAATCTTGTATCTACCCCAGTGCTTAGAACAGTGCTTGACACATAGTAAGCACTTAACAAATACCATCATCATCATCATCATTCAAGCAAGTTGGGTTGGATACAGCCCCTGTCCTGTATAGGGTTCACAGTCTTAATCCTCCTTTTACAGATGAGGTAACTGAGGCATAGAGAAGTAAAGTGACTTGCCCAAGGCTACATAGCAGACAAGTGGCGGAGTAGGGATTAGAACTCAGGATCTTCTGACGCCTAGGTCTGTGCTCTATCCACTGAACCAGCCAGCTCTCACGATATAAGGAGTACAATGGCAACAACTCCTGGGCAGTCTGTCACACCCCGATACGCCCAGATAAACCATCCTGGGCACCCCAGCCAGCCAGAGTAGGTGCTCACTAAATACGATTGACCTTCTGTCTCCCCCTCGTCCCCCTCTCCATCCCCCCATCTTACCTCCTTCCCTTCCCCACAGCACCTGTATATATGTATATATGGTTGTACATATTTATTACTCTATTTATTTATTTATTTATTTTACTTGTACATATCTATCCTATTTATTTTATTTTGTTGGTATGTTTGGTTTTGTTCTCTGTCTCCCCCTTTGAGACTGTGAGCCCACTGTTGGGTAGGGACTGTCTCTATGTGTTGCCAATTTGTACTTCCCAAGCGCTTAGTAAATACTCAATAAATGCTCAATAAATACGACTGATGATGATGATGATGATGACTCCCAAATAATAATAATAATAATGGTGGCATTTATTAAGTGCTTACTATGTGCAGAGCACTCCTCTAGACTATAAGCTCACTGTGGGCGGAGAACGTGTCTGCCAGCTCGGTTGTATCGGACTCTCCCAAGCACTTAGGACAGTGCTCAGCAAATCTCATTAACTGAAATACTATGCATTATTGCTCCCTTTGGTGTTGGCTAAGGGGGAGTCTGCTCGGTTCTCCCCTTTGGTTGCATTCAGTCATTCATTGATTCAACTGTATTTATCGAGCGCTCACTGTGTGCGAAGAAGCAAGAAAATACTCCCATGGCCCTGAGAGACGAGAATCCCCTGGATTCTCCGACTATTGCTGTTTGCAACACCTGAAGGTAGCCCTTTGGCTTATTTTCTTTTCTCACCCACAGCGTGGCAATGGAAAACTTACTTGGGCAGCTGGGAAGGTGGCTGGAAAATTCTGGCCAGGCAGACTCCTGAAGTTGCTCTCCCTGCTTCCCACAGTCTCCATGCTGTACCTTTAGCTAACAATAATAATAATAATAACGATGACGGTATTTGTTAAGCGCTTACTATGTGCCGAGCACTGTTCTAAGCGCTGGGGTAGATACAAGGTAATCAGGTTGTCCCACGCGGGGCTCACAGTCCTGAAGCAGCGTGGCTCAGTGGAAAGAGCCCGGGCTTTGGAGTCAGAGGTCATGGGTTCGAATCCCAACCCTGCCACATGTCTGCTGTGTGATCTTGGGCAAGTCACTTAACTTCTCTGGGCCTCAGTGACCTCATCTGCAAAATGGGGATTAAGACCGTGAGCCCCCCCGTGGGACAACCTGATCATCCTGTATCCTCCCCAGCGCTTAGAACAGTGCTTTGCACATAGTAAGCGCTTAACAAATGCTAATTATTATTATTATTTAATCCCCATTTTACAGATGAGGGAACTGAGGCACAGAGCAGTTAAGTGATTTGCCCAAAGTCACACAGCTGACAAGTGACTGAGTCGGGATTAGAACCCACACTCTCTGACTCTCAAGCCCGGACTCTTTCCGTTAAGCCACGCCGCTTCTTGTCCTACCCAGCTTGGTAAAATTGGGGCCGTCTGGGTGACTTGTTTTTCTGGAGCACATTATTTTTATGGTATTTGTTAAGCGCTTACTATGTAGCAAACACAGGTTTAAGCAGTGGGGTAAATACAATTTAATTAGGTGGGACACAGTCCTGTCCCACATGGGGCTCCCAGTCTAAATAGGAGGGGGAACTGAGGCACAGAGAAGTTAAGCGACTTACCCAAGACCATACAGCAAGCATTTGGCAGAGCATAGAAAAAATGTGGCATAATGAATAGAGTGTGGGCCTGTGAGTCATGGGTTCTAATCCTGGCTCCCCCACTTAATAATAATAATAATGATGGCATTTATTAAGCACTTACTATGTGCAAAACACAGTTCTAAGCACTGGGGAGGTTACAAGGTGAGCAGGTTGTCCCACGGGGGGCTCACAGTCCTAATCCCCATTTTACAGATGAGGTCACTGAGGCCCAGAGAAGTTACGTGACTTGCCCAAAGTCACACAGCTGACAATTGGCAGAGCCGGGATTTGAACCCCTGACCTCTGACTCCAAAGCCCGTGCTCTTTCCACTGAGCCATGCTGCTTCTCTTCATCTTGTCTTCTGTGTGCCCTTGGGCAAGTCAGTTCACTTCTCTGCTTCTCCGAGAAGCAGCGTGGCTCAGTGGAAAGAGCACGGACTTTGGAGTCAGAGGTCATGGGTTCAAATCCCGGCTCCATCAGTTGTCGGCTGTGCGACTTGGGGCAAGTCACTTAACTTCTCTGTGCCTCAGTGACCTCATCTGTAAAATGGGGATTAAGACTGTGAGCACCCCGTGGGACACCCTGAACACCCTGTAACCTCCCCAGAACTTAGAACAGTGCTTTGCACATAGTAAGCGCTTAATAAATGCCATTATTATTATTATTATTAAATGTCATTGTTATTATTATTAAATGCCATTATTATTATTATTAATAAATGCCATCATTATTATTATTCTCTGTGCTTCAGTAACCTCATCTGTAAAATGGGGATCGAGATCATGAGCCCCACATGGGGCAGGGACTTTGTCCAACCCGATTTGCTTGTATCCGCCGCAGTGCTTAGTACAGTACCTGCCACACAGTAAACTCATAACAAATACCACATTTATTATTATTATAACCCAGGCCCTCTGATTCCAAGGCCCTTGCTCTAGGCATTAGAGGCCGTGCGCTTCTCATCCCTCTTCCCAACCCTCTTCCCCGCTTCAACCCACTGAGACGTGCTAAGGGATTGTTCCCTTGGTGGATTCCGGCTCTAAAGGGATATGGGAGCCATTCCTGCCACGGAATTGAGCCCATTGGCTTCTGCCCACTGATTTTTGGGCTGCAAGCCCTGCCCATCACCCCTTTCAAAAAGAAGGTGAGGGTGGACGATGGAGTTGTCACAGGGCTCCTGACTAGGACTGGCATCACTATGTCGAGGCGGGAACAGGCTCTCCGCCCTCGCCTCAGCCGCCGCTTTCCGTGTCCATCCTCTCTCTTGTCATAATGATAATTATGGTACTTCTTAAACGCTTACTGGGTTCTGTTCGAGGCACTAGGGAAGATACAAGATCATCAGGTTGGACACAGCCCCTGTCCCACATAGGGCTCACAGTCTTCATCCCCATTTTGCAGGTGAGGGAACTGAGGCCCAGAGAAGTGAAGCGACTTGCCTAAGGTCACACAGCAGACAAGTGGCAGGGCCGGGATTAGAACCCACGACCTTCTGATTCCGAGGCCCGGGCTCTACCGATTAGGCTGTGCTGCTCTGTGTTCTCCTTCCCCGCCCTGAATCTAGGTCTCCGTGCCTGCTGCCACTGATCTGGTGTGTGTGTGGATTCTCCCAGAACTCAATACAGTGTTTTGTAGAGAAAAAGCACACAATATATACCACTGGTTGATTGACTGATTGACTCTCATGCTCTTCTAGACTGTAGGCTCACTGTGGGCAAGGAATGCGTTGACCAACTCTCATCAATCAATCAATCATATTTATTGAGCACTTACTGTGTGCAGAGCACTGTACTAAGCGCTTGGGAAGTACAAGTTGGCAACATATAGAGACAGTCCCTACCCAACAGGAGGCTCACAGTCTAAAAGAAGCTTCTTATATAAGAAGCAGCATGGCTCAGTGGAAAGAGCCTGGGCTTTGGAGTCAGAGATCATGGGTTCGAATCCCGGCTCCACTACATGTCTGCTGTGTGACATGTCTGCTGCACATAGTAAGCGCTCAATAAATCCGATTGATGATGATGATTATTATTAGCGGAAGAAGCACAGGCTTGTTTTGCTGTCTGTCTCCCCCTTCTAGACTGTGAGCCCGTTATTGGGTAGGGACCGTCTCTATATGTTGCCAACTTGTACTTCCCAAATGCTTAGTACAGTGCTCTGCACATAGTAAGCGCTCAATAAATACAATTGAATGAATGAATGAATGAGTCAGAGGTCGTGGGTTCAAATCCCGGCTCTGCTACTTGTCAGCTGTGTGATCTGGGGCAAGTCACTTAATTTCTCTGTGTTACCTCATCTGTAAAATGGGGATTAAAACTGTGAACCCTGTGTGGGACAACCTGATTACCTTGTATCTACCCCAGTGCTTAGAACACTGCTTGGCACATTGTATGCGTTTAACAAATACCATCATTATTATAATTATTGCAATTGTTAATCACATGCCTTTCCTAGCCTAGCCTTTCTAGACTGTGAGCCCACTGTTGGGTAGGGACCGTCTCTATATGTTGCCAACTTGTACTTCCCAAGCGCTTAGTACAGTGCTCTGCGCACAGTAAGCGCTCAATAAATATGATTGAATGAATGAATGAAGTTATTGTTAATCACATGCCTTCCCTAGCCTAGCCTTTCTAGACTGTGAGCCCACTGTTGGGTAGGGACCGTCTCTATATGTTGCCAACTTGTACTTCTCAAGTGCTTAGTACAGTGCTCTGCGCACAGTAAGCGCTCAATAAATACGATTGAATGAATGAATGAATGAATGAATGAATGATAAATGCCCCCAACTGGAGGCCCTAAAACAATCTCATCACCGAGTTCAAAATCAAAGGCTCTCCCTCCTCCATCCCCGATCTGAGCTAACGAGAGTCAACTTCCCAAGCGCTTAGTACAGTGCTCTGCACACAGTAAGTGCTCAATAAATACGATTGAATAAGTGAATGAACTCTACCCAGCTCAGGGGAGATGGTATTTGTTTTCTGTTTTCTCCAGTAGATTTGGAGAAAGGAGATTGCTGATCAGAGTTTAGGGAGAAAAAAGGACTCCAGTATATCCAGTCAGGGAAGACTTCCCGAGAAAGATTTGGTGGGGATCAATCAATCAATCAATCAATCGCTTGATTGGGGATGGGGAGGGGGTGTTTGAGGAGGAATGGAATGAGGGGAGGAAGGGGACTGGCAGATGGCAGGTGAGAGAGGGTCCTATTCCCAGTTCTGCAATTTATGCCAACAGAGTTCTAGCCAGTTACCTATGGAGTCCCAGTTTTTCCAACTGGGGAGGAAGTTTTTAGCTATCTTCCCAACCCTGCGGGGATGTTGGGAGGCTTAATGAATTTTTATGTTTCAGGTCCTTTAACATCTTTTTGAAGGAAGGTGCAATATGAGTACAGTGTATTATTATTCCGGCACTTTATGCATTACGGAATTCCAATAGTCACTTAAAGGTTGGACGGGGTTTATAACTTGTAATTTGGTTTGGCCTGGAGCTTGGCAGACAGCTAAAAGGTTGTGTTTAGTGATATAATTTAAGCTGCGCTTGTTCCTTAAATCACTTTGTCATTTTTAATATTTCATAACTGCATGAAGAATAGGTTAGGCATCCTCTGTGTTTTTTTTTTCCTTTTGGCTTGTATCACCATCATCATCATCATCAATCGTATTTATTGAGCGCTTACTGTGAGCAGAGCACTGTACTAAGCACTTGGGAAGTACAAGTTGGCAACATATAGAGACAGTCCCTACCCAACAGTGGGCTCGCAGTCTAAAAGGGGGAGACAATCAAAACCAGTCTGAGTTTCAAACCAAACAGTAGCAAGCAAAAAAGCAAAACATAAGTGACGTGAAACCAGCATCATTATATACATATTTACCGTCAAAAATCCTGCAATAACTCTGAACTGAATTTGTAAATACGAACACAAAGGAGTCAAGATGTACCACAGAAAAGGGTCCCTCACTCACAAAAACTCAACCCCACGGCCCAAGCATGTATATAGTCAAGCAGAATCTGGAATTCAAAAATAGAAAATGCGGGCAACGGGTTTGAAAGAATGCTGCTAGGAGAAGTCTGAAGTTCACATGGCCAGAATCCGTAGCTCCGTGCTCTTTTGAACTAGACTTTCATTGCCATGTGCTAGGCGGTTTTAAAGGAAAAGAAAAGTGGGGAAACATCCTAGCAACAGCTTATTTGTCCCAGTGCTACTAGGGAGTTAATTACTTGCAGGAAATAAACGAGGTCCTTTGGGACCTCTCATCAACGAGATGAACTGGGGAGACTTTAGGTACGGAATCACCCTCCCTCAGCAAGGAAAATGCCATTTTCTAGCGTGAGGGTGGGCAATCCAAATACTAGTGGCGTCTCAGAAATAGTCAGCTCTATTAGAGGTACCGGAAGATTGTGGAGGACTCCCTGGGTCGACCATGGATCCCAGGATGGTCAGGGCCAGGCTCCTGTCCCCTCAAAAGCAGCATGGAAGGGAGCTTGGCCTACTGAAAAGAGCATAAGCCTGGGAGCCTGAGGGCCTGCGTTCTAATCTGGTCTCTTTCAATTCCTTGCTCTGTGACCTTGGGTGAGTCACTTAATTTAGACTGTGAGCCCACTGTTGGGTAGGGACTGTCTCTATATGTTGCCAACTTGTACTTCCCAAGCGCTTAGTACAGTGCTCTGCACACAGTAAGCGCTCAATAAATACGATTGATGATGATGATGATAATCTGGTCTCTTCCAATTCCTCGCTGTGTGACCTTGGGGGAGTCACTTAACTTTTCTGTGCCTCAGTATCCTCAACTGTAAAATGAGGATTAAATTCTACTCCCACCTATTCTAATCTGGTCTCTTCCAATTCCTTGCTCTGTGACCTTGGGTGAGTCACTTAACTTTTCTGTGCCTCAGTATCCTCAACTGGAAAATGAGGATTAAATTCTACTCCCACCTATTCTAATCTGGTCTCTTCCAATTCCTCGCTCTGTGGCCTTAGGTGAGTCACTTAA
The DNA here is from genome assembly GCF_015852505.1 of Tachyglossus aculeatus. NCBI lineage: Eukaryota > Metazoa > Chordata > Mammalia > Monotremata > Tachyglossidae > Tachyglossus > Tachyglossus aculeatus. The sequence continues at coordinate 19,509,860 of NC_052101.1, read as the reverse complement.
CCTTTCTGTGCCTCAGTATCCTCAACTGTAAAATGAGGATTAAATTCTACTCCCACCTATTCTAATCTGGTCTCTTCCAATTCCTCCCTGTGTGACCTTGGGGGAGTCACTTAACTTTTCTGTGCCTCAGTATCCTCAACTGGAAAATGAGGATTAAATTCTACTCCCACCCATTCTAATCTGGTCTCTTCCAATTCCTTGCTCTGTGACCTTGGGTGAGTCACTTAACTTTTCTGTGCCTCAGTATCCTCAACTGTAAAATGAGGCTTAAATTCTACTCCCACCTATTCTAATCTGGTCTCTTCCAGTTCCTCGCTGTGTGACCTTGAGTGAATCACTTAACTTTTCTGTGCCTCAGTATCCTCAACTGTAAAATGAGGCTTAAATTCTACTCCCACCTATTCTAATCTGGTCTCTTCCAATTCCTCGCTGTGTGACCTTGGGGGAGTCACTTAACTTGCCATGGAAATTCCCGTTTTTGATCAGGATTGACTGGGTTTGCATCTAAGAAGATAGATCAGGGATTAGTCCTCTTTTTGAATTTCAAAGAACCCAGCTACCATTCCTCAGAATACAAGGAAGCTGGCAGTGGTCGAAGGACTTTAGAATGGACCTCTTTGCCTATTCTAGTAGCCGTCATTCAGGCTAACTCTTGGGCCAACCAGACAAACCTTGGAATAATAATAATAATAATGACAGCATTTATTAAGCGCTTACTATGTGCAAATCAATCAATCAATCAATCAATCAATCGTATTTATTGAGCGCTTACTATGTGCAGAGCACTGTACTAAGCGCTTGGGAAGTACAAATTGGCATCACATAGAGACAGTCCCTACCCAACAGTGGGCTCACAGTCTAAAAGGGGGAGACAGAGAACAGAACCAAACATACCAACAAAATAAAATAAGTAGGATAGAAATGTACAAGTAAAATAAATAAATAAATAAATAAATAAATAGAGTAATAAATATGTACAACCATATATACATATATACAGGTGCTGTGGGGAAGGGAAGGAGGTAAGACGGGGGGATGGAGAGGGGGACGAGGGGGGAGAGGAAAGAAGGGGCTCAGTCTGGGAAGGCCTCCTGGAGGAGGTGAGCTCTCAGCAGGGCCTTGAAGGGAGGAAGAGAGCTAGCTTGGCGGATGGGCAGAGGGAGGGCATTCCAGGCCCGGGGGATGACGTGGGCCGGGGGTCGATGGTGGGACAGGCGAGAGCGAGGTACGGTGAGGAGATTAGCGGTGGAGGAGCGGAGGGTGCGGGCTGGGCAGTAGAAGGAGAGAAGGGAGGTGAGGTAGGAGGGGGCGAGGGGATGGACAGCCTTGAAGCCCAGGGTGAGGAGTTTCTGCCTGATGCGCAGATTGATCGGTAGCCACTGGAGGTTTTTGAGGAGGGGAGTAATATGTCCAGAGCGTTTCTGGACAAAGACAATCCGGGCAGCAGCATGAAGTATGGATTGAAGTGGAGAGAGACACGAGGATGGGAGATCAGAGAGAAGGCTAGTGCAGTAGTCCAGACGGGATAGGATGAGAGCTTGAATGAGCAGGGTAGCGGTATGGATGGAGAGGAAAGGGCGGATCTTGGCAATGTTGCGGAGCTGAGACCGGCAGGTTTTGGTGACGGCTTGGATGTGAGGGGTGAATGAGAGAGCGGAGTCGAGGATGACACCAAGGTTGCGGGCTTGTGAGACGGGAAGAATGGTAGTGCTGTCAACAGAGATGGGAGATGGGAGATGGAACAGTGCAAAGCACTGTTCTAAGCACTGAGGAGTTTACAAGGTGATCCGGTTGTCCCACGGGGGGCTCACAGTCTTAATCCCCATTTTACAGATGAGGTAACAGGCACAGAGAAGTGAAGTGACTTGACCAAAGTCACACAGCTGACACTTGGAAGAAGCTTGGCCTGGTAGAAAGAGCACTGGCCTGGGAGTTAGAGCACCTGCATTCTAATCCCAGCGCTTAGAACAGTGCTTGGGACATAGTAAGCGCTTAACAAATACCATCATCATCATTATTATATTATTGTTGTTATTAATACCGGCTCCACCACTTTACCTGCTGCCTGACGTTGGGTAAGTCACTTAACTTCTCGGTGTCTTAATTTCCTCCACTGTAAAATGGGGAGTCAATACCTGATCTCCCTTCCTGTTAGACAGGGATAGGGACTGTGTCTGATCTGATTACCTTGTATTCATTCATTCATTCATTCAATTGTATTTATTGAGCTCTTACTGTGTGCACAGCACTGGACTAAGCGCTTGGGAAGTACAAGTCAGTAACATATAGAGATGGTCCCTACCCAACAGCAGGCTTACAGTCTAGAAGGGGGAGACGGACAATAAAACAAAACATGTAGACAGGTGTCAAAATCGCCAGAACAAATAGAATTAAAGCTATAAGCACATCATTAACAAAATAAATAGAATAGTAAATATGTACCAGTAAAATAAATAGTGTAAAAAATCTGTACAAATATATATATATACAGGTGCTGTGGGGAGGGGAAGGAGGTAGGGCAGGGGGATGGGGAGGAGGAGGAGGAGAGGGAAAAGGGGGCTGAGTGTGGGAAGGCCTCCTGGAGGAGGTGAGCTCTCAGTAGGGCTTTGAAGGGAGGAAGCGATGTGTGGAAGGAGGGCATTCCTGGCCAGGGGAAGGACGTGGGCCAGGGGTCGACGGCGGGACAGGTGAGAACCAGGTACAGTGAGGAGGTTAGCGGCAGAGGAGCGGAGGGTACGGGCTGCCAGGGAGAAGGACAGAAGAGAGGTGAGGGAGGAGGGGGCGAGGGGATGGACAGCCTTGAAACCTAGAGTATCTACCCCAGCGCTTAGTATAGTGTGTGCCTCATGGTTGGCACTTAACAAATACCACCAGTATTATAATAATAATCCCACTTTCACGTGACTCAGATCCATAGCTACGCATTTCCAAATAAGTGAATGTGATGAATACGCTTTAAACTTATTTTCACACTATTTACAGTTTACCAGGCCCTTTCACTTTTGGGGAAAAGAAAGCTGAATGAATCTGTACCATCAAGAAGACTGTGGTTTGGGGATTCTTTCTGAAAAAGTCGGTGAGTTTAACCCCACCGCAGACACAGATATTGATTCCTCCCCTACCTTTACTCTTTGGCCAAGATTCTAAAAGCCATTTTTTTTTTTCATTTGCCTTTTCGCCCTTCACATCTCTGCCAAAGAGTTCCATTGAAAAGACTGGTTCCCCACAGGAGGAAATTATTATTCACTGTACAGTAAAGTGTTGAAATAAGTAAAGTTAGGAGTTGCCTTGGGTTATGGTACTCTATTAACATAAGACCGAAAGGCCTTTACCGCTTAACATGACTGAACATAGAGAAATGTTGTAACCAGAATGATACTGCGTTTCAGCGTGACCGTCTTTGCCCAGATCTGGTGTGCTTTAGGGAATCAATCAATCAATCAATCAATCGCATTTATTGAGTGCTTACTGTGTGCAGAGCACTGTACTAAGCGCTTGGGATGTGCAAGCTGGCAACATATAGAGACAGTCCCTACCCAACAGTGGGCTCACAGTCTAGAAGGGGAAGACAGAGAACAAAACCAAACATACTAACAAAATAAAATAAATAGAATAGATAGGTACAAGTAAAATAAATAAATAAATAGTTAATAAGACATTTGCCATGGAAACTCCCATTTTTGATCTGGATTGACTGGGTTTGCATCTAATTTGGTGACAAGTCAACACTGTGGCAGTTATCCTAGGCTGGCAAAAAGGGATGTTTTGGAGCCACATACCACATACCCATTCCCGATCCTGCCTAATTAATTCAGTCGTTTTTATGAGCGCTTACTGTGCGCAAGGCACTGTGCCTAAGAGGCACATAATAAGAATAAGAATAATAATTTTGGTATTTCTTAAGTGTTTACTATGTGCCAGGCACCGTATTTATACATTCATTCATTCATTTAATCATATTTATTGAGCGCTTATTGTGTGCAAAGCACTGTATCTAGTTGGCCCATAAGAATAATAATAGTTGCGGTATTTGTTAAGCGCTTACTATGTGCCAGGCACTGTATTCATTCATTCGATCATATTTATTGAGTGCTTACTGCATGCAAAGCACTGTACTAAGTGCTTGGGACAGTACAATAAAACAATAAACGGACACGGTTCCAGCCCACAACAAGCTTACAGTCTAGAGGGGGAGACAGACACGAATATCAATAAATATGTCAATTTTTAAATGTACTAAGTGCTGGGGTGGATACAAGCAAATCAGGCTGGACACAGTCCCCGTCCCCCATGGGGCTCACAGTTTTAATCCCCATTTTACAGACGAGGTAACTGAGGAACAGAGAAGTGAAGTGATTTGCCCAAGGTTACCCAGCAGACAAGGGGTGGGGGCAGGATTAGAACCCAGGTCCTGCTGACTTCCCAGGCCTGTGTTTTATCTGCTAAGCCATGCTGCTTCTCATAAGCAATTCTCTCTGGCTAGAGTCCGTGTCTGGCTTCGTATTTCTCACCACAACCGCAGGTCAGTTGGGGGTTTTAGTTCCAGAGAATTGCTTCCCTTCTCTCTCCCAGCCTGCTGAAGTGTGTGCAGAGTCGGAAGTCGGACAAAACCTTGTTCTAATCCCTCATCCACCCCTTGTCTGCTGCGAGCCCCTCAACTTCTCAGAGCCCCGGTTTCTTCATCTGTAAAATGGGGATGCAATATTTTAAAATATATTCTTAAATTGTACTAATATATTTAAATACATTGCACCTTTTTCCTCCCTCCCCCTTAGACTGCGAGTCCCACCTTGTGCTTAGCACATCAATGCTCTGCACCCAGTAAGTGCTCAATAAATACGATTGAATGAATGAATAAGCACTTAATCAATGCCACAATTATCATTATTGACCCGTCACAGGGCTTCTTTCAGAGGGTAGGAAGCAGGGGAAACAGAAGAATGGGAGGACATGGAAACCACAAAAAAGGTTCTCACACAGTGAGAGAAGTGTGAAGCAACACAGGGAAGACAAATTGCCTCCAAAGGGAAAAGTGCCCAGAGACCAAAAGGGAAATTATCTAGGGAAGTTATCTAAAATGCAAATTAGAGATTAGCCCATTTTTCTAATTCCAAAGGAATTCACTGCCACCCACCACAGTGTTTAACTTGAAACTTAATACTCAACCATGCTCTGGCATTCACTAGTCTAGTGAATTCAAAAGTGCATTGGTGCGGTCACTAGATCTGGCTGTATTGCTTCAGGGCAACACAGTATGTCCATTCTCTATGTAGAAAACTTTGGAAATTTCTGTTTTCTTTTTAAGGAAGGAGTCGAATGGTTCACACAAATGCTGGGACCCGTAAAGAGTTCTTCCCCTTTATAACCCCTCTGATTCTCCCCCATCTAGACTTTAAGGTCACTGTGGGCAGGAAACGTGTCTACCAACACTGGTCTATTGTACTCTCCCAAGTGCTTAGTACAATATTCTGCCTTAATTAATTCATTCATTCAATCATATTTATTGAGCACTTACTGTGTGCAGAGCATTGTACTAAGCGCTTGGGAAGTACAAGTTGGCAACATATAGAAACGGTCCCTACCCAACAACGGGCTCACGGTCTAGAAGGGGAAGACAGAGAACAAAGCAAAACATGTGTCAAATCATCAGAATAAATAGAAGTAAAACTAGATGCACATCAGTGACAAAATCAATAGACTAGTAAATATGTACAAGTAAAATAAATAGAGTAATAAATCTGTACAAACATATATACAGGTGCTGTGGGGAGGGGAAGGAGGTAGGGCAGGGGAATGGGAAGGGGGAGAGGAAAAAGGGGGCTCAGTCTGGGAAGGCCTCTTGGAGGAGGTGAGCTCTCAGTAGGGCTTTGAAGGGAGGAAGAGGGCACACAGTAAGCACTCAGTAATTACGAGTGACTGATTGATGGACTCTCAGGGAAAATACCTCCGCTGTATTGCCTAATGATAATTGTGATATGTAGTTAGCATTCACTTTGTGCCAAGCACTGTACTAAGAACTTTCATTCATTCCTTCAATCGTATTTATTGAGCACTTACTGTGTGCAGAGCACTGTACTAAGCGCTTGGGAAGTACAAGTTGGCAACAAGATGGAAAATAATCGGGTTGGACACAGTCTCTACCCCACAAGGGGCTCACCCACAGGCTAAGAGGGAGGGAGAATGGGTATTTAATCCCATTTCGCAAATGAGGAACACGAGGCATGAAGAAATTGAGTGACACTCTCAAGGTCATACTGCAGGCGAGAGGTGGAGCTGGGTTTAAAATTTAGGTCTCCTGCCACCCAGGCCTGTGCTTTTTTTTTCAGGAAACCACGCTGCTTCTCAAACATATTGCCTTTAGCCATCTGTAGAATTGACGAGAAAAGCAAAATTTCCCTCAGCCGCTGAGTGAAAATGAGGCTGTCGACCTTTGCATCAATAAGAAACATATGGATTTAGAAATTGTTTTCCAAGCTAACTCCTCTCTCATCTCATACTAGCCACATCAGCATGGGGCAAAGCAAATGATAGCTTGGCCCCCCAAATTCCTAAATCTGCGTGTTTCTATATGGTGCGAATGTTAACAGCCTCATTTTTTGATTGACCTCCAAGGAAATTGGTTTTATAATCATATTAGAGAAGCAGCGTGGCTCAGTGGAAAGAGCTTGGGCTTGGGAGTCAGAGGTCATGGGTTCGAATTCTGGCTCCACTACATATCTGCTGTGTGACCTTGGGCAAGTCACTTAACTTCTCTGAGCCTCAGTTACCTCATCTGTAAAATGGGGATTAAGACTGTGAGCCCCACGTGGGACAACTTGATCACCTTGTATCCCCCCCAGCGCTTAGAACAGTGCTTTGCACATAGTAAGTGCTTAACAAATGCCATTAATATTATTATTATTATATATATGGAAGGCTATAGGCCATTAATTTGAAGCAATACCAGAATCCCAATCACCTTAACCACTATAAGGTGAGGAAGGGGTGGAAGACCCAATTGGGCTAAGGTCCTAAATTGGGTAGGGCCAGAGAGAACAGAAGGAAGGAGAGAGACAGAGACACAGGGAGAGTGGGGGAAGGAAAGAGGAAGAAATGCAGAGAAAGCAAAAGTAATAATAGGAATAATTAATAATTGTGTTAGTTGTTAAGCCTTTACTAGATGCCAAGCACTGTACAAAGTGCTGGGATACCTACAAGGCAATTGAGTTGGACATAATCCCTGTCCCACAGGGCTCACAGGTTTAATCCCCATTTTACAGATGAGGTAACCGAGGCACAGAGAAGTGAAGTGACTTTCCCAAGTTCACGCAACAGACCAGTGGCGGAGTCGGGATTAGAACCCTGGTCCTTCTGCTCCCAGGCCCGTGCTCTATCCTCTAGGCCATGCTGCAAAGGAAGGAGTGGAATGGAGAGAGGGGAAGGAAGGGGGAAAGGGAGAGAAGGAATCAGGGAAAGGGATAAAAGAAAAGGGCAGAGGGAGACAGGAGAGGGGGAAGGAGGAAGAGAAGGGGTGGAAAGGATCCTCGCTCTCCTTTCATAGTCTTGAGCTCTGGCCCATCTCAAAGGCTTAGACAATCTGACCCATTCATTCATTCAGTTTGTAAAAATTTATTACTCTATTTTACTTGTACATATTTACTATTCTATTTATTTTGTTAATGATGTGCATTTGGCTTTAATTCTATTTGTCCTGACGACTTGACACCTGTCCACATGTTTTGTTTTGTTGTCTGTCTCCCCCTTCTAGCCTGTGACCCCGTTGTTAGGTAGGGACCGTCTCTATATGTTGCCGACTTGTACTTCCCAAGCACTTAGTACAGTGCTCTGCACACAGTAAGCGCTCAATAAATATGAATGAATGAATGAAATTCAGTTGTATTTATTGAGCACTTACTGTGTGCAGAGCACTGTACTAAAAGCTCAAGAGAGTACAACATAACAGACACATTCCCTGCCCACAATGAGCTTACAGTCTAGAATGATCCCCACCCTCTCTCTCGGCTGCCCCATCGCCTCGTGGCCGCACCCAAGGCAGCCTGACCCCCCGGGCGGCAGCGGCTACCTCAGTTTGACTGCCCTTCTGGCTGGGCCACACTGCTTCTCTGACACTAGCCTGGGACACGTGTGCAGAGCCAAGAACACCAGAGGCCCGGCCGCGGTCTCATCTGCTCTGTTTCCGCTTCCCAGCAAGAGACCTGAAGTTGTAAAAACTCCCACGAAGACCAGGCCCAATTCCCTTCAGAGATCCTTTAATCCATCTTTTGTTCAGCTGGAATCCCTTGTTTCGCCGCCCTTCAGCGGTCGAACGGAACGCACGTCACCGTCATCGATTCCTCCACCGCTTCCTGGCACTCACTCCCGGTCTCCGATCCTTATCCCCTTCCCCAAATCCCTTTAGGCTGATCAGGCCCTCTCCTAGGATGTGTACCTGAGATTTCCAGCCCTTCCTGGGATCCTCTCTGCCCCCGGGAGATATCTACGGGTCAATAGCGAAATGTCGGTTTGACCATTGTATCTGGGGATGGGCAACTTTGTTGCACAGGTTGATGCTATTCAATTCTCTTTGTTCTGACGACTTTGACACCGGTCTACATGTTTTGTTTTGTTGTCTGTCTCCCCCTTCTAGACTGTGAGCCCGTTGTTGGGTAGGGTCCGTCTCTATATGTTGCCGACTAGTACTTCCCAAGCGCTTAGTACAGTGCACTGCACACAGTAAGCGCTTAATAAATACGATTGAATGAATGAGTGAATGAATGCTGACCTGAGAGCAGGTCTGGAGGTTCTGGTGATGGCAGCCTTGCTTCAGGCCTCGGAGCCTTGGCTAGGAATTCCCAGAATTTCAACGGGATGAGTGACGTCCACTAGGATCAGGAATTCTACCCAGGCCTGAGCCGGAGCCAGCGTCAAGGCGTGAACGGTCAGCATACATAGCGATCTGCTACTCCTGGTGTCCTTAATCATCCCAAAGTCTGGAACCAAAATGGCCATGTGAGCCAGAGGCAGCCAATCTCTAGAATTGGCAAGAATCACTTTCCTCTATGGACGTTAAGGCCTGAAGAAGCTCTAGAGCTTCCCCATCAATCAATCAATCAACGGTCTTCATTGAGCACTTACTATGTCAATCAGTCAGTCACTCGTATTTTCTGAGCACTTACCATGTGCAGAACTCTGTACTAAGTGGTTGGGAGAGCACAACAGAATTAGCAGACACGTTCCCTGCCCCTAACGAGCTTACATCAGTCAGTCAGTCAATCGTATTTATTAAGCGCTTACCTTGTGCAGAGCACTCTACTAAGCGTCTGGAATAGTACAGTATAACAATAAACAGAGCCAGTCCTTGCCTGCAATGAATTTACAGTCGAGAGGACATCCAGTGACTCTCCCATGCCTAACCCCAGAGCTCAGAAGTCATTGACCCCTGATGTACACAGTCAATAGGAATGATTCAGGAAGAAGGTAGAACAGTGGTTTGCACATAATAAGTGCTTAATAAATGCCATCATCATTATTATTATTATGGGAAAATGCATTATTCTGTCAGACTAACTAAACAGCAAACTGTGGCCTAAAAGATAGCCATTCCCATGGTGCCAGCAAATTCCTCAGGTAGTGCTAGGCAAGTGGAAAATCTGACACATTCTGGGTTCTTCCCTCTATCTTTAGGAGAGAGCTAATCTCAGAAAAGGAGAGGAGACAGGTCATACCGGACATATGCTCATCACCAAAGTATTCTTCGCTTCCTACTTAGGTTAATCCTGGGTGAAGGAGAGAGCCTTGTACCTGCTTCTGGGAGATGGTTGGGAGGGGTGGACCCATGGCCACATCTCTCTCCATCCAAACTGCTATCTTGTTAATCCAAGCACTTATCCTCTCCTGTTTTGATTACTCTTTCAGACCTCCCTGCCTCCTGTTTCTCCCCAATCCAGTCCACACTTCACTCTGCTGCCCAGATCATTTTTCTACAAGAAATTTCAGTCCACATTTCCCCACTCCTGAAGAACTTCCAGTGGTTGCCCATCCACCTCCACATCAAACAGAATAATCATAATAATAATAATAATGGCATTTATTAAGCGCTTACTATATGCAGAGCACTGTTCTAAGTGCTGGAAACTCCTTACCACCTCCTGCATATCTCCTCCAAGAGACCTTCCCCCACTAAACCCTCCTCTCCTCTTCTCCCATCTTTACTGCATCACCTTGACTTGCTCCCTTTATTTATCCCCCCTCCCAGCCCCACAGCACTTACGTACATATCTGTAATTTTTTTAATTTATATTAAGATCTGTCTCCCCCTCTAGACTGAAATCTCGCTGTGGGCTGGGAACGTGTCTGTTATATTGTTTTATTGTACTCTCCCAAGCGCTTAGAGCAGTGCTCTGCTCACAATAAGCGCTCAGTAAATACGATTGACTGACTCACCCAGGGTGTAATTTGTTGCTGTGGGAGATTATACTGGCTGGGTTGAAGTTGAAAAATTACTGCAACTTTTATCTTCCCCTCCCCAACATTTTCCAACACACTGCAGCCATCCCCCGGGGCCAAGCTACACAGCTCAGTTGCAGGAGAATGAATGGAGATGATCTCACCTCCCTCCCCTCCCCCCCGGACTCCTCCATGTGGCTATAAAAAGATACCTAAGAAAACTGAACAACGTTCATGAACTTTGCACTTGAAGATATCGCCTTCCCTGGAAAACTCAAGGTTCCTGAGAAATTTGAGTTTCTTTACAGCCTGGAAGCAAAGGTCCCCTCCAGTCATTAACTATTAAATCCTCACCACACCCTCAGAAGAAGTTGGTGGCTTAAATATCCCACTTTGGAGGAGAGATGGAGTCGAATCTGAGCGAGTACCATTACTCCAACCATAGCAGGCTAGATGGAACTAGGGATTTGGGCTGTTTCCCATTTCCTCTTTCTTTCTTTCACCAGGAGACACACATCGGTCTGTGCCAGGATGGTAGTCCGGACCGTTCTGTGGAATTCTGCACTCCATCATTTAAGAGTCAGTCAGTCAGCCAGTCAATCATATTTATTAAGCGCTTAAGGTGTGAAGAGCACTGTACAAAGTGCTCGGTAGAGTCTTGTCTTATGCCGTCGAATCATTTTCGACCTATAGCAACACTACGGACACATCTGTCCCGGAAAGCCCCACCTCCATCTGCAATCGTTCTGGAAATGGATCCATAGAGTTTTCTTGGGAAAAATGCAGACGTGGTTTAACCATCGCTTCCTTCCGTGCAGTAAACTTGAGTCTCCCCACTCAACTCTCTCCCGTGCTGCTGCTGCTACCCAGTAAAGGGGAGTTTTGACTTGCAGCAGATTGCCTTCCACTTGCTAGCCACTGCCCAAGCTAGGAATGGAATGGGTAGGCCTCTGCTTGACTCTCCCTCCCATAGTCAAGACTGGTAGAGGACTGGGAACTCTTCAGCTGCGACCCTGAGAAGGACTTGGGAAAGTACAGTATAACAATATAACAGACACATTCCCTGCCTATCATTTAGACAAGCAGCGTGGCTCAGTGGAAAAAGCCCGGGCTTTGGAGTCACAGAGGTCATGGGTTCGAATCCCAGCTCCACCGCTGGTCGGCTGTGTGACTTTGGGCAAATCACTTCACTTCTCTGTGCCTCAGTTACCTCATCTGTAAAACGGGGATGAAGACTGTGAGCCCCATGTGGAACAACCTGATCATCTTGTAACCTCCCCAGTGCTTAGAACAGTGCTTTGCACATAGTAAGTGCTTAATAAATGCTATTATTATTATTATTAAAGAGACACGTGGAGAAGCTGGGGAAGGCCTAGAAGAAAGGCCCCAAACTTGAACAAGGAGGGCTTGTGATATAAAGACAGGTTGAGGTAACTCTCAGATCCTCATTCGCCTGAAGATGAGGAGGCAGTGTGATAAAGTCAAAAGAGCACAGATGGAGAATCAGAAAACCCAGGTTCTAGACCCACCCCTGCTACTGGTGTGCCGTGAGACCTTGAGCCAGTCCCTTAATTCATTCAATCGTATTTATTGAGTGCTTACTGTGTGCAGAGCATTGTACTAAGCGCTTGGGAAGTACAAGTCAGCAACATAGAGAGACGGTCCCTACCCAACAAGGGGCTCACAGTCTCCGCTCCTCATCTGTATAATGGGGATAGGATAGATTGTGAATCCTATATGGGACAAGGGATAATGTCCAATCCTATACATTTGTATCTAGACCAGTTTAAGTGCTTAATAAATGTCATAGTTATAATTATCAAATGTGCCTGAAGGCAGGGGAACGTGCTAGATGACTGCTTCAGAGCCTTTCAGTCCAATGATCCTACACTGTGACCAAAAATGAACATTAAAGTTTTTCTTACAGTTTTCGTTAAGCTCCTACTATGTGAAAACCACTGTTTAAAGCGCTGAGGTGGATAATAATAATGATGATGGCATTTGTAAAGTGCTTACTATGTGCCATGCACTGTTCTAAGCACTGGGGGAGATACAAGGTAATCGGGTTGTCCCAAGTCAGGCTCACAGTCTTATTCCCCATTTTACAGATGAGGTAACTGAGGCACAGAGAAGTGAAGCGACTTGCCCCAAATCACCCAGCTGACAAGTGAATTAGAACTCATGACCTCTGATTCCCAAGCCCAGGGTCTTTCCACCAAGCCACAAGTTAATGAGCCGAATACAGCTTTTGTCCCAAATGGGGCCCACAGCCTAAGCAGGAGAGAGATCGGGCACTGAATCCCCATTTTGCAGCTGAGGCTCTGAGAAGTTAAGTGACTTGCCCAAGGTCACACAGCAGGTAAGTGGAGGAGCCAGGAATAGAGCCCAAGTCCTGTAGCTCCCAGGCCTGGGCAGCGTGGCTCAGTGGGAAGAGCACGGGCTTTGGAGCCTGTGGTCAGGGGTTCAAATCCCGGCTCTGCCAATTGTTCAGCTGTGTGACTTTGGGCAAGTCACTTCACTTCTTTGGGCCTCAGTTCCCTCATCTGTAAAATGGGGATTGACTGTGAGCCCCCTGTGGGACAACCTGATCACCTTGTAAGCTCCCCAGCGCTTTGAACAGTGCTTTGCACATAGGAAACACTTGATAAATTCCATTATTATTATCCACTAAGCCATTCTTCTCCCACCTTCCAAGGAGGAGCCAAATGTCTTTCTTTCCTGCAGTTCAACTCCTTCCCACCACAACTCTTCCTGAAGGTATTCTAAAGAACAGGGCCAAGCCGCAGATTGTGAAGCCTGCGGCCAGCCTTCTCACCGCCTTCAAAGCCCATCCTCTTTCCCCCATCAACTCAAGTCTGTTGCCACTTCCCAGCAGGGTGGAAAAAAAAGGAGGCATAAACCTCCCTCCCCTTTCCTCTCCCAACTGCCACTTCATTACTTCCACGTCACCTAAACTCCCAAGGACAAACACCCAACCCGTTGGATCTTGGGCAAATGTATTCTACTGCTCCCTCTGACCTGAATTTCATTTTAGTGCTTGTCTCCCTACCTAGATTATAGATTTCTTAAGAGCAGGGATCACATCTACTCACTCTACTGTACTCTCCCAAGAGCATAGTTCAGTGCTCTGCACAGAATCAGCTCTCGATCAATTAATCAGTGGTATTTATGGAGAGCTTACTGTGTAGAGAACTCATTGTAATAATAATAAAGGTCCTGCCTTGTCTTATGTCACCGAGTCACCTCCGATCCATAGCGACGCCATGCCCCCCCTCCACCTGCAATCGTTCCGGTAGTGTATCCATGGAGTTTTCTTGGTAAAAATATGAAAGCGGTTTACCGTTGCCTCCTTCCACGCAGTAAACTTGAGTCTCCACCCTCGACTCTCTCCCATGTCTCTGCACGGGTGAGTTTTGACTTGTAGCAGATTGCCTTCCACTCGCTAGCCATTGCCCACGCTAGGAATGGAATGGGATGGATATCCCTCTGCTTGACTCTCCCTTCCATAGTCGAGACTGGTAGAGTACTGGAAACTCTCCAGGTGCCACCCTGAGAGGGAAAATAAGAAAGGTGGCATTTACTAAATCAGTTGGTGTCAATCGTATTTGTTGAGCGCTTTCTGTGTGCTTGGGAAAGAACAATACAACAATAGACACATTCCCTGCCCACCACAAGCTTACAGTCTAGTAGGGACTGTAAATGTTTACAGTGTGACTGTTACTAAATGCTTACTGTGTGCCAAGCACTTTACTAAGTGCTGTTGTGGTTACAAGATGATCAGGTTGGACACTGGTCCTGACCACATGGGACTCACGTCTAAGAAAGAAGGAGAACAGGTATTGAATTCCCATTTTACAGATGAAGTAACTGAAGCAAAGAGAAGTTGACTCACCCAAGGTCATATAGCATATATGCAAGGTCATATAGCATATCCGCAAGGTCATATATGCATATAGCATATGTGAGGCAGAGCAGGGATTAGAACACAGGCCCTCTGATTCCCAGGCCCGTGCTCTCCACTAGGACATGCTGCTTCTGTATTAAACACCTGGGAGAAGCCAACGGAGAAGGTCGACTGAATCCTGGCCCTCAAGTTGGGGAGACAGACAACAGTGAATATTAGAGGGAGATTAATGTATTATCAGAGGAATAACAACCCTACATCCACAAATCTCTTCCCTCTATGCTACAAGGACTCTCTTCACATTCCTACCAGATGTCAGCCTAAATGAAATCCACCACACTGGAAGTTCCTCGAGAGCAGGGGTTGTTTCTACTACCTCTTTTGCAGTGTTCTCTCCCAAATGCTTAGTAATAATAATAATAATTGTGACATTTGTTAAGCACTTACTGTGCGCCAGGCGCTGAACTAAGCGCTGGGGTGGTTAAAAGCAAATCAGGTTGAGCTTGAGTAAATGGGGCTCACAGTCCCAATCCCCCTTTTACAGATGAGGGAACTGAGGCACAGAGAAGTGAAGTGACTTGTCCAAGGTAACACACACTACGACCTTCTGACTCTCAGGCTCGTGCTCTAACCATTAGGCCATGCTGCTTCTCAGCGCTTTGCACATACTCAGCCCTCAATAAATGCCACTGACTGATTGAAATGCCATTGACTGATTGAAAAATGTGTGACAATTCTGAAGAATTCCTGGGACCTTAATGTCTGTTTCCCCGTCTAGACTGTAAGCTCACTTCAGGTAGGGAAGGTGTCTGCTAATTCTGTCGCATTGTTCTCTCCCAAGGGCTTGGTACAATGCTCTGCACGTAGAGAGTGCTCAATAAATATGATTAATTGACTGACGGACCTTGCTATGGTTTTCCTTCATAATTCCCTTCAGGACTAGTCAATGCTCCCTAGTTCTGTTGACTGACAGTGGAAGAAATTGTTCCATAAATCCAGGGCTTTGTGTTTTCCATAGAAACCCACCAGGGCACCGCGGCAGTAACGAGGAAAGAGGAAAAGATGCAGCAGGAACTAAATAAAACTTAGTCTAGGAAAAGATAATAGTTGAAGGAGCTGATTTTAAACACTTCGTGCCAGCCCCTTGCAGGTTCCCAGAGTCTCCCAGCTGGGAATCTTTTGCTGTGCCCCACTTCCATGTCCAACTCCCAGCCGTTCCTAGCTGACAGTCCTCCTCCGCCCACAAAATCGATCTGGTTGGTTTTTCAAAAGACACGGAATAAATCGAACAAAGACAAGCTCTCTGGGGCTCGCAGGATTGGTTTCATGTTTTTGAAACCTCTCAAGTAAATTTCAGCGTGATCTCATCTTCATCCCTCCTGCTGCTAGATCCCTTCCCGCTCGGCCGTTCTGCCGATGTCCCAGATGGTGGCAGATGGCACAATATAGCTCTGATATGTTGTCATAGTGTATTCTCCCAAGCGCTTAGTACAGTGCCCTGAACGCGGTAAGCTCTCAGTAATACTACGGATTGATTTGGGACACATTCTCAGTGTCCCTTTTTTCACAGTGTGGTGAAAAATGGGCATCCATTTGGGGATTTTGAATAAGAGGTGGTTTAATCCTCAAGATTTACGTCTCCCTCATCTCTGCCTACCTCATAATCCTGTATCGCCTCAGGTGTATTCATTCCCTGTTGGTTTTGCCAGCCACCTGTCCAGGCGAGGCTGGGTGAGTAAGAAGGACAGGAGATAGTCCAGTGTCTAGATTGAGTGTGGATGACGGTAGAATATTACTACTAGAGAAGCAGCATGGCTCAGTGGAAAGAGCATGGGCTTTGGAGTCAGAGGTCATGGGTTCAAATCCCCACTCTGCCAATTGCCAGCTGTGTGACTTTGGGCAAGTCACTTAATTTCTCTGTGCCTCAGTTACCTCATCTGTAAAATGGGGATGAAGACTATGAGCCCCACGTGGGACAACCTAATCATCTTGTAACCTCCCCAGCGCTGAGAACAGTGCTTTGCACATGGAAAGTGCTTAATAAATGCTATCATTATTATTATTATTACTGCTATTACTACCAGTTCTGTCTCAACTTCTCTGTGTCTCAGTTTCCTCACTCAACTGCATAAAAATTGAGGAGCAGCCTGGCCTAGTGGAAAGAGCATAGGCTTGAGAATCAGAGGATCTGGGTCCTAATCCTGGCTCTGCCGCTTGTTTGCTGTGTGACCTTGGGCAACTCGTTTAACTTCTCTGGGCCTCAGTTCCCTCATCTGTAAAATGGGGATTAAGACTATGAGCCCTATGTGGGAGAGGGACTGTGTCCAACCTGATTATCTTGTATTTACTTCAGTGCTTAGTGCAGTGCCTGGTGCATAGTAATAATAATGATGGCATTTTTTAAGCACTTACTATGTGCAAAGCACTGTTCTAAGTGCTGGGGAGGTTACAAGGTGATCAGGTTGTCCCATGTGGGGCTCACAGTCTTCATCCCCAATTTACAGATGAGGTAACTGGGGCCCAGCGAAGTGAAGTGACTTGCCCAAAGTCACACAGCTGACAATTGGTGGAGCCTGGATTTGAACCCATGACCTCTGACTCCAAAGCCCGGGCTCTTTCCACTGAACCATGCTGCTTCTCAGCACTTTGGTATTTGTTTAGTGCTTCGCAAGCATTTAACAAATATCAAAAATTATTATTACTACTACTACTACTAATAATAATAATTTTGGTATTAAGTGCTTTTTATGTGACAAGAATGGTCCTAAGCACTGGCAGAGATACAAGAGTTTTTTTTTTTAATGGTATTTGTTAAGTGCTTACAATGTGCCTGCAGGCACTGTTATTAAGAACTGTTCTAAGTGTTGGGGTAGATGCAATCTCTTCAGGTTGGACATAGTCCTTGTCCCACATGGAGTTCCCAGTCAATGTCCAATTTCCAGATGAGGTAACTGAGACCCAGAGAAGTAAAATGACTTGCCAAAGGTCCCACAGCAGACAAATGGTGGAGCTGGGATTAGGACCCAAGTGCTCTGATTCCCAGGCCCTGACCTTATCTATTAGGCCGTGCAGTCCCTGTCCCATATCATCATCATCAATCGTATTTATTGAGCGCTTACTGTGTGCAGAACACTGTACTACATGGGACACATGGGACTCCCAGTCTGAGAATGATCCCGGGATCACCTTGTATCCCCCCCAGCGCTTAGAACAGTGCTCTGCACATAGTAAGCACTTAAAAAATGCCATTATTATTATTATTATTATTATTAAATCCCTGCTCCACCACTTGTCAGCTGTGTGACTTTGGGCAAGTCACTTCACTTCTCTGTGCCTCAGTTCTCTCATCCGTAAAATGGGGATGAAGACTGTGAGCCACACTGGGACAACCTGATCACCTTGTAACCTCCCCAGTGCTTTGAACAGTGCTTTGCACGTAGTAAGCGCTTAACAAATGCCATTATTATTATTGTTATTATTATTATTATTTCGCTTATCCCAGCACCGACCCCTTGTCATTCATTCATTCATTTATTCAATCGTATTTATTGAGCACTTACTGTTTGCAGAGCACTGTACTAAGCGCTTGGGAAGTCCAAGTTGGCAACATATAGAGACGGTCCCTACCCAACAGTGGGCTCACAGTCTAGAAGGGGGAGACGGACAACAAGACAGAACATATTAACAAGATAAAATAAATAGAATAAATATGTACAAATAAAATAAATAAATAAATAAGAGTAATAAATACGTACAAACATATATACAGGTTGTCAACCGACTCCCTCCGGCCAGGTACTCCCTCCCTCTTCGTAGCCTAGAATCGTCCACTCAAAGCCCTCCTAAAATCACATCTCCTCCAAGAGGCCTTCCCTGATTAATCCCTCAGTTCCCCTATCTGCCTTCCCCTCTGCGTTAACCTAGGACAGCTGCTTCCAATGCTTAGTACAGTGTTCTGCACACAGTAAGTGCTCAATAGGATTGAATTAACCTATACACCTGGCTGTGAACCCCTTAAGTACTTTGATACTCACTCCAGCCCCACAGCACTTATATAGCTATTCTTATATGCTACAATTCCCACTATCTAGAATTTATTTTAATGTATGTTTCCTCCTATAGATTGTAAAATCCTTGTCGGCAGGAGTGGTTTCTACCAACTCTATTGTACTGTACTTTCCCAAGTGCTTAGTGCAGTGCTCTGCATACAATAAGCGTTCTATAAATACAATTTATACTTAGGTTATATTAGATTTACTAATGGAAATTTTCCTTTATCCTCATAGCCAAACACATCTTTTAGACTGTGAGCCCACTGTTGGGTAGGGACTGTCTCTATATGTTGCCAACTTGTACTTCCCAAGTGCTTAGTATAGTGCTCTGCACACAGTAAGCACTCAATAAATATGATTGATTGATTGATCTTAATAATAATAATAATAATGGCATTTATTAAGAACTTACTATGTGCAACGCACTGTTCTAAGCGCTGGGGAGGTTACAAGGTGATCAGGTTGTCCCACGGGGGGCTCACAGTCTTAATCCCCATTTTACAGATGAGGGAACTGAGGCCCAGAGAAGTGAAGTGACTTACCCAAAGTCATACAGCTGACAAGTGGTGGAGCTGGGATTTGAACCCATGACCTCTGACTCCAGGTTCGGGCTCTTTCCACTGAGCCACGTTGCTGCTCTGACTTATTTTATGTCTTACTTTTATATATCTTACTATATATGCTGTTAACTTGGGTGGCCATTTTTCTGACAGGTCGGGGATTATGTATCCTCTGGGTGTTATTTTGATAGTACCAAGTGCTTCCAATTGTGTAATCCATCGGGTCTGTTTTCAAAGTGGAAAAATGGGGAATTTTCTCTAATCTTTTTCCATGCTATTTGGCTTGTTTGTTTCTCCTGATATCATTTTTCTTTCTTTCAGAGCTGTGGTTAAAGCCAGACTAATAACACAGTCCTAAATCCTTTCAGCCAACTTTGTGTTCCATCTCCAATGTCACTGATAGAATATTCTGGATTTAGAACATCATTTCTCTATTTCGTGGTTTTTCTCCTTCTCTGCCACTATTCTCCCCAACTCGTGGCATTGGCTTATCCCCACGTGGGGCAACCTGATCACCTTGTATCCTCCCCAGCACTTAGAACAGTGCTTTGCACATAGTAAGTGCTTAACAAACGCCATCATTATTATTATTATTATTATTATTATTTATGCATGTCTTGATTCTTAGACTCAAAGAAGTTAGAGGTGAAAAATATCACTTAACAAATCTATCCAACAGTTCAGAATCACATATTCTTTCGGACTTTACCCAGTCCAATTTTGAGGAATTGAAGAATGCACTCATTTCAGCTCAATAAATACAATTGAATGAATGAACTTGTACTTCCCAAGCGCTTAGTACAGTGCTCTGCACTCAGTAAGCGCTCAATAAATGCGATTGAATGGATGAAAGAATGAATCAGAGAAGCAGCGTGGCTTAGTGGAAAGAGCCCGGGTTTGGGAGTCAGAGGTCAGTGACTTCTAATCCCGGATCTGCCACTTGTCAGCTGTGTGACTTTGGGCAAGTCACTTGACTTCTCTGTGCCTCAGTTCCCTCATCTGTCAAATGGGGATGAAGACCGTGAGCCCCATGTGGGACAACCTGATTACCTTTTATCTTCCCCTGCGCTTAGAACAGTGCTTGGCACATAGGAAACACTTAACAAATATCAACATCATTATTTTTATTTGGGATAAATAATCCCTGCCCACAATGAGTTTATAATCTAGAGGGGGAAACAGTCATTAATATAAATAAATAAATTACAGATATGTACATAAGTGCTGTGGGGCTGAGGGGATGAATAAAGAGAGCAAGTCAGGGTGATGCAGAAGGGAGTGGGAGAAGAGGAAAGGAGGGCTTAGTCAGGGAAGGCCTCTTGGAGGAGATGGGCCTTCATTAATGTTTTGATTGGGGGGGAGAGTAATTGTCTGTCGGATATGAGGAGGGAGGGCATTCCAGGCCAGAGGCAGGATGTGGGCGAGGGTTGGTACCTGGAACTATTGGAACTATTAAGCGCTTAGTACAGTGCTCTGCACACAGTAAACACTCAATAAATACGACTGAACGAATGAACTATTGCAGCGGGAAGGTAAGAAGCGGCCCCCTGGGACGGTCACAGAATTGAGAGCGTTAGCCAGACTGTGGTGGTGCTGTAATTGCGCTGGTCGTTGCGGCCGTAGTTGTGACAGATTCATTCAGTCAGTCAGTCAGTCAGTCGTATTTACTGAGCGCTTGCTGTGTGCAGAGCACTGTACTAAGCGCTTGGGAAGTCCAAGTTGGCAACATCTAGAGACGGTCCCTACCCAACAGCGGGCTCACAGTCGAGAAGCGGGAGACAGACAACAAAACAAAACATAGTAACAAAATAAAATAAAGAGAATAAATATGTACAAATAAAATAGAGAACTAAATGTGTACAAACATATATACATATATACAGCTGCTGTGGGGAGGGGAAGGAGGTAAGGTCGGGGGATGGGGAGGGGATTTATGTTTGTATGTATTTATTACTCTATTTATTTTATTTGTACATAGTTATTCTATTTATTTTATTTTGTTAATATGTTTTGTTTCGTTCTCTGTCTCCCCCTTCTAGTCTGTGAGCCCACTGTTGGGTAGGGACCGTCTCTATATGTTGCCAACTTGGAACTTCCCAAGCGCTTAGTACAGTGCTCTGCACACAATAAGCGCTCAATAAATACGATTGAATGAATGAATGAATGAGGAGGGGGAGAGGAAGGGGATGGACTCTGAGCCACAGAAAACCTGAACTTCTGTTCTTCTAGTTTCAGTAGCCAATTTATTTTGTTTCAATCTGTTTCCTTTGTTTTGACATTGTGAGAGTTTATCCTTGTCTTACGTTGCTATAGTGATTTGACTGGTTCACCTGTCTTTATATATCTGTCTCCAATACCCTCTCCCCACTATTTGGAGAAGCAGCGTGGCTTAGTGGAAAGAGCCCGGGCCTGGGGGTCAGAAGTCATGAGTTCTAATCCTGACTCCACCACTTATCACTTTGGGCAAGTCACTGAACTTCTCTGTGCCTCAATTACCTCATCTGTAAAATGGGGATTAAGACTGTGAGCCCTGCATGGGATAACCTGATTACGTTGTATCTACCCCAGAGCTTAGAACAGAGCTTGGCACATAGTAAGCGCTTAACAAATACCATTATTATTATTATTATTATTATTATTATTATTATTATGATTATTATTATTATTAACCAGGGACAGGGTCTAATTCCCACCAGTGTGCTCTTTTCCAACAGTTAGTACAGTGCTTTGCACACAGTGTTTAATAAATACCATCACTTCTACTCCACTTCTACTTCCACTCTATTACCTTGTAATAATAATAACGATGGCATTTATTAAGCACTTACTATGTGCAAAGCACTGTTCTAAGCGCTACCCTAGAGGAAATAGGCTAGAGAAACTTCTAGAGAAGCAGCGTGGCTCAGTGGAAAGAGCACGGGTTTTGGAGTCAGAGGTCAGGGGTTCAAATCCCAGCTCTGCCAATTGTCAAATGTGTGACTTTAGGCAAGTCACTTAACTTCTCTGTGCCTCAGTGACCTCATCTGTAAAATGGGGATTAAGACTGTGAGCCCCCCCGAGGGACAACCTGATCACCTTATAACTTCCCCAGCGCTTAGAACAGTGTTTTGCACATAGTAAGTGCTTAATAAATGCCATCATTCTTATTATTACCCCAGCACCTAGAACAGTGCTTGGCACATAACAAATACCATCATTACCTTTATTATTAATTACTACTAACGGCAGCAGTGAGGCCCTTGGTAGTCCCCCGAATCACCAGACGGCAGAGATCTGCATCCCAGGAGAGAAGCTTCTCAAGCCCTCTGTTGGGTAGGGACCGTCTCTATATGTTGGGAACTTGTACTTCCCAAGCGCTTAGTACAGTGCTCTGCACACAGTAAGCGCTCAATAAATACGATTGATTGAATGAATGAATGAATCCCACCCCACCATCCGCACTTCCCAGAAGCCCTTGCCCTGACCCGGGAAGAGTCAAGAGGCAGTGTCGGTGAAGAGCATCTCAACCTTAGGGGAAGCAGTGTGGCTCAGTGGAAAGAGCCCGTGCTTTGGAGTCAGAGGTCATGGGTTCAAATCCCGGCTCCTCCACTTGTCAGCTGTGTGACTTTGGGCAAATCACTTCACTTCTCTGGGCCTCAGTTCCCTCATCTGTGAAAATGGGGATTAAGACTGTGAGCCCCCCTTGGGACAACCTGATCACCTTGTAAACTCCCCAGTGCTTAGAACAGTGTTTTGCACATAGTAAGCGCTTAATAGATGTCATCATAAAATAAAATAAATAAACCTTTAGCATGTTGGCAAGGCCTTGAAGGTGGCTGTGGCCACATCTCTGCTTTGACTTTTGAGCTCTGAGCTGTGAGGAGCCTGAAATCCTGTTCCTCGAGCCACAGTACCCTATTGTACTGATTGGTTTCATCTTGGTCCTTGTCTTTTCTACTGGTCTTTTTTTTTGGTTTTTTCATGGTACTTCTTAAGCGCTTACTATGTATCAAACAGTTTTGTAAGTGCAGGAGTACATCGTGGCTCAGTGGAAAGAGCCTGGGCTTGGGAGCCAGTGACATGGGTTCTAATCCCGCCTCTGCCACTTGTTAGCTGTGTGACTTTGAGCAAGTCACTTAACTTCTTTGGGCCTGTTACCTCATCTGTAAAATGGGGATTAAAATTGTGAGTTCCTCATGGGACAACCTGAT
Organism: Tachyglossus aculeatus; assembly: GCF_015852505.1. Classification (NCBI taxonomy): domain Eukaryota; kingdom Metazoa; phylum Chordata; class Mammalia; order Monotremata; family Tachyglossidae; genus Tachyglossus; species Tachyglossus aculeatus. The sequence goes on along the minus strand of NC_052101.1, from coordinate 19,486,729 downwards.
CACCTTGTATTCCCCCTCTCCCCCACAGTGCTTAGAACAGTGCTTTGTGCATAGAAAGCATTTAACAAATTATTATTATTATTAGAAGTTGGCTAGATTGGACCCGCTCTCTGTTCCACCTGGGGCTCACATTCTGAGTATTTATTATTATTTCATCTTCCTGCATATGTCTGTGACCAACCCAATTTCCCCTACTTTATTCATTGATTTATTTGTATTTATTGAGCACTTACTGTGTGCAGAGCACTGTACTAAGCCCTTGGGAGAAGACCATACAAAAATAGACACATTTCCTCCCCATAACAAGCATATAGTCTAGTTTATTCTTGGATTGCATGACGTTTGGGGACCAGGAATGGGGTCTCCTTCTCACCCATATATTTTTTCCTAGTATATTTTTATACTTTCCCAAGTGCTTAGTACAGTGCTTTGCACACGGTAAGCATTTAATAAATACAATTGATTGTTCTACACACAGTGGGCCTGAAAAAAAATATTTTTCTACTCCTCCTTGAGGAGCGACAGATATTGTAACACAGGACTTTTCAAACTAGTGGTCCTTGCTTTTCTTGGGAAATTTACAAGGCTTACCGGATTCTTCAGTAAATCCTCCCACTCGTTGCTCTAGTAAGGGAGGATGAAAGCTAATTACTGCATCTTTTTAACATAAAGGAAAGATTTACCGTTAAAATTTGTTATACCCCTGTAAGAGGTTATCTCCTGGAGTCAGAGGACCTGGGTTCTAATTGTGGCTCAGCCACTTGTCTGTTGTGTGAGTTTGGATAAGTCGCTTAACTTCTCTGTGGCTCAGGTACCTCCGCTATAAAATTGGGATTAAGATGGTATATGGACCGTATCCCACTTAATTAGTTTGCACATACCCCAGCACTTAGTACGTTGCTGGCACTTAGTAAGTGTGGCCTAGGCCAAATGGATAAAGCAAAGATCTCTAATCATCTAGAGGACCTGGGTTCTAACTCCTCCTCTGCCACTTACCTGCTGGGTGATCTTGGGAAAATCATTTAACTTCTCTGTGCCTCAGTTTCCTCAGCCACAAAATGGGAATTCAATACCTGCTGTCCTCCTACTAAAACTGTGAGCCTCATGTGAGACAGGGGCCACATCTGACTTGATTAATTTGTATATTGAACAGTGCTTTGCACATAATAAATGCTTAATAAATGCCATTTTAAAAAAATCACAGCATTAAAAAAAGAAAAAAGAGGCATTCTAATTCACTTTTGTTGTCTTCCCCCATTATTCATTCATTCATTCAATCATATTTATTGAGTGTTTACTGTGTGCAGAGCACTGTACTAAGCACTTGGGACGTACAAGTTGGCAACATATTGTTATTATTATTATTATTAGTAAGAGTGAAAGGGCAGGAGATTCTCCAGGGCCTTTCATTTTCTGGTCAAAAATATGCACTAGTCTCCTGAGTGATTCTCTCAAAAATAGGTGGGAAAGCACTGTCCTATTAGTATACTCTTTGAGTCCTGATTTATGAAATAATAGAAGCGTGTCTTTTGCCTTGTTGTTTCTTAGGAGCAAAGTCTGAATTGCTTCAGAAGGATCAACTGAGTCATAAAAAAATTTTATGAAGTCATAGGAAAATAAGACAATCTCATTCTCAAGTGTTCTTTAAGTCTCCACCTTCTTCCTCAGTTTCCTCAGGTGGTGAATTGGATTCTTAAAGCTGGTCCAGGACTACGTGGTCCCAAGCAGAAGGAGGAGTTGAACCTCCTCTCCTCTTTCCTCCCATTATTTCCCCTTTTCTTGGGTCAAAATTAGACAAAAAGACTTACACAACATTACTCTCTGGCCCCCTTGACCCCAAGAGACAGACAATTGCTGGCAGAAAGGTTGATTCAAAGAGCTGAGAGACATGGGTTCTGCCACTTGCCTGCTGTGTGGCATTGGAAAAGTCACTTAGTTTTGCTGTGCCTCAGTTTCCTTATCTGTAAAATGAGGATTAAAAAAACCTGTTGTTTCTCCCCCTTACATTATGTTATTACATTACATTACATTACATTCTCCCCATTACATTATTGTTGGGTGGGGATTATATCCTGTGTGGCTCAGTGGAAAGAGCCAGGGCTTTGGAGTCCGAGGTCATGGGTTCAAATCCCAGCTCTGTCAGCTGTGTGACTTTGGGCAAGCCACTTAACTTCTCTGGGCCTCAGTTACCTCATCTGTAAAATGGGGATTAAAACTGTGAGCCCCCCGTGGAACAACATGATCACCTTGTAACCTCCCCCGCGCTTAGAACAGTGCTTTGCACATATTAAGCGCTTAGCAAACATGATTATTATTATTACCCAATTTCACTGTATCAACTCCAGTGCTTAATACAGTGTTTGACACCTCTTAATAAATACCATTGTTATTATTGCTGTTATTAATAATATTATCATAAGGTCTCCCTCTCTTGTCAGGTTCCTGACACCAACCTGAAGTTCCCAGCTTGTTCAGAGCTGCCAAACATGTACGTCGAGGGTGGATATGCGAGCTCGCTCTTATGGCTTCCCCATAATAGATACTCAGGAGGCACCATAAAATTCCCATCAGAAAAAGACCAAATCAATCAATCGTTTTTATTCACTGCTTATTGGGTGCAGAACACCGTACTAAGCATTGGGCAGGGAACGTGTCCACCAACTCTGTTATATTGTACTCTCCTAAATGCTTAGTACAGTGCTCTGCACACTGAAAGAACTCAATATTCAATGATTGTTTGAGGGATGCAGAAATGGTAGACAAATTCCCTGACCTACAATGAGCCACGGAGCTGGATCCTCACCGGTCTCTCTGTGGCAGCAGGGTGAGCGGTCGTCTCTCTCAGGGGGTGATGGAAAAATACGGGGCCGGGAAGGGGAAGGAACCCTGGAATTTTGGCCTTAATTCTTATCCTCCAGTCCTGTATCTCTGGGGTTAGAAAGCTCCCAGAAAATGTGGGTGTGTTGAACCAAGTCTGGTCTGCTCTTCCTTGGAAGGGAAGAGGGAAAGCGGAAGGGAAAGGAGTCCAGAAGAAGAGGCGAGGAGTAAGAGGCAAGCTCACTGCGGGCAGGGAATGTGCCCATTTATTGTTATATATGGTAAGCGATCAGTGAGTATGACCGACTTACTTTACAGGGTAATAATAATTATGGTATTTGTTAAGCACTTATAATAATAATAATGATGGCATTTATTAAGCACCTACTATGTGCAATGCACTGTTCTAAGTGCTGGGGAGGTTACAAGGCAATCAGGTTGTCCCACGTGGGGCTCTTAATCCCCATTTTACAGATGAAGTAACTGAGGCACAGAGAAGTGAAGTGACGTGCCCAAAGTCACACAGCTGACAACTGGCAGAGTCAGGATTTGAACCCATGACCTCTGACTCCAAAGCCCATGCTCTTTCCCCTGAGCCACGCTCCTTCTTAGAACAGTGCTTGGCACATAGTAAGCATTTAACAAATACCATTATTACTATTATTATTATTCTAAGTGCTGGGGTAGATACAAGGTAATCAGGTTGTCCCACATGGGGCTTACAGTCTGCTCAGTGGAAAAAGCCCAGGCTTGAGAATCAGAGGTCATGGGTTCTAATCCTGGCTCCGCCACTTGTCAGCTGTGTGTCTTTGGGCAAGTCACTTCACTTCTCTGTGCCTCAGTTACCTCATCTGTAAAATGGGGATTAAGACTGTGAGCCCCACGTGGGACAACCTGATAACCTTGTATCCCCCCCAGCGCTTAAAACAGTGCTTTGCACGTAATAAGTGCTTAACAAATGCCATCATTATTATTATTATTAATCCCTATTTTACAGATGAGGTAAGGTCTCACTTGGGACTCACACTCAAAATAAGAGGGAGAACAGGGATTGAATCCCCATTTTGCCGATGAGGGAAGTGAGGCACAGAGAAACGACTTGCCCAAGGTCACACAACGAGTTAGCGGTTAGAGTACTCCGACTCTCAGGCCTGGGCTCTTTCCACTGGGCCCTGCTGCTTCTCCGTAGAGTAGGCAGACAAGATCCCTGCCCTCAAGGAGCTTCCCGTCTAGCCAACCGTGATTCCCTAAATCTCCGTGGAGTGGTCTGACAGGAGCAACTCTAGGCTGGGTGACTTTGGGACCAGTTTCACTGGTATTTACAGGCTCGTTTCCACTCAGAGCTGGTAGGTTGGGAGTGTGGAACGGCTAGATTCCTTTGCTTCCTTGCCATCAAACAAGGAAAATCAGGGAGAGGTCAAGGAGAAAGTGCTACCCCAACTCTGGCAGTCGTGTCGGCACCCCATAAATCCTTGTTGATGACTTGTGGGTGAGAGTGGAGAGGGAGTTCAGCCAACTTGAAACGAGAAATTGTTCTGGGCTTAGGGAGTGGCATGGGAGAATGCCTGAATTCAGGAGCGGGAAGGCGAGGATGAAAGTAGAAGAGCGGTTTGCCGGTACTGAGGAGAGGGATTACAGAGAAATGGGAGTTGCTGGAGAGACCAGGGGCCAGTCCAGGCTTGGGAGAGTCACCCCTTCATTGAGGGAGTTTTTGTTTAACTTTGGGGGTGATCTGTGGGCAGCAGATTAGGCAGGAACGTTTCCTTCTGCAAATATAACAGATGGGAGCAGTTATTTCCACACCATTGGGTAGGCTTCATTCTCAACTATGCAGTGACTAGGCCCTTTCAAAAGTAAATTAATGCTTCAAAAACCCAAGAAACCATTTCTCAAGGGTCGGCATAATTCCGATTCCATGATTTACATTTGCAAATAAGTCCCTGGCTGTATAGATGGATGACGTATTAACTACTTTTCTCAATCAAGCTCCATTTCCAGGGATAAACTGGTTTGGGTGAAGAGTCCGTTTTGGACACTTTGAAGAAGCAGCATAGCCTGGTAGAAAGAGCATGGCTCTGAAAGTCAGAAGGACCTGGGTTCTAATTCCAAGTCCACCACTCGTCTGTTTATAATAACAATAATAATAATAATAATAATAATAATAATAATAATAATAATAATAATAATAATAATGGCATTGGTTAAGTACTTACTATATGCCGGGCACTCTACTGCTGCTACTAATAATAATGATAGCATTTTTTAAGCACTTACTATGTGCAAAGCACTGTTCTAAGCACTGGGGAGGTTACAAGGTGATCAGGTTGTCCCATGTGGGGCTCACAGTCTTAATCCCCATTTTACAGATGAGGTAACTGAGGCACAGAGAAGTTAAGTGACTTTCCCAAAGTCACACAGCTGACAAGTTGCAGAGTCGGGATTAGAACCCATGACCTCTGACTCCAAAGCCCGGGCTTTTTCCACTGAGCCACGCTGGGTTGGACAGGGGCAAGTTACTTAAATTCTCTGTGCCTCAGTTGCTTCCTTTGTAAAGTGGGGATTCAGACTGTGAGCTCTAGGGTGCATGGTTGTGTCCAACCTGATTAGCTTGCATCTATCCCTACCTAACCCAATATTTAGTAATATGATTATTATCATTATCATTATTATTATCATTATTATGGTATTTGCTAAGCACTTACTATGTGCCAAGCACTGTTCTAAGCACTGGGCTAGATACAGGGTAATCAAGTTGTCCCACCTGGAGCTCACAGTCCTAATCCCCATTTTACAGATGGGTTAACTGAGGCACAGAGAAGTGAAGTGACTTCCCCAAAGTCTACACAGCTGACAAGCGGCAGAGAGGGGATTAGAACTCACGACCTCTGATTCCCAAACCCGGGCTCTTTCCACTAAGCCACGCTAGTACAGTGCCTGGCACATAGTAAGCATTTAATAAAAACCAAAAATCAGAAGTTTAGCTTTTCTCTTTCTTCCCACTGTGCTGTTTCCTCACTTACCCTTTGGACCCCCGATCACTCAGTCTGCCACTTTGGCTGGGAAAGAGGCCGGGAAAGAATCAAGGGATCGAGGGAAGGATCCACTCCAGAGCCCCGAATTATGTCGGAAGTGATTTCCCATTGTGCTCCGGGCCCACTGCATGGACGTCCACCCCAATCTCCTAGACTCAGGCCTGCGGATCGGAGGCCGGAGCCGGCTATTTTTGAGTGACTAGCTAATCTCGCATAACCCCGTGTGTATATAGCTATAATTCTATTTATTTTGACGGTATTGACACCTGTCTACTTGTTCTGTTTTGTTGTCTGTCTCCCCCTTCTAGACTGTGAACCCGTTGTTGGGCCCCTCCTTCCTCTTCCCCTCCTCCCCCTCTCCATCCCCCCAGCCTTACCTCCTTCCCTTCCCCACAGCATATATATGTTTGTACGGATTTATTACTCTATTTATTCATTTTACTTGTACATATTCTATTTATTTTATTTTGTTAATATGTTTTGTTTTGTTCTCTGTCTCCCCCTTCTAGACTGTGAGCCCACTGTTGGGTCAGGACCATCTCTATATGTTGCCAACTTGTACTTCCCAAGTGCTTAGTACAGTGCTCTGCACACAGTAAGCGCTCAATAAATACGATTGAAGGAATGAATGAAAGTAGGGACCGCCTCTATATGTTGTCGACCTGTACTTCCCAAGCGCTGAGTACAGTGCTCTGCACACAGTTAGCGCTCAATAAATACGATTGAATGAATGAATGAAAGTAGGGACCGTCTCTATATGTTGCCGACCTGTACTTCCCAAGTGCTTAGTACAGTGCTCTGCACACAGTAAGCGCTTAATAAATATGATTGAATGAATGAATGAACCCCGGGAGGGGTCCAGAACAAGGTCACTGGGCCTATCGCATTAGTGACATTTCAAATGAAAGGGATACCCATCACCCACAGCCTTCCACGGGTTACGGACCAGATTCCAGTTGCCGTCTCTAAGGGAGTCATTTCTCTCCATAGCCCACGGGCCCTAGCTTCATCCCTACTCCCGCTGGCCCATGGCTCCAAGCCTTTTGGTCTCTTCCCTTGCCCACTCAGGACTCCTGGGCTACCGACCCTTTCGGGGGTCCAGAGACGAGCGCGGACAGCGAGGCCCGGGACCCCTGAGTCCCATTGCCCTCTCGGGCAGGCAGCTGTCCCTGCCAACGCGACTACCCACGCCAAATGGCCAACTGGGCCGAGAAACGGAGCCGCCATCCCTCACTCAGCGCTCGAGGTGAACTCTCCGGAATGGACGCCTTGGGACGGGGAATGTGCAAACGAAGACGAGAAGGACAGGCTCCGTTCCTGGATCCTAAGCCCCTCCGACCGGAGCGACGGGGAACTCTGTGAGACCACGGCTCCCGCCAGGGCAGCTTAGGCCTCCGTTCCTCCTGTGTGAGTGGAGCGGGACAGCTGGGGTCCATGTGCCCGGGAAATCATAGACGATGCTTTATTTTCCAGCCGGAGACAGGCAGCTGCTACGGATTGCTAGCAGCTGAGACATTTTATCAGAAATCTCATTAAGGTCACAGATGAATTTAACATTGACAAAAAAACCCATTCACCATTTAGCACCATTCGGCTAGAAACAATCCCTAGCGAGTGGAAGGCAATCTGCAACAAATTTTGTTTTGTTGTCTGACTCCCCATTCTAGACTGTGAGCCTGTTGTTGGGTAGGGACCGTCTCTATATGTTGCCAACTTGTACTTCCCAAGTGCTTAGTACAGTGCTCTGCACGCAGTAAGCGCTCAATAAATACAATTGAATGAATGAATGAAGCGGGAAGAGTAGAGCGGAGGACTGTCAGGTTCTCCCTCCTTCTTCAGGTCTGACAGACCACAGTGCTCTACACACAGTGAGTATTTAATAAATACTATCACTTCTACTCCCACAATTCTCCCCATCTTCCAAGCCCTACATAAATAATTTAATAATAATAATAATTCTGGTACTTATTAGGCACTTACTATGTGCCAAGCATGTTCTAAACACTGGGGTAGATTCATTCATTCATTCAATCATATTTATTGAGCGCTTACTGTGTGCAGAACACTGTACTAAGCACTTGGGGAGTACAAGTTGGCAACATATAGAGACGGTCCCTTCCCGACAACGGACTAACAGTCTAGAAGGGGGAGACAGACAACAAAACAAAACACGTAGATCCCAGTTAATCAGGTTGGACGCAGTCCCTGTCCCCCATGCCGCTCCCAGTCTCAATCCCCATTTTCCAGATGAGGTAACTGAGGCCCAAAGAAGTGAATGACTTGCCCAAGGTCACACAGCAGACAAGTGGCAGAGTTGGGATTAGAACCCATGACCTTCTGACTCACAGGCCTGTGTTTTAACTGCTAAACCATGCTGCTTCTCCTGGGGAATGTCTTCTTCAGGAAGTCTTCCCTGACTAAACTTTCATCTCCCTATCCTATTAGCCCCCCTTTCCTGCACTGTCTATGCACTTAGGCTACTATCATTTAAGCACTTTTAATATACAATATGTCGTCCAAAGTGCTTAACCCTATCCCCAACAGCTTTTACAAATATTTGCTTATAATTCTGCCACTTCCCCTAACTATAATTCATTCTAATGTCCGTCTCCCCCCACTAGACTGTAAGATGCTTGAAGGGATCACATCTACTGACTCTACTTTCCCAAGCTCTTATTACAGTGCTCTTTGCACACAGTAAAAGTTCAATAAATACCAATCGATCAATTGTATTAAGCGCTTATTGTATACAGAACAGTAATAATAATAACTGTTGTCTTTCTTCAGCACTTACTATGTGGCAGGCGCTGTAGTAAGCGCTGGGGTGTATCAGGTTGGACACAGTCCCTGTCCCACGTGGGGCTCACAGTCTCGATCCCCATTTTACAGCTAAAGGAACTGAGGCCCAGAGAAGAGCCCTTCCCCTCCCCACAGCACCTGTATAAATGTATATATGTTTGTACGTATTTACTACTCTATTTATTTATTTATTTATTTTATTTGTACATATTTATTCTATTTATTTTATTTTGTTAATATGTTTTGTTTTGTTGTCTGTCTCCCCTATCTAGACTGTGAGCCCGCTGTTGGGTAGGGACCGCCTCTATATGTTGCCAACTTGTACTTCCCAAGCGCTTAGTACAGTGCTCTGCACACAGTAAGCGCTTAATAAATACGACTGAAGGAAGGGACCGTCTCTATATGTTGCCAACTTGTACTTCCCAAGCACTTAGTACAGTGCTCTGCACACAGTAAGCACTCAATAAATATGATTGAAGGAAGGGACCGTCTCTATATGTTTCCAACTTGTACTTCCCAAGCGCTTAGTACAGTGCTCTGCACACAGTAAGCTCTCAATAAATACGATTGAATGAATGAATGAATGAATGAATGAATGAAGTAAAGTGACTTCCCCAAGGTCACCAAGCAGACAACTGGGATTAGAAGCCACGACCTTCTGATTCCCAACTCTGGGCTCTTTCCAATATGCCATGCTGCTTTTAAGATTTGGGAGAGTACGACATAGTACAGTTGGTAGACACGTTTCCTGCCCTCAAGGAGCAGATCTTTGATTAAATGACTAAGCAAACATGGTTATCTGAGGCGCCAGGCAAAATTCTTGTTTCTTCCCAGACTCTTCGCTTCTCCCTGCTCCTCAACTGCTCCGTCACGTCTGCCTGTTATAGCAGCAGCAGTAGAAGTCATAGCAGTAGGAGTAGCATCAGTAGTAGTGGTTATAGTAGTAGTAGTATTCATTCAATCCCTCAATCGTATTTATTGAGCACTGTACTAAGCACTTGGAAAAGTATGAAGCACTAGAGTAGAGATAGTTGCAGTAGTAGTTCATTCATTCATTCATTCAATCGTATTTATTGAACACTTACTGTGTGCAGAGCACTGGACTAAGCATTTGGGAAGTACAAGTTGGCAACACATAGGGACGATCCCTACCCAACAGTAGGCTCATAGAAGCAGCGTGGCTCAGTGGAAAAGAGCACGGGCTTTGGAGTTACAGGTCACGGGTTCAAATCCTGGCTCGGCCAATTGTCAGCTTTGTGACTTTGGGCAAGTCACTTCACTTCTCTGGGCCTCAGTTACCTCATCTATAAAATGGGGATTAAAACTGTGAGCCCCCCGTGGGTCAACCGGATCACCTTGTAACCTCCCCAGCGCTTAGAACAGTGCTTTGCACATAGTAAGCGCTTAACAAATACCACTATCATTATTGTTATTATTAGATAAAAGATAAGTAAGCAGGTTTACACGCAAATGTCCAGACCAGACCGGGAAGGTGGAGGATTAGTCAGGGTGTGGCTTTGGAGAGTTGCCACCTTAAGTGGTCTTTGAAGGAGGAAAGGGATGTGGTTTGGCAGAGTGGAGAGAGGAAGATGATGCAAATAAGAGAAAAAATGTGGGCAGTGGTCAAGAGACAAGAGACTTGTGAATGAGATAGAGTTCGGTTCTCATAAGGCGTGTGAGCTGAGGTGTAGAGGACGAAGAGAGCAGATAGGTAAGCGGGAGACAGCTGGTGATGGCTTAGTGGAAAGAGCTTGGGGTTGGGAATCAGAGGACGTGGATTCTAATCCTGACTCTGCCACTCAGCTGTGTGATCTTGGGCAAGTCACTTCACTTCTCTGCGCCTCAGTTTCCTCATCTGTAAAATGAGGATTGAACTGTGAGCACCACGTGGGACAACCTGATTATCTTGTATCTACCCCAGCTCTTAGAACAGTGCTTGGCACATAGTACACGCTTAACAAATACCATCATCGTCATCAACCTTGAAGCCAATGGTCAGGAGTTTTTGTTTTAATGAGATGAAATGGGGCATTCATTCATTCATTCATTCAATCGTATTTATTGAGCGCTTACTGTGTGCAGAGCACTGTACTAAGCGCTTGGGAAGTACAAGTTGGCAACATATAGAGACGGTCCCTACCCAACAGCGGGCTCACAGTCTAGAAAGCATCATTAGAGGTTTTTAAAGCAGGGAAAAGAGCCATGGCTTGCGAGTCAGAAGACCTGAGTTCTAATCCCAGCTCTGCTGCTTGCTTCCTGTGTGCCTTTGGGCAAGTCCCATAACTTCTCTGGGCCTCAATTTCCTCACCCGTAAAATGGGGATTCAATGCCTGTTCTTCCTCCTACTTGGATTGTGGGCCCTATGTGGGACAGGAACTGGGTCAGACCTAATGATCCTGTATCTGCCTCAGTGCTTAGTACAGGGCTTGGCACATACTAAGCACAACAAATACCACAATTATTGATACAATTCTATTGAAGAGGGAAATGTGTTTCAAGCTAATCAATCATATTTTTTGACCATTTGCTATGTGCAGAGCACTGTACTAAGCACTTGTGAGAGCACGATGTAACAGAGTTGGTAGACACGTTCCCTGTCCACAGTGAGCTTACAGTCTACTGGGGGGAGAAGCTACATTTTAATAGATCGATTCATCTCCCTTGAGGATCGTGTGGCCTTGCCGATGGCTGGAAGCAATTCTCCCCTTCGTCTAAGGGTAAGGCAGCTGGAGAAGAGGATATAGATGGAACAAGAGGAGGAGGAGGAGGAGGACGAGGAGCAGGAGGAAGAGGAAGAGAAGAGGAGGAGGAGGAGGAGGAGAAAGAGAATGCTTGGGGTCGACTCTGAATTCCTTCCAACTGCAAACGTTTCACTGAAGGAGGAAGAGCAGGAGGAGAAGGAGGAGGAGGAGAAGGAGGAGCAGGAGGAAAAGGAGGAACTGGAGGAAGAGGAGGAGGAGGAGGAGGGGGAAGAAGAGGAGAAGCCCCCTCTTCACAATGCAAGATTTGAGGTTACTAGCTTCCTCCTCGACAGAAAGGGACATTGAAATTCACTCATATTACCAAATACCCAGAGAGTGATTTCTCTATCTTTTTTCAGTGGGATATATTTACTTGTACTGAATTCATAATGAATACATGGCACTCCAGGACTTGAACATGCAGCTCCTTCCTTTCGACAAGAAGAGCAATCATCCGCGGAACAAATCACTCCAGTTTTCATTTCACTTCATTAGTGAGTCTGATCTTCTCCCCAGTGGAAAATACTAATAATCCTGGGTGGAGAGAAAAACACAGAGCCCCTTCTTTCACCCCATCCACCACCTTAATACCGGATTCTCGTCTGGGGAAGCCACTCTTGGGATTTTGACTTGCGGGCACGCCTTGGGAAAAACGGCTCAAGCGAACTTTAATAAGTAAGAAGCAGTATTTATCAATCACTGAGAAGCAGTGTAGTCTAGTGGATAGAGCACAGGCCCGGGAGTCATAAGGACCCGGGTTCTAATCCCAGCTCTGCCACTTTTCTAGAGAAGCAGTATGGCTCAATAGAAAGAGCATGGGCTTGGAAGTCAGAGATCATGGGTTCAAATCCTGGCTCCGCCAATTGCCAGCTGTGTGACTTTGGGCAAGTCACTTAACTTCTCTGGGCCTCAGTTACCTCATCTGTAAAATGGGGATTAAAACTGTGAGCCCCCCCGGGACAATCTGATCACCTTGTATCTTCCCCAGTGCTTAGAACAGTGCTTTGCACATAGTAAGCACTTAACAAATGCCATTATTATTATTATTATTATTTTTATTATTATTATTATTTTCTGCTGTGTGATCTTGGGTAACTTCCTGACTTTCTCTGTGCCTCAGTTATCTCACCTGTAAAATAGGGAATAAGACTGTGAGCCCCATGTGGGACATGGAATGCATCCATGCTGACTAGCTTGTATCTACCCTAGAGCTTAGTACAGTGCCTGGCACATAGTAAGTGCTTAACGAATACCATCAAAAAAACAAAAAAACTGAGCACTGACTGTGTGCAGTGACCAGCTCTGCAGGTCCAGAAAGTTGCTAGTCCAGTGTCTTCTCACCAAGTCTAGGCTCCCTGTTGTTATAACTCTGCTAATAACTGTTATACTGTATTCTCCCAAGAGCTTAGCGCAGTCCTCTGCACATAGTAAGTGCTCAATAAATAAAATCGATTGAGTGATTGGAAAAGACACAGGAGGGAAACTTCTGGCAGGGCCGCAGCCCTTTCCCTACATTTTGAAAAAGAGAAAAGACAATTTCTTCTGACTCCACACAGCTTGGCACTAGACGGCTCTAATAAGGCTACACAAGTCACCTATTGTCTCTTCTGGCCCTCTCCCCTTCCTTCTCACACTCCTTTTCTTTTATGGTCCTTGTCAAGAGCTTACTATATGCCAGGTACTGTACTAACCGCTGGGATAGATTCAAGCCAATCAGGTTGGACACAGTTCCTGTCCCACATGCGGGCTCACTCACATTTTACGGATGAGGTAACTGAGGCACAGAGAAGTGAAGTGACTTGCTCCGGGTCACACAGTAGACAAGTGACAGAGCTGGGATTAGAACCCAGGTCCTTCTGACTCCCAAGCCCATGGTCTATCCATTGGGCCACACTGCTTCCCTGAAGTTTTACCCACCCCACCGTCAGTAGCAATTTCTATGGAAATATAAGCTAAAAAAACCCAACTACTTTATTAAAGAAGCAGTTTGGTCTTGTGGAAAGACCGCAGGCCTGGAAGTCAGATGACCTGAGTTCTAATCTCAGCACCACCACTTACCTGCTGTGTGACCTTGGGCAAGTCATTTAACTTCTCTGTGCCCCAGTTCCCTCATCTGCAAAATGAGGATTGAATATTTGTTCTCCCTCCCACTTAGAAATGGAGCCCAACCTGGGACCTCCTTATCTTGTACCTGCACCAGTGTTTAGAACAGTGCTTGGCACATCGTAAAGCCTTAACAAATAACAATAATAATAATAATGGTGGCATTTATTAAGCACTTACTATGTGCAAAGCACTGTTCTAAGCACTGAGGAGGTTACGAGGTGATCAGGTTGTCCCACGGGGGGCTCACAGTCTTCATCCCCATTTTCCAGATGAGGTAACAGGCCCAGAGAAGTGAAGTGACTTGCCCAAAGTCACACGGCTGATAGGTGGCGGAGCCGGCATTAGAACCCATGACCTCTGACTCCAAAGCCCGTGCTCTTTCCACTGAGCCACGCTGCATTCATTCATTCAATCGTATTTATTGAGCGCTTACTGTGTGCAGAGCACTGGACTAAGCACTTGGGAAGTCCAAGTTGGAAACATATAGAGACGGTCCCTACCCAACAGTGGGCTCACAGTCTAGAAGGGGGAGACGGAGAACAAAACAAAACATATTAACAAAATAAAATAAATAGAATAAATATGTACAAATTAAATAAATAGAGTAATAAATACGTACAAACATATATACATATATTCAGGTGCTGTGGGGAGGGGAAGGAGGTAAGGCGGGGGGATGGGGTTGCCTCTGAATTCCTTCCTCCTGTAAACTTTTCACTGAAAACAGGGACAATGAAGTTAGCTGAAAGTTCAAATCCATTTCCGCCTGTCCGATATATGTTTAAAAAGAATAAAACTAAAGTCTGGATAGGTGTTGGGTAGACAGAAGACAAGGAGGCTGAAGACTAGCTTACGAAGTCTGGAAAGAAGCTGAAGAGGAGGCTCTCCTTTCTCTTTCTGAGTAGAGGTGGAGGAGGGAAGCGAGAGGTTTTTGTAGAAAGCTGCAAAAACACAAGCAAAGGCTGTCTCTTGTTGCCAAGAGGGAAAGAAAAAAATCAATATAGAGGAGATAAAAGGCTAGATCTGAGGGCTAACCCAATCTGACACTGTCTCTGTGATTTACATGTCATGCCACTGACTCCGGACAGAGTTGGAATATGGCTTGTTTCTCTCCTCAGTGTTGTTCCAAGGCAAACCTGTTCCCTGTCCAAGGTCAAGATGGAGAGTCAGTCATTTATTCATTCAATTGTATTTATTGAGGGCTTACTGTGTGCAGGGCACTGTGCTAAGCGCTTGGGAAGTACAAATTGGCAACATATAGAGATGGTCCCTACCCAACAACGAGCTCACAGTCTAGAAGGGGGAGACAGCAAAACAAAACAAGGAAACAGATGTCAATACCATCAGAATAAATGGAATTATAGCTATATAGACATCATTAATAAAGTACATAGAGTAATAAATATGTGCAAATATAGACAAGTGCTGTGGGGAGGGAAAGGAGGTAGGGCTGGGGGGGTCTCATCTTAATAATAATAATAATAATGGTATTTTTAAGCGCATACTGTGTGCAAAGCACTATTCTAAGCGCTGGGGGGATACAGCGTGATCATGTTGTCCCACGTGGGGCTCACAGTCTTAATCCCCATTTTACAGATGAGGGAACTGAGGCTCAGAGAAGTTAAATGACTTGCCCAAGGTCACACAGCAGACATGTGGCGGAGCCGGGATTCGAACTTATGACCTCTGACTCCAAAGCCCGTGCTCTTTCCACTGAGCCACGCTGCTTCTCTTATTCATTCATTCATCATTCATTCATCATTCATTCATTCATTCATTCATCATCATCATCAATCGTATTTATTGAGCGCTTACTATGTGCAGAGCACTGTACTAAGCGCTTGGGAAGTACAAATTGTCAACATATGGAGACAGTCCCTACCCAACAGTGGGCTCACAGTCTAAAAGGGGGAGACAGAGAACAAAACCAAACATACTAACAAATTCATCTTATTAATTCATTCACTCGTATTTATTGAGTGCTTACTGTGTGCACAGCACTGTACTAAGCGTTTGGGAAGTACAAATCGGCAACATATAGAGGTGGTCCCTACCCAACAACAGGCTCACAGTCTAGAAGGGGGAGACAGACAACAAAACAAAACAAGTAAACAGGTGTCAATACCATCAGAATAAATGGAATTATAGCTATATAGACATCATTAATAAAATAGAGTAATAAATATGTGCAAATAGAGACAAGTGCTGTGGGGAGGGAAAGGCGGTAGGGCTGTGGGGTGTCATATCATTCATTCATTCAATCGTATTTATTGAGCGCTTACTGTGTGCAGAACACTGTACTAAACGCTTGGGAAGTACAAGTTGGCAACATATAGAGACGGCCCCTACCCAACAACAGGCTCACAGTCTAGAAGGGGGAGACAGACAACAAAACGAAGCACGTAAACAGGTGTCAATACCATCAGAATAAATGGAATTATAGCTACATAGACATCGTTAATAAAATAAATAGAGTAATAAATATGTGCAAATATAGACAAGTGCTGTGGGGAGGGAAAGGCTGTAGGGCTGGGGGGCGGTCTCATCTTATTCATTCATTCAATCGTATTTATTGAGTGCTTACTGTGTGCAGAGCACTGTACTAAGCGCTTGGGAAGTACAAGTTGGCAACATATAGAGACGGTCCCTACCCAACAGCGGGCTCATGAAACGGAGGAGCCACTGGTGGCAGTGACCCCCAAAACCTGACCCAATGGCCTTGTCATTGTTGTGGTCACCCCAGCTCTGAATGGCCTCCCCTGCTCGAATAATCTCCCCAACTCTGAAAGGTCTCCCTAGCTCTGAACAATCTTCTTAGCTATGAATTTGTTCAATAACATTTATTAAGTACTTGCTGTGTGCAGAGCACTATACTAAGCACTTGGAAGAATACAATATAACAATAAACAGACACATTCCCTGCCCGCAAGCAGCTTACAGTCTAGAGATGGGGAGACAGACATCAATACAAATAAATAAATGAAGTGCTGTGGGGATGGAAAGAGGGGGAAGTCACAGTGATGCAGAAAGGAGTGAGAGAAGAGGAAAGGAGGGGTTTAATCTGCGAAGACCTCTTGGAGGAGATGTGACTCCCCAGATCTGAACAATCTCTGAACAGTAAGGCGAGGAATACTGCTGGAGCCCCAGAAAAATACCTATTTTTTTACCACACTTCCTATCTCTACATGGCAATATGTGGTGGTATCAAAATATTTTCTGCAGCGGAAGGTCACAGAACAGTTTCTCGAGCTCCCCCATCTCTGCACAGTCTTTGCAGCTCTGAATGGCCTCTCGGGTTCTGAAGAGCCTCCTCAGCTCTGAATGGTCTCCCCACATCTGAGCGGGCTCCCCTAGTCTGAAAGGTCCCCCTATCTCTGAACAATCTTCTTCGCTATGAATTCGTTCAATAACATTTATTAAGTACTGACTGTGTGCAGAGCACTATACTAAGCACTTGGAAGAATACAATACAACAATAAACAGACACATTCCCTGCCCGCAAGCAGCTTACAGTCCAGAGGTTGGGAGACAGACATCAGTATAAATAAATAAATGAAGTGCTGTGGGGCTGGGAAGAGGGGAAGTCACGATGATGTAGAAAGGAGTGAGAGAAGAGGAAAGGAGGGGTTTAGTTTGGGAAGGCCTTCTTGGAGGAGATGTGACTCCCCAGATCTGAACAATCTCTGAACAGTAAGGTGAGGAATACTGCTGGAGCCCAAGAGGAATATTTATTTTTTTACCACACTTCCTATCTCTACATGGCCTCTCAGGTTCTTAAGAGCCTCCTCAGCTCTGAATGGTCTCCCCACATCTAAGCAGGCTCCCCAAGTCTGAAAGGTCCCCCTATCTCTGAACAATCTTCTTCGCTATGAATTTGTTCAATAACATTTATTAAGTACTTCCTGTGTGCAGAGCACTATACTAAGCACTTGGAAGAATACAATATAACAATAAACAGACACATTCCCTGCCCACAAGCAGCTTACTGTCCAGAGGTTGGGAGACAGACATCAATACAAATAAATAAATGAAGTGCTGTGGGGCTGGGAAGGGGGGAAGTCACGGTGATGCAGAAAGGAGTGAGGGAAGAGGAAAGGAGGGGTTTAGTTTGGGAAGGCCTCTTGGAGAAGATGTGACTCCCCAGATCTGAACAATCTCTGAACAATCTCTGAACGGTAAGGTGAGGAATACTGCTGGAGCCCCGGAGGAATACTTATTTTTTTTTTTTACCACACTTCCTATCTCTACATGGCAATATATGGTAGTATCAAAATATTTTCTGCAGCGGAAGGTCACAGAACAGTTTCTCCAGCTCCCCCATCTCTGCACAGTCTTTGCAGCTCTGAATGGCCTCTCAGGTTCTGAAGAACCTCCTCAGCTCTGAATGGTCTCCCCACACCTGAGTGGGCTCCTCCAGTCTGAAAGTTCTCCCTATCTCTGAACAATCTTCTTCGCTATGAATTCATTCAATAACATTTATTAAGTACTTACTGTGTGCAGAGCACTATACTAAGCACTTGGAAGAATACAATACAACAATAAACAGACACATTTCCTGCCCGCAAGCAGCTTATAGTCCAGAGGTTGGGAGACAGGCATCAGTATAAATAAATAAATGAAGTGCTGTGGGGCTGGGAAGGGGGGAAGTCACGATGATGTAGAAAGGAGTGAGAGAAGAGGAAAGGAGGGGTTTAGTTTGGGAAGGCCTTCTTGGAGGAGATGTGACTGCCCATATCTGAACAATCTCTGAACAGTAAGGCGAGGAATACTGCTGGAGCCCCAGATGAATACTAATTTTTCTTTTACCACACTTCCTATCTCTACATGGCAATATATGGTAGTATCAAAATATTTTCTGCAGCAGGTCACAGAACAGTTTCTCCAGCTCCCCCATCTCTGCACAGTCTTTGCAGCTCTGAATGGCCTCTCAACTTGCAACTTGTACTCCCAAGCGCTTAGTACAGTGCTCTGCACACAGTAAGTGCTCAATAAATACGATTGATTGATTGATTGAATGGCCTCTCAGGTTCAGAAGAGCCTCCTCAGCTCTGAATGGTCTCCCCACATCTGAGCGGGCTCCCTGGGTCCGAAAGATCTCTCCAGCTCGGTCCCCCGAGGGGCCGGTTGTGTTGGGCTGCAGGTTATTGAGTGAACAAATGTGTTTTTTGAGGCGGGAGGGCTCGCTGCCAGAGCCACAGGTTGGAGAGTGACGAACAGCTAAGATCCAGCAGAACAGCCCGGATGACAGATCGCCGTGGCTGTTTTCTCCGAAGTCTGGTTTCCATCCAAAGGATTTCAACAACGTTGTCAGTAACAGGAGCTCCATCTAACTGGGGCGGTGTTTAAGTCATGTGTCACTACATTCAGCGGGGAGAGTCGCCTCTGGCCTACCAGGAGCATGGAGCTGCACTGATAACTGCTCTGCCATGTCCAGTTAAGGCGAGGAATACTGCTGGAGCCCAAGAGGGATAGTTATTTTTTACCACACTCCCTATCTCTACATGGCAATATACGGTAGTATCAAAATATTCTCTGCAGCAGAAGGTCACAGAGTTAAGGTCTGCAGCTGATTTTTAAAGAGCAACGGGCACTTTGCATGACAGTTTTTGCGGACGGAATGCCGGATTCGTGAGGGGCCCCCCTCTAAAAACGGTTGAATCCACCCACTTTGCTTATGAGCACTTTTCCTTTTTTTTTTTAATGGAATTTGTTGAGCGTTTATTATGTGCCATTCATTCATTCAATCGTATTTATTGAGCGCTTACTGTGTGCAGACCACTGTATTAAGCGCTTGGGAAGCACAAATCGGCAACATAGAGAGCCTGTCCCTACCCGACAATGGGCTCAGGCACTGTAATAACCACTGGGATAGATACAAGACGATTATGTTGGACACAGTCCCAGTCCGACGTGGGGCTCACAGTCTTAATCCCCATTTTACAGATGAGGTAACTGAGGCACAGAGAAGTGAAGCGACTTGCCCATGGTTACGCAGCAGACAAGTGGCGGAACCGGGATTAGAAACTGGGTCTTTCTGACAACCAGGCCTGTGCTCTATTTGCTAGGCTACTCTGTTTCCCCTGGTCTTCAGAGGAGAAAATACACATAATAATAATAATAATAATAATAATGATGGCATTTATTAAGTGCTTACTATGTGCAAAGCACTGTTCTAAGCACTGGGGAGGTTACAAGGTGATCAGGTTGTCCCACAGGGCGCTCACAGTCTTAATCCCCATTTTACAGATGAAGCGACTGAGGCACAGAGAAGTGACATGACTTGCCCAAAGTCACACAGCTGACAAGTGGCAGAGCCGGGTTTTGAACCCATGAGCTCTGATTCCAAGGTACACATATTTTTTTCTCAGTTTGGAATGGTCAAAGTGACTCAGATGCTTCCTCCCCTAATCGGACAGTCTTCCTCCGAGGCTCTCCAAATGAGAATCAGAAGGAAGAGAAGAAGTATGGCTTAGTGGAAAGAGCACGGGCTCGGGAATTAGAAGGACCTGGGTTCTAATCCCAGATATGCCACTTGTCTGCTGTGTGACCTTGGCGTGGCTTAGTGGAAAGAGAACGGGCTTGGCAGTCTGAGGTCATGGGTTCTAATTCCATCTCCGCCACTTGTCAGCTGTGTGACCTTGGGCACACAGTTACCGCATCTGTAAAATGGGGATGAAGACTGTGAGCCTATGTGGGACAACCTGATTCCCTTGAATCTATTTATTCATTTATTTTACCTATTTATTTATTTTATTTGTACATATTTATTCTATTTATTTTGTTAATATGTTTTGTTTTGTTCTCTGTCTCCCTCTTCTAGACTGTGAGCCTACTGTTGGGTAGGGACCGTCTCTGTATGTTGCCAACTTGTACTTCCCAAGCACTTAGTACGGTGCTCTGCACACAGTAAGCGCTCAATAAAT
Source organism: Tachyglossus aculeatus (assembly GCF_015852505.1). Classification (NCBI taxonomy): domain Eukaryota; kingdom Metazoa; phylum Chordata; class Mammalia; order Monotremata; family Tachyglossidae; genus Tachyglossus; species Tachyglossus aculeatus. The sequence continues at coordinate 19,466,311 of NC_052101.1, read as the reverse complement.
ACAATTGAATGAATGAATGAATGAATCTATCCCACAGCTTAGAACAGTGCGTGGCACATAGTAAGTGCTTAACAAATATCAACATTATTATCGTTATTATTTTCATTATGAATCACATTACTTCTCTGTGCCTCATTTACCTCATACATGCAGTAAGCGCTCAGTAAATATGATTGAATGAATGAAAGAATGCCGTAAAAAAATCAGAAGAAAAATGTTTCATCTCCTTGAACTACAGGGCCAAGCTAAATTGGCAATAACCTTTGAAGTGGTTAATTTGGTGGGTAAGTACCTTTGTAATTGTCACTTGTATATACATCCAGTTTTTGCTTTGAGTTCAAATCCCGGCTCTGCCACTTGTCAGCTTTGTGACTTCGGGCAAGTCACTTAACTTCTCTGGGCCTCAGTTCCCTCATCTGTAAAGTGGGGATTCAGACTGTGATTCCCACATGGGACAAACTGATCACCTTGTACCCTCCCCAGCGCTTAGAACAGTAAGTAAGCGCTTAATAAATGCCATTATTATTATTATTATTATGTGGTAAGACCCAAAGCCGAACCCCAAAACTGGTATTCCTGTCTTAAAGAACAGTAATACGGAAAGCTCCTTTGACCTCGCCCAACTATTTGGTTAAGCCTTTGGTAACAGATTCACCTTGGCGAAGGAGACAACCCGACGGTTCCTTAGGAAATGGGTCAAAGCAAGCTTCCCTGAGAAGAGTTTATTTATTTGCTGACAAATTACATAATGTTCCCACTAGATCAAAATCTCAACCCAGAAAATGCAGTCCAGACTTAAGCTAGCAAAATACTTAAATCGACCCCCAAAATACAGTCCCGATCTTGACTACTCCCACATCCGCTCACAATGAGGTCTCTCCCAGAAAATAAAAGACCACCCTAATCAAAGGCAAACATCCAACAGATCGGAGAGGTGTACATTTGAGAGACCTTAATCTCACCACTGTGAAAGACGCCACTGTTTGCCCCAGGGGCTGATTATAAAAACAGGTCACAGTTGCCCAGGTGGAAAAAGACAATCTGATAGAAAGCTAGCTGAAAGCGTTCAATAAATATGATTGAGTGAATAATAATAATAATAATAATAATAATAATAATAACAATGGCATTTATTAAATGCTTACTATGTGCAAAGCACTGTTCTAAGCACTGGGGAGGTGACAAGGTGATCAGGTTGTCCCACAGGGGGCTCACAGTCTTCATCCCCATTTTACAGATGAGGGAACTGAGGCCCAGAGAAGTGAAGTGACTTGCCCAAAGTCACCCAGCTGACAATTGGCGGAGCCGGGGTTTGAACCCATGACCTCTGACTCCAAAGCCAGGGCTCTTTCCACTGAGCCACGCTGCTTCTCTATGAATGGATGAATGGATGAATTGTTTGCCGGAGGTGTTAGGAATTTGTGGCAAAAATGGAGTCTCAGCCCCTGCTCTGGAAATTGATCTATCAATGGTATTTAATTAGCGCTTAACTGTGTGCAGGGCACTGAACTAAGCATTTGGGAGAATATAATATAGTACAATGAGTAGACTAGCTAATTAACTCTTCTCAACAGGGTACACCCAACTGGGTAATTGTGGTAGTAGAGGAGACAGATAAATTACAGATAAGGGATGTCATCGAGTTCCCTCATCTGTAAAATGGGGATCAAGACTATGAGCCCCACGTGGGACAACCTGATCACCCTGCATACCCCCAGCGCTTAGAACAGTGCTTTGCACATAGTAAGTGCTTAACAAATACCATCATCATTATTATTATTATTATTATTATGTAAATCAATCAATCAATCAATCAATCAATCGTATTTATTGAGCACTTACTATGTGCAGAGCACTGTACTAAGCGCTTGGGAAGTACAAGTTGGCAACACATAGAGACAGTCCCTACCCAACAGTGGGCTCACAGTCTAAAAGGGGGAGACAGAGAACAGAACCAAACATACCAACAAAATAAAATAAGTAGGATAGAAATGTACAAGTAAAATAAATAAATAAATAAATAAACAGAGTAATAAATATGTACAACCATATATACATATATACAGGTGCTGTGGGGAAGGGAAGGAGGTAAGATGGGGGGATGGAGAGGGAGACGAGGGGGAGAGCAGGGAAGGGGCTCAGTCTGGGAAGGCCTCCTGGAGGAGGTGAGCTCTCAGCAGGGCCTTGAAGGGAGGAAGAGAGCTAGCTTGGCGGATGGGCAGAGGGAGGGCATTCCAGGCCCGGGGGATGACGTGGGCCGGGGGTCGACGGCGGGACAGGCGAGAACGAGGTACGGTGAGGAGATTAGCGGCGGAGGAGCGGAGGGTGCGGGCTGGGATGGAGAAGGACAGAAGGGAGGTGAGGTAGGAGGGGGCGAGGGGATGGACAGCCTTGAAGCCCAGGGTGAGGAGTTTCTGCCTGATGCGCAGATTGATTGGTAGCCACTGGAGATTTTTGAGGAGGGGAGTAATATGCCCAGAGCGTTTCTGGACAAAGATAATCCGGGCAGCAGCATGAAGTATGGATTGAAGTGGAGAGAGACACGAGGATGGGAGATCAGAGAGAAGGCTGGTGCAGTAGTCCAGACGGGATAGGATGAGAGCTTGAATGAGCAGGGTAGCAGTTTGGATGGAGAGGAAAGGGCGGATCTTGGCAATGTTGCGGAGCTGAGACCGGAGAAGAGAAGCAGAGAAACAGAAAAGCAAAAGCAAAGTAAACAGAGAAGCAGCGTGGCTCAGTGGAAAGAGCACAGACTTGGGAGTCAGAGATCATGGGTTCTCATCTCGACTCCGCCACTTGTCAGCTGTGTGACTTTGGGCAAGTCACTTAACTTCTCTGTGCCTCAATTCCCTCATCTGTAAAATGGGGATGAAGACTGTGAGCCCCACGTGGGACAACCTGATTACCTTGTATCTGCCCTAGTGCTTAGAACAGTGCTTGGCACATAGTCAGCGCTTAACAAATACTACCGTTATTATTATCATTACACAGCTAACTCTGTTGTATTGTACTCTCCCACTTTAGACTGTAAGCTCTCTGTGGGCAGGGAATGGGTCTACCAACTCTGTCGTATTGTACTCTCCCAAGTGCTCAGTACAGTGGTCTGCACACGGTAAGTGCTCAACCGATACCATCGATTGACTGAGGACTGTAAGCTGGTTGTGGGCAGGGAATGTGTCTGTTATATTGTAGTGTTGTACTCTCCCAAGCGCTTAGTACTGTGCTCTGCACCCAGTAAGTACTCAATCAATATGATTGATGGATTGATGTGACAATTTAAATGCTTAAGAGGTAGGAAAGGATGGAAGTGGCAATTGGAGAATATAAAATCAAGGAGGATGCAGCCTATTCCTGAAGTACTTATTTATTACTCTATTTATTTATTTATTTATTTTACTTGTACATATCTATTCTATTTATTTTATTTTGTTAGTATGTTTGGTTTTGTTCTCTGTTTCCCCCTTTTAGACTGTGAGCCCACTGTTGGGTAGGGACTGTCTCTATATGTTGCCAACTTGTACTTCCCAAGCGTTTAGTACAGTGCTCTGCACACAGTAAATGCTCAATAAATATGATTGATTGATTGATTGATAACAATCTTAGAGCCCTTTGAAGATGGGGAGAGCAGTTGGAAGAACATGATGGGGTGGGGGGAGGGTGTGAGGCTGTCACTCAATCAATCAATCAGTAGTATTTTTTGCACCCCTCCTATCACAGATAACTGTTCCAACACCTCGGGGAAGTCTAGTAGAGTTGGAAGACATGATCCCTCCCCTCAAGAAACTTCCAGTCTGGTCTGTGGCAGAAGAGATGAAAGCGATACACGGTGGCTAAACTGGCTTGAGAAGAAAGAAGTTGGTAACCTGAGCAGAAAAGGGAGGAGTGGGATAGAGAGGAGAGAATCGATTGAGCGCTGAAAGAGGAGAGAATGAGAAATTGTAGAAATTAAAGAAACTGGATTGTACAGGTCTGTCCAGGTACAGACCTTGGGGCTTTAGTCAGTCTGGAGCCCTATAATAATGATGGCATTTATTAAGAGCTTACTATGTGCCAAACACTGTTCTAAACACTGGGGTAGATTCATTCATTCATTCATTCAATCGTATTGAGCGCTTACTGTGTGCAGAGCACTGTACTAAGTGCTTGGGAAGTACAAGTTGGCAACATATAGAGATGGTCCCTGCCCAACAACAGGCTTACAGTCTAGAAGGGGGAGACAGACAACAAAACAAAACATGCAGACAGGTGTCCAAGTAGATAGAACAAATAGAATTAAAGCTATATGCACAAAAAGCGCTGGGGAGGTTACAAGGTGATCAGGTTGTCCCATGGTGGGGGTCTTAATCCCCATTTTAGAGATGAGGTAACTGAGGCACAGAGAAGTGAAGTGACTTGCCCAAAGGCACACAGCTGACAAGTGGAGGAGCCGGGATTTGAAGCCATGACCTCTGACTCCGAAGCCCGGGCTCTTTCCACTGAGCCATGCTGCTTGTCTAGGGAGGGGACAGCCACCATACCCAGGTCTGTTCCCAGAGGAGGGAGGAAGGGCACCCGTGGATTGATGGCTCTCTGTAAGACAGCATGAAAGTTAATGTAAGGGGAAAATGGAGTGAACCTGGTGTTCATGGGAAGGAACTAAAATGGACGTGCCCCCATTTCCTTGGCTGGCCAATCGAGGCCAGGTTGAGGCCAATAAACCACTTTCTGGGTGCATGGCTCATGGAGCCATAGTTGTGTTTGTTAATTAATTATCGTCATAATCATCGACATTTATTTAGTGCTTACCATGTGCAGAATACTGTACTAAGCACTTGGGAGAATACAATACAACAGAGTGAGCAGGCATGTTCCCTGCACATTCATTCATTCATTCATTCAATCATATTTATTGAGCACTTACTGTGTGCAGAGCACTGTACTAAGCGCTTGGGAAGTACAAGTTGGCAACATCTAGAGACAGTCCCTACCCAACAACGGCTCACAGTCTAGAAGGGGGAGACAGACAACAAAACAAAACATGCGGACAGGTGTCAAGTCATCAGAATAAATAGAAATAAAGCAATGGGTGGCAGACATTAGTATAAATGGTCTGTAATGGAAAATTGATCAGTCATATAAATAGAAATAAAGCTATGGGTGGCAGACATTAGTATAAATTGTAATGGAAAATTGATCAGTCAGTTGTATTTATTAAGTGCTTAAGGTGGGCAGAGCACTGTCCTAAGCGCTTGGAAGAGGATGATACAATAGAGTTGGTAGACATTATCCCTGCCTTCAAGAAACTTACAGTCCAGTGGGAAATGACTGCAGAACCTCAATACATAAGCATTTGGGTTGGAGTAAGAGGCTGAGAGGCCTGTTTGGGGGAGAAGGTGAGAAGTGATAATAAAAATGATAATAATTGTGGTGTTTATTAAGCACTTACTACATGCCAGGGACTCTTCCCAAGTTCTGGGGTGGATACAAGCAAATCAGGATGGACACAGTCCCTGTCCACACGGGGCTCACAGTCTTCATTCCCATTTTACAGATGAGGTAACTGAGGCACAGAGAAGTGAAGTGACTTGCCCAAGATCAGACAGCAGACACAAGACAGAGTCGAAATTAGAACACAGGGCTTTCTGCGTCCCAGGCCCGTGCTGTATCTGCTAGGCCATGCTGCTTCTGTGGTACAGTCCCAGCTCAAACAAATATCCCTGGGCTCATTGCACTCACTAGGCTGCCCCAGCCTGAAGCAAGGATAAAACACTGTAGGGAAATAATAATAATGATATTTATTAAGCACTTTCTATGTGCCAGGCACTGTATTAAGCACTGGGTTGGATACAAGGAAATCAGGTTGGACACAGCTCCCTATCCCACTTGGGTCTCACAGTTTCAATCCCCATTTTACAAATGAAGTAACTGAGGCCCAGAGAAGTGAAGTGACTTGTCCAGTGTCACACAGCAGACAAATGGCAGAGCCGGGATTAGAACTCATGACCTTCTGACTCCCAAGAGTGTGATCTATCCACTAGGCCGAGGAAAACCCCAATGCTTGGTCCTGCTGTGTAGACAGACAATCAGAGCAGATCAGTGTGGCCAGCCAAGGCCGTGCATGTCAGCTATAATGATTACAATAATTGTCATATCTGTGAAGTGCTCGCCATGTAAAAAGCACTGTACTGAGTGCTGGAGTAGATACAATACAAGCAGATCGGACGCAGTCCCTATCCCTCATGGGTTTTAGACTGTAAGGGGCCAGGGCAGGTATCTTATCCCCTTTTTTACAGGTGAGGAAATTGAAGCACAGAGAGTTTGAGTGACATGCAAATATCACACAGCAGGCAAGTGACAGAACCCAGCTTTCCTTACCCCCAGGCATTTACTCATTTTATTAGGCCTTGCAGTTTGTACTGCTGTGGGCCCGTTGTTGGGTAGGGACCGTCTCTATATGTTGCCAACTTATACTTCCCAAGCGCTTAGTACAGTACTCTGCACACAGTAAGCACTCAATAAATACGATTGATTGAATGAATGAATGAATGAATGAATGAGGCTTTGGGAATAGCTTCAGAGCCCTGACACTGAACTCACAGAGTCTTGGATTTGTTCGTATCCTCTTTCGTCCTACCTGCTAGCCCTTTCTCCCTCCCCAATACCTCCCACTAACAATAATAATAATAATGATGGTATTTGTTAAGCGCTTACTATGTGCAAAGCACTGTTCTAAGCGCTGATCACAATGCCTACGTATCTCAGTTGACCTTTTTGCCCTTGAGGATTTAGGGGATGTTAAAGAATCCATAAAGCACCTAAGCTGGGTGATCCCAGGGTCCCTAAAATTCTGGGTGTGTCCCACTGAAGTTGGGTCTCCTGGTCACTGTCCATTCTCACCATCATCATCATCATCATCAATCATATTTATTGAGCGCTTACTGTGTGCAGAGCACTGTACTAAGTGCTTGGGAAGTACAAGTTGGCAACATATAGAGACAGTCCCTACCCAACAGTGGGCTCACAGTCTAAAAGGGGGAGACAGAGAACAAAACCAAACATACTAACAAAATAAAATAAATAGAATAGATTTGTACAAGTAAAATAAATAAATAAATAAATAGAGTAATAAATATGTACAAACACATATACATATATACAGGTGTATATATACACCTGAGATAGCCCACTAGCATTGTTGAAGGGTCCAATATTTTTCAAGGGCTCTGAATGACCCAGAAAGGATTTTGGCTTGTGCCTGTCGGCATTTTATAGAAAACAATTCGGGAACGAGGAAATCATTCTCTCAGAAATCAGCCATCCGGTGGGTGCGAGTTGGCCTTGATTTGATTCCAGACTGTCAGGCTCTCTTCTCCATATGCAGATTTCCCTCTGATAAGCCAAGTAAGGGAGACTGGGCCTTAGCAAAGGCCAAAGGAAGATGTCAGGAAAGGAAACTCAACTAAGTCCCACTGCAGAGGATAAGCGAAATAAGCGTTACATACAGGTGTTGCGCACAGAGGTAGACCTTGTGGAACCTCGTAAAGATGTCAGATGCCCACCTCTTTTTTTATTTGTTTGTTTTTTTAATGGGATTTGTTAAGTGTTATGTGGCAGACACTCTGCTAAGCACTGAGGTAGAGATAAGCTATTCAGGATGGACACAATCCCTGTCCCATGTGGGGCTCACAATCTCGATCCCCATCTTACATATGAGGTAACTAAAGCACGAAGAAGTGAAATGACTTGCCCTAGGTCACCCATCAGACAAGTGGAGCAGCCAGGATTAGAACCCATGGCCTTGACTTGTGTGCTATCCACTTGGCCACGCTGCTTCTCAAAGACTGCCACTCTACAGCTTCTTTCAAAGATGGCCATGGCCCTGGCCTCCTCAAAGGGTCCGGAGTGATTGAGTACAGTCCAGGAGGTGTGGGCTTAGAATCCGGATCTCCAGGGCAACCTTTCAAGGGGGGCGGCAGTGGAGAAACATGTGAAATGTGGCACATGACACGTTGTCTGTACCTACAGTGTCATATGATAGTGTCATGCAGAATATAGAGCATGGACCTTTTGGCTCCTGGCAGTCCCCAGGGAAACCGAATGTCTCCGGCTAACCCTGGATCTCTCCTGAGCCGCCACCTTCTTTCCGACCCCTTTCATTGCCTTTCCTGCCAAGCCGATGATAATACTTGTATTTGTTAAGCCCTTACTATGCTGTTCTAAGCACTGCGAAAGCTACAAAATCATCAGGTCAGACACAGTCCCTGTCCCTCACGGGGCCCGCAATCTAGTAATAATAATAATAATGATGGCATTTATTAAGTGCTTACTATGTGCAAAGCACTGTTCTAAGCGCTGGGGAGGTTACAAGGTGATCAGGTTGTCCCACGGGAGGCTCACAGTCTCAATTCCCATTTTACAGATGAGGTAACAGAGGCACAGAGAAATGAAGTGACTTGTTCAAAGTCACACAGCTGACAATTGGCAGAGCTGGGATTTGAACCCATGACCTCTGACTCCAAAGCCTGTGCTCTTTCCACTGAGCCACACTGCTTCTCTAACTTCTCTCTCGTAGGAGTGGGACTAGATATTAAATCCCCATTTTGCAGGTGAGGTAACTGAGGCACAGAGAAGTTAACTGACTTGCCCAAGGTCACACAAGGGATGTGGTGGAGCTAGGATTAGAGCCCAGGTCCTCTAACTCTCAGGGCTATGCTCTTTCCACTAGATTACATTTCTCCTCTAATCAATCAATGGTATTTACTGAGTGCTTACACTGTAATAATAATAATAATAATAATAGCATTTATTAAGCACTTACTATGTGCAAAGCACTGTTCTAAGTGCTGGAGAGGTTACAAGGTGATCAGTTTGTCCCACGCGGGGCTCACAGTCTTAATCCCCATTTTACAGATGAGGGAACTGAGGCACAGAGAAGTGAAGTGACTTCCCCAAAGTCACACAGCGGAGCGAGGATTTGAACCCATGACCTCTGACTCCAAAGCCCAGGCTCTTTCCACCGGGCCACGCTGCTTCACTGTACTAAGTGCTTGGGAGAGTACATTATAACAGAGTTGGTAGACATGTTCCCGGCCCACAACAAAATCACAGTCTAGAGGGGAGGAAGATTATTAAGCCAAGGTGCTTAATGATTTATGCAGCTGAAGGGGGGAAGGTGATTGGAGGTATGGGAGCTAAATAAGAGAAATGTGGGTAATGACCCGGGGGAGCTGGTAACACTCAAAGGCTATCACCAGCTCAGCAGTTAGGGTCTATAGACCCCCCTCAGGCCCAGTTTGAAGCCCATCAGAACGGAGGAAATTTTGTCCTGGTGCTACTACTACTACTGCTGATTCAAATATGTGGCTTGGACAAGGTTTTAATCCCAGCTCAGGTACAATGAACACATGTTTATCATCTACAGCTGGGCTTGGTTGGGTTTCCTTTCCTGACATCTCTGGCCTTTACTAAGGCCCAGTCTCCCTTACTTGGCTTATCAGAGGGAAATCTGCAAATGGAGAACCAATATCTGGAACCAAGCTGGAGAGACCTTTCGGAGCTGGGGAGGCCAAGGTTATAAATCCCTGAATCTTTTTTCTTTATCCTTAAACTAGAGGTTGGACATTCAACTATCTCACCGATCTCCTTTTGTACTAGCCGGGGTGCTGGGAGTTGAAACTTCTAAATGGTTCTAAAATCTTCTGCAAACATATTTGATTTGGACCAAATTCAAACCAACCTCCCAACTGGGAGAGGTTATGATGGCCATTAACAGTTTCCAGTTCTATCTTGTTCCCTAGCTGGAGCCAAGCTATTGCCATTATAATCCCAATGTCTGTACAGTGTGGGCATAATTCTGACAGTTCCTTATTTGCACTTGTCACAGTTTGGTATGTTACTTCTGCAGCTTGTTTTTTATTCATACGGATGAAGAGTGAATGCTCTGTGTAATTTGGAAATGAATTTTGCTAATAGAGGAGTAGGGTTGTCTTATGACAAGAGTACGGGCCTGGCCCTCAGAGGAGCTGGGTTATAATCGCAGCTTCTTCCCTTGGCTGCTGGGTGACCTTGGGCAAGTCACTTAACTTCTCTGAGCCTCGGTTACCTCACCTGTAAAATGAGGATTAAGACTGTGAGTCCCATGTGGGCCAAAGACTATGTACCACCAATCATTTGTATTTACTGAGCACTTACTAGCTGCAGAGCACTGTACTAAGTGCTTGGGAGACTACAATGCCACAGAATTAGCAGGTATACTCCCTTTCCATGTGAGCTTACAGTCTTGATTAGCTTGTATCTACCCAGGTAATTTTACCACACAGAAGGAGATAATGGTAAACCGCGTCTGTATTTTTACCAAAAAAACTCTATGATCACACTAGCAGAACAATTGCAGATGGAGGTGAGGTGATCTGGGAGAGTTGTGTCCGTGACTCCAAAACATAAGACACCAACAACCCCAGTGCTTAGAACAGTGCCTAAACATAGTAAGTACTTAACAAATACCATTCCTGAAATAAAATGGTAGAGTGGGGTGGTGTGGCTGTGGACAGGAAATGTGTCTGTTTATTGTATTATACTCAATACTAAACAAGCTTAGCTTAGTGCTCTGCCCACAGTAAGTCCTCCATAAATACTATGGCTTGATTGTTTTGACTATGGTTCTCTGGCCTATTTATCTGAGAGATTTCTTCTGGATTTCTTCACATACTGAACAGCATTTCATATGACCAGGAAGAACTCAATGTACCATAGAGGAACAGATCAGGATTTCCGAATTCAAACTTGAAGTTAACTGGCTAGAACTCTTGAACCTTCTCCAGTTAGAAATAAGTCACTTCCATATCTAGGGAAAGAAAAAACTGGTATAGACAGAATAGAGTTAAAAAAATGTATATGCTGTTGGTGTTCCGGAGATTGCTGAGAAGGGTGAACAAAACCTTCCTTTGCTTCATTCATTCATATGCACTTTTCTGATAATCATTCAAGTCCCAGAGTTCTAGTCTAGGGGCTGCTTATAAAATGGGCATGGAGGCAATTGAAAATTGGAGAAGCAATAATGGAGCCTAGTAGGAGCATGGGATTGAGAGTGAGGAGACCTGGGTTCTAATCTTGGCTCTGCTGGTTGTCTGCTGTGTGACCTTGGGCAAGTCACTATCTTCTCTGTGCCTCCATTTCCTCATCTGTAAAATGCAGATTAAATAATGTTCTCCCTCCCTCTCAGACTGGGAGGCCCATGTGGGACAGGGGCTCTATCTGACCTGGTTGCCTTGTATCTACCCCAGTGCTTAGCGCAGTGCCCAACACATAGTAGGTGTTTATTGACTATCCCAATTATTATTAGTAATTATTTACAAGTGTAAACAGCTGATCTATGCCTTGGATTGATGGATATTGTACTTTTTCTCCTCATCTTTCCTTCTGTGTGTGTTTCTCTCTTTGCCTTTTTGACTCTGCTTTTTCATCCATTCCATTTAGCTTATTGTCTCTGGAACAAAGAAAATACATTAGTAAAGTTCTAATGGAGTACAATATAACAGTTGGTAGAGACATCCCCTTCTCACAGTGAGCTTACAGTCTAAATGGTTCATTCATTCATTCATTCAATTGTATTTATTGAGCGCTTACTGTGTGCAGAACACTGTACTAAGTGCTTGGGAAATACAGTTGGCAACATATAGAGATGGTTCCTACCCAACAGTGGGCTCACAGTCTAGAAGGTAGAGACAGACATTAGTATAAATAATTACAGATAGGTACATAATCTCTACGGGGCTGGGGAAGGGGTGAGTAAAAGGTGAAAATCCAAAAGCAAGGGGGACAATAAATGCAATTTTATGACAGAGTTAATGAATGGGTCTCTATTCCTCCTCCTCCTCCTTCCTCCTCCTCACTTGGTGTCTTCCTTTCCCGTAACTTATGCCTCATTCAGCTTCTCTCATGTTCATCCCTGTTCATATTTGCATCTGTTCTGTAGAATGTGGAAAATAAAAGTTCCACAATGGGAAGCACCTTGGGTGTGGAGAAGAGAACAATGGGTTTGTCTGTGTGAGCATGACCCAAACTGTAATGGAGGATTGAGCAATTATCCACCAATTGGATCAGCGTGAGAAGCAGGATGGTCTAGTGGATAGAGCATGGGCCTAGGAGTGGGAAGGACCTGAGTTCTAATGCTGGCTCCGCCGCTGGTCAGCTGTGTGACTTTGGATAAATTACTTGGCTTTTAAGTGCCCTCGATAACCTCATCTGTAATATGGGGGTTAAGACTGTGAGCCCCATGCAGGGCTCGGACTGTGTCCAAACTGATTAACTTGTATCAACCCCAGTATTTAGTAGAGTGCCTGGCAAATATTGTGTTTAGCAAATACCATAAAAAAGGACCTTGGTTTTAATTCCAGTTCTGCCAATTGCTTTCTATATCACCTTGGGCAAGTAACTTAACTTCCCTGTGCCTCCCCTCAACTGTAACCTGGGGATTCAATACCTGTTCTCCCTGTGCTTAGACCGTGAGCCCCATGTGGGACAGGGACTGTGTCCCACCTGATTAACTTGTATCTACCCCAGTGCTTAGAACAAGTCTCATCACTGAGAAAGCACTTAGCAAACACCATAATAAAAATGACAATTAAAAAAAGTGTAGGCATTCATATCATGTTTCAGCTATGAGAGAATTCAGTTGGGTCAGATAATAATAATGGTGATGGCATTTATTAAGCGCTTACTATGTGCAAAGCACTATTCTAAGTGCTGGGGTAGATACAAGGTAATCACGTTGTCACACGTGGGGCTCACAGACTTAATCCCCATTTTCCAGATGAAGTAACTGAGGCACAGAGAAGTTAAGCAACTTGCCCAAAGTCACACAGCTAAGTGGCAGAGTCAGGATTTGAACCCACGACCTCTGACTCCAAAGCCCGGACTCTTTCCACTGAGCCACGCTGCTTCTCTGGGTCTTACAAATGTCTAGCTATCTACCATGAATAAATGAAACACTTTATGCTGTGTAGATGCTGCCAATGGTTTCAAGAACAATTCAGGAAATGTTTTCCAAAGGAAAATATCTCGGGTGTTTCCTAAAAGCACCGTGTCTTTGAGAAACAGAGATGGTTGGTGGACTCCAGAGATTATCTTGCAATATACATATTAATATTCTTTATATATTCTCCACCTTTAAGGAGGCCACAGATCTCTACAGAAATGATCAAATCAATTCAAACCACATCTCAGAAGAGCAGAGATCAAGAAGAGGAAACCAAATTTATGGATGAGGAAACTAAGGTGTGGGGAGTGGAAAAACTCAAGTAGTTGTGGTAGAATCCATCATCTTAAGGTCTACACATCCTCTGAGGAGTAGAATCTGAGAAGACTCCGTTTTCCATCCTCTCTGGGAAAAACTCCCAAACTGGAACTTGGGAGGCCAAGTTCTAGTCCTGCCTCTGTCCCTGGTCTGCTATCTAACGACAGACAAGTCACTTAACCTCTCAAGGCCTCAGTTTCCTCATCTGTAAAATGGAGTTGATATTACCTGCCTCTTCCTGCCACACAGGGAGAGTATTAGGATAGGATGAGATAATTGATGTGAAAGTACTTCAGAAATTTCAAAACGCTAAACAGAAAACTAGGTGTTGCTATTATTTTCCTCCTGTTTGAAGGCAAGGTCTTCATGAGATGGGAGACATCTTGGGGGAAAAAAGCAGCATAGCTATCAATCATTTATTGAGCACTTAGTGTGCAGAGCACTGTACTAAGTGCTTGGGAGAGTACGATGAAACAATAACAGCTAGTAGACACATCCCCTGCCCACAATGAGCTTATGGTCTAGTGGGGAGCCAGACATTAATATAAAGAAATGAATTACCAGTATGTACTTAAGGGCTGGGGGGTTGAGGGAAGAATGAATAAAGGGAGAAAATCAGGGAGATGCAGAAGGGAGTGGGAGAAGTGGAAATGAGGGTTTAGTCCGGGAAGGCTTCTTGGAGGAAATGTACCTTCAATAAGGCTTTCAGTAAGCCTAATGAAAACAGCATAGACCTGGGAATCAAAGGACCTGAGATCTATCCCTGCTCTGCCACTTGCCTGCTGCATAACCTTGGGTAGGTCACTTTACTTCTCTAGTTTCCTCCTCTATAGAATAGGGATTCAGTATCTATTGTCCCTCCTACTTAAACTGTGCTCCCCTTGTGGAACAGGGACTGTGTCCAACCTGATTGTCTTGTAGTTACCCCAACATTCAGTACAGTACTTGGCACAGAGTAATTGCTTCACCAACACCGCAATTATTAAGCACGAGGGAGACTGTTTTTCCAGAGAAAGAGAGAGAGATGATCTCACAGCTGGTGTCTGCTGAGGAGGCAGCTCTAACAAGCATAACGACATCTGTTTCAGCACAAATCCGGTTCTCAGAGTACCTGCTTCTTCATGACCCTGGGCTGGGAGGGGAAAGACATCACCGTGATCTTGAACAGAAAAGAAAGGTTACCGTGTCTTTTTAGCTTTCAGATTCTAAAAGTGCCTCATTCATTCAATCGTATTTATTGAGCGCTTACTGTGTGCAGAGCACTGTACTAAGCGCTTGGGAAGTCAAGTCGGCAACATATAGAGACGGTCCCTACCCAACAGTTGTATTATATTCTCTCAAGCTCTTACAGTGCTCTACACTAAGCGCTAGGGTAGATACAAGGTAAACAGGTTGTCCCACATGGGGCTGACAGTCTTAATCCCCATTTAACAGATGAAGGAACTGAGGCACAGAGAAGTTAAGTGACTTTCCCAAGGTCACACAGCTGACATGTGAGGGAGGTAGCCGGGATTCCTCTGATTCCCAAGCCTGGGCCCTTACCACTAAGCCATGCTGCTTCTCTAACAATGATGGTATTTGGTAAGCCCTTATTATGTGCGAAGCACTGTTCTAATCGCTGGGGGGGGGGGATACAAGGCAATCAGGTTGCCCCACGTGGGGCTCACAGTTTTAATCCCCATTTTACAGATGAGGTCACTGAGGCACAGAGAAGTTAAATGGCTTGCCCAAAGTCACACAGCTGACAAGCAGCCGAGTCGGGATTAGAACTCATGACCTCTGACTCCCAAGCCTATGCTCTTTCCACGGAGCCATACTAAGCGCTTGGAAGAGTACAATACAACAATAAACAGACAGATTCCCTGCTCTGACTGGTTCAGCTATGCCTTTACACTTCCCTCAGGGAGAGGCACCATGGCGTGACTCTTCTGGCTTCCTCTTCTCTCTCTGAAGTGTGGAGGCCAGTGAAACTGATTGCCACAGAAAGTCTGGTTGTGACTCACTTCATCCCCCCAACCAAGTGGCCAAGTGAGAAGCCAAATGGTCTAGTGGTTAGCGCACAGGTCTGGAAATCAGAAGGACCTGGGTTCTTATCCTGTCTCCGCCACAAGTCTGCTGTGTGACCTAGGGCAGTCACTTCACTTCTCTGGGCTTCAGTTACCTTATCTATAAAGAGGGGATTAAGATCGTGAGTCAAATGTAGGATAAGGACTATGTCCAACCTGAATAACTTGCATCTACCCCAATGCTTAAAACAGTGCTTGGCACATAGTAAGCACTTAACAAATACCATAATTATTATTAGTCAGAGGGACCTGGGTTCTTAATCTGTCTCCACCGCAAGTCTGCTGTGTGACCTTGAACAGTCACTTCACTTCTCTAGGCCTCAGTTACCTTATCTATAAAAAGGGGATTAAGATCGTGCGTCAAATGTAGGATAGGGACTGTGTCCAACCTGAATAACTTGCATCTATCCCAGTGCTTAAAAGAGTGCTTGGCACATAGTAAGCACTTAATAAATACCATAATTATTATTAGAAGGACCTGGGTTCTTATCCTGTCTCCGCCATAAGTCTGCTGTGTGACCTTGGGCAGTCACTTCACTTCTCTGGGCCTCTGTTACCTTATTTATAAAAAGGGGATTAAGATCATGAGTCAAATGTAGGATAGGGACTGTGTCCAACCTGAATAACTTGCATCTACCCCAGTGTTTAAAACAGTGCTTGGCACATAGTATGTACTTAACAAATACCATCATTATTATTAGTCAGAAGGACCTGGGTTCTTCTCCTGTCTCTGCCACAAGTCTGCTGTGTGACCTTGGGCAGTCACTTCACTTCTCTGGGCCTCAGTTACCTTATCTATAAAAAGGGGATTACGATCGTGCGTCAAATGTAGAATAGGGACTGTGTCCAACCTGAATAACCTGCATCTACCCCAGTGCTTAAAAGAGTGCTTGGCACATCAGAGTAAGTACTTAACAAGTACCATAACTATTATTTGTCAAAAGGACCTGGGTTCTTATTCTGTCTCTGCCACAAGTCTGCTGTGTGACTTTGGGCAGTCACTTCTTCTCTGGGCCTCAGTTACCTTATCTATAAAAAGGGGATTAAGATCGTGAGTCAAATGTAGGATAGGGACTGTCCAATCTGAATAACTTGCATCTACCCAAGTGCTTAAAACAGTGCTTGGCACATAATAAGTACTTAACAAATACCATCATTATTATTAGTCAGAAGGACCTGGGTTCTTATCCTGTCTCCACAACAAGTCTGTTGTGTGACCTTGGGCAAGTCACTTCACTTCTCTGTGCTCCTGTTACCTGTAATGTGGGGATTGAGATTGTGAGCCCCATGTGGGAGAGGGACTGTGTTCAACCTGATTTATTTAATAATGATGGCAGTTGTTTATTTGTTTCTGTTCCAGCCCTTAAAACAGCGATTGGCATATAGTGCTAAACAAGTTTCATAATCATTATAATTATTTCTCCTTAAATATCCCATTCTGACTCCTGGCCCATGGGACTACCCCAGACCAATCCTTCTGGGACTCATTGATCCCTTTGGCTTGCACGGCTTTCTGTGGTGAGGAAAAAGTACTGAACCTAATTATAGTAGTGGGAACATTCCCACCACACCTGAGGCTTCTGAGGGTGTGGCAGTGCACCTGGGAAGTCAAGGAGGGAAGGACAAGTGTCCTCCCAGCTCCCTAATTCTCCCCCTAGAGCTGCTGCCCACCTGTTTGGCAGAAAAGCCATGGTGAGATTAAGTTTGGTGCCAAGGAAATAGCAGACGCCCACTAAGGGGAGAATTGCCACCGGCATGCCTCTGGGAACCCTGAAGGTGCCCTTACTGCCAGGGCATCACCTGGCAACCTTGGGCAACTATTTTCTTGCCCTCCACTCCTCAACTATCACCACCCCTACCTTTTTTATGGCATTTGTTAAGTGCTTACTATATATGAGGCATTCATTCATTCAAATGAGCACTTACTGTGTGCAGAGCACTGTAATAGTAATAATAATAATGGCATTTATTAAACACTTACTATGTGCAAAGCACTGTTCTAAGCACTGGAGAGGTTACAAGGTGATCAGGTTGTCCCACAGGGGGCTCACAGTCTTAATCCTCATTTTACAGATGAGGGAACTGAGGCACAGAGAAGTGAAGTGACTTGCCCAAAGTCACACAGCTGACAACTGGCAGAGCCGGGATTTGAACCCATGACCTCTGACTCCAAAGCACATGCTCTTTCAACTGAGCCACGCTGCTTCTCTGTACTTCACTGTACTAAGCGCTTGGGAAGTACAAGTCCCTGTATTAAGTGTTGGGGTAGATAGATACACAAAGTAATCACTTTGGGTAATAATAATAATAATAATGAAGATATTTGTTAAGCACTTACTATGTGCCGAGCACCGTTCTAAGTGCTGGGGGGGGGATACAAGGTAATCAGGTTGTCCCACGTGGGGCTCACAGTCTTAATCCCCACTTTCCAGATGAGGGAACTGAGGCACAGAGAAGTGAAGTGACTTGCCCAAAATCACACAGCTGACAAGTGGCAGAGTTGGGATTAGAACCCATGACCTCTGACTCCCAAGCCCGGGCTCTTTCCACTGAGCCATGCTCCTTCTCTAAGTACTGTACTAAGCACTAGGTTAGATAAAAAATAATCCCTTTGGACACTGTACCTGTCCAACATAGGGATCCCAGTCTAAATAGGAAGAAGAACAGGGATTGAATCCCTGTTTTACTGATGAAGAAACAGAGACACAGAGAAGTAAAATCATTTTTATGACATTTATTAAGCATTTACTATGTGCAAAGCACTGTCCTAAACCCTGGAGAGGTTACAGGGTAATCAGGTTGTCCCACGGGGGGATCACAGTCTTAATCCCCATTTTACAGATGAGGTAACTGAGGCCCAGAGAAGTTAAGTGACTTGCCCAAAGTCACACAGCTGACAATTGGCAGAGCTGGGATTTGAACCCATGACCTCTGACTCCAAAGCCTGGGCTTTTTCCATTGAGCCACACAAGTCAGACAGCGGATAAGTGGCGGAGCTGGGATTAGGCTTCCAGTACAGTCCACTTTCCCCTAGGCCACACTGCTTCTCTATCCTATACCTGGGCTCATTCAAGAGTGGCCTCTTCTCTCCTTCAAAGATGTGGGAAGAGAAGCCTAAATTCAGTACTTGTTCTCGCTCCTCAGACTGTTAGGCCCATGTGGGACAGGCACTGTGTCTGATCTGGTTAAATCGTATCCAGCACTTAGTAAATATTTAACAAATGCCATAATTATTATTAATTTTCCATCAGTAACCTTGGTCAGAGACTACAGGCAGCCCAAATCCTGGGAAAGTGACTGTGTCCAACCTGATAAACTTGTATCTATCCCAGTGACAAATACCATTATTATTATTATTATTATTACTAATTATTGCTATTATTAAAAAGGGGGGAGATTAGGAGCCAACCTGTTATAATGATTCTGAATCTGGGTATGATGGGAATGCTGGTAAGGGGGGTGGGAGGAGGAAGAAAAAGAGGGTGTTTTCCAATGAATAGAGCCCAGGCCTGTGAGTCAGAAGGACATGAGTTCTAATCCTCACTCTGCCACGTGTCTTCTTGGTGACCTTGGGCAAGTCACTTCACTTCTCTGGGCCTCAGTTACCTCATCTGTAAAATGGGGATTAAGACTGTGAGCCCCATGTGGGACAGGGACTGTGTCCAACCCGATTTGCTTATGTCCACCTCAGCACTTAGTATGGTGCCTGGCACATAGTAAGCACTCAACATATGCTATTATTATTATTATTATGTTGAGAGATGGCGTTATTTCTGCCTGCCTGTGTCAGTGGTGATTGAGATTGTTCTGTTTTGTTGTCTGTCTCCCCCCTCTAGATTGTGAGCCTGTTGTTGGGTAGGGCTTGTCTCTATCTGTTACCAAATTGGACTTTCCAAGCACTTAGTACAGTACTCTGCTCTCAGTAAATATGAATGAATGAGAAGACGTGGAATGTATTAGCTGCGGGGATCCTCTCAGTCCATCTTGGAGTACATTCACTCCTGCCGGTTTCTCACTCCAGGCCCTCAGCATCACCACAGTGAACTGCCAGCACGTCTCCCCAGCCCTGTTCAAGCCTTCCTGATGCGGCAGTGTAGGGGCCTATTGATTTGTCCCTCTTTCCCTCTTTTTTAAATAATATTTGTTAATCACTTACTATGTGTCAGACGCTGTACTAAGCACCGGTGTAGATAGGAACTCATAAGGCTGGACCCAGTCCAAGTCCCACATGGGACTCCCAGTCTTAATCCCCATTTGAATTCCCAGTCTAATCACCATTTTACAGGTGAGGCAACTGAGGTCCAGTGAAGCGACTCACCCAAGGTCACACAGCGGACAAGTGGCAGAGCTGGGATTAGAACCCAGGTCTTTCTGATTCCCAGGTCTGTGTTCTGTCCACGAGGCTTCCCTCTTCTTCAAGTTGCTGGCTATTTCTCTGCCGCTTTGTCATAAGGCCTCAGAGAGGGAATGGGAGAAAAAGGGATAATTCGTGGTCTGCTAACCCCTTTCCAGGTTTATAGCCAAGTTGGTTCAAGTGAGGGACAGGGTGAATTGAAATTGGCATTGAGCCCTTAGAGAGGCTTTTGTTATTGGCCCGTGGTCTGGCATTAGATATGGGAGAGACAATTTCTCCTCTGTAGACAATTCTTTCTCCATTTTTGTGTATGCGGTCTACACCTCCTTCTGGGCTTTGTTCTACTTGGATGTGTGGGGCCTGAGAACAAGTGTCTAGGAGGATTAGAAGCCAGGACTTCACCTTATCCTTAATGAAGGTGCATCTCCTCCAAGAGGCCTTCCCTGACGAAGCCCTCCGTTCCTCTTCTCCCACTCCCTTCTGCATCAACCTGACTTGCTGTCTTTATTCATCCCCCCTCCCAGCCCCACAGCACTTATATACATATCTGTAATTCATTTATATTCATGTCTGTCTCCCCTTCTAGACCGTGAGCAGGGAATAATAATAATAATTGAGGTATTTGTTAAGCACCTACTATGTGCCAGGCACTGTACTAAACGCTGCGGTGGATACAAGCAAATCGGGTGGCACACAGTCCCTGTCCCAGGTGGGGCTCACAGGCTCCAACCCCAGTTTACAAATGAGGCCCAGAGAAGTAAAGTGACTTGCCCAAGGTCACACAGCAGATACGTGGCGGAGGTGGGATTAGAACCCATAACTTTGCAACTCCCAGGCCCGAGTTCTATCCACTGTGCCATGCAGCTTCTCAATATTGTATTTTACTCTCCCGAGCGCTTAGTACAGTGGTCTGCACACAGTAAGCACTCAATAAGACTGACTGACTGACAGATCTGTCCTGGCCCCTTGATGATCTCCAGGCCCATCACCATCCCCCCCAGATCTGCCACTCCTTTCTGACTCCTTTTAGACTGTGAGCCCACTGTTGGGTAGGAACTGTATATGTTGCCAACTTGTACTTCCCAAGCGCTTAGTACAGTGCTTTGCACACAGTAAGCGCTCAATAAATATGATTGATTGATTGATTGACTCCTTTCTTCCTACCCATCTGCCCAGCCCAGTGGAGAAGCAGGATAGCCTAGTGGATAGAGCACGGGCCTGAAAATCAGAAGGACCTGGGCTCTAATCCCGGCTCTGCCATTCATCTGCTGTGTGACTTTGGCCAAGTCACTTCACCCTTCTCTGGTCCTCAGTTTTTTCATCTGTAAAATGAGGATTAAGACTGGAAACCCTATGTAGAACAGGGTGAATGTGGTCCTCAGTTATCTCATCCGTAAAATGAGGATTAAGACTGCGAACCCCATGTAGAACAGGGTGAATGTCCAACCTGATTAGCTTGCATCTAATGCAGCACTTTAAGCAGTGCCTGGCACATAGCAATCACTTAACAAATACCATAAAAGCAAATCATAAAATTTAACTTTTCTGTTTCCTCCTCTGTGAAATGGAGATTAAATGTGTCCTCTCTGATTCTTAGTCTGTTCATTCCTTTAATTTTATTTATTGAGCTCTTACTGTGTGCAGAGCACTTCACTAAGTGCTTGGGAGAGTACAATACAACAATAAGCAGACACATTCCCTGCCCACAGGAAGCTTACAGTCTATAGAGAGGACTTTGTTAGCTCCATGTTGGATAGGGACTGTGTCCTGTGTGATTATCTTTGTATCTATCCCAGCCCTTGGCACGTAGTAAACATTTAAGACACTTGTCTTGTCTTTTCCTGTCGAGTCGTCTCCGACCCAGAGCGATGCCATGGACACATCTCTCCCAGAGCACCCCACTCTCCATCTGCAATCATTCTGGTAGTGGATCCATAGAGTTTTCTCGATTAAAAATCAGAGGTGGTTTACCGTTGCGGCCTTCCACTCAGTAAACTCGAATTTCCGCCCTCAACTCTCCCCCGTGTCACTGCTGCCTGGCGTGGATGAGTTTTGACTTGTAGCAGATTGCCTTCCACTCGCTAGCCACTGCCCAAGGCAAGAATTGAATGGGAAGATCTCTGCTTGACTCACCCTCCTGTAGCCGAGACTAGTTGAGTACTGGAAACTGTCCAGGTGTAATCCTGAGAGGGGTACTTGAGACACATCACAGTTATAATTATTATTATTATTAGGTTGGGTAGTTAAGAACCAGGGCCCTCGGGGTTGGAGTCCATTAGAGGACGGAAGAAACGTTTTTGAGAATGCATTGTGAAAGTCTCAGACCAGGAGTCTTTTGGGGCTCCAAAACCAATAATTCAGGACCTTTCCCTGCAGCCTTTCCTCTCCTCGTGGTCTGAATCCGAGAAGAGCTCTCGGTCAGAATCGCGAAGAAGATCTCAGAGAAACTAATGGTGGCTTGATTTCAATCACTTCTCCAATCCTTGTCAAAGCCCCAAAAGTTCAGTTTTCTGGGTTTGGGGCCTTATCAGGAAGGGGAAAAACAAAACCAGGGAAGCAGTACGGCCTAGTGGACAGAGCACAAGTGTGGGAGTCCGAGGACTTGGGTTCTAATCCCAGCTCCGCCATGGATCTGCTTTGGAACTTTGGACAAGTCACTCAACTCCTTTGTGCCTCAGTTTCCTCATCCGCAGAATGGGGATTCAATATCTGTTCTCCCCCCGAACTAGACTCGGAGCCCCATGTGGGATGGGATTATTTTATATCTACAGCGCTTAGGACAGTGCTTGGCACATAATGAGCATGCCACTATTATTATTCTGTTTCAGCAAAGTTCATAAAGCAAACGAGCCTCTTCACTTAAAACAGCAACCCTGTTCTAAAAATAATAATAAATAATTCTGGTATTTAATAATAATAATAATAATAATAATAATGATAGCATTTGTTAAGCGCTTACTCTGTGCAAAGAACTGTTTTAAGCACTGAGGGGGCGGGGGGGGGAGGTGTACACGGTGATCAGGTTGTCCCACGTGGGGCTCACAGTCTTCATCCCCATTTTACAGTTGAGGTAACTGAGGTTCCAAGAAGTTAACTTGTCCAAGGTCACACAGCAGACATGGTGGAGCTGGGATTTGAACCCACGACCTTACTGGGGGTCAGGCGCTGTAACTAAGCGATGGGGTGGATACAAGCAAATAGTGTTGGACACAGTCCCTTTCCCCACATTCATTCATTTATTCATTCATTTAATTGTATTTATTGAGCACTTAGTGGAGAGCCCTGTACTAAGCGCTGGGGAAAGTACAGTACAACAATAAACAGACTCATTCCCTGCCCACAGTGAGTTTACACAGTCTTAATCCCCATTTGATAGATGAGGAAATTGAGGCACAAAGAAGTGAATTGCCCAAGGGCACACAGCAGACAAGTGGCAGAGAGGGGATTTCATTCATTCATTCATTCAATTGTATTTATTGAGCGCTTACTGTGTGCAGAGCACTGTACTAAGTGCTTGGGAAGTACAAGTTGGCAACATATAGAGATGGTCCCTACCCAACAGCAGGCTCACAGTCTAGAAGGGGGAGACAGACAACACAAAAAAAACATTAACAAAATAAAATAAATAGAATAAATATGTACAAATAAAATAAATAAATAGAGTAATAAATCCGTACAAACATATATACAGGTGCTGTGGGGAGGGGAAGGAGGTAAGGTGGGGGGGATGGGGAGGGAGGGAGGAAGGAGGTCAGCTGTGTGACCTTAGGCAAGTCACTTAACTTCTCTGGGCTTCAGTTCCCTCATCTGTAAAATGGGGATGAAGACTGTGAACCCCTCGTGGGACAACCTGAATACCTTGCATCCCCCCAAGTGCTTAAAACAGTGCTTGGCACATAGTAAGTGCTTAACAAATACTATTATTATTATTATTATTATTATTATCATCATCATCATCCTCCCAGACCTCAGGCTCTCTCTGGCATCATATCTTCCATTTCCCAGCTGCTGAGCTTGGTAGCAGGAACGGCAGAGGAGGAAGACTTATGGTTTAAAAATTCAAAAGCCCATAAAACTGGGCAAATACATACCTTTTTCTTTCCCAAATTGGAGATGCTAGGCAGACATTCATCACATCTCCCTGCCTCTGCATGTGTAGATTAGGTTTTTTTCTGTGTTTTTTTTTTTAATGATATTTGTTAAGCACTTACTATCTAACAGATACTGTTCTAAGTGCTGGGGTAGATACAAGGTAATTAGGTTGGACCCAATCCCTGACCCACGTGGGCTACACAGTTTTAATCCCCATTTTACAGTTGAGTCCGCTGTTGGGTAGGGACCGTCTCTATATTTTGCCAACTTGTACTTCCCAAGTGCTTAGTACAGTGCTCTGCACACAGTAAGCGCTCAAGAAATACGATTGAAGGAAGTTGAGGTAACTGAAGCACAGAGAAGTGAAGCGACTTGCCCAAGATCACACTGCAGACAAGTGGCCAAGCAGGATTAGAACCCAGGTCCTTCAGACTGCCTCTCTTCCCTGTGTATTCTGTTGGTGGATTCATTCATTCAATTGTATTGATTAAGTGCTTACTGTGTGCGGAGCACCGTACTAAGTGCTTGGGAAAGCTCAGTACAATAAACAGACACATTCCCTGCCCACAACAAGCTTACAGGTGGATTTGAGAGTGTGTATATCCTCAATCATCAATCGTATTTATTGAGCGCTTACTGTGAGCAGAGCACTGTACTAAGCGCTTGGGAAGTACAAATTGGCAACATATAGAGACAGTCCCTACCCAACAGTGGGCTCACAGTCTAAAAGGTGGGCTCACAGTCACAGTATATGTGTGCCTCCTTTGCGTCTGTGTATGTTGGCTTGTGTACCTGTGTTTTTTGTCTGCATACCTTGTGTATATATTTCTACCATTCTCTTGGGGGGGCTTTCTGTCTTTGTCTACTTGTTTTTGGTCTGCTATTTTCTCCCATCCATCCGCTGATAGACTTGAACCCCAATCGACCTCTGGGAATGCAGCCCTCCCCTTTGCTAGGTGACACCCTAAAAAATCTGGACGCTTTTCCTAGCGGAGGCCGGAATATTGGAAGATCAATCAATCGTATTTATCAATCAGCAGTATTTATCGAGCGCTTACTGTGCACAGAGCAGGGTGCTAAACGCTGGGGAGAGTGCAATATTAGCGAGTTGGTATTCTCTGCCCACAACCTGGAGGGAGCCGGGTTTCTGAGATCAATCAATCAATCAATCGTATTGAGCACTTACTGTGTGCAGAGCACTGTACTAAGCGCTTGGGAAGTACAAGTCGGCAACATATAGAGATGGTCCCTACCCAACAGTGGGCTCACAGTCTAGAAGAGACTTCTAGAGATCTTCAAATCCAACAGCCACAGCGTTCTGGGAAAATGAAGCAGCAGCACTGAGAAGATTCCTATATTCATTCATTCATAAAGAAGTAGCGTGGCTCAATGGAATGAGCCTGGGCTTGGGAGTCAGAGGTCATGGGTTCGAATCCCGGCTCTGCCAATTGTCAGCTGTGTGACTTTGGGCAAGTCACTTCACTTCTCTGGGCCTCAGTTACCTCATCTGTAAAATGCGGATTAAAACTGTGAGCCCCATGTGGACCAACTTGATCACCTTGTATCCCCCCCCAGTGCTTAGAACAGTGCTTCGCACATAGTAAGAGCTTCACAAACAAATACCATCATTATTATTCATTCATTCAATCGTATTTATCAAGCATTTACTGTCTGCAGAGCACTGTACTAAGCGCTTGGGAAGTACAAGTTGGCAACATTTCTAGACCGTGAGCCCACTGTTGGGTAGGGACCGTCTCTATATGTTGCCAACTTGTACTTCGCAAGTGCTTAGTACAGTGCTCTGCACACAGTAAGCGCTCAATAAATACGATTGATTGATTGATACAGAGATGGTCCCTACCCAACAACAGGTTCACGGCCTAGAAGGGGGAGATAGACAACAAAACAAAACACGTAGACAGGTGTCAAGTCATCAGAACAAATAGAAATATAGCTAAATGCACATCATTAACAAAATAAATAGAATAGTAAATATGTACAAGGCCTCTCGAGGCATATAGGGATTGTTTGAGGTGAGGGAAGGCTGGTCTGAGATCTTGGGATCCTAAAGGAATGCCAAGCCAGCTAAACTTTGCCCCTGGGAGTGGTTTAATGTTTCTGTAGCTGCTGATAAAGTTAAACCCTTGATCTAGTTAAGGATTTAGTCCACAAGGCGCATTTTTCTCCGGGGACAATGCTGTTAGTGCTGCATAATTGAGTGAAGGCAGTAGTTGGCATCTGCTTCCCCATCATGTGACGCCCAGGATGTTGCCTAGGATGGGAAGCGGCCAGAACATGTGACTAGAAGGCCAGGGAGCTGTTTGCGTGGCAGAGCCCGTTAACTGAATCCCCTCCGTGCCCTTCGATAGTCGTTCATACATTCATTCTTTCAATTGTATTTATTGAGTGCTTACTATGTGCAGAGCACTGTACTAAGCACTTGGAAAGTGCAATTCAGCAACAAATAAAGACAATCCCTGCCCACAATGGGCTTACAGTCTAGAAGGGGGAAGACAGACATCAAAACAAACAGGCATCAATTTAAATAAATAGAATTATAAATATATACACACAATGTTAATAAAATAGAATTGTAAATCGGTACATGTATACACACAAGCAGCGTGGCCTAGTGGAAAGAGCGAGGACCTGGATTCTAATCCCGGCTCTGCCGCTTGTCTGCTGTGAGACCTTGGGCAAGTCACTTCACTTCTCTGTACCTCATTTATCTCATCTGTAGTAATAATAATAATAATAAAAATAATGGCATTTATTAAGTGCTTACTATGTGCAAAGCACTGTTCTAAGCGCTGGGAAGGTTACAAGGTGATCAGGTTGTCCTACGGGGGGCTCACAGTCTTCATCCCCGTTTTCCAGATGAGGTAACTGAGGCACAGAGAAGTGAAGCGACTTGCCCAAAGTCACACAGCTGACAATTGGCGCAGCTGGAATTTGAACCCATGACTTCCGACTCCAAAGCCTGGGCTCTTTCCGCTGCTTCTCTGTAAAATGGGGATTACAGCTGTGAGCACCATTTTGTGGAAACACAGTGTGCGCTTGGCTCCACCTGGGGTGTTTCTTCCCGTTTGCTGTAGACCGATCAAGCGTATTATGCTTACTATGGGCATTGTACTTAGCCCTCTGGAGAGTCCAATAAAACAGAGTTGGTAGACATATTCTCTGCTCACAATGAGCTTACATTCTAGACAGGGTGGCAAATGTTAGTACATACGTATTAATAAGTAATACATAAATGAGGGTTAGGGTTAGATAACAGGAACAAGGGAGGTGGCCAACCCTTGTTTCTTCCTTTCAATATTTTTGCACCATCCCCCTGATCTCAGAGCTGTCTACTCCCTTGAGCAGCAAAAGGAGGTGAGTCCAGCGAGATTACCCTTGGATTTGTATCGTTTGATCCCTCCCTCAACCCTTATGTTCATATCCACAAGTAGGGACCATCTCTATATGTTGCCGGTTTGTACTTCCCAAGTGCTTAGTACAGTGCTCTACATCATCATCAATCGTATTTATATTTACTGTATCTACATACAGTAACAGCTCAATAAATACTATTGAATGAATGTATTTATTTATGTTAGTGTCCTCCTCCTCCTTTAGACTGTAAGCTCATCCTGGGCAGGGAGTGTGTCGAGTCTTCTACAACCCAGCCCCCACAGTTTACTCCTCTAATGCTAACCTTCTCATTGTGCCTCCATCTCTCCTATCTCACCAGCACTTAGAACAGTGCTTTGCACATAGTAAGCGCTTAATAAATGCCATTATTATTATTATTATTATTACCCCTCTCCCACGTCCTGCCTCTGGCCTGGGACGCCCTCCCTCCTCAAATCCAACAGACTATTACTCTCCCCCACTTCCAAGCCTTCTTGAAGACACGGCGTGGCTCAATAGAAAGAGCACGGGCTCTGGAGTCAGAGGTCATGGGTTCAAATTTCGGTTCCGCCAATTGTCAGCTGTGCGACGTTGGGCAAGTCACTTAACTTCTCTGTGCCTCAGTTCCCTCATCTGTAAAATGGGGATTAATTGTGAGCCCCCCGTGGACAACCTGATCACCTTGTAACCTCCCAAGCGCTTGGAACAGTGCATTGCACATAGTAAGCACTTAATAAATGCCATTATTATTATTATTTCCTCCAAGAGGTCTTCCCTGACTAGGCCTTCCTTTCCTCTTCTCCCACTCACTCCTGCATCACCCTGACTTGCTTCTTTTATTCACCACCCCCTCCCAGCTCCACAGCATATATACGTAATTTATTAATATTAATGTCTACCTCCCCTTCTTGACTGTTAACTCATCGCAGGAAGGGATTGTGTGTGTTGTTGTACAGTACTCTCCCAAGTGCTTAGTACAGTGCTCTGCACTAAGTAAGTGCTCAATAAATATATTAGGCAAACAGACTGACTGTTGAGGAGACAACAATACCAGATTTTATGGGCTCGATATCATCGGCTGGGCCCCAATCCCAGCGGCTTTTGTGGGATTTACAAAGCGGTCAAAGCACTCATGGCGTGCGGGCATTAACAACCTGCCACCCTCCCGTCCAGCGACAGGCCGACTGGATGGGCAGTGGCCGCCCCGCTGGCGACCGGGGAAGGAGAAGCAGCACTGAAGCTGCCTCTGCAGGAGGGAACCGAGCAGGAAATCTATTTCACCCATTAGTATTCATTCAATCGTATTTATTGAGTGCTTACTGTGCGCAGAGCGCTGGACTAAGTGCTTAGGCAGTACAAGTTGGCAACATATAGAGACAGTCCCTACCCAACAGCGGGCTTACAGTCTAGAAGGGGGAGACGGACAACAAAACATGTGGACAGGTGTCAGGTCATCAGAATAAATAGAAGTAAAACTAGATGCGTATCATTAACAAAATAAATAGAATAGTAAATTTGTACAAGTAAAATAGAGTAATAAATCTGTACAAACATATATACAGGTAATGCAGGGAGGGGAAGGAGGCAGGGCGGGAGGGGTGGGGAGGAGGAGAGGAAAAAGGGGGCTCAGTGTGGGAAGGCCTCCTGGAGGAGGTGAGCTCTCAGCAGGGCCTTGAAGGGAGGAAGAGAGCTAGCTTGGTGGATGGGCAGAGGGATTGGGGGCATTCCAGGCCCGGGGGATGACATGGGCCGGGGGTCGACGGTGGGACAGGCGAAAACGAGGCCCGGTGAGGAGATTAGCGGCAGAGGAGCGGAGGGTGCGGGCTGGGCTGGAGAAGGAGAGAAGGGAGGTGAGGTAGGAGGGGGCGAGGTGATGGACAGCCTTGAAGCCGAGATTGAGGAGTTTTTGCCTGATGCGTAGGTTGATTGGTAGCCACTGGAGATTTTTGAGGAGGGGAGTAACAAGCCCGGAGCATTTCTGCACAAAGATGATCCAGGCAGCAGTGTGAAGTATAGTAGCCCATCCTGGTGCCCAGGGTGGCCATCAGTTGCCATCTCCCCTCTCCTTCTTCTGCCCAGACAAGGTGCTCATCTCTGCCTGTCGCCCCAAAGTGACATTTTCCCCCTGCTCTTCATCAGCCGATTAATCACAGGTATTGACTGAATGCTTACTGTTTGCAGAGAGCTGTACTAAGCGCTTGGGAGAATACAATCAAGTAGACACGATCCCTGCCCTCCTGGAACTTACAATCCAGTTGGGAGACAGACATTAGAATACAGTACAGGTAGGGGAAGCAACTGAGCTCGTTGTGGGCAGGGAATGGGTCTGTTTATTGTTATATTGTACTCACCCAATCGCTTAGTAGAGTGCTTTGCACAACAGTAGCGCTCAATAGATACGATTTGAGTGATGAAATAATGAACTGAGTATAAGCATATGTACATAAGGGTTGTGGGAATGGGGGGGTTGGGGTGAGCACCTAAGTAGCTGTGTGACCTTGGGCAAGTCTCTTAAGTTCTCTGTGCCTTAGTTACCTCATCTGTAAAATGGGGATTAATACAAATTGTCAAGTCTATGGTGTTTCCAGTGATAATGTGTGGATCTGAAAGCTGGACAGTGAAAAAACAGGATAGAAAGAACATCGATTATTTTGAAACGTGGTGTTGGAGAAGGCTTTTGTGAATACCGTGGACTGCCCAAAAACAAACAAATGGATTTTAGAGCAAATTAAACCCAAGTGGTCTTTGGAAGGCCAAACGAATCGACTTAGATTAGCAAATTTTGGACACATAATTAGGAGGACAAATTCTCTGGAGAAGACACTAATGCTAGAAAAAGTCCAGGGAAAACGTGGAAGAGGCAGACCAGCACCTAGCTGGATAGAGATGGAGAAGCAGCGTGGCTCAGTGGAAAAAGCACGGGCTTTGGAGTCAGAGGTTATGGATTCAAATCCCGGCTCCGCCACTTGTCAGCTGTGTGACTTAGGGCAAGTCACTTAACTTCTCTGTGCCTCAGTTACCTCATCTGTAAAGTGAGGAGTAAGACTGCGAGCCCCCCTGTGGAACAACCTGATCACCTTGTAACCTCCCCAGTGCTTAGAACAGTGCTTGGCACATAGTAAGCACTTAATAAATACCATCATTATTATTATTAAAGACCATAACGACGATAAAGGAAGAACCCTTAGAAAGGTTGCAGATTATGGCAGAGGACAGGACATTCAGGAGAAAGTCTATCCATGGAGTCGCTATGAATCGGAAATGACTCGATGACAATGATAATAATAATAATAATAATAAGCCTCTGAGCCCATGTGGGTCATGAAATGTGTCTAACCTATTTGCCTTGTAGCTATTCCCACCCTTAAACTAGCACCTGGCACATAGTAAGTGCTTAACAAATACCATTAAAAAACCGCTTGGGAAATAGGGTAGGGAAATGAGCTAATAGGGAAGGAAACCCCAGATTCTCATAAAAACCATAGTAATAATAACACTAATAATTGTTACTATTATTGTATTCTTTAAGCCTTTATTATATAATAATAATGATAACATTTATTAAGCGCTTACTATGTGCAAAGCACTGTTCTAAGCACTGGGGAAGTTACAAGGTGATGAGGTTTTCCCACGTGGGACTCACCAATATGTCAAGAACTGTTCAAAGCACTTGGGTAGATACAAGCTATGGCGGTCAGACACAATCTCAATCCCCCATGGGGCTCATAGTCTAATTAGGATGGAGAATGGGTATTGAATCAATGGTTTACAGGTGAGGAAACTGAGGCCCACAGAAGTTAAGTGACTTGTCCAAGGTCACACAGCAACTAAGTCTAGTGCTTAGAATGGTGCCCAGCTCTTAGAACAGTGCTTAACACATAGTAAGCGCTAAACATTTCTATTTGTTCTGACGATTTGATGCCTGTCCACAAGTTTTGTTGTCTGTCTCCCCCTTCTAGACTGTGAACCCATTGTTGGGTAGGGACCGTCTCTATATGTTGCCAACTTGTACTTCCCAAACACTTAGTACAGTGCTCGGCACACAGTAAGCGCTCAATAAATACGATTGATATGAATGAATGATAAATTATAAGTGGCCTCTGCAGTGGCAGGACTAGAACCCGGGTCCTCTGATTCCCTGGCCCAAACTTTTTCCACTAGGACATGAAAATAATAATAATAAGGATGGTATTTGGTAAGGTCTAACTGTGTGCCAAGCACTGTTCTAAAAGCTGGGATAGATACAAGGTTATCAGCTTGTCCCATGTGGGGCTCACAGTCTTAATCCCCATTTTACAGATGAGGTAACTGAGGCACAGAGAAGTCAAGTGACTTGCCCAGTCACACAGCTGACAAGTGGCGGAGCCGGGATTAGAACTCACTACCTCTGACTCCCAAGCCCCTGCTCTTTCCACTAGGCCAGGCTGCTTCTCTAAAATTACAGTAAATATTATTAATAGTATTTTATTATATCAAAGTGTTCTATATCAATCAATGGTATTTATTGAACTAAGTACAATACACCAGAATTAACAGACATGTTCTCTGTTCAAAACGAGCTTACAGTCTAGAGAAGCAGATAGACGTTATTAACAGACTTACTGCTTTCCCCCCGCCTTACCTCTTTCTCCTCCCCACAGAACCTGTGTATATGTATATATGTTTGTATGTATTTATTACTCTATTTATTTTATTTGTACATATTTATTCTATTTATTTTATTTTGTTAATATGTTTTGTTTTGTTGTCTGCCTCCCCCTTCTAGACTGTGAGCCCGCTGTTGGGTAGGGACTGTCTCTATATGTTGCCAACTTGTACTTCCCAAGTGCTTAGTACAGTGCTCTGCACACAGTAAGTGCTCAATAAATATGATTGAATGAATGAATGAACAGACTATACTGGCACCATTAATACTACTACTAATATTATTATTACAGACAACCCAGGGCTAGGTTGGATTTTCTTTCTGGCTATTCAAGAGTGTTAAAACTGCAGTATGGCAATAACTCAAGAGTTAGCTAAAATCATTTAACTGGAGACAAACAGATCCGGAATGCTTCGGTACAGCGACTGACCTCGATTTCCCCTCTCCAGAAAGCGGAAAATATAGTCAGACTATCTGGAGTCCATCCAGACAGGTAAAAAGAAATCACACCTTCAAAGCCTTATTAAAATCCCATTTTCTGTCAGAGGCTTTCCCCAACCAAGCCCTCATTTCCCCTACTCCCTCTCCTTCTGTGTTGCCTATGCACTTGTTCGTTCACTCGTTTATTCAGTTGCATTTAGGGAGAGCTTACTGTGTGCACTGTACTAAGCGCTTGGGAGAGTACAGTACAACAGACACATTCCCTGCCCACAATGAGCTTATAGTCTAAGAGCTATACCATTTTATCACCCTCAGCCCCATTGTACTTCTGTACCTATTGGAAATCTATTTTAATATCATTCATTCATTCATTTGTATTTATTGAGCACTTACAGTGTGAAGAGCACTGTACTAAGAGCTTGGGAAGTACAAATTTGCAACATATAGATGGTCCCTACCCAACAATGGGCTCACAGGCTAGAAGGGGGCTTCCCCCTCTAGACCCTAAGCTCCTTGCGAGTAGGGGATGCATTAACTAACTCTGTAGTATCGCGGCCAGTCAGTCAACTGTATTTATTGAGTGCTTACTGTGGGCAGAACACTGTACTAAGCACTTGGGGAAGTACGATATAACAATAAAATAGACACATCCCCTATACATGGCAATGGTGCAACAATTCCTAGGCATTCAGATATTCTCAACAACCCATATCCCCACCAAACATTCATTCTAACCCTGTACTGCTCCAGAAATTCTGTTCCGAATCAACAACTTTGACAGTACGGCCTAGTGGGAAGAGCCCAATCCTGGAATTCAGGGAATCTGGATACTAAACCCATCTCTGCCACTTGCCTGTTGGGTGGGCAAGTCATTGAAGTTTTCTGCGCCTCAGTTTCCTTATCTGTAAAATGGGCAGGTAAAATACTTTTGTCCCTCCCTCTGAGTCCGTGAACCCCATGAGAGACAGAGGCTGTGTCCAATCTGATTTTCTTGTCTCTACCCCAATCAATCAATCCACCAATTGTAGTTATTGAGCACTTACTGTGTGCAGAGCACTATATTACGCGCCTGGGAGAGTACACTATAACAGAGCTGGTAGATACATTCCCTGCCCACAAGGAACATTCAGTCTATAGTCTGTTGCCAAATTGTACTTTCCAAGTGCTTAGAACAGTGCTCTGCACACAGTAAGTGCTCAATAAATATGATTGAATGAATGAATAGTACTTGGCATATAGTAGATAGTGAATGCCACTATTATTACTGTGTGCAAACCACTGAGCTAGGAATTTGGAATATTACTGTAGGAATGAAAGATCTGGTTTGCTTTCAAAGAGATTACAATCAAATGGGAGAAACAAGAGAACGAAACTGCCAAATATGCAGTGGGTGAAAGCTTAAGACAACAGATACCAAATGGTAAAAAAAAAAAAAAGCAGGCAAATAAATGAATAACAAATAAGCAGATGAATCACTTTAGCACTCACAAATACACCTGGCAAGATCAGGAAGGTGCAGAATTAGGTAGGGAATGTCCCTTGGGGAGGAACAACTTTTTAGGAAGGCTTTGAAAGTTAGGAAAGATGTGGTTTGGCAAATCTGAAGAGTCAGTCAGTCAATCACAGTTTTGAGCACTTACTGTGTGGAGAGCACTGTACTAAGCCCTTGAGAGAGTGAAATGTAACAATAAACAGACACATTCCCCACCTGCAAAGAGCTTACAGTCTAGAGACAAGCTTACAGTCTAGATGGAAGAGGGAAATAGTTCCATGTTGGGGGAAAGGGATGGGTATTTTTCTGGAGGTGGGAGAGCTGAAAGTAAGGTCCGATCAGAAAGTTAGTGTGGGAAAAGTAATGAGTGTGAGATGGGGTGTACTGGGGGAAGGGAGTAGATATCGGGGGAAGGTGGCTCGGAAACGGGTTTTGGCAGCTGTTGCTGCTCTGTTAATGGTGCTCTTGCTGATACTGGCGATAATAAGAATCGTAGTATTTGTTAAGTTCATTCAATCATATTGAGTGCTTGCTGTGTGCAGAACACTGTATTAAGCACTTGGGAAGTACAAGTTGGCAACATATAGAGACGGTCCTTACCCAGCAACGGGCTCACAGTCTAGGAGGGGGAGACAGACAACAAAACATGTAGATGGGTGTCAAAACCATCAGAATAAATAGAATTATAGCTATATGCACATCATTAATAGAATAGAGTAGTAAATATGTACAAGTAAAATAAATAGAGTAATAAATATGTAAAAACATATACAAGTACAAGTGGGGAGGGGAAAGAGGTAGGGCGCAGCGGGGGGCAATGGGGAGGAGGTGAGGAAAAAGGGGGCTCAGTTTGGGAAGGTCTCCTGGAGGAGGTGAGCTCTCAGTGGGGCTTTTAAGGGAGGAAGAGAGCTACAGTGCTCTCTCATGCTGGAATACTGCTCTGAGCAGCCAAGATGTATTCTGTCTGCTAGGCTTATACTGGCCAACAAACAATTGTTGTGTTTTGCAGTGGAGTTATCCCTCGAAGCCTGTTACTAAAACTAGAGTAGTTAGTGGAGGGGAAAAGCAATGTAAGATCTTAATTCTCACAGTTAAATCAAAGGTGCCGAAGGGTCAGGACTCAGGTAAGCATGAATTGGACGTATGCAAAGGTTTTAGTTTGACAGGATGAACAGAGAGGAGAAATGTGGCTTTTTTTATGGAAATATGCGTTAATATTTACTTGTTAAATTCACACACTTTTATTATTGGTACGTATTTATATTGCCATTCGATCATGTAAGCTGATAAACCGTGCTAACTATATGTCACTGTAGGTTGAAGTGATTATTTTGTGCCAAGCACTGTACTAAGACCTGAGGTAGATATAAGGTCATCAGGTTCCCCAAGGGGCTCAACGTGTAAGAAAGAGGGACTAAATCGCCATTTTGCAGATGAGGTAACTGAGGCCCAGAGAAGTGAAGTGATTTGCCCAAGATCACAGAGCAGGTAAGTGGCGGCTCTGGGATCAGAACCCAGGTCCTCTGATTCCCAGACCCGGACTCTTTCGGCCAAGCCACTAGACCTTCCACGCTGCTACGGCTGCGCTCGTTTGATCATTTCCAGGGAGAACCTTGCCCCTTCTTGTTCTCTGTTACACATGGCACATCAAGGTCACTCACTCTGGAGACACCAATTGATTGAGAGGGTGTTTTAGCTTGGGGAGGATGAGGGCAATCCAAGATGGCTAAATTCACCCCAGCTGGAGAGAGCATTTGAGGACACAGTCATAGACAGTCCAGTTCACAGGGGGGAAACAGCCTTTGAACCTTTTTAAAATAATCAAACTTTTGATGCAGAATCAGTTTGTTTTAAGATTAGACA
This sequence comes from Tachyglossus aculeatus, assembly GCF_015852505.1. NCBI lineage: Eukaryota > Metazoa > Chordata > Mammalia > Monotremata > Tachyglossidae > Tachyglossus > Tachyglossus aculeatus. The sequence continues at coordinate 19,430,692 of NC_052101.1, read as the reverse complement.
CCTCTTGGCTTGCAGAGGGTGCAGCAGAACTTGGGAGACGGGGTGGGAGAGAGAGAAAGAAAGAGAGAGAGAAATAAGGGAGAGGGGATGGAAAGAGAGGGAGAGAAAGGGAGCAAGGGGATAGAGAAAGAGAGAGAAAGAAGGGAGGGGGATAGAGAGAGAGGGAGAGAAAGGGAGCGAGGGGAGGGAGAGAAAGGGAGTGAGGGGATGGAGAGAGGGAGAGAGGGACCGAGGGGATGGAGAGAGAGGGAGAGAAAAAGAGTGAGGGGATGGAGAGAGAGGGAGAGAAAAGGAGCAAGGGGATGGAGAAAGAGAGAGAGAAAGAAGGGAGAGGGGATAGAGAGAGAAAGAAGGGAGAGGGGGATGGAGAGAGAGGGAGAGAAAGAAGGGAGAGAGGGGATGGAGAGAGAGGGAGAGAAAGGGAGCAAGGGGATGGAGAAAGAGAGAGAAAGAAGGGGGAGGGGATAGAGGGAGAGAAAGGGAGTGAGGGAATGGAGGGAGAGGGAAAGAGGGGATGAAGAAATAGGGATAGAGAAGAGAGGGAGAGAAAGGGAGAGAGAAGAGAGGGAGAGAAAGGAAGAGGAAGAGAGCGAGAGAAAGGGAGAGAAAGGAAGAGGAAGAGAGGGAGAGAAAGGAAGAGGAAGAGAGCAAGAGAAAGGGAGAAGAGAGAGAGAGAAAGAGGAAGAGAGAGAAGGAGGGAGAGAAAGAGAAAGGCAGAGAGGGAAAGAAAGGGAAGGAGGGAAGGGAGAGAAAGAGGGGAAAGAAGTGGGGGGAGAGAGGGAAGGGAGAAAGGGATAGCTAGCATCTAGAATTACCTCGACACTTTAATGGAAGCTAAAGTGACAAGGAGATGCAGCATCTGCAGGATGGCCTAGTGAAAAGAGCACGAGACTGGGAATCAGAGGGCCTGGGTTCTAATCCCAACGCTGCCAATCACTTGTTGTATGACCTTGGGCAAGTCACTTAACTTCTCTGTGCCTCAGTTTCCTCGAATGGGGATTCAATACCTGTTCTCCCTCCCACTTCAGACTGTGAGCTCCATGTGAGACAGGGGTAGTGTCCAACCTAATGAACTTGTACCTAACCCACTGCTTTGAATAGTGTTTGATCCATAGTAATCACTTATCAAGTACCAACAAAAAACAAACCGTCATCTTTTTATGGTATTTTTTAAGCACTTACTATGTGTCAGGCACTGTAGTAAGCCTGTCTACTTGTTTTGTTGTCTGTCTCCCCGCTTCTACACACTGAGCCTGTTGTTGGGTAGGGATTGTGTCTATTTGTTGTCAAATCGTATTCTCCAAGCACTTAGTACAGTGCTCTCTGCACACAGTAAGCATTCAATAAATATGAATGAATGAATGAACTAAGCATCACCATCTGTTATTTGTTTCTTCATCTATAAAATGGGGATCAAATACTTATTAGCTCTGCCCCTTAGAATCCGAGCCTCTTGTGGGATGGGAACTCTTTCAATGACCTGATTATCTTTTAATTTCCCCACTATTAGTACAGTGCTTGACACATAATGAGGGCGTACCAAATACCACCAATATCATTATTATTATCATTATTATTATTATTATTATTTAATGATAATAAGAACTCTGGCCATATTTCCTGAAAGCCTCGGGGACTGGATGAAGACCACATCTGGATGCCAAATGCCAACGTGGCCTCTTGGCTGTTGTTGCTTTATACCAGTCTATGTTGAAGCTTCTCTGCTTCCAGTTCATCCTGAGACTGACTATTCTACCTGTCATCAGGGTGACTGATTCATTCACTAATTGTATTTATTGAGTGCTTACTATATGCAAAGCACTGTAGTAAGTGCTTGGGAAAAGACAATATAACAGTATAACACATTCCCTGCTCACAAGAAGCTTACAGTCCAGAGGGGGAGACATACATTTGAATAAATGAATAAATAAATTACAAATATGTACATAAGTGTCGTGGGGCCGGGAGGAGGGATGAAAAGAGGGAGTAAGGGTGACAAGGGAGTGGGAGAAGAGGAAAGGAGGGCTTAGTCAGGGAGGAGATGTGCCTTCAATGAGAGTTTGAAGACGGGGAGAGTGACCATCCAGTTTTACTCTCAACAGTCTGTATTTCAGCGTCTGTCCCGTCCAGGACTGTTATGATACATGGCACCTTTACGTCCAGACTTTGCAAAGGCCAAGGTTCTCTTTGTAACTTTATATTCATGTCTGTCCCCCCCTCGAATAATGGTGGCATTTGTTAAGCGCTTACTATGTGTGAAGCACTGTTCTAAGCGCTGGAGGGGGATACAAGGTGATCAGGTTGTCCCACGTGGGGCTCACAGTCTTCATCCCCATTTTACAGATGAGGGAACTGAGGCCCAGAAAAGTTACACAGCTGACAATTGGCGGATGCGGGATTTAAACCCGTGACCTCTGACTCCAAAGCCCATACTCTTTTCACTGAGCCACGCTCCTTCTCGAACTGCAAGCGAATTGTGAGCAGGGAATGTGTCTGTTTATTGTTGTATTGTACTCTCCCCAGTGCTTAGTACAGTGCTCTGCCCACAATAAACGCTCAATAAATGCAACTGACTGATCGAGTCTTCCTCGCTGAGTTCCAAGGCTCCGCGGTAGTGCCCACATTGGCAGGGATCTGGGAGTGGGGGCAGGCAATTGTCCTGCAGCAAAAGAAGGGGACAAATCTCTCTAGAGTAGATATAGAGAAGCAGCAAGATTCAGCATAGCCTGATGCAATGAGTTCGGCCTAGGGAGTCAGAAGACCTGGGTTCTAATCCTGCCTGACTTGGACAAGTCAGCACATATACTAAAACTGGAACGATACAGAGAAGATTAGCATGACCCCTACACAAAGGTGACACGCAAATTCGTGAAGCATTCCATAGTTTTCCTTGACTTGCTCCCTTTCTTCTTACTACTACTACTAATAATAATGATGGCATTTATTAAGCGCTTACTATGTGCAAAGCACTGTTCTAAGCGCTTGGGGAGGTTACAAGGTGATCAGGTTGTTCCACGGGGGGCTCACAATCTAAATCCCCATTTTACAGATGAGGTAACTGAGGCACAGAGAAGTGAAGTGACTTGCCCAAAGTCACACAGCTGACAATTGATGGAGCCGGGATTTGAACCCGTGATCTCTGACTCCAAAGCCCGGGCTCTTTTCCACTGAGCCACGCTGCTTCTTCCCCTCCTCCTAGCCCCACAGTACTTATGTAGATATCTATAATTTGCTTGTTTATCTTAATGTCTCTGTCTCCCCTACTCTAGACTATAACCTCGTTGTGGGTAGGGAATGTATCTGTTTATTTTTGTATTGTACTCTCCCAAGTGTTTAGTAGAGTGCTCTACCCACAGTAAACACACAATACATATTAAGTGCTAAGTACAGTGCTCTGCACACAGTAAGCACTAAAATACGATTGAATGAATGACTGAACTTCTCAATGCCTCAGTTACCTCATCTGTAAAATGGGGATTAAGACTGTGAGCCTGACCTGATTATCTTGTATCTATCCCAGCGCTTAGTACAGTGCCTGGCACATAGTAAGCATTTAATAAATACTGTAAAAAGAAAAAGAGGGCTGGCCGCAGCTCCCTTCCAGTTGCTCTCCCCAGCGCCCTGCTGGGACCAGTTGCCCAGCGTGGCCACCTTCAGCTCCGTGAGCATTTCTGGGATCCTGCTGTGGCCACCTCTCCCCTGGAGATGGCTAGGAGGAGGATGAGTGTATGGGAGGTGTCAAATCGCCTCTCCCATCAGCACCCACTTTGTCATGCCATTTTCACCGCGGCCACTTAGCCGGGAGTCAGTGCCAGTCCCTTAGAACAGTGCTTTGCACATAGTAAGCGCTTAATAAATGCCATCATTATTATTATTATTCAGTCAGTCATTCAATCATATTTATTGAGCTCTTACTATGTGCAGAGCACTTAGCACAGGTACCTGGAGTTGACCAGCTGGACAATGGGAGGGAAAGGTGGCACTTCGAGGAATGAAGTCATCGGTCCCAGCCCTGTTTGTTCGCCACTTTCCGCAGCTTTCCGACCATCATCGTTATTTGGTGAATTTTGTCCAGCAGGGAAATGGGCCCAGGAGGCGGTCACATGGCTGTGGCCCAAGGTGATTCCTGGGGTCAGGGATGGTCTCGAGCCGAGGGTCTTTGCTGGCAGGGGGCACTTGGGGCCTTGGCACCTCCATTCCAATCCCCTCTAGATTGTAAGCTTCTTGAGGGCAGGGTTCATTCCTCATTATTCGATTGCCCTTTCCAGCGCTCTGGGTATAATTCTCTGCACATAGCTGTTTTGTCTCTCAATCAATCAATCAATCGTATTTATTGAGCGCTTACTGTGTGCAGAGCACTGTACTAAGCGCTTGGGAAGTACAAGCTGGCAGCATATAACTCTCCCAAGTCATCTCACTGCACGCTCAGGCCAGAAAGTTCTAGGCAGAGTGTAAGCTCGTTATGGGCAGGGAATGTGTCTGTTATATTGTTGCACTCTTCCAAGTGCTTAGTATGGTACTTAAGAGAAGCAGCATGGCTCAGTGGAAAGAGCACGGGCTGGGGAGCCAGAGGTCATGGGTTCGAATCCTGGCTCCGCCACTTCATTCACTCATTCATTCAACCGTATTTATTGAGCGCTTACTGTGTGCAGAGCACTGGACTAAGCGCTTGGGAAGTACAAGTTGGCAACGTATAGAGACGGTCCCTACCCAACAGTGGGCTCACAGTCTAGACGGGGGAGACAGAGAACACAACAAAACATATTAACAAAATAAAATAATTAAATTAAATAAATAAAATAAAACGAAATAAAATAATTAGAATAAATATGTACAAATAAAATAAATAAATAAATAGAGTAATAAACACGTACAAACATATATATATACAGGTGCTGTGGGGAGGGGAAGGAGGTAAGGTTGGGGGGAGGAAGGAAGGAGGAAGGAGGTCAGCTGTGTGACCTTAGGCAAGTCACTTAACTTCTCTGGGCCTCAATTCCCTCATCTGTAAAATGGGGATGAAGACTGTGAACCCCCCGTGGGACAATCTGATTACCTTGTATCCCCCCCCCAGTGCTTAGAACAGTGCTTGGCACATAGTAAGTGCTTAACAAATACCAACATTATTATTATTATTACTCTGCACAAAGTAAGCACTCAATAAATATGATTGACTGACTGATGGACTAGCATCCCTTCAAATAGCCTGACAGCGACATATCCTCCCAGAAGGAAGCAGCATGGCCTAGAGGGTTGAGCACAGATTTGGGAGTCAGAGGACCTGAGTCCTAATCCCTGGCTCTGCCTCGTCTGCTGTGTGACCTTTTCCAAGTCACTTCACTTCCCTGTGCCTCAGTTACCTCATCTGCAAAATGGGGATTAAGACTGTGAACCCATAATAATAATAATGATGATAGTAATAATAATGGCATTTGTTAAGGGCTATGTGCCAAGCACTGTTTTAAGCACCGGGGTTCAAGGTAATCAGGTTGGACACAGTTCCTGTCCTGCTTAAGGCTTCCAGTCTCAATCCCCATTTTTCAGATGAGGTAACTGAGGTACAGAAAAGTAAAGTGACTTGTCCAAGGTCACACAGTAGACAAGTGTTGGAATGGGGATTAGCACTCATGACCTTCTGACTCACAGGCCTGTGTTCTAATCAATCAATCAATCGTATTTATTGAGCGCTTACTATGTGCAGAGCACTGTACTAAGCGCTTGGGAAGTACAAATTGGCATCACATAGAGACAGTCCCTACCCAACAGTGGGCTCACAGTCTAAAAGGGGGAGACAGAGAACTGAACCAAACATACCAACAAAATAAAGTAAGTAGGATAGAAATGTACAAGTTAAATAAATAAATAAATAAATAGAGTAATAAATATGTACAACCATATATACATATATACAGGTGCTGTGGGGAAGGGAAGGAGGTAAGACGGGGGGATGGAGAGGGGGACGAGGGGGAGAGGAAAGAAGGGGCTCAGTCTGGGAAGGCCTCCTGGAGGAGGTGAGCTCTCAGCAGGGCCTTGAAGGGAGGAAGAGAGCTAGCTTGGCGGATGGGCAGAGGGAGGGCATTCCAGGCCCGGGGGATGACGTGGGCCGGGGGTCGATGGCGGGACAGGCGAGAGCGAGGTACGGTGAGGAGATTAGTGGTGGAGGAGCGGAGGGTGCGGGCTGGGCAGTAGAAGGAGAGAAGGGAGGTGAGGTAGGAGGGGGCGAGGTGATGGACAGCCTTGAAGCCCAGGGTGAGGAGTTTCTGCTTGATGCGCAGATTGATCGGTAGCCATTGGAGGTTTTTGAGGAGGGGAGTAATATGTCCAGAGCGTTTCTGGACAAAGATAATCCGGGCAGCAGCATGAAGTATGGATTGAAGTGGAGAGAGACACGAGGATGGGAGATCAGAGAGAAGGCTAGTGCAGTAGTCCAGACGGGATAGGATGAGAGCTTGAATGAGCAGGGTAGCGGTTTGGATGGAGAGGAAAGGGCGGATCTTGGCAATGTTGCGGAGCTGAGACCGGCAGGTTTTGGTGACGGCTTGGATGTGAGGGGTGAATGAGAGAGCGGAGTCGAGGATGACACCAAGGTTGCGGGCTTGTGAGACGGGAAGGATGGTAGTGCCGTCAACAGAGATGGGAAAGTCAGGGAGAGGACAAGGTTTGGGAGGGAAGACAAGGAGCTCAGTCTTCGACATGTTGAGCTTTAGGTGGCGGGCGGACATCCAGATGGAGATGTCCTGAAGGCAGGAGGAGATGCGAGCCTGGAGGGAGGGGGAGAGAGCAGGGGCAGAGATGGAGATCTGGGTGTCATCAGCATAGAGATGATAGTTGAAGCCGTGGGAGCGAATGAGGTCACCAAGGGAGTGAGTGTAGATTGAGAACAGAAGGGGACCAAGCACTGAACCTTGGGGAACCCCCACAGTAAGAGGATGGGAGGGGGAGGAGGAGCCTGCAAAAGAGACTGAGAAAGAACGACCGGAGAGATAAGAGGAGAACCAGGAGAGGACGGAGTCTGTGAAGCCAAGGTCAGATAACGTGTTGAGGAGAAGGGGGTGGTCCACAGTGTCAAAGGCAGCTGAGAGGTCGAGGAGGATTAGGACAGAGTATGAGCCGTTGGATTTGGCAAGCAGGAGGTCATTGGTGACCTTTGAGAGCACAGTTTCCGTGGAATGAAGGGGACGGAAGCCAGACTGGAGGGGGTCGAGGAGAGAGTTGTTGTTGAGGAATTCTAGGCAGCGCGTGTAGACAACTCGTTCAAGGAGTTTGGAAAGGAATGGTAGGAGGGATATGGGACGATAACTAGAAGGTGAGGTGGGGTCAAGAGAGGGTTTTTTTAGGATGGGAGAGACATGGGCATGTTTGAAGGCAGAGGGGAAGGAACCAGTGGAGAGTGAGCGGTTGAAGATGGAAGTTAAGGAGGGGAGAAGGGATGGAGCGAGAGATTTCATAAGATGAGAGGGAATGGGGTCAGAAGCACAGGTGGCCGGAGTAGCACTTGAGAGGAGGGAGGAGAGTTCCTCTGAGGATACCGCTGGGAAGGATGGGAGAGTAGCAGAGAGTGTTGAGAGCTGGGAGGTTGGAGAAAGGGGGGGAAGAGACTTTGGGGAGGTCGGACCTAACCACTCCACCAAGCTGCTTCTCTGCACCTTGCAGCTTCTCCTGTGGGACATGAACTGTGTCCAATCTTGTGTCTACTCTAGCGCTTAGTACAGTGTCTGGTACATAGTAAGTGCTTAACAATACCTTTTTAATTTTATTTTTAAAAAAGAGAGCACTGTGGGGTTTGGGATCAAGAAGCCAGCTCTGCTGATTGTCTGTCCTCCAGGAGGCCTTCCCAGACTGAGCCCCTTCCTTCCTCTCCCCCTCATCCCCCTCTCCATCCCCCCAATCTTACCTCCTTCCCTTCCCCACAGCAGCTGTATATATATATATATATGTTTGTACATATTTATTACTCTATTTATTTATTTCTTTATTTTACTTGTACATATCCATTCTATTTATTTTATTTTGTTAGTATGTTTTGGTTTCGTTCTCTGTCTCCCCCTTTTTAGACTGTGAGCCCACGTTGGGTAGGGACTGTCTCTATATGTTGCCAACTTGTACTTCCCAAGCGCTTAGTACAGTGCTCTGCACACAGTAAGCGCTCAATAAATACGATTGATTGATTGATTGATTGCTGAGTGAGCTTGGACAAATCACTTCACTTCTCTGGGCCTCAGTTACCTCAACTGTAAAATGGGAATCAAGACTGTGAGACCCACCTGGGACGGGGACTGCGTCCAACCAGGTTTGCTTGGATCCACCCCAGCGCCTAGTACAGCGCTTGACACGTAGAGCTTAACAAATGCGGTCAATATTATTATTATTAGGAGCAGGATGGGCCAATGCGGGTCAGGGGTGGAAGTGAGAGGAAGGTCCCGGGTCCTAGCCTGGAGATGGCTGTCCCACACAAGGCCGGGGGAAGGTTAGTTGGTCTGTGTTGAGGACTCCGAGGCCAGGACGTCTATCAGAACATATCCCAGATCAAACAAGATAAGGTAAACAGCAATTTCTCCGCCCCACCCCACAGTGGAACACACCTTCCTGAAAAACAAACTTCGGTGTACCCGAGGCCTGCCATGTAAATCCGAGACTTCAGGGCCGCTGGAGCCGAAGACATACCGGTCACGTGGACAGAAAGCAGGCCCTGCCACCTCTTCCAGGAGCCTCAGGGATCAGTAGTCCCAGCCAAAGAGCAGGGAAGGAGTACCACCTAATGGCTAGAGCCCGAGCCTGGGAGTTAGAAGGACTTGGGTTCTAATCCCAGCTCCGCCACCTGTCTGCTGTGTGACCTTGGACAAGTCACTTCTCTGTTCCCTCACCTGTAAAATGGAGATCAAGACTGGAAGCCCCAAGTGGGACAGGGACTGGGTCCAACCTGGTTAGCTTGTATCCACCCCAGCACTTAGGACAGTGCCTGGCACAAACTGAGCACTTAACAAATACCATTTAAAAAAAAAAGTCAGCCAGGCTGGGCTTCCCGCTACCATGGCTTTGGCAGAGGTGGGAGTAGCCAGGAAAATGGTTCTTTTGGTCAGTGAAAAGGGTCAGCTGCGCATTGTGGCCCAGAGATCTCCTGGAATGGACGGCCCCACCACCTTTTCTCCTCTTTCAGTTTCGGACCCTACTTTGGTTCTGCCTTCCGCTCTGACCCACCTTGGCTGGTCCCTCCTCCAGCTCGGGAAATGCTTTTCAGTCCTGGCCTCTGGCCTTCTGCCCTTCAGTCATCCTGGAACAGGAGCCAAATGGCCAGGGGGAAGCCTCTCAGAGTGAACAATTCAAGAACTGCCTTCCCTCCTATTCCTGTGTTGGAAAGTTTAACAGTAAATCTTGGGAGCCCCTGGAACAAATCATTCAGTGCATCTTCATTCATTCAATCGTATTTATTGAGCACTTAACTGTGTGCAGAGCACTGTACTAAGCACTTGGGAAGTACAAGTCAGCAACATATAGAGACGGTCCCTACCCAACAGCGGGCTCACAGTCTAGAAGGGGGAGACATTCATTCATTCAATCAATAATAAAAGTCAGACAATAAAAGAAAACATATTAACAAAATAAAATGGAATAAATATGTACAAATAAAATAATTAAATGTTATTATTATTGTTGTTGTTATTATGTGCCATGCACTGTTCTAAGCACTGGGGTAGACACAAGGTCATCAGGTTGTCCCACGTGAGCTCACACTCTCAATCCCCATTTGACAGATGAGGTAACTGAGGCCCAGAGAAGTAAAGTGACTTACCAAAGTTCACAGGGCAGATATGTGGCGGAGGTAGGATTAGAACTCAAGTCCTTCTGTCTCCCAGGACCGGGTTCAAGCCACTAGGCCACACTGCTTCTCCTAGTAGAAGCAGTAGTAAGCAGGCGTGGGGAGAGAACATCTCTGCTTCTTCGATGAGAAGCATCTTCCCATTGAGGGCCTACTGGCTACACAGTCCTTGGATAAGTCATGAGGGAGGATACAAGATCAATCGATCGTATTTATTGGGAGCTTACTGTGTGCAGAACGTGTCTGCTGTGTGACCTTGGGCAAGTCACTTAACTTCTCTGAGCCTCATTTACCTCATCTGTAAAATGGGGATTAAGACTGTGAGCCCCACGTGGGTCAACCTGATCACCATGTATCCCCCCAGTGCTTAGAAAAGTGCTTTGCACATAGTAAGCACTTAATAAATTCCATTATTATTATTATTATTACTAAGTGCTTGAGAGAGTAATAATAATAATAATAATTATGGTATTTGTTAAGCACTTACTATGTGCCAATCAATCAATCAATCATATTTATTGAGCGCTTGCTGTGTGCAGAGCACTGTACTAAGCGCTTGGGAAGTACAAGCTGGCAACATATAGAGACAGTCCCTACCCAACAGTGGGCTCACAGTCTAGAAGGGGGAGACAGAGAACAAAACCAAACATACTAACAAAATAAAATAAATAGAATAGATAGGTACAAGTAAAATAAATAAATAAATAGAGTAATAAATATGTACAATCATATGTACAAGTGCTGTGGGGAAGGGAAGGAGGTAAGATGATACAACAGAGTCTGTAGACTTGCTCCCAGCCCACCACAAGCTTACAGCCTAGAGTGGGAGACAGACATTAAGACAAATTAAAAAATGACGATCTGGACATAGGTGCTGTGTGGCTAAGGGGAGGGTAAATAAAGTGTGCAAATCCAAGTGCAAGGGCAACTCAGAAGGGAGTGGGAGAAGAGAGAAGAGAAGCAGTGTGGCTCAGTGGAAAGAGCACGGGCTTTGGAGTCAGGGGTCATGAGTTCGAATCCCAGCTCTGCCAATTGACAGCTGTGTGACCTCGGGCAAGTCACTTCACTTCTCTGTGCCTCCGTTCCCTCATCTGTAAAATGGGGATTAAGACTGTGAGCCCCCCTGTGGGACAACCTGATCAATCAATCAATCAATCAATCGTATTTATTGAGCACTTACTATGTGCAGAGCACTGTACTAAGCGCTTGGGAAGTACAAATTGGCAACACATAGAGACAGTCCCTACCCAACAGTGGGCTGATCTCCTTGTAACCTCCCCAGCACTTACAACAGTGCTTTGCACATAGTAAGTGCTTAATAAATGCCATCATTATTATTATTATTATTAAGAGGAAATAACGGCCTAATTGGGGAAGGCTTCTTGGAGGAGATGTCTTCAATGAGGCTTTTGAAGGTAGAGGCTGGGAAGGACCATGATGATAGTTCGGTTGACATTTCCAAGTATTTCTGCTAGAATGGGGACCTTACTCCCACTTAAGGGATCGAGCAATCATTCAGTGGTATTCATTCAGAGCTGAAGTTGTGCAGGGTATTGTACTAAGCACTTGGGAGGGTATAGTATAGCAGATGTGGTAGACCCGTTCCTTGCCCACAATGCAGTCTAGAGGAGCTTAGGGAAAAGGAATAATTATCACCAATAGTCTATAAGCAACAGCTTCATTGTCATCATTAATAGCACATATTTTAAAATATTTTTAAAATATTTAACAGTAAATATTTTTTAAGCCTTTGCCATGTGCACTGTTTTAACCCACCACCTCCATCTGCAATCATTATGGTAGTGTATCTGTAGGGTTTTCTTGGTAAAAACATGGAAGTGGCTTACCATTGCTATCTTTTGTGAATTAAACTTGAGTTTCCTCCCTTGACTCTCTCCCGCCCCACCGCTGCCCAACACAGGTGAGTTTTGACTTGTAGCGGATTGTCTTCCACTCGCTAGCCACGGCTCAAGCTAGGAATGGAATGGGTAGGCCTCGCCCTGCCGTAGTTGAGACTCCTCTAGACCGTGAGCCCGCTGTTGGGCAGGGACCGTCTCTATATGTTGCCAACTTGTACTTCCCAAGCGCTTAGTACAGTGCTCTGCACACAGTAAGTGCTCAATAAATACAAATGAATGAATGGTAGGGTACTGAAAACACTCTCCAGTTGTGATTCTGTGAGGGAAAAGGCATTTTAGTCACCTCCAAAGAGAGCTGTTGCTAGATGAGCCCACAACCGGCCTCTGGCCTGGAAAAACCTCCTTCCTCTAATCCAACAGACGGTTACTCTCCCTGCCCTTCCAAGCCTTATTGCAGGCACATCTCTTCCAAGAGGCCTTCCCGGACTAAGCCTCCCTTTCCTCTTCTCCCACTCCCTTCTGTGTCACCCTGACTTGCTCTGTCTGTTCTTCCCCACTTCCAACCTGGCAGCACTTGAGTACATATCTGTAATTTTTTCTATATTTAATGTCTGTCTCCCCACCTTTAGACTGCAAGCTGGTTGTGGGCAGGGAATATGTCTTTTTATTGTTATATTGTACTCTTTGAAGCACTTAGTACAGTGCTCTGCACACAGTAAATGCTCAATAAATATGATTGAATGAATAAAGCAGAGAATAATCAATCAATCAGTCAATCAAGAATAAAGAGAAGTAGTGTGACAGTAGAAAGAGCATGGGCTTTGGAGTCAGAGGTCATGGGTTCAAACCCCGGCTCTGCTAATTGTCAGCTGTGTGACTTTGGGCAAGTCACTTCACTTCTCTGGGCCTCAGTCACCCTATCTGTCAAATGGGGATTAAGACTGTGAGCCTCACGTGGGACAACCTGATCAACTTGTATCTACCCCAGCGCTTAGAACAGTGCTTTGCACATAGTAAGCGCTTAACAAATACCAACATTATTATTCTTATTATTATTCTCTGTGCCTCAGTTACCTCATCTGTAAAATGGGGATTAAGACTGTAGGCCCCCTGTGGAACAACCTGATCACCTTGTAACCTCCCCAGTGCTTGGAACACTGCTTTGCACATAGTAAGCACTTAATAAATGCCATCATTATTATCATTATTAATAAATAAATAAATGAGGAGAGAAGGGAGGACTCTCCTCCTCTACCTTCCCTAACTCTTCAGGCTGCCTTGACTGAACCACATTTTTTTTAAACTGTTTTATGGTATTTGTTAAGTGCTTATTACTTGTCAAACACTATATACTAAGCTCTGGGGTAGATACAAGGTAATCAGGTTGGACGGTCCATGTCCCACAGGAGGCTCACATTCCTAATCCCCATTTTACAGATGAGGTAACTGAGGCACAGAAAAGTGAAATGACTTGCCTAAGGTCACACAGCAGATAAGCGGCAGAGAGAGGATCAGAACCCAGGTCCTTCTGGCTTCTAGGCCTGTGCTCTATCCGCTGGACGCCCCTGCTTCTCCAGATAATCCCAGCTAATGGGTCAGCAGGAGTCTTGGGATGACAGATATGAAATCCTCACTCAGCAGAAGCTTATGATGTACATGAAGGCAAAGCAGGCAGCTGCCTTTGAATAAGCCTTCTAAAAATATTCTGTTCCATCCCACCGAATGCACCCCTATTTCTGCCCTGTCTTCTAGCAAGGCCTCCTGTTGACTCCAAGGAGTGGGTGAGAGGGTATGCATGCCTCAGTGGAACACATTACTGCTTACAGAAGGACAACTGAAATACCCTCCCAACACACCCATCTAGGAACCTCTCCTAGCTTAGCTTGTTGTGGCATTTATTTATTACCCTGAGCAAGGATGACACGCAAATTCGTGAACCGTTCCATATTTTTTCCCTTCAAGGCCCTACTGAGAGCTCACCTCCTCCAGGAGGCCTTCCCAGACTGAGCCCCCTACTTCCTCTCCCCCTCATTCCCCACTCCATCCCCCCCATCTTACCTCCTTCCCTTCTCCACAGCACCTGTATATAAGTATATATGTTTGTACATATTTATTACTCTATTTTACTTGTACATATCTATTCTATTTATTTTATTTTGTTACTATGTTTGGTTTTGTTCTCTGTCTCTCCCTTCTAGACTGTGAGCCCACTGTTGGGTAGGGACTGTCTCTATATGTTGCCAACTTGTACTTCCCAAGCACTTAGTACAGTGCTCTGCACACAGTAAGCGCTCAATAAATACAATTGGTTGATTGATTGATTGCCTAAAAATCCCTCTGAGAGGATTTAAGTCCTACCTGTATTGTGAACCAGAGAGATGTGTTTTTAATTTTTATGGGCAGTGGTGTTACTTATGTAATTTTTCTTTGTGGGGAATAATGGTAATCCTGATAGAATCAACTGTCAAATAGCCAGCCCTAGGCTATCTTTTGCTCACCTCTGCCCTAAGTGGAAGGTATTTCCCTACATTATCCGTGCTTAGACATCTACAAGAGTGAAAAATCCTGAAGAAAAAGATCCTTCAGGGTTCTGAACAGGCTCAATGCAGTCATGCCAATGCTGACAAACTGATTTATTTTATACAATTTCAACACCCAGGCTGAAAGCAATGCCGAAATGCGGTGAAGAGTCATCGGACCTTGGGATTGGTTGAATTGTGCTCAGTCGGTGTGTCAAACCATAGTTTATCTTTCCCAACACCGTCACCTCTGGAAGAGAAGAGAAAAAAATTATTTATATTAATGTCTGTTTCATCCTCTAGGCTGTAAGCTGGGTGTGGGCAGGGAACATGTCTGCCAAATGTGTGATGTTTTAATAACTATGGTGTTTGTTAAGTGCTTACTGTGTGCCATCCACTGTACTAAGCGCTGGGGTAGATACAAGCTAACCAGGTTGGACATAGTCCATGTCTCTCATGGGGCTCACATTCTTAACCCCCATTTTACAGATGAGGTAACTGAGGCATGGAGAAGTTAAGTAATAATAATAATGGCATTTGTTCATTAATTCACTCATTCAATCATATTTATTGAGTGCTTATTGTGTGCAGAGAACTGTACTAAGTGCTTGGGAAGTACAAGTTGGCAACATATAGAGACGGTCCCTACCTAACAGCGGGCTCACAGTCTAGAAGCAAAGCACTGTTCTAAGCACTGGGGTAGACACAAGGTAATCAGGGTGTCCCACAGAGGGCTCACAGGCTTCACCCCCATTTTACAGATGAGGGAACTGAGGCATGGAGAAGTTAAGTAATAATAATAACGGCATTTGTTCATTAATTCATTCATTCGATCGTATTTATTGAGAGCTTACTGTGTGCAAAGCACTGTACTAGGTGCTTGGAAAGTACAAGTTGGCAACATATAGAGATGGTCCCTACCCAACAGCGGGCTCACAGTCTAGAAGCAAAGCACTGTTCTAAGCACTGGGGTAGACACAAGGTAATCAGGATGTCCCACAGAGGGCTCACAGGCTTCACCCCCATTTTACAGATGAGGGAACTGAGGCCCAGAGAAGTTAAGTGACTTGCCCAAAGTCACACAGCTAAGTGGCAGAAGTGGGATTAGAACCCACAACCTCTGTTAAGTGACTTGCCCGAGGTCACACAGCTGACAAGCACCGGAGCTGGGATTAGAACCCGGATCCTTCTGACTCTCAGGACAGTGCTCTATCCACTAGGTACTCTCCCAAGAGCTTAGTATAGTGCTCTGCACATAAAAAGAGCTCAATAAATACCACTGATGATATCTAGGGATGCACACAGAGTCCTGAAGAAGGCGCCCCATTGATTAGATCATTGAGAGGGCACTGGAATGGGAGGAATGGCAAAATCAGATGAACCCTGTGAGGCACTAATCAATCAATGGTATTTACTGAGCGCTTACTGTGTGCAGAGCACTGTACTAAATGCTTGGGAGAGTAGTTAAATGCTGGTGTAATCCATGGACTGCAAGATCTCACTAAAAATTCCAGCAGAGTGTTGAAAAATAGTGGTATTATTATTACTGTATTTGTCAAGCATTCACCGTGTATCAAGAGAAGCAGCACAGCCCAGTGGAAAGAAGCCCTGGATCTTGGCTCTGCCACTTGTCTGCTGTGTGACCTTGGGCAAGTCACTTCTCTCCATTCCCCCATTTTACCTCCTTCCCTTCCCCACAGCACCTGTATATATGTATATATGTTTGTACATATTTATTACTCCATTTATTTATTTATTTTACTTGTACATATCTATTCATTTTATTTTGTTAGTATGTTTGGTTTTGTTCTCTGTCTCCCCCTTTTAGACTGTGAGCCCACTGTTGGGTAGGGACTGTCTCTATATGTTGCCAACTTGGACTTCCCAAGCGCTTAGTACAGTGCTCTGCACATAGTAAGCGCTCAATAAATATGATTGATTGATTCTCTGTGCCTCGCTTACCTTATCTGCAAAATAAGGATTAAAATTGTGAGCCCCATATGGGAAATGGACTGTGTCCAACTTGATTATCTTGTAATAATAATAATAGTATTTGTTAAGTGCTTACTATGTGCGAAGCACTGTTCTAAGCGCTGGGGGGGTACAAGGTGATCAGGTTGTCCCACGCGGGGCTCACAGTCTTAATCCCCATTTTCCAGATGAGGTAACTGAGGCCCAGAGAAGTGAAGCGATTTGCCCAAAGTCACACAGCTGACAAGTGGCGGAGTTGCTATTAGAACCCATGACCTTTGACTCCCAAGCCCGGGCTCCTTCCACTGAGCCACGCTGCTTGTACCTACCTTAGCTTTAAGGATAATGCCTGGCATATAATAAGCATTTAACAAATACCATTTTAAAAAAAAGAAAGCACTGTTCTAAGCCTGTCTCAGGATGGCATCTGGAGAGTTTCCAGACCTCTACCAGTCTTGACCATGGGAAGGAGAGTCAAGCAGAGGCCTACCCATTCCATTCCTAGCTTGGGCAGGGGCTAGTGAGTGGAAGGCCATCGGCTACAAGTCAAAAGTCACCCGTGCTGGGCAGCAGCAGCACAGGAGAGTCAAGGGTGGACACTCAAGTTTATTGAGAAGCAGCATGGCTCAGTGGAAAGAGCCCAGGCTTGGGAGTCAAAGGTAGTGGGTTCTAATCCCTGCTCCACCACATATCGGCTGTGTGATTTTGGGCAAGTCACTTCACTTCTCTGTGCCTCAGTTAAAACGGGGATTAAGATTGTGAGCCCCATGTGGGACAACCTGATCACCTTGTATCCCCCAGCTCTTCGAACAGTGCTTTGCACATAGTAAGCACTTAACAAATGCCATTATTATTATTATTATTACCGCACAGAAGATGGTGATGGTAAACCACTTCCATATTTTTACCAAGAAAACTCTATGGATACACTACCAGAATGATTGCGGATGTAGGTGGGGCATTCTGGGAGAGAAGCAGCGTGGCTCAGTGGAAAGAGCATGGGCTTTGGAGTCAGAGGTCATGGGTTCAAATCCTGACTCCGCCGCATGTCTGCTGTGTGACCTTGGGCAAGTCACTTAACTTCTCTGAGCCTCAGTTCCCTCATCTGTAAAATGGGGATTAAGACTGTGAGCTCCACATGGGACAACCTGATCACCTTGTATCCCCCCAGCGCTTAGAACAGTGCTTTGCACATAGTAAGTGCTTAACAAATGCTATTATTATTATTATTATCATTATGGAGATGCTATTTGTCAGAGATGGTTCGAAAGCTTAAGGCTAGACAAGACTAAGTGCCAGGATAGATACAAGATAATCAGGTCAGATACAGTCCCTGTCTCTCTTGGGACTCACACCCTAAGTAAGAGGGAGACTCGGCACTGAATTTCCATTTCACAGATGAGGAAATTGAGCCACAGAGAAGTTATGCGCAAGGTTACCCAACAAATATGTGGCGGAGGCGGAGGTGGCATTGGAACCCAGGTCTTCCGACTCCCAGGGTCTTTCCACTCCATCATGTTGTTCTTGTTGTATCACGTCATAAAGACCGTTAGTAGATATTATCTGAACCCTCTGGGCAATCCAGTGTCAAACACCTGGAGAATGAAAGTCCTTGCAAAGAGGAACAAGGTGCACCTGAGCAAAGAAGCCCTGCTTGCAAAGTATCAGCTCCAGCAGGGATGAGAAAGAGAACTCTCTCCAAGATTTCTGCCTCCAGAAGCTACTGTCAAAACGAGCTTGATGAAAATGACCCAGAGATCAACGTGCTGCTTGCAGCAAAACTAATATTGAATCAACGGCATTTTGCAGTTCCTCATTATCCTGATAAAAGGGTGCCTACAGAAGCCTGCATGCCGACACCCAGACTAAGCTGAAGAGCAAGTGACCAGTGGGAAGATCCCAGGGTTCAAGAGATCCAAAGAGGCCAAGTGATTTGCAACAGGTCACTGAAACTCAAACCCCAGTGACCGGACAACTGAAACCCCAGCTTCTTTCCAGGACCAGAGGTACGGATAAATTACGATGCTCCTGCTAATGAACGAGCAATTCAGTTTAGCACTGTAAGCGAGCTTGATCTGATGGTTTTATTAAAGTAATATTAACTGGGGCTAAGAAATAATGTCCTTTGGTTATATCAGTAGCCGAGCCAAGCACCCAATTGGGAAATAAAAGATAGAGGTGCTGTTAAGTTGCTGCTGACTTCTGGAATTCAAGGGATTGAAATTCAGTCCTGATTAAGTGAGGTTCAAGTGAAGTTAGGAAGAGTGGAGAGGATCGGGAAGGGAGTAAGAATGGAGCTGTGGTGTGTTCTAGTAATAATTCAGAATTGTGGCATTTGTTAAGTGTCATGCGCTGTTCTAAGCACTGGGAACATTCCTTCTCACAGTCTAAATAAGGGGGAGAAAGGGTAGCTTGCCAACTTGTACTTCCCAAGCGCTTAGTACAGTGCTCTGCACACAGTAAGCGCTCAATAAATATGATTGAATGAATTAATTTTATCTCCATTTTACAAATGAGGAAACTGAGGCCCAGGAGAAATTAAGTGACTTGCTCAGGGTCACAGAGGAAAAGTATGTGTCTGCTAAAGCATGAGCAGCAGTGTGAACTACTGGAAAGAGCCCAGGCCTTAAAGTCAGAAGGACTTGGGTTCTAATTCTGGCTCCACTACTTTTCTACGGCGTAGCGTTAGGCAAGTCACTTAACTTCTCTGTGCCTCAGTTACCTCATCTGCAAAATGGTGATTAATAATAATTATGGTATTTGTTAAGCACTTACTTTGTGCCAGGCACTGTACTGAGTGCTGGGGTGGATACAAACAAATTGGACTGGACACAATCCCCATTCCACATGGGGCTCACAGTTTCAACCTCCACTTTCCAGATGAGGTAACTGAGGCACAGAGAAGTGAAGCGGCTTACCCAAGGTCACACAGCAGGCCAGTGGCGGAGCGGGATTAGAACCCATGACCTTCTGGCTCCCAGGTTTCACAAACTGCCATGCTGTTTCACATTATACCATGCTGTTTCACAAGATTAAGATTATAAACCCCCCTTGGAACATGGACGAGATCCAATAAGAGTAACTTGTGTCTACCCCAGCGCTTAGTACAGTGCCTGGCACGGAGTAAATGCCTAAGAAATAACAAAGTAAATAACAAATAACAAAGTCAATGCTTAATTTAATAGAGTAATTAAAATAAAAAAAGTGGCAGAGCTGGGATTAGATTTCCAGGCCGGTGCTCTTTCCACTAAACCACACTGCTTCTCTAGTGATGGATAAACTCCACAAACTCCTTGCCTCTTAAATTGTGAGTCCTTTGCGGGTCGGGGATAGAGTCACTCATATTACATTTTCTTCCGCATTTAATACATTGCTCGCCCTCTAGTAAGTGCTTCAGAATATCATAATGAATTGATTAGTTAAAAATAGCTACTGAGATTGGTTAATCACCAAGGTATATATAATTTCCAGATCTCTCCAGTGTCTTGAAATGAGTTCATCCTTGGAATGAGTTAATAGGAGACAGACTGAAAAAAATGGGATTTTAATAAAAACAGAAGGGGAAACACCCAGGGTTTTAGTCCTTTTTTAAATAAATGCCTGGACTATTGGTTCAAAATCCTAATTGATATATTTGTAAAACAAATTTATTTCAAGCTCCCTGGCTCCCAACCTTAAGTAGGTAAATTCCAATTAATTTTTGTGACTCATTGAAAATTTTCTCACCCTCACCCCTGGCTGGAGGCAACACCCCCATTAGATGGGTAACAGATTTCTGCAGCCGTTCCTGATCATGTGGACCTTGGTCGATCAATCAATGGTATTTATTGAGCGCTTATTGCGGGCCAATCACTTTCACCTTGACTTGCAAAGGCTCTTGCCCTCTTCAGCATCACAGCACTTGTGTACATATCTGTCACTGTATTTATTTGTATTGATGTCTGTCTCCCCCACTTCTAGACTGTGAGCTTACGATAGGCAGGGATGTCACTGTTTTTTATTTTACTGTACTTTCCCAAGCACTTCCTACAGTGCTCTGCACACAGTAAGAACTCAATAAATACAATTGAATGCATGAATATTAAGAGCTTGAGAGCGTTCAATACAACAGAGTCGGTAGGCATGATCGCTGCCCGCAAAGAGATGAAAATAACTGCCGCTCTTCAGCACTTTGTGGCAGGAGGCAGGGAATCCCTGGTTCCAGATTGACTGGAATATCACACCCTCCCCCTCTATCTAGAGAAGCAGCATGGCTCAGTGGAAAGAGCAAGGGCTTGGGAGTCAAAGGTCAAGGGTTCGAATCCCGGCTCTGCCGCTGGTCTACTGTGTGACCTTGGGTAAGCCACTTAACTTCTCTGTGCCTCAGTTAACTCCTCTGTAAAATGGGGATGAAGACTGTGAGCCCCATGTGGGACAACCTGATCACTTTGTATCCCCCCAGTGCTTAGAACAGTGCTTCGCACATAGTACGCGCTTAACAAATGCCAGTATTATCATTATTATCTCCCGAGGTCTGTGGTATCCCTGGAATTACCTAGAGGAAATAGGAAGTTTAATGCAGAAGAAGTTGACAGTGAGGTACCACTATGTTCCCCCTTTCCTTCCCCCTCAATCAACCAATCAAGCATTTAGAGAAGCAACTTGGCCTAGTGGATAGAGCACGGGACTGGGAGTCAGGAGGACCTGGGTTCTAATCCCAGTTTCCTCACTTGTCTGCTGGGTGACCTTGGACAAGTCACTTAACTTCTCTGTGCCTCAGTTACCTCATCTGTAAAATGGGGATTAAGACTGTGAGCCCTCCATGGGACAACCTGATCACCTTGTATCTACTCCAGCACTCAGGACAGTGCCTGGCACAAAGCAATGAACAAATATCATAAAAAAAACCCAGAAAATAGCATTTATTGAGTACCTACTATGTGCAGAGATTCGCTCTAAAGAATGCAATAAAAGAAGATACAGTAGCTGTCCCAGAGAGATTCCTTCCCTCATCGATTGAGGGAAGACAGGCATAAAATGATTTGCAAAGAGGAGAAAGTGCTCAAACAATGGAGACTGGGAAGCGAAGAGGCCTGATGGAAAGAATTTGGCCCCGGGAGCGAGAAAACTTGAATTCTTATCTCGGCTCTGCCACGTACCTGTTGTGTGACCTTGGAGAAATCACTTAACATCTCAGGACTGGGTCCAACCTGATAAACTTTTACTAGACCGTGCTTAGTACAGTGCAGGGCACACAGTAAGCCCTTAACAAATACCACAGCTTTTATTATTGTTACCCTCATCTGTAAAATGAAGATTCACTATCTGTTTCCCCTCCTATTATAATAATAATGGCATTTATTAAGCGCTTACTATGTGCAAAGCACTGTTCTAAGAGCTGGGGAAGTTACCAAGTGATCCGGTTGCCCCACGGGGGGCTCACAGTCTTCATCCCCGTTTAACAGATGAGGGAACTGAGGCCCAGAGAAGTTAAGTGACTTGCCCAAAGTCACACAGCTGACAATTGGCGGAGTCGGGATTTGAACCCATGACCTCTGACTCCAAAGCCCCAACCCTTTCCACTGAGCCATGCTGCTTCTCTATACTCTACTCTCTGCTTCTGTATTATGACTGTGAACCCCAGGTGGGACCTGACTCTCTTTTATCTACCCCAGTGCTCAGCTGAGAAGCAGTGTAGCTTAGTGGAAAGAGCAGGGGCTTGGGAGTCAGAGGTTGTGGGTTCTAATCCTGCCTCCACCACTTAGCTGTGTGACTTTGGGCAAGTCACTTAACTTCTTTGTGCCTCAGTTACCTCTTCTGTAAAATGGGGATGAAGACTGTGAGCCCCACGTGGGGCAACCTGATTACCTTGTATCTCCTTCAGGGGCTTAGAACAGTGTTTGGCACATAGTAAGTGCTTAACAACTACCATTATCATTATTAGTATTACAGTACAATTATTAGTCTGCAGAAATGACTGGAAATGAGAAATAGGGTGAGCAAAATAGCTAAAGAGGAGCTGTGGTGCTGAGATGGCAGAGGTGGGGATGTGATTTGGCAAGAATGAAAAATTACTCAGGGAAAGTCTCCTGGAGTAGGTGGGCTGGCGGGTGGTGTTTGAAGTGGGAGAGCTCCATGCAGGGGGAAGGGTGGGTGCTAGAGAAACTGAGGCAGGAGAATGGAGAACAAGGCCCAGTGAGGAGATGAAACTGGGGGAAAGGGGAGAGTGTGAGTGGAGTAAAATACAGTGGAAAGGAGAGGAGGAGAAAGCTGAAGGCCAGCCTTAAAGCCAATGGTCAGAAGTTTCTGTTCCATGCAGAGAGGAATGAGTAAGCTATTGGGGATTTTGAAGAATGGTGACACAGTTTTTTTTAATGGTATTAATTAAAGCACTTACGCTGTACCAAGCACTGTTCTAAACACTGAGGAAGGTTCACAATAATCAGGTTGGGTGCAGACCCTGTCTCACACGGGGCTCACAGTCTAAGTAGAAGAGAGGAGGATTTAATCCCCATTTTACAGGTTAGGTAACTGAGGCACTGTATTAAGAGTTTGGAAGAGTGCGATACAACAGTATAACAGAGTTGGTAAATGCATTTCTTGCCCATAGTGAACTTACACTTACAGTGAGAAGCAGCATGGCTCAGTGGAAAGAGCACGGGCTTCGGAGTCAGAGGTCATGGGTTCAAATTCCGGCTCTGCCAACTGTCAGCTATGTGACTTTGGGCAAGCCACTTAACATCTCTGTGCCTCAGTTTTCTCATCTGTAAAATGGGAATTAAGACTGTGAGCCTCCTGTGGGGCTACCTGATCACCTTGTAACCTCCCCAGCTCTTAGAACAGTGCTTTGCACATAGTAAGCACTTAATAAATGCCTTAATTCATCTCTAGACTGAACTCCATTCTCCTCCTTGTTAAATATGGCTCTTGTTAAGCACCTTACTATGTGCCAAGCACTGTTCTAAGCACTGGGGTAGATCCAAGTTAATCAGGCTGGACACAGCCCCTGTCCCGCATGGGGCTCACACTCTTAATCTCCATTTTACAGATGAGGTAGCTGAGGCCCAGAGAAGTTAAGTGAGTTGCCCAAGCTCACACTTCAGACATGTGGCGGAGGCAGGATTCGAACCCAGGTCCTTCTGACTGAGGCCCGTGCTGAATCCACTAAGCCATGCTTCTTCTTGTTCCTTTCATCCATTCAATCATATTTATTGAGTGCTTACTGTGTGCAGAGCACTTTTCCCTAGTAAATGAGCAGGAGTTGAAGAGGATGGGAGAGAGGTCCAACTCCCCTTTTAATCTTAATCAGAAATATATAAAGAAAAAAAAAAGACATTTGACCATTTGGGAAATAACAAGAGAATCCACAATGACCACAAATCACATCAATCAATCCAGTGGTACTTACTAAGCACTTTGTGCAACAAGAAAACTCTCATCTAATCGGAACAGATTTGGATCAGGAGGCCTGCACTGGGGAATAAGTTGGAGGAGAGTGTCCTTTAAGAGAAGCTATGGAAAATTGCAGGCCTGCCGGGATCTTGGGGAAAAAGGGAATGGGAAAGAAACAGATTTTCCCAGGCAGACCAGAGCTTTTCTGAACATGGCTCTGTGTGAAAACTGATGTCATTATTTAGCCAGCTAATGAAATAGCTGTTGAGAGTAAATCTGTAACTATCAAGTGGATAATGAAATGTTCAGCAATGGAAAGCTTCAGAGAGGGTGAAATCGGGACTTCTGATGCAATTACAAAATCAGTGGTGAAAGGGGATGAAACAGATGTTACGTATTCTGACTTTTTAACTGAAACATTTGACACAGAGTCTTGGGAAATTTGGCTTGGAGGGTTGTCATGAATCCCCGAGGGACGGAAAACAGCAGTTGGGCCGAAACCAGGAGGCTCATTGCCAAGGAAGCAGCAAGAGTTGGTAGGGGGAGGGAGGAGGTCACAGAGGTTAATACTAAATCCAATCTGATCAAAGATAAAGAAATCTGCATGTGAAGCCCTCTCCCAATGACATTTTTAGTAGTAGTAGTAATAGCAGTAGTGTATTTTTTAAGCACTTACTCCGTGCCAAGTACTATCCTAACCCCTGGCATGGATACTCGTTAATAAGGTTGTCCCACATGGAGCTCACAGTCTAAACAGGAGGGAGAGCAGGTATTTAATCCCCATTTTACAGTTGAGAAACCCGAGGCACAGAGAAGCCAAGTGACTTGCCCAGGATCACACAGCAAGCATTGGCAGAGACGGGATTAGAACTCAGGTCTTCTGACACCCAGGCCCATTCTCCATCCACTAGGCTAGGAATTAGGGCAGAAACTAAGGGTTGAGGAAAGGGTGTGGCTTATATGGAAGCTGTCATAAGCAATCGATACTATTAATTGAGCATCTACTTTGGTTAGAGCACTAATGTCAGTCCATTGCATTTATTAAGTGTTTACTATGTGCAGAACACTGTACTAATATAGCAATAAAACAGAGACGTGCCTGGCTCACAGTGAGCTTACAGTCTAGATGGGGAGAAACATTTGGGAGAATACTTCAGAATTAGTAAAAATGATCCCTGCTCTCCAGGAGCTTACAATCCAGAGTGGGAGACAGAAGGGAAATTTACAAGTAAGAGGAAGTAAGATTGTATAAACAGAACAGTGCTTTGCCCACAATAAGTGCTCAATAAATACGATTGAATGAATGAATATGCACATAAGTGAAAAGTGGTGTAGGGTGAAAATATTCAAGAGCTTAGGTGGTGCCAAAATGCTTAAGGTTTTTTTGTTTGTTTGTTTTTGGTATTTTTTAAGCACTTACCATGCTCCAGTCACTGTACTAAGCATGGGGGTGGATACAAGTTAATTCATTCATTCATTTAATAGTAATAATAATAATAATGATTGCATTTATTAAGCGTTACTCTGTGAAAAGCACTGTTCTAAGCGTTGGAGCACTGTTCTAAGCACTAGTATTTATTGAGTGCTTACTGTGTGCAGAGCACTGTACTAAGCAATATCGTACAATGCAGCAATAAAGGGAGACAATCCCTGCCCACACTGGGCTTACAGTCTAGGAGGGGGGAGACAGACATCAAAACAAGTAAACAGGCATCAATATAAATAAATAGAATAGAGGAAAGGGAGAGAGTTGAGGTGATGCGAAAGGGAGGGGGAGCTGAGGAAAAGGGGGACAGTCTGGGAAGGTCTCTTGGAGGAGGTGAGCCTTCAGTAGGGCTTTGAAGGGTTTCTAGACTGTGAGCCCATTGTTGGGTAGGGACTGTCTCTATATGTTGCCCATTTGTACTTTCCAAGCGCTTAGTACAGTGCTCTGCACACAGTAAGTGCTCAATAAATATGATTGAATGAATAAATGAATGAATGAATGAAAGGGGGGAGGTTGGACCCAGTTGATGTCCCACTTGGGGCTCACAGTCATGATCCCCATTTTACAGATGAGGTAATTGAGGCTCTGAAAAGTCTTCAGGACCTAGCAGGGCAGGGGCACCTTGACACAGGGAGAAGAGAACCCTTGCCCGCCACGGGTGTAACACCCTGGGGATGGGATTGTTTTTCTAAGCCCTGGAGGTGGAAGAGGGCAAGAAATGGTGCTGATCTTAGCCTCCCTCAGCCAGTCAGTCATACTTATTAAGCGCTTACTGTGTGCAGAGCACTGTACTAAGAGCTTGGAGAGTAAAATATAACAATAACACAGACACATTCCCTTCTGCATCACCCTGACTTCCTTCCTTTGCTCATCTCCCCTCCCAGTCCCACAGCACTTATGCACGTATTTGTATTTCAGTCATTCATTCAATCATATTTACTGAGCGCTTACTCTGTGTAGAGCACTGTACTAAGCGCTTGGGAAGTACAGCGTTCATTTATTTCTATTAATGTCTGCCCCCCCCCCCCCCCCAAGACTGTAAGCTTGTTGTGGGCAGGGGATGTGTCTATTGTTGTATTGCACTCTCCCAGGCACTTCGTACAGTGCTCTGCACACAGTAAGTGCTCAATAAATATGACTGACTAAACGAATAATAATTGTGTTTTTTGTTAAGCACCTGCTATGTGGCAGGCACTGTACTAAGTGATGGGGTGGGTACGCAATTCAGGTTAGATACAGTCTCTGTCCCACTTGGGGTTCCCAGTTTCAAACCCCATTTTACGGATGAGGGAACTGAGGCACAAAGAAGTGACTTGCCCAAGGTCACACAGCAGACAAATGACAGAGCCGGGTTGCCCACAACGAGCTTACAGGCTAGAGGTTGCTTTCTCCTTCCCCAGTATTTTGGCTTGGTTTGAGGCCCCCTCACATCCCCAGCCAAACCTGAGGCCTTCATCCTCACTCCCCAGACCTAACCTGGATGATTTAGCTAAAGACTCCTTCATTCATTCATTCAATCGTATTTATCGAGCGCTTACTGTGTGCAGAGCACTGTACTAAGCGCTTGGGAAGTACAAGTTGGCAACGGTCCCTACCCAACAACGGGCTCACAGTCTAGAAGGGGGAGACAGACAACAAAACAAAACGTGGTCAGGTGTCAAGTCATCAGAATAAATAGAGGTAAAGCTGCTATTGCCAACCCATCCTTCCCTTCAGGGCCTTAGATAGGCTGCTTCTCTTTCACTGGTGGTCCAGCTGGGCTTCTAGGCTAAAGCCTGTGGAGTTGCCCACTGGGGGCTTAAAAAAGAGTGGGGGGAACCTAAAGACCTTTTCCAGGTGCAACTTAGGATTCCTACCATTTTATTCACCCCATCCTCAGCCCCACAACACTTATGTCCATAGCTGTAATTTATTTTAATGTCTGTTTCCCCTTCTAGAACTTAAGCTCCTTGTGGGCAGGGAACATATCTGCCAACTCTGTTATATTGTACTTTCCCAAATGTTTAGTATTTTTATTATCATTATGGTATTTGTGAAGCACTTATTACGTGCCAAGCAGTGTTCTAAGCACTGGGGTAGATACAAGGTAATCAGGTTGTCCCACGTGGGGCTCACGGTCTTAATTCTCATTTTCCAGATGAGGTAACTGAGGCACAGAGAAATTAAGTGGTTTGCCCAAGGTCACCCAGCAGACAAGCAGCGGAGCTGGGATTAGAATCCACGTCCTCAGACGCCCAAGTCTGTGCTCTTTCCGCTAAGAAATGCTGTTTCTAGTGCTCAATAAATTCATTTGATTGATAGATTGATTGGAGACAGGGTTCTCTCCAACGTTGGGGGAAGTTTGATAGCATGCTTGTAGTAAAGATGGTGCAATCCTATCCTATTTCTTGAATTTGTGGGTCCCTATCCAATTGCCCTGAATGAAGTGAGTTAAAACTCCCCTAACCGGTGAATACAACCCAGGAGTGCTGTTTTAGCATGACAATGAGTAATTCACCTTAGCTGTGCTCATCAACAACAATTATTTATAGAGGCAACTGGATTAAAGAAGTGACTTCTGGGATCCTGAAATGAGTTATTTCTGAATTTAGGCATAACCTGACCAGGCCCGGGAGACAAAGTCTGAAATCCAAGTTAGAGGTTTGCATGAATCGCGTTTTACTTTGTTCAGTAATGACCATTATTGTTGTCCTGATGATTAGGAGGGAGGCTTCAGGAATGGAGATTGGATTGGACCAATCAAGAGGGAGGGCGAATGGGTATTTTATTTCCATTTTACAGATGTGGGAAATGAGTGAGGTACAGAGAAGTTCAGGGAGTTGCCCAAATCACACAGCAGGCAATGGACAGATCTGGGACTAGAATCAAATCTCCTGGGTCCTAGTCACATGGAAAAAGCACAGAAAATCAAGCTGAATTTGCTGGCTATTCTGTACCTAAAGTATGTTTGATCAACATCATTATCATCATCATCAGTGGGATTCATTGAGCACCAACTGTCTTAAGTGCTTGGGAGAGTACATCTAGTAACATAAGAAAGTAGTCCCTGCCTTCTAGGAACTTACAATTTAATGGGGGAGACAGGCGTCGTTAATTACTTACAAATTACTTACAAAAATCAGATGAAGAACAAGGGTATAGCAGATAGCACAAATATATCAGGAGGAGATAGCCCAAACAATAAATAGAATAGAAAAGCTTTAAAGCACTCAATCAGCTTGCCCCCTCCTATCTTTCCTTGCTGATTTCCAACTACAACCCAGCCCACTCGCTTTACTCTTCTAAAGCTAACCTACTCACTGTACCTCAATTTCATCTATCTCACCCCCTTCCCCTTGCCCATATTTGCCTTCGGACCCTAGAACTCTCTCCCCCTTCATATCTGACGGACCATCACTCTCCCAACCTTCAAAGCCCTATTAAAATGACAACTTCTCCAAGAGGCTTCCCCCAATTAAGTGCTCTTTTTCCCTCCTCCAACTCGTTTCTGCATATGGATCTGTTCCCTTTCAGTACTTTTTTTTATGGCATTTATTAAGCGCTTACTATGTGCAAAGCACTGTTCTAAGCGCTGGGGAGGTTACAAAGTGATCAAGTTGTCCCAAGGGGGGCTCACAGTCTTCATCCTCATTTTACAGATGAGGGAACTGAGGCACGGAGAAGTGAAGTGACTTGCCCAAAGTCACACAGCTGACTAGTGGAGGAGCCAGGATTTGAACCCATGACCTCTGACTCCAAAGCCCAGGTTCTTTCCACTGAGCCACGCTACTTCTCTAAGTACTTGATATTCTCCCAACGCTGTACCCCACAACACTTACGGACATGTCTAATTTATTTTAATTTTAAGCTCCTTCTGGGCAGGGACCATGTCTACCAACTGTATTGTACTGCACTCTCCCAAACACTTAGTACAGTGCTCTGCACGCAATAAGCATTCAGGAAATACCACTGATTGAATAATAGATGTTTGCTAGTGGAAAAACCATGTGACTAGGAACCAGGAGATTTGATTCTAGTCCCAGCTCTGTCCATTGCCTGCTGTGTGATTTGGGCAACTCCCTTAACTTCTCTGTATCTCACTCATTTCCCACATCTGTAAAATGGAAATAAAATACCCATTCACCCTCCCTCTTAGATCATGAATCCCATGTTAGACAGGAACTGGATCCTAACTGATTAACAGAAGGAGAATGGCCTAGTGGATAGAGGACAGGGAGTCGGATAGTGGGAGTCGGCAGGTCCGCCACTTCTCTGTTGTGCGATCTTAATCAATTCACTTCACTTCTCTGTGACTCAGTTACCTCATCTGTAAAATGGAGATTGAGCTAACAATTGGCAGAGCCAGGGTTTGAACCCCTGACCTCTGACTCCAAAGCCCATGCTCTTTCCACTGAGGCACGTTGCTTCTCTGGGCCTTCATTTTACAGACGAGATAACTGAGGCCCAGAGAAGTACCCTGGAATTCCCTCCCCCTCCTCAGACCCCTGCTCTCTCCACCTTTAAAGCACAATTAAGGTCATGTCTTGTCCATGAGGCCTTTCCTGATTAAATCCTCTTTTCTCCAGCTCACTCTCCCTTCTGCATCTCAATACATTTGGATTTGTGACCTTCGGACATTTGATATTCACCCCACCCCGAGGCACTTATGTACGTATCTTTAAATTATTTATCGAAAATAACTTATTTATTCATCGTAATGTCTGTCTCCCCCTCTAGACCATAAGCTCATTATGGGCAGGGAATGTGTCTGCTAATTCTGTTGTGTCATACTCTCCCAGGGGCTTAGGAGAGTGCTCTGCACATAATAAGCGTTCAATAAACACCATTGATTGGTTGATTGACTTCCCTGTCTCCCATCTCACTCCACTCCAGTCCTTACTTCACTATGCTGCCCAGATTATTTTTCCAAAAAAAAAATGTTCACTCCACATTTCCCCACTCCTCAAGTATCTCTAGCGGTTGCCCATCAACCTCTGCATCAAACAGAAACGCCTTACGTTTGGTTTTTAAAGCACTCAATTGGCTCGTCCCCTCCTACCTTATGATGCTGAGTTCCTTCTACAAACCACCCCATACGCTTTGCTCCTCCATTGTCATCCTACTCACTGTACCTCCATTTCTTCAATCTTGCTGCTGACCCCTCTCCCACATCTTCCCTCTGGCCCGTCATTTCAGATACGGCAGATCATCACCTCCAAAGCCTTATTAAAATTACATCTCCTCCAAAAGACCTTTGCCAACTAAACCCTCATTTCCCTACTCCATCTCTTTCCTATGTCACCCTAGGGCTTGGATCTGTCCCCTTTAAGCATTTGATTTTCACCCCACCAGCTCCACAGCACTTATCTACAAATCCATAATTTATTTTCATGTCTGTCTCTCCCTCTAGAATGTAAGCTCTCTGTGAGTCCTGAGCACTTAGTGTATTACTTTGCACATAGTAGGGGCTCAGTAAATACCAATGACTGATTGATTGCACATGGCCACCCTTCTCCTGAGGCACCTTAGGTTGGAGAAGGAGAGAGGCCACAGATCCAGGATGAGATGGGAGCAATAAATAAATAAATATCAATAAATACAATTGAATGAGTGAATGAAAGTACTTAGTACAGCACTCTATTTGTTTCGTTGTCTGTCTCCCCCCTTCTAGACTGTGAGCCCTTAGTCGAGTAGGGATTGTCTCTATTTGTTGCCGAATTGTACTTTCCAAGCGCTTAGTACAGTGCTCTGCACACAGTAAGTGCTCAATAAATACAATTGAATGAATGAATGAGCAGATTGTGGGTAGGGTGAGGCATTTGGGGGGTGAGAAAGCTGTGAAGTTTGGGGAAGTGAAGCTTACTGATGTTCCTAAAATAGACAATGGTGTCATGAGCAGAGAGAAAGAGCCATTGTGCCACTGTGTTTGCTGACATATGTGCACTAAATGGTTTTCCACTGGTTATACGGAGGTTGTTTTTAAAACTTTAATCCACTGCCCCTTTTAAAGACAAAAGTGAGGGAACTGACTCCAGGTGGGACCCATTCAGAAGAGAATGGTATTTAAGTGCTTACTACATGCCACGCATTGTACTAAGCACTGAGGTAGATAAGAGCAGAAGCAGTGTGGCTCAATGGAAGGAGCGTGGGCTTGGGACTCAGAGGTCGTGGGTTCTAATTCCGACTCCGCCACTTGTCAACTGTGTGACTTTGAGCAAGTCACTTGACATCTCTGTGCCTCAGTCACCTCATCTGTAAAATGGGGATTAAGACTGTGAGCCCCACGTGGGACAACCTGACTGTCTTGTATCCCCCCCAGTGCTTGAAACAGTGCTTGGCACAGAGTAAGTGCTTAACAAATGCCACCATTATTACAAGCAAATCGGGTTGGACGTAGTCCTGGTCCCATGTGGAGCTCGCAGTCTCAATCCCCATTTTCCAGATGGGGTAACTGAGGCCCAGAGAAGTGAAGTGACTTGCCTAAGGTCACACAGCAGACAAGTGGCGGAACTGGGATTAGAACCCATGACCTTCTGACTCCCAGGACTGTGCTCTAATAATAATAATAATAATGGCATTTATTAAGTGCTTACTATGTGCAAAGCACTGTTCTAAGCGCTGGGGAGGTTACAATAATAACAATAATAATGATGGCATTTGTTAAGCACTTATTAGGTGCAAAACACTGTTCTAAGCTCTGTGGGGGGGATACAAGGTGATCAGGTTGTCCCACGGGGGACTCACAGTCTTAATCCCCATTTTACAGATGAGGTAACTGAGGCACAGAGAAGTTAGGTGACTTGCCCAAAGTCACACAGCTGACAATTGGTGGAGCTGAGATTTGAACCCATGACTTCTGACTCCAAAACCTGGGCTCTTTCCATTGAGCCATGCTGCTTCTCCACTACTACATTGTGCTGCTTCTTGATGAACAAATGAAAGTAGTTAGCTGAGTATTCATTTATATTAATGCCTGTCTCCTCCCTTAGACTGTAAGCTCTTTGTGGGCAGGGAACATGTCTAGCAACAGTATTGTATTGTTCTCTCTTAAGCACTTAGTATAGTGCTCTCCATACAGTAAGCGCTCAATAAATATGATAGATTGAAGCAAGGTAGGAGCCTGATGAGTTGGAAGACAAATCATTCATTCAGTTGAATTTATTGAGTGCTTACTGTGTGCAGAGCACTGCACTAAGTGCTTGGAAAGTACAATTCAGCAACAAATAGAGACAATCCCTGCCCACAACGGGCTCACAGATCACTCAGTGAATTTGAGCGCTCACTCACAGAGAGTAACAAGAAGAGTTTCCTCTTGATCTACAGTGGCTATGGTTCTTAGGGGAGTCAGTCAGTCAGTAGTATTCAATGAGCACTTACTGTGTGCAAAGCACTGTAGTAAGTGCTTGGGAGAGTACAATAAGACAATAAACAGACACATAAGCCCTCATTGAGCTTTCGGTCTAGAGGGAGAGACAGGCAGTGATATAAATAAATAAATTACAGATATGTACATAAGTGCTGTGGGGCTGGGATGGGGGTTGAATAAAGGGAGCATGTCAGGGAGATGCAGAAGGGAGTGGGAGAAGAGGAAAGGAGGGCTTAGCCAGGGAAGGCCTCTTGGAAGAGATGTGCCTTCAATAGGGCTTTGAAGGGAGGGAGAATCATTGTCTGTCATACTGGAGGGCGTTCCAAGCCAGTGGGCGGCAGCAAATCTCTTTTATGACTCCTGTTTTGGGGTCTGATTTCATTTTTTTCTAATAATCACAAAAACTGTGGTATCTGTAAAGTGCTGACTATGGGCCAAGGACTGAATTAAAAGCTGGGCTAGATAAACAGGATGGACCCAGTCCCTCATTTGTGGCCTAATTTGTTGAAGTCACATGTCAAACTTTCATTCAGGTGACTGTCCTTTTTCTCCACTGAATAGCTTGCTCAGGAGATGTTTACTGTTATGTGTTGAAACTCAACATACGCCTCTTGTAAGAGCAAGGGAACGGGCAGTAATCCATTCATTCATTCATTCAATCGTATTTACTGAGCGCTTAGTGTGTGCAGAGCACTGTACTAAGCGCTTGGGAAGTACAAGTTGGCAACATATAGAGACGGTCCCTACCCAACAGCAGGCTCACAGTCTAGAAGGAGGAGACAGACAACAAAACATATTAAAATAAAACAGAATAGTAAATATGTGTAAATAAAATAAATAGAGTAATAAATATGTACAAACATATATGCAGGTGTTGTGGGTAGGGGAAGGAGGTAAGGCAAGGGGGAGGAGGGGGAGAGGAAGGAGGGGGCTCTGTCTGGGAAGGCCTCCTGGAGGACGTGAGCTCTCAGTAGGGCTTTCAAGGGAGGAAGAGAGCTAGCTTGGCAGATGTGTGGAGGGAGGGTATTCCAGGCCAGGGGGAGGACGTGGGCTGGGGGTCGACAGCGGGACAGGTGAGAATGAGGCACGGTGAGGAGGTGAGGGGCAGAGGAGTGGAGGGTGCAGGCTGGGCTGGAGAAGGAAAGAAGGGAGGTGAGGTAGGATGGGGAGAGGTGATGGAGAGCCTTGAAGCAGAGAGTGAGGAGTTTTTTTCCTGATGCATAGGTAGATTGGTAGCCCCTGGAGATTTTTGAGGAGGGGAGTAACATGCCCAGAGCATTTCTGCACAAAGATGATCTGGGCAGCAGTGTGAAGTATAGCTTGAAATGGGGAGAGACAGGAGGATGGGAGATCAGAGAGGAGGCTGATGCAGTAATCCAGTCGGGATAGGATGAGAGATTGAATCAGCAGGGTAGTGATTTGGATGGAGAGGAAAGGACGGATCTTGGCAATGTTGCGGAGGTGAGACTGGCAGGTTTTGGTGACGGATTGGATGTGAGGGGTGAATGAGAGAGCGGAGTCGAGGATGACACCAAGTTTGCGGGCTTGTGAGGCGTGAAGGATGGTAGCGCCATCAACAGTGATGGGAAAGTCAGGGAGAGGGCAGGGTTTGGGAGGGAAGATAAGGAGTTCAGTCTTGGACATGTTGAGTTTTAGATGGCAGGCAGACATCCAGATGGAGATGTCCTGAAGGCAGGAGGAGACATGAGCCTGAAGGGAGGGAGAGAGAGCTGGGGCAGAGATGTAGATTTGGGTGTCATCAGCGTAGAGATGATAGTTGAAGCCGTGGGAGCGAATGAGTTCATCAAGGGAGTGAGTGTAGAGAGAGAACAGAAGGGGACCAAGAACTGACCCTTGAGGAACCCCTACAGTAAGGGGATGGGAGGGGGAGGAGGAGCCTGCAAAAGAAACTGAGAATGAATTGCCGGAGAGATAAGACGAGAACCAGGAGAGGACAGAGTCTGTGAAGCCAAGGTTGGATAGCGTGTTGAGGAGAAGAGGGTGGTCCACAGTGTCGAAGGCAGCTGAGAGGTCGAGGAGGATTAGGATAGAGTATGAGCCGTTAGATTTGTCAAACAGGAGGTCATTGATGACCTTTGAGAGGGCAGTTTCGGTGGAATGTAGGGGAAGGAAGCCAGATTGGAGGGGGTCGAGGAGAGAGTTGGCGTTGAGGAATTTGAGGCAGTGCGTGTAGATGACTCGTTCAAGGAGTTTGGCAAGGAATGGTAGGAGGCAGATAGGGTGATAACTAGAAGGGGAGGTGGGGTCAAGAGAGTTTTTTTAGGATGGGGGAGACGTGGGCATGTTTGAAGGCAGAGGGGAAGGAACCAGTGGAGAGTGAGCGGTTGAAGCTTTACAACCCCCTTCCAGATCCAGGTTTATTATTCTAGTACTTAATGTTTTCGATGTGTTTTGCAGCTATGATTATGAGTCATTTTTCATCATCTTGCTATGAGGTAGGTCATTATTCTCAGCTTCTAGTAGAGGCAATTGAGCCCCCGAAAGACTGACTTAGGCCCAGAAGCTACTCAGAAGTAGTGTTGGATAGCTTACCCATGAGGGCCTGGGCATACAAGGGTGGAGAAGTTGGGCACAGTTGCCCAGGTTTGGCACAAAGAGCTCTTCTTCTGTCTTCTTTGGTTGTTTGGCTTTTGTTTTTTTTAAATGGCATTTATTATGTGTCAAGCTCCTAGATAATTAGGTTGGACACAGTCCCTCTCCCAGTCTGAATCAGAGAAAGAAGGATGTAATCCACATTTTACAAATGAGGTAACCGAAGCATAGAGAAGTTTTGTGGCTTGCCCAACGTTGCACAGCAGACAAACGGCAGAGCTGGAGTTAGAACCCAGGTCCTCTAACTTCCAGGCCTGTGTTTTTCCCACTAAGCCATGCTGCTTCTCCTTCTCCTCCTCCTCTTCCAGCGGCGTGGCTCAGTGGAAAGAGCCCGGGCTTTGGAGTCAGAGGTCATGGGTTCAAATCCCGGCTCCGCCAATTGTCAGCTGTGTGACTTTGGGTAAGTCACTTAACTTCTCTGGGCCTCAGTGACCTCATCTGTAAAATGGGGATTAAGACTGTGAGCTCCCTGTGGGACACCCGGATCACTTTGTAACCTCCCCAGTGCTTAGAACAGTGCTTTGCACATAGTAAGCGCTTAATAAATGCAATCATTATTATTATTATTCTTTTCTTCAGCTTCTGCTGTTCTTCCATGTGAAAGACATGCAGGACTCTGCTCCGGGTCTCGGATTCTTCTTGCTCTACTACACCCATATTCTTGGGAGGTCATCTACTCAACATGGCTTTAGCTACCACCTCTAGGTAGATGACTTTTTTTCAATGGTATTTTTTAAGTACTTATTATGTGCCGGACAGTATACTAAGCACCGGGGTAGATACAAGTGCTTACTATGTCCCAGGCACTGTACCAAGTGCTGGGGTAGGGGTAAGATACAAGCTAAACAGGTTGGACACAGTTTATATCCCACATAGGGCTCACAGTCTTAAGCCCCGTTTGACCGATGAGGTAACTGAGGCACAGAGAGGTTAAGTCACTCATCCAAGGTCACACAGTGGACAAGCGGCAGACACAGGATTAGAACCCTGGTCCTTCTTACTCCCAGGCCCAAGCTCTATAATAATAATAATAATAATAATAATAATGATGATTTTTGTTAAGTGCTTACTACGCACCAAGTAAGCACTGGGGTAGATACAAGGTCATTAGGCTGTCCCACGTGGGGCTCACAATCTTCATCCTCATTTGACAGATGAGGGAACTGAGGCCCAGAGAAGTGAAGTGACTTTCCCAAAGTCACCCAGCTGACAAGTGGCAGAAGTGGGATTAGAACCCATGACCTCTGTGTCCTAAACCCAGGCTCTTTCCACTAAGCCATGCTGCTTCTTGATAATAACAATAATAGTAATAATAACTGTAGTATTTGTTAAGCACTTACTATATGCCAAGCACCATACTAAGCTCTGAGGTGGATGCAAGCAAATAGGTCTCTGTGCCTCAGTTACCTCATCTGTCAAATGGGGATTAAGACTGTGAGCCCCCCATGGGACAACCTGATCTCCTTGTAACCTCCCCAGTGCTTAGAACAGTGCTTTGTACACAGTAAGCACTTAACAAATGACATTATTATTATTATTATTATTGTTATTATTATTATTATTACAGTCCCTGCTTCCACATGGCCTAGTGGATAGTTAGAAAGACTCCCCAAAACAGACCTCTAACCCTTAATCCTTCAACTCCTCTTGCCTCCTGGACATTTCCACTTGGATGTCCTGCTGGAATCTCAAGAGTAATTTGTCCAAAACCAATCTACTTTTCACTTCTCCCTTGACTGCCCACACGTCGACTCCTTTTCCCAACTTGAAGGAGCTAGAAGAAGCAGTGAATTCAGCGGGAAGGGGTTGTGGCAGCTGAAGAGACAAAACTGGGAATTAGAGGAGCAGTGTGGCTCAGTGGAAAGAGCCCGGGCTTTGGAGTCAGAAGTCATAGGTTCAAATCCCGGCTCCGCCAGTTGTCAGCTGTGTGACTTTGGGCAAGTCATTGAACTTCTCTGTGCCTCAGTTACCTCAGCAGTAAGACTGTGAGTCCCCCCGTGGGACAACCTGATCACCTTGTAACCTCCCCAGTGCTTAGAACAGTGCTTTGCACAAAGTAAGCGCTTAATGAATGTCATAAAAAAAATTGACCAGCAGCCACAGCAACAATTGAGGTTTTTTCAATGTGGAAGTGACATACAGGGCCTGCCTGATCCTGCTTTTCTCTAGGGAAATGAGGGCCCCAGCTAATTGCCAGAGGGTAGAGGGGCAGGAAAGAGGAAAAAGCAGCATGGCGTGGTGGATAGAGCATAATCCTGGGAGTCAGAAGGTCACGGGTTCTCATCCTGACTCTGCCACTTGTCTGTTGTTTGACCTTGGGCAAATCACCTCTCTAAAACTCAACATGTCCAAGACAGAGTTCCTTATCTTCCCTCCCAAACCCCATCCTCTCCTTGACTTTCCCGTCACTGTGGACACGACACTACTATCCTTCCCATCTCACAAGCCCACAAGCTTGGTGTCATCCTTGACTCTGCTCTCTCAGTCACCCCACATATCCAATTGGTTACCAAAGCTGACATTATTTATTTATTATTATTATTATTATTTATTATTTATACTGATGCCTGTTCACTTGTTTTGATGTCTTTCTCCCCCCTTCTAGACTGCAAGCCTGTTGTGGGCAGGGATTGTCTCCCTTTATTGCTGAATTGTACTTTCCAAGCACTTAGTACAGTGCTCTGCATACAG
Organism: Tachyglossus aculeatus; assembly: GCF_015852505.1. Lineage (NCBI taxonomy): Eukaryota > Metazoa > Chordata > Mammalia > Monotremata > Tachyglossidae > Tachyglossus > Tachyglossus aculeatus. The sequence goes on along the minus strand of NC_052101.1, from coordinate 19,393,020 downwards.
TAAGCGCTCAATAAATATGATTGAATGAATGAATGGATTTTCAATGCCTCAGTTACCTCATCTGTAAAATGGGGATTGAGACTCTAAGCTCCATGTAGGACAGGAACTGTGTCAAATTCAATTTGCTTGTATCCACCCTAGTACAGTGTCTGGCACATAGTAAGTGATTAACAAATAATAATAATAATAATAATGATAATAACAATGAGGGCATTTGTTAAGTGCTTACTATGTGCCGAGCACTGTTCTAATCGCTGGGGTAGATACAAGGTGATCAAGTTGTCCCACATGGGGCTCACAATCATCATCATCATTATTATTGTCTGCTGTGCGACCTTGGGCAAGTCATTTCTGTGCCTCAATTACCTCATCTATGGGGTGTAAAACACGGATCTATCTTATCGCCTTATCTGTTCATCCTTTACACTGAATACCTAATGAGAGAAGCCAGATTGGATGAAGATAAATGGGGAGTAAAGATTGGAGGAAGGAATATAAACAACTTTTGTTATGTTGATGATACAAGCCTACTAGTAGAAAGTGAAGAAGACTTCCAAGGAACAGAGCAAAATGATGGGCCTACATTTGAATATCAAGAAAACAAAGATCATCACAACTGGAAGTTTTAACACATTTGTAGTGGAGAGAAGATTGAAATAGCTGACAATTTTCCTCTCCTGGGATCGATAATCAAGATTGCAAGATAATCAAGATTGTCAAAGATTAATGTTAGGAAGACTTGCTTTGAAAAGCTTGGAAAAAGTCATGAAATGTGCTGATGTAACAACTGCCACAAAAATATGAATTGTCAACTCTATGGTGTTTCCAGTGATAATGTATGGCTCCGAAAGCTGGACAGTGAAAAAACATGATGGGAAGAACATCAGTTCTTTTGAAATGTGGTGTTGGAGAAGGCTTTTGCGAATACCGTGGACTGCCCGAAAAACAAATGGATTTTAGAGCAAATTAAACCCACGTCGTCTTTGGAAGGCCAAATAACTCGACTTGGATTAGCATATTTTGAACACATAATGAGGAGGACTAATTCTCTGGAGAAGACATTAGTGCTAGGAAAAGTCCAGGGAAAACGTGGAAGAGGCAGACTAGCAGCTAGATGGATAGAGACCAAAACAATGATAATGGAAGAACCGTTAGAAAGGTTGAGGATTATGGCAGAGGACAGGACGTTCTGGAGAAACTATATCCATGGAGTCGCTATGAATCGGGAACGATTTGACAGAACGTAATAATAATACAATGGGGATTAAGATTGTGAGCCCCATGTGGGACGTGTACTATGTCCAACCTGATTAGCTTGTATCTATCCCAGATTTTAGTACAGAGCCTAGTACATAGTAAGCCGTCAACAAGGTAAGGGTGGAGGAGAACAGAGGGACAAATGGGAAGGAGAGCCGGAGATTGAGAGGCTAGCTCCGTCTCTCTTAGTGAAGTGGAAACAGACAGGAATGGAGGAAGGTGGCAGAATCGGTCTATCAGTCAACTGTATTTATGGAGCGCTTGTTGTGTACTGGGCACTGTACTAAGCACCTGGAAGTGTATAGGATGGCAGAGTTGAGAGACATGCACCCTGCCCACAACAAGCTTACAGTTTAGAGGGGGAGACAGATGTTAATATAAGTAAATTATGGATCTGTACATAAGTGCCGTGGGGCTGAGGGAGAGGTGAATTCAGGGTGCAAATCCATGTGCACTTGGGGCATTGAGTCTGGGGACTTTTTAAGATCTTTATCTGTTTAGCTCTTTAATCAATCAATCGTATTGAGCACTTACTGTGTGCAGAGCACTGTACTAAGTACTTGGGAAGTACAAGTTGGCAGCATATAGAGACGGTCCCTACCCAACAGTGGGCTCACAGTCTAGAAGGGGGAGACAGAGAACAAAACAAAACATATTAACAAGATAAAATAGAATAGATATGTATAAGTAAAATAAATAGAGTAATAAATACGTACAAACACATATACATATGTACAGGTGCTGTGGGGAAGGGAAGGAGGTAAGGCGGGGCGGATGGAGATGGGAAGGAGGGGGAGAGGAAGGAGGGGGCTCAGCCTGGGAAGGCCTCCTTTAAGGGCAGGGATCATGTCTGCTCTATTGTACCTCCCAAGTGCTTAGTACAGTACTCTGCGTTCAATCGTATTTATTGATTCAATGGTATTTATTGAGCACTTACTGTGTGCACACAGTAAACCAGTCAATAAATGCCATTCACTGATTGGCGTGCAGTAAGAAACGCAACAGAGATTAGTTAACCTTGATCATAGTTTCTCTGATTTATCTGCCCTAACACAGATCTGAGCCAGGAACATAAAGGCCCTCTCTGTTCCGGGTCCCTGTTTGTTCAAAACCAGCTTTCCGGACCTGTTCTGTTTTGCTTTGAATCAAACTCCTTTGCCGCCCTCTTGATTCTTCCCCAAAGCGTAAACGTGCTCCGGCAGTAACTGCTTGTCCGGACACGGTCCTTGGCCGTTCGGTGACCAGGGAGCTCGTCTCAGAGGACGTATCGGTCAGGGGCTGGTCTCCTTTCTCCATGGGTTTGCGTCGGGTTTCCCAGAGAACTCGAGTTCATCCTCGTCACAGTGTAATATCTCAAGGGGTCTCAGGCACTGTTCCAAACGCTTTGTAGATTTCTATTTTCTCATTCCTCCTCGCCCTAGACCAGGAAGATGAGGAAGGGAAATGACTTTTTTCAAATGGTATTTGTAAAGTGCTATGTGCCAGGTTGTGTAGACACAAGCTGATCAAGCAGTTCCTGTTCATTCATTCATTCAATCGTATTCATTCATTCAATCGTATTTATTGAGCGCTTACTGTGTGCAGAGCACAGTACTAAGAGCTTGGGAGGGCATATGTTGCCAATTTGTACTTCCCAAGAGCTTAGTACAGTGCTCTGCACACAGTAAGTGCTCAATAAATACGATTGATGATGATGATAATACAACAGGATTAGCATTCATTCATTCAATCGTATTTATTGAGCACTTACTGTGTGTAGAGCACTGTACTAAGCGCTTGGAAAGTACAAGTCTGCAACATATGGAGATGGTCCCTACCCAACAACGGGCTCACAGTCTAGAAGCGGAAGACAGACAACAAAACAGTGGAGCTTACATGGAGCCACATGGAGCTTACAGTCTTCATCCCCATTTTACAAGTTAGGTAACTGAGGCCCAGAGAAGCAAAGTGAGTTGCCCGAAGTCACTCAGCAAACAAATGGCAGAGGAGGGACTAGAATCTAGGTCCTCCTGACTCCCAAGCCTGTGCTTAATCCACTAGGCCAAGCTGCTTCTCCAGTGACTTGTCCAAGGTCACAAGGACAAGTCAGTGGAAGGGGCAGAAATGCAACCTACTCTGAAGTTCTGGATCAGTGGTTTTTTTTCCAGAGTGGATGAATGAATGCCTTCCTATGGATTTCATCTCCATTCCTTTCCAGAGTGTTGATTAGCTAGAGATACAAGGCTTCCCTCCTTGGTAAATCCTTAAAATAGAAATTCAGGAGATCAGCTGGCTTCTAGGAAGACATTATCAGCTTCCCTGATAGCTCACTTTCTTCAGATCTAAATTCTAAGGCTGAGAGGGATGACGTCTCCTTAACTTATTAGCTCTAACCTTTAGGATAAAATGGTAACCCAGGTCTGCACATTAGATTTGTTTTAAACCTCTCATCGTGCAAATCATCACCCTTATGTACTGAACACCGAGCGGGAATGTATACTAGAAGTAGAAGACACAGCTGCAAAGCAGTGCAACCTGATTACCTTGTATCCACCCACTTTTCTAAGTGCTTGACACAGAGTAAGCACTTAAATACTATTATTATTGTAAAGTGGACTACCACTGATACTATCAAAGCAGGTTATTAAATAAAGCAATAAATATGAACGTATTAAGAGTAGCTGAAGGGATGACATCACCCAGGAGGTGGGGAATGCTTCCTGAAGGAGGTTGCTTTGTTTTGGAGGAATTTGTAGGTGAGAAGGAAGATAGTTTGGAGATTTAGAAGCGGGGAAGGACTCCCACAGAAGGGGACAAGAGAGCACATTGGCTCAGGGACAGAGGGAGGATCATTCATTCATTCATGCAACTGTATTTATCAAGTACTTACTGTGTGCAAAACACTGTACTGAGTACTTGGGAAAGTACAGTATAACAATAAAGACACATTCCCTGCTTAAAACAAGCTTACAGTCTAGAGGGCGAGACAGACAGTGATATAAATAAAAAAATAAATTACAGAGTCAGAAACAGAAGTAGGGAGGCCATCAACAAACTAAATTTCTAACCAGAGTCCAAAACTTATATATTTATATTAATGTCTGTCTTTACCATTCTAGACTGTAAGCTCATTGTGAGCAGGGAATGTGCCAGTTTATTGTTGTATTCTCCCAAGTGTTCAGTACAGTGCTCTGAACACAGTAAGGGCTCAATAAATATGATTGAATCAATCAATGGAATGAAGTGGGCTTTGTGGGAAAAATTGGGGATAGTCACAGTGATCCTACAGGGCAACTGGTCAAGGTGGGAATGCCGGGGTCACCTAATTCCCGGAAACAGCCATTCCTGGACTCTTTCTTATTCTGGAGTTGTGTTTTTGTCAGTTCTGATTTCTGGCACGGGACCACACTCAAAAATGTGGGGCAAACTCTCCTTTGCCAATCTTTCTTCCTTTCTCCTAGCGGATTGGAGACGGGCCAGCTGAAAACCGAGATGTCCAGGGTAAAACTGGATAAATTGACCAGTAAGTGCTTAACAAATGCCATTATTATTATTATTATTGACCACCCTGGAGAGGAGGTGAACTTGGGAAGAGCACAGAAAGCCAACTGAGGTGTCAAGAGAAAAAAGAGTGGATGTTTTCAGTCCAACGACCCTTGCTCTGGGCCTTTCCTCTCTTACCAGGGATAGGGTGGATGGCCCGGAGGCTCGGTGAGCTGAGGGGAGCAGGTCATTTCAGTTTCAGCTGACAATCTTACTTGCCTAGAGTCTTTTGTCTTTTTCCCTTGCTGCTCAGAGAAAGGTTTGGGGTTGAAGTCTAAAATGTCCAGATGATTTGCCTAACACATCCGACAAACTTGCTGCCAGCTTCCCGTTGGTTGAATAAAGTTTGCCAGCTTGTACTTCCCAAGCACTTAGTACAGTGCTCTGCACACAGTAAATGCTCAATAAATACGATTGAATGCATAAATGAAGAAATGATATGGAGAGGGAAATGGAAGCCCCAGAAATCAAACGCTAGTTTCCCCTCGGGCTCCTCAGATTGGTACTAGACACCCCCAGTTGGTCCCCAGAAGCAGCATGGCTTAGTGGAAGGAGCACGAGCTTGGGAGTCACAGGTCATGGGTTCTAATCCGGGTTCTGCCACTTGTCAGCTGTGTGACTTTGGGCAAGTCACTTACCTTCTCTGTGCTTCAATTATTCATTCATTCAATCGTATTTATTGAGCGCTTACTGTGTGCAGAGCACTGTACTGAGCGCTTGGGAAGTACAAGTTGGCAACATATAGAGATCAATCAATCAATCATATTTATTGAGCGCTTACTGTGTGCACAGCACTGTACTAAGCGCTTGGGAAGTACAAGTTGGCAACATATAGAGATGGTCCCTATCCAACAGCGGGCTCACAGTTACCTCATCTGTAAAAGGGGGATGAAGACTGTGAGCCCCACGTGGGACAGCCTGATTACCTTGTATCTACCCCAGTGTTTAGAACAGTTCTTGGCACATAGTAAGCGCTTAACAAATACCATTATTATTATTTTTATTATTCTTTTTTTTCCATTGGGAGCTCAAAGTTCTAGACTGTGAGCCCGTTGTTGGGTAGGGACCTTCTCTATATGTTGCCGAGTTGTACTTTCCAAGCGCTTAGTCCAGTGCTCTGCACACAGTAAGCGCTCAATAAATACGATTGAATGACAGTGCTCTGCACACAGTAAGCGCTCAATAAATACGATTGATGATGATTGAATGAATAAATGAAGTGGCCTCCACCCAATAAGCGCCCAATAAATAGGACTGATTGATTGATTCACAGCTGGGTAGATGAGCACTTAGAGCCACCTAGTGGCCAACAGTTGAACATTCGGCCAATAACCACACAAGTGCCCAAGGGTAATAATAATAATAATAAAATAATAATAATAATAATAATAATAATAATAATAATAATGTTTATTAAGCGCTTACTGTGTGCAAAGCACTGTTCTAAGCGCTGGGGAGGTTACAAGGTGATCAGGCTTTCCCACGAAGGGCTCACAGTCTTAACCCCCATTTTACAGATGAGGTAACTGAGGCCCAGAGAAGTTACATGACTTGCCCAAAGTCACACAGCTGACAATTGGCGGAGCCGGGATTTGAACCCATGACCTCTGACTCCAAAACCCGGGCTCTTTCCACTGAGCCACGTTGGGTACTGTACAAACCAGGGGAATTTGGGATAACTGCGACACCAAAAAAGATTGTAGAGATGTCAGTGCCTCTGGCTGAGCCATTGCTTCAGCAGATAACGAGCAGGGGAAAATCCAGAGGGCTTGGTTTGTGTTTTTTATGGTATTTGTTAATAAGAATAATAACAATAATTATGGTATTTGTTAAGTGCTTACTACCTGCCGAGCACTGTTCTAAGTGCTGGTGTAGATACCCAAGCGCTTAGTACAGTGTTCTGCACACAGTAAGCGCTCAATAAATACGATTGAACGAATACAAGATAATCAGGTTGTCCCACGTGGGGCTCACAGTCTTCATCCCATTTTACAGATGAGGTAACTGAGGCACAGAGAAGTTTAGTGGCTTGCCCAAGGTCACACAGCGGACAAGTGGCGGAGCTGGGATTGGAATCCACGTCCTCTGACTCCCAAGCTCGGGCTCTTTCCACTAAGCCACGCTGCTTCTCTAGCTTTAAGCGCCTTACTATATGTCAAGCACAGTTCTAAGCGCTTGGGTAGATACAAGGAAATCAGGTTGGACACAGTCCCTGTCATCATCAATCATCAATCGTATTTATTGAGCACTTACTATGTGCAGAGCACTGTACTAAGCGCTTGGGAAGTACAAATTGGCAACATATAGAGACAGTCCCTACCCAACAGTGGGCTCCCTCATAGGGCTCAAGTCTAAGTCCCAAGGAGAAGGATTTAATCTTCATTTTACAGGTGAGGTAACTGAGGCACAGAGAAGTTAAGTGACTTGCCCGTTGGTCACAGAGCAGACCAGTGGCAGAGGCAGGATTAGAACCCATGTCCTCTGACTTTCAGAGCTGTGCTCTTTCAACTAGGCCATGCTGCTCTCAAAACATCAGAACCTTGGTCTCTAATTCTAATAATAATAATAACAATTGTGGGTTTTAAGTGTTTCTTGTATCCCAAGTACCGTATTAAGCACTGGGGTAGAGACAAGATGATCAGATCAGACACAGCCCCTGCCCCACACGGGGCTCTCAGTCTTAAAACAGTGGTGAATCCCCATTTTGCAGTTGAGGAAACTGAGGCACCAAGAAGTTGAGTAACTTGCCCAAAGTCACACAGCAAGCCAACGGCAGAGGCGGGACTAGAACCCAGATCCTCTGGCTCCTTGGCCCAGTCTCTCTCCACTAGGCCACACTGCTTTCCATGCTGTGTCTGACCCGATATAGTGCTTGGCACACAGTAAGTGCTTAACATGCCACAGTTATTATTTAGAGCAGCAGCACGGTGTAGTGGACAGAGCATGGGAGTTGGAAAGCCATGGGTGCTAATCCCGGCCAAATCACTTATCTGCTGTGTGACTTTGGGCAAGTCACTTGACTTCTCTGAGTCTCGGGTACTTCATCTGTAAAATAAGGATTAATAATTCATTCATTCAATCATATTTATTGAGCGCTTCCTGTGTGCAGAGCACTGTACTAAGCGCTTGGGAAGTCCAAGTTGGCAACATGTAGAGACGGTCCCTACCCAACAGTGGGCTCACAGTCTAGTAATAATAATGGCATTTGTTAAGCACTTATTATGTACAAAGCAATCAGTCAATCAATCGCATTTACTGAGTGCTTACTGTGTGCAGAGCACTGTACTAAGCGCTTGGGAAGTACAAGTTAGCAACATATAGAGACAGTCCCTACCCAACAGTGGGCTCGTAGTCTAAAGGACTGCTCTAGGTACTGGGGAGGATACAAGGTGATCAGGTTGTCCCATATGGGACTCATAGTTTTAATCCCCATTTTACAGATGAGGTAACTGAGGCCCAGAGAAGTCAAGTGACTTGCTCAAAGTCACACAGCTGACAATTAGCAGAGCCGGGATTTGAACCCATGACCTCTGACTCCAAAGCGCGTGCTCTTTCCACTGAGCCACGCTGCTTCTCCAAGTCTGGGAACCCCACAGGGGACAGGGAATGTGTCCAACCCAATTTGCTTGTATCTACCTCAGCGCTTAGTATAGTGCCTGACACATAGTAAGTGCTTCACAAACACCATTATTATTGTTATTATTATTAAAAATGGGAAACCCTGGGATTCAGAGCAAGTCTAATTCCCAGGCCCACCAGTCTCTCCATGGAACTTCACCTGCTGCCAATTTGCCAGAAGGCAGGAACCTGCCCTTTACACTAACACTGACAGCACTGACATCATCATTATTATTATGATTATCAATTAATCACATTTATTGAGCTCTTACTGTGTGCAGAGCACTGTACTAAGCGCTTGGGAGAGTACAATATAACAGAGTTGGTAGATAGATTCCTTGCCCATAATGAGAATACAGTCCAGAGGGGTGAATAATAATAATGATGGCATTTATTAAGCGCTTACTATGTGCAAAGCACCGTACTAAGCACTGGGGAGGTTACAAGGTAATCAGGTTGTCCCACAGGGGACTCACAGTCTTAATCTCCATTTTACAGATGAGGGAACTGAGGTACAGAGAAGTGAAGTGACTTGCCCAAAGTCACATGGCTGACAAGTGGCAGAGTTGGGATTTGAACCCATGACCTCTGACTCCAAAGCCCGGGCTCTTTCCACTGAGCCACGCTGCTTCTCGCTACAATACCGATATAAGTGCTGCGGAGAGGAGAGGGGGGATGAATAAAGGGAGCAAATCAGGGCAACGCAGAAGGGAGTGGGAGCAGAGAAAACGAGGGCTTAGTCAGAGAAAGCTCAGATTAGCATCCTTATGATGTACCGGCATATTTTAAGTACTTGCTTGGAATAAATTATACGTAAATAGTTCTTAACTGAGAATCCTATCATCTAAGCATCTCAGGATCTCAGTGGCTACTAATCCCGCTTGTGGCTAACGATGATGATGATGGCATTTGTTCAGCTCTTACTATGTGCCAAGCACTGTTCTAAGCATGGAGGTAGATACGAGGTAATCAGGTCATCCCACATGAGTCTTCATCCCCATTTTACAGACGGACGCACAGAGAAGTTAAGTGACTTGCCCAAAGTCACACAACCGATAAGTGGCGGAGCCGGGATTAGAATCCACGTCCTTCGACTCCGGCGCTTTCCACTAAGCCACACTATTTTTCAACGAGAGAGGTGTCCATGTGTCCAGTTTACAGATGGTACAGAATGATCATTTGACGGGTCAGTGGCAGAATTAGCTAAAAGAGCCAGTCAACAGCTCTTCAGCGACATCCACTCTACGCTTTATTGAAAAAATTAGTAAAGCTCAAGCCAACTTGTACTTCCCAAGTGCTTAGTACAGTGCTCTGCACACAGTAAGCGCTCAATAAATATAATTGAATGAATTAATTTTTGCAGATCTTTGGATTGGATTGCAGAACTCCACTGGTTATATCTGCCATCGGTCAGTCAATTAATAGTATACTGAGTGCCTAAATCGTCATCATCATCGTCATCATCAATCGTATTTATTGAGCGCTTACTGTGTGCAGAGCACTGTACTAAGCGCTTGGGAAGTACAAGGTGGCAACACATAGAGACAGTTCAGAGCACAGAACTAAGTATTTAGGAGGGTGACTGCTACCCTCAAGGAGCTTGCAATCTAGAGGAGAAGCACACACCAAATAAATGACAGCTTGGAGGACCAAAGGGATGGAAAGATGCCTATGAGGATGAGAAAATGCATTAGTAGGACAGATGAATTGTTATGGACAGAAGTGTTATGGGTATGTTCCCTCTAGGCTGTAATCTCACTGCAGGCAGGGAACGTATCTACCAATTGTATTGTACTCTCCCAAGTGCTTAATACAGTGCTCTGCACACCGTAAGTGCTCAATAAATGCCACTGATGATGATGACGGTTGATTGTGAGGGCTTAAGTGAGGAAATGTCACCAAATTCCTGAGGAGGTCATGAGGAGGAGCATTAGTACAGTGCTCTGCACACAGTAAGTGCTCAATAAATATGATTGATTGATAGGAGGATATGACCTAAGGAGAGAAAGATTAATCAGAGAAGGCCTCCTGAAGGAGATGGGATTTCAGAAGGAATTTGAAGATGATCTTCACTTAGTACTTTGTCCAATGCTTTGAACACAGTAGGCACTCAATAAATATTCCAGGCTGATTGATTGACGATAAAGTTTTTCTCCTCTAAAGTCTCTTTAAGTCAACAGCAGGCTACCCTATGCGGTTTTTCTTTTCCTCATGGTATTTGTTAAGCGCTTACTGTGTTCCAGACACCATTCTATGAGGTGGGATAGATACAAGCTAATCAAGTTGGACACAGCCTTTGTGCCACTTGGAGCTCACAGTCTTAATCCCCATTTTACAGATGAGGTAACTGAGGCCCAGAGAAGTGACGTGATTTCCCCAGGGTCACACAGCTGGCAAGTGGCAGAACCAGGGTTAGAACCCAGGTCTTCTAACTCCCAGGCTCATACTCTTCCCAATCCTTACCCTCCTGAAGGGGAATTTGAAGTGTTGGGTGTAAAGGGCTGTAAAACAATAAAATAAGTAAAAAAGAACAAGAATTCCCAGGGCAACTTCTAGGTAATATTACACCAGAGATAACACAAATGGGATTGATTTAAGTCAAGATTCACTTCAGCTCCTCAGGTCAAATGAACAGATGGACATTGCTGTAGCAAGTACGTAAAAATGTAAACATTAACATAAACGAGGACTGAACTCTGTTCTTTAGGCACGTTAGAGAGGGAACTAATTAAGCGTAAAATAAAACATCTGAAATGGAAAACAAAATGTATAGAAGGGCACGTTATTACGAGTGATAAAAGACGCTTCTTTTCTCTGGGCAGCCGGTTGGAATGTAAACCAAGATTGCTGAGAAGGAAGATTTCCATCAGCATTCACCGTAGCCTCTCTGTAACTCAACTGGAATCTGAAGCCGATCTCAGAATTTTTAACAGTGATGCATCCTCAAAACTTCACTCTACAAACATGGATATTTCCACTCGTGCAAAACTGTACTGTCAAAATGGTTTGCTGGCCATCCTGGTCTGAGTTGGGAGAAGGGCATGGTGTGGGGAGGATTGGGAATGGGGTGGGGAGATAGAGAGTTGTGGGGAGTGGTTTGCAGGGGGCCGGGAGACTGTAGTAGCATACTTTTACGAACTTTAGAATCGATCAATCCTATGTTTGGAGCTCTTATTTTGTGCAGAGCACCGTGGTCAGCATTTGAGAAAGAAGACTAGAATTATTAATAATAATTACGGTAATTAACTGCTTATTAATGTGTCAGGCACTGTACTAAAGCGCTGGGGTAGATAAAAGAAAATAGGGTTAGACACGGTCCCTGTCCCACATGGGGCTCATAGTCTTAATCCCCCAATCCTTAATCTCTGAGGCACAGAGAAGTGAAGGGATTTACCCAAGGTCACACAGCAGACATGTGGCAGAGCCAAAATTAGAACCCAGGTCCTTCTCCCAAACCAGTGCTGTATCCACTAGGCCTTGCTGCCTAGACACGATCTCTACCCTCAAGGAGCCTACAGTCCAGACGAGGAGGAGAAACTTAAATAAATTATAGGTAGGCGGAAGCCAAAGAGTTTTAACAATATGATCATAGGGACTAAGAGGCGGGAGGGTGGCTTAAGGACTCAAGTGCTTTGGCAGTGCGGAAGTGTCAAAGTTGAAATAGCAAGGGAAATAAAACTTGGAAAAGCTTGTGGTGACTGCTAGGCTCTGGACAGCCCCACCTGGGTGATAAACGAGTTTGAAAAATAGCCCTTTTTAACCACAATATTCTTGTGCCCTGACAACATTCATTCTTCATTCATTCTAAGACATTTTGTTGTCTTAGCTTTATTTATTCCATCTTTCATAATAATAATAATAATCATAGCAACAGTAGGCGCTCAATAAGTTCAATTGAATGAAAGAATGTGTTAAGTGCTTACTATGTGCGAGGCACTGTTCTAAGCACTGGGGTGATATAAGGTGATCAGGTTGTCCCACGTGGGGCTCACAGTCTTAATCCCCATTTTCCAGTTGAGGTAACTGAGGCTCAGAGAAGTTAAGTGACTTGCCCAAGGTCACACAGCAGACATGTGGCGGAGCTGGGATTAGAACCCATGACCTCTGACTCCCAAGCCCAGGCTCTTTCCAGTGAGCCACGCTGTAGTAGTACCAGTATCAGTCTAGACTGTGAGCCCATTGTTGGGTAGGGACCGTCTCTATATGTTGCCAACTTGTACTTCCCAAGTGCTTAGTCCAGTACTCTGCACACAGTAAGCGCCCAATAAATACAATTGAATGAATGAATCAATCAATCTAGACTGTGAGCCTGTTGTTGGGTAGGGACCGCCTCTATATGTTGCTAACTTGTACTTCCCAAGCGCTTAGTACAGTGCTCTGCACACAGTAAGCGCTCAATAAATACGATTGAATGAATGAATCAATCAATCAGTCTAGACTGTGAGCCTGCTGTTGGGTAGGGACTGTCTCTATATGTTGCCAACTTGTACTTCCCAAGCACTTAGTACAGTGCTCTGCACATAGTAAGCGCTCAATAAATATGATTGAATGAATGAATGAATCAATCAGCAGCATTTATTGAGCACTTACTGTGTGCAGAGTACAGTACTAAGCACTTGGGAGGGTACAATGCAATAGAGTGGGTAGATACATTCCCTGCCCACAGTGAGCTCCCAATCCTCAAATCCATCTGGGCAGTCACAGGCTATAAAGTTGGGAAATTCTACTGGCCACAGTCTAATAGGCCGGAAATTATAATAGCCAGAGAGGGTCCCGAGAGTAAAGGAAACTTCCTCTGCCTTATTTCTCCAGATCAGATCTCTCTCTCTCTCCCCAAAGTGGATTTTGTTCCTCTCAATCCCAGCCTCAGACCTTCGTCTTTGCCTCTTCTGTGCCAAAACATGTAATGTTCAGCGGAGTAATAGGTGATCAGTCGTATTTATTGAGAGCTTACTGTGCTAAGTGCTTGGGAGAGTATAATATAGCAGAGTTGGTACACCTGTTCCCTTCCCACCAGGACCTTACAGTCTAGAGCAGCATGGCTCAGTGGAAAGAGCCCAGGCTTTGGAGTCAGAGGTCATGGGTTCAAATCCCCGCTCCACCAATTGTCAGCTGTGTGACTTTGGGCAAGTCACTTCACTTCTCTGTGCCTCAGTTACCTCATCTGTAAAATAGGGATTAAGATTGTGAGCCCCATGTGGGACAACCTGATCGCCTTGTATCCGAACAGGGCTTTGCACATAGTAAGTGCTTAACAAATACCATCATTATTATTATTATTAGAGGGGAAGGCAGACATTAAAATAAATTATGAATATGTACCTAGGTGCTGTGGGGCTGAGGGTGGGTAAATAAAGGATACTTTAGCAGCATGGCTCAGTGGAAAGAGCCCGGGCTTTGGAATCAGAGGTTATGGGTTCAAATCCCAGCTCCGCCAATTGTCAGCTGTGTGACTTTGGGCAAGTCACTTAACTTCTCTGGGCCTCAGTTACCTCATCTGTAAAATGGGGATTAAGACTGTGAGCCCCCCGTGGGACAACCTGATCCCCTTGTAACCTCCCCAGTGCTTAGAACAGTGCTTTCCACATAGTAAGCGCTTAATAAATGCCATCATTATTATTATTTTTATATACAGATCCAAGTGCAAGGTTGATGAAGAAGGGAGAGGGAGTAGGGAAAATGAGGATTTAGCTGGGGGGGTGGCCTCTTGGAGAAGATGTGATTTTAATAAGGCTTTGAATGTGAGGAGGGGGGTGGTCTTTTGTATCTGGTGGTGAGAGGGTTCCAGGACAGAGGCTGAAGATGGGCAAGATGTGAGTGGTGAGATAGCCAAGATCAAAGTACAGTGAACAGGTTGGCATCATAGGAGCAGAGCAAGTATGCTGAGTTGTAGTAATAATAATAATAATAACGGCATTTATTAAGCGCTTACTATGTGCAAAGCACTGTTCTAAGCACTGGGGATGTTCCAAGGTGATCAGGTTGTCCCACGGGGGGCTCACAGTCTTCATCCCCATTTTCCAGATGAGGGAACTGAGCCCCAGAGAAGTGAAGTGACTTACCCAAAGTCACACAGCTGACAAGTGGCGGAGTCAGGATTTGAACCCATGACCTCTGACTCCAAAGCCTGGGCTCTTTCCACTGAGCCACGCTGCTTCTCTAGCCACGCTGCAGAAAATGAGTAAGGTAAGGTAGGAGGGGGCAAGGTGATTGAATGTTTTAAAGCCAATGGTTAAGAGTTTCTGTTTGATGCAAAGGTGGATGGGCAACCACTGGAGGTTCTGGAGAATAATAATAATAATAATGATGGCATTTGTTAAGCACTTACTATGTGCAAAGCACTGTTTTTTTATAATAGCATTTATTAAGCGCTTACTATGTGCAAAGCACTGTTCTAAGCGCTGGGGGGATACAAGGTAATCAGGTTGTCCCACGTGGGGCTCACAGTCTTCATTCCCGTTTTACAGATGAGGGAACTGAGGCACAGAGAAGTTAAGTGACTTGCCCAAAGTCACACAGCTGACAACTGGCAGAGCCAGGATTTGAACCTATGACCTCTGACTCCAAAGCCCGGGCTCTTTCCACTGAGCCTCGCTGCAAACGTGGATTGAATGACCACATTTTAACACCAGGGTACTGCCACTGCCAGAGCAAACTCACTGAGAATATTTTTCTTCAGTGCATCAAGTCTTTATTACAAGAAGTTTTCAATATCAGTTATTAATCTCAGGATATCTTTCCAGATATCTTTCCACGAACTAACATGTATCATTCCTCATTTAGAAAGGGAAACTGAGGCTCAGGGAGGTTCAGCTCCCCTCCCCTCTACCCCCGCCGCACACACACCCCAAGTTCCTGCCACACGTCAACGGCAGAATCGGAACCAGAACTTTTGATTTCCAAACCTGGGGTTCCTCCCTTATGCGCCCCACTTGGGAAACCACATAAGATCAGATAAATGATTAAATAATTTAATAATTATAAACTCACTGATAAACAGCAACAACAAAAATCTATAGAGCCACAGTCCTGGCATCTCTATAAAGGCACATTGTTCGGAATTCACTGTGGACAACTGGTCCCATCTGTCACCCTGGCTCTGCCAGGCAACCAGACATTTTGGAAAATAACTTTCCTCATTATCCAGATGTTCTTAACTCTTAACCGTGTCGTTTCTGAGGACTAACACTCATCCGCTCTGTGTCCTAAGAAACTTAAAGGATTCCCCTTCTGGAATATGGTTTCAATAATCAACATTTGGTTAGGCCTCTTGTTGCATTAAGTGTACATTATTCTGCAGGGAATGGGTCTACCAATTCTGTAATATTATACTCTCCCAAGCGCTTAGTACAGTGCTCTGCACACAGTAAGTGCTCAATAAATACCATTGATTGACTGATTGCTATACAAACTATATTGCAGAGAGTGTGTCCTATTTGAAAGGGTTTTCAGCTTAAAGGGGAACGCTTACCAACCAGCTTGCTCCCTCTCAATCCAGCTATAGTCTTCAAGGATTTGTGGCCATGAATCATTCTTTACTTCTGGGATCACTGGTAATTTTTGTTTTATGGTATTTGTTAAGCGGTTAACTATGTGTCAAACACGGTTCCAAGCACTGGGTAGGTACAAGTTAATTAGGTAAGACACTATCCTTGTCCCTCATTTGGTTCAGAGTCTAAGTAGGGGGGAGAACATGTTATTTAATCCCCATTTTACAGTTGAGGAAACTGAGGCACAGAGAAGTTCAGTGACTTGCCCAAGGTCACACAGCAAGAAATTGGCAGACCCAGGATTAGAGCCTAGGTCCTCCAACTTCTGGGCCTGTGCTCTTTCTGCTAGGCCACCCTAAAGTCAAGCAAGGCTGGTCCCACCCCTGGAGTTGGAGAGACGAGCCCAGAGGTTTCTCAGATGGGTGACAACTTTTTTCTATAGCATTTGTTAAGGGCTTATTATGTGCCAGGCATTGTACTAAGCGCCGGGGTTGATAGAAGCAAATCAAGTTGGACTGTGTTGCTGCCTCACATAGGACTCACAGTCTTCATCCCCATTTTACAGATGAGGTAACTGAGGCACAGACCAATGAAGTAATTCGCCCAAGGCCACACAGAAGATAAGCGGCAGAGCTGGAAAGAGAACCCAGGCTCTTCTGACTCTCAGGTATGTGCTCTAACCACTGGGCCTTGCTGCTACTCCCTCACTCCTAAGTAACCCCTCCCAAAGGGAAAGGTCATCTATGTTGAGCACCATTCAAATGACTGGCACACTATTAACCTGTTAAAATCAGATGGAACCCAGCCAAACACAAGAGAGGATTAGGGAGAAGGAGCTAGCGATTTGTGGGGGGAAAAAAAATCCCTGTCCATTTTAAACTTAATTGGAACCAGGTGAGCATGAGGATGGGAAACCAAACTCAGCTGATACCGGGGAATCCTGGAGGAAGAGCCGACGAGTGAGTATAGAAGCTGTAGGTCTTCTGGAAGGGCTGTGTTCAGCCAGGTGGAGAACCAGGATTCCTGGAGGTAGGAAAGACAGCCCTGGCCCATTTGCAGGGAAGGGTAAGGCCACTGGGGAGGGGGAGATGGGGAGAGGAGGCTAACCCTTTCAGGAATGATTTAGCTTCTGGGGTGGGTGTTTCAATTCTGGATTTGATTTAAGGTCAAGTGCATAACTAAATAGAAAAGATGCCGGTTAATCCTTCATTAAAAGCTGGTTATAACACACAATCCCCAGTGTATGTGCGAGTCACATATTTCAGACAAGGAGTTTCGGCAGTGGCAGCGTGGAGAGAGAGACTGTGCATTCTCCAAGCCTAAATGAATAGCCCTCTAGAAGCTGGACTAGTTAACTGACACCCAGATGCTTGTCAGCCCACCTGGAAGTACAATTCCGAAAAGCAGGGGGTGATAGCATAACCTCAAGGGGTCCGCTACCACGAACTCCTGAAGTCACTCCTACTTCAGCAGCACGAAAGTCCAGGGTGCTTTTCTGCGCAGTTTAGCAGTGGCTCCGGGAATCATTTCAGCTGAGGAAAAGGCTTCACAAACCACCACAATCCTACTCCTGTTGTCCTGTTTACCACATCTCTAAGCCAGAAAGAGGCAAGAGGCTAGAGTGGCCCAAACGGGGAATGAATGTCGATGGAAGTAATTCAAGCACTCTCTTGTGGAGGCTGGGGTCCTGGAACATTCCCCACCAAAAGTACCCTGCTCATATCACTGCTCCATTGTTCCCTACCCATCTCTGGCAGCAGGGCGTGACTAAGTAAATTCATTCAGTCATTAGCTTCTCCATTCATTCATTCAATCGTATTTATTGAACGCTTACTGTGTGCAGAGTACTGTACTAAGCGCTTGGGAAGTACAAGTTGGCAACATATAGAGACGGTCCCTACCCAACAGTGGGCTCACAGTCTAGAAGGTGGGCTCACACTAGAGGTGTTGATGACTGATGCAGATTAGAAGCAATAGGTAGCTACTGAGAGCCCCAAAGAGATTTCTGTCCCTTCCCAAAGCTCCCAACATCACCCTCTTGTGTTTATATGTTCCTCTAGGCCAAGGCTGGTGGTTATTTATAATAATAATTGTGATACTAATCTCTACTATGTGCCAGGCACTGTACTAAACGCTGGGGTGGATAAAAGCAAATCGGGTTGGACACATTCCCTGTCCCACATAGGGCTCTCAGTCCCAATCCCCATTTTCCAGATGAGGTAACTGAGGCACAAAGAAGTAAAATGACTTGCCCAGGGCCACACAGCAGACAAGAGGAAGAGCTGGGATTAGAACGTATGACCTTCTGACTCCCAGCCTTATGCTCTACTACACCATGCTGCTTATTAGGTGGTCAATTCCAAGATTCGGTTGGCTTCTGCCAACTTCCCGATATAACTTCTTCAAATTCTATCGATGAGTCTCAGCCCACCCATCACCCCCTGATTCTTACCCAAGGGTCGACATTGGGCTTTCATCCCTGACAAACCCACACACACACAAAACCACACACCCATCTTGTCTGGCCCCTTTGTATCACTCACAGTGTCAACCACATCTCTCCTCCTGATTCCACGCCACCCCCAAGCCTGACAATTAGCTCTCCTATAATCCTCGAGGACCACCAAGGCCTGGGGGCGGGGTAGAGACTGCAGTTGAGAGGCTTCCTCCCCTCTCTGCCCCATCTCCTCTTCACCCACCCTGGGTTTCCTCTTCTTCCTCCACCAAGAGTCCAGTCAACCTCAGGTTCTGACTTCGAACTCCATCGCCGACTCCTCTGCCTGCTACGGACCCTCCATGGTACTTGCCCCTTGGGTGTCTCCCGTCGTTACTGAGCAGGTCCCCCCAAAGCAGCTGAGCACCAGCCCCAGGGCTTGGGGACGGGCACTGTGACCAGAAAGGAGGAGGGCACGTAGCCCCGCTGCCCGCTAACTTCCACCAGGCTCCATTCGGGGCTGCCCTTCTTGTCGTGGGGCTCCAGGACGGTCACCAGCTGACCAGCCTGCAGGCTGACTTCATGCTCGCTCCGGGCAGCAAACGGGTAAGCTGCCACCACCTGAAAGTGCACAGGAAAAGTCTTTGGAGCAAGCACGATCGGGCCTGGAAACTAAACCACGGCTAGCCTAGTTTCATATCGGCTGGGGTGGGCTTTCAGGGGGGCTTTGCTCTGCAGGGTGCCAGTCCTGATAACACCTCTCCGGGGACGTTGCAATTTGTTTTATGCTTCCTGTGCTGTTCGTTAAACACTCACTATGTGCCAGGCACTTAGAACATAGTAAGAGCTTAACAAATGCCATCATTATTAAGAGAAGCAGTGTGGCTCAGTGGAACAAGCCCAGGCTTGTGAGTCGGAGGTCATGGGTTCTAATCCCGGCTCTGCCACTTGTCAGCTGGGTGACTTTGGGCAAGTCACTTCACTTCTCTGGGCCTCAGTTCCCTCATCTGTAAAATGGGGATGAAGACTGTGAGCCCCATGTGGGACAACCTGATTACCTTGTATTCGCCCCAGTGCTTAGAACAGTGCTTGGCACATAGTAAGCACTTAACAAATGCCATTATTATTATTAAGCACTGGGGTAAATGCAAGCTAATCAGGTTGGACATTATCTTGACCCACATTTTCATCCTCATTTTAATCCTGCATCATTTCTCGGCTCTGCGTTGCCAGGCTTGGCGCTGAGTAAAGGGGAGAGGAAGAGGCAGGCTGATGATGGTCTAAATAGGCAAATAAATCTAGTCCTGCTTTCTTGTGCTGGTACCTCCCCATTTTTTCTGCCTCTCCCTCTCTCTGTCTCTCCTCTCCCCAACTTCTTTGAGCTTTGGGCAGAAGAGTATGATAAATATTAGGTGCTCATGCCTAGATCTACGGAAAGAACAGAAATCCCTGCACTTTCTATCAAACCTTCGTACTTGGAAAATAGGTTCAACAAAGTGGACTGGGGCTTTGGGATTCTCCAGGGGCGTATAAGAATGTCTTCTCTTTTCTCCCGCCTCATCCGGGGCCAACGTCTGGGTCTTGGGGGTCTGAGTTTGGGCCAGGTGGTAGGGCTGCAGCTTTCCAGCTGGCACATACCCTCGGTGACCTGCAAAGACATGTGGCACATGGGTTACTGTGAGTCTGATCCGCCCTTCTTTCTACCGAGGAGAGACTCCCTGCAATTGACACTGCTGTGGAGTCTTCTCCGATTCCTTTTCTTGCTGGACGAAACTGGTCTCCCCGAAACCAGTGGTTCAGGAACCCCAGCAGGGTGAAGGAATCTTGTGCCCCAGTGCTTAGGGCAGTGCTTGGCACATAGCCCTTAAAATATTATTATTATTCAAGAAATTTTCACTTATTCTTGCATTGCAGCTCTACCGGTATTACTGCAGAGCTGGGATTAGAAGCTATGACCCTCTGATTCCCAGTCCCATGTTCTATCCACTATGTCATGTTGCTTGCTAGTGGTCAATTCCAGAATTTGGCTGACTTCTGCCAGCTCCCCAATATAAACTACTTCAAACTCTATCAGTGAGATACAGCCCACCCCTCGCCCCCTTTCTCCAGCCCTTCTCCAACTTGATCCCCTCCTCATCTGGCCATCTTTTAGGAGTTAGGGTGAGAGAGCGCAGCAGGGAGGGAATGTGACTATTTATTGCTGTATCATATTCTCCCAAGTGCTCAGTACAGTGCTCTGCACACAGTAAGCGCTCAATAAATGTGAATGAGTGAATGAAAGATACTGAGACGATGGGAGTGGGGGAAAGACAGTCGGCTGCGACATCCATCATCCTTGAAACGTTCCCCAAAATGAGGGACCTGACAGACTCCATCCAGGAGAGGGTTCCTTCCCTCACTCAGAGCAAAGACCTGAGCAGAAAGACAGGAGAGCACTTTAAGATGGGTTACTTAAGGATTTAGCCAGTGATCCAGTTCCCACAGCCAAATCCCTGACATGCTTCTCTGCCTTGGACATTTCAATGCTTCTCCGAAAGCTTGGCCTCAGGGGAAGCAGGATGGCCTAGTGAATAGAGCACGGGCCTGGAAATAGAGAAGGACCTGAGTTCTAATTCCAGCTCTGCCAACTTGTCTGCTGTGTGACCTTGGGCAAGTCACTTTCACTTCTCTGAGCCTCGGTTACCTCATCTGTAAAAATGGGGATGAAGACGGTGAGCCCCCTGTGGGACAACCTGATTACCTTGTATCTACCCCAACGCTTAGAACAGTGCTTGGCACATAGTAAGCGCTTAACAAATACCATAGTCATTATTATTCTCTGAGCCTCGGTTACCTCATCTGTAAAAATGGGGATTAAGACTGTGAGCCCCATGTGGGACAGGGACTGTGTCTAACTTGATAAGCCTGAAGCTTCCCCAGCGCTTAGCACATAGTAAGCATTTAACAAAAACCATTTTTAAAAAAGTGACGTGACTACGATCTCTGTTGTATTGTACTCAGGTGCCCAACCCAGTGTTCCGCACACAGTGAGCACTCAACAAATACCATTGAGGGACTGATGGATGGTTTCGATTGGCTCAGGGTGGCAGCAGCATCCCAGGGCCTCGGTTTACCTCCAGAATCCACTAGCCACCGATCCCTGTGGCCTTTGGTGTCCCGGTCTTGCAAGAGAGCCACGATCTGCCCCCTCTGAAGGACAAGGTCCAGCTCTCGGCTCCCGCTGACGTTGCTGGTCACCTGGTACAGCTTGTCGGGGCCATGTTTGCTCACCAGCGCCTGGACCTGTCTCTCGGTTCTAGGGCTGAGAGGCTGGGAGAGGAGGGAAGACGTGGAAAATGCTGGGAACACCACCTCGTGAAACCGTGTAAAATCCCCCAGAAATCCTTCTTGAGTAGGTCTATCGTCCCCAGGGTTCTGCTCTTAGTATAGTGCTCTGCACACGTTAAGTGCTCAATTAGTAAGTGCTAGACTGTGAGCCCCTTGTTGGGTAGGGATTGTCTCTATTCGTTGCTGAATTCATCATCATCATCATCATCATCATCAATCGTATTTATTGAGCGCTTATTGTGTGCAGAGCACGGTACTAAGCACTTGGGAAGTACAAGTTGGCAACACATAGAGACAGTCCCTACCCAATAGTGGGCTAACAGTCTAAAAGGGGGAGATGTTCTGCACACAGAAAGCGCTCAATAAATACGATTGAATGAAATTAATATGATCGCCTGATTGGCTTCTCTGGTGTAGCAACCCCCCACCCTCCACCCGACACGAACTTTGGTGTGTGGTAATTATAATTATAATAATTATTATGGTACTTGCTAAGCATTTACTATGTGCCAAGCACTGTTTTAAACGCTGGGGTAGATATAAATTAATCCGGTTGGACACAGTCCCTGTCCCCCATAGGGCTGACACTCTTAATCCCCATTTTACCGATGAGGTAACTGAGGCCCACAGAAGTGAAGTGACTTGCCTAAGGTCACACAGCAGACATATGGCAGAGCCAGGATTAGGACCCATGACCTTCTAACTTCCACTACGCCATGCTCCTTCTCTACTAACACCTTGAATTAATGCATTCTTCAGAGAAAACTGGGGCTCCATGGATCGTACAGAATCGCAATTTGTCCTCCCAATACACATCCCTGGGAAACAAGGAGTGGGTAAATATAATGGTCAGAGTTCCCTATTTTGAAGGGTTTGAGCCCGTTGTTGGGTAGGGATTGTCTCTATTGGTGGTTAAATTATACTTTCCAAGCGCTTAGTGCAGTGCTCTGCACGCGGTAAGCACTCAATAAACACGATTGAATGAAAGGGTGTGTGAATTCAGATATGAGGCTTGTCTGGGATAAAGGTGCCATGCAGTGAACTGTAGTAACAATCCTCATATGTTTATTCGCTGGGCCTCAGTTACCTCATCTGTAAAATGGGGATTAAGAGTGTGAGCCCCATGGGGTCAGGGTCTGTGTCCAACCTGATTAACTTGTGCCTACCTAGCGCTTAGGACACTGTTTGGCATATAGTAAGCGCTTAACCAGTATCATAATAATAATAATAATTATTATTATTATTGCCCTCTGCCCTCGGCAATTGGGCACAGCTGAATTTACTCACCCATCAGAATAGGGGAGAATTGTGCTTAGGACTCTGTCCCTGAAGGCACTGAGAAATGGAGAGTCTAAGTGGCTCACCTCAAGGCTCACTGAGTCAGGGGCAGAACTTTAATATAAACCATAGCTTGTCTTCTTCTCAGTGTCCTTTCCTCTATGCTACACTAAGCGCTAGACTGTAAACTGTTTATGGTCAGGGAATGTGTCTGCTAATTCTGTTGTATTGTCCTCTCCCAAGCCCTTAGTACACTGCTCTGCACATAGTAAGCACTCAATAAACGCCATTGACTGCTAGTAGCTTGTTTAATTACTATTATTATTGTTATCAAATTGGTTAAGCGCTTTCTTTGTGTCAAGCACTATTCTGAGCTCAAGTTAATCAGGTTGTACAGTTTCTGTACCACTTGGAGCTCACATTCTTTGTAGGAGGGAGAATGGGTATGTAATCCCCATTTCACAGCTGAGGAAATTGAAGCATAGAGGAGTTGATATGCAACAGAGCTGGGATTAGAACACAGGTCCTCTGATTCCCAGACACATGCTCTTTGCACTCTTTGGGCAAGTCACTTAACTTCCCTGGGCCTCCGTTCCCTCATCTGTAAAATGGGGATTAAGACTGTAAGCCTCGTGTGGGACATGGACTACGTCCAACCTGATTAGCTTGTATCTACAGTGTTTAGCTCAGTACCTAGCACACAAAAAGGGCTTAACAAATACGATTAAAAAAGTGCTGTGAACACAATTTTGAGATTACTCAGCAATTTGTACTTAAAGTGCTCAAAACACCTCAGTCTAATAACAACACATTTTCTTGACAAAAGATGGATCCCCCATAATAATAATAAAATAATAATGGCATTTATTAAGCACTTACTATGTGCAAAGCACTGTCCTAAGCGCTGGGGAGGTTACAAGGTGATCAGGTTGTCCCACAGGGGGCTCACAGTCTTCATCCCCATTTTACAGATGAGGTAGCTTAGGCCCAGAGAAGTTTAGTGATTTTCCCAAAGTCACATAGCAGGCAATTGGCAGAGCCGGGATTTGAACCCATAACCTTTGACTCCAAAGCTCGTGCCCTTTCCACTGAGCCACGCTGCTTCTAATAAATAGAATAAATAATAAATAATGAAGTCTAATAAATGTGTGGCCTCCCTTAAGTGAGTAGGATTGAATTCCTTTGAGCTAAAATACAATGAACGGGACTTATTTCTCTCTGATCAATCAATCAATCGTATTTATTGAGCCCTTCCCAAGTGCAGAGCGCTTGGGAAGTACAAGTTGGCAACATATAGAGACGGTCCCTACCCAACTGATCACCTTTCCCCTCAAAGCCTACCCTCTTGACAAGTTTGCCTGACCAATCAGGAGAACGGTCCCAGAATCTCCATAGGATTTCTTGTCCGTTCCTGGCCAGCAGTCCTCTCCTAACCCAACCTGCTAGGATTATCCCTTTCCTTGGGAACCTGTTCCGGAGGGAAGTATCCGCTGTGCTTCGGGGAAGATTGGGATGAGCAGGAGGCAGGTTCCACCCCTTCCCACATTTCCCCAGAGGTCACAGTAAGGTGAGATGCTCTACTTCCTGGATGCCTACTTGTACTGTGGGGCTTGGCATGACTGCTTCAAATGTCTGGCAGAAGGACTGAAGCTGATAGCTGGCCTGGTCCACTGAATCCTGCACCAGTTTCCTGAAGTTAGCCTCCGGGATTTGACTGTGAGGAAGCTGGAAGACAAAGGGAAGACTTATTAAGTGAGGCTCATTGTGGGCGGGGAATGTGCCCACCAACTCTGTTGTATTGTACTCTCTCAAGTGCTTAGTGCAGTAAGCACTCAAGAAATACGATTGATTGATTGATTGAGACCTCAGGGTAGGGAGCAGATGCAGATAGCCTGGAAAGACAACATGCAGAGGCAGAAAAGGGAAGGTCCTCCAGTAGGTGAAGAGTCCTCTTTTCCTAGCACTGGGGAAGTTCATTCATTCATTCAATCATATTTATTGAGCTCTTACTGTGTGCAGAGCTCTGCACTAAGCACTTGGGAGAGTACAATATAAACAGACACATTCCCAGAGAGTACAATATAACAATAACAGACACATTCTCAGCCCGCAAGAAGCAATACACCGCCCCAAGCACGAAACTCAGTGGCTCTTTTGGATTTCCCAGACAGTAATGACTTGGTCTCCACAGTTGAGATTCTCTGAGTGAAGCCATTATTAATGGCTCTCTTTTCTGATTTAAAGTAATAGGGTCTGGGTTCCCTCATCACCGTTAGGGTTGTGGAGAGCTCAGAAGCACCTACTCTTCCGACCCTGAGGTTATGGTCATAGGAAAGGTTTCTTCCATCCCAAACTACCACGGGCGCCAGTAGGACCTGCCGTGGGTGAACCAATTTAGGATGGAGATGGCTCTGAGGTGCCATCTCTCCACCCAGAGACACTTCAGTCTTGAGGTTAAGGACCGTACCGACCTGGATTTCTATATATTCTGCATTACAGGAGGAGGCATGAAGAATATTCTTAAGTGGAAAGAGGCCCAGGTGCAAGAATTATCTGCCCGCGGTTGACGTATTTCACAGAAACCTTCAATCAGTGATATTTGAGTGCTCAATGTGTGCAGAGCCCTGTACTAAGCACCAGGGAGATTACACTGTAACAGAGTGGTAGACACCTTCCCTGCCCACAAGGAGCTTGTAGTTTAAGGAGAAGCATATGGTCTTGAGGGCCAGCTGAGCCACCTTTACAGCACGAGAGAGTACATGTAGGAGATGAGGAAAAATTGGCCTGTTTGGGAGCGAGTTGAGGCTGCAGTTTTCATCACCTAAAAGGCTTCAATCTCATCAAGCTTCTGCTTCTGGGGTCAATATGGGTCTGTTTGTCGGTGTGGATGTGGAAGGTGGTGGTATATATGTATATATGTTTGTACATATTTATTACTCTATTTATTTTACTTGTACATATCTATTCTATTTATTTCATTTTGTTAGTATGTTTGGTTTTGTTCTCCGTCTCCCCCTCTTAGACTGTGAGCCCACTGTTGGGTAGGGACTGTCTCTATATGTTGCCAACTTGTATTCCCAAGCGCTTCGTACAGTGCTCTGTACACAGTAAGCGCTCAATAAATACGATTGATTGATTAGTGCCATGAATGGATTTCCCCACTCCTCCTCGACGTTTGACCGTTCATTCATTCATTCAATCGTATTTATCGAGCGCTTACTGTGTGCACAGCACTGTACTAAACGCTTGGGAAGTACAAGTTGGCAACAAATAGAGACGGTCCCTACCCAACAGCGGGCTCACAGTCTAGAGTAGCTGGCAGGGATTTTGCCTCCCAAATTTGCCCTGCGTGGCCAGTATTTTTGGAGCCGACTTTCACTGCCGTAATAACCTGATGATGATAATAATAATGGCATTTGTTCCAGTGCCCTCTCCCTCATCTGATTGGCATAGGGCAGACACAGAAAGCTCCTTTACCTGAGCCAACTCTCCCTCCGCCTCACTCAGCACCCGCTGGGCCAGGTCCCGCTGGAGGGCCATCAGCGTCCGGAGGATTTGTCCCAGCCAGCGGCCGGCCACCCGGTTAAAGCGGGGGAGCTCGGCCACCAGCAGGGAGTTCAGCGCCTGGTAGGTGTGCCTGGTGGCCTCCTCCTCGTAAGTCACGCTGCCCGTCTCGGCCCGCTTCTCCTCCACCCGCTCGAAGTCCAGCAGCTTGTCCAGGCGCTTCTTGATGAGGTTGCGGGGCCCCGCCAGCGATTCCGTCAGGTGGCCCAGCGGGCGGTACACGAGGCCTTCCAATCGCCGCTTCTGCCGGGAGACACCAAAGACCCCCAGAGATGCTGCCATTTCCCCACAGCATCCGGCAGGATTACAGACTCTGTTGTGGCGTAATAATAATAACAATTGTAAGAGAAATAAAGCGTGGCTCGGTGGAAAGAACCCGGGCTTTGGAGTCAGCGGTTCAAGTCCCGGCTCTGCCAATTGTCAGCTGTGTGACTTTGGGCGAGTCACTTCACTTCTCTGGGCCTCAGTGACCTCATCTGGAAAATGGGGATGAAGACTGTGAGCCCCACGTGGGGCAGCCTGATCACCCTGTCACCTCCCCAGCGCTTAGAACAGTGCTTTGCACATAGTAAGCGCTTAATAAATGCTATCATTATTATTATGATTAATTGTGGAGCTTGTTAAGCAACTTACTATGTGTCAGGCACTGTACTAAGCAACTTGGCTCAGTGGAAAGAGCCCAGATTTTGGAGTCAGAGGCCATGGGTTCAAATCCCGCCTCCACCAAATGTCAGCTGTGTGACTTTGGGCAAGTCACTTCACTTCTCCAAGCCTCAGTTACCTTATCTGTAAAATGGGGATTAAGACTGTGAGCCCCACATGGGACAACCTGATCACCTTGTATCCCCCCCAGTGCTTAGAACAGTGCTTTGCACATAGTAAGCGCTTAACAAATGCCATTATTATTATTACTAAGCATTGGGGGGAGTGGATATAAGCAAATGGGGATGGACGCAGTCCCTGTCCCACAATGGGCTCACAGTCTTAATCGCCATTTTACAGATGAGGTAACTGAAGGCCAGAGAAGTGAAGTGACTCGCCCAAGGTCACACAAGTGGCAGTGCCAGGATTAGAACCCATGACTCTTTGACTACCAGCCCCATGCATTATCCATTATGCCATGCTCCTCTTCCATATGCTCAGTTAAGCAGATCTGACTGAATTTGGAACTGGGTCTTGTTCTCTTCGTTACTTTCCAGGCCAATGC
Source organism: Tachyglossus aculeatus (assembly GCF_015852505.1). NCBI lineage: Eukaryota > Metazoa > Chordata > Mammalia > Monotremata > Tachyglossidae > Tachyglossus > Tachyglossus aculeatus. The sequence goes on along the minus strand of NC_052101.1, from coordinate 19,365,323 downwards.
CGTATTGTAGATACAGTAACAACTTTGTCCATTGTTATATGAGAAGCAGCGTGCCTCAGCGGAAAGAGCACAGGCTTTGGAGTCAGAGGTCAGGGGTTCGAATCCCGGCTCCGCTGCATGTCTGCTGTGTGATCTTGGGCAAGCCACTTAACTTCTCTGAGCCTCAGTTACCTCATCTGTAAAATGGGGATTAAGACCGTGAGCCCCACGTGGGGCAACTTGATCACCTTGTATCCCCCCCCCAGCGCTTAGAACAGTGCTTTGCACATAGTAAGCGCTTAACAAATGCCGTCATTATTATTATTATATGGTACTCTCCCAAGCGCTTAGGACAGTGCTTTGCACACGGTAAGTGCTCAATAAATATGAATGAATGAATGAACGAATGAACTGTGTCATGTCTGCTGCTCTTACCAGGTGACAGGGCTAAAGTTGTTACCGTACGTACGCAGTTCATTCATTCAATCGTATTTATTGAGCACTCACCATGTGCAAAGCACTGTCCTAAGCGCTTGGGAGAGCACCATATAACAATAAACAGACATTCCCTGCCCACAACAAGCTTCCAGTCTAGCTCTAACTACTGCTTTAGTTCCCACCTCCTCACCAAACCCCCGTTCCCCACAAAAACAGACTTAGGGCTTGGCCAGCATTCTCACACTCCCATCTGCCCCAGGAGGAAATGAATGCACCAAGGTCTCACTTACGAACTCCAGGAAGACGAGATGGTGGAGGTTTTTCGCAAGGTGACGGTAGTGTTGGACTGGACCCTCTTCAATCTCCAGGTCACATTCGTGTGGTTTCGAGCTAAGGAAAGTCTAATCGAGAGGAAGAGAAGGACCTGAGAACCGGGCAGACCTAAAGCACATTTTCGTGTTTCAGAATGGAAAAGGAAACTAGCCCTAGGGAGCTTTCCAAGTAAATTTAAAAATAATGATAGTGATGGATATTTGTAAAGTGCTACTATGTGTCAAGCACTGTTCTAAATCAATCCATTCATTCATTCAATTGTATTTATTGAGAGCTTACTGTGTGCAGAGCACTGTACTGAGTGTTTGGGAAGTACAAATCGGCAACATATAGAGACGGTCCCTAGCAGACAACTGGCTCAAATGCTGGGGGAGATTCAAGCTGATAATAATAATAATAACGATGTGCAAAGCACTGTGCTAAGCACTGGGGAGGTTACAAGGTGATCAGGTTGTCCCACGGCACAGTCTTAATCCCCATTTTGTAGATGAGGTTACTGAGGCCCAGAGAAGTGAAGTGACTTGCCCAAAGTCACACAGCTGACAATTGGTGGAGCCTGGATTTGAACCCATGACCTCTGACTCCAAAGCCCGGGCTCTTTCCACTGCACCATGCTGCTTCTCTTAATCAGGTCGGGCATAGTCCCTGCCTACATGGGGCTCACAGCATTAATCTCCATTTTACAGAGAAGTGAAGTGACTTGCCCAAGGTCACACATCAGACAAGTGATGGAGCTGGGATTAGAACCCATGACCTTCCAACTCCCAGGCCCGAGCTCTAGCCACTTTGCCACGCTGCTTCTCACAAAATCATCCAGCAAGAACATGGTCTGAGAAACAGCGTGGCTCAGTGGAAAGAGCCCGGGCTTTGGAGTCAGAGGTCATGGGTTCAAATCCCAGCTCCGCCAATTGTCAGCTGTGTGACTTCGGGCAAGTCACTTCACTTCTCTGGGCCTCAGTTACCTCATCTGTAAAATGGGGATGAAGACTGCAAGCCCCCCGTGGGACAACCTGATCACCTTGTAACCTCCCCAGCGCTTAGAACAGTGCTTTGCACATAGTAAGCACTTAATAAATGCCATCATTATTATCTTCTAGACTGTGAGCCCACTTCTAGACTGTGAGCCCACTGTTGGGTAGGGGCCATTTCTATACGTTGCCAACTTGTACTTCCCAAGCACTTAGTACAGTGCTCTGCACACAGTAAGTGCTCAATAAATACGATTGAATGAATGAATGCTTTGCACATAGTAAGCACTTAATAAATTCCATCATAATTATTATTATGGTGAAGAAGAGTAGCATGGCCTACTGGAAAGAGCCTGGTTCGGGTGTCAGAGGAACTGGGTTCAAATTCCAACTCTGCCACTTATCAACCAAATAATCATATTGCTGAGTGCTTGCTCTGTTCAGAGCACTGTATTAGGTGCTTGGGACTGTACAATATAGCAGAGTCAATAGTCACGTTCCCTGCCCACATCGAGCTTAAAGTCTAGAGGTCTGTTTTGTGACCTTGGGCGGGTCACTTAATTTCTCCAAACCTCAGTTACCTCACATGTAAAATGGGGGTTAAATCATCCTTCCTGAAACTTAGTCCGTGAGCCCCATGTGGGACAGGAACTGTGTCCAACCTGATTATCTCGTAGCTACCCTAACGCTTAATACGGTACTCGTTACAGAATAAGCGCTTAACAAGTACCATAAAAATAAGGAGTGAGAGAGGAACAGGTTAAGGATGAAGGGGAGTTTGCCTACGAAAGAACAGATGATTCAAGGAATCTCTGGGACCTGCTTAGCCAAACTGGGATGAGTCCAGGAAGTCTGAAGATGCTAGTATTGAAGAGCCCACATAGACACTGAGTTCTGGAGTCCTTTGGATTTCTGCCCCATTTAGAATTGGGAACCTGTTCCCATTTCAATCAATCAATCAATCAATCAGTAGTATTTATTGAGCGCTTACTGTGTGCAGAGCACCGTACTAAGCACTTGGGAAGTCCAAGTTGGCAACATATACAGTCCCTACCCAACAGAGGGCTCACAGTCTAGAAGGGGGAGACAGAGAACAAAACCAAACATATTAACAAAATAAAATAAATAGAATAGATATGTACAAGTAAAATAAATAAATAGAGTAATAAATATGTACAAACATATATACATATATACAGGTGCTGTGGAGAAAGGAAGGAGGTAAGACGGGGGGATGGAAAGGGGGATGAGGGGGAGAGGAAGGAGGGGGCTCAGTCTGGGAAGGCCTCCTGGAGGAGGTGAGCTCCAAGTTGGCAACATATAGAGACGGTCCCTACCCAACAGCGGGCTCACAGTCTACTGGGTAGGGACCGCCTCTATATGTTGCCAACTTGGACTTTCAAAGCGCTTAGTACAGTGCTCTGCATGCAGTAAGCGCTCAATAAATATGATTGAATGAATGAACAGCGGACTCCCTCAAGCAGATAATAATAATAATAATAATAATTATGGCATTTATTAAGCGCTTACTATGTGCAAAGCACTGTTCTAAGCGATCAGAATTCCTTGGCTGGAACAGGATCAGAACGGACCATCCCAACATAAGTCTCCTGGGCCTCTTCAATTTGAACTGAAGCAGCGTGGCCTAGTGGATAGAACTCAAGCCTGGGAGTCAGAAAGACCTGGTTTCTAACCCCAGCTCTGCCACATGCCTGCTGGGTGACCTTGGGTAAGTCACATTGCTTCTCTGTGCCTCTGTTCTCTCACATGTAAAATGGAGATTAAGACTGTGAGAGCCACGTGGGACAGGAAGCGGGTCCAACCTGATTAGCCTGAATATACCTCAGTGCCTTAACACACAGTAAGCACTTAAATACCAAAAAAAATCCCCCCTACAAAACAAAAAACTGAACCTATGGGGCCCCCAAACTGATCCTTAATCAATAATCAGTGTAGAATCTGGGCAATTGGAAAGATAATGCTGCAGCAGAATTCAAAAAGTTAATCAGAGGATAGGAAGGAGGTTGGAAGAGAGGATGGTATTCTGTTGCCCCTAAGAGTCTTAGGGACCAGTACACAACCATCACTCTCTAGCACCTCTCTTCCAAGGTGATCTCATTTACTCAGTTTACCCCTGAGTTGTTTCCAAGGTCTCCCTGTGAGCCGGAAGTTCTAACTATGAACGCCTTTGTCTCTCTACCCTTCAGATCCTCTTTTTCGCTGGTAGATACTCAGGAAACCTACCTCCAAGTTCTTCAGGTAAGAGGCCACGTTTTCCTTCAGCTCAGTCACACACAATGCCACATCGTGGAACTTCTCTTCCAAGTCATCAAACTCTTTGTCTTCGGTCTGAAATTCAACAGATAGAATTATTTTTTAAATGGCATCTGTTAAGCCCTTACTATGTGCCAGGTACTGTACGAAGCGCTGGGGTAGATACAAGCCCTGATACAACTGTATCAGGTTGGATACAGTCCCTGTCCCACATGAGCCTCATAGTCTTAATCCCCATTTTACAGAGGAGGTAACTGAGGCACCGAGAAGGTAAGTGACTTGCCCGAGGTTAAGCAGCAGACAAGTTGTGGAGCCAGGATTAGAACCCAGGTCCTTCCGACTCCAAGGCCGGTGCTCTATCCACTGGACCACACTGCTTCTCCGTAGATCACACTGGGATGGTCTGCCCTGCTTGACTTGGTGGTCACGGGGCTGTAGCAGCCCATTCCTCACTCCAGAAATCATAGGCCCTAAACCACTTAATAATAATAATAATAATAATAATAATAATAATGGCATTTATTAAGCACTTTCTATGTGCAAAGCACTGTTCTAACCGCTGGGGAGGTTACAAGTGATCAGGTTGTCCCATGGGGGGCTCGCAGTCTTAATCCCCATTTTACAGATGAGGGAACTGAGGCACAGAGAAGTGAAGTGACTTGCCGAAAGTCACCCAGCTGACAATTGGCCAAGCCGGGATTTGAACCCATGACCTCTGATTCCCAAGCCCGGGCTCCTTCCACTGACCCAGAGTTTCCAGTCCTCTTCCAGTCTGAGCAACTGGAGGGAGAATCAAGCAGAGGCCTATCCATCCCCTTCCTAGCTTGGGCAGTGGCTAGCGAGTGGAAGGCAATCGACTACAAATCAAAACTCACCCGTGCTGGGCAGCAGTGGTGTAGGAGAGAGTCAGTCAATCAATCAATCAATCAATCGTGTTTATTGAGCACTTACTGTGTGCAGAGCACTGTACTAAGCATTTGGGAAGTACAAGTTGGCAACATATAGAGACAGTCCCTACCCCAACAGTGGGCTCACAGTCTAGCAGAGTCGAGGGCGGAGACTCAAGTTCACTACATGGAAGAAGGCAATGGTAAACCACTTCCTTATCTTTATCAAGAAAACCCTATAGATACACTATCAGAAGATTAGTAAGAGGTGAGGCATTCCGGGAGAGATGTGTCCTTGGAGTCACTTTGGGTCAGAGGTGACCCAACAGCGGACTGTGAGCCCATTCTGGACGGGGATTGTCTCTCTTTATTGCTGAATTATACTTTCCAAGCACTTAGTACAGACCTCTGTACACAGTAAGGGCTCAACAAATACGATCGAATGAATGAATAAGACAAGACGGACTACTAATCGGTGAAGACAGAAGCAAAGCCAAGCTCACACACGCTTAGGGAACCTCAGGGTTGCCCTATTCTGGTCTGATCTACCTTATCTTCTACAATATGGAAGAGTTCTTAGACACATTCCCCGCCCACAGTGAGCTTACAGCTTTCAGTAATAACAATAATAATAATAATAATAATAATGGCATTTATTAAGCATTTACTATGTGCAAAGCACTGTTCTAAGCACTGGGGAGGTTACAAGGGGATCAGGTTGTCCCACAGGGGGCTCACAGTCTTCATCCCCACTTTATAGATGAGGCAACTGAGGCCCAGAGAAGTCAAGTGACTTGCCCGAAGTCACACAGCTGACAAGTGGCCGAGCCAGAATTTGAACCCAGGACCTCTGACTCCAAAGCCCGGGCTCTTTCCACTGAGCCACGCTGACTTGCCCAAGGTCACGCAGCGGACAAGAGGTGGAGCTGGGATTTGAACCCAGGTCGTCTGCCTCCACCTTGGTTTTTGTGTTGCTCTCCGTGAGCCCACTGTTGGGTAGGGACCGTCTCTATATGTTGCCAACTTGTACTTCCCAAGCGCTTAGTACAGTGCTCTGCACACAGTAAGCGCTCAATAAATATGATTGATTGATTCCCCTCTCATCCCCCGTGCCATTTCTAGACGTCAATGGCCATGTTGGGTGGCAGGGCCCCAAGCAGAGTGATTTAGCGGAGGGATACTCACCCTGGCCACAATCCCAGCTTCCTGTTTTAACAGCTGGCTCAACCGTGTAGTCTTCTTGGAAATGGAGTGTGTGTTAAGGCGATAAAACCGCTCCCTCAGAGTTAGGTGCTCGGCTTTGTTGTACTTAGTTGCTGGAGTGTGTACCGTGGAGCGGAGAGAAAGGGAACAGATTAAAGCTAGAGACATCGTTGAGAGATCCGGTTTAGGTTCTTTACACACCATCGAGCCTAGCAGTTGAGGGAGGAAGTCTCTGAAGGTTAAAGGCAAAAAGGCTTAGATCTGACCCACCAGAGGCTACCGAATTCCTTTAATCTTCCATAATTAACAATAATAATAATAATGATAATAACGATGGCATTTATTAAGCGCTTACTATGTGCAAAGCACTGTTCTAAGCACTGGGGAGGTTAAAAGGTGATCAGGTTGTCCCACGGGGGGCTCACAGTCTTCATCCTCATTTTACAGATGAAGTAACTGAGGCACAGAAAAGTGTGCCTCACTTATTCATTCAATCGTATTTATTGAGCTCTTATTGTGTGCAGAGCAATCAATCAATCATATTTATTGAGCGCTTACTGTGTGCAGAGCACTTTACTAAGCTCTTGGAAAGTACAGTTTGGCAACAGAAAGAGACAATCCCTACCCTACAACAGGCTCACAGTCTAATAATAATAATAATGGCATTTATTAAGTGTTTACTATGTGAGAAGCAGTGTTCTAAGCACTGGGGAGGTTACAAGGTGATCAGGTTGTCCCACGGGGGGCTCACAGTCTTCATCCCCATTTTACAGATGAGGTAACTGAGGCAAAGAGAAGTTAAATGACTTGCCCAAAGTCACACAGCTGACAATTGGCGGAACTGGGATTTGAACCCATGACCTCTGACTCCAAAGCCCGTGCTCTTTCCGCTGAGCCGGAGTGGCCTGGGGAATAATAACAATAATAATGATAACAATAATAATAGTATTTGTTAAGTCCATACTATGTGTCTGCATATATATAATTCTATTTATTTTGATGGTATTGATGCCTGTCTACTTGTTTTGTTTTATTGTCTGTCTCCCCCTTCTAGACTGCGAGCCCTCTATTGGGTAGGGATTGTCTCTATCTGTTGCCAAATTGTATTTTCCAAGCGCTTAGTACAGTGCTCTGCACACAGTAAGCACTCAATACATATGATTGAATGAATGAATGAAAGCACTGTTCTAAACGCTGGGGTAGATACAGGCTAATCAGGTTGGACACAGTCCCTGTCCCACATGGGGTTCACAGTCTTAATCCCCATTTTACAGATGGGATAATTGAGGTACAGAGTTAAGTGAGTTGTCCACGGTCACCCAGCAGACAAGTGGAAGTGGATAGGGACCGTCTCTATATGTTGCCGAATTGTACTTCCCAAGCGCTTAGCACAGTGCTCTGCACACAGTAAGCGCTCAATAAATACAATTGATTGAATGATTGAATGAATGTACACATCTGTCATTTTATTTATCCCTTTGGTCTTCCCCTGCCTTCCAGCCCCAAAGTACTTAGACATAACTCTCACGTGGCTCAGTGGAAAGAGCCTGGGCTTGGGAGTCAGAGGTCATGGGTTCTAATCCTGGCTCCGCCACTTATCAGCTGGGTGACTTTGGGCAAGTCACTTAACTTCTCTGGGCCTCAGTTACTTCATCTGTAAAATGCGGATGAAGACTGTGAGCCCCATGTGGGACAACCTGATTACCTTGTCTCTCCCCCAGCACTTAGAACAGTGCTTGGCACATAGTAAGTGCTTAGTAAATACCAAAATTATTATTATTATTACCTTCTAGACTGTGAGCCCATTGTTGGGTAGGGACCGTCTCTATATGTTGCCGAATTGTACTTCCCAAGTGCTTAATACAGTGCTCTGCACACAGTAAGCGGTCAATAAATATTGAATGGAAGAGCCGGGAGTAGAAGCCAGGTCCTTCTGCTGCCCAGGCCCTTGCTCTTTCTACTAGGCCAGCCCACCGGGAGGAAGCAGGGGAGGGAGCGTTGGATAACGGGCCGACATCCTCACCAACTTCTCTGCGCCTCTTGTACTCGTTGATGTTGGCGTTGATCTCCTGAAGGGCCACGGTGGCTTCCTGGAGGCCTGGGAAAGCGCGGTCCTTGGGGGAGGTGTATTGGAGAATCTTCTGCAGCAGCAGAGGGTACTTGGTAATCCGCTGCACGGGCATCACCAGCAAGAAGGTCAGCCCTGAACGTCCAGCTTGAGGCCTGGAAGAGAATGTTGGACTAGAAACTGGACCAACTTAAAGGACAAAGCAGAGAAAGTCCACCCCTCTAAGGGCTTGAATGTGACGGGGGAGAGCCACTGTACTCTCACCAGCAAGAAGGTCAGCCCTGAACGTCCAGCTTGAGGCCTGGAAGAGAATGTTGGACTAGAAACTGGACCAACTTAAAGGACAAAGGACAGTAAGGGCTTGGATGTGAGGGGGAGAGCCGCTGTAGTCTCCTCATGGGCAAAGGTGCAGTCTTTGGGGGAGGTGTATTGGAGAATCTTCTGCAGCAGCAGAGGGTACTTGGTAATCCGCTGCACGGGCATCACCAGCAAGAAGGTCAGCCCTGAACGTCCAGCTTGAGGCCTGGAAGAGAATGTTGGACTAGAAACTGGACCAACTTAAAGGACAAAGCACAGTAAGGACTTGGATGTGAGGGGGAGAGCCGCTAGACTCTCCTCATGGGCAAAGGCGCCGTCTTTGAGGGAGGTGTATTGGGCAAGTCACTTAATTTCTCTGTGCCTCAGTTACCTCATCTGTAAAGTGGGGATTAAGACTGTGAGCCCCCTCAGTGCTCTGCACACAGTAAGCGCTCAATAAATACGATTGATTGATTTGGGACAACCTGATCACCTTGTAACCTCCCCAGTGCTTAGAACAGTGCTTTGCACATAGTAAGCACTTAATAAATGCCATCATTATTATTAATATTATTATTCTCTGAGCCTCAGTTACCTCATCTGTAAAATGGGGATTAAGACTGTGAGCCCCACGTGGGACAACCTGATCACCTTGTATCCCCCCAGCGCTTAGGACAGTGCTTTGTACTTAGTAAGCACTTAACAAATGCCACCATTATTATTATTATTATTACCAGCTAGTCGAGTTGGACACAGTCCATGTCCCTCATGGGGCTCATAGTCTTAATCCCCATTTTGCAGGTGAGGTAAATGAGACACAGAGAAGTTAAATCAATCAATCAATCAATCGTATTGAGCGCTTACTGTGTGCAGAGCACTGTACTAAGCGCTTGGGAAGTACAAGTTGGCAACATATAGAGATGGTCCCTACCCAACAGTAGGCTCACAGTCTAGAACAAAACATAGTAACAAAATAAAATAAATAGAATAGATACGTACAAGTAAAATAAATAAATAGAGTAATAAATACATACAAACATATATACATATATGCAGGTGCTGTGGGGAAGGGAAGGAGGTAGGGCAGGGGGCTGGAGAAGGGGGAGGAGGGGGAGAGGAAGGAGGTAAGTTAAATGACTTACCCAAGGTCACACATCAGACAAGCAGATTTAAATACCATAACTAACTAACCTCATATTATCAGCTAGTTGAGACAGGAGTACCAGCCCCATAGTCATGTACATTTCACAGCTAAGGATCTCTTCAGTAGCAAGTGGGGCTAAGGATAAGCTCTCAGGCCTTTCCACTGGGCAGGAGAAAGGAAGGACGGGGAAGGGAGGGAGCAACGGATCAGGGTCCCATGAGGGCAGCAGATCCAGGAATCTTTTGGTCAGGGGAGGAGGGAAGCGGAGCAAGCTAGAGTCAGCTGCCGGGTGTGCACAAAAGTCCGTCTTCTGGACGGAACAACTGGTCTCCACTGGGGTTGGCGGGTCAGTCAGCTGCCGCCCTTGGAAAGGTCAGGCTGTGGGCATCTGAATGAAAGCATTTGTCCCCTTTTCTGTCCTCAGGGCCCTCGGGTCTCAGAGCGAGCTCCCACTGGGATTTTCACAGATCGCCTTCCACCCAGCGGCTGGGATCCTGGCCTGCTGCTTGGGAGTTTCAGGAGAATGGCCGCATCCGTCCTAAAGAACAATATGCTTGGGGGGGTTAGGGAGGGAGAGGTAGATCCTATTGCGGGGCTGGGATCCCACCCCAGGCAACACCCCTGGGGCCGCTACTCACACTACGGCAGTGAGGACCTCCTGGATGCTCTGCTGAAGCCCAGCATCCTTCTTGTACGCCTCCACCAGGGACAGGGCCTGGTCATAGTTGACACAGTAGGTCCTGTAGACCCCCTCTATGTCCTCTCTGAGCTCCAAGAATAGGCTACCTGTGGGAACAAATAATAATAAATGTGGCATTTGTTAAGCGCTTATTATGTTCATTCATTCAATCGTATTTATTGAGCGCTTACTGTGTGCGGAGCACTGTACTAGAGAATAGAGAAGCAGCGTGGCTCAGTGGAAAAAGCACGGGCTTTGGAATCAGAGGTAATGGGTTCACATCCCGGCTCTGCCAATTGTCAGCTGGGTGACCTTGGGCAAGTCACAACTTCTCTGAGCCTCAGTTCCCTCATCTGTAAAATGGGGATTAAGACTGTGAGCCCCCTGTGGGACAACCTGATCATCTTGTAACCTCCCCAGCACTTAGAACAGTGCTTTGCACACAGTAAGCTCTTAATAAATGCCATTATTATTATGGGAGGCCCATCTCCTCCAAGAGGCCTTCCCTGACTAAGCCCCACTTTCTTCTGCTCCCATTCCCTTCTGCGTTGCCCGGACTTAGGCCTTTTATTTATCCTCCATCCCAGCCCCACAATGCTGATGTACATATGGAGAAGCAGCGTGGCTCGGAGGAAAGAGCGCAGGCTTTGGAGTCAGCAGTCACGGGTTCAAATCCCGGCTTCGCCAACTGTCAGCTGTATGACTTTGGGCAAGTCACTTCACTTCTCTGGGCCTCAGTTACCTCAGCTGTAAAATGGGGATTAAAACTAGGAGCCCCCCGTGGGACAACCTGATCACCTTGAAACCTCCCCAGTGCTTAGAACAGTGCTTCGCACATAGTAAGCGCTTAACAAATACCATCATTATTATATCTGTAATTGCATTTATTTCTATTAATGTCCGTCTTCCCCTCTAGACTGTAAGCTCCTTGTGCGCAGAGAATATGCCTGCTTATTGTTGTATTATACTCCCCCAAGTGCTTATTACAGTGATTCGCAGACAGAAGCGTTCAATAAATATGATGGGGAGAATAAGGAAGAGAGGGCAGGGGGACTCCAAGGTTGTTGTGGCTCTTGCCACAATATGCCATGATACCCCAGCTTGATCCATTGGCCCATTCCCAGATCACTTTAGTCAGGGAAAAATCCCAAGCAGTTTTCCTGTCACTGTGGCCCAGGAACCATGATGGAAAGGGTGACCAGTCTCTCAGTCAGTCAAACGTATTTACTGAGCACTTAATGTGTGCAGAGCACTGTACTAAGCACTTGGGAGAGTACAGTATAAGAATTCACAGGCACATTTCCTGCTCACATTGACTACAACTGGCCAGGAACTTCCCCAAAACTCCTAATGCATCATCCAATACAGTACCTTTCCCTCTAGACTGTAACCTCGTCGTGGGCCGAGTCTACCAACTCTGCTTGTTTTCTACTCTCCCAAGCACTTAGTACAGGGCTCAGCACAAAGTTATCAGCCCATCAATCAATGGTATTGAGCTCTCACTATGTGCAGAGCACTGTACTAAGCGCTTGGGAGAGTACAGTGCAACCGAGTTCCTTGCCTTTACATTCACATTCCTTGCCTTTAACCAGTTTACAGCCTAGAGGAAGGGTTCAGTGACATCACCCAACACTCCAGCCACCCAGATTTATGCCTGAGTCTAACATCTTTAAACCTGGAATGTAAATGCTCACTGGAAGGACCCTGGAGAGGAATCCTTCTCAAAGTCTTCATGAAAAGCAGCATAGTCTAGTGGTTAGAGCACGGGAGTCCAAAAAATCCAAGTTCTAATCTCTGCTCTGCCACTTTCATTCATTCAATCGTATTTGTTGAGCGCTTACTGTGTGCAGAGCACTGTACTAAGCACTTGACTGCTGTGTGTCCTTAGGCAAGTCATTTCATTTCTCTGTGCCTCAGTTCCCTCGTCTGTAAAATGGGGATTAAGACTATGAGCCCCAGGTAGGGCAGGGGCTGTGTCCAATTCATTCATTCATTCAATCGTATTTGTTGAGTGCTTACTGGGTGCAGAGCACTGTACTAAGCACTTGACTGCTGTGTGTCCTTAGGCAAGTCATTTCATTTCTCTGTGCCTCAGTTCCCTCATCGGTAAAATGGGGATTAAGACTATGAGGCCCAGGTAGGGCAGGGGCTGTGTCCAATTCATTCATTCATTCAGTCGTATTAATTGAGCGCTTACTGTGTGCAGAGCACTGTACTAAGCACTTGACTGCTGTGTGTCCTTAGGCAAGTCATTTCATTTCTCTGTGCCTCAGTTCCCTCATCTGTAAAATGGGGATTAAGACTATGAGCCCCAGGTAGGACAGGGGCTGTGTCCAATTCATTCATTCATTCAGTCGTATTTGTTGAGCGCTTACTGTGTGCAGAGCACTGTACTAAGCACTTGACTGCTGTGTGTCCTTAGGCAAGTCATTTCATTTCTCTGTGTCTCAGTTCCCTCGTCTGTAAAATGGGGATTAAGACTATGAGCCCCAGGTAGGACAGGGGCTGTGTCCTATTCATTCATTCATTCAATCGCATTTATTGAGCGCTTACTGGGTGCAGAGCACTGTACTAAGCGCTTGGGAAGTACAAGTTGGCAACATGTAGCTGATCCAATCTGATCAGCTTGTATCTACCCCGGTGCTTAGTACAGCGTCTGGAACGTAGTAAGAGCTTAACAAATATCATATTTAAAAAAAAAGGTTATGAATCACCTCAACTGAGAAAACCGACCTCAGCCTGAGGAACTGGATTTCCCCCTCAGAGGTGAGAGGCTTTGTCTTAGAGCTCAGGAGGGGGGCAGTTAAGATGGAAATGCCCACCCAAAACCCTGACCCCAGTTGGACTTCCCAGCTGATCCGATCCCGCTGATCCTCAGCCCGGAGTGACTGGCCAAGGGAATCCCCTCACTTTCAAACTTACTGATCAGACTGAGTTGTTCGGAACCTCCGGCGGATGCGGCCTCCAAGCCTCTGAGGAGATGGAGAGAGACCAGTACGATGTCATCCATGTTGGAGAAAAGTATATCCGAGTCACCCTCCGGCAGCTGGAAAGGCCGAGAAAGTCACATGAGGCCGTGAATGGGAAACAGCCTGGCTTGAGCGCTTTTAATAGGGGTCATGACAAAAATAATAATAATAATGGTATTTGTTAAGTGCTTACTATGTGTGAAGCACTGTTCTAAATGCTGGGGGGGGTTACAGTGTGAAGCAGCTGAGGAGCAGCGTGGCTCAGTGGAAAGAGCCTGGGCTTTGGAGTCAGAGGTCATGGGTTCAAATCCCAGCCCCACCAATTGTCAGCTGTGTGACTTTGGGCAAGTCACTTCTCTGGGCCTCAGTTCCATCATCTGTAAAATGGGGATTAAGACTGTGAGCCCCCCGTGGGACAACCTGATCACCTTGTAACCTCCCCAGCGCTTCGAACAGTGCTTTGCACATAGTAAGTGCTTAATAAATGCCATTATTATTATTATTATTATTACAAGGTGATCAGGTTGTCCCACATGGGGCTCACAGTCTTAATCTCCATTTTATAGATGAGGTAACTGAGGCACAGAGAAGTAAAGTGGCTTGCCCAAAGTCACGTAGCTTACAAGTGGCAGAGCGAGGATTGGAACCCATGACCTCTGACTCCCAAGCCCGTGCTCTTTCCGCTGAACCACGCTGCTTCTCTAATAATAATGTTGGTATTTGTTAAGCGCTTACTATGTGCCAAGCACTGTTCTAAGCACTGGGGGGGGGGAATACAAGGTGATCAGGTTGTCCCACGGGGGGCTCACAGTCTTCATTCCCATTTTACAGATGAGGGAACGGAGGCCCAGAGAAGTGAAGTGACTTGCCCAAGGTCACACAGCTGACAAGTGGCGGAGCCGGGATTAAAACCCAAACCACAGTCTCCCCCTTCTAGACTGTGAGCCCGCTGTTGGGTAGGGACTGTCTCTATGTGTTGCCGACTTGTACTTCCCAAGTGCTTAGTGCAGTGCTCTGCACACAGTAAGTGCTCAATAAATACGATTGAGTGATTAATTGATTGATTGATTGATTGACCTCTGGCTCCCCAGCCCGGGCTCTTTCCGCTGAGCCACGAAGCGGGTTAGAGTCTCTGTTCCAGGAGCTGGTCAGCTATGAAAGCTGGGACTCTTGAGGGAAGGAAATATCGCAAGAAGGAGAAAACTGGCAGTTGTTCTCCAGGATCACTTCTTTGGTCAGTTGCCTAGCTGGGTTGGCTCCAAGATGAACCGGGGAATTTCGCTTCCTGATGACGTGACTGTTACAATCTTACACTCTAATAGATTCTCCTCCTCCTCTAGAGAATAGATTCTCTTCTAGACTGTGAGCCCACTGTTGGGTAGGGACTGCCTCTATTTGTTGCCAACTTGTACTTCCCAAGCGCTTAGTACAGTGCTCTGCACACAGTAAGCGCTCAATAAATGCGATTGATTGATTGATTGATTCTCCTGCAGCCAGGGAGATCACCCCTGCCCTCTGTCCACCTCACCCCTCCCCAAGTTTTGACTAATCTCTCTCCCAACCTCTCCCCCCTCAATCAATACCACAATTCTAGACTGTGAACCCACTGTTAGGTAGGGACCGTCTCTATATGTTGCCAACTTGTACTTCCCAAGCGCTTAGTCCAGTGCTCTGCACACAGTAAGCGCTCAATAAATACGATTGATTGATTGATTGATTCAAGTGTGTATAGAGCTGTGCTAAGCAATCAGACTCCGGAGTTGTATGTTTGGCTCTTTCTCTCTATGGTATTTGTTAAGCACTTACTATGCGCCAGGCACTGCTCTAAGCGCTAAAGTAGAAATAAGGTAATCATTCATTCATTCAATTGTATTTACTGTGTGCAGAGCACTGTACTAAGCGTTTGGGAAAGTAATAATATTAATAATGGCATTTATTAAGCGTTTACTATGTGCAAAGCACTGTTCTAAGCACTGGGGAGGTTACAAGGTGACCAGGTTGTCTCACCGGGGGCTCACAGTCTTCATTCCCATTTTCCAGATGAGGTAACTGAGGCAGAGAAGTGAAGTGACTTGCCCAAGGTCACACAACTGACAATTGGCGGAGCTGGGATTTGAACCCATGACCTCTGACTCCAAAGCCCGGGCTCTTTCCACTGAGCCACGCCGCTTCTCTAAGCACTTCTCTAAGCTACAAGTACTGTACTAAGTACAGTACAATACATCTTGTACATATCTACTATCTTGTACATATCTACTATTCTATTTATTTTGTTAATGATGCACATTTAGCTTTAATTCTGTTTGTTCTGATGACTTGACACCTGTCCACATGTTTTGTTTTGTTCTCTGTCTCCTCCTTCTAGACTGTGAGCCCGTTGTTGGGTAGGGACCGTCTCTATATGTTGCCGACTTGTACTTCCCAAGCGCTTAGTCCAGTGCTCTGCACACAGTAAGCGCTCAATAAATACGATTGAACGAATGAACAGTACAGAGTGATAGTTCCTGCCCACAATTGCTCACAGTCTAGAGGAAACTCACAGTCCGTGTCCCAAATGGGGCTCACAGCCTGAATCCCCATTTTACAGAGGAGGGAACTGAGGCCCAGAGAAGGGAAGTGATCGACCCTCGGCCCACCTCATCCCCCGGGCCTGGAATGCCCTCCCTCTGCCCAACCACCAAGCTAGCTCTCTTCCTCACTTCAAGGCCCTACTGAGAGCTCACCTCCTCCAGGAGGCCTTCCCGGACTGAGCCCCTTCCTTCCTCTCCCCTTCATCGCCCTCTCCATCCCCCCATCTTACCACCTTCCCTTCCCCACAGCACCTGTATATATGTATATCAATCAGTCAATCAATCAATCAATCGTATTTATTGAGCGCTTACTGTGTGCAGAGCACTGTACTAAGCGCTTGGGAAGTACAAGCTGGCAACATATAGAGACATTCCCTACCCAACAGTGGGCTCACAGTCTAAAAGGGGGAGACAGAGAACAAAACCAAACATACTAACAAAATAAAATAAATAGAATAGATATGTATAAGTAAAATAAATAAATAGAGTAATAAATATGTACAAACATTACATATATACAGGTACATATTTCTTACTCTCTTTTGCTTGTACATATCTATTCTATTTATTTTATTTTGTTAGTATCTTTGGTTTTGTTCTCTGTCTCCCCCTTTTAGACTGTGAGCCCACTGTTGGGTAGGGACTGTCTCTATATGTTGCCAGCTTGTACTTCCCAAGCACTTAGTACAGTGCTCTCAACACAGTTAGTGCTCAATAAATACGATTGATTGATTGATTGATTGACTTGCTCAAGGTCGCACAGCAGGAAAGAGATGGAGCGGGGATGAGAACTCAGGTCCTTCCGACTCCAAAGCCTGTGTTCTATCCACTAGGCCATGCTGCTACATGCTTCTTCCTCCCGCAAACTCTCCTTTCCTCCGTTACCTGCTTCAGTTGGGGCCGAATATCCGAGGTGCACAGCTGGAGAGTGTGCACATAGCTCGCCTCTGTTCTGGTCAGCTCTTCCGCGGCCAGCCTTTGGTTCGACTCCATTTTGTCGAGGGTCTCCGTTTCCTCTTTCGGGTCACTTTGGTCCCCCGGCCCCTCTGTCGTACCAGACTTCTCGCCAGGACTGGAATCTGCCATGTCCTCAGACACTGAAAGACACAAAGGTAGCGGGGTGTCCATTAAATTCATCCATTCATTCATTCAATCGTATTTATTGAGCCCTTGCCGTGTGCAGACACTGTACTAAGCACTTGGGAAGTACAAGTTGGCAGCGTATAGAGACGGTCCCTACCCAACAACGGGCTCACGGTCTAGAGGGGGGAGACAGAGAACAAAACAAAACATGTGGACAGGTGTCAAGTCATCAGAATAAATAGAAGTAAAGCTAGATCAATCAAACAATCAATCGTATTTATTGAGCGCTTACTGTGTGCAGAGCACTGGACTAAGCGCTTGGGAAGCACAAGTTGGCAACATATAGAGATGGTCCCTACCCAACAGTGGGCTTACAGTCTAAAAGGGGGAGACAGAGAACAAAACCAAACGTACTAACAAAATAAAATAAATAGAATAGATATGTACAAGTAAAATAAATAAATAAATAGAGTAATAAATATGTACAAACATATATACATATATACAGGTGCTGTGGGGACATCATTACCAAAATAAATAGAATAGTAAATATGTACAAGTAAAATAAATAAAGTAATAAATCATCATCATCAATCGTATTTATTGAGCGCTTACTGTGTGCAGAGCACTGTACTAAGCGCTTGGGAAGTACAAATTGGCAACATATAGAGACGGTCCCTACCCAACAGTGGGCTCACAGTCTAAAAGGGGGAGACAGAGAACAAAACCAAACATACTAACAAAATAAAATAAATAGAATAGATATATACAAGTAAAATAAATAAATAAATAAATAAATAGAGTAATAAATATGTACAAACATATATACATATCTACAGGTGCTGTGGGGACATCATTACCAAAATAAATAGAATAGTAACTACGTACAAGTAAAATAAATAAAGTAATAAATCTGTACAAACATATCTACAGGTGCTGTGGGGAGGGGAAGGAAGTAAGGCGGGGGGGATGGGGAGGGGGAGAGGAAAGAGGGGGCTCAGTCTGGGAAGGCCTCCTGGAGGAGGGGAGCTCATCACTAGATTATTTCTCCCTCCCACATCCATTCTTAGAAAATCCTCCTTACACATCAAAGGAAGTTGCTGACTAGCAAGTGTGAATTGTGTCCGAGAAGGACACTTTAGTACTTCCCACTTCGGCCCGTAGAGAAGCAGCTTGGCCTAGTGGAAAGAGCCCGGCTTTGGAGTCAGATGACTTGGGTTGGAATCCCGGCTCCACCAATCAATCAATCAATCAATCAATCGTATTTATTGAGCGCTTACTGTGTGCAGAGCACTGGGCTAAGCGCTTGGGAAGTACAAGTTGGCAACATATAGAGACGGTCCCTACCCAACAGTGGGCTCACAGTCTAAAAGGGGGAGACAGAGAACAAAACCAAACGTACTAACAAAATAAAATAAATAGAATAGATATATACAAGTAAAATAAATAAATAAATAAATAAATAAATAGAGTAATAAATATGTACAAACATATATACATATCTACAGGTGCTGTGGGGACATCATTACCAAAATAAATAGAATAGTAACTACGTACAAGTAAAATAAATAAAGTAATAAATCGGTACAAACATATATACAGGTGCTGTGGGGAGGGGAAGGAGGTAAGGCGGGGGGGATGGGGAGGGGGAGAGGAAAGAGGGGGCTCAGTCTGGGAAGGCCTCCTGGAGGAGGGGAGCTCATCACTAGATTATTTCTCCCTCCCACATCCATTCTTAGAAAATCCTCCTTACACATCAAAGGAAGTTGCTGACTAGCAAGTGTGAATTGTGTCCGAGAAGGACACTTTAGTACTTCCCCCTTTGGCTGTAGAGAAGCAGCTTGGCCTAGTGGAAAGAGTCCGGGCTTTGGAGTCAGACGACTTGGGTTGGAATCCCGGCTCCACCACCTGTCTGCTGTGTGACCTTGGACAACTCACTTCACTTCTCTGTGCTTCGGTTACCTCATCTGTAAAACGGGGATGAAGACTGCGAGCCCCAAGTGGGATAGGGACTGTGCCCGACCCGACTGGCTTGTATCCACCCCAGCACTTCGTACGGTGCTGGAACATAGTAAGTGCTTAACAAACACCACAATTATTATGATTTTTGTTATTGTGATTATTATTATGGCTCTTTCTGAAGTCAAACTGTAGCTTCCAGGAGACCCCCAAGGCAGGCCTTCTTTGTGACTCTCCCCCTTTCAGCTGTAGAGTTACTTACCGAGAGCTCACCTCCTCCAGGAGGCCTTTCCAGACTGAGCCCCCTTTTTCCTCTCCCCCTCTCCATCCCCCCCGCCCTACCTCCTTCCCCTCCCCACAGCACCTGTAGATATGTTTGTACAGATTTATCACTCTATTTATTTCACTTGTCCATATTTACTATTCTCTTTATTTTGTTAATGATGTGCTTCTAGCTTTCCTTCTATTTATTCTGATGACACCTGTCCACATGTTTTGTTCTGTTGTCTGTCTCCCCCTTCTAGACTGTGAGCCCGTTGTTGGGTAGGGACCGTCTCTATATGTTGCCAACTTGTACTTCCCGAGCGCTTAGTACAGTGCTCTGCACACAGTAAGCGCTCAATAAATACGACTGAATGAATGAGTGGAGTCCAACAGTGGATGTGACCCCCAACCACCTCCTATTATTGATTCTGCCATCCTGGTGCCAGCCCACTCCTCCTCCCAACACCTGAAGATGCATAAAGTAGAGGGCAAGAATAATAATAATAATAATTGTGGTATTTGTTAAGCACTTACTGTGTGCCA
This sequence comes from Tachyglossus aculeatus, assembly GCF_015852505.1. Taxonomy (NCBI): domain Eukaryota; kingdom Metazoa; phylum Chordata; class Mammalia; order Monotremata; family Tachyglossidae; genus Tachyglossus; species Tachyglossus aculeatus. Next base: position 19,345,665 of record NC_052101.1, on the reverse strand, counting down.
GGCACTATACTAAGCGCTGGGGTTGATAAAAGCAAATCAGGCTGGACACAGTCCCTGCCCCACATAATAATAATAATAATGATGGCATTTGTTAAGTGCTTACTATGTGCAAAGCACTGTTCTAGGCGCTGGGGGGGATACAAGGTGATTAAGTTGCCCCACGGGGGGCTCACAGTCTTAATCCCCACTTTACAGATGAGGTAACTGAGGCTCAGAGAAGTTAAGTGAATTGCCCAAGGTCACACAGCAGACATGTGGCAGAGCCGGCATTTGAACCCATGACCTCTGACTCCAAAGCCCGGGCTCTTTCCACTGAGCCACGCTGCTTCTAATCCCCATTATACAAATGAGGTAACTGAGGCCTAGAGAATAATAATAATGATGGTATTTGTTAAGCGCTTACTATGTGCAAAGCACTGTTCTAAGCTCTGGGGAGGTTACAAGGTGATCAGGTTGTCCCACGGGGGGCTTACAGTTTTAATCCCCATTTCACAGATGAGAGAACTGAGGCACAGAGAAGTGAAGTGACTTGCCCAAAGTCACACAGCTGACAGTTGGCAAGCCAGTATTTGAACCCATGACCTCTGACTCCAAATAATAATAATAATAATGATGATGGCATTTATTAAACGTTTACTATGTGCAAAGCACTGTTCTAAGCGCTGGGGAGGTTACAAGATGATTAGGTTGTCCCATGGGGGGCTCACAGTCTTAATCTCCTCACCGTGCCTCGTTCTCGCCTGTCCCGCCATCGACCCCTGGCCCACGTCCTCTCCCGGGCCTGGAATGCCCTCCCTCTGCCCACCCGCCAAGCTAGCTCTCTTCCTCCCTTCAAGGCCCTGCTGAGAGCTCACCTCCTCCAGGAGGCCTTCCCAGACTGAACCCCTTCCTTCCTCTCCCCCTCGTCCCCCTCTCCATCCCCCCCATCTTACCTCCTTCCCTTTCCCACAGCACCTGTATCTATGTATATATGTTTGTACATATTTATTACTCTATTTATTTATTTATTTATTTATTTATCTTGTACATATCTATTCTATTTATTTTATTTTGTTAGTATGTTTGGTTTTGTTCTCTGTCTCCCCCTTCTAGACTGTGAGCCCGCTGTTGGGTAGGGACTGTCTCTATGTGTTGCCGACTTGTACTTCCCAAGTGCTTAGTACAGTGCTCTGCACACAGTAAGTGCTCAATAAATACGATTGATTAATCCCCATTTTACAGATGAGGTAACTGAGGCACAGAGAAGTTAAGTGACTTGCCCAAAGTCACACAGCTGACAATTGGTGGAGCCGGGATTTGATCCCATGACTTCTGACTCCAAAGCCTATCCTCTTTCCACTGAGCCACGCTGCAAGTGAAGCGATTTGCCCAAGGTCGCACAACAGACAAGTGGTGGAGCAGGGATTAGAACCCATGACCCTCTTACGCCCAGGCCCGGGCTCTATCCACTAGGCTATACTGTCAAAACTTCCCTGAGCTTTGTCAGCAGCAGCCTGCTAGGAGCAGCTGATCGGCCAATCAATCAATCAATGATATTTATTGAGCGCTTACTGTGTACAGAGCACTGTACTAAGCACTTGGGAAAGAATAATAAAACAGAGTTGGTAGACATGTTCCCTGCCCACAGTGAGCCTACAATCAAAAGTGGGGAGATGGACAAAAATTTTGGCTGTGGACATAAAGGGCACCAAGATGAAGCGCTTAGTACAGTGCTCTACACACAGTAAGTGCTCAATAAATACAACTGAATGAATGAAGATGCTACCAAACCCCCACAACTCAAAACTTATGGGAGGATGGGGGCTCGTACAGCAGTGTGGCTCAGTGGAAAGAGCCCAGGCTTCGGAGTCAGGGGTCATGGGTTCTAATCCCGACTCCGCCAATTGTCAGCTGGGTGACTTTGGGCCAGTCACTTAACTTCTATGGGCCTCAGTTACCCCATCTGTAAAATGGGGATGAAGACTGTGAGCCCGCCATGGGACAACCTGATCACCTTGTAACTTCCCCAGCGCTTAGAACAGTGCTTTGCACATAGTAAGCGCTTAATAAATGTCAACATTATTATTATTATAATTATCCAGCACTTAGAACAGTGCTTTGCACTAAGTGCTTAATAAATGCTATTATTATTATTATTATTATTATTATTATTATTATTATTATTATTACAGCTCCCTGCTCTCCTGAGCATCTCTCAACCTGCTCAACAAGACAGTGACTTCTATGGTCAATCACCAACTAGGCCCTGATCCCTGGGCCGTGGCTTAGTGGGCGAAGATTAAGCCAACCACATATTATCCCGGCTCCGCCAGTTGCCAGCTGTGTGACTTTGGGCAAGTCACTTCACTTCTCTGGGCCTCAGTTACCTCATCTGTAAAATGGGGATTGACTGTGAGCCCCCCGTGGGACAACCTGATCACCTTGTAACCTCCCCAGTGCTTAGAACAGTGCTTTGCACATAGTGAGCACTTAATAAATGCTATTATTATTATTATTCTTATTATTATTATCATTGCCCAGTGGAGGCTGGACCCCCCTCAGGTGAGAGACCAGGAAGAAGCCCCCGGCCTGAGGAGAGACCAAGCAGAATGCTCAGTGGGTCAAGTCTCCCAGCCATCTCGTGTTTGGAAAATAGATCATTTGCAATTTAACGGGAGCAGAATCGGCATGGCGTAGTGGAGAGAGTACAGACTTGGGAATCAGAAGGTCATGGGTTCTAATCCGGGCTCGGCCACTTGTCTGCTGTGTGACCTTGGGCTAGTCGATTCACTTCTCTGTGCCCCAGTTACCTCATCTGGAAAATGGGGATTGAGACTGTGAGCCCTATATGGGACAGGGACTGTGTCCAACCTGATTTGCTTGTATCCACCCCAGCGCTTAGTATTCATTCATTCATTCATTCATTCATTCAATCGTATTTATTGAGCGCTTACTGTGTGCAGAGCACTGGACTAAGCTCTTGGGAAATACAAGTTGGCAACATATAGAGACGGTCCCTGCCCAACAACGGGCTCACAGTCTAGAAGGGGGAGACAGACAACAAAACAAAACACGTGGTCAGGTGTCAAGTCATCAGAATAAATAGAATTAAAGCCAGATGCACATCGCTGACAAAATAAATAGAACAGTACAGTGCCTGGCACATAGTGCTATTTATTATTCTATTTATTTTATTAATGATGTGTATATATCTATAATTCTATTTATATTGATGCTATTGACGCCTGTTTACTTTTTTTTGCTGTCCTTCTTCCCCTTTCTACACTGTGAGTCCCTTGTGAGAAGGGATTGTTTCTACTTGTTGCTGAATTGTACTTTCCAAGTGCTTCGTACAGTGCTCTGCACACTGTAAGTGCTCAATCAATCAATCAATCGTATTTATTGAGCGCTTACTGTGTGCAGAGCACTGGACTAAGCGCTTGGGAAGTACAAGTTGGCAACATATAGAGACAGTCCCTACCCAACAGTGGGCTCACAGTCTAAAAGGGGGAGACAGAGAACAAAACCAAACATACTAACAAAATAAAATAAATAGAATAGATATGTACAAGTAAAATAAATAAATAAATAAATAAATAGAGTAATAATAAATAAATAGAGTAATAGATTGAATGAATGAATGAATGAGTGCGTAATAAATACCATAATTTTTTTTTAAGCTGCGTAGCTAGCCCCAGATATTTCCAGAATCTCAGCTACAGGAGAGGTTGTCTACAGAGCACAGAGGAAGCAACGTGGCTCAGCGGAAAGAGCCCGGGCTTTGGAGTCAGAGGTCATGGGTTCGAATCCCGACTCCACCACATGTCTGCTGTGTGACCTTGGGCAAGTCACTTAACTTCTCTGAGCCTCAGTTCCCTCATCTGTAAAATGCGGATTAAGACTGTGAGCCCCACGTGGGACAACTTGATCACCTTGTAACTCCCCCCCCCCAGCGCTTAGAACAGTGCTCTGCACATAGTAAGCGCTTAACAAATGCCATTATTATTATGCCTGCTGTGTGACCTTGGTCAAGTCATTTCACTTCTCTGAGCCTCAGCTACCTCATCTGTAAAACGGGGATGAAGACTGTGAGCACCACGTGGGACAACCTGATCACCTTGTATCCCCCCCAGCGCTTAGAACAGTGATTTGCACATAGTAAGCACTTAACAAATGCCATTATTAATTAATTAATTAATTAAATTCTCCCAGGGCTGAGATCAGAGACCGGCTCAATCCTGCCTCAAACTTTTTCTCACCCACATTCTTCCCTGACGTTCTCCCAGTGCTGCCTTCACAGTGCCTAGTTCCTTGATGGGAACTCATGAAAAACTGGAAAATTCAGGAATCGAAAGGGGTGGGGAAGACTGTTGCCTGACTACTGAAATGAAGCGGAGTTTCAAACTCCTTCCTTGAAGGGCCTTTTTGTTTTAATTGCATTTGTTAAGCTCTCACTGAGTTCCAGGCATTGTCCTAAGGGCTGGGTTAGATTTAAGATAATTGGGTTGGACACAGTCCATATCCCACATAGGGCTCACGGTCTTAACATCCTTTTATAGATGAGATCACGGAGGCCCAGAGAAAAATAATAATGGTATTTGTTAGACGCTTACTTTGTGCCAAGCACTGTTCTAAACACTGGGGTAGATGCAGGGTAATCAGGTTGTCCCACATGGGGCTCACACTTTAAATCCCCATTTTACAGAAGAGGTAACTGGGGCACAGAGAAGTTAAGTGACTTGACCAAGGTCACACAGCAAACAAGTGGTGGAGGCGGGATTAGAACCCACGTTTTCTGACTCCAAAGCCTGCGCTCTTTGCACTCAGCCAAGCTGCTTCTCTGAGAAGCAGAGAAGTGAAGTGACTTACCCAAGGACACCCAGCAGACAAGAGACCGAGCTGGGATTCGAATTCAGGTCCTTCTGACTCCCAAGCCTGGGCTCTATTTATTAGGCCACGCTGCTTCTTTTGACAGAGACGGGCGGCTGCGAATCGGGCTGATAATTCTGGGAGGCGAGAGCTTCTGGGTCTGTGCTTAGTTGGGGGGAAGAAGCCCAAGATTTAGGAGAAAGTACGTTCCATGGTAGCTCCCCCTCACCACCTCATAGCCCCTCACCTGGCCAGCAGCCCACTAATAAATAGATTAATATAATATAACCTTAATATAAATTAAAAAATAGATTAAATAAATAAACGTACCTATGAAATGCTATTTCTATAGAACAGACATCTGGAGTGAATCTAGTGATGCCAGGCTCACAAAAGTCCTGAAGTGACAGAGCACAGTTGGGTAATAATACTACTACTACTACTAATAATAATAATAATAATGGCATTTGTTAAGCGCTTACTATGTGCAAAGCACTGTTCTAAGTGCTGGGGAGGTTACAGGGTGATCAGGTTGTCCCCGGGGGGGGGGCTCACAATCTTAATCCCCAGTTTACAGATGAGTAATTGAGGCCCAGAGAAGTGAAGCGACTTGCCCAAAGTCCCACAGCTGAGTTCAAATCCTGGCTCTGCCAACTGTCAACTGGGTGCCTTTGGGCAAGTCACTTCACTTCTCTGGGCCTCAGTTCCCTCATCTGTAAAATGGGGGTTAAGATTGTGAGCCCCCCTGGCCAACCTGATCACCCTGTAACCTCCCCAGCGCTTAGAACAGTGCTTTGCACATAGTAATCGCTTAATAAATACCATTATTATTATTATTATTATTACCCAACTGTGCTCTGTCACTTCAGGACTTTTGTGAGCCTGGCATCACCTTATTCACCCCAGATATCTGTTCTACAGACATGGCATTTCGTAGGTACGTTTATTAATTTAATCTATTTTTTTATTTATATTAAGGTTTGTCTCCCCCGCTAGACTATAAGCTCCTTGGGGAGAAGCAGTGTGGCTCAGTGGAAAGAGCATGGGCTTTGGAGTCCGAGGTCATGGGTTCAAATCCCAACTCCGCCAAATAGCTGTGTGACTTTGGGCAAGTCTCTTCACTTCTCTGGGCCTCAGTTCCCTCATCTGTAAAATGGGGATGAAGACTGTGAGCCCCCTGTGGGACAACCTGATTACCTTGTAACCTCCCCAGTGCTTAGAACAGTGCTTTGCACATAGTAAGCCCTTAACAAATACCATTATTATTATTATTATAAGGAATGCATCCACTTGTTATATTGCACTCTCCCAAGCACTTATAATACAACCTTAAGGCCTCAGTTACCTCATCTGTAAAATGGGGATTAAAACTGTGAACCCCCTGTGGGACAACCTGATCACCCTGTAACCTCCCCAGCGCTTAGAACAGTGCTTTGCACACAGTAAGCGCTCAATAAAAACGATTGAATAAATGAATGGGACTGCAGGGGGTTGTGGGGGGGAGACTGTAAGCTCCTTGTGGGCCGAGAACGTGTCTATTGTTATATTGTACTTTTCCAAGCGCTTAGTACAGTGCTCTGCACACAGAAAGTGTTCAATAAATACAATTGACTGAGAAATGGAGCAGCACAGACGAGAGAAGGGGCAGCAGGACTTGGGAGTTTGTTTATTGTCAAGCAGAAATCAATCAATCATATTTATTGAGCGCTTACTATGTGCAGAGCACTGTACTATGTGCAAATCCCAGCTGCGGACAAGCCTTTTCTTGTCAGCAGTGACGCCATAGTTTCTTTCCTGTGCAACCATCCTGGGGGGTCCAGGGACTGACCCGCACACCCTGTATTCACTGCTCAGATCTTTTAGACCGTGAGCCCACTGTTGGGTAGGGACTGTCTCTATATGTTGCCAATTTGTACTTCCCAGGCGCTTAGTACAGTGCTCTGCACATAGTAAGCGCTCAATAAATACGATTGATGATGATGATCTGGAAGTTGAGAGTTCTGGGATTTGGGGTTTGTTTGGCTTTTGTTTGTTTTTTGAGAAAAACATTCTGTTCGCACCACAGTCCAATTCTCATCTTTCTCTCATGCAGCGCAAAGCTCCTGAGAGCATTCATCACACCATCTCACACAACTAGTAATGAGAAAAACACTCACGCAATCCCCGCATGCTCCTCTCCTGTTTTGGAAGCACCATGGCCTAGTAGAGAGAGCGTGGCTCTCGGAGTCAGAAGGACCTGGGTTCTAATTCCAGCTCCGCCACTCTGCTGTGTGACTTTGGGGCAAGTTACTTCACTTCTTTGAGCCTCAGTTACCTCGTCTGTAAAATGGGGCTCAAGAATGTGACTTGAAGGACGGTGTCCAACCTGATGAGCCTCTTATCTACCCCGGCGTTTAGAACAGTGTTTGACACATAGTAAGCACCATCACCACCCCTCTATGTGCAAAGCACCATTCTAAGCACTGGGGAGGTTGCAAGGTGATCAGGTTGTCCCACGGAGGGGCTCACACTCTTCCTCTCCATTCGGCAGATGAGGTCACTGAGGCCCAGAGAAGTGACTTGCCCACGGTCGCATAGCTGACAAGTGGCAGAGTCGGGATTTGAACCCATGACCTCTGACTCCAAAGCCCAGTCTCTTGCCACTGAGCCAGCAGGGCGGCCCAGTGGAAAGAGCGGAGGATGTGGGTTCTAAACCTGCCTCCGCCACTTTATCCACAGAGAAACATCATGGCTTACTGGAAAGAGCCTGGGCTTGGGAGTTAGAGGTCGTGGGTTCTAATCCCGGCTCCGCCACTTGTCAGCTGTGTGACTTTGGGCAAGTCACTTCACTTCTCTGGGCCTCGGTGACCTCATCTGTAAAATGGGGATGAAGACTGTGAGCCCCCCGTGGGACGGCCTGATCACCTTGTAACCTCCCCAGCGCTTAGAACGGTGCTTTGCACATAGTAAGCGCTTAATAAATGCCATAAAAAAATCATCTTCATTGAGCACGTGCTGTGTGCAGAGCGCTGGACTAAGCACTTGGAAAGCGCCCGTCTACATGTTTTGTTATACTACTACTAATAATGGCATTTATTAAGCACTTACTATGTGCAAAGCACTGTTCTAGGCGCCGGGGAGGTTACAAGGTGATCAGGTTGAGCCCCCCATGGGACATAGTCTTCATCCCCATTTTCCAGATGAGGGAACTGAGCCCCAGAGAAGTGAAGTGACTTGCCCAAAGTTACACAGCTGACAATTGGCGGAGCCGGGATTTGAACCCATGACCTCTGACATGTTTTGTTTTGTTGTCTGTCTCCCCCTTCTAGATTGTGAGCCCGTTGTTGGGTAGGGAAGTAGCGTGCAGAAGTAGCGTGGCTCAGTGGAAAGAGCAAAGGCTTGGGAGTCAGAGGCCATGGGTTCGAATCCCGACTCCTCCACTTGTCAGCTGTGTGACCTTGGGCAAGGCACTTAACTTCTCAGTGCCTCAGTTACCTCGTCTGTAAAATGGTGATTAAGACTGTGAGCCCCACGTGGGGCAACCTGATCACCTTGTATACCCGCCCCAGCGCTTAGAACAGTGCTTTGCACATAGTAAGCGCTTAGCAAATACCGTTATTATTATTAGGGACTGTCTCTAGATGTTGCCAAGTTGTACTTCCCAAGTGCTTAGTACAGTGCTCTGCACACAGTAAGCGCTCAATAAATGCGATTGATTGATTGATTGCTCTGCACACAGTAAGCACTCAATAAATACGATTGAATGAATGAATGAATGAATGCATGAAAGAAAGAATGAATGAATGAATGAATGAATAAAAACCCTCTGGATTATCAGCTTAAAACTCTCAGATGTAGGATTGTTGCTGAGCCCATCTCATTCATTCATTCGAGTGAACGAATGAATGGGAGAGTTGTTGTTATCGTATGCGGTCAAGTCATGTCCGACCCATCGCGACGCCATGGACACATCTCCCCCAGATCGCCCCACCTCCATCTGCAATCGTTCTGGTGGTGGATCCATAGAGTTTTCTTGGTAAAAATACAGAAGTGGTTTACCACTGCGGTAAACCTGAATTTCCGCCCTCGACTCTCTCCCCTGCTGCTGCTGCCCAGCACGGGGGAGTTTTGACTTGTAGAAGACGGCCTTCCACTCGCTAGCCACTGCCCGAGCTGGGAAAGGAATGGGAATGTCTCTGCTTGACTCTCCCTCCTGTAGTCGAGACTGATAGACTACTGGGAGCTCTCCAGGTGCCACCCTGAGAGATCAATCAATCAATCAATCAATCAATCATATTTATTGAGCACTTACTATGTGCAGAGCACTGTACCAAGCGCTTGGGAAGTACAAATTGGCAACATATAGAGACAGTCCCTACCCAACAGTGGGCTCACAGTCTAAAAGGGGTAGACAGAGAACAAAACCAAACATACTAACAAAATAAAATAAATAGAATAGATATGTACAAATAAAATAAATAAATAAATGGAGTAATAAATATGTACAAACATATATACATATATATATATGTATATGTATATACATATATATGCTTGACTCTCCTTCCTGAAGTCGAGACTGATAGACTACTGGGAGCTCCCTAGGTGCCACCCTGAGAGATCAATCAATCAATCGTATTTATTGAGCGCTTACTGTGTGCAGAGCACTGGACTAAGCGCTTGGGAAGTACAAGTTGGCAACATATAGAGACAGTCATCATCATCATCATCATCATCAATCGTATTTATTGAGCGCTTACTGTGTGCAGAGCACTGTACTAAGCGCTTGGGAAGTACAAGTTGGCAACATATAGAGACAGTCCCTATCCAACAGTGGGCTCACAGTCTAAAAGGGGGACGGAGAACAAAATCAAACATACTAACAAAATAAAATAAATAGAATAGATATGTACAAGATAAATAGAGTAATAAATATATACAAACATATATACATATATACAGGTGCTGTGGGGAAGGGAAGGAGGTAAGATGGGGGATGGAGAGGGGGACGAGGGGGAGAGGAAGGAAGGGGCTCAGTCTGGGAAGGCCTCCTGGAGGAGGTGAGCTCTCAGTAGGGCCTTGAAGGGAGGAAGAGAGCTAGCTTGGCGGATGGGCAGAGGGAGGGCATTCCAGGCCCGGGGGATGACGTGGGAATGGGAGAGTACAATATAATAATAAACAGACACATTTCCTACCTACCACGGAGCTTACAGTCTCCCTTTGTCCCAAAGTCTAAATTCCAGGAGTCCCTTTTGTGTGATGGTGAGCACTGGGGTGTTTACAGAGTTATTTCAGGCTGCTCACAAGCATTCCCAAGAGCTCTCCACCTACCCCAGGGAAGCAGCGTGGCTCAGTGGAAAAGAGCCTGGGCTTTGGTGTCAGAAGTCATGGGTTCAAATCCCCACTCTGCCAATTGTCAGCTGTGTGACTTTGGGCTTTAACTTCTCTGTGTCTCAGTTCCCTCATCTGTAAAATGGGGATGAAGACTGTGAGCCCCCCGTGGGACAACCTGATCACCTTGTAACCTCCCCAGCACTTAGAACAGTAAGCGTTTAGTACAGTGCTCTGCACACAGTAAGCGCTCAATAAATATGATTGACTGATTGATTGATTACACCAAGGAAGGAGAGATCTTACCTTACCTTACCATCTTACCTCCTTCCCTTCCCCACAGCACCTGTATACATGTATATATGCTTGTACATATTTATTACTCTATTTATTTATTTATTTTATTTTACTTGTACATATATCTATTCTATTTATTTTATTTTGTTAGTATGTTTGGTTTTGTTCTCTGTCTCCCCCTTTTAGACTGTGAGCCAACTGTTGGGTAGGAACTGTCTCTATATGTTGCCAACTTGTACTTCCCAAGCACTTAGTACAGTGCTCTGCACACAGTAAGCGCTCAATAAATACGATTGATGATGATGATGATGATGAGAGATCTCTCATCTCCCTGACTAAGCCCTCATTTCCTTTTCTCCCACTGTCTTCTGAGTTGTCCTGATTTGCTCCCTTTTGTCTTGTCCCCTCCCAGCGCTGGGGTAGATACAAGCTAATCAGGTTGAACACATTCCCAGCCCCATAGAACTTACTACTACTACTACTACTACTACTAATAATAATAATAATAATAATAATAATAATAATAATGGCATTTATTAAGCGCTTACTATGTGCCACGCCCTGTTCTAAGCGCTGGGGAGGTTACAAGGTGATCAGGTTGTCCCATGTGAGGCTCACAGTCTTAATCCCCATTTTACAGATGAGATAACTGAGGCACAGAGAAGTTAAGTGACTTGCCCAAAGTCACCCAGCTGGGATTTGAACCCATGACCTTTGACTCCAAAGCCTGTGCTCTTTCCACCGAGCCACGCTGCTTCTCACGTACATATCTGTAATGTGTTTATTTATATTAATGTCTGTCTCCCCCTCTAGTTTGTAACTCTTTGTGGGCAGGGAATGTGTCTGTTTACTGTTGTTTTGTACTTAGTACAGTGTTTTGCTCACAATAAGCACTCAGTAAATATGGTTGACTGACTGACTGTCTTGGAAGACCGCTGTGCCGATCACCCACCCTGCATTAGATTGGAATCATTTTTTTTAATGGTGTTTGTTAAGCGCTTCCTATGTGCCAGGCACTGTACTGAGTGCTTGGGTAGATAGATACAAGCTAATCAGGTTGGACCCAATCCCTGTCTTATGTGGGGCTCAATATCTTAATCCCCATTTTACAGATGAGGTAACTGAGGCGGAGAGAAGTTAAGTGACTTGCTCAAGGTCACCGAACAGATCCTCTGAGTCCCAGGCCTGTGCTCTTTCCACTAGGCCATTTTGCTGTGCGAAGGGAATGTGTCTACTAACTCTGCTGTGTTGTAATAATAATAATAATAATAATAATGGCATTTATTAAGTGCTTACTTTGTGCCAAGCACTATTCTAAGCGCTGGGGAAGTTACAAGGTGATCAGGTTATCCCATGGGTTGCTCACAGTTTTAATCCCCATTTCAGATGAGGGTAACTGAGGCCCAGAGAAGTGAAGTGACTTGCCCAAAGTCACACAGCTGACCATTGGTGGAGCCGGGATTTGAACCCATGACCTCTGACTCCAAAGCCCGGGCTCTTTCCACTGAGCCACGCTGCTTCTACTGCTGTACTCTCCCAAGCATTTAGTACAGTGCTCTGCACACAGTAAGTGTTCAGCAAATGCCACTGATGGATAGATCGATTGGAGCTTTAGGGAAAGAAATTACAGAAACTGAGTGGGGCAGGTCTGAGCAGAGGAAAGGGAAGAGTCCAGCAGCTAGAAAGAAGAAGAATGTAAACAAAAAAGAGGAGACAATAAAGGGGAGGGAGGGAAATGGAATCTGATGATTGAAGGTAGGAGGGTCAGGGGAATGTTCTGGAAGGGATGTGAGGGAAAGATTTGGCAGAGGGGAAAGAGGAGAATATTTGGTTCACTTCATTTTTTTATGGTACTTGTTAAGCACTTACTGTGTGCCGGGCACTGTACTAAGCACTGGGGTAGATACAAGCTAATCAGTTTGGACACGGTCCCTGTCCTACATGAGGCTCAGTCTCAATCCCCATTTTATAGATGAGGTAACTGAGGCGCAGAGACATGAAGTGGGTGGTCCAAGGTCACAGAGCAGACAGGTGACGGAGCCGGAATTAGAACCCAGGTCCTTCCCCCTCCTAGGCCCCTGCTCTATCCACTAGGCCATCCTGCTAACATTTCGATTGTTAGCAGGGGAAGGGAAGGTCTTGAAGAGGAGGTTTCTCAGGCTCCAAGTTGAGAAATGCAGGAGCAAACACGTAAGCCGCAGGGATAAGAGAGACGTGCCTGGGGGGAAAAAGCAGGATGAAGCCCGTCTCCATCCGGGCCTGATGGGTTTCTGCAGGACGGCACAGATCCCAGGGGAGAAGGCTCCACCCTGATGGGGAAGCAGGAAATATTTTTTAAAGCAGATGGCAAACCCTATCGGCAGCAAAATACTAAATTTCACAATGGGCTTTGAGTTTAGGTTTGGGGTGGCACCTTAATAATAATAATAATAATTACGATAATGATGACATTTGTTAAGCGCTTTCTATGTGCCAAGCACTGTTCTAAGCGCTGGGGGGGGGGGGTACAAGGTCCCACATGAGGCTCACACTTTAATCCCCATTTTACAGATGAGGTAACTGAGTCCCAGAGAAGTGAAGTGACTTGCCCAAGCTCACACAGTTGACAAGTGGTGGAGCTGGGATTAGAACCCATGGGTCCCAGAGTTCAGTGGGCTGTGATAATAATAATAATTGTATTTGTTAAGCACTTACAATGTTCCAAGCACTGTTCTAAGCTCTGGGGTAGAATGAGCAAATCGGGTTGATCGCAGACCCTGTCCCACATGGAGCTCACAGTCTTAATCCCCACTTTGCAGATGAGGTAACTGAGGCACAGAGAAGTGAAGTGACTTGCCCACGGCCATACAGCAGACAAGTGGCAGAGCCGGGATTAGAACCCATGACCTTCTGACTCCCAGGCTCGGGGTCTATCAATTACACCCTTCTGCTTCCCAACTGGAGAATAATGCAGTGTGGCTCAGTGGAAAGAGCCCGGGCTTTGGAGTCAGAGGTCATGGGTTCAAATCCCGGCTCCGCCAATTGTCACCTGTGTGTCTTTGGGCAAGTCGCTTCACTTCTCTGGGCCTCAGGTACTTCATCTGAAAATTGGGGGTGAAGACTGTGAGCACCCCGTGGGACAACCTGATCACCTTGTAACCTCCCCAGTGCTTAGAACAGTGCTTTGCACATAGTAAGTGCTTAATAAATGCTATTACTATTATTAATATTAATGGTCAGGATTACAAACCCACGGTGATGAGGTTCAGGGCAGGTGGAGGATGGTTGAAGACTCATCTCACCTTCTGCACAATAGCATGTACGTACTAATAATAATAATTATGGTATTTGTTGAACTTACTATGTTCTAAGCGCTGCGGTAGATACAAGGTAATCAGGTTGTCCCACGGGGGGCTCAAAGTCTTAATCTTAATTTTACACATGAGGAAACTGAGGCACAGAGAAGTTAAGTGGCTTGCCCAAGATTGCATAACAGACAAGTAGAGTAGAGAAGCAGCATGGCTCAATGGAAAGAGCCCAGGCTTTGGAGTCAGAGGTCATGGGTTCAAATCCTGGCTCTGCCAATTGTCAGCTGTGTGACTTTGGGCAAGTCACTTCACTTCTCTGGGCCTCAGTTCCCTCATCTGTAAAATGGGGATTACGACTGTGAGCCCCACGGAGGACAACCTGATCACCTTGTAACCTCCCCAGTGCTTAGAACAGTGCTTTGCACATACTAAGCGCTTAATAAATGCCATCATTATTATTATTTTAAGGAGCAGAGCTGGGATTAGAACCCATGTCCCTCTGACTCCCAGACTGGTGCTCTATCCTCTAAGCCACTCTGCATCTCGTGAGGATGATAACACCTTTCCCTTACCCTGATCGCTAGGCTAGGTGCGGAGGAATGAGATAATGTCTATAAAATTATCTGTATTCTGTGGAGGAGAGAATTTATATGAATCAGCCTAAGGGGTCCCTTTTTAACACTTAACCTGCAAATATTTCTAGGTGCCCATAATATCATCTCCAGTCTTTCTCCCTCTAAGCAAGTTTTCAGAAGCTAAAACATCCTCTAGACTGTAAGATCACTGCGGGCAGGGAACATGTCTACCAACTCTGTTGTATGGCTTAGTGGAAAGAGCCCGGGCTTGGGAGCCAAAGGACATGAGTTCTAATCCCAGCTCTGCCATTTGTCTGCTGTGTGAGTTTGGGCAAGCCACTTCACTTCTCTGTGCCCCAGTTACTTCATCTGGAAAATGGGGATTAAGACTGTGAGCCCCACGTGGGACAACCTGATCACCTTGTATCTAACCCCGGCGCTTAGAACAGTGCTCGGCACATAGTAAGTGCTTAACAAATACCATAATAATAATAGCAATAAATACAGTGTTCCACATATGGTAAGCACTCAATAAATGCCAATGATTGATGGATCTAATGGCAGGAGTATTTGTTGCCTGGTAATAATAATAAATAATGATGGCATTTGTTAAGCACTTACTATGTGCAAAGCACTGCTATAAGCACTGAGGAGGTTACAAGGTGATCAGGTTGTCCCACTGGGGGCTCACAGTCTTTAATCCCCATTTTACAGATGGGGGAACTGAGGCCCAGAGAAGTGAAGTGACTTGCCCAAAGTCACACAGCTGACAATTGGCGGAGCCGGGATTTGAATCCATGACCTCTGACTCCAAAGCCTGGGCTCTTTCCACTGAGCCACACTGATACCTTGTCTCAAGGTAGTCAGGTTGCCCCACTCAGGTCTCAGTCTTAATCCCCATTTTCCAGATAAGGTAACTGAGGCCCAGAGAAGTGAAGTGAAGTGTGCCCCTCATGGGACAGGGACTGTGTCCAACCCGATTTGCTTCAATCCACCCTAGCGCTTAGTACAGGGCCTGGCACATAGTAAGCGCTTAACAAATTAACACAATTCTTCTTATTAATAATAATAATGGCATTTGTTAAGCACTCACTATATGCCAAGCACTGTTCTAAGCACTGGAGTAGATACAAGGTGTCCCACGGGGGCTCACAGTCTTAATCCCCATTTTACAGATGAGGGAACTGAGGCACAGAGAAGTGAAGTGACTTGCCTAAAGTCACACAGCTGACAAGCGGCGGAGCCTGGATTTGAACCCGTGAGCTCTGACTCCCAAGCCCGGGCTCCTTCCACTGAGCCATGCTAAACGTTTAACAAATACCGCATATTTTTTAATTATGGAGAGTGATGGCTGGGTATCTTATTTTGCCTTGCCAAGTGGGTCCCAGTCCAAAAAAGTTTGAGCATCCCTCACTTAGTGGGCTGGAACGTAAAAACGTGGCCATTCCTCTCACTTCATCCACAGATCAAAACATTTATTTACCTATAGTCTCTTATCAGCCAACCTTGAATGGCTCACAGGGCTTTACCGTCCGATCAGCCGCAGCCTGCAATGTTATTAATTCATTCGTTCAATCGTATTTATTGAGCGCTTACCGTGTGCAGAGCACTGTACTAAGCGCTTGGGAAGTCCAAGTTGGCGACATATAGAGATGTCCCTACCCAACAGTGGGCTCACAGTCTAGAAGACTGGCCCGGGTTCCACATTGAAGCCCTGCTTCTGACTTCCATGCATTTTCCCTCTCCTCAGAATCTTGCTAAACTTAACCTGGGAAAATAAAAACCAATATACGACATCCCTCTCGACAGGCTGCTTCCTGTCCCCGTCTGATTAGCAGGATTTCTGTTCCTCAGCCCTCGCGAGGCAGGGAGACTCCATAAGGTGGATAATTTTTCCAACCCTCCAGGGACACAGCCGGGCCTTCAGTCTGTGCCACCCGGAGTCGGGGAAACATCCAGGGACACCATCAAAGCCAACTGTTCGAGCACATCTCCAACGGCGACAGACTGATCGTCGTTCCTGGCATCCCCCATCTTTCCTTACCTCCCAATCCTCAAGGAATAAGGACCAGTGGAAGCTTTCTCTCCTCTGTCCAGGGCTTTGGTCGCAGTTGTTGCCTCTGAGGAAGTTAATGATCAACACCAACCCTTCCTCAGCTGGTGTATTTGTGTGTTGTTTGGAGCGGGAGGAATAACTTGCAGGCCGGCCTGCCTGTCAGCTGCAGGCATGCGCAGGAGCCGGGCTTGGCTGGATCCTTTTGTCGCTTGTCATTTTCCAGTCAGACCGTTTCCAGGAGGAAAGGGACAGAGCGTGCGGTGATATCCGAGCCGCCGACCGGGCTCGACAGGGGAGCCGAAGCCAAACAACTGCTTCTGGCCGTCGGCCTGCTGCGCCGCCGCGGCTAGTAGAGCAGGTTATGTGACTTATAGGGGCCTCTCTAACCTGGCCGGTCTGTCATTCAACAGGCTTGAGAAATGGCCAGGACCCGGGGGAGAGATATCGAAGGCCTGAAAGGATCTTTTCTTTCTTTTCCTGCTGTTGGCTAGTAATAATAATGGTATTTGTTAAGCTCTTATTGTGTGCCAGGCGCTGGGGTGGATACAAGCCAATCGGGTTGGACACAGTCCCTGTCCCGCGTGGGGCTCACGGTCTCCATCCCCAGTTTATAGATGGAGGTAACTGAGGCACAGAGAAGTGAAGTGACTTGCCCAAGATCACACAGCAGACAAGTGGAGGAGTCAGGATTGGAATCCATGACCTTCTGACTCCCAGTCCCCTGCTCTATCTGCTACACCATGCTGCTTGTTAAGCACTTAATATGATAATAATAATAATAATGGTATTTATTAAGTGCTTACTATGTGCAAAGCACTGCTCTAAGCACTGGGGAGTTTACAAGGTGATCATTTGTCCCACTGGGGGCTCACAGTCTTCATCCCCATTTTACAGATGAGGGAACTGAGGCCCAGAGAAGTGAAGTGACTTGCCCAAAGTCACACGGCTGACAATTGGCAGAGCTGGGATTTGAACCCATGACCTCTTACTCCAAAGTGCATGCAGTTTCCACTGAGCCATGCTGCTTCTCTATGTGCCAGACACTGTATTAAATAATAATAATAATAGTATTTATTAAGCGCTTACTATGTGCAAAGCACTGGGGAGGTTACAAGGTGATCAGGTTGTCCCCTGTGGGGCTCACAGTCTTAATCCCCATTTTACAGATGAGGGAACTGAGGCACAGAGAAGTTAAATGACTTGCCCAAAGCCGCACAGCTGACAATCGGCAGAGCCGGGATTAGAACCCATGACCTCTGACTCCCAAGCCCATGCTCTTTCCACTGAGCCACACTGCTTCTCTATGTGCCAGACACTACTAAATCTTGAGTTAGGTACAAGCTAATGATGGTGGACACATTCCATGTCCCACATGGGGCTCACGGTCTTAATCCCCCATTTTTCCTCCCCAACTCTATCTAGACCGTAACCTCACTGTGAGCAGAGAATGTGTCTGTTAATTCTGTTTTATTGTACTCATCCAAGTGCTTAGTACAGTGATCTGCTTATAGACTGTGAGCCCGTTGTTGGGTAGGAACCGTCTCTATATGTTGCCAACTTGTACTTCCCAAGCGCTTAGTACAGTGTTCTGCACACAGTAAGTGCTCAATAAATACGACTGAATGAACGAATTAATAATAATAATGATGGTATTTGTTAAGTGCTTACTATGTGTCAAGCACTGTTCTAAGCACTGTGGGGGATACAAGGTGATCAGGTCATCCTACGTGGGGCTCCCAGTCTTCATCCCCATTTTACAGATGAGGTAACTGAGGCACAGAGAAGTGAAGTGACTTGCCCAAAGTCACACAACGAAGTGGTGGAGGCGGGATTAGACCCGTGACCTCTGACTCCCAAGCCTGTGCTCTGTCCACTGAGCCACACTGCTTCTCTTGGGTGCTCAATAAATGCCACTGGCTGATTTTACAGATGGAGGTAAGCGAGGCACAGAGAAGTTAAGTGAATTGCCCAGGGTCAAACAGCAGACACGCGGAGGAGGCCGCGCTGCCTCTCCATGTCTTAACAATTTCACAAGCGAATTGGGAGGTTTAAAGCAAAGCACCTAAGAGCTCCTCGTGTGCTGTTAGCTCATCCTGACATTGTCTCACCAGCTTTGGATGCTAAAGTGCTCCCACACATGCTTGCTCCTCTTAGGTTATCTCGAGTGAAATGCCGAGAGCGTAATTCCTCCCACTGTGTTCTCCCTGCAGATATTTCACGCGAAGGTGTTGGTCCAGTTTAGTAATTTCCAATTATTCTTTGCTCGGTGCTGGTTTGGACATCTCCAACTGAGAATCCTTAATATCCAGGGGTTTTATAATGAAATCCCCTTACTATATACCACGGCCCAGGCTAAGAAGAGAAGCAGCGTGGCTTAGTGGCAAGAGCCCGGGCTTGGGAATAATAATAATAATAATAATAATGGCATTTATTAAGCGCTTACTATGTGCCAAGCACTGTTCTAAGCGCTGGGATAGATACAAGGTAACCAAGTTGTCCCACGTGGGGCTCACAGACTTAATCCCCATTTTCCAGATGAGGGAACTGAGGCCCAGAAAAGTCAAGTGACTTGCCCAAAGTCACACAGCTGACAAGTGGCGGAGCCGGGATTCAAACCCATGACCTCTGACTCCAAAGCTCGGGCTCTTTCCACTGAGCCACGCTGCTTCTCAGCGGGAATCAGAGGACGTGGGTTCTAATCCCCCCTCCGCCGCTTGTCAGCTGTGTGACCCTGGTGAGCAAGTCACTTAACTTCTCTGTGCCTCAGTTACCTCATCTGGAAAATGGGGATTAAAAGTGTGAGCCCTACGTGGGACAACCTGATTACCTTGTTTCTACCCCAGTGCTCAGAACAGTGCTTGGCACATAGCAAGCGCTTAACAAATACCATAATTATTATTAAGAAGTGATATGTGACTCACTGCAGCCTCTCTTTGCCTCCGGAGATCATGGCCTAATGGAAAGAGCACGGGCCCAGGAGTCAGAGGACCTGGGTTCTAATCCAGGCTCCACCACTTGTCTGCTGTGTGACTTTGAGCAAGTCACTTAACTTCTCTGGGCCTCTGTTTCCTCATCTGTAAAAGGAGGATTCATTACCTGTTCTCCTTCCTTCTTAGACTGTGAGCCTCATGTGGGACCTGATTATCTTGTATCTACCCCAGTGCTTAGTTCACTGCTTGGCATTTAACAGTTATCACCATTATTAGATAATATTTGTTATGCACTTACTGTGTGCCAAGCACTATATTACGAACTGGGATTCATTCATTCATTCAATCGTATTTATTGAGCACTTACTGTGTGCAGAGCACTGGACTAAGCGCTTGGGAAGTACAAGTTGGCAACATATAGAGACGGTTCCTACCCAAGAGTGGGCTCACAGTCTAGAAGGGGGAGGCAGAGAACAAAACAAAACACATTAACAAAACAAAATATAAATAAAATAAATATGTACAAATAAAATAGATAAATAAATAGAGTAAAAATACATACAAACCTATATACATATATACAGGGATACAGGGATACAAACAAGGTCATCAGTTGCAATCTAGGTAGGAGGGAACACAGATATTTAATTCCCATTTTACAGATGAGGAAACTGAAGCATAGTGAATTGCAAGATCATATAGCTAGTAAGAGGAAGAGCTGGGATTAGAACTCAGGTCCTCTGACTCCTTATTCCAAGCTCACTAGGCCACACTGCTTCTCCATTTCTTAACATTTCGCAGGAGCATTGGGAGGTTTTAAGCAAAGCACCCAAGAGACTCCTGTACACTAACTCATCCTGACAAAGCAGATAGATCACACTGTCTCACAAACAGAGAGTTAGAGATGTAGAAGGAGAATAATAATAATAATAATAATGGCATTTATTAAGCGCTTACTATGTGCAAAGCTCTGTTCTAAGTGCTGTGGAGGTTACAAGGTGATCAGGTTGTCCCACGGGGGGCTCACAGTCTTCATCTCCATTTTACAGATGAGGTCACCGAGGCCCAGAGTAGTTAAGTGACTTGCCCAAAGTCACACAGCTGATAGTTGCCGGGATTTGAACCCATGACCTCTGACTCCATAACCCGTGCTCTTTCCGCTGAGCCACGCTGAGAAGCAGAGAGAGCAGGGATGCTGTGGCTAATCTAAATCGCTTCCCAACTAGGCAATGATTTTTAGATTCTGTTTCCAACAAACAGCATAGTCACCTTAGAGCCAATCTTCCCTAAATCAGTTTTGTCTCTCGAGCCAGCAAGGGGGCTTTGAAATAGTCACTGCCATGAAAGACATGGTGCTTAAAATTGTTAAATGCATAATTAAGCAAACAGTGTTAATTTGTGCTTACACTGTATGGTTGAATCTTTGCTCACCAACTGCTCAAAGCCAACCCGCACATTTTGGTTTTTTTAGTACCAACCTGCCCCCTGTAATAATAATAATAATAATGATGGCATTTGTTAAGCGCTTACTATGTGTAGAGCACTGTTCTAAGCACTGGGGGGTTGCAAGGTGATCAAGTTGTCCCACGTGGGGCTCACAGTCTTAATCCCCATTTTACAGATAAGGTAACTGAGGCTCAGAGAAGTGAAGTGATTTGCCCAAGGTCACACAGCAGACATGTGGCGGAGGCAGAATTCGAACCCATGACCTCTGCCTCCAAAGGCCGTGCTCTTTCCACTGAGCCACACTGCTTCTCTGTGCTCGAGTACTCTGTACTCGACTCTACCTCCCCTACAAATGACCCCCTTCCTCCACTCACCTTATTTCCTGGGGTACCTCCCCCCCATATCCCACAAAATCATCCCTCTCAATCAATCAATCAATCAATCATATTTATTGAGCACTTACTGTGTGCAGAGCACTGTACTAAACGCTTGGGAAGTACAAGTTGGCAACATATAGAGACAGTCCCTACCCAAAAGTGGGCTCTCCCCATTGTCAAAGCCTTACTAAAATCATAATGCCTCCATGAAGCCTTTCCCATCCCCCCGGCCCTACCTCCTTCCCCTCCCCACAGCACTTGTATATATATTTGTACAGATTTATTTCTCTATTTATTTTATTTGTACATATTTACTCTTCTATTCATTTTGTTAATGATGTGCAAATAGATGTGCAAAATGATGTGCTCCCAGACTGAGCCCCCTTCTTTCTCTCCCCCTCCTCCCCCTCCCCATCCCCCCTGCCTTACCTCCTTCCCTTCCCCACAGCACCTGGATATATGTATATATGTTTGTACATATTTATTATTTTATTTATTTATTTTACTTGTACATATTTATTCTATTTATTTTATTTGGTTTATGTTTTGTTTTGTTATCTGTCTCCCCCTTCTAGACTGTGAGCCCGCTGTTGGGTAGGGACCATCTCTATATGTTGCAAACTTGTACTTCCCAAGTGCTTAGTACAGTGCTCTGCACACAGTAAGCACTCAATAAATGCAGTTGAATGAATGAATGAGTGAAATAGCTTTAATTCTGTTTGTTCTGACGATTTTGACACCTGTCTACATGTTTTGTTTTGTTGTCTGTCTCCCCCTTCTAGACTGTGAGCCCATCGTTGTGTAGGGACCGTCTCTATATGTTGCCAACTTGTACTTCCCAAGTGCTTAGTACAGTGCTCTGCACGCAGTAAGCGCTCAATAAATATGATTGAATGAATGAATGAATAAGCTGTCATCCTCCCACTTGATTTTCCCTCCCTTGTACTCCCTTGTACATATTCTTATCTATATATCTTATCTATAATTTAATAAATACTGCATTATACTCTCCCAAGCACTTTATACTCTGCTAGGCACAAAGTCAGTGCTCAGTGAATTTCATTGATTGATTGATTTGGCTCTGCTCCTTGAGGGCAGGGAATAATAATAATAATAATAATGATAATAATGGTGGTATTTGTTAAGCAGTTACTATGTGTAAAGCACTGTTTTAAGTGCTGGGGAGGTTACAAGGTGATCAGGTTGTCCCACTGGGGCTCACAGTCTTAATCCCCATTTAACAGATGAGGTAACTCAGGCTCAGAGAAGTTAAGTGACTTGCCCAAAGTCACACAGTGGCAGAGCCGGGTTGTGTTTCACAGTTCTGTTATATTGTACTCTCCCAAGTAATTAATACAGTGCTCTGCACAAAGTAAGTCCTCAGTGAATACCACTGATTATTTTACAGAAAAGGATTGCTGACCCCCTTTTAAAGGAAGCCCTGGACCACTCTGAAAATGTACCTAGCTCCAGAAGGGCATTTAAAGGGCTTTGATTTCAAACCGAGGGTCTTTAAGGGTGGAAAAACCTCCACGTTAGGGCTAGGCAGCATTCATTCATTCATTCAATCGTATTTATTGAGCGCTTACTGTGTGCAGAGCACTGCACTAAGCGCAGAAGCTTGCACTGTGGAACCCGCAAGCTAAAATCATCATCAGCGCAATCAGCCAAAAATCTAAAATTGTGGTGGTGACACTCTATGACGAAACAAAATACCTACACATCTTTTATTATGGGTATTAATCAATCTTTCGACTGAGCCAGTATCTTATGTCATGCAATGTTAACTCAGCAGGCCTTTCTGATACTTCTACACATCACCTTGGGGAAGCACCTTCCTTGGGGAAGCAGTGTGGCTCAGTGGAAAGAGCCCAGGCTTTGGAGTCAGAGGTCAGGGGTTCAAATCCCAGCTCATCATCATCATCATCATCATCAATCGTATTTATTGAGCGCTTACTGTGTGCAGAGCACTGTACTAAGAGCTTGGGAAGTACAAGTTGGCAACATATAGAGACAGTCCCTACCCAATACTGGGCTCACAGTCTAAAAGGGGGAGACAGAGAACAAAACCAAACATACTAACAAAATAAAATAAACAGAATAGATATGTACAAGTAAAATAAATAAATAAATAGAGTAATAAATGTACAAACATATATACATATATTCAGGTGCTGTGGGGAAGGGAAGGAGGAAGGAGCTCCTCCAGTTGTCACCTGGGTGACTTTGGGCAAGTCACTTCACTTCTCTGGGCCTTAGTTACCTCATCTGGAAAATGGGGATTAAGACTGCGAGCCCCCGTGGGACAACCTTGTAACCTCCTCAGCACTTAGAACAGTGGTTTGCACATAGTAAGTGCTTAATAAATGCCATTATTATTATTATTATTATCACCTTGCTTTCTTGCATGGCAGCAAAGCCCACCCTTAGGAAAATAGCTCAGGCTATGCTGTATTCAACTAGCTTAGGGCATGCGTCAAAATTATGTAGGTGGGCTGGAAACACGAAGCAGAGAAAGGTTTGATGCCTCCTGATATTGTGCCACCTTGTATCTGCAGTGGCAGTGCTAAGTACATGGTTTAAGGAAGGAGGGTGACAGTATTGGAAAGCTTATCAATCAAAAAATCAATATTGAGCCCTTACTGCGTGCAGAGCACTGAAATAAGCGCTTGGGAAAGTACAGTATAACAGACACATTCCCTGCCCACAACAATCTTATGGTCTAGAAGGAGAGACAGATATTAATAAAAAGGATTGTTACAGATACGGACACAAGTGCCGCGTGGGGCTGGGATGCGGGGTAAATAAAGGGAGCAACAGATCCAGCAATTACCCACATATGAACAATCCAAATGCTGGCTTGGGCTGACAGGGTCCTATTTTCATTCATTCAATCGTGTTTATTGAGCGCTTGCTGTGTGCAGAGCACTGTACTAAGCGCTTGGGAAGTACAAGTTGGCAACATACAGAGACGTTCCCTACCCAACAACGGGCTCACGGTCTAGAAGGGGGAGACAGACAACAAAACAAAACATGTGGACAGGTGTCAAGTCGTCAGAACAAATAGAATTAATGCTAAACACACATCATTAACAAATCATCATCCTCAAATGCTCATTTTCATTCCCTACAAATGAACAGGATCATTTATAGAGAATAATCATAATTGTAGAATTTCTTAAGTGCGTACACTGAGCCAAGCACTGTACAAAGCTCTAGATTAGACAGAAGCGCTTAGTACAGTGGTCTGATCACAGTAAGCGCTCAATAAATATGATTGAATGAATGAATGAATGAATAATTAGGCTGGACACAGTCTATGTCCCATGTAGGGCTCAAAACTTTAATCCTGATTTTACCGATGAGATGGCTGAGCCTAGTGAAGCAGCATAGCTTAGTTGATAGAATCCAAGCCTGGGAGTCTAAAAGGACCTGGGTTCCAATCCGGGCTCCTCCCTTTGTCTGCTGTGTGACTCTGGGCAAGTCATTTCACCTGTCGGGGCCTCAGTTACCTCATCTGCAAAATGGGGATTAAGACTGTGAGCTCCATGTGGGACATGGACTGTGTCTAACCTGATTATTTTGTATCTGCCCCAAGACTTAATACAGTTCCCGACACATAATAAGTGCTTAACAGATACCATAAAAACATTTTTTTTAAAAGGCACAGAGAAGCGAACTGACTTGCCCAAGTTCACACAACGGAATAGTTTCTGAGGCGGGATTTGAATCTGGGTCCTCTGACTCTCAGGCCTGTGCTGTTTCCACTAGGCCACATTGCTCCTACTTACACTGTGGGGCCCATGTGGGACCTGATTTTCTTGTATCCATCCCAGTGCTTAACACACAGTAAGGGCTTAACAAATACCACAATTATTGTGTGTGTGTGGGAGTAATGAGGGAGGAGGGGAGTAGCCTCATTATGTTACAGTATATTAAACAAGAATGTTCTTAATGAACGATTGACCTTAAAATCCACCACTGTTCAGCCAACAGCCATTTAGTTCTGGAGGGGAAAGGAGAGATGAGGAAGGGAAAGGGAGCAAGAGATCTAAGCTTGGAGGAGGTGATTAGATTCGATCGTATTAATTGAGCACTTACTGTGTGCAAAATACTGTACTAAATGCTTGAGAGAGTACAACCAAACAGCAAACAGACACATACCTGCCCACAATAAGTTTGCAGTCTAGAGGGGTGACAGACATTAATATAAATAAACAAACAAATAAATACATTTTAAAAATTAAAATAGATTGGATTTGGGGTGTGGTGGAGTTTAATTCTAATTCCAGGCCCAGTATCATTTATCTCCCTTCAAATGGGACAAACATCACCCAGACTTCAACAAAGATCGATTAATCAATCAATCAGTCAATCAATCGTATTTATTGAGCGCTTACTGTGTGCACAGCACTGTACTAAGCGCTTGGGAAGTACAAGTTGGCAACTCATAGAGATAGTCCCTACCCAACAGTGGGCTCACAGTCTAAAAGGGGGAGACGGAGAACAAAACCAAACATACTAACAAAATAAAATAAACTGTTGACTCCATTAGAAGAACCGAAGCTGATGCTTTATTGGTAAAATCCTACGGCGAAGTAGGGAAATAGAGCAAACTACCACCATTTTAGTCACGAAGCAGTCACAGAATGTTAAATGTGGCCTTCGACAATGACTCTCCAGGGTCATTTGACTACAGAGCCAAATGCTACAAATGTTACAGGGCTACAGAGTATTCATCCCTGGAGCTTGAAGTGGAGAGGATTGAAGAAGGACCTAGTTTCTTACTGAAACTATCCCACGAACATTCAGTGAACTTGAAATCATCCCCAGCATCCTCAGTTCCTTCGGGGTCTTTTATGGGTGGTTGGAGAAGGGAAGCTTAATCTGAGCCATGGATAAACCATCCACTTTTTTCTTTCTCCAATCTAAATGACACCTATACCATCGTACTTTCTTTTTTATCCGTCAATCAATAAATCAATCGATCAATCAATCGTATTTATTGAGCGCTTACTGTGTGCAGAGCACTGTACTCAATCAAAGGTGTTTATTGAGTGCTTACTGTGGACTGTACTAAGCATCTCTAGACTGTAAGCCCGTTGTGAGCGGGGAACATGACTGCTTATTGCTATATTGTACTCTCCCAACCACTTAGTACAGTGCTCTATTCACAGTAAGCGCTCAATAAATAAGATTGAATGAACGAATGAATTTGGGAGAGTACATTAACAACAGAATTGGTAGACACATTCCCTGCCCACTGGAGTTACAATCTAGAGCTTCTCATCAAGTACCTGTATATATGTATATATGTTTGTACGTATTTATTACTCTATTTATTTGTTTTACTTGTACATATTTATTCTATTTATTTCATTTTGCTAATATGTTTTGTTTTGTTCTCTGTCTCCCCCTTCTAGACTGTGAGCCCACTGTTGGGTAGGGACCGTCTCTATATGTTGCCAACTTGTACTTCCCAAGCGCTTAGTACAGTGCTCTGCACACAGTAAGCGCTCAATAAATATGATTGAATGAATGAATGAATGAAGTACCATCTATCCCAAGTCCAAGAATGTTCTGGCTTTCCAAGGGCCTAAGAAATTCTTTTGTTAAATATGCTGTCCCTCAAAATGATTTTTTTTTTCCATGAAAGAAACCTCTCATTTTCAGAGGGAGAGAGTAATAAAGGTGTTAGCATGTTGCTTTAGGTGATATTTTTTTCCTTCTCTTCTGCTTCATCGTCTGTGCACTTGGATTTGTGACCTTTGGGTATTTGATATTCGCCCCACCCTCAACTCCACAGCACTTATGTACGTATCTTTGAATTATATATTATAAATTACTGATTTATGTTAGTGTCGATCTCCTCCTCTAGACTTTAAACTCTTAGTGGCCAGAGAAAGTGTCAGCTAACTCTGTTGTACTCTCCCAAGTGCTTAGTACAGTGCTCTGCACATAGAAAGTACTCAGTACCTTTGACTGATTGATTGAATGATTGATAGGAATCTTTTGACTTATTTTAGACCAAGGAAATGGTTTGATTGGGAAATCTCATTATTATATTTTTCCCTTCTTCACTAAATTTGCTGTAGTTCAGAAGACATGAATCCTTCAACTCTCAGAATGGTGTTAGATTTTATGGGAAAGATCTTTCTGTCATGGAGGAAGTTGATCAGGTGAGTAGGACATTTTGGTAGCTTGAAAAACCTGTTCCACCTGCAAATTACCCTAACACCCTTCCCACGTGGATATCTGCTTATAAAAACTAAGCGTGTGGCCTCTTTTTTTCAAATGTAGATGTATATCAACATTCCTGGACCATTAACTGCCTCTTCTCCAGGCAGAATAGGAATCATTTTTATCGATAATTGTTTCGGTTTGGTAACTCTACTATTTAAGCACCGATTCACCCAGTTCTCTTCTTCCTCATATCTGTAAATTATTTTATGCCAGTTTCCCGGTAGCTTGTGAACTCCCTGAGGGTGGGGATTTTGTCTTGTAACTCCCAAGTGCTTACTTTAGCATGGTGCTCTGCTTAAAGTAGGCTCTCAATAAACCTGAATGATTACTCGGTCGTAATTGCCTGGTATCTAGATTTTGCAGTTAGTCTACTCATTTTGATTCTGATTGTTTCAAATGGAGGAGCCCACAACCAGCTCATTCCATCCATCTCCCTTTCTTCTTCCCTGAAACATCTTCCCTGTCACCTCCCCCTTCTTCCAGTGGACAACAAACCGATCCTTTCATTTCTTCAAATTTCTGCTAAAAAAAACAAAGAACAAAAACCAAAACCCATTCTCCATAGAGCTCTTCTATATTATTCTACTTCCCTCTGGTCTCACCAATTACCCCTTAACACTTGGGTTTATCAGTGAGAACATGAAATATTCATGGCAACCAGACAAAAACCCAGGGATTTTTGCATGTGCACCATTTTTTCTAATAATATAATGGTTGTTGCGGTATTTGTTAAACACTTAGTATATGGCAAGAGCACTGAATTGTACTTTCCAAACACCTAGTACAGTGCTCTGCACACAGTAAGCTCTCAATAAATATGATTGAATGAATGAATTAAACCCTGGGGTTTGTAGTCTTAGAAACAGCATGACGTAGTGGATGATGGAGCATGGGCTTGGGAGCCAGGAGGTCATGGGTTCTAATCCTGCCTCTGCCACTAGTGTGCCGTGTGACCTTGGGCAAGTCTCTTCACTACTCTGTGCCCCAGTTTCCTCATCTGTATAATGAGGATTGAGACCATGAGCCCCATTTGGGGCAGGGATTGTGTCCAACCCGATTTGCTTATATCCACCCCGGCGCTTAGTACAGTGCCTGGCACATAGTAAGGGCTTAACAAATATCACGATTATTATGAAGGAGGGAGGATAGGTATTTACACAGATGAGGAAACTCCTGTCCATCTCCCTCTCCTTGTGACTCTCCCCACCCAAGCACAAAGACTTCCAACACCTATCCAACACCTCAGGACTCCTGCCACCATAAGACTGTAATTGCTCATTCATTCATTCAATCGTATTTATTGAGCACTTACTGTATGCAGAGCACTGTACTAAGCCCTTGGAAAGCACAATTCAGCAACAGATAGAGACAATCCCTACCCAACAATGGGCTCCAGGCTAGAAGGGGGAGACAGACAACAAAACAAAATAAGTAGACAGGCGTCAATAGCACTGAACTTTAGAGAAGTGTACACCATTTAGAATTCAATGTGACTTTTCTTCTAGCAATCGCAGGGAGGCTGCAGGTTGCAAATTACCAAGAGGTCCAGGGGACAAACAAGCCAGAACTGAAATAAGAAGGACACTGTTTTATTTGCCCTACTGGGAGCTCACCTCCTCCAGGAGGTCTTCCCAGACTGAGCCCCCTTTTTCCTCTCCTCCTCCCCATCCCCCCACCCTACCTCCTTCCCCTCCCCACAGCACTTGTATATATATTTGTACAGATTTATTACTCTATTTATTTTACTTGTACATAGTTACTAATCTATTTATTTTGTTAATGATGTGAATATAGCTTTAATTCTATTTGTTCTGACAATTTTGATACCTGTTTACATGTATTGTTTTGTTGTCTGTCTCCCCCTTCTAGACTGCAAGCCCATTGTTGGGTAGGAATCGTCTCTATGTGTGGCCGACTTGTACTTCCCAAGTGCTTAGTACAGTGCTCTGCACACAGTAAGTGCTCAATAAATACGATTGAATGAATGAATGAATGAATTTGCTTTGGGGTTTTTTTAATGGTATTTGTTAAGCACTTATGTCAGTCTGTCAAACACGTTTTGTTAATATGTTTTGTTTTGTTGTCTGTCTCCCCCTTCTAGACTGTGAGCCCGTTGTTGGGTAGTGACCGTCTCTATATGTTGCCGACTTGTACTTCCCAAGCGCTTAGTACAGTGCTCTGCACACAGTAAGCGCTCAATAAAGAATTAATGAATGAATTTGCTTTGGGGGTTTTTTAATGGTATTTGTTAAGCACTTATGTCAGTCAGTCAATCACATTTACTGCTTACTGTGTGCGGAGCACTGTAATAAATGCTTGGGAGAATACAATTTATCAGATCTGGTAGACATGTTCCCATGAGTGAGTACATTTCCTTAGCATTTGAATCTGTGCTCTTTAAGGAGCAGTGTGTCTGAATGGAAAGAGTGTGAGCCTGGGAGCTCTAATCCCAGCTCCTCCACTTGACTGCTGTGGGACCTTGTGGAAGTCACTTAACTTCTCTGTGCCCCAGTTTCCTCATCTGTAAAATGGTGTTTCAATCATTGTTTCCCCTCCTACTTGCACTGTGGGACCGTGTCACTCCTAATTAACTTGTATTTGTTAAATAAGCACTTAATAAATATAATATCACTACTAATAATCAATCAATCAATTGTATTATTGAGCAGTTACTATACGCAGAGCACTGCACTAAGCACTTGGGAGAGTACAATGCAACAGAATTAGCAGACATGTTTCCTGCCCATAGCTAGCCTACAGTCTAGAGGGGGAGACAGACATTAATATAAATAATTTATAAGGTATAATTTAAAGTGCTGTGAGAATAATAATAATCAATCAATCAATCGTATAATAATAATATTATATATGTGTAATATAATATATAATAATAATAATGATGATGGTATTAAGTGTTTACTATGTGCCAGGCACTGTTCTAAGTCCTGACAATAATACATGCTCTAAATAATTTCCTGGTGATATAGTTCGATCCTATTATGTAATGATCCAACTCATTCTGTGATGTTGATGCCTTGGAGGCCAACTACTTGCCACCCTGAGATTGTGTCCCCTGCTGAAGCTGGAAAGCAGGTTTTTGGGGTTTGGGTATTTTTTAGGTGACAACCGGTAGTAGGGTGGTGTGGCCACGTGTCCAGCTTTCTACCAGACAATCCGGTTTTCAGCCGATCTATCCCCTGTCTAGCGCTGAACACTCTCGGGAGCAGGAATTTTAAAAACTCAGTCCGTCTCCTGCTACCAAGTTAGGCGGCTTGGAAGCAGTCAGTCAGTCAGCCAGTCGGATTCCGTGAGCCCTTACTGCGTGCAGAGCACTGTACTAAGCACTTGGGAGAGTACAATATAACAGTGCAACAGACACATTCCCTGCTCACAACAAGCTTACAATCTAGAGGGGGGAGGCAGACAGCCGTGTTTACAAGGAACTGAGGGGAATACAGTGGCGTTGGGACAAAGGAACAAACATCCCAGCTATGATCCTTGTGCCCCTCACCCTCCATGGCCACGGATCCTCCCGCAGCCACCTCATTATGGTGGCCACAGGAAGCCCCTCCGGCCCTCATTTTTCTGAAAAGAAACAAATAAAAACTTCAAAATATCAAACTAATCTGTATTTCCCTGGTGGGAATTTCCAGTTTTGTACTCCTGTCTACTCTCACCAGCTGCAGAAGGCCACAAAATTCCCCAAAGAAGTTGTAGGTGATAAGAATTATGGGATTAGTTAAACGCGTGCATTGTGCTGAGCGTTGAGGAAGACACACTGTGAGCAGATCAGATACAGCGGGACTCCCTTATGGCATGGGGGAAGTGAATAGAGTCTTCAATTCTTTTGTTTAAATGAGAAGCTGGTAAAGTCTTTATTTGGGTAATTGTAAGGTGGGAGAAGAAGCCCAGAGTGTTTCCCTTTCGGTCTGCTCTCCCCCTTTAAAAGAAACAAGTAGGGAGATTTTATCCTCGTGAACCAAAAAGTCTTCAGACCCTCCATACTTTTTCCCTTTCCTTATCCCACCCAAAGGTCACGGGTCAATAGCTGCAGATGGGAGGATCTCAACCGTATCTGCCCACCTGGAATGTCTCTTCGCTGAAATAAACAGGCCATTTACAGAATCTGTGGATCTAAGATGGAGTTCAGCCTCACATTGGCGGCTCTTTTACTTCCACGGCACCGCAATGTCATGTGGTCCCGCTGTGTCCGTGCTTCTGCCGTCACGCGGTGCCTCGTCCGTTTCGGAACAAAAAAATTGAGAAATGTTGCCAGAAACGGCCAGAAGTACAAAAACTAGAAATTACCTCCAGGGCAATACAGACTGGCTTGTATTTCTGATATTTTATACTTATGATATTATTTCTTTTCATAAAAATGAGGGGCGGAGTGGCTGTCTGTGGTCGTCACAGTGAGGTGGCTGTGTGAGGATCTGTGATCATGGAGGGTGAGGGGCACAAGAGCCAAAGTGGAATA
This sequence comes from Tachyglossus aculeatus, assembly GCF_015852505.1. Classification (NCBI taxonomy): domain Eukaryota; kingdom Metazoa; phylum Chordata; class Mammalia; order Monotremata; family Tachyglossidae; genus Tachyglossus; species Tachyglossus aculeatus. Next base: position 19,313,819 of record NC_052101.1, on the reverse strand, counting down.
ACTGTGGTATTTGTTAAGCACATACTATGTGTCAAGCACTGTACTAAGTGTTGGGATAGAGCCACAGCTATCAGGTCAGACACAGTCCCTGTCCCATGTGGGGCTCGCAGTCTAAGTAGGAAGGAGAACAGAGATTGAATCCCCATTTTGGGATGAGGGAACTGTGGCCCAGAGAAGCTAAGTGACTTGCCCAAGGTCACACAGCATGTCAGCAGCCGAGCCAGGATCCGTGGAGGGAGGCCAGAGGGTCAGGAGGAGCGGGAGAGGCTTGGGAGGGGGAATGGAATGGGTGGGTTTGCCTGGACACAAGGAGGAAGCACCAGGATGGGAAGTGATATGATTTGCTGTGGGCAGGGAATGGGTGCTTTTTTTGTTGTATTGTATTCTCCCAAGTGCTTAGTACCGTGCTCTGCACACAATAAGTGCTCAATAAATACAATTGAATGAATTTGATTCTTTTTTCAGTTCCAGTGGCTCTTCATTTCACTGTACCTCAGTTTTCTCATCTGTGAAATGGGGATTCAGACTGTGAACCCAATGTGGGATGGGGATGGTGGCTTGTAACCCCCCTCCAGCACTTAGTAATAATAATAATAATGATATTTATTAAGCACTTACTATGTGCAAAGCACTGTTCTAACTGCTGGGGAGGTTACAAGGTGATCAGGTTGTCCCACGGGGGGCTCACAGTCTTAATCCCCATTTTACAGAAGAGGGAACTGAGGCCCAGAGAAGTGAAGTGACTTGCCACGGTCACACAGCTGATAATTGATGGAGCCGAGATTTGAACCCTTAGTTACCTCATCTATAAAATGGGAATTAAGACTGTTAGCCCCATGTAGGATAGGGACTGTGTCCAACCTGATTACCTTGTATCTACCCCAACTCTTAGACCAGGGCTTGGCACTTAGTAAGCGCTTAACAAATACCATAATTATTATCATTAGATGAGCAAAGGTTTGTTTTTTTCCCACATCAACAAGGAATAAATGGAAAAGAGAGATACTAAAAAGTACTCCTCCTGCCCTTCAGTAAACTCACTGTGGACAGGAAGCATGTCTAGAGAAGCAGTATGGCTCAGTGGAAAGAGCGTGGGCTTTGGAGTCAGAAGTCATGGGTTCAAATCCCAGCTCCGCCACTTGTCAGCTGTGTGACTTTGGACAAGTCACTTCACTTCTCTGGGCCTCAGTGACCTCATCTGTAAAATGGAGATGAAGACTGTGAGCCCCACGTGGGACAACTGATCACCTTGTAACCTCCCCAGTGCTTAGAACAGTGCTTTGCACATAGTAAGCGCTTAATAAATGCCATCATTATTATTATTATTACGTCTGCCAAGTCTGCTATATTATACTCTTGCAAGCGCTTAGTGCAGTGCTCTTCACACAGTAGGCATTGAATAAATGCAATTGCTTGCTTGATTGATTCAGTAGCTAAAACCAGGAATAAAATCCAGGCCCCAACATCCAGTCCATAGAAGCAAAACCGTCAGAAAGCCCAGCTTCGTTTAATTTTGTTCACACTCTCTCTTTGCAACTCACACAGCTCTTTGTTTTCCTTTTTTAGTCCAATATTTGCACCAAACAAACCGTGTGACTTGAATCAAAGGGCCACCCTGATCCACAGCTCAGGTTTCACAATGGAAGCTGGGGTCCCCTTTGAGAGGGGAGGCAGATGTCAGCTTATTATTCAAGTGTTAGGGGATTTTGTTCGATCTTTCTAGTGAACGGCACATCTATTGTTGAAAACAATGCATTGGATCAGTGCTGAAAGCGAGATCAGACCCCCGGGGAACTAGGTCAAGAGAGAACACCATCGAAGCCTGATTTAAAAAAGGGACAACTTTAAACTTCTCTGGGGGAACTCTGTCAGAGAGTGGAAAGCTGTGAAAACATGTCAGGGGATTAAGGAGGGTATCATAGTAAGCGCTTAATAAATGCCGTTATTTCTTTTCTTTCTTTCTCTGTTCACCCTGAGCAATTAATAAAGTTGAGAGAAAAATCCTCTGTCACCAGAAATGGACCACCAAATTAATCAGGCAATCAACTGTATTTATTGAGTGCTCACTGTGTGCACAGCATTGTACTAAGAGCTTGGAGGAGTACAATGGAGTCAGTAGGAGCTTACAGTCTAGAGGGGGAAGACACAAATGTAAATAAATGAATTATGGAAATGAACATAAGTGTTGCGGGGCTGACAAAACAATCCAAGTGCAAGGATGAAACAGAAATAATAATAATAATAGATAGCATTATTAAGTGCTTACTATGTGCAAAGCACTGTTCTAAGCGCTGTGGAGGTTTTGAGGGAGTAGAGGAAATTAGAGCTTAGTTGTGGAAGGCCAAAGCTCTTTGCATGGGGCAAAATCAGTGCTTATTTGAAAAATATCTATATAATAAAAACAATATAATTTTGGTATTTGTTAAGCGCTTACTATGTGCCAAGCACTGTTCTAAGCGCTGCGTTAGATACAAGGTAATCAGGTTGTCTCACATTACAAATTAAATTTGTTTCCTCTCTCCATAGGGGGATTCTTAATAATAATGATGGTATTTGGTAAGCGCTTACTATGTATGTGCCAAACACTGTTCTAAGCACTGGGGTAGATACAAGGTAATCAGGTTGTCTCACGTGGGGCTCACAGTCTTAATCCCCATTTTCCAGATGAGGTCACTGAGTCCCGGAGGAGTGAAGTGACTTGCCCAAAGTCACACAGCTGACAATTGGCAGAGCTGGGATTTGAACCCATGACCTCTGACTCCAAAGCCCGGGCTCTTTCCATTGAGCCACGCAAGTCAGACAACAGATAAGTGGCGGAGTTGGGATTAGGCTTCCGGTACTGTCCCCTTTCCTCTAGGCCACACTGCTTCTATACCTGGGCTCATTCAAGACTGGCCTCTTCTCTCCTTCAAAGATGTGGGAAGGGAAGCCTAAATTCAATACTTGTTCTCCCTCCTCCTTAGACTGGGACCGGGACTGTGTCTGATAATAATAATGATGGTATTTGTTAAGCGCTTACTATGTGCAAAGCAGGTTGAATCGTATCCAGCACTTAGTAAATATTTAACAAATGCCATCATTATTATTATTAACCTTGGTCAGAGACTACAGGCAGCCCAAGTCCAAGCGACTTGCCCAAAGTCACCCAGCTGACAAGCGGCGGATCCAGGATTAGAACCCATGACCTCTGACTCCAAAGCCCGGGCTCTTTTCACTGAGCCACGGTGCTTCTCATTTAATAATTCATTTTGCAGTAAGTTATCGGGATGGGTTGAAAGGTCTTTGATTGAGTTCCTAAAAGAGTTCCTAAAAGTGTGTGTGTGCGGCTTCCTATCAGAGGCTCAATTTTTGTTGCCTTTTGTTCTGTGGCAATCAATCAATTAATGGTATTGAGTCAACCCTTTTAGAGTTGACTTTTAGACTGTGAGCCCACTGTTGGGTAGGGACTGTCTCTATATGTTGCCAACTTGTACTTCCCAAGCGCTTAGTACAGTGCTCTGCACACAGTAAGCGCTCAATAAATACGATTGATGATGAACCCTTACAGGAAGCAGAGCACAGTACTAAGTGCTTAGAGAGTACAAGACTGTGAGCCCGTTGTTGGGTAAGGACCTCCTCTATATGTTGCCGACTTGTACCTCCCAAGCGCTTAGTACAGTAAGCGCTCAATAAATATGATTGAATGAATGAATAATAATGATGTTATTTGTTAAGTGCTTGCTGTGTATCAAGCACTACAAAAAAACTTGGGTAAATACAAAAATAACCAGGTCAGAAACAGAACCTGTCCCATACCGGTAGACAGGATCCCTGCCCTCCAGGACCTTACAGTCAAGGCTTTCTGCTTCCTGAACTTATTGCTTGTGTTCCTTTGGTTTCAATCAATCAATCAATCAATCAATCAATCATATTTATTGAGTGCTTACTGTATGCAGAGCACTGTACTAAGTGCTTGGGAAGTACAAGTTGGCAACATATAGAGACAGTCCCTACCCAACAGTGAGCTCACAGTCTAGAAGGGGGAGACAGAGAACAAAACCAAACATATTAACAAAATAAAATAAATAGATAGAATAACCCTGGTTCATCCTCTAGACTGTGAGCTCAACATGGGCAGGGAATGTGTCTGTTTGTTCTTCTATTTTACTCTCCCAAGCGCTTAGTTCAGTGCTTTGCACACAGTAAGTGCTCAATAAATACGATTGAGTGAATGAAAGAATCCCCGCACGACAGTGTCAACCTCCCACTCCCACTCGACTCCATTTCCCCTTCCACTATTCCAATGCAACGGATCCAGTCGCCCTTGCGGACGTCAACACCCTGGACCCCCCCCGGGCCACTCTGCTTCCCCCGACTAACCCCGTGGCTGGAAATTTGGGGTGTCAGGGCCAACACCCGATGGGACGAAATGTGGGGAGACCAGACAGTGGCTGCAGTGGAGGAGGAAGTGGGGTCAAGAAAGAGCGTCGAACTTCCTCCACTAAACTCCCTTTTTTTTTTCCCAAACTCCACCTCCTCCAAGCTCCCCTGAACCTCCGCCTCTCCCGTCACCTGCTCTCCTCTCGCCCACGCGACCAGGCCCCGGCCCCCAAACTTGACAGACCCCAAGGAGTAAGAACTGGAAGGCACAGTAGCAGGCTCGGCTGTGTTGGAGGATGCTCTTTGGTTCCAATTCTGTAAGACGAAAACATAATGGAGAGAAGTCAACGGCCAAGGAAACTGAACTCAGAGAAGCAGCATGGCCTAATAATAATAATAATAATGATAGCATTTATTAAGCGCTTGCTGTGTGCAAAGCACTGTTCTAAGCGCTGGGGAGGTTACAAGGTGATCAGGTTGTCCCACGGGGGGCTCACAGTCTTCATCCCCATTTTACAGATGAGGGAACTGAGGCCCAGAGAAGTGAAGTGACTTGCCCAAAGTCACACAGCTGGCAATTGGCAGAGCCGGGATTTGAACCCATGACCTCTGACTCCAAAGCCCGGGCTCTTTCCACTGAGCCATGCTGCTTCTCTAAGAGCACGGGCTTAGGGGTCAGAGGACATGGGTTCCAATCCCGGCTCCATCAGTTGTCTGCTGTGTGATCTTGGCCAAGTCATTTAACTTCTCTGGTCTCAGTTCCTTCATCTGTAAAATGGGGATAAAGACTGTGAGCCCCATGTCAGACAGGGACACTGTCCAGCCTGATTAGCTTGCATAATAACGATGGCATTTATTAAGGTCTTACTATGTGCAAAGCACTTTTCTAAGCGCTGGGGAGGTTACAAGGCAATAAAGTTGTCCCACGGGGGGGCTCACAATCTTAATCCCCATTTTACAGATGAGGGAACTGATGATGATGATGATGGTATTTATTAAGCACTTACTATGTGCAAAGCACTGTTCTAAGCACTGGGGAGGTTACAAGGTGATCAGGTTGTCCCAAGGGGGACTCACAGTCTTAATCCCCATTTTAAAGATGAGGGAAGTGAGGCCCAGAGAAGTGAAGTGACTTGCCCAAAGTCACACAGCTGACAATTGGCGGAGCTGGGATTTGAACCCATGACCTCCGACTCCAAAGCCCTGGCTCTTTCCACTGAGCCACGCTGCTTCTCTAAATAATTTTGGTATTTGTTAAGCGCTTACTATGTGCAAAGTACTGTTCTAAGCGCTGGGGAGGATACAAGGTGATCAGGTTGCCCCATGTGGGGCTCACAGTCTTAATCCCAGAATCTACCCCAGAACAGTGCCTGGCACATAGTAAGCGTTAACAAATACCATAACGAGAATAATAATTACTCTGGACTGTTCTTACGTTCACTGCTTTCTAATAAATCCCTGCATTTTCTAGACTGTGAGCCCACTGTTCGGTAGGGACCATCTCTATATGTTGCAAACTTGTACTTCCCAAGCGCTTAGTCCAGTGCTCTGCACACAGTAAGTGCTCAATAAATACAATTGAATGAATGAATGTGCAGGGAGGGTCGGAGCGGTCGGGGTTAGGAAGGTTGGGGAGGGATTCCTTCACAAGAGAATTCATTAAATTCAAATTTGACTTGGAGCAGAAGTGATTTGTACGTCATTGACATAGAGTTGTGGGGTGGGGTGTGTGTGTGTGCCCGGGGCTTGGGCGTCAGAAGGTCATGGGTTCTAATCCCAGCTCCGCCAATTGTCAGCTGTGTGACTTTGGGCCAGTCACTTCACTTCTCTGGGCCTCAGTTCCCTCATCTGTAAAATGGGGATGAAGACTGTGAGCCCCACGTGGGACAACCTGATCACCTTGTATCCCCCCCAACGCTTTGAACAGTGCTTGGAACATAGTAAGCACTTAACAAATACCATTATTATTATTATTGTTATTATTATCATTAATATTATTATTATTTGTTTGTCCTTGACAATGCCTCCTGATTGGAGAAGGACTTTGTCTTCCACAGCTTTAATCCTATAAACCCTTGCACTAATCCGGCTCTGGATAAAGGGGTTCTAGAAGTATGCAATATGGTCTTCTAGGAACTCACTGCTTAGCGGAGAGATACAGGACAACTAAAACACTTCCCAAATAAACCTACAAGCAAAATATTATAAAATACAGCGTCATCATCAATGGTATTTATTGAGCGCTTACTATGTGCAGAGCACTATACTAAGCACTCAGAAGAGTATAATACAACACAGCTGGCAGACGTGTTCCCCGCTCGCAGTGAGCTTACAGTCAAGATGGGGAGACAGACATTAATGTTAATAGATAATTGATAATGTATAATTTAAAGGTATGTACCTAAGTGCTGTGGGGTTGAGGGTTGGGGAACTATCAAATGCCCAAAGGTCACAGATCCAAGTGCAAAATATATATACATTGTTCATATGATGAAACTATATGTTGTACTTATAAAAGTCTCTTGAGAGTTCGAGTGAAGGAAACATTACCATTCTGAACATACGTGTAGATAAAACCTTAGCGTTTAAAAGATTCCCAAAATACTTATTATAATGAGTGCTTGTTTTAAAAGAAGCAGTGTGTCTTGGTGGCAAGAGCACAGACTTGAGAGTCAGAGGATGCGGGTTCTAATCCCGTCTCCGCCACTTGTCTGCTGTGTGACCTTGGGCAAGTCACTTCACTTCTCTGGGCCTCAGTTCCCTCATCTGTAAAATGGGGACTAAGACTGTGAGCCCCACGTGAGACAACCTGATTTCCTTGTATCTACCCCAACACTTAGAACAGTGCTTGGCACATAGTAAGTGCTTAACAAATACCATAATAATAATAATAATAGCATTATTATCCATTCCCCATCCCCTCTGCCTTACCTCCTTCCCCTCCCCACAGCACCTGTATATATGTATATATGTTTGTACATATTTATTACCCTATTTATTTATTTATTTTACTTGTACATATTTATTCTACTTATTTTATTTTGTTAATATGTTTTGTTTTGTTCTCTGTCTCCCCCTTCTAGACTGTGAGCCCACTGTTGCGTAGGGACTGTATATGTTGCCAACTTGTACTTCCCAAGCGTTTAGTACAGTGCTCTGCACACAGTAAGCGCTCAATAAATACGATTGAATGAATGAATGAATGAAAGGTAACTGAGGCACAGAGAAGTTAAGTGACTTGCCCAAAGTCACACAGGAGCTGGGATTTGAACCCATGACCTCTGACTCCAAAGCCCGTGCTCTTTCCACTGAACCATGCCGCTCTTTCCATGCTGAGCCACCATAATAACAACAATAATAATAATATAATAAACTCTAGAAAATTATTTAGTCACGTTTTAACATACTGCCTTCTCTCCTCTTTCATTCATTAATTCAGTCATATTTATTGAATGCTTACTGCGCTCAGAGTACTGTACTAAGCCCTTGGGCTTAGTACAATATAAGAATATAAGAATGTATACAATATAAAAATAAAAAGACACATACTCCCTGCTGTTTTCCCTTTTTGGGGTCATCGCAGAACTGCAGGTTCACAGGCAATAACTTCCAACTGAACCTGCCCAGTGAGGGGAGGTGGTCATCATCATCATCATCATCAATCGTATTTATTGAGCGCTTACTGTGTGCAGAGCACTGTACTAAGCGCTTGGGAAGTACAAGTTGGCAACATATAGAGACAGTCCCTACCCAACAGTGAGCTCACAGTCTAAAAGGGGGAGACAGAGAACAAAACCAAACATACTAACAAAATAAAATAAATAGAATAGATATGTACAAGTAAAATAAATAAATAAATAAATAAATAGAGTAATAAATATGTACAAACATATATACATATATACAGGTGCTGTGGGGAAGGGAAGGAGGTAAGATGAGGGGGGTGGAGAGGGGGACGAGGGGGAGAGGAAGGAAGGAGTCATGAATGGAAACCCACCTACATTTTTCTGTGAGGTTTCCGTTTGCCTCCTGCCCACAGGGAGCTTACACTTCCTATACAGAGTTTCTCCCTGAACATCAAACAAGCCATAGCTACAGTCCACCCGGATTTAAGGGATTTAACTGGAGTTACTTACTGAGGAGATTGCAGTGAGCGCCCACGAAAGCTCGGTTATTTTTCAAATGGAAATGTTCTCCTTTTCAGCCTTGAGGTTAGCGCCGCGTGATTTTTATTTTCTCTACTCCTTCTCACCCACCCACTCTCCCTTTCATTAGCAGCGTGTAGCAGAACGATGGCGGGGGCAGAGGAGGCACAACGCCAAGTCTGCGATTTCCAGCAGAGGAAAAAGGTGAGTAAGCGCAGTGAAAGATTTCGATACTCCCTCCCGCCCCCAGCTCAGCCCAACCACCCCCCCCCCTTTTTTTTTTAGTATTATTCTTATTACGGTACTTGTTAAGCGCTTACAGTGTGTCAAGCATTATATTAAAGGGTAGATAAAAATTAATCAGGCCAGATACAGTCCCTATCCCGCATGGGGGTTCATAGTCCTAGGTAAGAGGACAGGTATGGAATCTCCATTTTGCAGTTGAGGAAACTGTGGCACAGACAGGTTTAATGACTTTCTCAAGGTTGCACAGCAGAAAAGTGGCAAAGCCGGGATAAGAACCCAACAGGCCCGGGCTCTTTCCACTAGACCCCGCGGCTTCTCACGCTTCAACACGTAGACAACATCTTTCCCCAAGAAGCTTGGCCCTGATTACGCTAGGGCAATTTCCAATTGGCACTGCAGTTTGGACAGGCAGTTAACAAGTCAATTTGTGGCTCCCTACAAGAATCAATCAATCAATCATATTTATTGAGCGCTTACTGTGTGCAGAGCACTGTACTAAGCACTTGGGAAGTCCAAGTTGGCAACATATAGAGACAGTCCCTACCCAACAGTGGGTTCACAGTCTAAAAGAAAGAAAGAATCAATCCACCCATCAATCAGTCATTTGCATTTATTGAACACAGTTCTCAGCGCTTGAGAGGATATAATGTAACTGAGTTGGTCGCCACATGCCAGCCCACAAGAAGCTTACAGTTTAGAGGGTAGAACATGGGAAAGAGTCTCTAGGCTGTACGCTGCCATGACGTAATAATAATGATGGCATTTATTAAGCGCTTACTATGTGCAAAGCACTGTTCTAAGAGCTAGGGAGGTTACGAGGTGAATCAGGTTGTCCCACGGGGGGCTCACAGTCTTAATCCCCATTTTACAGATGAGGGAACTGAGGCCCAGAGAAGCAAAGTGACTTGCCCAAAGTCACACAGCTGACAATTGGCAGAGCCAGGATTTGAACCCATTCATTCATTCAATTGTATTTATTGAGCGCTTACTGTGTGCAGAGCACTGTGCTAAGCACTTGGGAAGTATGACCTCTGACTCCAAAGCACGTGCTCTTTCCACTGAGTCACGCTGCTTCTCAATGATATGGCATTGTCTAGTAGACAGCTGACCCCCGGAAAGACCCCCCACCCCTCTTATATTGCTTATATCCACCCCAGTGCTTAGTATAGTGTCTGACACATAGTATGCACTTAACAAAGACCATCGTCATATGGTATTTGTTAAGCGCTTACTATGTGTCAAGCATTGTTCTAACCTCTGGGGTCGATACAAGCTAATCAGGTTGGACACAGTCCCTGTCCCACATGAGGTTCACAGTCTTCATCCCCATTTTACCTTTGAAGAAACTGAGGGACACAGAAGTGAAGGGACTTGCCCAAGGTCACACAGCAGAGCCCGCCGTTGGGTAGGGACCGTCTCTATATGTTGCCAACTTGTACTTCCCAAGCGCTTAGTCCAGTGCTCTGCACACAGTAAGCGCTCAATAAATACGATCGAATGAATGTATGAAAGTGGCAGAGCTGGGATCGGAACCCATGACCTTCTGACTCTCAAGCCTCTGCTCTATCCACTAGGCCCTGCTGCATCTTTTGTTAATATGTTTTATTTTGTTGTCTGTCTCCCCCTTCTAGACTGTGAGCCCGCTGTTGGGTAGGGACCGTCTCTATATGTTGCCAACTTGGACTTTCCAAGCGCTTAGTCCAGTGCTCTGCACACAGTAAGCGCTCAATAAATACAATTGATTGAATGAATGTATGAAAGTGGCAGAGCTGGGATCGGAACCCATGACCTTCTGACTCTCAAGCCTCTGCTCTATCCACTAGGCCCTGCTGCATATTTTGTTAATATGTTTTATTTTGTTCTCTGTCTCCCCCTTCTAGACTGTGAGCCCACTGTTGGGTAGGGACCGCCTCTATATGTTGCCGACTTGGACTTCCCAAGCGCTCAGTCCAGTGCTCTGCACACAGTAAGCGCTCAATAAATACAATTGAATGAATGAATATTATTCATGCCTAGAAAACTGAGGTTGTGTCTATACCAGAGCTTAGTGGCCGGAACGTAGTAAGCACTTAACAAACAATTTAAAAAATGGGGGCTGTAGACGTTAAAATAAATTACGGATCTGTACGTAAGTGCCATGGAGCTGCATGGGATAAAAGCATCGTTGGAATCGCTGGCCATTCCCAGACTGCAGCCTGGTGATCCCAGCTGGGTGTTCACATCTTCGTGTTTTCCACACACCCACGTCCTTCAGGGCTTTGTAGACTTATGTCACGTCGCCACTCAGGCGGTGTCTCTCCAGACTGAAGCGCCCTAACTCTTTCGGTCCATCCTCAAAAAGAAGTTTCTCCCACCCCCGATCGTGTTCGGTGCCTCTCTCTGAGCCCTCAAACATGATCTAAGTGTCAACTTTTCGCCCTGCTATTTATTTCCCTAGACATCTGGGAGAAGATCTTGGAGATCTGAGGAGAAGCAGTATGGCCTAATGGAGTCAGAGGGACCTGAGTTCTAATTCCTGCTCTGCCACTTTTCTGCTGGGAGACCTCGGACAAGTCACTTCAATTCTCTGTACTTAATAATGGCATTTATTAAGCGCTTACTATGTGCACAGCACTGTTCTAAGCGCTGATAATAATGGTATTTGTTATGCGCTTACTATGTGCCAAGCACTGTTCTAAGTGCTGGGGGTGGATGCAAGGTGATCAGGTTGTCCCACATGGGGCTCACGGTCTTAATCCCCATTTTCCAGATGAGGTCACTGAGGCACAGAGAAGTTTAAGTGACTTGCCCAAGGTCACACAGCTGACAAGTGGTGGAGTCGGGATTCGAACCCACGATCTCTGACTCCCAAGCTCGTGCTCTTTCCACTGAGCCCTGGTTTCTCCATAATGATGGCATTTGTTAAGCGCTTACTATGTGCAAAGCACTGTTCTAAGCGCTGGGGGGATACAATGTGATCAAGTAGTTGTCCCACGGGGGACTCACAGTCTTAATCTCCATTTTTACAGATGAGGGAACTGAGGCTCAGAGAAGTGAAGTGACTTGCCCAAGGTCACACAGCAGACTTGTGGCGGAGCTGGGATTCGAACCCACGACCTCTGACTCCAAAGCCCGGGCTCTTTCCACTGAGCCATGCTGCTTCTCTAAGCAGTTCCCTCATCTGTAAAATGGGGATTAAAACTGTAAACCCCTTATGGGACAGGGACTCTGTCCAACCCTTTTAGCTTTTATCTACCCTAGTGCTTAGTACAGTGTCAGGCACATAGTAAGTGCTTAATAAATACCTATGTTATTATTGTTATTATTATTATTATTATGGGGATTAAGACTGTGAGCCCCCTGTGGGACAACCTGATCACCTCGTAACCTCCCCAGTGCTTAGAGCAGTGCTTTGCACATGGTAAGTGCTTAATAAATGCCATAATAATAATAATAATTATTATTATCCAGGACCTAGGCTTAATTCTCTCACAGATTTTAGCCTCATGACGACTTCTAGTAGCAAGCTCCAAGAAGACAGCTTCCCATGAAACACGAAATTCTCAGCTACAATGAACGGACTGATTAACCCAACGTGGAGAATTTCTACTCCGGGAATCTCTCAGCACCTTGACAGGAGAGGGAAGGACAGAGCTCATTCTCTGACTGGCAGGAACAGTTCAGTCAATCAATCAATCATATTTATTGAGCGCTTATTGTGTGCAGAGCACTGTACTAAGCGCTTGGGAAGTACAAGTTGGCAACAGTTGATAACAGTTGGCAGGGTACAGAAATACCCATTTCATGGGTGTGATGAGGGCAACGCCATTAGTTTCGCCCCCACGGCTTTTTGGTCAGGACGGGCTGCGTGAGATCATCATCATCATCATCATCATCAATCGTATTTATTGAGCGCTTACTATGTGCAGAGCACTGTACTAGGCGCTTGGGAAGTACAAATTGGCAACACATAGAGACAGTCCCTACCCAACAGTGGGCTCACAGTCGAAAAGGGGGAGACAGAGATAACTTGCCCCGTCCTTGGGAGTTGGAGAAGGACTGGTGAGGGAGGAACCATGATGGAGGCCACGACTCAAGTGCTTAGTACAGTGCTCAAGAGCTTAGTACAGTGCTTTGCACACAGTAAGCGCTCAATAAATACAATTATAAGAATGAATAATAATTATTATTATTATGGTATTCGTTAAGTTCTTACTTTGTGCCAAGCACCGTTCTAAGCACTGGGGTAGATACAAGGTAATCAGTTTGTCCCACGTGAAGCTCACAGTCTTAATCTCCATTTTACAGACGAGGTAACTGAGGCACAGAGAAGTGGCTTACTCAAGGTCCACAGCAGACAAGTGGCTTAATGGCCAGAACACGAGCTTGGGAGTCAGAGGACATGGGTTCTAATCCCGGCTCCGCCCCTTGTCTGCCGTGTGACCTTGGGCAAATCATTTCACTTCTCTGCGCCTCAGTTACCTCATCTGTAAAATGGGGATTACCCCCATGGGAAAACCTGACTAACTTATATCTACCCCAGCAGTTAGTACAGACTGTGAGCCCGCTGTTGGGTAGGGACCATCTCTATATGTTGCCAACTTGTACTTCTCAAGAGCTTAGTATAGTGCTCTGCACACAGAGCTCAATAAATACTAAATAAATAATATAAAATAATAATAATAATAATAATAAATAATAATAATAATAATAAATGATAATAAATAAATAAATAAAGGCTTGCTGCGTGACCTTGGGCAAGTCACTTAACTTCTCGGAGCTTCAGTTACCTCATCTGTAAAATGGGGATGATGACTGTGAGCCCCACGCAGGACAACCTGATCACCTTGTATCCCCCCAGCGCTTAGAACAGTGCTTTGCACACAGTAAGCGCTGAACAAATGTCATTATTATTATTATTATTATTAAATAAATAAATAAATAAAAATAAATACTAAGCCAAGCACTTAGTACAGTGCTCTGCACACAGTAAGCGCTCAATAAATACGATTGAATGAAATACAGTTGAATGAGGAGGAGAGGAATGCCATGGGTTTGTGTGGCCAAGAGCCAGGCTTTGGATCTGCACCAAAGTTTAATGTATCTGAAGTCTTGCCCTACTCCGATAGCTAATTCAGAGAGTGGTCAAGTGGCACATAGTAAGTGCTTAACAAATACCACCATCATTATTATTATTATTACAAGTGGGAGAGCCAGGATTAGAACTCACAGCCTCTGACTCCCAAATCCTTGTTCTTGCCACTAAGCCACTCTGCTTCTCGAATGAACTGTTGTCCCCTGCTAGCAGGAGGAGGAAAGTGGTGTGAGTGTCGTAGCTGCTTTTCTGGTCCTCATGGGCTGCCGGGAATGGTGGGTGTGGGGCCAATCGTATTTATTGAGCCCTTACTGTGTGCAGAGCACTGTGCTAAGCACTTGGGAGAGGACAAAAGAAGAGTATAATGGACACATTCCCTGCCCACAGTGGATCCTTCCAGCTGAGGAGGGATTGGGTGTAGGAAGGGCTCTCGTGACTCAATGGGGGAAGTCGCTGCGAGAGTGGGAACAGGCTTTGGGTAGAAGCTGAGCACCGCCAGGCCCCACTGAGACAGACCTGGGTGGGCACAATGGAGCCACTGGGACGACAGTCCACGCCTGACAGGAATGTGCATCTGTTGTTAGAACAGAATCTACCTCCACGGCGAAAAAGACTGGATGGTGTCTGTGAGGGCGGAATAATAATAATAATAATAATAATAATGGCATTTATTAAGCGCTTACTACATGCAAAGCACTGTTCTAAGAGCTGGGGAGGTGATCAGGTTGTCCCTCGTGGGGCTCACAGTCTCCAGATGAGATAACTGAGGCCCAGAGAAGTTGACTCGCCCAAAGTCACACAGCTGACAATTGGCAGAGCCGGAATTTGAACCCGTGACCTCTGACTCCAAAGCCCGGGCTCTTTCCACTGAGCCACGCCGCTTCTCCAGGGCCGTGATTAACTGGGCCCGGCCAGCAAATCCTGGCTGGGGAGCAAAATTCATTCATCCATTCGATTGTGCTAATTGAGCATTTACTGTGTACAGAGCATTGTCCTGAGTGCTTGGAAAAGTACAATTTAACAATAAGCGGACATATTCCCTGCCCACAACGAGCTTACTTGGCTTCTAGACTGTGAGCCCACTGTTGGGTAGCGACCGTCTCTATATGTTGCCAACTTGTACTTCCCAAGCGCTTAGTGCAGTGCTCTGCACACAGTAAGCGCTCAATAAATACGATTGATTGATTGATTGATTCAAAGCTCTCCATCCCCTCGCCCCCTCCTACCTCACCTCCCTTCTGTCCTTCTACAGTCCGTCCGCACCCTCCGTTCCTCTGCCGCCTCTAACCTCCTCACTGGGCCTCGTTCTCGCCTGTCCCGCCATCGACCCCCGGCCCACGTCCTTCCCCTGGCCTGGAATGCCCTCCCTCCTCACATCCACCAAACCAGCACAATTCCCCCTGCCAAAGCCCTACTGAAAGCTCACCTCTTCCAGGAGGCCTTCCCAGACTGAGCCCCCCTTTTCCTATGTTCCTCCTCCCCTCCCCATCACCCCGACTCCCTCTCTCTGCTCTACCCCCCTCCCCGCCCCACAGCACTTGTGTATATATGTACGTATTTATTATACTATTTATTTTATTAATGATATGTGTATATATCTATAATTCTATTCATTTATTTTGATGCTATTGATGCCTGTCTGCTTTTTTTGTGTTGTCTGTCTCCCCCCTTCTAGAATGTAAGACCGTTGTTGGGTAGGAATTGTCTCTATTTGTTGCCGAGTTGTACTTTCCAGATGCTTAGTTCAGTGCTCTGCACACAGTAAGTGCTCAGTAAATATGACTGAATGGATAAAGGGGGAGACAGGCATTAATATAAACCAAAAAAATTGACAGATATGTACATAAGTGCTGTGGGGCTGAGAGAAGGGATGCATAAAGGGAGCAAGTCAGGGCAATGCGGAAGGGAGTGGGAGAAGAGGAAAGGAGGGCTTAGTCAGGGAAGGCCTCTTGGATGAGACGTGCCTTCAATAAGCAACAACATTTGTGTGGTCCATCATCATCATCACATGATAATAATAATCAATAATAGTATTTGCTGAGCACTTACTATGTGCCAAGCGCTCAATAAATTCGATTGAATGAATACAAGGTAAACAGGTCCCACATGGGGCTCATAGTCTAAGTAGGAGGGAGAATTGGCACTGAATCCTATGTCCAACCTGATTACCTTGTATGATGATGATGATGATGTTGATAGTATTTGTTAAGCGCTTACTATGTGCAAAGCACTGTTCTAAGCACTGAGGGGGACGCAAGGTGATCTGGTTGTCCCACATGGGGCTCACAGTCTTAATCCCCATTTTACAGACGAGGGAACTGAGACACAGAGAAGTTAAGTGACTTGTCCGAAGTCACACAGCTGACGTGGCAAAGTTGGGATTAGAACCCATGACCTCTGACTCCCAAGCCTGGGCTCTCTCCACTAAGCCACGCTGCTTCTCATGATCTACCCTGGAGTTTAGAACAGTGCCTGGCACATAGTAAGCACTTAACAAATGCCATTAAAAGAAAAAAGAATTCCCATTTTGCTCATGAAGGAACTGAGGCACTAAGACTTCTAGACTTCTAGACTGTGAGCCCACTCTTCTAGACTGTGAGCCCACTGTTGGGTAGGGACCGTCTCTGTGTGTTGCCAACTTGTACTTCCCAAGCGCTTAGTACAGTGCTCCACACACAGTAAGCACTTGTGAGCCCATTGTTGGGTAGGGACCATCTCTATATGTTGCCAACTTGTACTTCCCAAGTGCTTAGTACAGTGCTCTGCACACAGTAAGCGCTCAATAAATACAATTGAATGAATGAATGAATGAAATACGATTGATTGATTGATGGATTGATTGATTAAGAAGTTAAGTGACCTTTCCAAGGTCGCACAGCAGGTAAGTAGAGGAGCCAGGATTAGAACCCAGGCCCTCGCTCTATCCACTAGACCATGCCGCTTCCCATCCCCAAGTGGGTTCCCCAGCACAGAATGAAAAGTTTACTCTCCTCAGCAGGTGGCTGACATTCCTGGTGCTTGGCTGAGCCGCTCGGGGAGGAGGAAGGAGGCAGGAAGAAAAAGGCAAAGGAAAACAGGAAGGGAATTGGAGAGAGAGGAAAGCGGGCGTGGGTAGAAAGGAGAACAGGAGGATCAGAGTGAGATCACCAAAGACTTTATGAGCAGAAGGAGCGGAGAGAGAGAGAGAGCGAGAGCTGAAGGATGGGACCCGGTTACACAGTCAATTTCTGCTTTTCCACCCTAATGAAGGGAGGAAGTGGGGCAGAGTGTGACCAAACACAATAGCCGGGAAGCCCGGGGAGGCGAAGGTGATTAGGGAAGTGGATTCATTCATCCAGTCGTAGTTAATTGAGCGCTTACTGTGTGCGGAGCACTGTACTAAGCTCTTGGAAAGTACAAATCGGCAACATATAGAGACGGTCCCGACCCAACAGCGGGCTCACAGTTTAGAAGGCGATGGAGTGGGAGGGCCTGTGAGGAAGCCAAAGTGTGTCAACATGGTTTGTTTTGTCGTCTGTCTCCCCCTTCTAGTAATAATAATAATAATAATGATGGCATTTATTTCAAGGCCCTACTGAGAGCTCAAGGCCCTACTGAGAGCTCACCTCCTCCAGGAGGCCTTCCCAGACTGAGCCCCCTCCTTCCTCTCCCCCTCCATCCCTCCCGCCTTACATCTTTCCCTTCCCCACAGCACCTGTATAGATGTATATATGTTTGTACGTATTTATTACTCTATTTATTTTACTTGTACATATCTATTCTATTTATTTTATTTTGTTACTATGTTTTGTTTTGTTCTCTGTCTCCCCCTTCTAGACTGTGAGCCCACTGGTGGGTAGGGACCGTCTCTATATGTTGCCAACTTGTACTTCCCAAGCGCTTGGTACAGTGCTCTGCACACAGTAAGCACTCAATAAATATGATTGATTGATTGATTGATTAAGCACTTACTATGTGCAAAGCACTGTTCTAAGCACTGGGGAGGTTACAAGGAGATCAGGTTGTCCCACGGGGAGCTCACAGTCATTTTACAGATGAGATAACTGAGGCACAGAGAAGTTAAGTGATTTGCCCAAAGTCACACAGCTGACAATTGGCGGAGCCAGGGTTTGAACTCATGACCTCTGACTCCAAAGCCTGGGCTCTTTCCACTGAGCCACGCTGCTTCTCACTCTTCTTCTCGCTGCTTCTAGACTGTGAGCCTGTTGTTGGGTAAGGACTGTCTCTATGTGTTGCCAACTTGTACTTCCCAAGCGCTTAATACAGTGCTCTGCACACAGTAAGCACTCAATAAAGACAATTGATGAAAAAAGATTGAGCGAAGGCAGGCACAAAGCGGGTGAGAGTTTCAAAAACAATTTGCTGTGGAAAATCAAGACTTGACAGTTCTTCTCAGAGTCGCCGGCTCAATAAATACGATTGAAAGCTGATTTCTGCAGTAGCTGATTGCAACCTGACAATCAATCAATAGTATTGAACGCTTACCGTGTGCAGAGACTGTAAGAAGCGCTTAGGACAGTACGATATAACCAATTTGGTAGACGTGGTCCCTGCCCACCACGAACTTACAGTCTAGAGGCAAGAGCGGGGATGATTCCTACTGCCTAAAATGGCCATTTGTCCCTTCTCTGACTTCCTAGTGTCACAGAAGCACTTGAAGAAGTATAAATAGGAATAAAGAATGATGGACCTTGACGGATGGAGTCACTTACCAGAATTACAGACCGAGAACGTTGCTGTGTTGTACTTTCCAACCGCTTAGTACGGTGCTCTGCCCACAGTAAGCACTCAATAAATACGATTGAATGAATGAATGAATGAATGAATGAATGAATGAATGAATGAATGAATGAATGTGCACCAAAGAATTGGTATTAGCAATAGTCATAATATTAATAATCATTGTAGTATTTGTTAAGCACTTACCATGTGCCAGCACTGAACCAAGCGCTGGTTGGTGGGTGGTGAATACAAGCAAATTGGGTTGGAAAAAGATCCTGTCCCACATGGGGCTCACAGTCTGAATCCCCATTTTACAGATGAGGTAACTGAGGCCCAGAGAATCAATCAATCGATCAATCAATCGTATTTATTGAGTGCTTACTGTGTGCAGAGCAGAGAAGTGAAGTGAATTAACAATCACAATGATATAACAATCACAGAGAAGCAGCGTGGCTCAGTGGAATGAGCCCGGGCTCTGGAGCCAGAGGTCACGGGTTCAAATCCTGGCTCCACCAATTGTCAGCTGTGTGACTTTGGGCAAGTCACTTCACGTCTCTGGGCCTCAGTTCCCTCATCTGTAAAATGGGGATGAAGACTGTGAGCCCCCCCGTGGGACAACCTGATCACCTTGTAACCTCCCCAGTGCTTAGAACAGTGCTTTGCACATAGTAAGCGCTTAACAAATATGACCATTATTATTAATATTATTATTATTATTAAGTCCCTTCACTTCTCTGGGCCTCAGTTCCCTCATCTGTAAAATGGGAATTAAGACTGAACCCCCGTGGGACAACCTGATCACCTTGTAACCTCCCCAGCACTTAGAACAGTGCTTGGCACATAGTAAGTGTTTAATAAATGTCATCATTATTATCTACTCAAGGTCACACAGCAAACAAGTGGCAGAGCAGGATTAGAACCCATGACCTAATGACTCTCAGGCCCGGTTTCTAGCCACTAGGCCAAGCTGCTTCTCTAGGAAAAGAGAGTACTGTGCAGTGGTCCTGGCCCTCTCTCGTCTCTGCCATATTCCTGCTGTGGCATGAGAGTAGGCGGGCAGTGGTGGAGCACATTACATTCATTCATTCAATCGTATTTATTGAGCGCTTACTGTGTGCAGAGCACTGCGTGCCTATTCACTCATTCATTCAATCGTATTTATTGAGCACTTACTGTGTGCAGAGCACTGTACTAAGCGCTTGGGAAGTCCAAGTTGGCAACATCTAGAGACGGTCCCTGCCCAACAGTGGGCGCACAGTCTAGGAGGGGTAGACAGACAACAAAAACAAGCATATTAACAAAATCAAATAAATAGAATAAATATATACAAATAAAATAAATAGAGGCAGTCTTTGCCCTTGATAGCCAGCTATGGGCCGAATGGGGATGAGAGTTCAAGTCTCCAGATTTAGAGCGTAGTAGGATATTCATAATAATAATAATAATGGTATTTGTTAAGCGCTTACTATGTGCAAAGCACTGTTCTAAGCTCTGCGGAGGTTACAAGGTGATCAGGTTGTCCCACGGGGAAGCTCACGGTTTTAATCCCCATTTTCCAGATGAGGTAACTGAGGCCCAGAGAAGTGAAGTGACTTGCCCAAAGTCACACAGCTGACAGTTGGCAGAGCCGGGATTTGAACCCATGACCTCTGACTCCAAAGCCCGGGCTCTTTCCACTGAGCCACGCTGCTTCTTGCATTCATGCATTCATTCATTCATTCAACTGTATTTACTGAGCATTTACTGTGTGCAGAGCACTGTACTAAGCACTTGGGAAACTAAGCACAATTGAACAATAAACAGATACATTCCCTTGCCCTCAACAAGTAGATCCTCTACTACTTGAACAGCATGACCTAGTGGAGCGATCACGGGCCTGGGACTCAGAAGACCTGAGTTCGAATCCTAGCTCTGGCTTTTGACTGCTGGGTGCCCATGGGCCAGTCACTTAATAATAATAATAATAATAATAATAATAATAATAATAATAATGGCACTTATTAAGTTCTTAATATGTGCAAAGCACTGTTCTAAGCGCTGGGGAGGTTACAAGGTGAACAGGTTGTCCCACAGGGGGGCTCACAGTCTTAATCCCCATTGTACAGATGAGGTCACTGAGGCATAGAGAAGTCACCATGGCTCAGTGATTCTGAGCTGTTGCACTTAGGATAATATTTCCCGACCTTTTCAAACTTTATCTAGGATTAACAAAGTCATGGTCCCCCTAATTCTGTTTGTCCCCTAAGTTATTTTTTATCAACCACTGATGCTCCCAGAAACTTAATAACCCATGGATATAATGGGTGTTCTCAGCGCCCATGGGTTATAAATAGAATAAATATGTACAAATATAATAAATAAATAAATGGAGTAATAAATGCGTACAAGCATATGTACATATATACAGGTGCTGTGGGGAGACAAACAACAAAACAAAACATATTAACAAAATAAAATAAATGGAATAAATATGTACAAATAAAATAAAGAAATAGAGTAATAAATCCGTACAAACATATATACATATATACAGGTGCACCCATGGGCGTTGAGAAGCAGCCTGGCCTAGTGTTGCCAACTTGTACTTCCCAAGCACTTAGTACAGTGCTCTGCACACAATAAGTGCTCAATAAATACGATTGATTGCTTAGTGGATAGATTTTGGACCTGGGAATCAGAAAGACCTGGGTTCTAATCCTGGCTCCGCCACTTGTCTACTGTGGGACCTTGAGCGAGTCCCTTCACTTCCCTGGGCTTCAGTTTCCTCATCTGTAAAAATAGGGATGAAGACTGTGAGCCCCATGCGGGACATGAACTGCGTCCAACCTGATTAGCTGGTCTCTACCCGACGCTTAGTACAGTGCCTAGCTCATAGTAAGTGCTGAACAAATACCGTAAAAAGTTAGAAAGGGAAATTAGTACAAATTAACATTATTCCAGACAAATAAAATGGGATGAATGTGCATGGTCAGAAAATGAGAAAACCTAAGAATGAGCACCTTGTAAAGGCTGAAATGGAGCGTCCACTGGCGAGAGGATTTGGGCACCAGAAAGGTGACCACTAAAGGTTGAGAGCTACGTTTAGACTGTGAGCCCAATGTTGGGTAGGGACTGTCTCTATGTGTTGCCAATTTGTACTTCCCAAGCGCTTAGTACAGTGCTCTGCACATAGCAAGCGCTCAATAAATACGATTGATGATAAAAGCAGTTTTCCAGAGCAGTTCTCTGGCCTTCAAATCTCCTTCCGTCTTTCTGTCTCACATGACACCCAGCATGTATTTGTACTTGACAGTTTTCTAGA
Source organism: Tachyglossus aculeatus (assembly GCF_015852505.1). NCBI lineage: Eukaryota > Metazoa > Chordata > Mammalia > Monotremata > Tachyglossidae > Tachyglossus > Tachyglossus aculeatus. The sequence continues at coordinate 19,291,972 of NC_052101.1, read as the reverse complement.
CTGTGAGCCCACTGTTGGGTAGGGACCGTCTCTATATGTTGCCAACTTATACTTCCCAAGCGCGTAGTACAGTGCTCTGCACACAGTAAGCGCTCAATAAATACGATTGATTGATTGACAATTACTCTCCACTTTCCAAGCTTTAATGAAGGCCCTTCTCCTCCAAGAAGCCTTCCCCGATTAATCCCTCCTTTCCTCTATTCTCCCACTCCCTTCTGCATCACACTGACTTGCTCCCTTTAGTTATTTCCCCTCTCAGCCCCACAGCACTTTGACATACACAAATGTGATTTTTTTTCTTTCTATTAATGTGTCTCCCCCTCTAGACTGTAAGCTTGTTGCAGACAGAGACAGACAAGCTTGTGTTGTTGTTGTTCCCCCTCTCCATCCGCCCACCTTACCTCCTTCCCCTCCCCACAGCACCTGTATATATGTATATATGTTTGTACAGATTTATTACTCTATTTATTTCTTTATTTTATTTGTACATATTTATTCTATTTATTTTATGTTGTTAATATGTTGTGTTTTGTTGTCTGTCTCCCCACAGCACCTGTATATATGTACATATGCTTGTATGCATTTATTACTCCATTTCTTTATTTATTGTATTTGTACATATTCTATTTATCTTATGTTGCTAATATGTTTTGTTTTGTTGTCTGTCTCCCCACAGCACCTGTATATATGTACATATGCTTGTATGCATTTATTACTCCATTTCTTTATTTATTGTATTTGTACATATTTATTCTATTTATCTTATTTTGTTAATATGTTTTGTTTTGTTGTCTGTCTCCCCACAGCACCTGTATATATGTACATATGCTTGTACGCATTTATTACTCCATTTATTTCTTCATTTTATTCGTACATATTTATTCTATTTATCTTATTTTGTTAATGTTTTGTTTTGTTGTCTGTCTCCCCACAGCACCTGTATATATGTACATATGTTTGTACACATTTATTACTCCATTTATTTATTTATTGTATTTGTACATATTTATTCTATTTATCTTATGTTGTTAATATGTTTTGTTTTGTTGTCTGTCTCCCCACAGCACCTATATATATGTACATATGCTTGTACGCATTTATTACTCCATTTCTTTGTTTTATTTGTACATATTTATTCTATTTATCTTATTTTGTTAATATGTTTTGTTTTGTTGTCTGTCTCCCCACAGCACCTGTATATATGTACATATGCTTGTACGCATTTATTACTCCATTTCTTTGTTTTATTTGTACATATTTATTCTATTTATCTTATTTTGTTAATATGTTTTGTTTTGTTGTCTGTCTCCCCACAGCACCTGTATATATGTACATATGTTTGTATGCATTTATTACTCCATTTATTTATTTATTGTATTTGTACATATTTATTCTATTTATCTTCTTTTGTTAATGTGTTTTGTTTTGTTGTCTGTCTCTCCACAGCACCTGTATATATGTACATATGTTTGTACGTATTTATTACTCTATTTATTTATTTTATTTGTACATATTAATTCTATTTATTTTATTTTGTTAATATGTTCTGTTTTGTTGTCTGTCTCCCCACAGCACCTGTATATATGTACATATGTTTATACGTATTTATTACTCTATTTATTTATTTATTTTATTTGTACATATTTATTCTATTTATTTTATTTTGTTAATATGTTTTGTTTTGTTGTCTGTCTCCCCACAGCACCTGCATATATGTACATATGTTTGTATGTATCTATTACTCCATTTATTTCTTTATTTTATTTTTTACATATTTATTCTATTTATTTGATTTTGTTGATATGTTTTGTTTTGTTGTCTGTCTCCCCACAGCACCTGTATATATATACATATGTTTGTACGTATCTATTACTCTATTTATTTATTTATTTTATTTGTACATATTTATTATATTTATCTTATTTTGTCAATATGTATTGTTTTGTTGTCTGTCTCCCTACAGCACCTGTATATATATATATATGTCTGTATGTATCAATTACTCTATTTATTTATTTATTTTATTTGTACATATTGATTCTATTTATTTTATTTTGTTAATATGGTTTGTTTTGTTGTCTGTCTCCCCACAGCACCTGTATATATGTACATATGTTTGTACGTATTTATTACTCTTTATTTATTTATTTTATTTGTACATATCGATTCTATTTATCTTATTTTGTTAATATGTTTAGTTTTGTTGTCTGTCTCCCCACAGCACCTGTATATATGTACATATGTTTGTACGTATTTATTGCTCTATTTATTTATTTATTTATTTTATTTGTACATATTTATTCTATTTATCTTATTTTGTTAATATGTTTTGTGTTGTTGCCTGTCTCCCCACAGCACCTGTATATATGTGCATACATTTGTACGTATTTATTACTCTATTTATTTATTTATTTTATTTGTACATATTTATTCTATTTATTTTATTTTGTTAATGTGTTTTATTCTGTTGTCCGTCTCCCCACAGCACCTGTATATATGTACCTATGTTTGTGCGTATTTATTACTCTATTTATTTATTTATTTTATTTGTACATATTTATTCTATTTATCTTATTTTGTTAATATGTTTTGTTTTGTTGTCTGTCTCCCCACAGCACCTGTATATATGTACATATGTTTGTCCGTATTTATTACTCTATTTGTTTTATTTGTACATATTTATTCTATTTATATTATTTTGTTAATATGCTTTGTTTTGTTGTCTGTCTCCCCCTTCTAGACTGTGAGACCGCTGTTGGGTAGGGACCGTCTCTATATGTTGCCAACTTGTACTTCCCAAGCACTTAGTACGGTGCTCTGCATACAGTAAGTGCTCAATAAATGTGATTGAATGAATGAATGAATTAATTAGTTAAATAATAATAATAATAATAATAATTCTGTTATTTGTTAAGCACTTACTATGTGCAAAGCACTGTTCTAAGCATTGGGGAGGATACAAGGTGATCAGGTTGTCCCTTGTGGGGTTTACAATCTTAATCCCCATTTTACATGTGTCTGTTCTAGTGTTATATTGCAAGGTATTCTTCCAGGCTTTTAGTACAGTGATCTGTACACAGTAATAATAATAATAATAATAATAATAATAATAATAATAATAATAATAATAATAATGGCATTTATTAAGCACTTACTATGTGCAAAGCACTGTTCAAAGCACTGGGGAGGTTACAAAGTGATCGGGTTGTCCCACGGGGGGGCTCACAGTCTTAATCCCCATTTTACAGATGAGGGAACTGAGGCCCAGGGAAGTGAAGTGACTTGCCCAAAGTCACACAGCTGACGATTGGCGGAGCTGGGATTTGAACCCATGACCTCTGACTCCAAAGCCCATGCTCTTTCCAATGAGCCACGCTGCTTCCCCTAAGCGCTCAATAAATACAATTGACTATTTGGGCACTTGTATTAGAGTAAAATTGAGCTGCAATTAACAAAGACTCCTTACCACAAGATGGCAACAAAGTGTGAGGCTAAAAACACATGCAGCGTCAACGAAGTTCCACTCATTCAGCCAGTCATTATTTATTGAGCGCCTACCTGTGCAAAGCACTGTACTGAGCACTTGGGAGAGTACACTACAACAACAAACAGACGCATCCCCTGCCCACAACCAGCTCAGAGTCTCACCCATATACAGCAGCAGCACTGTATGAATGTGCCATTCGATGGAGGGGCCCGTCTTTGATACTGAATCAATCCATCAGTCAGTGAATACTATTTATTGAAATGCCCCACTCAGTCGGAGGGGGAGAACTGTCTTTGACACTGTAACAATAATAATAATAACTGTGGTATTTGTTAAGCACTTACTATGTGCCAGGCACTGTACTAAGCGCTGAGGTGGATACAAGCAAATTGGATTAGGTCCCGTCCCTGTCATTCATTCATTCATTCAATCGTATTTATTGAGCACTTACTGTGTGCAGAGCACTGTACTAAGCGCTTGGGAAGTACAAGTCGGCAGCACATAGAGACGGTCCCTACCCAACAACAGGCTCACCGTCTAGAAGGGGGAGACAGCCAACAAAACAAATCATGTGGACAGGTGCTGTCCCATATGGAGCTCACAATCTCAATTCCCATTTTACAGATGAGGGAACTGAGGCACAGAGAAGTAAAGCACCTTCCCCAAGGTCACACAGCAGAAAAAGTGTCAGAGTCGGAATTAGAACCCAAGACCTTCCGACTCACAGGCCCGTTCTCTATCCGCTTTGCAGTGCTGCTTCTCTTGACTGTATCGATCTGTCAATCTAACAGTGGTATTAATTGTATGAAAATACCACCCAATGGGGAGGGAGACCTATCTTGAACATGGTATCAATCAATCAATCACCAGTATTTATTGAATTGTACCACCCAGTGGAGGGGGAGACCTGTCTTTGACACCGTGTCAGTCAATCAATCAATCAATGGGATTTATTGCATGAAGGCATCATCCAGTGAAGGGGAAAGGTCTTCCCTGCCTGCCTTCGGCACGTCTTCTTAACTAGGAAGAGCCCAAACTGTTCCCTCACATTTTTACTCTTAGTGAGCCCAAGTCTTAAAGACATAAGCAGCCAGGGGGGTTGGCAGCCCTGAGATGCCAAGGGAGATCGATCAAAGACAGGGCCCAAAAAACTCCATATTTAGAAATCATCTGGGGAAAGAGACTTGAAGGTCAGGGAACTGTTCTAGAAAATTGTTTTTAGTCACTGTGACACGGCTCCAAGACCCTTTATTGGTCACCTTTGGGTGCCAAAATCCTCTCTCCAGTGAATGTTCCGTTTCAGCCTTAACACAGTGCTCATTCTTAGGTTTTTCTCATTTTCTGATGGTGCTTGGTGTCATTGTAGCTCCTTATCCTAAGTCTCCTTGAACTATGGCATCCCTCCATCCCCGAGGGCAATTTCCTACCCTTGGCTCTCCACAGGGGGATTTGAGAAGGATCCCCTCCACAATAGGCCTTGGAGGTATCTGTGGTATCTGCTAAGTGTGTTCTATGTGCCCGGCACTGTACTAAGCACAGGGGTAGGTACAGGTTTATCAGGTTGGACACAGTCCCCGTCCCACGTGGGGCTCACAGTCCCCATTTTACAGACTGGTTATCTGAGGCCTAGAGAAGTGAAATGACTTGCCCAAGGTCACACAGCAGACAAGTGGCTCAGCCAGCCAGCCCCACAGGTCTTCATTTTAGCATCTGTCTCCCCCTCTAGATCTTAAACTAGTTGTGGGCAAGGGAATATGTCTGTTATATTGTTGTCCTGTACTCTCCCAAGCACTTAGTACAATTCTCTGCAGACAGTAAGCTCCCAATAAATAGGAATGATTCATTGGAAAAGTGTTTTTCTAAGCGTCTAACTTCGATGCACCTCAGTTTCCTCCTCTGTAAAATGGAGATTAAATACCTCCTCTCCCTCCTCCTTAGATTGTGGGCCTCATTTGGGACAAGGGCTGTCTGATCCGATTGTATTGTATCTACCCCAGTACTTGGCACAGTGTTTGGCACACAGTGAGCATTTAGACACATACCACAATTCTCAGTATTATTATTCATTCATTCATTCATTCAATCGTATTTATTGAACGCTTACTGTGTGCAGAGCACTGTACTAAGCGCTTGGGAAGTACAAGTTGGCAACATGTGGAGACGGTCCCTACCCAACAGCGGGCTCACAGTCTAGATGGGGGAGACAGACAACAAAACAAAACATATTAACAAATTAAATAGAATAGATATGTACAAGTAAAATAAATAAATAAATAGAGTGATAAAGTAACTACCGGCCTCCAGGACATGAGAGCATTAAAGCCCCACAGGAAGAAGGGGCTCATGAGGAATATACTACCCAAATCAAACACTCAGCATCTCACTTAGAGTTTAATATGTCTCCCCCCAAAAAACTCCTCGTGCTTAAATGAACATCCCACTCTTGTAGAACTTATGTTCTTATAGTCCAACTACCGGCCTCCTGGACATGAGAGCATTAAAGTCCCACAGGAAGAAGGGAGTTATGAGGAATATACTACCCAAATAAAACAATCAGCATCTCACTTAGAGTTTAATATGTATCCCCCTAAAAAACTCCTCGTGCTTAAATGAACATCCCATTCCTGTAGAATTTATGTCCTTATAGTCCAACTACCGGCCTCCTGGACATGAGAGCATTAAAGTCCCACAGGAAGAAGGGGGTTATGAGGAATATACTACCCAAATAAAACAATCAGCATCTCACTTAGAGTTTAATATGTCTCCCCCTAAAAAACTCCTCGTGCTTAAATGAACATCCCACTCCTGTAGAACTTATGTCCTTATAGCCCAACTACCGGCCTCCAGGACACGAGAGCATTAAAATCCCACAGAAAAGTGGCTCAGCCAAGGATTAGATCCAATGACCTTCAAACTCCCAGGCCTGTGTCCTATCCACGAGGCCACAACGGCATCCCAGCAGAGGCTCAAACTGAGCGTCTGGTGATTCTCAGGCAGAATTTTTCAAGGGACGACAAAATGAGGGCGGGCCGCTGGCCAACTGACCTCATCTGCTTGCCGCCTGCCCCTCTTTGGCCAACATGGAAGAAGCGCCGAGATTGGCCTCGCCGGAAAACCGCCGATTCTCGGTGGCGTCTCCGTTCAAGACCAGTTAATCAAGCGTCTTTCCAATTTAGTCTTACATGGCAGCGTAGATTCAATCAGTGACTAATAATGAGTCACCAGGAACACAGCTTCATGCCCTTGCAAATGAACAATGCAGAGGAAGGAGAAAGGAGACAAACAAGGAAAGGCACAGAAGAAACTCCAGCGCTTGACTAAAATGTCCCAGAACACCGGCAACCGTGAGAAGGATCCCAAACGGGGTGTACAGTGCATCTTCCAGACTGTGAGCCCACTGTTGGGTAGGGACCGTCTCTATATGTTGCCAACTTGTACTTCCCAAGCGCTTGGTACAGTGCTCTGCAAACAGTAAGCGCTCAATAAATACGATTGAATGAATTTCCAGGAACTAATGCCATATAGATTTAAAACAAACAAAACCCCCTCACGCAACTGTTTAACAAATAAAGTCATGCAAGGTTAAGTCAGGCAAGAAAATGGGCAGGAAAAAACAGATTCTACGCCACCCTTTATTGTTCCCTCCAGAAACTGAAGATAATATAAATTTCAGGGATCAATCCATCAGATTTATTGAACATTTACCGTATGTAGAGCACTGTACCAAGCGCTGGGGAGTGAATGATACAATAGATTTGCTAGACACATTCCCTGCCCACAATGAGTTTACAATCTGGAAGGGGGTGACATAAATCAATATAAATGAATTGTTTATGATATGTAATTTACAGCTGCAGATATGACTGCTGTGGGACTGAGGGTGGGGTGAATATCAAAAGTCCAAGGGTCACAGATCCAGGACACGGAAGGGAGAGGGAGCAGGGGAAAAGAGGGTGGAAGCAGGGAAGTCCTCTTGGAGGAGATGTGACCTAATCGAAGTTTTGGAGGTGGGAAGAGTGGCGGTCTGGTATATTTGAAGGGGAAGGGAGTTCCAGTCTGAGGGAGGATGTGGGAAAAGGGAAGGCCATGAGGTAAATGAGATTAGGGCATGGTGAGCATGATGGTACTAGAGGGTTAAAATGTGCGGGCTGGACTGTAGCGAAGTAAGGTAGGAACTGATTGAGTACTTTAAAGCCGATGGTAAGGAGTTTCTGTCTGACGAGGAGATGGATGGACAACCACCGGAGGATCCCGAAGAGTGAGGAAACAGGGACAGAACTGTTTCGTAGAAAAACAATCCGTGCAGCAGAGTGAAGTATAATAATATTAATAATGATGGCATTTATTAAGTGCTTACTATATGCAAAGCATTGTTCTAAGTGCTGGGGAGATTACAAGGTGATCAGGTTGTCCCACCGGGGGCTCACGGCCTTAATCAGTGTGGCTCAGTGGAAAGAGCCCGGGCTTTGGAGTCGGAGGTCATGGGTTCAAATTCCGGCTCTGCCAATTGTCAGGTGTGTGACTTTGGGCAAGTCACTTCACTTCTCTGGGCCTCAGTTACCTCACCTGTAAAATGGGGATTAAGACTGTGAGCCCCTTGTGGGGCAACCTGATCACCTTGTAACCTCCCCAGCGCTTAGAACAGTGCTTTGCACATAGTACTATATGTTGCCAACTTGTACTTTCCAAGCGCTTAGTAAGTGCTTAATAAATGCCGTTATTATTATTATTATTATTATTAATCCCCATTTTACAGACGAGGGAACTGAGGCACAGAGAAGTGAAGTGACTTGCCCAAAGTCACACAGACAACTGGTGGAGCCGGGATTTGAACCCATGACCTCCGACTTCAAAGCCCAGGCTCTTTCCACTGAGCCTAGCTGCTTTTCTACGGACTATGAACTGAAGCGGGGAGAGACAGGGGGCGGGGAGGTCAGCAAGGAGGCAGATGCCCGTAGTCAAGGCAGGAAAAGATAAGTGCTTGGCTCAGTGGAAAGAGCCTGGGCTTTGGAGTCTGAAGTCATGGGTTCAAATCCCCGCTCTGCCACTTGTCAGCTGTGTGACTTTGGGCAAGTCACTTCACTTCTCTGGGCCTCAGTTCCCTCATCTGTAAAATGGGGATGAAGACTGTGAGCCCCCCCGTGGGACAACCTGATCACCTTGTAACCTCTCCAGCGCTTAGAACAGTGCTTCGCACATAGTAAGTGCTTAATAAATGCCATCATTATTATTATTATTATTATTATTATTATCAACGGGGAGGTAGTTTGGATGGAGAGGAAAGGGTGGATTTTAGCAATGTTGTGAAGGTCGAACCGATAGGATCTGGTGACAGACTGAATACGTGGATCGGACGGGAGATAAATTGAGGATAACACCAAGGTTCTGGGCTTGTGAGACAGGAAATATGATGGTGCCATCTACACTATGGAAAAGCCAAAGGGAGGTCAGGGTTTGGGTGGGAAGATGAGGATCTCTCCTTTAGACAATTTTGTTTGAGGGCTATGTTGGATCATGAGCAATAGAAACCTCCTTTCTGTCAGTTTCTAATACTGGACGTTTCCTCGCTGACTTGCTCCTGTATCTCAGGCTGTAGAACAAAGCAACCCTCGCAGGGAGATCTGTGAAGCTGGTGGAACCATTAATCAGACACCTGACACCATGTAGCAACTTTTCGTTATTGAATCCTAGATAATGTTTGAATTCATCATAAAGAAAAAGGACTCAACGCAGGGCCCTACTAGGCTTTTTCCAAAGGAAGGCAGACTTCTTATGCAGCAACCCGGTGAGTGAAGGAAACTCCAGAAGACAAGGCCTGACTCGGGAATCATCCAAGATAGGATTGTTTCTCTATCCTTTCCTTGTAGATCTTCAGGAAGGGGATGCCACACTCTTTCAGGAAGGACTTGAGCCCACTGTTGGGTAGGGACTGTCTCTATATGTTCCCAAGCGCTTAGTACAGTGCTCTGCACACAGTAAGTGCTCAATAAATACGATTGAATGAATGAGTGAATGACTGCGCTAATGCCCCTTGGAAATTGGAATTCTCCTTACAGGCGAGATGACTTGGTGGCAAGAATTGGCTGATAAGGTGGGATTTTTCTCTTCAGGTCCTCAGTAGTATTTATGACCGTCTCTATATGTTGCCAACTTGTACTTCACAAGCACTTAGTACAGTGCTCTGCACACAGTAAGCGCTCAATGAATACGACTGAATGAATGAATGAATATTTATTGGGCTCCTACTGTCTGCAGAGGACTGAACTAAGTGCTTGGGAGAGTACAACAGAATTAGTAGACATTCCCTCTACCCTCAGGGAGTTTACTACCTAGCAGCCGGAAGCAGCGTGACTCAGTGGCTCTTGCTGAGGGCAAGGGAATGTATCTGTTTATTGTTCAATTGTGCTTAGTGTCCCAAGTGCTTAGTACAGTGCTCTGTACCCAGTAAATGCTCAACAAATGCAGTTGAAGGAATGAATGAATGCATGAAGGCGAGAAGCAGCATGGCTCAGTGGAAAGAGTCCGGGCTTTGGAGTCAGAGGTCATGGGTTCAAATCCCAGCTCCGCCAATTGTCAGCTGTGTGACTTTGGGCAAGTCACTTCACTTCTCTGGGCCTCAGTTCCCTCATCTGTAAAATGGGGATGAAGACTGTGAGTCCCCCATGGGACAACCTGATCACCTTGTAACCTCCCCAGTGCTTAGAACAGTGCTTGGCACATAGTAAGCACTTAATAAATGCCATTATTATTATTATTAGAATTAATTACAAATAGAAGGAAATAATAGGACATAAATTCTACAAGAGTGGGATGTTCATTTAAGCACAAGGAATTTTTGGGGGGAGACATATTAAACACTAAGTGTGATTCTGAGTGTTTTATTTGGATAGTATATTCCTCATAAAGACTGCTGAGCTACTGACGAGTGAACAAACTTTTCCTTCCATTCCAAAAGATGGGCAAAACGGTTCTCTTTGCAAAACATTTTGGAAACACAAAACAGAGGGAAGTTTTCCAACTCTGGGTTTTGTTATTGTTTTTGTTTTTTGAAAATATAACTTCACTGAGTCCCTGAGCTAAGGAAAGATTTATTAATTTTTTCTCCATCTCCTTCCCTCATTATTTCCCAGTTCAGTCTTCCATCCTAACTCTCCATGTCCCTCCTTTTCCCTCACTTATTCTGCTTCCACCTACCTTCCTGTGCTTAGAACAGTGCTTGGCACATAGTAAGCGCTTAACAAATACAGTATTATTATTATTATTTGGATTTTCACCTGACTGGGGAGTTTGAGGGGAGGTATTCTTGAGGGCAGGGTAATCACTCCATCCTCAGCTCTTAAGAATCATTCAATTAATCAATCAATCCTATTTATCGAGCACTTACTGTGTGCAGAACACTGTATTAAATGCTTGGGAGAGTACAAAATAATATGGCAGACACATTCCCTGCCCACGATGAACTTATAGTCTAGAGGGGTGAGACAGACATTAATAGAAATACATAAAATGACAGCTGTGTACATAAATGCTGAAGGCCTGGGTGGGGAGATGAATAAAAGGAGCAAGTCAGGGCAACACAGAAGGGAGTGGGAGAGGAGGAAAGGAAGGCTTAAAAGCACCTAGCGCAGTAGAGGTACTGGAGAAGGGAGGAAACAGTCGGAAACCAAACCATCAGTTGCAAATTGGGGTGACTGTCCACTCTATCAAACACTGAGACACACAAGTGATGTCACATGTGATATGGCAAGCATACGCAACGTTTTGCCCAAGTCCATCCAAGTCTGCCCAGCCAGGCCTAGAGTGTTTCCCCAGAGGGACCTCTCGTCCCCCCGGCCACACAAACACCCAAAGTAAGCGCTTAATAAATGCCATCATTATTAAACACCCCACCAATTGCTCCTGAGCCTTGTATTCCCCTCCTAATGTTCCTGTGAACATAGGTGCCGCTTCTGAGCTTCAGAACTCAGCAGACAGCAGGAACAGAAGTGGAGGAGGACATATGCCTGCTTAAGACAAAAATTCCGGGAGCCATCCGCTCCCCTGTCCATACCAAGCTCATTATGGGCAGGGAATGTGTTTCCTCCCCTCCTCCCCATCCCCTCCCTTCCTTCCCCTCCCCACAGCACCTGTATATATGTTTGTACAGATTTATTACTCTATTTATTTTACTTGTACATATTTACTATTCTATTTATTTTGTTAATGATGTGCATTTAGCTTTAATTCTATTTGTTCTGACGACTTGACACCTGTCCACATGTTTTATTTTGTTGTCTGTCTCCCCCTTCTAGACTGTGAGCCCATTGTTGGGTAGGGACATCTCTATATGTTGCCAACTTGTACTTCCCAAACGCTTAGTTCTTCCTCCCCTCAAGGCCCTACTGAGAGCTCACCTCCTCCAGGAGGCCTTCCCAGACTGAGCCCCTTCCTTCCTCTCCCCCCTCGCCCCCCCTCTCCATCCCCCCATCTTACCTCCTTCCCTTCCCCACAGCACCTGTATATATGTTTGTACATATTTATTACTCTATTTATTTATTTATTTTACTTGTACATATCTATTCTATTTATTTTATTTTGTTAGTATGTTTGGTTTTGTTCTCTGTCTCCCCCTTCTAGACTGTGAGCCCACTGTTGGGTAGGGACTGTCTCTATATGTTGCCAACTTGGACTTCCCAAGTGCTTAGTCCAGTGCTCTGCACACAGTAAGCGCTCAATAAATATGATTGATTGATTGATTAGTACAGTGCTCTGCACACAGTAAGCGCTCAATAAATACGATTGAATGAATGAATGAATGCTAATCCTGTTGTATTATACCCTCCCAAGCTCTTAGTACTGTGCTCTGCACATAGTAAGCACTTAATAAATACAATTGATTGATTGATTGACCAGCAGACCGATCTAAAAAGCAGACCATCCAGTAATAATAATAATAATTGTGGTATTTTTTAACCATTTGCTATATGCCAGGCACTGCACCAAACACTGGGGTGAATACAAGCAAATCAGGTTAGTCACAGTCCCTGTCCCACATGGGGCTCACGGTCTTAATCTCCATTTTCTATATTAGGTAACACTCCCTTCTGTGTTGCCCTGTTTTGCTCCTTTTATTCATCTCCCCGCCCAGGCCTTCAGCATTTATGTACACATCTGTCATTTTATGTATTTATATTAATGTCTGTTTCACCCCTCTAGACTATAAGCCCATCATGGGCAGGGAATGTGTCTGTTATATTATTTTGTACTCTCCCAAACATTTAATACAGTGTTCTGCACACAGTAAGTGCTCGATAAATATGATTGATTGATTAATTGATTGATTCTTAAGAGCTGAGGATGGAGCGATTACCCTGCCCTCAAGAATACCTCCCCTCAAACTTCCCAGTCAGGTGAAAATCCAAATAATAATAATAATGTATTTGTTAAGCGCTTATGTGACAAGCACTGTTCTAAGCACAGGAAGATGGGTGGAAGCAGAATTAGTGAGGGAAAAGGAGGGACAAGGAGAGTTAGGATGGAAGACTGGAATGGGAAATAATGAGGGAAGGAGATGGAGAAAAAAATTAATAAATCCTTAGCTCAGGGACTCAGTGAAGTTATATTTTCAAAACACAAAAACAATAACAAAACCCACAATTGGAAAACTTCCCTCTGTTTTGTGTTTCCAAAATGTTTGGGGAAGAGACCTAGAGAAGTCACTTGCCTAAGATCACACAGCAGACAAGGGGCAGAGGATAAACCTGGCATATAAGCCCCTCTTTTCCTCTGCATCTCCTCCCCTCCCCATCATCATCAATTATCAATCTCATTTATTGAGCGCTTACTATGTGCAGAGCACCCCAACTCCCTCCCTCTGCTCTACCTCCCTCTCCACCCCACAGCACTTGTGTGTATATTTATTATTCTATTTATAACAATAATAATGATGGCATTTATTAAGCGCTTACTATTTGCAAAGCACTGTTCTAAGCGCTGGGGAGGCTACAAGGTGATCCGGTTGTCCCACGGGGGGCTCACTCTCTTAATCCTCATTTTACAGATGAGGGAACTGAGGCACAGGGAAGTGAAGTGACTTGCCCAAAGTCACACAGCTGACAAGTGGCGGAGCCGGAGTTTGAACCCATGACCTCTGACCCCAAAGCCCGGGCTCTTTCCAGCGCTTAGAACAGTGCTTTGCACATAGTAAGCGCTTAACAAATGCCATTATTATTATTATTATTTCCACTGAGCCACGCTGCTTACTATTTTATTAATGGTGTGTATATCTATAATTCTATTTATTTATATTAATGCTATTGATGCCTGTTTACTTGTTTTGCTTTGTTTTGTTGTCTGCCTCCCTTCTAGACTGTGAGCCCTCTGCGTAGAGATTGTCTCTGTTGCTGAATTGTACTTTCCAAGCGTTTAGTACAGTGCTGTGCACACAGTAAGCGCTCAATAAATCAATTGAATAAATGAATGAACCACCCTTTTCAATTAAACAACCATACATTGGTCTTATTCTTTTTAAACAGTCAATCAATCAGTGGTATTTATTGAGCGCTTACTGGGCATACTCTCCCAAGCAATTAGTACAGAGCTCTGCATACAGTAAGTACTCAATAAATACTATTTATGATGATGCCTTGTAGGCTCCCCGTGGCTCAATGGAAAGAGCACGGGCTTGGGAGTCAGAGGTCATGGGTTCAAATCCCGACTCCGCCAATTGTCAGCTGTATGACTTTGGGCAAGTCACTTGACTTCTCTGTGCCTCAGTTACCTCATCTGTAAAATGGGGATGAAGACTGTGAGCCCCATGTGGGACAACCTGATCACCTTGTATCCTCCCCAGCGCTTAGAACAGTGCTTTGCACATAGTAAGCGCTTAACAAATGCCATTATTAATTAATTAATTAACAGTGCTCTGCATACGGTAAGCACTCAATAAATACTATTCATGATGATGCCTTGTAGGCTCCCCAGCGCTTAGAACAGTGCTCTGCATACGGTAAGCACTCAATAAATACTATTCATGATGATGCCTTGTAGGCTCCCCAGCGCTTAGAACAGTGCTCTGCATACAGTAAGCACTCAGTAAATACTATTCATAATGATGCCTTGTAGCCTCCCCAGTGCTTAGAACAGTGCTGTGCACATAGTAAAAATAAATAAATAAATAAATAAATAAATAAATAAATAAATAAATAAATGCCATCATTATGATGATGATGATGATGATGATGATGCAGAGCACTGTACTAAGCACTTGGGAAAGTACAATAAAATCAGAGTCAGTAGACACAATCTCTGCCCAAAAGGAGCAGTCTTACAGGGATTGTGGGCAGGGGGAGACAGAAATTAAAATAAATTGCATATAGGGAAAAAGGCAGAGTGTAAGGATATGGACGTTGAGTCCTGTGGGTCTGGGGGTGGGGTGACTATCAAGTGCTTAAGAAGAGCGTGGCTTAGTGGCTTCTAGACTGTAGCCCACTGTTAGGTAGGGACCGTCTCTATATGTTGCCAACTTGTACTTCCCAAGCGCTTAGTCCAGTGCTCTGCACACAGTAAGCGCTCAATAAATATGATTGAATGAATGAATGAATGAATGAACAAGCCGGGCTTGGGAGTCAGAGGTCATGGGTTCTAATTCCGCCTCCGCCACTTGTCTGCTGTGCGACTTTGGGCCGGTCAATTAACTTCTCTGTGCCTCAGTCACCTCATCTGTAAAATGGGGATGAAGACTGTGAGCCCCACGTGGGACAACCTGATTACCTTGTATCTACCCCAGTGCTTGGTACAAAGTAAGCACTTAAGAAATACCATGATTATTATTCTTAATGGGTACAGATACGAGTCCACAGGCAAGGCAGAGGGAGGACAGGTAGGAGAAATGAGAGTTTAGGAAGAGAAGGCCTCTTGGAGGAGGGAGGGTTTTAGGAGGGTTTGGGAGAGGAAAGAATAGCGAGGTGTGGGATTTGAGGGGGAAGGGGGCTCCAAGACAGGGGGAAGACAGAGGCAAGGATCAACCGTGGGATAAGCGGGATCCAGGTCCAGAGAGTCGGCCGGCATTAGAGGAGTGGTGTGGAGCGGAGATTGGTGAGGTGAAATAGGAGGGAGTGATCTACTGAGCTGTGTGACTTTGGGCAAGTCACTTAACTTCTCTGTGCCTCAGTTCCCTCATCTGTAAAATGGGGATTAAGACTGTGAGCCCCCTGTGGGACAACCTGATTGCCTTGTAACCTCCCCAGCGCTTGGAACAGTGCTTTGCACATAGTAAGCACTTAATAAATGCTATTATTATTATTACTGAGCCCCCTCCTTCCTCTCCCCCTCCTCCCCCCTCCATCCTCCCTGCCTTACCTCCTTCCCTTCCCCACAGCACCTGTATAGATGTATATATGTTTGTATGTATTTATTACTCTATTTATTATACTTGTACATATCTATTCTATTTATTTTATTTTGTTAATAAAAGTTGAATGAATAATAATAATAATGATAGTAATGATTAAGCTCTTACTACGGGCCAAGCACTGTTCTAAGCGCAGGAGCAGATACAAGGTAATCAGGTTGTCCCACGTGGGGCTCACAGTCTTCTTCCCCATTTTACAGATGAGGTAACTGAGGTCCCGAGAAGTTAAGTCACTTGCCCAAGGTCACGCAGCTGATAAGTGGCAGAGGCGGGATTAGAACCCATGACCTCTGACTCCCAAGCCCGGCTCTTTCCACGAAGCCATGCTGCTTCTAATTCAATTCATTCAATCGTATTTATTGAGCTCTTCCTGTGTGCAGAGCACTGTACTAAGCACTTGGAAAGTACCGTTCGGCAACAGATAGAGACGGTCTCTACCCAACAATGGGCTCACAGTCTAGAAGGGGGAGACAGATATCAAAACAAAACAAGTAGACGTTCGTTTATTCAGTCGTATTTATTGAACGCTTATTGTGTGCAGAGCACTGTACTAAGCGCTTGGGAAGTACAAACGGGCAACATATAGAGACGTTCCCTACCCAACAATGGGCTCACAGTCTAGAATACATGGTGTAGTTCCAAGAGCACGGATTGGGATTCTGAGGACGTGGGCTCTAATCCCAGCTCAGCCACTTGTCTGCTGTGTGACCCTGGGCAAGTCACGTAACTTTTCTGTGCCTCAGTTACCTCATCTATAAAATGGGGTTTAAGAATGTGAGCCCCATGTGGGAAAACCTGTATGTACCCCAGTGCTTAGAAGCGTGCTTGACACATAGAGAAGCAGCGTGGCTCAGTGAAAAGCACATGGGCTTTGGAGTCCGAGGTCATGGGTTCGAATCCTGACCCTGCCACATGTCTGCTGTGTGACCATGGGCAAGTCACTTCACTTCTCAGAGCCTCAGTGACCTCATCTGTAAAATGGGGTGAAGACTGTGAGCCCCACTTGGGACAACCTGATCACCTTGTATCCCCCCAGTGCTTACAGCAGTGCTTTGCACATAGTAAGCGCTTAACAAATGCCATCATCATCATCATCATTATTATTATTATAGTAAGTGCTTAACAAATATTATAATTATTAAATGAGAAGTAGTGTGGCTTAATGGAAAGAGCCCGGGCTTTGGAGTCAGAAGTCATGGGTTCTAATCCCACTCCTCCACGTATCAGCTGTGTGACCTTGGGCAAGTCACTTCACTTCCCTGTGCCTCAGTTCCCTCATCTGTAAGATATAAGATACAACCTATCTTGTATCTACCCCAGTGCTTAGAACAGTGCCTGGCACCTACTAAACACTTAATACCATAATAACAATAATAATAATAATAATAAAATGGGGATGAAGACTGTGAACCCCATGTGGGACAACCTGATAACCTTGTATCTCCCCCAGCGCTTAGAAAAGTGCTTGGCACATAGCAAGCACTTAACAAACAACAATATTATTATTATATTGTATTTTATTATTATTATTTTATTTATTATTATTATAAAGTACAATTTGGCAACATACAAAGACAATCCCTACCCAACAACGGGCTCACAGTCTAGAAGGGGGGAGACAGACAACAAAACCAAACAAGTAGACATTCATTCATTCATTTGAGAGAAGCAGCGTGGCTCAGTGGACCGAGCCCTTGCTTTGGAATCAGAGGTCATGGGTTCAAATCTCAGCTCTGCCAATTGCCAGCTGTGTGACTTTGGGCAAGTCACTTAACTTATCTGGGCCTCAGTTACGTCATCTGTAAAATGGGAATTAAAACTGTGAGCCCCCCATGGGACAACCTGATCACCTTGTAACCTCCCCAGTGCTTAGAACAGTGCTTTGCGCATAGTAAGCACTTAATAAATGCCATTATTATTATTATTATGATTATAGAGTGCTTACAGTGTGCAAAGCACTGTATTAAGTGCTTGGAAAGTACAAATGGGCAACATATAGAGAAGCAGCGTGGCTCAGTGGAACGAGCATGGGCTTTGGAGTCAGGGGTCGCGGGTTCAAATCCCAGCTCTTCCAACTGTCAGCTGTGTGACTTTGGGCAAGACACTTCACTTCTCTGGGCCTCAGTTACCTCATCTGTAAAATGGGAATTAAAACTGTGATTCCCCCCATGGGACAACCTGATCACCTTGTAACCTCCCCAGCACTTACAACAGTGCTTTGCGCATAGTAAGCGCTTAATAAATGCCATTATTATTATTACTGAGCGCTTATTGTGTGCAAAGCACTGTATTAAGCACTTGGAAAGTACAAATGGGTAACATATAGAGAAGCAGCGTGGCTCAGTGGACAGATCCCTGGCTTTGGAGTCAGAGGTCATGGGTTCAAATCCCCACTCCGCCAATTGTCAGCTGTGTGACTTTGGGCAAGTCACTTCACTTCTCTGGGCCTCAGTTACCTCATCTGTAAAATGGGGATAAAGACAGTAAGCCCTCTGTGGGACAACCTGATCACCTTGTAACCTCCCCAGCACTTAAGAACAGTGCTTTGCGCATAGTAAGTGCTTAATAAATGCCCTTATTATTATTATTGAACGCTTATTGTGTGCAAAGCACTGTATTAAGCACTTGGAAAGTACAAATGGGTAACATATAGAGAAGCAGCGTGGCTCAGTGGAAAGAGCCCGGGCTTTGGAGTCAGAGGTCATGGGTTCAAATCCCCACTCCGCCAATTGTCAGCTGTGTGACTTTGGGCCGGTCACTCCCAGACTGAGCTCCCTCCTTCCTCTCTATGTGGGTAGGGACCGTCTCTATGTGTTGCCCACTTGTACTTCCCAAGCGCTTAGTACAGTGCTCTGCACACAGTAAGCGCTCAATAAATACGATTGAATGAATGAAATGAATGGTACCCCCTCCACCCCCTCGGATGGCTTGAGGCCTCCTCCCGCGCATGCGCGGGCTGGCTCCCCCCGCCCCTCGAATGGTTTGAGTCCTTCTCCTGCGCATGCGCGGGCTGGCTCCCCCTCCCACCCCTCTGATGGCTTGGGGTCGCCTCCCGCGCATGCGCGGGCTGGCTCCCCCTCCCAGCCCTCGTGTGGCTTGGGGCCGCCTCCCGCGCATGCGCAGGCTGGCTCCCCCCCACCCCTCGGATGGCTTGGGGCTGCCTCCCGCGCCTGCGCGGGCTGGATCCCCCCTCCCGCCTCCCTGTATATATGTTTGCATGTATTTATTACTCTATTTATTTATTTTACTTGTTCATATTCTACTCATTTTATTTTGTTAATATGTTTTGTTTTCTGTCTCCCCCTTCTACACTGTGAGCCCACTGTTGGGTAGGGACCGTCTCTATGTGTTGCCAACTTGGACTTCCCAAGCGCTTAGTACAGTGCTCTGCACACAGTAATCGCTCAATGAATGAATGAAATGAATGGCTCCTCCTCCCGCCCCTCGGATGGCTTGGGGAGAGGGGTGGGGGCCCCTCCCGCCCCTCGGATGGCTGGGGGCCTCCTCCCGCGCATGCGCGGGCTAGCGCCCCCTCCGGCCCCTCGAATGGCTTAGGACGGCCTCCCGCGCATGCGCGGGCTGGCTCCCCCTCCCGCCCCTCGGAGGGCTTGGGTCCTCCTCCCACGCATGCGCGGGCTGGCTCCCCCTCCCGCCCCTCGGAGTGCTTGGGGCCGCCTCTCGCGCATGCGCGGGCTGGCTCCCCCCCCCCCGCCCCTCAGAGGGCTTGAGGCCTCCTCCCGCCCCTCGAATGGCTTAGGGCCGCCTCCCGCGCATGCGCGGCCTGGCTCCCCCTCCCGCCCCCCGGAGTGCTTGGGGCCGCCTCTCGCGCATGCGCGGGCTGGCTCGCCCCGCCCCTCGGAGGGCTTGGGGCCTCCTCCCGCCCCTCGAACGGCTTAGGGCCGCCTCCCGCGCATGCGCGGGCTGGCGCCCCCTCCCGCCCCTCGGAGTGCTTGGGGCCGCCTCTCGCGCATGCGCGGGCTGGCTCCCCCCTCCCGCCCCACGGAGTGCTTGGGGCCGCCTCTCGCGCATGCGCGGGCTGGCTCGCCCCGCCCCTCGGAGGGCTTGGGGCCTCCTCCCGCCCCTCGAACGGCTTAGGGCCGCCTCCCGCGCATGCGCGGGCTGGCTCCCCCTCCCGCCCCTCGGATGGCGGGGGGCGCCTCCCGCGCATGCGCGGGCTGGCTCCCCCTCCCGCCCCTCGGAGGACTTGGGGCCGCCTTCCGCGCATGCGCGGAACGCCCCCTCTCCCGCCCCTCGGCGGGGGCGCATGCGCCCGCGGCGGGCGCCGGGTTGACGTGATTGGCGTAGGGGGCGGGCGGTGTCTCCTCCTCGCGCCCGTCGGCGGCGCTCCCAGAGTCCTCCGCGCCGTGAAGAAGGGGGCCGCCGCGGGCCGAGGGCATTTTGTGTCGGCTGAGGCGAGGGCGGACAAGATGGCGGCGGCGGCGGCGGCGGTGTGACAGGGCTCCCCCCCTCCCGCCCCCCCCCCCCGGTTCCCTTTCCGTCCCCGGGACGCCCCGGGGGCAGGCAGGGGGGACCCCCCCCCCCCACCCCCCGCCTCAGCATGGCGAGCAGCAGCGGCTCCAAGGCCGAGTTCATCGTCGGGGGGAAGTACAAGCTCGTTCGCAAGATCGGGTCCGGCTCCTTCGGGGACATCTACCTGGCCATCAACATCACCAACGGCGAGGTAAAAAAATAATTAAAAAAAAAAGGCCTCACCCTCTCGGGGGGACAAAATTGTATTTACAAAAAAAAGGGGGGCTCCAGTGTCACCCTCAAAATGGGTGTGGGTCTGGCTGTTAGGAAGTGGCATCGTTTGGGACGTTTAGTCGCCCCCAACGACTTAGCCAGGACGTGCCCCCTCCAACCAATTAATAATTGCTTAATAGATGCCATCAGCATTATAGATTACAAGGATCACCCTTTGGACTCATTCATTCATTCAATTAATAATTGCTTAATAGATGCCATCAGCATTATAGATTACAAGGACCACCCTTTGGACTCATTTATTCATTCAATTAATAATTGCTTAATAGATGCCATCATCATTACAGAAACAAGGATCACCCTCGGGATTCATTCATTCAGTCGTATTCGTTGAGCGCTTACTGTGTGCAGAGCACTGTGCTAAGTACCAGGGAATCCGCGGATCCACGCGCTTGGCACCTAGTAATAGCTTAGTGGATGCCACGTTATGTTGCCAGTTTGCACCTCCCCAGCGCCTAGTGTTTCGCACCCAGTAAGCGCTCAATCAATACGATTGAGTGCCGTCATTATAGATCGCCATTTGGATGCCAGGGAGACCGACCGGAGCCTTCCCTCATCTGGGGACGCCGTTGGGCCTCGGTTTTTTTTTTTATGGCATTTACTAAGCGCTTACTATGTGCAAAGCACTGTGCTAAGCGCTGGGGAGATTACAAGGAGATCAGGTTGCTCTTCTAATTACGCCCCCTCCCTTTACTTCGTTTCATTCAGTCCTATTTATTGAGCGCCTACTGCATGCAGAGCAGTCATTCATTCGTATTTATTGAGCGCCTATTGCCTGCAGAGCAGTCGTTCATTCGTATTTATTGAGCTCCCACTGCGTGCAGAGTAGTCATTCGTATTTATTGACCTCCCACTGCGTGCAAAGCAGTCATTCGTATTTATTGAGCGCCTACTGCGTGCAGACCATTCATTCATTCGTATTTATTGAGCGCCTACTGCGTGCCGAGCATTCAGTCGTATCTATTGAGCGCCTACTGTGTGCAGAGCACTGGACTGAGCGCTTAGAAAGGACAAGTCGGCAGCTGGTACAGTCCCTACCCTTGCCACCGTTGGTAGTTGGGTTAATCATTATCTGCCCCACCACCTCTCTGTTTTAGAGCTGAGCGTTTAGGTGAGTGTTTTGATCCGTTTTAGAGCTATTGAGTAGGTGTTTTGACCCCTTCCCCTCTCTCCCCTGCAGGAAGTGGCAGTGAAGCTAGAGTCTCAGAAGGCCAGACACCCCCAGTTGCTGTACGAGAGTAAACTCTATAAGATTCTCCAGGGAGGGGTTGGCATCCCCCACATACGGTAAGGACCAGCAAACGAGCATCCCCGGAGGGGCAGGAGGCGTGGGAAAAGGACCCCCCACCACCACCATCACCACCAACCCGGATCCGGCCGCCCTCTGGTCTGGAAGTGGTCGCCTGGGCTTCCCGAATCCCGCATCCTTGTCCTGGAATTGGCTTTCCTTGGCCCTCTGTGGGCCCATCCAGTCCCTTGGGTTCTGCCCATCCCGTAGATGGGCAGTTGGGCACTGGGGTCAGCTTCAAGGCCCTACTGAGAGCTCACCTCCTCCAGGAGGCCTTCCCAGACCGAGCCCCTTCCTTCCTCTCCCCCTCGTCCCCCTCTCCATCCCCCCATCTTACCTCCTTCCCTTCCCCACAGCACCTGTATACTCTATTTATTTTACTTGTACATATCTATTCTATTTATTTTATTTTGTTAGTATGTTTGGTTTTGTTCTCTGTCTCCCCCCTTTAGACTGTGAGCCCACTGTTGGGTAGGGACTGTCTCTTATATGTTGCCACCTTGTACTTCCCAAGCGCTTAGTACAGTGCCCTGCACACAGTAAGCGCTCAATGAATACGATTGATTGATTGGGGTCGCCCAAAGGAAGTGGGGACGTGTACATCCGCCAGCATGGGCTATTGCCCCCAGTCATCAATCAATCAATCGTATTTATTGAGCGCTTACTGTGTGCGGAGCACTGTACTAAGCGCTTGGGAAGTCCAAGTTGGCAACATAGAGAGACAGCCCCTACCCAACAGTGGGCTTACAGTCTAAAAGGGTCCCACCGGCCTGTTTCATTCATTCATTTAGTCGTATTTATTGAGCGCTTACTGTGGGCAGAGCACTGGACTAAGCGCTTGGGAACCACAAACGGAGACGGTCCCTACCCAACAACGGACTCACAGTCTAGAAGGGGGAGGCAGACCCCAAAACAAAACACGTAGACGGGTTTTGGGGGGCCTTTGGAGCCGGCTGGGGAAATGGCTGCTCTTTTGTTGTGGGATTTTTTTTTTTTTGTTCCAACATGTCTTCCTCCTCCGCTTAGAAAATGGCGGATGGACGTGACTCAACCCCATTTTCCCGTCCCTTTTCCTCGCCGGGTTCCCCTCCTCGGCCCCCTTCATCCCTTCGTGCCGAATTAAATGCCCGAGCTCGGTATAAAAGCCGCGGGGAGGAAGGGGAACAGGCCCGCGTCTGTGGCTTCCGCAACAGCTGTGCCACCGAATTGTCAAACGACACCGTGCCAGTATCATTCATAACTCTCTCGTCGTTGATGAATTTCTTTCGCTCCGTCCCAGTTCATCATCATCATCATCAATCGTATTTATTGAGCGCTTACTATGTGCAGAGCACTGTACTAAGCGCTTGGGAAGTACAAATTGGCAACGTATAGAGACAGTCCCTACCCAACAGTGGGTTACTACAAGTCGGTCACTTCGGTAGAGGTCACCGTACTACGTTGTAGTTTTAGTGTTCACTGATAAAGGCCCTCATCAAATATTTTCCGTAGCGTGGCCCGTCGTTTTTGGAACTCAAGAGCATAGCGCCGTATCAGTTTTTCATCACCATATAGTCTATTTGATCATCTTAGGCTGGTATGTAAACTGTTTGTGCTGAGGAGGAAAAAAAAATCCTAACCTTACACATTCTGAGCTGGGATGTGACAAGGAGTGTGGTTATTAGAGAACTTAAACAGTCAAAGAGATGAGAAAAGTGCCTTGGTTTCTCAAGTTTTACTCGATTTCTTCCGAGTCTTGTGGATTTGTTTCTTTTAAGGAAATCTAGTTTCAATCCATCAATCAGTCGTGTTTATTGAGCGCTTACTGTGTGCAGAGCACTGTACTAAGCGCTTGGGAAGTACAAGTTGGCGACAGATAGAGACAGTCCTTACCCAGCAGTGGGCTCACAGTCTAGAAGGGAGAGATAGAGAACAAAACCAAACATATTAAAGTAAAATAAATAGTATAGATATGTACAAGTAAAATAGAGTAATAAATATGTACAAACATATACATATATACAGGTGCTGTGGGGAAGGGAAGGAGGTAAAACGGTGGGGGTGGAGGGGGGAGAGGAAGCTTAACTAGTTTATAGTTTAAGGAAATCTATGGATCCTCCGTGTAATTGCCCCCAACATCCAATAGTTCAAAAATTAAGTGTGCCAGTTTTTATATGACAGAAGGAAAAAGCCCATTTGCAAAAGGACAGCAGGTCAGTGAGATTTAGAAAACTGCCTCATTTTTCCTAAACTGTTCGGCGGCACCGTAGTCAGGAAGGCTTGTTTGTGGTCAGGGTTTTTAACCAATTGTCTGGATTTCTCCGGAGACGTGTACCACAAAACAGGCTGTTGAAATGACATCATTGTTTTCCTCTATAACACTGCTAACCTTCAAAGAGCAAATAGGTTTGTGGTACCAGAAGCTGCTGACAAAAATATATTGTTTTTGATGGATAAAAATGTTCCCCGATTTAGATCTCATTGTGGGGGAAAGGGACATTGTAAGTTTAACAAGTGTTACTTGTTGACTTGAAAAGCATCGTTTGTTACACTTGCAGTATGGGAAGGCTCTCGGTGAGCCATTTCCTGCATTTACTCAGGAAAAAATGGGCCTGGTACTAAACCAAATGAGCGAACTACTTGAGTGAGTCAGATTGCTTGGGGATGAGAGAAAGAGCAAGAATGTTTTAATTCATGGTTTTTGTCTAATGTATTATTGTGTGACTAAAGCATCTTCACTTGAATGCAATTTATAACTATTGGAGAATCCCCAGAATGTGATTTCCAAAGAGAAAAGTCCCCAAACCTTGAGGTGCCCACAGGAAAGTGGTGTGGGATTTCTAGGATCAGCCCTACAGTTTATAAAATAAGATTTTCGTGTCTTTTTGGTCCTCTTCAAAATTTTACATAGGGTTGTATTATTTTTGCTTACTTTTGCTGAAGCAATCTGGATTTACCTCTTGACAAACACTCATTATAATTAGTACCTTTTTTGCAATTGAACTCCAGTTAAAAATGGACTCTGTTTTACCTTATAAAGTTTAAGGCTTTTTCGCTTAGAAGAATTTACAAGTTTTCTATGCTGGTTTCATGTGTAATGAGTTGATTCTTTTACTACTGTAAGCTTCATCCTTTTTTTGTGAGTGTCATAGATCTAAGTAGTAGTTTGGGGGCTCTTGCTCATCAAAAATTAAAATTTGCCTCAGAAGTCTGGTCTCAATTTGCATTTTTTTCCCCGAGTTCTGCCTCTAAGGGGGTTTTCACTGCGCATTTTTGAATAGAACAGCCTTTGGGAATTAGGGAGTGTGCCGAGACGACATTGTGTCTTTTTTTGGGTAGAGCTATCAGCTGTGCGCATGTGTTCAAGATTCATCAAGACCTCCCCTTCTTGCTGTTCATTTTCTGATTGAGAAAGTTGGCTTGGTTTGTGTAGTCAGAACTGCTTCCTAAGTACTCATTACTGCGTAATTTGAGGGCTTCATTGCAGAAACCCGGTTGACTAGAAACAAGAGCCCAACATTCAACTTTTTCTACCAGGAGATGATCTGCCACTGTCTTTCCTCTTTTTTTTTTTACCCTATTCTCTGACTTAATACTGCAGATGCGTGCTCCAGCCCCAGACTTTATAGGTTTTTTTTTGTGTTGTTGGTCTTTTGAGAGGAGGGAAATTCCAGACAATTAATGTGGCAGATTTTGGACAGACTTGACCAAACCGGTCAGGCTAATTTACCCTGGTACATACTTCCCCCATCCCAGCTGTTCTTGCATTCTTGGGTTTCCACATCCCTTGCAGGCAGAATGATGCTGGGTTTAGGTCTCACGGCATTCCAGTTTGGGTGGTGGGGGCCACCCTAGTCCCTTTCTTGACCTCCTATTCTCCTTGACTTGGAGAAGGAAGGGGAAGACGTGCAGGTTGGAATGGCATTTTGGTGCCACAGTTTTCCACCAAAATAATAGGGTCTGTTTACATGTAGACCATCGCTCTCCTCGGAGAAGTAGAAACTTAGAGGAGAGCAGATTGTTATTTAAGTTTATTAAAGAGGAAGGGCCTAGTCAAAAGGACCCCTTGAGATTCTCCGGGAAGCTATTTGCGGCTTCTGAACTACAAATTGGACAGGTGAAAAATAAAGTTCATCAGGTTTTTATTTTTTAAGGAGTTGGTTCAGATGGCCAGAAAGCATTTGTTTTCTTAGAGAAGCAGCGTGGCTAAGTGGATAGAGCCCGGGCTTTGGAGTCAGAGGTCATGGGTTCAAATCCCGGCTCCACCACTCGTCAGCTGTGTGACTTTGGGCAAGTCACTTAACTTCTCTGGGCCTCAGTTACCTCATCTGTAAAATGGGGATTAAGACTGTGAGCCCCCCATGGGACAACCTGATCACCTTGTAAATTCCCCAGCGCTTAGAACAGTGCTCTGCACATAGTAAACGCTTAATAAATGCCATTATTATTATTAGCTGTCATCTGTTTGAAGGACAGTATTCTTCCAAGCACTTAGTACAGTGCTGTGCACATAGTAAGCACTCAATAAATGCCATTGATTGAAGGGGGCCCAGGGCCGAGAACTCTGTGAGAAGCTTGGAGGATCTGAAGTTTCACCCTTCCAATTTTGTAAAGTATGCAATTGTGGTATTTAAGAGTTAACTATGAGCTAGGCTATAGGGTAGATGAAATACAATCAGTGCAGACACTGTCCCACATGAAACTCACAGTCTGCAGGAGAACAGGTATTTTAACCCTTGTTTTATAGATGAGGGAATTGCATTCAAGGTGTGGAGTTGGAATCAGAACCCAGGTTTCCTAACTCCCAGTCCTCTGCTCTTTCCACTAGGTCATGCTGCTTCTGAGTCTTTCAAAGGATATGTGGAATATGTCTTGAGGATAAAAACACACCAAACTAATCCTGTTGGGTTTTTTTATGTAGCGCTTTTATTCTCTGAGTACTGTCACATTATTTAGCTTAGTTTTGCCCTCTCAACATTCCCGTGAGATAGGGAAAGGCAGGTAATTATATCCATTTTGCAGATGAGGAAACCCAAGACATAGAAAGGTTTAGTGTCTTGCCTGAGGCCACAAAAGTGGCCACTGGCAGAACTGGAACTAGGACCTAAATCCTTTGACTCCACTATATCACCAGTTCTACTATTGATCTTTATTTAGAGCATAAGTTCCTCGTGGGCAGGAAATGTACCACCTGCGTGTTTGGTATTTTCCAAGCACTGGGTGCCCAGTGGATGCTCAGCGAGTGCTACTATTACTTGCACCATAGTGTCTGCCAGTTCCAATGCCGCCCGCAGGTTAGCTGTTTGCCGTGCCCCCGTACCACGGTGCTCTGTATCCAGATGGGCTCATGTCATCAGGTGAGTGGTCCCTAGTCCCCTAACATCACTGTAGCCAAAATGCATAGCAAAACCCTTGGAAAGGGCAGGAGCCTACTTACATGAGTACATTTTGCTGCTAGGGTGTGACAATCAAGGTATAGAGGACCGCTTCTCGAAGTGGGAGCCGGAAATCCCATGTGGGCACTGGGGACGGGGGCGGCGGGGCAGGCGAACGAATGGGGGGGAGCAGGGCCAACGCCAACCCTCAGCAACTCAGAAAGCAGCTGTCAGAGCTAGTCCCAAGCGCTTAGTACAGTGCTCTACACACAGTAAGCGCTCAATAAATACGATTGAATGAATGAACTAGTCCTTGGACCAACAACCAGGAGGCTTCTCGCAGCTAAAAATAAATGCACGTTTGAAGACTCAAGGAGTTTTCAGCCAATCCAGAAAAAGTGCCTCCCAAGCTATACTTTGGGCCACCGTTTGGAAATTCCACCCGATTGGTAGTTGTGCATTAGCTAAGATTTTTCTTTCCTGAAGCCCTTAGGAGGATTTAAGACCTCTTACTGCACTGTTTCCTTCTGCCTCCATTTCTGGTTTGTAGCAGAGTACTATCTCACGTAGCTGTTTAATAGTCTCTTGTAATTCCTTGAAGTATTTTATAAGAAATGAAAGGACCCCTCTCCCTCCCGCCCCACCTTGCTGGGCACATTTTTTTGTCCCCTGTTAAGTTGAGACTCTAGCCTTTCCATCACACGAAGAGTAGAGCCACGGTACAACTGTTTTAGCAAGCAAATTCTGGACTTTTAAAGAAAAGCTTCTGCTGTGGTTGCTTTGAAATCTTTTTAATTGACTGTGGTGGGTCTGCTGTTAACCTTTCTCCCTCTTCTTCCCCTCCCCAAGTTTTGATAGACAGTATTTAGTGATCATTTTATCTCCTTTTAAGCAGGAAGCCAATTATCTGAAATAATTGGACCAACACTGATTAAATTAACCGAATTTCGGAAAACTTAAGAAAAATTGATCTTCTCTACCTCCAAGCAGCACCCATGTTATTTTATTGCAGTTTTTCTGCTTTTTTGCTTATCCAGATTAACCGATGGCCAAATAACTGGTTTGGATCATTGGGTTTCTACTGAAGCCGACTGAAATACAGTAATTTCTGGCCAAAGGGTATGGTAAAATGATGCAGATATCTTTGAATCAATGTGGACTGTGATATTAGTATTGCATCATTCCCATTCACTTGGCCCTGAGGTGGCAGCCACAGTTCAGATGCCTGTCAAATGCCCAACCATGGGCTATGTGTTTTTGATGTGCTTAATGGGGCTAAAGTATTGGGGAGCAAAATGGCCCAGTGTGAAAGACCACAGACTGGAAGTCAGAGGATCCGAGTTCTAATCCTGGACTCTGCCAGTTAACTGCTGTATGACCATGAGCAAGTCACTGAAATTTTCCACGGCTCAGTTTCTACTTTTCCGGCCGCGCCCTCTCCAGTCTCGCCCTTTCTCCACCTTCAGGACACCTTTACTTGGGTTCCCATCAACACCTCCAACTTAACACGTCCGAAACAGAACTACTCATCTCCCCACCCAAACCCTGTCAGATGAGTGTTCCGGACTTTCCTATTACCGTAGACAACACACCATCCTCCCTTGCCTCACAAATCCGTAATCTTGGCATATCCTTGACTTATCTCTCTGATTCAACCCATTCCTTCCTGTCAGTTCTTCCTTTGCGACATCTCTAGAATCTGCCCTTCCCTTTGCTTTCCATCCAGACTGCTACCATGCTGACCCAGTCACTCACTTGCTGCCTCGACTCCTTCCTCAGCCTAGTTGCTGACCTCCTGTCTCTCCTCTGTCCAGTCCATACTTCATTCTGCTGCTCGGGTAATGTTTCTGAAAAACCGTTCAGCCCATATCTCAAAATCCCCAATGGTCGCCCGTCCACCTGCATCAAACTCCTTACCATCATCTCTAAGGCCCTCAGTCAGCTCGTTCCCGCCACCTCACTGAGCTGCCACTACAACTCGATACACGCGTTCCGCTTCTCTGATGCCTACCCACCTTCTGTTTTGCCACTGACCCCATTGCCCACATCCTCTGGAACTCCCTCCCTCTAGGTATTCAATAGTCTACCACTGTCCCCACCTTCAAAACTTGTAAAATCACATCTTCTCCATGAAGCCTTCCCTGTCCAAGCCCTCTTTTCCCCTCCCTACTCTCATCTCACCGTCAGCTACACACTTGGATGTGTGCCCCGTTAGCACTTTGATACTCAGCCCAACACACTTGTGTGAATATACTTAGATTCTCCTATTTTACCTCTGTCAATTATTTGAGTGTCTCTCTCCCCCTCTACACTATAGCGTCCTTATGGACAGGAATTGTATCTACCAGCTCTATTATATTTTACTTTCCCAAGGATTTAGTACAGTGCTCTGTGCATAGGAAACAGTAAATAGCATTGATTGATTTCATCATCTGTAAAGTGGGAATTCGATATGTGTTCTCCCATCTACTTAGAATGTTGTTGGGTAGGGACCATCTCTATATGTTGCCGATTTGTACTTCCCAAGCGCTTGGTACAGTGCTCTGCACATAGCCCTCAATAAATACGGATGAATGAATGAATGAGAGCCCCATATTCATTCATTCAATCGTATTTATTGAGAACTTACTGTGTGCAGAGCACTGTACTAAGCGCTTGGGAAGTACAAGTCAGCAACATTATAGAGACAGTCCCTACTCAACGACGGGCTCACAGTCTAGAAGGGGGACTGTGTGTCCCAACTGATTGTGTAGTTTCTACCCCTGTGAGTAATACGGTGCCTGGCACATAACACTGAGCAAAATATTACTGTTGTTGTTGTTGTTAGTTTGCTCTGGTCCAGCCCTCCAAATTTACCTGGTTGTAGATTGAGAGTGGGAAGTCAAATTACAGTAGAAGATCATTTCAGATGTTGAATTTGAAACGTAATTGGGAGTTGTCCATGAAAATAGTGAGGTCACTTTGCTTTGTCATGTCTTTTTTCAAAAGCCTAAAAGCCCGTGGTTGAAGTTCTCTTGGGTTTCTCCTTTTGTACTAGTCTCACTAGGACCTGAAGTGCAGAATCCAATAAATGGCTTTTAACCCACCATTACTTCTTCCTGGAACAATTCATTTGCTCTTCAAATTTTCCTTGTAGCCCCCAGTCCTTATTGGTAAGTTCTATACCAGGGGAGGCCAAACTGATTCTAAAGCCATGGCCACTTATCTTTACTTTCTGGGCAGCAAACAAATGTGTGTGTGTTGCTCAGGTGGCAGGCTGTAGTGTGCCACCGTTTCAGCCCTTGTGCTGTCCCTCTCACTTGCACCTTCCATTCATTGATCCCCTGGGATCTCCATCCCGGGAACTCCTGCTCACTGTTTATTGTCATTGTTTACTTTCCCCAGTGCTTAGTACAGTGCTGTGCACACCGTAAGTGCTCAATAAATACAACTGAATAACTTAAAGGAATTATTTTTGATCTGAGGCTCTCGGCTGTATGTTTTTAGGGGTTCATGAGACTTGGTCATCCTTGTATTACGTAGAAAAAGTCTTTTGAATCCCACTACTCCTTCCACTTATCATGCTGTCTCCCTGCTTCTCTTTTCATCCAAATTCGTTGAACAGATTGTATACAACTGTTGCCTTCACTTCTCCACCAACTGTCCTTGACCCACTGGAGTTAGATTTTTTGACCCGTTCACTTCCACCTCCCTATGGACACCAGTGACCTCCTAGTAGCCAAATCCAGTGGGCTTTTCTTCCTGTTCTAATTGTCCTCTACCTCTCTGACACTTTCAACCCCTCCTCCTTGAAGACCTTTCAGATCTTGGATTAGCCTCCAAGGCCTATCATTTGGTTCTCTTAAACTCATCGACTGTGCCTTCTCATTCTTGTCTGCTGGACTTGCTTCCTCTTACTCTCCATCTGTGGGTGTCCCTTTAGTCCTGTTCCAGCCCCCTTACTCTTCTCTCTCTACTTTTTTTATGGTATTTGGTAATGGGATGGTATGGTATTTAGTCAGCACGTACTATGTGCCAAGCATTGTACTGAGCTCTGGGGTAGACACAAACTAATGGTCGGACACAGGGCTCACAGTTTTAATTCCCATTTTACAGATAACTGAGGCCCAAAGAGGTGAAGTGACTTGCCTCATATTTCACAGTGGACATGTGGCAGAGCAGGGATTGGAACCCAGGTCCTTCTGATGCCCAGGCTCTATCCACTAGGCCACCCCGCTTCTCATTCACTCTCTTAGTGGTAGAGGTGGTGGTAGTTAAGGTATTGGAGCACTCATGCGGGTGCAATACACTGTAAGCGCTTGGGAGAACACACCCAAAGCAAGACATGTTCTGTTGCCCATAAGCAGTTTAACACTGTAATGGGGAAGGTGGACAAAAATATATATACATAGATTGATCAGAATCTATAATTGAATGTAGATATTATTCACAAGGGCTGAGGATGGGAATCTCTCAAGCTTATTTGCTCACCTGACTTGAACCATCACACCACCTGTCTGCAGATGACAGCCAAATCGACCATATTCAGATCCAATTTACAATAATCCATCAGTCAGTTAGTGGTATTTGTTGCGTGCTTACCATGTGCAGAGCACTATACTAAGCACCTGGGAGAAGACAGTACTGCAAAGTTGGAAGACATGTTCCCTGCCCACAGTGAGCTTACTATAGTCTAGAGGAGGTGACAGACATTTAATATAAATTAAAAAATTACCAATATGTATAGTACTGCCTTTCCTCTTGCTGCTGGAAAATCACGAGAATGGATCTTGTCCTGCCAGTGACCTCAGTCAGCATAGCCAAACCTGAACTTCATCCTTCCTAAGACCATTCCTCATCCTTCCAATGCTGCCATTATCCTCCCGATCCCAGATGCCCACAACCATCACATTCATTCTGGGTTCCTCATTCTTTCAGCCCTCACTGTGTAAGCAGCTAAATCTCGCTGATACTTCTGTGGTGACATTTCTGGGTTCTTCCCCCTCAATCAATCAGCGGCCTCTGTTGTGCACTTAGTGTGAGTTTATAGGAGTAATGGCATTTGAAGGCCCACTGAGTGCCATACAAAGCACTTGGGAGTGTTCACTAGGAGCCAGCCTCTCTATTTCATAATCTAAAGGGGCGAAGACACACAGCAATGATGAATTGCCGCTAACTGGCATAAGTGGATACAACAGTCCACGAGGACGAAATAAAATAAGTAATTGAATGCACAAACAGAAATCCAAATAAAAACTGTTCTATACCTGAGTGTAACGTAGGCAATGAAATCTAATGCACCAAGTGCTAAGTATGGCTATTGGGTTGAAACATCTGTTGTACCTTGAAGTTTGGGGGGAGGACATGGAGGAGATGGGATTTTAGGAAGGCTTTTAAGATGGAGAGCTGTAGTCTGGTGGATTTGAGGGGAGGGGAGAGTTGATTGTGTTACAGAGTAAGCATGGTAGAAACGGGAAGGCAACAGACACGGAAGGAAGGGAGAGGTGGTGGAAAGTCAGGAAGCTGATGCCGAGAAGTTTCTGTTGATGTGGAGGGGGAATGGGAAACCACTGGAGGTTCTTTAGGGGTGGAGCAATGTATATCGAGTGACGCTTCAAGACGATGGTAGCTCTCTGTGGGTGGGGATCATGCTTATCAACTACTCCACTGTCCTAAGCACTCAGCACAGTGCTCTGCTCAGTAAGCACCACTGACTAATCCGTGCAGCAGCGTGTATGTGTCGGTTGGAGGCAGGGAGACTCGTGATGAGGCTGAGAACAGTAGTGGCTGATGGGCAAAAATATGAATCAGGATGTAGCCGTTTGCTCGGAGAGGAAATGGCAGATAAGCAGGATAAATTAGACCCACGGGATTTGGCAGTTGGTTGAATGCGAGACCTGAAGGGCCATCGGGAGTTGAGAATATCCCCAATGTCTAGGGTTTCTGCTGCAACAAGGATGATGGTATTAACAGCAGGGATGGGAGGAGACCTGCTACCACGCTAGTACAAACTCTTGCCATATCATGGTTTAATAGCTAGCTTAATCTCACAGCCCCTCCCCACCTTAGATCCATATTTCAGGCCGCCACATGACGGATCGTTTTCTCGCAGGCTTACTCGGAAACATCCATGGGCTTCGGGGCTTTCCCCGACTTTCCTTGACCAGCCACTTCCCAGCTTGCACTCTTCATTCTTTCCAAGCTCCCCTTCTGACTGTACCGTACTGTTAATCAATCAGTCGTATTTATTGAGCATTTACTGTGTGCTTGGGAAAGCACAGTGTGACAGTCCATAGCCACATTCCCTTTCCACAATGAGCTTACAGTCTAGAGGGAGAGACGTTAATGCAAATAAAGAAATTGCAGGCGTGTGCATGGAATCAATCAATCAATCGTATTTATTGAGCGCTTACTATGTGCAGAGCACTGTACTAAGCGCTTGGGAAGTACAAATTGGCATCACATAGAGACAGTCCCTACCCAACAGTGGGCTCACAGTCTAAAAAGTGGAAGTGCTGTGGAAGTGCTGTGGGGCTGAGGGAAGAGTAAATAAAGGGTGCAAATCCAAGTACAAGGGTGACACAGGGCGTAGGAGAGGAGGAAATGAGGGCTTAGTCAGGGAGGACCTCTTGGAGGAGATGTGCTTTTAATAAGGCTTTGAAGATGTGGCGAGAGATCAATTGCCAGATATAAGGAGAGAGGGCACACAGCAGGCCAGAGGCTGGAGGTGGGCGAGGGGTAAGTAGATTCTCCTTATCCTCCCCAGGAAGCCATCCCCAGTGAATGCACATCAATCACCTCAGCGTGTCAGCCCAGTGCCTCCCCCATAATCAGTCAGTGGTGTTTATTAAGCACTTACCATGTGCAGAGAACTGTACTAATTGCTTGGGGGAGAGTACAGCGCAACAATATAACAGACACATTCCTTGCCCACACAGAGCTTACGGTCTAGTGGACTGTAAACATTTGAACATTTTGTTCCTACCCTCAGCCCCTATTTTCAGGAACAGTTTTGAATCCATATGTATTGTATCTTCAGTTATTTGTTCATTTTATTCTGATGTTTGAATTGTTTTCTTCTTTACCTTTGTTCTTTCTCCTTGTTTTGTGTGCTCTGATCATTTTTTTGTCTTTTCTCCAGTCCCCCACAGTTAAATCTCATGAGCCATGAGATTTCTCTTGTTATTGTTGTACTCTCCCAAATGCATTGTACATCCCAGACTTCAGGTACTTAATAAATAATAATAATAATGATGATAGCATTTGTTAAGCACTTACTATGTGCAAAGCACTGTTCTAAGCGCTGGGGGGATACAGGTGATCAGATTGTCCCACGTGGGGCTCACAGTCATCATCCCCATTTTACAGATGAGGTAACTGAGGCTCTGAGAAGTTAAGTGACTTGCCCAAGGTCACACAGCAGACGTGGTGGAGCTGGGATTCAAACCCCTGACCTCTGACTACAAAGCCCGTGCTCTTTCCACTGAGCCATGCTGCTTCTCAGTGCCTTTGATTGATTCAGGAAGAATGCCTGCCACATTTCCTGGGTTCCTAAACCATAAGGGCAAATAAAGCACCTTCTGGGAAAATGTGTTTGAGCTGGGTTAAGTTCCTGAAGTTCTGTTTCAAGTAAATTGGCAAACTAGCAATTCAGATCTGCCTCTATAACCTGAAACAATCAGGTTGTCGAGGTTGTGGGTGGAAGTTATTGAATGCCAGTGGAACGCTCTGTAATATTCCTTAGTTTTTCAAGAAAATTATAGCACTGTCCTTCCCGCGGCTGTCCAGATATCGTAGTAGTAGTTGAAAAATATCACAAAACATAAAAGACTGCCTCGAGTCCAGCAGATCCTTTAGCAACCTCGGGATTCGGGGGCAAGCCACAGTTTGGCACATTAGTCTCAGACTCAGAAACCAGGGTTATTACTTGCCTCCTATGGTAGGAATCAGTATGGTGTGGCTTTAAGGTTACCTGTGCTGCTTTGGAAGGACGCAGGGATGCCCTGTTGATACTGGACACTGAAGTAATGGACAAGGTTCCAGCTCCTGTGCTACAGCCCTATTAAAAATACCTTTTCTCCTCTGCTTTAGCCTGTGACCTCCATAAGTGCTTAGTACAGTGCTCTGCACACAGTAAGCACTCAATACGATTGATGATGTGGGACCTGATTATCTTGTATATATCCCAATGCACCGTGCAGCACTTGGCTCATAGTAATCACATAATGATTACAACCCAAAGCTACCATTGTGGCGTCAAGTAGCACTCTTTCCCCTCTTTCCACTGCCCTCCCCCAAATCATTTTCCAGGATGTTAGGGCAAAAAGGAGCCGATTCCAGACTCTTCAGTGTGGAATGATGAAACCCTACAATATTATGATGGGTGTGACTAGGGTGAAAACAGATTTGTCTATCAGTGATATTTATTGGCACGCTTACTGGGTGCACTGCACCGTACTAAGCCCTTGGGAGAGTACAATACGTCGTTCCTTGCCCACAACGAGCTTACAGGCCAGAGGGCACCAAATAGTGCATCAAATGCCACAACAGGAGGAGCCCCCGACTCTCCCAATTGAAGCTTGAAGGTCTTTGTTCCAAATGCATTCACTGGCCCAGTAGTTGGTTGTGCAGGTGGAAAATATCAATAAGGACAAGAGGGTTTGGAAAAATTCATGACCGAGAGGTCCATATTAGGTGCCTTAAAGAGTGCCTTAGCAACCCTGAAGTTAGATTTCAATGAGGGCAACCACCACAATCCTTTCAACAAAGTCCAGTTTAGGGACAAGATATTAGTGTAGATGGATCATTGGTACTAATTTATTATGACAATATGGCTTCATTAATCATTTTATTTTCCTTTCCAGTCTAATGGGAGAGGCAGACGCAAATTTTTTACCAGTAGGGCCAGTAGGAGGGAATCTAAGGAAATAACAGGGTGCAATACCAATATGTCAGGAATTGTGTTCCTGTAATTCATTGGCTTTTAAGGCTTTTTTTATCAGTGTTTGGAGGCGTGTTTTTAACAGTCTGGAAAGTCAGTTCTGCTTTCCCCCCTCAACTCCTCTTCCCAGAAAGTTTGGAAGTGTAACAACAACTGAACCTTCTTCCTGTGTATGAGTGGGGATATTTCAGTAGTGTGATAGAAGAATTGCAGCATTTCTTTTGTAGAACTAGTAGCTACCCCTAGCACTAAAGAGAAGGGTATTTAGTCTTTAATGAGCACCTGCCCTTTGGGTTGCAGTGTCCTGTATTCAGTGCATGGGAAAGTAGTATACAAGCCAGAGAAACATTTCCTGTCCCCATTGAACTTACATTCTAAAGCAGTGGGTGGGTGGGGGATGTAAAAACATTTACAAAGTAGAATAACTTATACAGATTGGGAGGTTGAGTGGAATTTGGCATGTGGATAGAACAAGGTTTTAATCCTGTCTCTGCCACTTGTCTGCTGTGTGGCCCTGGGCATGTCACTTCACTTCTCTGTGCCTCATTACCTCATCTGTAAAATGGGGATTAAGATTGTGGGCCCCATGTGGGACAGGGACTATTTCCAACCCAATTTGCTTGTATCTACCCCAGCACTTAGAATAGTGCCTGGAACATAGTAAGTGCTTAACCAAAAACCACTCTAGACTGTGAGCTCATTGTGGGCAGGGATTGTCATTCTTTCTTGCTGTATTGTATGCTTTCCCAAGCGCCTAGTACAGTGCTTTGCATACAGTAGATGCTCAATAAATACGATTGAATGAATGTGTCTATTATACTGTTATATTTTATTCTCCCAGGCATTTAGTACAGTGCCTTGCACACAGTAAGCACTCAGTAAATTCAACTGAATAAATGACGTGCTGAGGGCAGTCCCATGGGATCCTGAGAGAAAGGCTGAAGCGGTCTTATCTCTAAATTCGATCCATCGGTTGGCCCTTGCTTACTTTAAAAGCCAGTACACGTAATGCTGCTGACTTTGAACTTCCTCAATTCCACTCCCACCCTTCCGAAGTAGAGTTGCTGCCCAAGGGTCATTTTAGGTCTGCCTCAGTGAATAGCCAAACCAGATCCTTCAGACTAAAAAAAAAAAAATCCCTTTTGGAGGCCTGAATCATCCAGGTGGGCTACTGATCGATTGAACGGTTGTGAATTTTCTGCTCGTGTGGGTGTATATTGGGAAGAGCGGTTGGCCATTGCAACTACTTCCTGCGGGAGATTGCGGGGGCGATTGAGGCGATGGTTAAAAAAAAGGAAGGATTGATTTTGTGATGCATATGGTGTGAATTCATTTGAGGACTATCTCCCCCATCCCCAACAAGAAGTGACATCCATTTGGAGTTTTACCCCTTTGTCACAATGTTCTCACCGGTCCTCTACTCCTTGACCCTTCTAGAATTTAAACCTTCCTCCAAAACTCCCATAAATTCCAACAGCTTGATGAAGAGACCAAAGTCGAAGAGGCCACAAAAGCAGGGAACCTTCCTTTGCTGGAACTGGACATTAACAATTATTGCATTTCACAAAACCCATTTGGGAAAAGTTTATACAGGTGTATTTTTTTTTTCAGTTTACAAGCATCCTGTGTTGTAAGTGTTGTGATCTTCAACTTGTTTCATTTGTGTTTCAAGGAGGGCTTTAATTCTGCAGAATGACTAGTAGAAGTCTTAGAAGCTGTTGATAAGCCCCAAATAGAAGAATAAAGGCTACCAAAAATTGTGACCGTATTTTTCATGTTTCCCCACTCATCAAGAATCTCCAGTGGCTCCCATCCACCTCCGCATCAAACAGAAACTCCTTACCATCGCTTTAAAGGACCGTCTTCTTGCCCCCTCCTATCTTACCTTGCGGATTTCCTGCTGCAGCCCAGCACGCTCACTTCACCCCTCTAATGCCAATCTACTTGCCGTACCTCATCATCTATCACTGCAGACCCCTCGCCCACATCCTGCCTCTGTTGTGGAACCTCCCCTCCTCCCGCCCCCTCTCATATCTGACAGACGATCACTCTCCCTACCCTCAAAGCCTTATTAAAATCACATCTCTTCCAAGAAGTCTTCCCCTACAAAGCCCTCACTTCCTCTACTCCCTCTCCTTTCTGCATCACCCTTGCACCTGGATTTGTACCCTTTATTTACCCTATGCTCTGTCCTATTGCACTTACGAACATATCTGTAATTTATTGTCTGTTCCCCCCCTTGACTGTAAGGTCCTTGTGAGCGGGGAACATGTCTACTTTCCCAAGCTCTTAGTACAGTGCCCTCTGCACACAGTGAGCGCTCAATAAATGTAACTAATTAATTTTTCCTGGCTTTTTCTGAGAAGGCATCTTCGGGGTTGGACAGTAATTGGAAGGCAGGATCCATGGACAAGTTCCCTATTCTTTCCTCCAGGTCGTGAAACAGCGTGGGCTTGTAGAAGGAGCACAGACTGAGGAGTCAGAGGGCCTGGATTCTAATCCCGGCTCTGTTGCTCACTTGCTGCATGACCTTGGGCAAGTCATTTAACTTTTGTGGTTCAGTTGCCTCATCTGCAGATTGGGCGTTCAAAACCTGATCTTACTTATTAGACTGAGGCCCATGTGGGACCTGAATATCTTGTATCGACCTCAGCAGTTAGTACAGTATTTGGCACATAAGGGCTTAACAAGTGCCGCAATTATTACTATGAATGAAAAACATTCAGTAGACCCGACTCCAAGTCAGAGCTGTACAGGCCAGCTCTTGTTATGTTCCCTAGGTTGAGGCTCGTCAATAATCACCTTTTGGGTGTCAACCTTGAGCCAAATGAGCACTCACCTAACAGAGTGGTTAAAAAAAACAAAGTTGTCTTCTGGCTTTCCCACGTTCAGGAAAACATACAGTGTAGTACTTCTGGCTCCATGTCGTGCTGTACCCAGACAGAAGTGTGTTGTCAGAAGAATGTTCCCAAGTCTGCTCTTGCATACTAACCAGAAAACTTTCTTTATTTTTATGATATTTGTTAAGTGCTATGTGCAATGCACTGTACTAAGCGCTCGGGCAGATACAAGATAATCAAGTTGGATGCAGTCCCTGTCCCACATAGGACTCCCAGTCTTAATCCCCGTTTTTCAGATGATGTAACTAAGGCACAGAGCAGCTAAGTGCCCAAGGTAACACAGCAGACAAGTGGTGGAGCTGGGATTATAACCTAAATCCTCTGACTCCGAGGCTCATTGTTGGGTAGGGACCATCTCTATATGTCATCGATTTCCCAAGCGCTTAGTATAGTGTTCTGCACACAATAAGCGTCAATAGATACGATTGAATGAATGAATGCTCTTTCCACAAGGTCACACTGCTTCTCCATGATCTTAGTGAAAATATGAATTATGGAAAAGCCATCTGTATTTCTCTGGTTTTGGTAGTGAAAATATCAAGTGGGATACTCTCAAAAAGTTTTTTTCTAAAGTATAGATTTCATTTTTTTTTGCCTCTGTGAGATCTAACACTATCAGGGAAAGAGGTCCACTTTGGTGCTTTTCCCAGAACCGTGTTGGTTGCTTCCAGGTAGCTTGTGATTATGGTCTAGGGGGTTAGAAATCAATTTTGTGATTTGTTCGAGTCCCTTCCCAAGCGCCAATGTTCATCTCAGTGGCTTGTAACTAACAGGGTCATCCTTCCCCCGCTATTAATATTAAATATTTAACAGTTATGATATTTTGAAAGCACTTAACTGTGTTCCAGGCACTACTAGGAATTACTTCTTGTTTGGTTTGTGTCCTCTTCATATTTTCTGAATGAGAAGTGAGTGGCTAGTGCTCTTTCTCACCATCTCCTGGAAAACTGGAAACTTCAGCAGCCTCGCTGTATTGTGAGGTTCAGTTTTTGAAAAATTACCTGCAAGTTACTTCTGCACATAGGAGAATCTGTGGTTTTGGCTAATCACGCAGGCACATAGAAGATGAGTTTTTAAAGAAATTTAAAACTCTGAGGTGGAGAAAGTGTCAGCAAACTCATGGGCACTGTTCTGCAATTAGTCAACTGAAGACAGAAACTCTGCTCCCGTTTCTACTTAGTAATGATTGTGGTATTTCTTAAGCTCTTACTGTGTGCTTACTGTTAAACTTACGAGTGCTTACTGTACTAAACGCCGGGGTGGATACAAGCAAATCAGGTTGGGCACAGTCCCTGTCCCACACAGGGCTCACAGTCTCAATCCCCATTTTACAGATGAGGTAAATGAGGCACAGAGGAGTGAAGTGACTTGCCCGAGGCCATACAGCAGACAAGTGGCAGACCCATGATTAGACTGACTCTGACCCATGTGACCATCGGCAAGAAACTGAATCCAGCCACATAAATCGCCGAGGCCAAACAGCCTCTCAAAGTGCCCTGGGATCACCCCGCACCTTTGTTCCTGGGGGGGGTCTCTGGGATTTGGGCTTACTCCTAGGGAAAACACGGGTTCAGTCTGGGCTTTCGAGTCTTTCCCGAAGTCGAAGGTAATCCCTGGCACAGCCCAGA
Organism: Tachyglossus aculeatus; assembly: GCF_015852505.1. NCBI lineage: Eukaryota > Metazoa > Chordata > Mammalia > Monotremata > Tachyglossidae > Tachyglossus > Tachyglossus aculeatus. The sequence continues at coordinate 19,251,240 of NC_052101.1, read as the reverse complement.
ACTCTTCTTGCCAAATACCAGTTATGTATATGTATGGTATATTTGGAAATATTTGAAATTGCTGAGCAAAGGACTCGGGCTGCAGGATTTCAAATTTATCCAAAAAAAATGGGCAATGGGGCACATGGGAATTATACATTTGTTTTGATGGGTTACAAAGGTAGAACAGGGATCTGGGCTTTTGTATCTCTGACCTTTGGGCACTTGGTAATTCTCCCAACCCTCAGCCCCATAGGACTCATGTGCATATCTATCAAGAATATATATATATATATATATTAACATCTGTCAACCCCCGCTGGACTGTAAGCTCATTGTGGACAGGAACGTCCTTTAGTCCAATTCCTTTAGTTGGTGGAATTTAGTCCAGTGATAAAACGGAGTTTAAGTAGTAGAATTGGGAAAAGATGTAACCTTCCCTCTAGAATAATAATAATAATAATAATAATAATAATGGCATTTATTAAGTGCTTACTATGTGCAAAGCACTGTTCTAGGCGCTGGGGAGGTTACAAGGTGATCAGGTTATCCCACAGGGGGCTCACAATCTTGATCCCCATTTTACAGATGAGGTCACTGAGGCAGAGAGAAGTTAAGTGACTTGCCCAAAGTCACACAGCTGACAATTGGTGGAGCTGAGATTTGAACCCATTGACTTCTGACTCCAAAGCCCGGGCTCTTTCCTCTGAGCCACGCTGCTTCTAAACTACTCCTTCTAAGATGGTCGAGATGTAGTCCTGCCTGATTGCCAGGCAGTCGTGTTGTCGCGCTGTCTGCTGCTCGGAGTTGCGTGCCCATTGTAGTGACCATGCCGTGACCAGGCTAAGGTGAGGATATCCAGGAGAGAGCAGCAGTGATTGATTGAGCCCTCAGGGCCAGCCCATCGAAGAGCAACTGAGTCAAGGCCAGGACACGTGCGTGCCTCACGAATCAGACAGCCTGGGCCCGAGGCCGTGTTGATCCACGGGATGTTGTTCCCAAATGCCAGTCTGACTGCGTTACTGCCCTTCAATCAATCAATCAATCGTATTTACTGAGTGCTTACTGTGTGCAGAGCACTGTACTAAGCGCTTGGGAAGTACAAGTTGGCAACATATAGAGACAGTCCCTACGCAGCAGTGGGCTCACAGCCCCCAAACCTCAAGGACATAACCTCCCGTAAAACAATTGACTTCAAGGCTTTCGCGCTGCTACACCTCAGCTTGTGCCTCCCACTCTGCCCAGCTGAATTTAGGCGACTCTCCTTCCTCAGCCTCTCTCCTCCAACCCGTATATGTATATATGTTTGTACATATTTTTTTACTCTATTTATTTAATTTATTTGTACATATCTATTCTATTTATTTTATTTTGTTAGTATGTTTGGTTTTGTTCTCTGTCTCCCCCTTTTAGACTGTGAGCCCACTGTTGGGTAGGGACTGTCTCTATATGTTGCCAATTTGTACTTCCCAAGCGCTTAGTACAGTGCTCTGCACATAGTAAGCGCTCAATAAATACGATTGATGATGATGATGCTTCTGAGCAGTTAAGGTCACATCTCCTCCAAGAGGCCTTCCCAGATTAAGCCCTCTTTTCCTCGGCTCCCTCTCCCTTCTGTGTCTGTGCACTTTTGGATCTCTGACCTTTGGGCACTTGGTATTCGCCCAACCCTCAGCCCCATAGGACTCATGTGCATATCTATCAAGAAAATATATGTTTTTTATATTAGCATCTGTCAACCCCCGCTGGACTGTAAGCTCGTTGTGGACAGGAAGCGTCTCCCAACTCTGTTGCGTTGTACTCTCCCAAGCACTTGGTACAGTCCTCTGCAAACAGTATGCACTCAGTAAATGTCCTTGCTGCTGCTGGTAATGCCACTCCCTCTGCCCAGAATGCCTTCCTCAGGCCTGCATTTTTGGCATGCTTTCAACTCCTAATGGTGCTTTTCTAGAAAAAAGTTCAAATTGTTTCATCACTATGTCTAAAAGGGCCTGGGTGTGATTGCCAAATATTAGATTGCAATATTGGGATTCTTAAGTGAGTTTACCTTGCTTACTATAGTGATGATTATCTTCCCCGTGGACCTGTAACAATGTTATGAGAAAGTTGGCAGAAGGGCAGGTTTTCTTCCCTCTTCTTCCTTCATTTTCTTCTTTCCCAGCTTTCTTTTTTCTCTAAAAAGCACTTGTCTTATGGATTTGTCACTTCAGGGAGAGATCCATTCAAATTGGCTGTCTTCTGATCTGTGTTTTTTTTTTAAAGAAAAATTGGCTGGTCGAGGTGAAGATAGGGATTTTTAAAGTTAAATTAAATATATCCACTCTAAAATTATTTAACTCCGCAGAAGGAAAATTCCATACCAACTTAAATGTGTGACTCTAAAACCCTTAGCTTAACCGTGGACGCTCAGGTCTTTCATAGCATGTTTTGGGTAGAATTCTGTGTAAGGGTTTTTTTGGGGGGAGGGCAGGAAATTATATACTTACTATGTGCCAGGCACTGCACTGAGTGCTGGGGTAGATACAAGCTAATCAGGTTGCAGACAGTTGCAGATTCTAAATTGGAGGGGGAAGGATTCAACCCCCATTTTACAGACGAGGAAACTGAGGCACAGGGAAGTTGTGACATACCCAAGGTCACAGACAAGTGGCGGAACTGGGCTTAGCACTCGGGTTCCTTGCTCTTACGACTAGGCCATGCTACTTCCTATGCTGTTGGGGAATTAGGAACTATTTTACTGAGAGCACATACTCTCTGAATAAAAAGCCACATGATATTAGAAGAAATGGTTGGGCTGTTGTACCTGGTGTCAGTCAAAGTGGTAATAACCTCTGCATAATTGGAGAACTGAATAACGGTTTTCAGTGTCTCCCTTCTGGGCAGTTATCTGCAATTAGTTTGTCTCTCTCTCTTCTCCCATGCATCAAGGCTAGGATGGACATGAATGATTTCTCCCCCCCACCCCCCGCCTGGGCATTTCACCTTCACAATTTAAAATTAGTTAAAATACCAGAGGAGGGTTTACACACTAGACACATAGTTGGTTCAGCGTGCTCATTTTTGCCTCTATTGTAAATGCATTTATTGACAACCATAGGTCTTCCCTTTGGAAGGAAAATTACTCCAGAAAGTGGTTTGAGAGTCTTCTAAATGAGACCAGTAAAATCTCTTTCAAGATACTGGGAAATGCAGCTCAGCGGTGTTTCACAAACGTTGGGTGTGGCTTTCTGGCACAGTATCCTAGAGCCTTGTCAGCATTCTGACAACGACTTTAGTCAAGGTTTGCGTCACCTTGTGTCTCATTCCATCCCCATTATGACTTTGTGCCCTACCTACCCCTCCCTGTCATCTCCCTTTCCAAGTTCCCACCTTGGATCGATAGATAAACTGAAACGTGGACAAAAGCCTGATTTGATTCAATCAGTAATATTTATTGGACACCCACTGTGTGCAGAGCACTGTACTAAGTCCTTGGGAGAGTACAAGAGAGTTGGTATGAATCCTACCCTCATAGAGTTAAAAATCTACTGAGGAGCCAGAAACCTAAATAAGTTACAGATAAGAGGAAATAATAGTGTATAAATATAAGTGCCATGATGGGATGGGGGTGGGGTGAGAACCCCTGTGCTTGGGTAGCATGGAAATATTGAAGTTATTGATTACAGTGCTCTGCCCTATGTAAGACCTCAAATACAATTGATTGAAGTGGCACGAGGGGGATGTAAAGTGGGGAGATGAGATGAATCAGGGAGGTAAATTAGAGAAGTAAATTACTGGGTGCATATAAAAAGCCAGGTGTTTCTGTTGTTGTCGTATAATAATAATAATAATAATGATAATAATAATAATAATAATGACATTTGTTAAGTGCTATGTGCCAAGCACATTTCTAAGCACTGGGGTAGATACAGGTTATTAAGGTTAGATACAGTCCCTGTCCCACATTGGGCTCATGCTTAATCCTAATTTTTTACAGATGAGGGAACTGAAACACAGAGAAGTTAATTGACTTCACAGAGGTCACAGAGCAGATGTGTGGCAGAGCCAGGATTAGAACCCAGGTCCTCCTGACTCCCAGGCAGCTGCTGCTCTATCCACTAAGCCACACTGCTTCTCAATAGCATGCAAGTGGAAACCCTGCTACTTTTGACTGGAGAGGGTGCAAGGCTTGTCGTTAAGGGCTGTTGACCTTGGCCTTAGCTTGGGGTTGCTGGATGATGTTTTCAGGACCTGCTTAGAACAATTTTGCTCTGGGCAAAATTGCTGAAACACATTATATTAAAGGTGCTCCTTTTTTGACCAGACTACTCAACTTCAAGTTTTGATACGAGCCTCAAGAATCTCTTGGCTCATCTGGCAACCTGTCATTGTCTTCCAAACCTGCTGAATCCAGGTGCTTGTAACCGGACATGACACGCTTTCTCCGGCCAAACGGCTCATGACTCTTTGGGTGGAGCAAGCGTTCTCTCCAGATTTCGGCTCCAGACTTGGTAGCTTGATGAAAAGGAGCCAGCTCCAGCTTGGTAAAAGTGGGCGTTCCCCATTCTTCCCCATGTCGAATCCTTCCTATCCTCCTCCCTTACCATCCCCCCTCCCTGCCTGCCTCTTCGTATGGGTGCAGCCCTTGGCCTTGTTTTATCCCTCTTTTCCTTTCAGAAGGCCTAAATCAGGGCTCTCCTGCGTTGGATAAATTAAGTGGTTAAAATTTAGTGTTGTAGCTTTAACCACCTGCTCCCACCTCCGGTGGAACAGACGATGGGCTCAAGGAGAGAAGCGGCCCAACAAAATTCAAAGAGGCTGTTGGAAAAACGGTCAAGCTTGGCCACACTTTCAGCATTGAGTCGGGGAAACCTTTATGTCAAAATTTAAGGGTCTTATTGCTGCCTCTTAACATCGTTTCATTCTTATTTCTGTTATATTCTTTCTGCTCTCCCAAGCGCTTAATACAGTGCTCTGTGCTCATGAGCCAGGCCTAACGGGTACATCCTATTCTCAGTATTTAGTAACTCAGTTAGAGAATCTCATCCAGGTGACCAGATTCTGGTGAAAACTCAGTTGCCTTTTCCAAGACTTATTTTTTAATTTTGGTTTTGTCTACCCATCCACCTCTCTAATCAGGGTTCATTTTTCAGGGAAAGGTCACCTGGAAGTCCATTTTCATTTTGGCCTGTAAATTAATTCCCATATTAGTAATTCTTTGGGATTTTTTTTACTTCACTCTCCCAAAATGGTGGCGTTGCTATGTTGAATGCGAGGTATGCGTAACCAAATTTCCTTCCTCATATGCTACTTAACTACCATTTTCTGGTAGTCCCAATCAGTCACAACCCTGCAGCATATACAATATAGCAAACAAAAACATTTGTCCATCTAACCTTATTCTCTCTGACCATGCATTTTTGCTGAGATAATAAGAAATGCACGGTCAGCTGCATTTCCTCCTAGGGGAGGGGAATATGGAAAGAGAGAAACCTTCAGGAGGTCTGCCGTACACAGTCAGCTCTTGTGGGCAAGGAGCATGTCTATCAACTAACTGTTGTATTCTCCCAAGTTCATAGAACAGTGCTGTGCACACAGTAAATGCCCCTTAAATACCATTAATTGATTCAGGGATGCTGCTGTACTCTAGCAGCTCCAGAAGCGACATGTCCTAATGGAAAGACCACAGTCCCGGGAGTCAGAGGACCTGGCTTTGAGTGCCGGCCCTGCCAGTTGCTTGCTGTGTGACCTTAGGCAAGTCGCTTAACTTCTCTGTGTCTGTTTCCTCAGCTCCAAAATGGGAGTTCAATACCAGTTCTCTCTCCTACTTAGACTGTGAGCCCCAGGCGGGACATGGACTGTCTCCAACTTAAGTTGTTCTTTCCCCAGCACTTAGAACCGTGTTTGACATATAGTAAGCGCTTAACAAATACCATTTTAAAAAAAAATCTTACGGGTTAGGTTGCCTGGGGCCCAGTGGAATTTGTCATCAGTGAGCAAGTATTGGTAAACTTAATGACTGGTCAGAACTTCAGCAGCTAAAGATTAACTTAAAATTTGAGAACCAAGTGTAAATAGGCATTCTAAACCTAGTATCTACAAGAAGGAGGATATTATTTAAAACTCAATCAGCCATTATACATTTGTCTCCAAGACACTTAGGGGTGTAGGTCACTGAACAGAGCAAAGGCAATAGAAGAGAATGAGGAAGCATGTTGTTATCTTGAACTTTGTCCACCTGAGTAATTCACTTAGTTTTTATATGCCTTAGTTTCTCACCTAAAAGAAAATGGAATGTTACCATCATAGTGGACAAAAGCTTGTAAATGATTGTAATGCACTTTTAAGGGCAAAATATACTGTGTAGTTGGTACTAAAACCTCAGTATGGAACGTGTGTGTGGCTTGTGTCTGCGCAAAAGACTGTTCTTGGGAGTGGGGGGAGCTGATAAAATTCAGCAGCCGGTAGTGCATACGAAACAGAGCTGCCGATAGAGGATAGTTGGGCCGGTAGAGACTGATCAAATAATCATTTCTCCATTGCCCCGTGCATTTCCCACATCCATTTTTTTCCCAAGTTCAGTTCCAGATTTGAACCCAGGGACTGAACCTGCCACCATGTTATTCCTTGTCTTCCGTTTTTCCAACCAAAGTCGGGCCTGCATTAGCATCCTCCAAGAAGTCAGATCGGATTCTTCACTTTATCTCCTCTTCCCAGTTCTAAATGTTTTAAAGCCCTTTGAGGAGGTCGGAAAAAACTAGGAGGCAATTTGTCATCTCTTCATCACGCAGCTGCCTCCAGGATTTTTCCCACCCCTTCACTGAAGCCTTTCCCAGCTAATTAAACAATTTAGTTCCCTGACCCCATTCTGCTTTATATGAAACTTCATGGCTTTCCCATCACTCACTACTGCACAGTATCAGTTTTGCTAAAACACCCGGTTTTTTTTTTTTTAATAATTTCACACTGCTATATATGTATATATGTTTGTACATATTCATTACTTTATTTATTTTACTTGTACTTATCTATTGTATTTATTTTATTTTGTTAATATGTTTGGTTTTGTTCTCTGTCTCCCCCTTTTAGACTGTGAGCCCACTGTTGGGTAGGGACTGTCTCTGTATGTTGCCAACTTGTACTTCCCAAGCGCTTAGTACAGTGCTCTGCGCACAGTAAGCACTCAATAAATACGATTGATTGATTGGATTTGTTCTTTCACGGAGCTCGTCATAACTGGCAAACACTAATGGTCCAGTCAATCAGGGGTATTTATTGAGCATTTACTGTGCACAGAACACTGTTCTAAAGCTCTTGGAAGAGTACAGTCCAGCTGAGTTGGTAGACATGATCCCTGACCGAAAGGAGCTAACATTGCAGTGTGAGGTAGGATTCAGAAGACATGCTCAGAGTGTAAGCCTGCTTGTATCTCTCTCAAGTCGTTTGTAATAAAAAGCCATATTAGAGTGCTCAGCTAGTCATCAAAAATGGGAAACACCAAAAAGAAATTCATGAGGCAGTAGTCGATTAAAGGTCTTAGAAAAGAGTTGACTTCAAATGGCAGAACATGGTTTTTAGAGTGCAGAGATAATTTAACAATACTATTTTTGCTCTCTTTCAGGTGGTATGGCCAGGAAAAGGACTACAATGTTCTAGTCATGGATCTTCTTGGACCCAGCCTCGAAGACCTTTTCAATTTCTGTTCCCGCAGGTTCACAATGAAAACAGTACTTATGTTAGCTGACCAGGTATGTTGGTTTGAGTGAAGTAGTCTAAGCAAGTTCAGGGGAACAGCAGCGAACATTCTCAGTAGTCCGGCAATGTGGAATTCTTTCCTGGGTCTCTTCTGTTGTAGTGATAGGGTCCCTGTGAATTGCTGAGGATATGATCGACCCCCTTCTGTCAGTAAATGTACCGCCAGCCAAATATTTCAGGGTATTTTACTCTAGAGTCATGGTGAAATAAGGGTTTTGGAAATTAACCAGTAGGAACTTGGTTGGCATGGGTATCTTTGATGCTAGTCTTGAATCTGATACTTTGGCTAAAGTACTGCAGTTATTCACTGATTCATAGTGATGTCTTCGTGAGATTCTTCTTAGTGTGTGTTTGAATTATATACCGACTGACTTTGGTAATGTATGAGTACCTCTGTACTTATGTAATAGTCCATCATTTTACCAGTAAGCTTCGAGCTGAAAAGTACGTGGGCTTTTTAAAAGTTCTATCGACGACTACAAAGTAGCGGTTAATTTGGAGTTGTGAAGATGTGCGCTTTTTTGTCACTCCCTCTTTTTTTTTTACGTCGGCTGAAAGTGTGCCGTGTGGCCCTCATCAGCAGAGAATGTGTCTTCCAACTCTGTTGTACCGTACTCTCCCAAGGAGCTAGTACAGTGCTCTGCACACGGTAAGCGCTCAGTAGATACCATTGATTGGAATAATCCAAACCTGACCAAAGCCAATGCCCAACTCTGTAGGTTGAGTACACAAGACCAGGTCTTTGATAATAAGTAATAATAATAAATCTTAGGCCAAATGCCATTTTCTATTAGTGGTAGGCACCACATACTGGATATTGATTTGCTAGATTCTTTTAAGAATATTCCAGGATTATCCTTGCTAATATTAGCAGCGGGAAGGAGAATCATTTAGTCAGTCGTATTTATCAAGCACTTATTGTGTGCAAAGTACTGTACTAAGCACTCGGGAGAGTACAGTATAACATTGGTAGACACATTCTCCGCCTGCAACGAGCTTAGTGCACAGAGGCCCCTCCCATCAAATTCCTCTGCTACCAGTACAGTTTCTTATTTCTCCTTTAAAGACTTTATATAACACAAAGTTTATTATAACTTAAATTTTAGTGCCACCTGATTTTTGAAGGGTAGAACTCAATAAGATGGGGCCTGCTGACTTTATATTTCAAAACTGGCAGGTTTCATTGGGAATTCTTGTGAATTCCAGGTATTTGGAAATGGGTTTCATTTATTCCTTACCGAATTCCTAATTCAGGTTTCTAGTTCTTGAGGTAAGCAATTACAGCCCACCTGGGTTTAGAGTGATCTGCTGATTAGTTCTACAAAGACTGCCCGATTCATAGCCTGTTTGGGCAAGGAAAATGTAAGAAGAAATGTTTTCCCAAACAATCTCTCCCCAGTCAGGAATAAGCTCTTTTGGAAGCCCCATCTTTTATTTGATTTCATGTCTAGCCAATTTGTCCCTTCCTCCCCCAGTCCCTCTCTCTGTTAATAGCTCTGGTTTGTGTAGTGTGGCCCTGGGATAGCCATCTGGGCCACCATTCCTTGTGTGACTCCCTAGGGTAGAATTTGCTAGGACTAAAGTGGTGGAGCAAGGTGTACGTTTTCACCACCCCTGTACTAGATAAACAAAGGTGAGGAAGTTGGCCCGGCGTTTCCGAGTGGTCACCAAATAGGCCTGGTGCTCCCAGGGTTGGGAGGGGGGCTCAGGGAACAACCCAGGAAGTTGGAACAAGGAGCAAAGTAGAAGGAAGGGACTGAGACACTGGTGAAATGAGCCCCAATCAAGAGTAAGAGAAACAAAGACAAGATGGAGTTATGATCTAACGGGAGAGGAAAAAGAGAACTATTGGAAAATGAGGAGGACCTGAAAAGGGACAAGACCAGTGAAAAAGTAAAATTAGTAGAGACACATAACAGCCAATGAGGTCAGAAGGATTTAGGTGGGATAACAAATTGGGAATGAAGACTGTGAGCCCCCCCATGGGTCAACCTGGTCACCATTGTAACCTCCCCAGCGCTTAGAACAGTGCTTTGCACATAGTAAGCGCTTAATAAATGCCATTATTATTATAACAAAGAAATGTCAGAATCCTGGAGGAAGACAAAATGTCAGGGATCTACAACCAGGCTGTATTTTTTGTATCATGGCTTGCATTTTCCTGGAGTTAGGAATGCAGTTAGGGTCTCTTCTGGGACCACCCCCTCCACAGCAGCTGAGCACTGCAGGTAATTATTTAATCCCTCCCACCCTCCCTTGACTCTGCACGAGGTGGAGGGGGAAAGGGACAGGGAAGAACTGATTTTTCCTGTCATTAGTGGTCTTAACTTCGTGATCAGGCATAACTGTGCTGTAGTCAGTCAACAAATAGTGCAGATTGTAACCCAGAGCACGCCGGTACAAGGTACGTTTTAGAACAATGTGTTGCCAGGGTGACAGAACAAAAACATTACCAACTCTAAAAATTACTAGTTAGCATGCCCGCCCCCAGCAAGTGGGCTGGTAAATAAGCAACATGAGCATATTTTTTCAACTAACCCAGCAAAACTCTCTTTCTGGGCAAGTGACTATCAATGGTGTTGAGCGTTTACTGTGTGCAGATCACTCTTGGGAAAGGACAGTATAGCAGAGGTGGTAGACACGTTCCCTGCCCACAGCAAGCTTACAAAGTAGAGACAACTACCATCTACAGACTACTTGGTCTATCGGTGTAACGTGCTCCAGAGAAATGGCCTTCTGAAATGCAATGAAAGTGGATAAACTTAGAGAGGGAGCTGGCTAGAATGAGAAGTCTTGAAATGACCCAGTATAAAAATTGACAGGAATTTGTGGACTGACTTTTTGGATTGCTTTTGGGTCTTTTACCCCCCATGAAGACTGCTTTACAAGTACGTTGATGCCTACCCTCTGTACTAAAGGACTAAACAAGATAATTTGGGGAAAGAAAATTTTTAGTGGAAAATTTGGGGATTTAACGTTCTAAAAATTGGAAGGCGAAGAGGATCGTGTGAGTGCAACAGAAGACGAAGACTTCGAATCAATCAATCAATCAATCAATCGTATTTATTGAGCGCTTACTGTGCGCAGAGCACTGTACTAAGCGCTTGGGAAGTACAAATACCATACATTCAGTACAACCAACGAGCAGCGTGGCTCAGTGGAAAGAGCCCGGGCTTTGTAGTCAGAGGTCATGGGTTCAAATCCCAACTCAGCCAATTGTCAGCTGTGTGACTTTGGGCAAGTCACTTCACTTCTCTGTGCCTCAGTTACCTCATCTGTAAAATGGGGATGAAGACTGTGAGCCCCCCGTGGGACAACCTGATCACCTTGTAACCTCCCCAGCGCTTAGAACAGTGCTTTGCACATAGTAAGTGCTTAATAAATGCCATCATTATTATTATTAAAATGGGGGTTAAGACTGAGAGCCCCCCATGGGACAACCTGATCACCTTGTAACCTCCCCAGCGCTTAGAAGAGAGCTTTGCACATAGTAAGCGCTTAATAAATGCCATTATTAAAAAAAACAAAAATAGAAGAGGCAGATGAGTGGTGCAAGCATAGAAATAAAATGTTTAGAGGGCAAGTTAAATGTATTTAGCGGTTCAGAAGGTGAAAGCAAAAGACTTGCTCCTGTGAGACAAAAAGGCAGGAAATCCGGTAAGGAGATTCTAGTCTGTAAACTAGATGAAGAAAGTAGCACATTTTAGTAGTGGAAGAGAAGGTAAATTAAGGGAGGAATAGCTTAGAAATATGGACTTGAAGCGGAGTTTTACAGACAAAGCAACAGACTTAAAGCCTGGGAGTAGAAGAGAAAGAGGAAGATTTCTTGAAACCTGTGCAAGGGATTTTCAGTCTTTTTAAATGCCTCTTGTGATTTCACATGACACCTTTCCCCTTTCACTCTTTCATCTCCCCTCTCCTTCTCTGCAACTTCTCATAGCCCTATCCCCCCCATCACATATACACCCCTCACTCACCGAAACGAGCTAGAGCATGTTAGAGGAACAACCATTCCTGCTATTGTCAGCTCCCACTGGGCAGACTACCCACAGTTCTGTTGTAAATGTTTGTCTCTGCCTTTAGAGGGTAAGGTCTTTGTGGACAGGGTACTATTCTGTTACTCCCCAAGTGTCTAGCACAATACACCGAACAATTAGATGCTCATTAAATGCTGCTGCTACTACAGATTGACAATTCTGTGCTGTGCTCCGGGAAGAATTGTGAACTTTGGGAATTTCTAGCTGCGGCCCCATTGCCCTCCTCCCATTCCTAGCCAAATGCTTGAAATGTTCTTATACACCTGCTGCATTCCTTCATTTCTTTTCCACTTGTTTCAGATAGGTTTCTGACCTCTTCATTCCACTGAGACTGCACTCTCTAAAGTCACGAGTCAGAGGGGCTCGATTCACCTTAGTCCTTCTTGACCACTCAGCCAACTTTGATATTTTACATAGTTTGACATACTCCCTCCAGCTCCGCCACTTGTCGGCTGTGTGACTTTGGCCAAGTCACTTGACTTCTCTGGACCTCAGTTACCTCATTTGTAAGATGGGAAATAAGACTGTGAGCCCCACGTGGGACAACCTGATTACCTCCTATCCCCCCAGCGCTTAGAACAGTGCTTGGCACATAGTAAGCGCTTAACAAATACCAACATTATTATTATTATTCTCCATCAGACCTCGATTTTGCGGACACAGCATTCACCTGATTCTCCCCTTAGCCCCTTGGTCTTCTGCTCCTCATCTGCTGCTCATCCCCTTCCTGCAAGGGCCTATTCCTGGTCCCCTACACTTTTTCCTCAACACCCATTCTCGGGGAACTCATCCACTCAGGTGGCCTCAGCTACAACCTCTACGCACACGACTCCCAGATCTCCCTCTCCAGCCCTGACGTCTCATTTATCATCATCATCAATCGTATTTGTTGAGCGCTTACTATGTGCAGAGCACTGTACTAAGCGCTTGGGAGGTACAAATTGGCAACATATAGAGCCAGTCCCTACCCAACAGTGGGCTCAATTTATCCTGCGATCTTCTTGCCTTCAAGATCTCTCCACTTCAGGTGTCCCACTGGAACGTCAAACTTCAAATATTCAAAACTGAACTATCACTCAGTCGATCAGTGGTATTTATTGAGCACCTGGGAGCATTTTACTGAGCGCTTGGGAGAGTTAACCTGCCCACAAGGAGCTCAGAGGCTAGAGAGAGCTTCAGCCTCAGCTCTTCACTGTCTCAACTCTCGTACCACTAAATCCTACCAGTTCTTCCAACACAACATTTCCTGCTAAAACCCATTTCTCTCCACCCAAACTGCTACCACCTTGGCACGAGCTCAGGTTTTGTTCTAGACTAGACTATTGTTTCTAACTTGCTCATTCATTCATTGTCATATTTATTGAGCACTGGCCTCCCTGCATCAAGCGCTTAGTCCAGTGCTCTGCACACAGTAAGCACTCAATAAATACGATTGAATAAATGAGTTTAGACTCTAGTCCCTCCTAGAAGATAATAGTTAAATGTGATTCCCAGCTAAAATATAGATTGGAGGAGGCACTATAGTGTCAGTATATGTAGCCGAGGGAAATGTGGGGGTGCAGAAATGCTGATGTGGCAGATAAGGGGTGTGTTGGGTGGGCCCCTGAGAGATTAATCAGGGAAGGCCTCCTGGAGGTGTGATATCCAAAGGGCCTCCTTTGGGGAGAGCAGAGGTAGGCTGGATTTAAAGGGGGAGGGCACTCCAGGCAGAAGGTAGGGTGAGAGCAGGATTTCGATAGTGAAAGAGGTGAGAACAAAGCTTGGTGAGCGGGTTGGCTTGATAAAAAACGAAACCTGAGCTGGGGTGTATTGGGAGGGGGTGAGGAGAATTAGGTGGATGGGGAGAGAGTTTTTTTAGTACTTTAATACTAAAGGTTCACCTGCTTTCTGGACAACCATTGGAGGAGTTTAAAGAATGGGGAGATTTTTATTGTATTGCAGTTGATTTTACTGATTTATTTTTAATGGTATTTAAGTGCTCACTATGTGTCAGGCACTGTACTAAACTCGGGGGTAGATACAAGCTAGTCAGGTTGGAAACAGTCCCTAGCCCACTTGGGACTCAGTCATAATCCCCATATTACAGATGAGGTAACCGAGGCCCAGAGAAATTAAGCGACCTGCCCAAGGTCATGCAGCAGACAAGTGGTGGAGCCGGGATTAGAAACCAGTGTGGCTGTGCTCTTTCCACTAAGCCACACTGCTTCTGTCCACAGAACTCCCAACACGTCAAACTGACAGCCATCTCTAGCACTTTCATTCATTCATTCATTCAATAGTATTTATTGAGTGCTTACTGTGTGCACAGCACTGACCTAAGCACTTGGGAAGTACAAGTTGGCAACATATAGGGACGGTCCCTACCCAACAGTGGGCTCACAGTCTAGAAGAGGGAGACCGAGAACAAAACAAAACATATTAACAAAATAAAATGAATAGAATAAATATGTACAAATAGAGTAATAAATATGTACCAACATATATACAGGTGTTGTGGGGAGGGGAAGGAGGTAAGCCGGGGTGGGGGGGGATAGGGAGGGGGAGGAAACCCCCTTGGGTAACCTATACCCCTTCTCAGTTTGTGTGTATTCAGGTATAATCAATTTTTCAGTCAGTTATTCTAATTACCTGATGGGTGTGTATTTTTATGTCCACTTCCCCCCTTGGAGCCTCGGCTCTGTTGCAGCTCCTTGAGGGCCAGAAAGAGTTTTCTGCTGCTGCTGTTGGACTTCCCTAACATTTTCTCTTCTGTTCTGCTCCTGCTGAGCTCACTGGAGTGCTCATCTCTTCAGGGAACCCAGAAAATTCCAACCTTAAAAAGTGATCAAAAGAATTTGTGCAGTACCATTTAGCTATTTAATGAGTTGTGCTTGCAGAATGTAAACTCCGGTTGGGCAGAGGGGCCTTGCCATTTGTATTCTCTCAGTCAAAGTTTGAGCCTTGGAATAGTCAGCATTGTGCTTCCCTCTAGACTGTAAGCTCATGTCTGCCAATCCTGTTGTATTCTGCTTTCCCAAGCACTTGGTACAGTGCTCAGCACAAAGTAAGCACTCAATAAATAATATTCATTGATTGATTCCTCCTTGTTCAAAGGGTACCCGATAGGATTTCGTGGCAGAGGATAGGTTGGGAGAGGTGTCAGAGAGGCCGTTACTGATCCTTTCGGGGGAAGTGGGTGCGGCGTAAAGGCAGAAGGATGAGTCGTTAACGCTGACAGTGTGATCCACGCGGGAAGAATAACGCAACTTTTCCTTTAGCGTAATTGGCTACTGAGAGTGTTCGTTTCCAGGTTCCGTCACGTACCTAATTTGCACTAATGCAATTTCGATAAACTTCAAACCTACAACACGCTTATGATCTTTTTCAGTAAGGTCTAATAATGTGTTCCTGTTAACGCAATTCTGTTCTTTTTTTTTTTTTGCAGATGATCAGTAGAATTGAATATGTGCACACAAAGAATTTTATACACAGAGACATTAAACCAGATAACTTCCTAATGGGTATTGGGCGTCACTGTAATAAGGTTAGTCTAATGCTCTTTGCATGCAAGTTCAAAGAGTATAATACCTCCGAGAATTGTTCCCTGTAAACTTTTAGCCTTTAAAACTTGTTTGAGAAAACTTTGTTTTGCTTAAAAAGATTAAGCCAAATAGGCTAAGTCTACTAACTGTTAATGTTAGGAGTTAAGATTTCCTTTTTTGGTTACATAAATAGTCTCCAACCCATCGAGCCACTAGGGCATTCTGCCCCCCTGTAGAATTGTGTTTAACCAACAAACCCAAAGCTGACTAGAGAAACTTATTTGCTTATAATATTCACTGTTAACTGTTGTTTACATTACTCGCTTAGATAGTGAATGTCCCCGTATCATTTTCTGCTGAATGCTAAAATTGGATCTTAAGGACTTGACTCAGATATCGGGGACACGAAATGCGTCCGCACCAGCTTGGGAGCTCCTCACCCACCTGTCACCAAGGCATTTGTTTGCTGACTGAATATTGCTGATAACCAGACCTCTTCCAGCCACTGAGTCCGTGGAGATGAGATTGTAGCTTCTGAGCCTGATGCAAAAGTTGTTGACCCCCCCACACACACACACAAAAAAAAGTCTATTGTGTATTTCACTGGTTCAGATGCCAAGTCGGATGGGTTCCTCTTTTTAGGAAACAGTCTAGATAAGCGAAAAGATCATAAAGCAAAACCGTGTTCCTAAATTAGGATCTTGGAGAACTGTTCAATTACGTGGTGATCGGGTCACCAGTTATGCATGATTTCAGTCAAAAAATATGTAGTCCTTTAGACACTGATGAGACTTGAGTGAATTTGCTTAATTTTCCGTTTTTATGCTGAGCTCGGGCAGACAGGCAGCATTGGCACTGCACTAAGCATGCTGTTTTTTCATAGAAATTTTCAACTGCAGAATAACTGCATACTTTTTTTTTCCCCCCAATTGGAAACAAGATTGCCAATTGTTTTGTTATGCCATCAGAGTGTGTTGGGTATTTTTAGGGGCTAGTTCTCAATGTTTACCTTGGTTTGCCTGTATGAATGCCAACTTGGAGCCATTAACATCAGCAATGGTTGCTCATGTGAGGTGTTGATGTTTGGTCCGAAGGGGTGCAGGACTCACAGAAAGTTGGAGAAATTCAAGAGTTTTGTTGGGAAGCTGACCTCCTAACAGTGAAACTTAAAGTCTTTTTGTAATTACTTGCTTTTAAACCTTCCTCATTCCCAAGTTTCATACTTTTATACTCTATAAAACTCTATTTTCTCTGCTCTAAAGGAGCCAGGTGCTTACATTTTCTGGCAAATCCTGGTCATGCTAGTGGGAAAGAAAACAATTAAAAGTAACTTTTTAAAAAGAAATTTTTGTCAATTTCTGACTTTTTTTCCTTTTTTTGGCCATCGCGCTCCCTTCTCCTTCCCCCCCTCACCCTTAATCCCTTACTTCCTACCTCGTCCAACACATTTCTGCACAGTCACACTGGGTTGCCATCGTGTTACCGCATTTTACCTTAAAATGGAACAATGGCTTAGAAAATGCAAGCATTCTTTTTAGAAATAGCAGAGTAGTCACCCTGACTGTATTGGGAAATCCAAACTGTCTGAAGAGAATGAACTTTTTTTAGTATGCCCTATTCCCTTGAGAACTGCAGGTAGTAACATCCATAAATCTGAGTAAGAGAATTCAGAAGATTAGCCGAAGGTCCTTGCAGTAAAAGTGCAACTTTTTTCAGTATGACCAATTCCCTTTAGAAGTGCAGGTAGTGACATCCATAAATCTGAGAAAGAGAATTCAAAAGATTAGCTGAAGGTCCTTGCAGTAAAAGCGCAACATTTGACTTCTCCTGAGTAGAATTAAACACCAAATATTTTGCTCTGTTACATTTTGAATCAGTAGTTGTTCCTTTTCAGGAACACTTGCTTCCAAATCTACTCTTTTTGTTTCTCTGTAGCTGGCAGTTAGGTTTTTAGCATTCCCTGTAGTGTAGAAGAAATAAGCCAGTTGTCCGAGACTGGAATTTGTTAATCTTGTTCCTATAGTTTTCTACCACTAGAAAAAAAAATTGGTGAATAAATATGAACCAATTTGCTTTGGAAAATCGTTCTGAATTCGATATTCGGGAGTGAGACTGCTCCCATCTTAAAGGTGAACTTGCACCTCTAGTAGTAATCAGCCCTGCATGCTTATGAAAGTAAACTTTTAAGGTGACTAAATGCCTTCTACCTCTTCCTTACTGAAGATTTTTTTCCCCCCCTAAACTATCTTGCTTTTGGGGGAAGGGCAGTATGGGGTACGGATTTCAAAGTCCAAAATTTCCTTTTGGAGATCAAGCCAAATGTCACCATTGCCATCCCTTTTCAAGGCAGTGGCACTCCATAGTGACACTCGAATTTGCCTTTTCTTCAGGAGTTTAATTTTCTTGAGCATGTGATTCAGTTGACTATTTGGAAAACTGAGAAGCTACTGTGCGTGCTGGAAGAAGGATGGCATTTGGCTACCCTGTTCTTTCTCCAATGCCTGGGTGTTGCCTGTCTGCGCCGGCCATTGTTGCAATGTGAGCAATACTGTTTGATGGACTGCCACCCTCTATTGTTTGTTCAGTGTTTAGAATCTCCAGTGGGGAAGAGGAAAAGAAGCATGACTGTTAGTACTTCTCAGGACCCATCTTTCTCAGGATTAAACCAGGTCTGAAACTGTCTCCTATTCCAACCTCAACCCCAAATTCATGTGCTGCTTTTCTCTCTCTCTCTCTCTCTCTTTCTCTCTCTCCCCCTTCGGTTTTTTATTTTTATTTTTTTATCTTTTGGTTTGGTTTTTATTTCTGGAGAACTTAGGCCTCCTCAAGCACCTCTTACGTTGGCATTATTCAGACATACTCGGCAAACATATAACGTTACTAAGATGTTTTCGTGTGGCTTTTGCTTAAACTGCAAAATTTAGAGAGAGCATTTATGTGAAGAGAACGCATTATGTTTAATACTCAGCCAAAGGAAAGCTTTTTAGTTCTGTTTTCCAGTGCCATTGTTGAGAGTGTCCCCTGTTGTTTTAAGCAACCGCCATCTGCTTAAGAAAGATGGCGTTGGAGCGGCAGGATTTTTTGCATGAGAAATCTAGCAACTTGTATTCCTATTTTACCGTGTACCTGAAATACTTTCACTCCTGATCCCTGCCTTGCCCTTCCCGAAAATATCAGAGGAACTTAAATTGTTTCGGATAATGTGCTCCCAGAACTGAGTTGTCTTAAACTGACTTCCCCCCCACTTCCTCTCTTTCTGCTTGGAATATTTTTGCTTTCTCCAAGTATCACGTGCTTGAGACTTTGCCTTGTCGTGACTTATTCAGTCACCCCAATGGGAACATTGCTCACCAAAGTTGGTGGAGAACATGTTAGATCTGATGCTGAGCATGTACAACAGAAGTTATATCATTGCATTCTTTGGTGGTGATCAGTTAGGTAAGCTTGGGCAGGGAACGTGTCTGTTTATTGTTGTATTGCACTCTCCCAAGCTCTTAGTACAGTGCTCCTCACACAGTAAGCACTTCCCAAGCTCTTAGTACAGTGCTCCTCACACAGTAAACACTCAAATAAATGTGATTGAAAAAGTGACTTGAATGAATGCAGTATTTCCTTTAAAATATTTCATTGCAGACATGCATTCAGGAGTCCTTACTGCAGAAGCTGTGGATTTGCTTTAGCCAGCCATTAATAGATGGCTCCTAATCTGTAGCACTCATTTTCTGAAAGACGAGGCACACTTTTCTAAATCAATTCGTACCTTAAACTGTACACTGAGACATTCGTGGTAATTCGTGGTAATGTGTGCCTCTTTGAAAGCTCCCTAGTATTGGTACTGGGCTTCTAAGTAATTTTTGTTTTCTTCTTTTCACTCCACACCTTTTTAGTGTGGTGCGTCGCCCTGAAGGGAACTGCACCCCTCTGTTGAATGGCCAACCACTCTTTGGCCGGCAGGCAAACTCTTCAGTAAGTCAAACGTATCTATTGAGCGCTTGCTGGGTGCAGAGCACTGTAGTAAGCGCTGGGAGAGTTCGAGACAGCAGAATCATTTATTCATTCATTGAATTGTATTTATTGACCACTTACTGTGTGCAGAGCACTGTACTGAGCGCTTGAGAAGCGCAAGTCGGCAACATACAGATCAGTCCTAATCATTCATTCAGTCGGATTTATTGAGCACTTACTGTGTGCAGAGCACTGTACTAAGCGCTTGGGAAATACAAGTCGGCCACATATACAGACGGTCCCTACCCAACAACGGGCTTACTGTCTAGAAGAGTCTAGAGTCGGTAGACGTGTTACCTGCCCACAAGGAGCTTAGGGTCTAGAGTGGGAGAAGATGACTCTTAGAAGAATGATTTACTTATTGTGTGGATGTAGAGATTCATCAAAACAATTGTCTTAACCACTGCCTGGTTACTAACCCTCATGGGCTCACTTTGAACTGCCCCGTTTTAGTAAAATTCAAGGTCAGTCTCTGGAGAGTTCTCCAGAAGTATATGATATCTTGGGTAGTGTTGTGGGATTCTTGGTCCTGTCCAAGGCCCAAAAGTCTCTTCCTAAAATTGCTCTGATGTTACAAGTAGGTCAAACTCAGATGCCCTTTTCTTTTCAGAAAAGAATCTATTTACTCCTAGAAACTTTAGTATTTGGAAAGAGTGGAAGTGGGGGGGAGTAAACGGTAGTCCAGGTATCTCAGGAAGGAAATGTTGAACTTAAAAGCTTGCTGTGGTTCCCACATTTTAATCTATTTATTTTCATCCGGTTGTACTATTTGTTTATTCGTTTTTTTACAAATAAAACTTTGGCTCAACCTGCAGACTGTGTTTTCGTAAAAGAAAGGGGGAACGGTTCTCTTTATTTCAAATCTTGTTAGAAGACTGACAGCAGGGTCGGGATCATTTCCACGTTTATTTTTTACAAATAAAACTTTTGCTCAACCTGTAGAATGTGTTTCCGTAAAAGAAAGGGGGAACCGTTCTCTTTATTTTAAATATTTTTAGAAGACTGACAGCAAGTTCAGGACCATTTCCACTTTTTAAGAGTGCATTTCAATTGGATGGAAAAATCATCAGGGCAGGGTTTCCCCTTCCAGGTTCATGGACGAAAAGAATCTCTAGAGAATCCTGATTTTTTTTTTCTTTTTTTAAAAGCAAGCTGTTGATTATGAAAGCTTCTTTGTAACACAAGTCCTGCAGCACAACTAATCAGGTTTAGACTTGTAAGAAACAACCAGAAGGAAGTGGCTGCAGAGTTTCTCCTTGCTTTTACTCATCCATATTGACCTGCTCAAGAAAGCAGCAGTATAAAATGCTCCTGGGAGAAATATTTTTGCCTGGGATTCGTACAGATTATTTCTGAGGCTGCAGAGGAAGATCCTCTCTAGGCCAGGGTGTGTTTAGTCCTGCTTTGTTTCCCTTCCACCTTGAATCTGTTTGTTTGAACTTGGAAGTCCTAGTTTTGTTTTGCTCAGAGAGCTTGACCTTCGTTTAAATTGGTTTAATATTGGTGCGTTCAGATAGTTTGCAAATGGTGAACAACTTTGAATGGTGGATTTGATCTTTTGCTCCCCTAAACACTTTGTCATCCATATCTATGGTCTTTCCTTAAGAAAAAATGGGGAAGTAATTTATCCAGTAATAGAAGAGCTTTTAGCCATCCAAACATACTTCTAAAATAGTGACTTTTCTTGGAGAATAGTGCAAACTTGAAAAAAAAACACATGTACATAGGTTAGGTTAGAGTCTTTTACTCTTCATTTGAGAACAAGACTGTTCTGAGGAGATAATCGTGCTGTGCCATGTTTGATCATTTGGAGTATGTATGTGTATTCTTAATCATTACAAATACTTGGTTAAAAAGTTGTTTAGAAATTAAACTCAACATGACATATTTGCCAGGCACTAGCCGCCAGATTACATGCATTAGTAAATGCAGTGCATGCTTCTGTAGAAATAGTGTAATTTTTGCCTGTAAAAATACTGGTTTCATATGGTAACAAATCTTCAGGTGTGATGTATTTGAAAGAATATAATGTTCTGTTGTCAAATTGAGCAAAAAGGGGGGAAAAGGATTTTTTTTTTTTTAAGAAATATGGGCCCCTCTGGGAAAATCCCATTGTAATTTGCATATAATTGAATGAGTTTGTTAACTTCATAACATGGTGTCATATTTCATTATGTGAATAGCACACTTGGCAGATGTACTGCTGTGCATGTTTGTATTTTTTCCTTCTTACTTTAAGGAACTGGTCCCATTTGTACGACAGCCCGAATTAGAGCTAGTCTTTGACCCCATTGATTTAACGAATTTTTGAGTAGTGCACATGACAAAAGAAAAGGCTTGTACTAGCGTAATAGCTATCGGTATGATTTATAAATTGGTTTACTGGTGAGGGCCCATTAAAAAAGTATCACAATATTAAGTCTTCATTATCTGTGTTCTACTTCAAGGTACTTGATTTTGCTGTATTGTTAGCAAAGAGAGGGTTAATGACTAAGAAGATGAATTTACATGATGTGGAAGCCTAATTTTCTTAATTTCTTTTTTCAAGTTATTCCTTATTGACTTTGGTTTGGCCAAAAAGTACAGAGACAACAGGACGAGGCAACACATACCATATAGAGAAGATAAAAATCTCACTGGCACAGCCCGATACGCTAGCATCAATGCCCACCTTGGCATTGAGCAGAGGTGAGTTTTCCCTAGAAGATGGTCCAATAGCCTGACTTAGTGTGGTAAGCAGAAGCCATCGAATCCAGTTCTGGAGCACTGTTGCCTAGCTTCGGGTTAAGTTTGAGCTTTTTCCCTTGGCAGAGAATTCGAAGGATGCGTATTAATCCTTTTTGCCTGCTGTTGCCGACGGGACAGGGAAGCCAATTAAATGGAGCTTTTGTTTTTCTTGAACGCATCTCTTGGAACAGATGTCTCTAGCTTGTCAATCCTACAAGACTGGCTGTACCACTTTCAGGTGAAATAAAGACTTGCCCAGTTGGAGTCTTGCCAGCCCAGTTGATCTTCTGTTTTTCAGAGGCCACCCATATTGCCCAAAGCAGTTTAACTTTAATGTTTATTAAGTGGTAATTTGAGGACACGGCACGGTTTCTGTGCAGCTGTATCTGTATCTTCCGTAGGTGTCCTGGGAGCGGTCGGCTTCGATAACCTGGCACTTTAACTTTGCTTATAATTGGAATGTTTTCTATGGCATTCCTGAAGAGCAATTAAGTGCTTCGTGGTTCTGAACGTGTCTTGACTACTGTTAACTCTAAAAAAGAGTTGGTTTCCAGTCTACTCGTGACATTTCATAAAGTGGGATCACCTGCTAATAAGTGATGCACTTTAGTTTTAAAATGTATTCTCCATGTTCAAATAAGAAAATTGTAAGCTAAAGCTAAGGTAGTGAAATGAAGAAAACATTTTTGGAAGACAGTCACTCTAAATAAAGGAGCAGTGTGGCCTAGTGGATAGAGCAGAGGCCCAGGAGTCAGAAGGTCCTGGGTTCTAATGCCGGCCTTGCCGTTATCTGCTGCATGATCATGGGCAAGTCATTCAACTTCTCTGGGCCTCGGTTACCTCATCTGTAAAATGGAGATGAAGACTGTGAGCCCCATGTGGGGCATGGACTGTGTCCAACCTGATTACCTTATTTCTGCCCCAGCGCTTAGTGCAGTGCCTGGTACATAGTAAGCACTTAAATGACATTAAAAAAAGAAGCACTGGGTAAACATCATTGTAGGCCAGAAGAGCAGGTGATTTAAAAGTTTGAAACAGATTATTTCTAGTCCTCCGTTGTAACTTCCTGATAATGATTCCGAATAAAAGGGATATTCATTATGAAAAGGTTGAAACAAAGCCTAATTACCTGTCATTGTTGTGAAATTCTTGGGCATGTATGGTTTCTAGGCCCGGTTTCTGAGCATTTTTATTAGTTTGTCATTAAGGCTACTTGTTAATATCGGGGGTTCTATCAGTGACTTGCCCGCTGCCTTCCTGGGTCATCTTGCCAAGATAATCATTCCACTGTAGCCATCCCATTTATGTGGGTTCTGTGTGATGGTGGTTGAAGGATGGTACAGATTCTTCTTATGGGCTTGTGGCATTGCCAGAACAATTTCCAGGGAAATAAGAGGAATCATTCCACTAGTCCTGAAATTCATTTTCGCATGTATCGGCTCTAATGTAATCTTTTTTAGGAAACGTCTGAGAATAGCCTAGTCCCCAAGGTGCAGTAGCTGCCCAATCCTGCCCTGCCTTTCTTTTTTTCTTCCGAGATACATGCTTCTTAACAACTTTTGCCTTGTGTTATTTCCACAGGAGCTATACAGTAGATAAGGGGGAAGAAGCAGCAACTGCCACAACCATCTCTGGGCAGAGTCTTCCCACTTCTCACTGGCACCCAATCGACTCCAGTTAACTGTTCTTAACTCCCCACCCCTTCCCACCAAAAGCATCTACAACTCACCCCACAATCCCCGTCATTATCAAACAAAAAGCTCCCTCCAAAAGACAACCCCAAACCTCCTAAGCGACTTTTAAGCCCGAAGTCTACCATTTTAAGAATCCTGACACTGGCGTTTAGGTATAAATCAGGAATCTCGGGGAAGTAGAAGGCCAAGTTCTGATAATTTAAGAAAGCCAAAATTGTGACGAATCACCCGGGCAGATACATTTTAGTTTGTATTTTAAGTTTCGGTTCTTGGGACTTCAAAATCTATACAATGTGTGTCATTTTTATTCACCTTTTCTCTAGTCATTGAGATCACTGGGTTTCTTCTGGGACATAGCTCTTCTCCAGTAACAGCAGTTGACATTGATTGTTACACTCTTTACTTCTGCTGAAAACTTAGGAACCGATGTAGAAGTGTCTTGCTCTCTTGTTGGTTCTGATCGATGATTCCTTTTTAAAGTATCATTTGTTTGGAGCCCAAGTATGAAATGGACTTGCTTTTCATTATTGTATCAGTTTTAGTAGAATCAGAATCAACAGATCTTTGGTATTCGAGCTTTTACCTTGCAGAGCACTGTTCTGAGGTCTTGGAAGCGTACAATAGGGTAAATAGCTATGATCTCTGCCCTTACGGAGTTTACAGTCTAGCTTGAGAAGCCAACTGATGCTTCTCAACTACTCCCTCCTACTTAGGCTGTGACCCCCAAGAAGGATTGTGTCCAACTTGATTTTCACATGTGATGATGATGATGATGATGGTATTTAAGTGCTTACTATGTGCCAAGCACTGTTCTGTGCTCGGCACATAGCGCTTAAAAGATACCATAAAAATTAAAATATACATACACACAGACATACACTCTACTTGGGTGTGTTTGAAAAGATGTCACTCTTCTTTATGTATATAAAAAAAGAATATACTTAGCTTTCCAGCTCTTAAAACTGACCTCCTTTCTTTTCTAGTCGCCGAGATGACATGGAATCTCTAGGATATGTGTTGATGTATTTTAACCGAACCAGCCTGCCATGGCAAGGATTAAAGGTAGGTCGCATACTCACGTGCGTTTCAGAAGAAGATAAGAACCCATCTTGATCTGCCCTGTTTTTACTTTTTGGATTGGACGGCATACAGCACTTGGAAAGTTTGTCTGAGAGCTCTAGTAATGATAACCTGGTGGAAAGAGCTTGGGGCTGGGAGTCAGGTTCTGAGTTCTAATCCCTGCCCTGCCACTCGCTTGCTCTGTGGCCTTGGGCTGGTCACATAACTCCCCTTATCTGTAAAATGGGGATTGAATACATGTTGTCCCTCCTATTTAAAATGTGAGGTCCATGTGGTAATAATAATAATAATAGTTGTGGTATTTTAAGCGCTTACTATGTGCCAGGCACTGTACTAAGCGCTGGGATGAATCCAAGCAAATTGGGTTGGGCCCAGTCCCTGCCCCACGTGAGGTGCACAGTCTCAATCCCCATTTTACAGATGAGATAACTGAGGCACAGAGAGGTGAAGTGACTATCTTGTATTTACCCCAGTGCTTAGAAATGCACCAAACAAATAGCATTATTGCTATTTGGCTGTCATTCTACTAGACTGTAAGCTTGTGGGCAGGGTACAGTGTATGCTAATTCTGTTGTACTCTCCCAAGTGCTTAGTACAGTGCCCTGCATATAGGAAGCACTCTATAAATACCATTGATTGACTGATAGTAAGGGTCCAAGGTTCTCATGCTCTTCATAAAAGTAAAATCATCTTGCCTGTGAAATTGGCATAAGAAAACAAATAGAATTAAGTTACTAAGTTTCCTTTGGCCCAGCTATCTTTTGAATTCCCCTCCTCCACATCCTCACTAAACACAACCCTTTTATTGCTTAGGAACCCTGAGTCTAAGAGACTATAAGTATGTTCTTACATAGCAGTCAGTCAGTATATCCTGGGGGAATACAGTACAGTCAAGTCGTTCAGCAAGATCCCTGCCTACAAGGAGCTTACAGTCTAGAAGAGTTTCCCCACAAACACTTCAATAAAAATCTAACCAGGTGATATTAAGGAAAATAGAAAAATCCAGGACAGCTTCTTCAGTTTGCTTTTTCTCTCCCTCTTTGCTTTTTTTTTTTAATTGATTTTTGAGCCTGACTTGATTTTCCCCTTAGGCTGAGGATGTTCTCAATTTGCATGGCTGCTTGGCTAAAAAAGCGTGGGCGGTGGAAACCTTTTGAATTTGACTTGTTTGAATTAACAGCTTGAATTGTCTATCGGTGCTTTCCTTGTAAATTTAGTAGTATTACAGAAAATTTAACGGTCCCCATGTTCCGCAGGCTGCCACAAAGAAACAGAAGTATGAAAAGATTAGTGAAAAGAAGATGTCCACTCCAGTCGAAGTTTTGTGTAAGGTAAAATGGCGTGACCAATGCATTCAGTGAACAGACACAGTTTAAATTAGGAATAGTCTGTTGATAACAAATCACAGAGCTGGTGTCCCATTAAGTGACCCGGTTCCCCTTTTCAGTTACTTTCCGGGGATCGAGTGAATTTCTTTGAATCTGACAATTCCCGAATAGTCGGGTGCCAGATGGTCCCGCTGGGTTTTTATCTTTTAGACTTGTGAAATTTGTCATCAGGAGACTCCATAAGAAACTCTGCCATCCTCAGTGTGATCTGAATTCACAGCCAAGAGCGGATGGCAAGTTAGTCGCTTTGCCTTTCCATATCTGGAATTTTTTTTTTCAATTTTGTTTTTCCAGTAAGGGGAAAGGAAATTCTCAAGAGTTTGTCTGTGGATTTTTCTCATGATAGATTCGTCGGGGAAAATCCGTGAGAGTTTATTTTCACTTGCTAAAAAAACAGCACCCAGACCACATCCTCTTTTCTCCCTCCCTCCCCCCTGCCAGGCCGTCTCTTGGAGAGCCTTTCCTGTTAACTAGACATGTCGGGGTCTGAAGTGTAAAACATGGGATTCAGTGGGGGGGGATGTGCACCTAACAGAAGTCAGTTGGTGTGCACTGGAAATTTACTGGGGGCTATCTTTCAAGTGAGGGAATAGTGTGGTTTATATATAAATGGATGTATGTGGTATGTGTGCATGAGTAATCGTGCATATTTGATTACCTGAAAGATGGTATAAAGCAGCTGATCAGATAGGTCGTCCATGACCTCAGGGGGATGAGATGAAGTATTGTCCAGTGCCACAGTCCCCCGCCCTGGCCCAGGGAAGTGATCCAGAAGACATACAGTTCCCTCCTGGAACTGGGGTTGGGGAAACTCTTTTGGCTCTACCCGTGGCTTTCAGAGTCAGAGCACAGCCCGGGACAAAGCAGCAAACCTCAAGCCATTAAGCATTTTGCTGAATCGTGCCGTCAGTACAGTAATAATTCACACCAGCGCTAGAGCCCGGTGCTCTGGAGGTGGCAACTTCGCTGTCTGTGTGGGGCCACTGGCTATAAGGCCCTGGCTGTCCAGGGGTTCTTCCTCCTTCCAAGATTTCCACCCCCTCTTTGAGCCCTGGGTAGTTAATGAGCCGTTATCAACCCACCCTTTCCATGTAAGCAAAACAGCCTGGTATCAGGAGGGAGGGATTTTCTTCAGTTTTTCTTTGTAGCTGGTATTTACTGATGTAAAGTGACTAGAACCATAAGGAGGATCTAAAACAATCAACCAGTTGAGAATTTCGCTGTCCCTGGCACAAAGCGTTCACCGCATCCTGCCACGAAACTGCTCGTTTGTTTTCCATTTAGGCATAGAGTGCCTCTGCCTCCTTTAGTTAATAAAGGGGTGTTTAGGCTTCTGTTGACTAATCTGTCATTTGGCTTCAACCTTCAGGGGTTCCCTGCAGAATTCGCCATGTATCTAAACTACTGTCGTGGCCTGCGCTTTGAAGAGGCACCAGATTACATGTATCTGAGGCAACTATTCCGTATTCTTTTCAGGTTCGTTTTTAAATGCTTCTGTACTAAAAGTTATTTAAAAAGCTGTGAAAAAATAACGTAGTTCAATGAAGTGTAGCACGGTAGATCCTCTGTAAAAAACAAAAAAATGACACCATTTGGGGATTCTTTCATCAATACTGAAGGTTTGGGGATATTTTACGGGGAAGAATGGCGGGAGGTTTTAAGACCCTGGATATGAGATTGAGTGGTGTCTTCATGCTAGGTTTTAGATGTTCTAAGCCAGCATTTTCAAAATGGATCTACAACCTCATTTTTTTAACTGTCTACATTTTTCGATCTGCCCTGTTTGGAGCTCTGGAAGTTTACAGTAGCTCCAGGCTGCTCCCCTAAATGCCGCCAAATTCCCGCATCGGGGCACAGTTCCCCCGAGATGACTGAGGTATGCTAGAGTGAGGAGGCTCAGGGAATGATGGTGACCATGCCGTAATTTCCACTGCTTGAGTAGTGCCCGTCCTCCCAGTCTTCACCCTCAACAAGCCCAAAGGAGAGTAACCATCGTTCTTCCGTTGTTAGTCAAGCAATAGTTCAGAGTGCTACTCCACAAATGGAGGGCGGGACCGTCACCGAAATCCTCCTATACCGATCCCATAAACCAGAGGTTCTCCGAGTTCCATGACAACCTACGTGTTAGGGAGTTCTCCAAGGAGTGCCACTTTATCTTCCCTGGTGCCTGGGTTACTACTGCCTCTGCAAGTGTCTTAAATAGAAATGGCAGGAAACTCTCCCGAGTGTGTTCTATGCCTCTGCCAGGAGAGAGGTTTTAATCGATCGATGGTACTTATTGGGCGCTCCCTACATGCAGAGCATGGCACGAAGCGTTTGGAAGCGTTTGATCGGTAGACACGGTCCCTGCCCTCCGGGAGGTTATGAGCCACCCGGGAGGACTCCCTTCCCAGGGTTATGTTGCCTGGGCCTCAGTGACTTCTTTGGTAGCAACAGTTTTGGTTCCAGAAAAGCCTCTGGTAACATCCCTATTTGCCCGATCATTCGTACTGAGAAGCTGTTCGGGGGAATCATAAAATGGAATGCGTTTCGGACCCACCGATGTAAACCGAAAGGGGGATTAGGCCGTTGAAGACTTGAAAATGAGATTGTCTGCAGGAGCCGCCCAAGAGCCTCACGCGAGAGTGAGTCCTTACTTTGGTTTGAATAGGTCTTTCTGAGGAGCTTCCAAATTTTCCGTGGTGTTTTTGAATTGTGGAAGCTGTTCGGATGAAACGGGGGTGCGTTCATTGATTCCTTTTTATTTCATAGGACCCTAAACCACCAATACGACTACACGTTTGACTGGACGATGTTGAAGCAGAAAGCAGCCCAGCAGGCAGCCTCTTCCAGTGGGCAGGGTCAGCAGGCCCAAACCCCCACAGGCAAGCAAACTGACAAATCCAAGAGTAACATGAAAGGTTAGTAGCCAAGAACCAAGTGACGTTCCAGGGGGAAAAAAAAAAATTCAACACCAAATTGGGTAATTCAGTAATTGTTTTAACAGTGTTAGATCAAGGAGGTGGTTTAAAAAACACACACACACACATTTGGCTCTTTATTTAAAAAAAAAAAGATCAGACGTCCTTGGAAAATTTGACTACTAACTTTAAACCAAAATGTCCTTGTTCATATATATACATATATATATCTATATATATATACACATACATATGCATATATATATCTATACGTATATATAGATATATATATCTCTCTCAATCATTTCTCTTGGGATGATGGGTCATTTTTTTAACAACTGCATCTTTTTACTCATGCATTAACCCCCTTTCCAAAACGAACTTGATGTTGGGAACACGACATGATGCACCAATCCATCCGAAATCCTAGACCTAACACTTGGTGATTTTTTTTTTCCTAAATAAGTTGATTTGCCATGGCGTATTGGCTTCTATTTTCAAACTGATCATGCTAAGGATTTTTCTCTACCCTTAAATGCTGTTGCCATAAAAATGGGAAATTGTGAACGTGATCTAGGCGTCCCTGGCATCGCAGTAAAGCTAATGCTCGTTGACTCCGATGTTTCAAATCCTGGGCTAGCTGCTCGGGTGATTAAGGAGCCTGGGATTTCATTCCTCTACATACGTGTACTTGTTTCTGCATGTGGAGCGAGGAAGAGAGTGAACATACTCAGAACAAATGCTTAACATTCCAAGTCACAATTTTCTATAATCTGTGTTTCCAAAATGATTGAGCTTTTAAAGTGAAGACCTGGCAAATTGTGGTCTCTAGGTGCAATGTAAAACTTAATCTGCAGCACGCTAGAGCAGTTCGCTGTGCCGTTGCTCTAGAATGGCTTTGCAAATTAAGGGTTCCTGTTAATCAGGGTTTAAGCACCTTCTCCCCCTGGCTCTTCTTGGCCCTCCATTGCTGTTTGGTAAGGAATGGAGCTGTCTACCGCATGGCTCTGCTTCTGTAGTATCCTGCTGCCTCCCAGCTCCACCCTTGAGTGGCGGGAATGATCTTTTCCCTTTTCTCCATCAATAGCAATCTTTAGAGGCCTTCCAACCTAATGTTTGCAGAGGTGAAGGGCAGGTGTATACTTCTTTGGGTCATTTTCAGTTGGCGGTGTGATTGCCCTAGAAAGAGTGTAGCCCGAGAAATTTGATATAGGTCTTCTAAAATTTTCCCCCAGATCACCTGTAAATAAGAGTAAAAGGAATTCTCCTCTCAAGAGGAATTCTCTGCAACTACTTATTTGAACGGACTTAGCAATCAGTGAATCGGTGGCAATTATTGAACAGTTACTGTGTGCAGAACACTGTACTAAGCACTTTGGGAGAATACAGCACAGTAGAGTTGGTAGACTCGAATCCTGCCCTCATGGAACTTAGTCTAGATTTCTGAAAAACCGAATGATGGATTTTATTTTAATTTACCGGTCTTATCTGCTGCAGAGCCACAGATTTCTTAAACTGAGAACTTAGGTTGAAAGAATACATGTAACTTTTCATATGCAAATATGAAAATTCCTAGCCCGCATCCGATGAGGCAAGTATCCGGTATCCTCAGAAAAAGGCGTAGGGTGAAAAGTCCTAAATTTAGTCGGTCTTGTTGGGTTGCTCTGCCGGCTGCTGATTTTGGGCCCTCCAGTGCAAACTAACTGCTTCTCCAGCAAGTGACCAGTCTCACTGAGAAGGGCTCCCATCTCCTAAGCCAACAGAACCACTTCGATTTTTGTACCGTGATCTCTCAGAATCTCTGAGTTGACCACTGGGCCGTGGTTTCCTTTGCAAATGAAGAATTAAGCCAGAGCCGTCAAACCAATCCATTTAATTCACGTTGTGATTTCAGTTTTATCTTCCTATCCTGGAAAAATTCAACCCGCGGGCCGTCTTTTAGGAAAAACGAACGTAGGTTTGTTGTTCCATTTAACAAGTGGAACAAAGGTTCCATTTTGTAAGTCTTACTCAGTAAGCAGAGACGACATTTTCTCTCAGCCAAAGTCAGATCTTAGTGTTGTCATACCAGCCCCTCTCATTTAGAATGATTGCTTGAGGCATCCCTTTGTTGCAGCAGAGCTGCTTGTTTTGTACTCGTATTGTAGAGCCTTTCTATAATTGAAACTTAATTTTACAAAGGTGACATTAGCATTAAGAAGATAGGTTTTTTGACATTTGATAAGTGCCAAAGAGATTCCAAGAAATGGCAACTCTTTCTGCATTTGTACTCTCTGAGAACTCTCTTTTGAAGAATCATGTGCCCCAGATTTCCTTGTTACCGTGGCTTAGTTGAGAGCACTTTTATCAACTCAACCTGGGTGGCCATGGAAACTTCAGGCCCGACTGCTCCAGACAATGAAGGCTTTTCTATAAAAGCCCTTTCTTGTAGCCTAGCTACCTTGCTTTAGTTGACTCTTCAGTGCTTTCACGAGATAACTCATTATGCATTAATTCAAGGTAAAGCGATGCCTGCACGTCCTGCCAACTCATCAAGATCTTTCACTAAATTAAGATTTAAGGGTCTGACTGAAAATGATTAAAGGGCAAATTAACCAGAGAAACCGATTCGCCTCGTAGTACCTTTTGAATCCGTCTAGTCATTTCGCCAACGCCCAAGTCAGCAACCAAATGACAGCTCCGTAGAGGCAGAAGTGTGACTTTGATTTTGAGAGGCCCTATGCTCTCCCCTAAAACCTGGAACTGAAATAACCTGATGTGTTTTTTTTTTTTTCCATCCAACCTGATGTGCTTTTCAACTGTCAAGTGTTTTAAAGACCCTATGAGTGTCAGATCTCATTTTTGAGGAACAAGTCTGACTAAAATGGCAGTACATATTTTTTTTTTTAACTTTAATCTTCAAAACCACTCCCCTGGAAATAATTTTAACTGTTTCCAGCTAAAACAGTTGCACATTTAAGCCCTCAGAAATGCTCAGTGTTTTTGTTAAAGTTTCCCAAAGCCTTGAGTATTAGGGTACCTTTGTAATAGTTATTTCCTGGCACGGTCATTGTTCGTGGACAAATGGTTTGTCCTAATAACCGCCTTTTGTTAAATTAAAAATGAAAATTCAGTGAGAGCTTATCTAATTACTTCATCCTATTATATCCATTTCTTTCTGAATCATACTCCAATGTTTGTTGGGACTTTAGCTACAGTTTCTGTCCAGCGTAACCAAATTCACCAGTTGCTCTAGGAAAATGACTTACTGTTCGGCACCAAAGTCCAAATCCATGGCGAAGATTTGGATGAGGGCCTGGAGGAAATATCAGCTAAAGAAGAAATCTACTCCAATAAACTGAATCCAGAGGCTGCCAGAGAACAGATCCCTGAAATCTGGAGTCCGTGGACAATAAACGTTGCAGTGAAGAACTAACACAGCCCAACCGAAAATGAAGATAAGAGCATTGAAAGGATCCTTCTCTGCTCAAGGCTACTGAGCCCGTCAACCCACTCAGTTGAAGCGCAGCCATATTTCTGTGGGTTCACAGCAGTGCGAACATCCTGAGTGGAGTGGAAGAGGAGTCAGTCACAACGGGTACGGAATGGATTTCGACTAACTGCATGGTCATTTAAATGCAATTCCTGTCATAGTGAATTTGCTTAAGAGGCTAATGAGGAAGTATTAGTGTGGGTCGCCAAAAGGCATCATCCAGTGTGGGGGGGAAAAAGCCTTTGCTTAGTCTTACCTTAACTGTGGAGATGATAAAATACGTTTAGTCTCTCCTCATAGCTTTTGTAAATTTCTCCGTGTTTATGGAGAATTTAGATTTTTTATGGACAATTCAACTTTTTACGCTCTTGGTTTCGTCAGGTTGATCTCTAGAGTTCCCAGAGTTTGACTCGAGAGATTAAAACCTGCAGTTGAACGTAATTTTGAAATATCAGAAAGTAGAGGGTCTTTGATTGTGCCGTCGGCCATCTTTATCACTTGGTTTTCCAAATTTCTCAAATTTGAGGCCTGCCTCCAACTTGCTGTTTTTCTTACTATTAATCAATTGGTGGTACTTAATAAGCACTTGGGAGAATACAATGCAACCGAGTTGGTAGACAAGTTCCCAAGAGTCTAGAGAGGGTGACAGACATGGAAATAAATTGTGGATATGTCCATAAGTGCTGTGGGGCTGAGGGTGGGGTGAATATCATGTTCTGAAAGGATACAGATCTAAGTGCGTAGGTGACACAAAAGAGAGATGGAGTAAGGGAAGTGGGGGCTCAGTCAGGGAAGGCCTCTTGGAGGAGTTGAGATTTTCAGTAAGACTGGTGGGGAATGTGGTGGTCTGTCATATATGAAGCGGGGATAAGGAAAGTGATCTGTTTAGCAGAGTGAATTAAGGTCTAAGGAGGCTGATGCAGTAGATCAAGACACAATTTGATCAATGCTTGGGGTAATGGGGTAGCAGTTCGGATGGAGAGGAACGGGCAGATTTTATCGATGTAGTGAAGGTGGAACCGACGGGATTTGGTGGCAGGTTGAATGTCTGTTGAATGAGAGAGATGAGTCGAAGATAATGCGAAAGTTATGGATTTCTAAGACGGGGGATAGTGGTGTTGTCTACTGGAATGAGAAAGTCAAGGTGGAGGATAGGGTTTGTGTGGGAAGATGAGTTTTGTTTTAGGCATGTTAAGACTGAGGTATCAGAGGGACAGCCAAGTAGAGATGTTCGGAAGGCGCAACAATGCAGACAAGGAGAGATGTCTGGGCTGGACATGTAGATTTGGAAATCATCTGCATAGAGATGGGAGCTAGCGAGTTCTCTGAGGGAGTGGATATAGATAGACAATAGAAGGGGACCCAGAATTGAGCCTTGAAGGACTCCCACAGTTTAGGGGGTGGACAAAAGAGGAGAAACCTGCAAAAAAGACGAAGAATTAGCTGCCGGAGAGATAGGAGGAGAACCAGGAGGGGAGAGTGTCAGTGAAATCAAGGTAAGATAATATTTCCAAGAGAAGTGGGGTGGTCCACGTTGTTAAATACATGTCTAGGAGGGATAGGTTAGAGTAGAGGCTGTTGAATTTGGCAAGAAAGGTGGTCGTGGACGACCTTAGACAGGTAGTGTCTGTGGAGTGAAGGGGTGGAAGCCAGATTGGAGGAGGTTAAGGAGAGGAAATGGAGTCAGTGGATGTTGACAACTCCTTGAAGGAGTTTGGAGAGGAACTCGTAGGTTTTGAGTGTCTCCTGTGAACTAAACACTCTGCTGTTCTTAGGGTCCTTAGGCCTCTGGGACCTTACGTATAGATGGCAGAAGCTAGAACAACACACAAAGAATCAGGGCTTTTTCTATAGAATACAAGGGAAACACAAATGTGTACAACTTCCTGAGGGCAGTCCCCTAGGTTGAGACACAATTAAAGAACGAGTCATCCCAGGGCACCATTACTGGTCTCTGGACCCGTATCATTGAGGAATCTTCCCCCCTCACAAATAATCCTCAATTACAGACATTTATAAACACATCTGTCTCTGCTGGCTTCCTTTGCAAATCTAGGATCTGTTTATATTTGCAGGCTTTGAAGAGATAATTCAGACGTGCACTACAGATCATTGGACTGTCTTGAATTTCCGGCTATGGTATACCATTTCAGCTGTGAACAACTTAACCTTTCGGTTTGCCTGAGGTTTATCAAGATCGAGAAGTTCACCTCAAGAGAAAGAGAAACGCATCGGAATGAAATGCAAGGAATGAATGATTCGGTGACTTGAAGAGGAGGTGCAAAATATTCAAGATGAACTTAATTTTTAGGATCCACTGAAGCAACTAAAGGCAGCTCTCTGATAGGAATCCTCAAGTGGAATATTCTTCTCTTGACAGTTCTGGAAAAACTCTTAATCTCCTCCCACCATGAACTTCACTCATCCTCTCCCACCCCCCTGGAGTGGCACGCACCAATACAAATCATTCATTCAGGTGTTGCCATTAGCACAGAAACATTCTCCAGATATATCCAGTTAAATGATGGCAAGACTTGCGTAATGAATATTTTCTTTACTGTAGGGAAGTTAGAATTTCTTTTCCAAATATTGGCTAGCAGTACGACAGTTATCCGGCACGTTCCAAACTCGGTTTCCCTCAAATGAATTGGGAACAATTATCTGCTGCTCTGATGCCTTGCTTTCTTTCCTAGAGTCACTACTGCAGGGGGCTTCCTGTGATTTGTTAGTTTATTAAGGCCCTTTCATCGTTTCTTTTATTAGGTAACGTGATTTAGTCTACAGTTCTTGATTTAGTTCTCCCTTTGTCCTGCTTGAAAGATGAGTACGAGCCTCTAAAACAATCTAATCATAGTATCAATCATTTCCATTTTACTCAGTTGCTGATCTCAACTTCAGGTAATTACCCCCAGCTCTCCTAAGACACAGAAGTTGCATTCCAACAAAACCCTGCCTTAGGGAAAAACTCAGTTTCCAAAACTCACTGCACAGCCACCCGCTTTAGCCAAACAGGATCGTGTTATTGTTCAGACATTCCCTACTTCCCAGTTAATGCTTTAGCCAAAACACATAGTGAAAGTGTGCATTTTGGCAGAACTAAGTGCATTTCCATCATGACTGAATGATTTTATAAAGCTTTTCTAATTAGGTCAGAGTGTGATATCATCACCATATGAATAATTGTTTGCACTTATGCAAGCAATAATTGTTTGCACTTAGCCGATCCTATCTTCAGGTTAAAAAAAGCTTGTCTTCAGAGTTTCATTTACTAAAACAAGTCGGCTAGCTTTCATTGTTTTAGCAATTCTGTATGTTTCCCCAAAAACTGAGATTTTTTTTGTTTAGCTGAGTTTGAGGGGCAGTGTAATTGATTTTACTAATTGGTCACCATCATTCTACGGTTAAGGTATTACTGATATTACCACGGAAGGGATGGTATTCACTGAGTGCGGACTCCGGTATTGAGCATTGTACTGAGCCCTGGGTGCATACAAAAGATGTCTAGATCTGGTCCCTGCCCCAGAAGAGACTCACTGTCTAGGTAGGGAAGGACAGACACTTAGAAAAGAAGTTCATAGACAAGCCAGAGTCAGAGAGCATTTAAAATGTGAGAAGCATGAGGAGTAGACTGTAAGCTCATTGTGGGTAGGGAATGTGTCTGTTTTATTGTTTTTCTGGACTCTCCCTGGCCGTAGTACAGTGCCACGCACACAGTAAGGGCTCAATAAATACGAATGACGGACTAGGAAGGCATTTGGAGGAGGCTGTTCTGATGCAGTCCCCTCAAGGCACGCAAGTGTTGGCAGGTCTCAACTTTTCTTGTCCTCAGTGTTGTTCATAGTGGGTTTGGGCTTTTTTCATTATGAGGACTCCCTGCGCATAGTATCTACAAGATCCAAATGAATCAATTCTATAGCCAGAGGAGTGGCCACCTAAGTGAATTGAACTGTCCCTTCTTGTTGGTAGTGGATTGGGTCCAGAGCCATAGCTAAAACGACAAGTAAGGGGTATTCCACCAGTTTGAGACGAGAGCTTTCTTTCATTTGTGAGAGTGAGATGGAATCTTCAAGAAACAGCCGTTTGTTACTGATTAGTATTAAGCATCTACTCGTTGTAGAGCACTTCAGCGCTTGGAGAAAGTACCTTGGCTTTAGCAGACACGATCCCTCGAGGAGCTTACGGACCGTCTCCCCCGTTGCCGGGGAAGTTTTCAAACCAGTTCAGCTAAAAAGTCACCTAACAGCAATTTAGAAAAGTGCACTTTTGCAAGTCAGTCAAGACTGACTGGATGGGAGAATTTGTGAAGCCGAGGCCTTTTGGATGCCATGTGATGTGTCACCCAGACTCAGAGTCCCAAGCTTTAATTTGGGGCAGTACTGAACTTAGTATATAACTGAATAATAGTAATAATGTTGGTATTTGTTAAGTGCTTGCTATGTGCAAAGCACTGTTCTAAGCGCTGAGGTAGATACAAGGTAATCAGGTTGTCCCACGGGAGACTCACTGTCTTCATCCCTATTTTACAGATGAGGGAACTAAGGCCTAGAGAAGTGAAGTGACTTGCCCAGAGTCACACAGCTGACAAGTGGCAGAGCTGGGATTTGAACCCACGGCCTCTGACTCCAAAGCCCGTGCTCTTTCCACTGAGCCACGCTGCTTCCCCAAAGTCAGGCCCAAAGCAACAGCTATTTCCTCATTTCAGCTTGCAAAACCTCCTAGGAATCCATAGCTATTCTAAAATCGCATATTTAGTGAGCGAGAGGAATCCTAATATTTTTTGAAGCTTCTAAAATTTGGTTCATTCATTTGGGCAGCATCACCAGAGTAGGATTAATGTGTCGGCTTCTTTCAGGGGAGCATAGCGTACTTGGAAATTTATTTTTAAGACCTATAGAATTCAGAGGACAAAGAAGGGTTTTAGCTTACCTAACTCTTGTTTTTTGGGTAATTCTTGGGGGCCAAGTTGTCCGTGGGGCTCTAGGAGGAGCAGAGAACTAAAAGCACATTACCAGGTTCTTCCTGACTCTTAGCTCGTTCAATCACTCAATGGTATTATTAAGTGCTTACTGTGAGCAGAGCACTGTACTAAGCACTTGGGACAGTTCAGTGCAACAGAGTTGGTTAACATGTTCCCTTCCCACAACGAGGTTTATGGTCTAGAGAACAAGGAGGCTTGCCTGCTTCTAGACTAACCTGTGGTAAAAAGGAAGAACAGTATAAACAGAGGAGCAGTACGCCTTGGGCAAGTTACTTCGCTTTTCTGTGCCTCAGTTAACACCTCTGAAAAATGAAGATTAAGACCGTGAGCCCCGTGGGACGTAAATCGTGTCCAACCTGATTAGTTTGTGTCTACCCCAGCGCTTAGAACAATGCCTGGAACATAGTACATGCTTAACAAATACCATTAAAAAAAAAATATCAGGAATCGGCCCCTTCTGGATTTAAGAATGCCAGGCTGTAGCTTTCCATGCACCTCTTCCCTTTTCCATAGGGTAAGCCCGAAATAATTCTCCCCTTCTCAACTTCTGGCGTGGTGTTCAATTTCCACTGACTGCTCTGCACACAGGGTTTTAGTTCTTCACCGGAGTAACTTTGGCTCTGTCTTTCTATTGCAGGTTTCTGAGTGTGAACAGAGGAACAGAAGAAGCAGAGCAGACGATCGGAGCAGGACTTGACACTCCCCAAATCTAGAAATTTTAGTTCATATGTACACTTGCCAGTGGTTGTGGGCAACCATTTACTTGGTGTAAAGAACTTAATTTCAGTATAAACTGGCTCTGGGCAGCACTGGTGATGCTGCGTTCTGAGTTGTAGCCGCTGTAATTGTGAATATTAACTGAGATAGTGAAACATGGTGTCCAGTTTTCTATTGCATTTTTTCAAGTGGAAAAGTTAACTGAATGGTTGACACAAAAAGTGGTGGAGAAATTGTGCATATGCCAATTTTTGTTACCTTTGATTTTGAACTACACTCCTTTATGAAAATAGTACTTCTGAAGAATGGCATGAACAGTCTTCGACTACAATTGTGATGATTGTAAATGCTCACAATTGTGCACCCCTAAGGTTATTCCTCCCTGGGTTTTGAAAGTTGTACACTTAAACATTCTTAAAATTGTTGGCTTCTGTGTGCAAGCCAGCTATTATGGTAGCAACCAAAGATTCCAGTTTTTAAGCATATGAAAGACTCTGCCTGCTTACCTGTGCTAGAAATAACAGCATCTAAAGCGAAGACTTAATAAAAACTTAGCGACTACTAGATTATCTTTAGGACTCTGCATTAACTCTATAATGTTCTTGGTATAAAAAGCAAAACAGCATATTTGTCACAGGAATTTAGTTAACATCTTACAACTGAACTGTATGTAAGTTGCTTAGATAAAATGTAATCACTGTAAACATCTATATGACCTGGGATTTTGTTTTTATTTTGAAATGGGAGCTTTTTTTGTTTACAAATTCATTAAAAACTAAAAACTGTTTCTGTAAGGAAATGAGGTTTTTCTTTTTAATACCTTGCTAATTCACAATGAAATGAACATCACCCCAGTTTTTAAATAGAGCACTTCAAGGCCATTCATTAAAACAACTCATATTCCTTTGCAAATCATTTTAGACTTTAGATTCCTTTGTACCGCTTCCTCTTTTTTTTTTTTTTTTTTTAAATAAATTTTGAATTTTTTTTCTCAAGGGGAAAGGCACTCTTGCATTTTAAAACAAAAATCTTTGCTGCATCAATACCTAGTACTGAATCTTATGAGGAGATGGTATTGGCTGCTCACGTGTCGTCGTTGATTCAACAGCTGGACTGATTTGAGACCCATTTTGGGAAGTTAGAATGAAAGTGCTGAAGGGTTTTACAACAGGGGAATTTTTTTTTTCTTGGAAATGCTTGTGGAGCGGCTACGGTCAAACTGATTCTTGTTTTTGGATGCCTCATTCATTAATACCCTTCAGGCTGTCTGCTCTTCCCCCTCACTCCTCCTGACCTCTCTTTTTCTCTCTCTCTGTCTCTCTCAGTATCTCTTTCTCTCGCACAAACACACACACCCTTACTCTCTCTGTCTCTCTGAATCTGTCCCAGTAGAAAGAAAGAAAGTCTTTTGCTGGTAATTCTTAAAATGGTGTAATTTATTCCTTTATAGCATGTCAGAATCAATTAAAAAAAATTGTCTAAAAATGCTACTAGATGGCCTATCGTGTAAACGTGGTGTTTTGTACATTAGCTTTGTTGAGACTGTAAATTTCCACACGTGTGTTAAGGTTTGGTCCCAATGTAGTCTTGAATCCCAGAATAGGTTTTCGAATTTTGAAAAATGCCTTAGGAATTATTCCACGATTGCCACACAATCGGCCGTTAAGGGATAGGAGAGCAGAACTCGATCACTGCAGCAGTCTAATGAGTGAGCTCCAGACCTGGGCGGCAGGTTCCCGTTTCTGTTTTTCTCTTTCTCTTCTTGGTCTGTCAAGGTGTCGATCTGCTTTCAGAATCCACCTTTGGATAAAGGAAAATTGCTTTGGTACTCTCTTTTCCCAGGCTGAACTGCCAATGGCAAAATACTTTTCAGTGCTTTCATTTACTATGCACTTAGACTATGCACTTTTACTGAGGTATTTTTGTAACTCTCACCCCTTTTGTAATCTTGCCATTTGAAAAAGGTTGTGGTGTAGTATGTAGTTCTTGTAATTAAGTTGCGGGTTTAAGACTGCTGATAGCTTTGTAAATCAGAAATGGCGTCGTTTGTCCCGAGCGTGTTGTCGTTACACCTTCGCCTGGAACTCATTTTCACCTTCTAGCTACCGTTCCTTTTCTTCACAGTTGACAAAAGAAGATTCTGAAATACAGTGAATGCTTTGACAAATCCTGGTTGGAGAGGAGATCCCATTTGAAATAGAATTAAAAATACGCTTTCCCTCTAAAGTGATGGTACAAGTTGAAGACGCGGCATTCCGAAATTGGACTTCTTGAACAACACTGGTTCTGCAGTGGCTCACTCAGCTGAACTCTAGGTCACTCCTAATAACTCCTTGGTTCACCCTTGGGGGATGGTGTGGTTTTCAGAAGTGTTGGGAGCTGGCCAACGGAACCGCTGTCGAATGTCTTTGTTTTGGGGAGAAATATAAGCAAATAAATTGGAGGAGAGACCTGTTCTCTCTTCATATATGGTTGTGCACATGCTCTTAATGGCCTACAATTGCATTTTAACATGTTTGCCCTTATGGGGATCGGAATGTTTACCTGCTAGGGAATTTTCAGATCAGAAGTGTGGTTTCCCTTGGAACTTTTTTGTAAATTCCGGGTTGATGCTTTTAGAAAGAGGATCTTATTACTTGCAAGTTTAGAAAGAAAGAGGATCTTATTCCTTACGAGTTTAAAGCAACGAATTCTGGTTGTAACCATGTCCCTCTGCAGTTCGAGACCCAGGTGCTCTTGTATCTTTTCCAAGGTGACTGTCCGGCTGCAGAATAGTGGGGGGAAAGGGGATCGTGGTTCTGGGGAAAACCATGTGGATGCTGCCTGAGCTCATCACAAACACTGATACCGTTGATGTTGATGGTTGTGGAACCATTTGGAAAAAGTATCCAGTTCCTGGGTCCGTGTCAAACTTTTGGAAATGTGCACTGGCACCGTCTGTTCTTTTTGAACAGAAACTTGTTCGGTTGTTGAATCCTGCAGTCATCTTCCTTGTGTATTGATGGTAACGTGAATAATGTAGAGACTTATACGTGCTTTGTACAGTGACCTGGATTTTGTGTCAAAACCGACCATGTCTAGGAAACAGTTACAGAAGTTGGGTTAGTGTGTCTGCATCGCCCGATTTTTCTCAGTGGTATTGTTCAAAAATTCTTTCCTGTGAAAAATTAGCTCTGCTCCTTTATTAGCCTAATGAGAGAAACAGTGTGGCCTTGGGGGACGAGCCCAGGCCTGCAAGTCAGTGGCCCTGGGTTCTTATCCCAGCTTTGCCCCTTGTCTGTGGTGTGACCTTGGGCAAATCACTTCACTTCTCGGTGACTCAGTTCCTTCATCTGCAAAAATAGGGCTTCAATACCTGTTCTCCCTCGATCTGCAAAAATAAGGATTCAGTACCTGTTCTCCCTCCTACTTAGTGAGCCCCATGTGGAACCTGATTATCTTATTTCTACCCCAGGGCTTAGAGCAGAGTAAGTGCTTTACTATTATCACTGCTGTTATCATTAGAAGTACTGCTTCTATTGTAGTGCTGTCCGCAACATACGCGTCTGTTTAATGCTGGGGTTGGTGGCAATAGCAAGTTAACCAATATGTACTCTATCCTGCTAAGAAGTGTACAGGAATCGAAGGTCCAAATCAAAATAAATGAAAAATTAGTAATCCTTCCCGTTAAGTATAGCACACCTGGAAAGAAAAAAAAGGATTCTCCCCCAAAACGTGTACTATTCCAAATCTTGATGGAGGAAAAGTCCGGTGCAACAGAAGCAAAAGAAGTCAGTGCCTTCCCATTCAAAAGTAGACTGACTCATTACTGCCGAGCCTTTGGGCAAAGACATGCCATGGAATGGCATATTGTTGGGTAGGGACTGTCTCTATGTGTTGCCGACTTGTACTTCCCAAGCGCTTAGTACAGTGCTCTGCACACAGTAAGCGCTCAATAAATATGACTGATTGATATTGTCCCTATGTTTCTTCTGCCGACTTGGTTATTTTGAGCAGGATGTTACTGCCAGAAGGCATTCGGCTCGTGTGTTAAGTAGAACCTTAATATGAGGGGGTAGTTTATAAACCATTGTTTTAGCTGGATTTTCACCCAGTTTTCCTTAAGTTCTTTTTCAGAGGCATTTTTTTCATTTTAGAGTCTCACCCCCACCCCCGTTCTTTAGCTTGTAGAATCTATTGGTTGAAGCTTCTTTTTCAATATGCGCACAGATCATTGGAATCGGTGTCCATTAATAAAAACAGGAGTAAATTTTCCTGAAAAGGGCTTATCCCTACTAACCAAGAGACTCAGTTGACAAAAGTACTTAAGAATACCTTTGTCCTTCACTAAAGGAGGTAGGCCTTTCCCATTGTTTGCAAGGAATTTCATCTGGCAGTTTTGTGTTAATAAATTTACAGGTAGGTAAAACACCCTGTTCATGATTTGTGTGTTTTTAAGGGAAAAATTATTTGGCCACTTCTGAGAAAACGGCACATATTCTCCCTGAAGAAATAGCCAAATGGGAGAATGGAAGGTTTTTGATGTAGCTATAGTCCCATCTGATTTTTAGAGTGCAAGTATTGTACCATCAGTTGAATACGTGAAAGCAGTGAAACCAGCCTGATCGTTTTGCAAGATGATCGGAAAAAAAATGGCGAAATAAACCTGTTCTTAGGTCAAACGTTCAAAATGTAGAAAGCAATGTTTTGTTTCCCTTTTAAGCAACTTTAAGCTTCCATTCAGTTTGATCTCATGGGTTTCGCTTTTGCTAATAGGGAGATGATGCGGCTGTTAGAAGTGGAGATTCGAAAAGAATTTGCCTGTTTGTAGTGTAGCCTCTTCTGCTATATTGCATGCGACTTTTGTTTCAAGATTGGAATTCAGGAAGACAGGAATGTTTTTCCTGTAGCGGCAAGCCTGCTGGTATAACATGACCCGCAAGTTGATTTGGTGCAGAAACAGTTGCCTCGGCATCAGCCTCCCAAGCCTCGGCCTCAGTCTTAAGTTTAACTCAGTAAAAGGACAATGAGTGACGCCTGTCCAAAGTATTCTGCGAGTGATGGACATAGTGATGGTACGGGAATCGGTAACAAAAATGACAGTGGTGATGGTGCCCGAACCATCCAGTTCAACCCATTCAGTCAGTAGCTACTCGGATGTGATTTTCCCACAGCATATGGTCCTTTTAAAAGCACAGCTAAGGTGACTTTAGGTTTGGCTGTTCATTGATTCATTCATTCAGTCGTATTTAGTGAGCACTTACAGTGTGCGGAGCACTGTACCAAGTGCTGTTGGTGTCAAAGAGGACAAAGTCACCCCAGGTTCCAACTGCCTGGGAGGACAAGGAATGGGATTTAAAAGTTGGAAAACCTAGATTGGCCTGAGAAGCAACGAGGCTCAGTGGAAAGAGCACGGGCTTTGGAGGCAGAGGTCATGGGTTCAAATCCCGGCTCCGCCACATGTCTGCTGTGTGACCTTGGTCAAGTCACTTCTCGGAGCCTCAGTTACCTCATCTGTAAAATGGGGATGATGACTGAGCCCCACGCGGGACAACCTGATCACCTTGTATCCCCCCCAGTGTTTAGAACAGTGCTTGGCACATAGTAAGCGCTCAACAAATGCCATTATTATTATTATTAGATTGGCCTGAAAAAAAAACGTCTGTTTTTCCCATTCCTTATTTTTCCCTTTTGTCCTTGGGCCGTTTTGCTCCTCCCTACTACTGTTCCTCCACTAGGGAGGTGGGAAGAAAAGGTGAGTCTTTACAGCCAATTTTGCTACTGTCTAGCAGCTTGGATTAAAACAAAATTTAGGGGAGATGACTAGGTTGGCTGAAATGAGGACTGTTGTGCATTTCAATTATCTGTGCTCTCATTGCCTTGGACCATTAGCTTGGATTATTGAGCATTG
Organism: Tachyglossus aculeatus; assembly: GCF_015852505.1. Classification (NCBI taxonomy): domain Eukaryota; kingdom Metazoa; phylum Chordata; class Mammalia; order Monotremata; family Tachyglossidae; genus Tachyglossus; species Tachyglossus aculeatus. The sequence continues at coordinate 19,207,118 of NC_052101.1, read as the reverse complement.
AATAAGCTCAGTATTAAGGTCCCCGGTTCCAGTTTAAAGCTATCTAACAGATTGTGAGCGAAACATAAGAAAGACCTTGACCATTCAGTCAGTTGACATGTTGCTTACGTTTTTGGATGTGTTCCATGTTCCGAGTTAGCCGTAAACGTTCCTGAGGCAATAGCTTTCTCACGAGAGGAATTTTCCGTATTACCTCCACTCCCTCTCAACTTGATAATACAGTTGAGTTGGATGTTATCCACATAGGGGGAGGGATCTAATCAAGAGCGGGTTAATATCCCCGTGCCGCAGTGCAGAATGAAAGATTGAAAGAACAGGCTGCCCTCCATCGTCACAAATGTATCAGTCACTTGGCTTAAAATCGCGTTATCTTAGTCACAGTGAGAGTAGCCAATCTTCCCGGTCACCTCCAAAGTCTATAACTGTGCCCCTTGGTATTGATGCAGGGACCTCTCCTCCGCTTTATAGTCTTCGTTTTGTATTTTTGGTGCCATGCCTCCCTTTCACCGACTCAGGTGCTTAAAGAGGTGGGCTGTTTTAACTGTAGCTGGGAGAGGATGCCTTCTTGCTTCAGGAAAGCAGCTAGTTGGCCTGCTGTTTTCCTAAATGTCAGTCTTTCTGCCCGGACCCTACAAACCTGGGCAACGAACTGTGGAGTTTGTGGCTGGTAGAGAAGTTTTTCTTAAATGCAGTGTGGGGGGTGGTTGTAACATTGCCGATTTTCTCCGAAATTTGCAAAAGCAATTAATGGATCCAGCTTTTATGATCCATCGTATTACACCGTTCAAATTTTGTTTCTGTGTTCGATCCGTAAATCATTATCTGCACTTGGATATTGCTTATGTGAGTGTTTGCTAGGTAGGATAACCTGCTGTAGAGTCGTTTAAATACTAGGATGCATTAGTGCAGACTTTGAATTTGTTATCCACATACAAAGGAGTTAAAAAAAAAGTTAATTTTTAGCGCAGATGATATTTGAGGCTATTGTGGAACAATTCAGCTGTCAACTCCAGAACTAATGGCCCATATTTGAATCTCAAGGAAATGGACAATTGCAAAAGAAGATTTTGAAATCAGATAAGTGTTGGAAGGAAATGGATACTACAGACTATTTTAAATTGCCTCTAAAGCTTTTTTTAAATGATTGGAAAAACGCTTTGGTGGAACTAGGTGTGGACTACAGTAACAGTGAATGGGGTCATCTGTTCTGGTATGTTTCTAGAGGAAAGTGACTAACCCATATAGTTTTCAACTTTTCTATACATCTCTGAAACAGGAGATCTGCTGTAAAACTGGAATTTGATGTCCTAGAGATGCAAGATTAGTGTCCGCTGCGGAGTTAAGAACAAAGAGCTTTCTGATGAACAACTTTAATGCTTTCAGTCCCTAAATCCAGTGACAGAGTTGAAGGGAAGGTTGACTGCTTGAAGTAGCTTCTCATTATCAACCACCACGCTTCTGTGCTCTATCATCCTCGATTTAGCAGGAGGCAGCGTGCAGTTGAAAGTAGCATTTCCCAAGGGTGTTTTTAAAATGTAACACCCTAGTTTTAGTCACGCTGACTCAATCTTTTGGTGTTGCAGTTCGGAGAGTGAATGGGAGATGACCTCAGGACTCACAAAGACCTGAGTGCGTGTTCTGTCCACTGACTTGTAGAACTTGAGAGTGTTTGAAAATGACTTGTAGTCATCGTTTTCTCCTGAAAGTTTGAAAACGGCGTGTCCTCATTTTCTCAGGGAACAGGAGTGGCCGTTGCCTCTTTTAAGAGCGAGGTGCCCTATCACGTGGGCAGCCGAATCGTCGCGACCGTGTCCGTTTCCTTCTGACGTTATGTTAAAGCCTCCCTGAACTTTTCCTCCTCAAGATTTGCTGTATGACTCGGCGGGCATTGCCTTCCTGGTGGAGTTTAACTGTTCTAAGATCTCCTGATGACTATCGAGCTATAGGCAGGTTGCATCGATTTACCGCTGTTTCGACCGATGATTCCTCCGAAGGGTAACAGTTGAATTTGAATACTGCGTCGTTATTCACCTGTGGTATCTTTCAGGCCACTCCAGGGGAAGGTTTTTCAAAGTGTTTACGATTAATGACCCTTATCTCCCCAACTGAATTCATGGGTGTAAATATAACCTGTGATACTCAACTGTAAATTCCATTCTAACCATCAACTAAAATTGAATTACTTCAGCCATGGGGTTGTGTGTGTTGTTTTTTGTTGGTTTGCTTTTCAGTATTACCGATTTATATTTTCCCTGACAGGCGAACTACTGGAGGGTGAAGGGTAGTTTGCATTTTCACATCATTTCGGCTTCTGCTGGCTGTTTTAGCACGTATCTATGCTTAAAACAAGCAGTGTGGCCTAGTGGAAAGACCACGGACCTGGGTTCTAATCTCAGCACCACCACTTGTCTGCTCTTTGACCTCGGACAAGTCACTTCACTTAGTGCCTCAGTTCCCTCATCTGCAAAATGGGGATTCAATATCTGTTCTCCCGACTTAAAACTCTGGCCCCCATTTGGAACCTGATTATCTTATCTCCATTAGCACTTAGTACAGTGCTTGGCACATAGTAAGTGCCTACTGAATACCACAATTACTGTGTACACAGACCTTTAGGGTGGTCCACTGCCCTGGGACCACCCACACTATGAGATGTGGAGGAAGTCGAGCATTCTGAGGTTGGGAGTAATAATAATAATGGCATTTATTAAGCACTTATTATTTGCAAAGCACTGTTCTAAGCTCTGGGGATGTTACAAGGTGATTAGGTTGTCCCACAGTGGGGCTCACAGTCTTAATCCCCATTTTCCAGATGAGGTCACTGAGGCCCAGAGAAGTTAAGTGACTTGCCCGAAGTCACACAGCTGACAGCGGAGCCGGGATTTGAACCCATGACCTCTGACTCCAAAGCCCGTGGTCTTTCCACTGAGCCACACTGCTTCTCCAGTCTGTTATGGGTGACTGGAGTAGACACTGTGTTTTATGTTTGATAATCCTGGTCTCAAACAGTGTGGAGTAGCAGTCTTAAAAAAAGGGGGTTAGGGGGGCATTGGAAGACAGTTCAACAGGCCGGAGTTGTTGGCATATGTGTGAGTGTGTGTATATATGTGTATATACACATATATATATATATATATATGTGTGTGTGTGTGTGTATATATATATATATATATATATATATATATGCACACACACACACCCTGAGTGCACACTAGGTCTTGCTCTACATTCTTATCTGGCAGGAGTACAGAGCAATTTCTGAAAAACAAAACCAAATAATCCCCTGGTTGTTGCCGGGAAACGTCAACACTGCAAGAAGTAACTGGAAAGGTTTTACATTGTAGCTTTCCTGTAAACAGCCAGCAGCCGTTTCACCTTTTTTGGCCATCTTTCCTCATGGGTTTCAGGGCTGAGGAGCAGGAGGAAGGGTCAAACTTGAACCAGTTAATGGCGCGCGGATTCAAGAGCTTGATTTCCGCCGACTACTAAGTAAATGGGGAAATTGGACACATCCCTCCATCTTACCCATACCCGTGCTCCGTCTGTGGGCATGGGATCGGAATACCGAAAGCATTTCGGTAGCTTGGAGCTGAACACCAAGGAAATGCTGGAGCAATCAATCAATCAATCAATCGTATTTATTGAGCGCTTACTATGTGCAGAGCACTGTACTAAGCGCTTGGGAAGTACAAATTGGCATCACATAGAGACAGTCCCTACCCAACAGTGGGCTCACAGTCTAAAAGGTCCTGGAGCATTTCAGGAACGGGACTTAAAGGTAGAAGGGAAAGGAGGAAATGAACAGTTCCACCATCACCACCCCCCTTTCTAGGCTGTGAGCTTGTTGTGGGCAGGGATTGTCTGTCTTTGCTGCTGAATTGTACTTTCTAAGCGTTTAGTACAGTTCTCTGCACACAGTAAGCGCTCAATAAATATGAATGAATGAAAGGGTTGACTCCTGAGGGCCCTGAAGTTGGACTTTGAGTGCAGTATTACTCTCCTGTGAGAGTATAACGGAGTTAATAGACACTTTCCCTGCCAACAGCGAACTTAGAGTGTTAGTTTGGCAGTATTGGTGTGGGCTGCTGGACTAGGAGAAAGTTTGAAGTGTTGCTAATCTAATTTGAACCCAGAGAAATTCCTCAGTTCTCAGTGAAGGGTGGCTATTGTAACACTACCGGTGAGAGATTTCTGAGCAGCTACCACAGGGGCTTTGGCTCCAGTTTTCCTACTTACAGAGGCTGTTCCACACTAGAAAGGTTTCATCTCATTTTCTGTGAAGTATTGCTCCTTCTCTCTTGTGGAAGTCAGCCCAATCAATCTTATTTAATGAATGCTTACTGTGTGCAGAACACTGTACTGAGCACTTGGGAGAGTACACTGCAACGGTTGACACATTTTCTGCCCAAAACTAGCTGACAGTCCCACAAACTCAGTCCCTTCAAGGGTTAAATCAGGTGATGATGGTGACAAGTTAATAAGTTGTTCCAAAACTGAATCTGCTAACTAATGTTGGAACTGTTGATCAAAGTATTCTCCTTGATTACTCTTGTTTGTAGTATTGTACCTGTTAAGCGCTTGCAATGCACCGAACACTGAGCAAGATAGAAGTTAATCAGGTCAGTCCCTGTCCCACATGGGGCTCACAGTCTAAGTAGCAGGGAGAACAGGGATTGAGTCCCCATTTTACAGATGGAAAAAAAAGCATTTTTTGCTTTCCACTTGTTCAGAGGCCTAGACGTGGTCATCCCCACTGAAAAGGAAATTTGGTGAGCGAGCAGGCAAATGATCCGACGAACAGCTGGCTTCGGAGTCCTTAAGGGGTCTTGTGAGCGGGTTTGGGAGCCATCCCCATAAAGGAATTTAGAGCATTGCCATAGTGAATGCAAACCCCCGGGAACACATGTGCAAGGATGATTCCTCTATATTTAGATCTTGAGCCATAGTTTTGTACTCAAGGGATGCTTCTAGGTCAAGCTCCCCAGAATTGTTAATATTACGGTATTTAAGTGCTTACTGTGTGCCAAGCACTGTTCTAAGCGCTGGGGTAGATAGAAAGCTGTGCTTTTGGACACCGTCCCTGTCCCACATGGGGCTCAACGTCTAGGAGCGAGTAGGATTTAGTCCCCACTTTTGAGTACCCGCCTGGGAGTCAGAAGGTCCTGGTTCTAATAATAATAATAATGGCATTTATTAAGCACTTACTATGTGCAAAGCACTGTCCTAAGCACTGGGGAGGTTACAAGGTGATCAGGTTGTCCCATGGGGGGCTCACAGTCTTTATCCCCATTTTACAGATGAGGGAACTGAGGCCCAGACTTGCCCAAAGTCACACAGCAGACAGTTGGGGGAGCGGGATTTGAAGCCCGGGCTCTTTCCACCGAGCCACGCTGCTTCTCTAATCCCGGCTCCGCCACTGTCTGCTGTGTGACCTTGGGCAAGTCGCTTCGTTTCTCTGTGCCCCAGTTACCCCATCTGTAAAATGGGCGATTAAGACTGTGAGCCCCCTGTGGGACATATACTGTGTCCGGCTTCATTAACGTGTATCTACCCCAGCACTTAGTACAGTGCCTGGCACAGAGTAAGCACTTAACATACCATTATTATTATTATTATTATTGTTATTATTATTATTATTATTATTATTATTATTATTATTAGAGACGAGGAAAATGGGCAGAAAAAGCACTTGCTGGGCCCAGGGGAGTCTTAAATGGAGCCAGGTCGCCCTACACTCCTCAGTCGGCCCCATACTGGCGAACAGAAGCCACCTGGGAGTCCAGGTGGGTCACCTGTGCCTCCCAAAATGAAATTCCCCCCGGCTGGATCTAAGAAGGAAGAGGGCAGAGTCAGAGGGATGCTCAGCGAGATGCCGAGAGGCAAGGCAGTCCGACCGGAATGGAGCAAAGATCCAAACAAGGGGCATCATCATCATCAATCGTATTTATTGAGCGCTTACTATGTGCAGAGCACTACTAAGCACTTGGGAAGTACAAATTGGCAACATATAGAGACAGTCCCTACCCAACAGTGGGCTCACAGTCTAAAAGGGGGAGACAGAGAACAAAACCAAACATACTAACAAAATAAATAGAATAGATATGTACAAATAAAATAAATAAATAGAGTAATAAATATGTACAAACATATATACAGGTGCTGTGGGGAAGGGAAGGGGGTAAGATGGGGGCATCACTAGTGTTTGCTCATGTCTGGTGGGTAACAAAGCACATTCTACCATCTGGCTTTTGCCCTTAATAATAATAATAATGGTATTTGTTAAGCGCTTACTATGTGCAAAGCACTGTTCTAAGCTCTTGGGGGTTACAAGGTAATCAAGTTGCCCCAAATGGGGCTCACGGTCTTAATCCCCTTTTTACAAATGAGGGAACTGAGGCCCGGAGAAGTTAAGTGGCTTGCCCAAGGTCGCCCAGCTGACAGGCGGCGGAGCCAGCATTCGAACCCAAGACCTCTGGCTCCCAAGCCCGTGTTCTTTCCACTGAGCCACGCTGCTTCTCTGTCCTTGATGCTGTCTTTCCTCTAATAACCATGCAGCTACTGTCAGCCCACTGTTGGGTAGGGACTGTCTCTATATGTTGCCAACTTGTACTTCCCAAGCGCTTAGTACAGTGCTCTGCACACAGTAAGCACTCAATAAATACAATTGATGATGTCAGCATCTAAAGAATGCCACGGTGGGAAATAACTCCATTTGCGGGGAGTAAAATTAGCGGGAGATAGTCCTTTTGTATTTTCTCAAGTGTTTAGTACAGGGCTCTGCGCACAGCACTCAGTGAGTAGGATTGGTCGATTGTTGGCAGGGAAGTTGTGCGAAAAGCACAGTTCCCTAATGGATAGAGCCTGAGCCTGGGAGCTGGGTTCTAATCCTGCCTCTGCCATTTGCTATGTGACCTAGGCCAAGTCGCTTCACTTCTCGGGGCCTCAGTTACCTTAACTGAAAATGGGTCACTTACAGTCTCCCCTTTCTAGACTGAGCCCGTTGCTGGGTAGGGACCGTCTCTGTGTTGCTGACTTGTACTTCCCAAGTGCTTAGTACAGTGCTCTGCACACAGTAGGCGCTCAATAAATATGATTGAATGAATGATTAGGGCTATAAAAGCGGACCGTCTGTATATGTTGCTGACTTGTACTTCCCAAGCGGTTAGTACAGTGCTCTGCACACAGTAGGCACTCAATAAATATGATTGAATGAATGATTAGGGCTATAAAAGCGGACCGTCTCTATATGTTGCTGACTTGTACTTCCCAAGCGCTTAGTACAGTGCTCTGCACACAGTAAGCGCTCAATAAATCAATCGTATTTATTGAGCGCTTACTGTGTGCAGAGCACTGTACTAAGCGCTTAAAGCGTTGAGAAGCAGCATGGCTCAGTGGAAAGAGCACGAGCTTTGGAGTCAGAGGTCATGGGTTTGAGTCCTGGCTCCGCCACATGTCTGCTGTGTGACCTTGGGCAAGTCACTTAACTTCTCGGAGCCTCAGTTACCTCATCTGTAAAATGGGGATGATGACTGTAAGCCCCACGTGGGACAACCTGATCACCTTGTATCCCCCCCAGCGCTTAGAACAGTGCTTTGCACATAGTAAGCGCTTGACAAATGCCATCATTATTATTATTATTACAGTGCTCTGCGCACAGTAAGCGCTCAATAAATACGATTGAATGAATGATTACGACTGTGAAAGCCCCATGTGGGACAGGGACTCTGTCCAACCTGATTAACTTGTATCTTCCCCAGCACTTAATAAGTGCCTAGCACGTAATAAGTGTTTAACAAGTTCCTTAAAAAAAAAAAAAGGAACGTTCCTGCTAACTCTGTTATATTTTACTCTCCCAAGCACAGTGATCGGCACAGAGTAAGTACTCAATAAATACAGCTGGTTGATTGCAAGTAACAAATGCAGTAGAATGCTGTTTTCTATCGATAGGATGTGAAAGTAGAAGCTTTTCCCTGCCCGAAAAGTCGCTCAATATTGCTGTCGAGTAGGGGGTCCTTCCAAATTATGCATGGCATCAGGCACTTGTCTCTTCTTATTCCGTGGAGTCGGCTCCAACTCATAGTGATTCCATGGGCACATCTCTCCCAGAAAGTCCCCACTCATCATCATCATCATCAATCGTATTTATTGAGCGCTTACTGTGTGCAGAGCACTGTACTAAGCGCTTGGGAAGTACAAATTGGCAACACTCTCCATCGGCAATCGTTCTGGTAGTGGATCCACAGGGTTTTCTCGGTAAAAATACAGAAGGGGTTTACTGTTGGAGACTTCCGTGCGGTAAACTCTAGTGTCCGTCCTCAACTCTCTCCCGCGTCACTGCTGCCCAGCATAGAGCAGCAGAGAAGCAGCATGGCTCAGTGGAAAGAGCCTGGGCTTTGGAGTCAGAGGTCATGGGTTCAATTAGCTGCGTGACTTTGGGCAAGTCACTTAACCCCTCTGGGCCTCAGTTACCTCATCTGGAAAATGGGGATTAAGACTGTGAGCCCCCCGTGGGGCAACCTGATCACCTTGTAACCTCCCCAGCGTGTGAGCCCCCCGTGGGGCAACCTGATCACCTTGTAACCTCCCCAGCGCTTAGAACAGTGCTTTGCATGTAGTAAGCGCTTAATAAATGCCAACATTATTTATTATTATTATTATTAGGGCAGTTTTGACTCGTAACAGATAGCTTTCCATTCACTAGCCGCTGGCCAAGCTAGGAATGGAATGGGTAGGCCTCTGCTTGACTCTCCCTCCCATAGCCGAGACTGGTGGAGAACTGGAAACTCTCCATTTGCGACCCTGAATAGACGTTTGGAAGAATACAATAAAATATCTTTATCCTTCCTTCCTCCTTTCCCATCTCCTTCCTTTCCCATCTCCTTCCCTTCCCATCTCCTTCCCCATCTCCTTTCCTCCTCCTTCCCCATCTCCTTCCCCATCTCCTTCCCTCCTCCTTTCCTTTCTCCTTCCTCCTTTCCCTTCTCCTTCCCTCCTCCTTCCCTCCTCCTTTCCCATCTCCTTTCCCATCTCCTTTCCTCCTCCTTTCCTCCTCCTTTCCTATCTCTTTTAGACTGTGAGCCCACTGTTGGGTAGGGACCGCCTCTATATGTTGCCAACTTGGACTTCCCAAGCGCTTAGTACAGCGCTCTGCACACAGTAAGCGCTCAATAAATATGATTGATGATGATGATGGTGAAATAGAGTTGGTGGACAGGATTCCTGCCCCTAAGGAGCTTACAGTCTAGAGAGCTGAACTTCTTATCCCAGTCCATCAGGTTACATGAGTGAATATTCTTCTCCGGGGACATGGGGGAAACAATGTTAATCAACTATGCACTGGATACAGAGTCTTAGCCTTTAGTTGGAAGGGAAAAGATTTCTGCAGCCCCCATCCCCTCCCCACAATCTAGCTAAGAGGATTTCCGAACCTGCTTTAAAATCCTCCGAGAGCTGCCTGTTTAGGCCCGTTCGCTCAATGGGCTAATCTATTCTGCCGCTAACCTTCAAATCGGTCGATAAGACCTTCTTTTCCTGCTCTGCGTACCTTGAAATGGAAAGAACGCCACCTCTAAAGGTTAAGTAGGTACCACGTTAATAGCCTCAGTTCAAAGCCAGTTATTTTGAAGAGGAGGGTTTATTGGGAACTCCAAAAGGTACGGCTTTCAAAGAGCAGGAGAATCGGGATCCATTAACCTTCAGCCGGCTGCCCTTGCATAAGGCACTTAACTGCAGACGGGTTAGTGAGCAAGCGGGTTCCACCCTGTTAAGGCTGTAATTCATGCCTGAAAATTGCATGGTGTTGGCTCCCAGACTCCATTACATGTTTCAAACCGGGATGACTGCTCTGCTTTCAACTCTGGCCCTGATAAGATCTCTGGCCCCCCTTTTGACTCATTAATTACCTTCCGTTTCTCCTGAGGACTCCGGTTTTCCTTTTAAATACCTCAGTGAAGATAGAAGGGCCCCAGAGTTGGTGGCTCTGGCAGGCGCCGTTTATAAATGCCCCTGTTTTTTGCCTGCCTTCATAAAAGTTGAATATTCCTGGGTGACAGAGTGAATGTGGCCAAGAACTTCAGGATACTCCTGCAGCTTTGGTCACTTGTTCAGTTTTTTTAGGAGGGTCCTCTTTATTTCTTGAGGGCTTACTGTGCGCAGAGCACTGCACTAAGCGCTTGGAGGAGAACAATAGAGTAATAAGTGGGCGCATTTCCTACCCAATCAATCAATCGTATTTATTGAGCGCTTACTGTGTGCGGAGCACTGTACTAAGCGCTTGGGAAGTACAAGTTGGCAACATATAGAGACAGTCCCTACCCAACAGTGGGCTCACAGTCTAAAAGGGGGAGACAGAGAACAAAACCAAGCATACTAATAAAATAAATAGAATAGATATGTACAGGTTAAATAAATAAATAGAGTAATAAATATGTACAAACATATATACCCACAACAGTCTAGAGTACAGCAGCCCCTGGAAATGAGGTGAAACCACAAATACCAAGCCCTGCCCGACAGGTGAAGTTTATTCAGCAGCTCACGGACATCTTGGGAATGAGGAAAGGAAGGAAGGAGGAAGGCCAGCCAGGCGTGGAAGCAATACAGTTGCTGTGAGCACGGATCCAGTTAACTGAAGAAAAGATCTTTGAGTGTCCAAGTACTAACTACCGCGTGTAATAATAATAATAATAGCATTTATTAAGTGCTTACTAGGTGCACTGTTCTAAGCGCTGGGGAGGTTACAAGGTGATCAGCTTGTCCCACGGGGGGCTCACAGTCTTCATCCCCATTTTCCAGATGAGGTAACTGAGGCACCAAGAAGTGAAGCGACTTGCCCAAAGTCACCCAGCTGATAAGTGGCGGAGCCGGGATTTGAACCCATGAACTCTGACTCCAAAGCCCGGGCTCTTTCCACCGAGCCATGCTGCTTCGCTGTGAGCTCTCGGGAGGAAGGAGTGTACCACATGAGGGAGAGTGGTGGGATTCTTTTTCCATCTCTAAACTTGGGCAGCGATCGATTGGAGAGTAGAGAACGCCGCCTGATATGGGCATTGTGGAGGAGGGATGGTATCTTTTAAGCACCTATTGTGCACTTAGCAAGGGCAGAAGTACACAGATGAAAATTAGACTCAGTCTCTGGCTCTCAAGAGGCTCCCAATCTGCAAATAAATAATAATAATGGCATTTATTAAGCGCTTACTATGTGCAAAGCACTGTTCTAAGCGCCGGGGAGATTACAAGGAGATCAGGTTGTCCCACGTGGGGCTCACAGTCTTAATCCCCATTTTACAGCTGAGGGAACTGAGGCCCAGAGAAGTGAAGTGACTTGCCCAAAGTCACACAGCTGACAATTGGCAGAGTCGGGATTCGAACCCATGACCCCTGACTCCAAAGCCCGGGCTCTTTCCACTCTACTGAGCTACTCTGCTTCTCTAAGGTGGGAGGATTGGAAATGGGAACATGAGGGAAATAAAATAAAGAAAACAAGGGTATCTGTTGAATGCCTCTGTGTGCAGAGGACTCTACTAAGCGCTTGGGAGAGTACAATGTAACAGAGTTGGTAGACCTGTTCCCTGCCTCCGCTGAACTTAGTCTAGAGGGTGAGATGGACATTAATAGAAATAATTTCCAGATATGTGCCAAAACAATATTTCAGGGCCAAGGATATGTCAATAGACTATAAGCTCACTGTGGGCAGGGAGTGTGTCTACCAACTCCGCTATATGGTACTTTCCCAAACGCTTAGTACAGTACTCCATGCGCACGGAGTGCTCAATAAATGCGATTGATGGATTGATTATTATAAGAGCTCGTGGCTGAAAGAGCCAGTTTCCCACTGTCGCCAAAGAGGGCCGTTGGACAAGCGCTTAGTACAGTGCTCTGCACACAGTAAGCGCTCAATAAATACGATTGATGATGGTGACAGCCCAAACTGTAGTCGTTTCAAAATTGGGGGATTCCTTGTAGCAGGGAAGTCGCATGAGCTGTGGATTGGAGATAGCAGAACCGTGAGCCACGTTCTTCGATTATGAGCCCCTGAAGGATTAAGGGGGCTTTTCTAGCTTGGACCTATGTATTTTTTCCCCAGTGCGTAGTACAATAGTGTGCACACAAAAAGTGCTTAATAATAATAATAATAATAATAGTATTTGTTAAGCACTTACTATGTGCCAAGCACTGTTCTAAGCGCTGGGGGGATACAAGGTGATCAGGTTGTCAATCAATCAATCAATTGTATTTATTGTGCACTTACTGTGTGCAGAGCACTGTACTGAGCGCTTGGGAAGTACAAATTGGCAACATATAGAGACAGTCCCTACCCAACAGTGGGCTCACAGTCTAGAAGTTGTCCCACGTGGGGCTCACAGTCTTCATCCCCATTTTACAGACGAGGGGACTGAGGCCCAGAGAAGCGAAGTGACTTGCCCCAAGTCACACAGCTGACAGGTGGCGGAGCCGGGATTAGAACCCACGACCTCTGACTCCCAAGCCCGTGCTCTTTCCACTGAGCCACGCTGCTTCTCTAATACTATGATATTAGAGAATAATAATACTCGCTATGGTCCCTGGCTCTCAAGGGGCTCACAGCTTAGAAATAAGGTGGGAGGATGGGTGATGGAAACATGAGGAAAAAAATAGAACAACTAATGGTATTTACTGAGTACCGCTGTGTGCAGGGCACTATACTAAGTGCTTGGGAGAATATAAGCAGTAGAGTTAGCAGACACGTTCCCTACCCACAAAGAGATTGCAGTCTAGTGGGAAGCAATGTTACTCCCCCGAGGAGACCGTGGCATTAATTCGATCTGAAGACTTGCTGTGGGGAGGGAACGTTTATACCAACTCCCGTTGTACACTCCCAAGCGCTTAGTATCTGCACACAGTAAATGCTTCATTCATTCATTCAATCATGAATAAGCTAGCTCTCTTCCTTCAAGGCCCTGCTGAGAGCTCACCTCCTCCAGGAGGCCTTCCCAGACTGAGCCCCTTCCCTCCTCTCCCCCTCGTCCCCCTCTCCATCCCCCCATCTTACCTCCTTCCCTTCCCCACAGCACCTGTATATATGTATATATGTTTGTACATATTTTTTACTCTATTTTATTTGTCCATATCTATTCTGTTTATTTTATTTTGTTAGTATGTTTGGTTATGTTCTCTGTCTCCCCCTTTCAGACTGTGAGCCCACTGTTGGGTAGGGACTGTCTCTATATGTTGCCAATTTGTACTTCCCAAGTGCTTAGTACAGTGCTCTGCACATAGTAAGCACTCAATAAATACGATTGATGATGATGATGATGATCATATTTATTGAGCGCTTACTCTGCAGAGCACTGTACTAAGCGCTTGGGAAGTACAAGCTGGCAACATATAGAGACGGTCCCTACCCAACAGCGGGCTCACAGTCGAGAAACGCTCAATAAACGCTTCTGATTGATGAAGGGGATTCTGTGATTCTTCCTCTTTACCAGATTTGGCCGTCTGCCTTTTGTTGCCTCAAAATGGACACTTTTACTGTGTATAATAAAGTTTTAATGATGTGGGGAGATGGAGACTTAAGCTCCCCAGTGATTCTCGCATCTGCTCGTGATTTCAGCTACACCCTCTGTCAGGCAGAGGGAATGAGGCAGCCTAACCCATTTGGAGTTTTTTCCAGGTTTCTCAATCCCTATCCCCACCCAGGTGAGCCGGTTTCCTCCAGCCTAGGGTGTGGAGAGCTGAGGACAAGGGTAGGGCCGTGAGTCATGGGGTTGGAAGATTGCAGCGGCCTGTCCGGGCAGCGGCCTAGCCAGTATTCCCGGTCACGGAGCCTCCGGGAGAGGGAGGAATCCCGTGTCTGAGCCTCTCTGTGTCCCAAAAGACTTGTTAGGAGAAGGGCTCCATATCCTGCTTCACGAGAGGCTCTCAGAGGTAGGCGGCAGGTCAGTTGGTGGATCCTGTACTTACTGGGAGATGGCAAACCCCCAAAATCACCCCTTTCCTTGAAGAAATCCCGGTGATTTTCCAAAATACACCAACAGCCCTATCATCCCTTGGCAGAGCAAACTTTACAGTGGTTTACCTGAAGGGCTTGGCCCAAGGTTCAGGGTTCACTCGGAACAGTTGCGGGGAAATGTTTTGAGAGGTGGGAAATTGTCAGCGCTTGATAGGAAAAGGCAGTCCCACCTTCATCATCATCATCAATCGTATTTATTGAGCGCTTACTATGTGCAGAGCACTGTACTAAGCGCTTGGGAAGTACAAATTGGCAACATATAGAGACAGTCCCTACCCAACAGTGGGCTCACAGTCTAAAATTCCTTCTTGTGGAATTGATTGTTGACTCTGTGCCAGAGACAGTCTAGTCTGGTGCTGGAAACTGGGCTGGGTGATCAATCGCTATTCAAGCTCCCCTGGGACCCCACAGGTTTCATTCATTCATTGTCGCATTTACTGAGCGCTTACTGTGTGCAGAGCACTGTACTAAGCACTTGGGAAGTACAAGTTGGCAACATAAAGAGACGGTCCCCACCCAACAGCGGGCTCACAGTCTAGAAGGTTTGGAAGGGTCTGTTGGATGACTTGTTATATGTTTGTACATATTTATTACTCTATTTTACTTGTACATATCTATTCTATTTATTTTATTTTGTTAATATGTTTGGTTTTGTTCTCTGTCTCCCCCTTTTAGACTGTGATCCCACTATTGGGTAGGGACTGTCTCTATATGTTGCCAACTTGTACTTCCCGAGCGCTTAGTACAGTGCTCTGCACACAGTAAGCGCTCAATAAATACGATTGATGATGATGATTTGGTGTGGGGTCCTAGGTTGGCAGACATACTGCTCACTTTGGCTTCTGAGTCCCTCCTGTGAGCCGGCAAAGGCGTTTATGGTAGACTATAATCTCCTTGTGGGCAGGGAATGTGCCTGTTTATTGTTGTTAATACTACTACTAATAATAATGGTATTTGTTAAGCGCTTACTATGTGCCAAGCACTGTTCTAAGTGCTGGGGAGGCTACAAGGCGATCAGGTTGTCCCATGGGGGGCTCACAGTCTTCATCCCCATTTTACAGATGAGGGAACAGAGGCCCAGAGAAGTTGTGACTTGCCCAAAGTCACACAGCTGACAGTTGGCGGAGCCGGGATTTGAACTCATGACCTCTGACTCCAAAGCCCGGGCTCTTTCCACTGAGCCAATCTGCTCAGGTCAATTGTTGTATTGTACTCTTCCCCAGCCCTTAGCACAGAGATCTGCACACAGTAAGTGCTCAATAAATGTGATTGACCATCTGGCTTTATGGTGCCTGGCTGCAGTGGTTGATTCATCCATTCATTCATTCAATCGTATTTATTGAGCACTTACTGTGTGCAGTGCACTGTACTAAGCGCTTGGGAAGTACAAGTTGGATGCTATCTGCTGCCTTTAGGTCCACCTTGTCATCCTTCTAATCAATCAGTGGTATTTATCGATGCATTTAAAGAAGCAGCGTGGCTCAGTGGCAAAGAGCCCGGGCTTTGGAGGCAGAGGTCATGGGTTCAAACCCCGGCTCCGCCAATTATCAACTGTGTGACTTTGGGCAAGTCACTTCACTGGGCCTCAGTTCCCCCATCTGTAAAATGGGGATGAAGACTCTGAGCCCCCCGTGGGACAACCTGATCACCTTGTAACCTCCCCAGCGCTTAGAACAGTGCTTTGCACATAGTAAGTGCTTAATAAATGCCATCATCATTATTATTATTATTGAGCGCTTACTGTGTGCAGAACCGTGTACTAAGCGCTTGGGAGAATCCAATATATCGGAGTTGGTAGGCATATGTTCCCTGCCCACCATGCTAGACACCCTGGGAGTGATGGGTTAGTGCATGGTGGTACTACACACCAACAGGTCAATTTTACATCCCAATCTGAGCTGTCTCTATAGGAGTGTGTCCCTGGGCAAATCACCTAAGGCCTCCATTTCCCTCTGAGAAATCGGGATAATGATCATGTCTCCTGCCTCTGTGTGGGTTCATTAGTTCATATCTGCGGAAGCTTTGAATATCATCATCAATCGTATTTATTGAGCACTTACTGTGTGCGGAGCACAGTACCAAACTCTTGGGAAGTACAAATTGGCAACATATAGAGACAGTCCCTACCCAACAGTGGGCTCACAGAATATAGTGCTCTGCACACAGTAAGTGCTCAATAAATACGATTGAATGAATGAATATACCTGTATATATGTATATATCTTTGTACGTATTTATTACTCTTATTTTACTTGTACATATTTATTCTATTTATTATATTTTGTTAATATGTTTTGTTGTCTGTCTCCCCCTTCTAGACGGTGAGCCCGCTTTTGGGTAGGGACCGTCTGTATACGTTGCCAACTTGTACTTCTCAACGCTTAGTACAGTGCTCTCAATAAATACGATTGAATGAAGATCCCAAGTGTCCATGTTCAAGGAAACTGCTTGGGACTGTACTGTTCTTGTTCTCACCTCCCTTGAGCTGTGCCTGCCTGTCTCCCTGGCGCTGAGAACAGGGCTCGGCACGTAGTAAGCGCTTAATAAATACCATTACTATTATTCCCAGTGTCACTCAGCTCTTACAGACACACAACAAGCTGGGACACTGGGACTCACAGGACTCTCCCGGCCCTTTCCCGTCCCCCACGCTCCCTCTGGCTCTTGTAAACTCAATCTGCCAAACTGCTGATTTAACCAGTTGGGGAGGGAGGGGAGGAGGGTGGAGAAACCAGTCCACCAAACTGACGTCGCGGCCGAGCAATCCCTAATCAATCAATCAATCAATCAATCGTATTTATTGAGCGCTTACTGTGAGCAGAGCACTGTACTAAGCGCTTGGGAAGTACTAGTCGGCAACACATAGAGACAGTCCCTACAACAGCGGGCGGCTGAGCTTGTGCTCTGTGTGAGGTGTGAAGGTCAACCAGGTGAGAACAAGGGAGGGTGTGGAGAATGGCTTCTTCTGCCCCACTGCTCGCACGAGCCCCAATTCCAGAATCTGGGAGATGATAATAATAATAATAATAATAATAATAATAATAATAATAATAATAATATTAGCCCCAGCTAAGCCACTGCCCCACTGCTCGCACGAACCCCAATTCCAGAATCTTGGAGATAATAATAATAATATTAGCCCCAGCTAAGCCACACAGGAAAACTCATTGTGGGGGCAAAGACGGGAATCAATCAATCGTATTTATTGAGCGCTTACTGTGTGCAGAGCACTGTACTAAGCGCTTGGGAAGCACAAGTTGGCAACACATAGAGACTGACATCACCCCCGTCTCCAAAGGCATCTCAAAATCATCAGGCAGAATCACCTGGACTGTGTGTCCCCCCCAAAAAACAAAACCTTGTCTCCCATTATCCTCCCAACCCTGTACCTGTAGCCTTTAAATATTCTAATTTGTCCCTTCTCTTCCTCCCCTCCTCCCCCGTCTCTCCTGCCATTTCTGATATCTACCTTGAGAGAAGCAGCGTGGCTCAGTGGAAAGAGCCCGGGTTTGGGAGCCAGAGATCATGGGTTTTAATCCCAGCTCCGCCGCTTGTCAGCTGTGTGATTTGGGGCAAGTCACTTCACTTCTCTGGGCCTCAGTTGCCTCATCTGTAAAATGGGGATTAAAACTGTGAGCCCCACGTGGGACAACCGGATCACCTTGTAACTGCCCCAGCACTTAGAACAGTGCTTTGCACATAGTAAGCGATTAATACATGCCATTATTATTATTATTATTATTATTATTATTTTATTATCATTGGGAGCCAGAGATCATGGGTTTTAATCCCAGCTCCACCCCTTGTCAGCTGTGTGATTTGGGGCAAGTCACCTAACTTCTCTGGGCCTCAGTTACCTCATCTGTAAAATGGGGATTAAAACTATGAGTCCCACATGGGACAACCTGATCACCTTGTATCCCCCCAGTGCTTAGAACAGTGCTTTGCACATAGCCCACTGTTGGGTAGGGACTGTCTCTATATGTTGCCAATTTGTACTTCCCAAGTGCTTAGTACAGTGCTCTGCACATAGTAAGCGCTCAATAAATACGATTGATGATAGTAAGCGCTTAATAAATGCCATTATTATTATTATTATTATTATTATTATTATTATTATTATTATTATTATTGGGAGCCAGAGATCATGGGTTTTAATCCCAGCCCCGCCACTTGTCAGCTGTGTGATTTGGGGCAAGTCACCTAACTTCTCTGGGCCTCAGTTGCCTCATCTGTAAAATGAGGATTAAAACTATGAGCACCCCGTGGGACAACCTGATCACCCCAGCGCTTAGAACAGCGCTTCGCACATAGTAAGCGTTTAACAAATGCCATCGTCATTATTATTACCTCTGCCTCCTCAGCACTACCAGGAACTGGAGGGAGGGAGATAAGGGGTAAATCTCTGAATTCTGGAAGTTGCTCCGATAAGACATTTGATTGACTTCGTTGGACTAAAACTGCGGGGTGTTTTGGATTTTCTGTGGATTTTAGTTATCTGTGCATTCTCTGTCCCCCCACCCCCAAGGCTACAGCCGCAGGGGCCAAAGAAACCGAAAGCTTGACGGTAGGGAAATGATCCAGGTGGTAACGTGTCTGTCCAGGTGTCCCCTTTGACGCTCTAAGCAGCGTGGCTCAGTGGAAAGAGCCCGGGCTTGAAAGTCAGAGGTCATGGGTTCAAATCCCATCTCCGCCAATTGTCAGCTGTGTGACCTTGGGCAAGTCACTTCACTTCTCTGGGCCTCAGTTACTTTATCATCTGTAAAATGGGGATTAAGATTATGAGTTCCATGTGGTACTACCTGATCACCTTGTATCCTCCCCAACACTTAGAACAGTGCTTTGCACATAGTAAGCGCTTAATAAATGCCATTATTATTATTATTATTATTGTTGATAGCCAGAGATCATGGGTTTTAATCCCAGCCCCGCCACTTGTCAGCTGTGTGATTTGGGGCAAGTCACCTAACTTCTCTGGGCCTCAGTTGCCTCATCTGAGGAAATGAGGATTAAAACTGTGAGCCCCCCATGGGACAACCTGATCACCTTGTATCCCCCCCTCAGCCTGAGCCCCCTTTTTCCTCTCCTCCTCCCTATCCCCCCCAGCCCTACCTCCTTCCCCTCCCCACAGCACCTGTATATATGTTTGTACAGATTTATTACTCTATTTATTTTACTTGTACATATTTACTGTTCTATTTATTTTGTTAATGATGTGCATCTAGCTTTACTTCTATTTATTCTGACGACACCTGTCACATATTTTTTGTTTTGTTGTCTGTCTCCCCCTTCTAGACTGTGAGCCCGTTGTTGGGTAGGGACCGTCTCTATATGTTGCCGACTTGGACTTCCCAAGCGCTTAGTACAGTGCTCTGCACACAGTAAGCACTCAATAAATACGATTGAATGAATGAAATCCCATCTCTGCCAGTTGTCAGCTGTGTGACCTTGGGCAAGTCACTTCACTTCTCTGGGCCTCAGTTACCTTATCTGTAAAATGGGGATTAAGATTGTGAGTCCCACGTGGGACAACCTGATCACCTTGTATCCTCCCCAACGCTTAGAACAGTGCTTTGCACATAGTAAGCGCTTAACAAATGCCATTATTATTATTATTATTATTGAGCATTGGGTCCTAAAGGGCTTTCCAGTTGCCAGCCTTCTCTCACCATCAAGCAGCGTGGCTCAGTGGAAAAAACCCGGGCTTGGGAGTCAGAGGTCATGGGTTCAAATCCCGGCTCTGCCGCTTGTCTGCTGTGACTTTGGGCAAGTCACTTCACTTCTCTGTGCCTCAGTTCCCTCATCTGTAAAATGGGGATTAAGACTGTGAGTCCCCCTGTGGGACAACCTGATCACCTTGTATCCTCCCCAGCGCTTAGAACAGTGCTTTGCACATAGTAAGCACTTAATAAATGTCATTATTATTATTATTATTATCAAGTTGCCAGGCCTTCCCTGACTAAGCCCTCATTTCCTCTTCTCCTACTCCCTTCTGCATTGCCCTAAATTGCTCCCTTTATTCATTCATTCAATCATATTTATTGAGCGCTTACTGTGTGCAGAGCACTGTACTAAGCGCTTGGGAAGTACAAGTTGGCAACATATAGAGACGGTCCCTACCCAACAGTGGGCTCACAGTCCCTCCCATATCTGTAATTTCTTTATATTAAGTCTCTCCCATATCTGTAATTTCTTTATATTAATGTCCATCCCCCTCTCTAGACTGTGAGCTCATTGTGGGCAGGGAATGTGTCTATCAACTCTGTTATATTGTACTCTCCCAAGCGCTTAGTAAGGTGCTCTGCAAACAGTAAGCACTCTGTGCTACTGATCAATTGATTGATACCAATCCAAATGTTGATTTCACTTGTTCCTTAATGGGGACATCCTGGATCAGATCCTGGTGGCAGGGGTGTGTTCATTCATTCATTCAATCAGTCGTATTTATCGAGCACTTACTGTGTGTACAGGACTGTACTAAGCGCTTGGGAAGTACAAGTTGGCAACATATAGAGAACAGTCCCTACCCAACAGCGGGCTCAATCAATCAATCAATCGTACAGCTGGAGTCACATTCTTTAACCACTGAAAACATCTTGCTGTCAGAAACAGTAGCTTGGGCTAGAAGAACTCAAGGAGCAGGATTTATCACAGCATGGATCATCATGAGGAATATGCTTTCTACTAATAACTGTTAATACCAAATTAGAGTACATATTTGTTACTCTAACTTGTACATATCTATTATATTTATTTTATTTTGTTAGTATGTTTGGTTTTGTTCTCTGCCTCCCCCTTTTAGACTGTGAGCCCACTGTTGGGTAGGGACTGTCTCTATATGATGCCAACTTGGACTTCCCAAGCGCTTAGTCCAGTGCTCTGCACACAGTAAGCGCTCAATAAATATGATTGATGATGATTGAGTGCTTACTGTGTACAGAGCACTGTACTAAGCGCTTGGGAAGTCCAAGTTGGCAACATATAGAGACGGTCCCTACCCAACAGTGGGCTCACAGTCTAGAAGGGGGAGACAGAGAACAAAACAAAACACGTGGACAGGTGTCAAGTCATCAGAACAAATAGAATTAAAGCTAGATACGCATCATTAACAAAATAAATAGAATAGTAAATATGGACAAGTAAAATAAATGGAGTAATAAATCTGTACAAACGTATATACGGGGGCTGTGGGGAGGGGAAGGAGGTAGGGCAGGGGGGATGGGGAGGAGGAGAGGAAAAAGGGGGCTCAGTGTGGGAAGGCCTCCTGGAGGAGGTGAGCTCTCAGCTTGGTGGATGTGAGGAGCGAGGGCATTCCAGGCCAGGGAGAGGATGTTGGAGTTGAGCTTCCGCTGAGCGGCATCTTCAGAGGCGATGGGCCTCTAGACTGTGAGCTCACTGCGGGCAGGGGCTGTGTCTGTTATAATCAATCGTATTCTTTTAGACTGTGAGCCCACTGTTGGGTAGGGACTGTCTCTATATGTTGCCAATTTGTACTTCCCAAGCGCTTAGTACAGTGCTCTGCACACAGTAAGCGCTCAATAAATACGATTGATGATGTTATAATGTCCTATTGTCCTCTCCCAAGCACTTAGTATAGTGCTCTGCATATAGTAAACGCTCAACAAGCATGACGACTGACTGCTGGACACGGGGCAGATGAAGCAGGCTTGAGTGCTTTGACCATGAATTGGAAGAGGAGGAAAGGGACGGGGTGGTGGTGAACCCCTCTGAAGTCAGGTGCCGGAGAAGCAGCGTGGCTCAGTAGGAAAGAGCCCGGGCTTTGGAGTCGGAGGTCATGGGTTCAAATCCCGGCTCTGCCAGTTGTCAGCTGTGTGACTTTGGGCAAGTCACTTCACTTCTCCGGGCCTCAGTTCCCTCATCTGGAAAATGGGGATTAAGACTGTGAGCCCCACGAGGGACAACCTGATCACCTCCCCAGCACTTAGATTAGTGCTTTGCACATCGTAAGCGCTTAATAAATGCCATTATTATTATTATTTCAAGGGTCGGAGCGGCAGTCGAGGCCAGGCAGGGTTTCCCGCAGCTAAAATGGGCCGAGTTGGCTCTCCAGAGTGGCTCAGGCGTTCCCCCTCTAAACAGTGTGCTCGTTAGGGGCAGAGAACGTGTCGGCTAATTCTGTTGATTGTACAAGAAAAGCAGCATGGCTTAATGGTTAGAGCCTGGGAGTCCGAAAGACCTGGGTTCTAATCCCGGCTCCGCCACTTGTCTGCTATGTGACTGTAGACTGCAAGCTCATGGTGGGCAGGGAATGTGTCTGTTTATCGTTGTACTCCCCCAAACGCTTAGTACAGTGCACACTGTAAGCACTCAATGAATACGATTGATTGACCGACTGACCTTGGGGAAGTCACTTCTCTGGGCCTCAGTCACCTCATCTGTAAAATGGGGACTAAGACCGTGAGCCCCATGTGGGACAGGGACTGGGTTCAACCTGATTAACTCATATTCTACCCCAGCACTTAGTACAGTGCCTGACACAGAGTAAGTGCTTAAATGTATATACACCCGTATATATGTTTGTACATATTTATTACTCTATTTTACTTGTACATATTTATTCTATTTATTTTATCTTGTTAATATGTTTTGTTGTCTGTCTCCCCCTTCTAGACTGTGAGCCCGCTGTTGGGTAAGGACCGTCTCTATATGTTGCCAACTTGGACTTCCCAAGTGCTTAGTACAGTGCTCTGCACACAGTAAGTGCTCAGTAAACACGACTGAATGAATGAATGAATGAAATGCCATTTAAAAAGAAAAAAAGAGCCTGCTGTTGGGTAGGGACCGTCTCTCTATGTTGCCAACTTGTACTTCCCAAGCACTTAGTACAGTGCTCTGCACACAGTAAGTGCTCAATAAATACGATTGAATGAATGAATGAAATACCATTTAAAAATTAAAAAAGTGGGGGTGAGAAGGGAAAGGCCTCATTCCGCCCTCCTCATCAGACAAGAGCTCCAGTGGAGAGCCCACTATTGGGTAGGGACCGTCTCTATATGTTGCCAACTTGTACTTCCCAAGCGCTTAGTACAGTGCTCTGCACACAGTAAGCGCTCAATAAAAACGATTGAATGAATGAATGCAATGTGATGGAGTTGGTGGAGACGTAAGGACTGTACAGTTTAGGTGGGGGAGACCGACATTAAAGAAAAATTACAGATGGGGGACATGGCAGATTGTAAGGACTTGTAACAAAGTGCTTGGAAAATTACTAACTGTTGTATGGTACTCTCCCAAGAACTTAGTACAGTGTGCCACACAGGTGCTCAATAAATACTGATGAAGATGATGATGATGATAATAATAATAATGGTATTTGTTAAGTGCTTACTATGTGCAAAGCACTGTTCTAAGAACTGGGGAGGTTACAAGGTGATGAGGTTGTCCCACATGGGGTTCACAGTTTTAATCCCCATTTTACAGATGAGGTAACTGAGGCACAGAGAAGTTAAGTGACTTGCCCAAAGTCACACAGCTGACAGCTGGCGGAGCTGGGATTTGAATCCATGACCTCTGACTCCAAAGCCCGTGCTCTTTCCACTGAGCCACACTGCTTGTAATAATAATACTAATAATAATGATGGCATTTATTAAGCGCTTACTATGTGCAAAGCACTGTTCTAAGCGCTGGGGGTGGTTACAAGGTGATTAGGTTGTCCCATGGGGGGCTCACAGTCAATCTCCATTTTACAGATGAGGTAACTGAGACCCAGAGAAGTTAAGTCGTGGCTCAGTGGAAAGAGCCCGGGCTTTGGAGGCAGAGGTCATGGGTTCAAATCCCTGCTCTGCCAATTGTCAGCTGTGTGACTTTGGGCGGGTCACTTCACTTCTCTGGGCCTCAGTTCCCTCATCTGTAAAATGAGGATTAAGACTGTGAGCCCCCCGTGGGACAACCTGATCACCTTGTAACCTCCCCAGCGCTTAGAACAGTGCTTTGCACATAGTAAGCGCTTAATAAATGCCATCATCATCATTATTATTATTAAGTGACTTGCCCAAAGTCACCCCGCTGACGATTGGCGGAGCTGGGATTTGAACCCATGACCTCTGACTCCAAAGCCCATTGCTCTTTCCACTGAGCCACGCTGCTTCTCTGTACTTCCCAAGCTCTTAGTACAGGGCTCTGCATTCATTCATTCAATCATATTTATTGAGCGCTTACTGTGTGCGGAGCATGTACTAAGCGCTTGGGAAGTACAAGTTGGTAACATATAGAGACAGTCCCTACCCAACAGTGGGCTCTGCACACAGTAAGTGCTCAATAAATACGACTGAAGGAATGAATGGGTGGGATGACTCCCTTCTTTTCCTCCCCCATCTTTTTTTCCTCGTTCCTTCCCTCTCCTACTCTCACCCCTCTCCCATTCCTGCTCTTTTGTCCAATTTCGTCGCCCTTTGGATGGCCATTTTCCAGTCACCCAAGTCCTGGCTTCCTTCCGAGTAAAAGGCCAACTTGAATTTTGCCCAGCCGGCACGCAGGCATCCGCTAATGAGCGCGGGTTTCCAGGCAACAGCCGAGCCGGGCGGCAATTATTCTTCTGGGAATGGAAAAGTTGACGTTTTCTCCCACAGCCGAACCAGTTCCGTGGGAACGGGGTATCGGGAAGATGGATATGGTGGAGTGAGCGGTATGCAAACCACCCTACAAAGTGCTGGGGAAAAAATACACCCGGAAAAGTTGTACCCAGTCATTTAAGAGGCTCACAATTGTAGCACAAGGGGGTGAGAAGCAGGATGGCCTAGTGGAAAGAGAATGGGCCTGGGAGACCGAAGATCTGGGTTCTAATCCCTGCTCCGCCACTCATCGGCTGGTATATATACCAGTAAGTGCTCAGTAAATACGATTGAATGAATGAATATAGATAAATATAACCTAACATATAATAAATATAAATATAGCATAATATAAATAAATATAAATATAACATGATATATAGATATAGCATAACATAATAAATATAAATATAGTATAATATAAATATGTTATATAACAATAAAAATGAATTACAGATTTGTATGTAAGTGCTAAGGGAGGGGTGAATAAAAACAGTAAATTAGGGTGATATGGAAAGAGCAAGAATTGAGGGCTTAGGGAAGGCCTCCTGGAAGGGAGGTATTAAGATCATAATAATGGCATTTATTAAGTGCTTACTATGTGCAAAGCACTGTTCTAAGCACTGGGGGAGGTTACAAACAGCGTGGCCCAGTAGAAAAGAGCATGGGCTTTGGAGTCAGAGGTCATGGGTTCAAATCCTGGCTCTGCCAATTGTCAGCTACGTGATTTTGGGCAAAGTCACTTCACTGTGCCTCAGTTACCTCATTTGTAAAATGAAGATTAAGACTGTGAGCCCCCCGTGGGACAACCTGATCACCTTGTAACCTCTCCAGCACTTAGAACAATGCTTTGCACATAGTAAGCACTTAATAAACACCATCATTATCATTATTACCAGGTGATCAGGTTGTCCCACAGGGGGCTCACAGTCTTCATCCCCATTTTCCAGATGAGGGAACTGAGGTGCAGAGAAGTGAAGTGACTTGCCCAAAGTCACATAGCTGACAAGAGGTGAAGCCGGGATTTGAACCCATGACCTCTGACTCCAAAGCCCACGCTCTTTCCACTGAGCCACGCTGCTTCTCATTAAGCAGCGTGGCTCAGTGCCTTCAATAAGACGTTAAAGGTGAGGAGAGTAATTGGCGGAAATGAAGATGGAGGGCGTTCCAAGCCAGAGGCAGGATGTGAGAGAGATAGATGAGGTAGAGGTAAGGCGAATAAGTTGGCATTAGAAGAGTGCATTGTGTGGGTTGAATTAATCATAATAACAGTGGCATTTATTAAGCGCTTACTATGTGCAAAGCACTGATCTACGCCCTGGGGAGGCTACAAGGTGATCAAGTTGTCCCACGGGGGGCTCACAGTCTTAATCCCCCATTTTCCAGATGAAGGAACTGAGGCCCAGAGAAATGAAGTGACTTGCCCAAAGTCACACAGCTGGCTATTGGCAGAGGCGGAATTTGAACCCACGACCTCTGACTCCAAAGCCCGGGTTCTTTCCACTGAGCCACGCTGCTTCTCCTTGTATTGTACAATTGTATTGTAGAGAAGCAGCGTGGCTCAGTGGAAAGAGCCCGGGCTTTGGAGTCAGAGGTCGTGGGTTCAAATCCCGGCTCTGCCAATTGTCAGCTGTGTGGCTTTGGGCAAGTCACTTCACTTCTCTGTGCCTCAGTTCCCTCATCTGTCAAATGGGGATTAAGACTGTGAGCCCCCGTGGGACAACCTGATCACCTTGTATCCCCCCTCAGCGCTTAGAACAGTGCTTGGCACATAGTAAGCACTTAATAAATGCCATCATTATAGGGAATACTTCTCCCCTCTCCACCTAATGCCTTTTGAAATTACTTTTCCCCATTCTCTGCAGTTACCTTGGCCCCCAACTCCCTCACGTAATAATGCAGCTCTTAGAACAGTGCTTTGCACATAGTAAGCACTTAACAAATACCATTATAATAATAATGACAAAGGTATTAGAGCCGGGAGCTTGTACCTATCCCAGTACTTAGCACAGTGCTTAACACATACTAAGTGCTTAACCAATACCCCAACTATCCCAGCTCCGCCAACTGTCAGCTGTGTGACTTTGGGCAAGCCACTTCACTTCTCTGTGCCTCAGTTCCCTCATCTGTAAAATGGGGATTAAAACTGTGAGCCCCCCGGGGGACAACCTGATCCCCTTGTCACCTCCCCAGCGCTTAGGACAGTGCTTTGCACATAGTAAGAGCTTAATAAATGCCATTATTATTATTATTAGATCATTATCCCCATTTGGAAGTCCTGCGGCCTATCGTTCTTCTCCCACTTTTCTCCCCCTGACCGCCCCGGCATCCGGCTGAGGGGTGATCGGCTTTGTGGCTTCCAGGGATGCTCCTCTGCTCCCCCATTTTGGGGCTGAATGGGACAGAGTAGTTCCTGGCATAGCCAAGGACCGACCGGGTGAATAACGTCGAGGGAGACGGAGGCCTTGAATTGCGTCAAGGGAGATGGAGGCCTGCAGGCCGCTGCGTTTCCTTGTCCTGCCTCAACCTCCCCTCCCAACTCCTCCCCCAGGGAGCCAAGCTGGCAGCCAGGAGCATCACCAGTGTTCCCAGGGATCTTCGTGTGTTCCCCTCTCTCCAGTTGGCAGCGGATAAAAGCGCACGAGCCTTGCCAGGGGCACAGTTTCCCCCGTGCCAATTCAGCAGAAATGAAGTTGCTGCCGCAGCAGGAACAGGAGAGGCTCTGGGGGCGGATGTCGGTGCCGTATTAGTTTAAGCGGATTTCTATCTGCTGCTGGGGTAATCCCAGTGAAAGAATGGAAGCGTGGGGGAGGAGAGGGAGGGATAATAAAAGCAACCAGGTTTTAAAGTTGCTTGGCAGAGGGGTGGGGCTACCCAGCAAGGCAGATCTAAGTATCTTGGCAGGGGCATTTTTTCCCAGAAAAAAAAGAGCTGACAGTGTGGTGTGGTCTGCCAATCGTCAGCTGTGTGACTTTGGGCAAGTCACTTAATTTCTCTGTGCCTGTTACCTCATCTGTAAAATGGGGATGAAGACTGTGAGCCCCACGTGGGACAATCTGATCACCTTGTATCCTCCCCAGTGCTTAGAACAGTGCTTTGCACATAGTAAGCGCTTAACAAATGCCATTATTATTATTATCCAGCCCATGACATAGTGGATAGGGCACGTTCCTGGGAGTCAGAAGGTTCTGGGTTCTAATCCTGCCCCCGCGACCGGGCAAGTCACCAGACTTCTCTGGGCCTCAGTTACCTCATCTGGAAAACAGGGATTGAGGCTGTGAGTCCCATGTGGGATGAGGACTGTGACCAACTCGATTTGCTTGTATTCATCCCAGCACTTAGTACAGTGCCTGGTACATAGTAAGCACTTAACAAGTACTATTATTTTTATTATTATTATTATTATTATTATTATTATTATTATTATTATTATTATCCATCCCTCTGCCCCACCTACTTGAGGAGAAGCCCAGGCTAGCTTCTAGACTGAAAACTCATTGTGGGTAGATAATGTATCTGTTATAGTGTACCCTCCTCAGTGCTTAGTACCATAAGCACTCAATAAATACAATTAACTGACTCATTAAGACCCTACTAAAGCCCCTGGACCAGGCCTGTAACTGAATTCACATTCAGAGCCTGAACTTGGCTCGGAGGAGTTGGAGGGTCCGGAGGTTTAGTTGGCGAGAATCTGTTGGCCTAGTGGGTCCCTGCATGGAAATAAGGTGGTTTCCTTCTGCCCACATTTCAATTATTAGCATTTATTGAGTGTTGACCGGAGGCAGAGCTCTATACTGAGCACTTGGGAGAGACAATGCAATCAAGTCAGTAGGTATGATCCTTGCCCTCAAGACGTTTGCAATCTAGTGGTGGGTCTGATGTTGTGTTCCTCGTGAGGCCCTGACTGATGGGAGAGAATCGGCCTGTAGGGTGTTCTGGATCCTTGGGTGCTAAAGAAAGTTATTTCTAATTGCTCCATCTCCAGGGATTTCCTGAGGGGAAACACAGTGGAGTCTCTCTTATTTTTCTGTTAAGACCATTGGGAGGTCTTACCTGAAATCTCCCTCTAGTCTTACCTGTCACAGGCAAAGACATGGCTTTGTGGTTATCATCTGATACAAAGGTGTGACTCTGTCAGGACCTTCTGGCTAGTCCCTCAACCCCTGGAGGAAAAGGTGCCCAGGCCAAGAACCCTGAGGAATTCTGGAAAGGGAAGCAGCAGCTAGGAAGATTGGGGCCAGGCAAGGGACCCTGAGGAATTCCGGGAAGGGAAACAACAGCCAAAATGATTGGGACCAGGTCCAGAAGAGGCTCTAGGCCTGGACAAAGTGGCCACCCACTAGGCCACAACTTTTCCCCTCTCCCACTTCCACCCTGAGGGTGGCACGGTTTTGTTTATGGCCGTTTTGGAAAGATCCCCGTCAGATGAGTGAAATAAAGAAAGGCTCATGCTTCTGACAAGCTGTAGATTTACATGGCATATACCTCACTGGGGTGGCCACTGATCTGGTTTTATACCTGACAGTCTGGGTTTCAGCTGGTCTGATCTCCGTTCTGTATGGTTAGGCACCAGAGACCTTACTGCCCGGTGGTTTTCTTTTAAGAGCTCAGCCTTCATCTGGAAAGGTTCCTGCCCGTGACTTTCCTGAGGGGTCTGGGAAAGGAACACAAGGCACTGGAGGAAAAAAAAAGGCAATCCAGGTTTGGGTGGACTAGATATAATTTGGCAAAATAGCGGGTATGATCTCAGGACTCACTACAGAAGCTACCCAACACCTGTATGTCATGTGTGTCCCTGTGCCAGGTATTTTTGAGGGGTGCCAGTGGCCCCGCTACCTGTCATGTTCACCTGCTCTCTACACACTTCGTTCTTCTATTGCTAACCTTCTCTCTGTACCTCGACCCCATCTATCTCGCTGCCGACCTCTCACCCATGTCCTACCTCTGGCCTGGAAAGCTCAGCCTCCTTATATTCATTCATTCGCATTTATTGAGTGCTTACTGTGTGCAGAGCACTGTACTAAGCGCTTGGGAAGTACAAGTTGGCAACATATAGAGATGGTCCCTACCCAACAATGGGCTCACAGTCAAGTCTTATATCCAACAGACAGTTACTCTCCCTCCCTTCAAAGCCTTATCGAAGGCCCATCTCCTCCAAGAGGCTTTCCCTGACTAAGCCCTCCTTTCCTCTTCTCCCACGCCTTTCTGCGTCGCCCTGACTTACTCCCTTTGTTCACCCCCCTCGCCAACACCACAGCACTTACATATATATCTGTAAATTTATTTATATTAATGTCCATCTCCTCCTCTAGACCATAAGCTCATTGTGGGCAGGGAATGTGTTTATTATATTGCTATATTGTACTCTCCCAAATGCTTAGTACAATGTTCTGCACACAGTAAGTGCTCAATAAATATGATTGACAGACTGACTGGGCCTGCGTCCCAGCAGCTGAATGGCGACAGGCGCTCTGAAGTGGCTTGACCTCCGCTGAAGGGGGAGGCCTCCTCCAGGTCACCTCACCTTTGGCTTCTTGGAACCCCCTAAACTAGAGGTTTCTTTAATCCCCCAGAAGATGCAGAAAAGGCAAAGAAGTAAGATGTGAGGGGAGCAGCAGAGTATAAGAGAGTTAGGGAAGTGATCTCTGTCCTCGAGGAGATTCCTGTTGAGCAAAGATGATTCCATGCCAGCCATAAGGGCGGCAGAGCGATTGGGACGCTGACAAATGGAGAGAGATGGAGGCGAAACGGTGATTGTCATAGAGTGTGGGAGAGCTGGGGACGCCACCCTAAATGTAGGTTTTAGAAGGACTCTCTTTTACTGGCTTCTCAAACAAGGATAAAGCAGGGTGCTTCAGATGGGCAAAAAAAAATTTAAGATTATTCATTGAAATGACTGCCCCCAAAACCCCCTCCGTGATGAAGGAAGCCTTCACTCCTCTGCCAGAATTCTCCTGGCCCTCAGGCTCCTTTCCGGTGCTCCTCCTGAGGAGCTGCCCTGATTCAACTCACAGGGCACAGCGGAACCACCTGGCAAATCCTCTTCCTTGTCCCTCTTGGCAACTGCTGCCCTTTGGGAGTGAAGGCCTGGCAATTAGGGACCCGGGGGCTGCAGTCCCGGCTGGCCTCCCTCAGGCTAGGGCAGTGCTTCCAGAGCAGAGGTTTTCCAGGGACTCAGCAGCAGGCTTGAGAGATCCAGCCGGGAGCTCTGGTCTTAGATGGGGAGACTCCCATGACCCCTTCTCTGCAGAGGGGGAAAGTGCAATGAGCAACCAGGAAACATCCAACTTGGGGTGAATCCAACTGGAGATTTGCCTTACAGATTGGCATCGCACCAAACTGTCAAAGGCCAAGGCTGGGGCTGGGGAAGATTTTTTGCCTTCCTGAGACCTCTGGGGACCCCATAAAATTACTGGGTTCACCAACCTTGCTTGGGTTATCTTGGACTTATAACTTGGGGCTCAGGTTTGGGTTTGATCTGGTGGGTCACTGAGGGAGGAATCCTAGGGTGAGGAATGCCAGCTGTCCTTTAGGTGGGGAGTCTCAGACTGGGCCTAAACCTGGGTTCTTGGAGAAACTAGGGGAGACATTGGTTTAATTGCTGAGAATCCAAGGGCCACAGCTGTGGATTCACACAGGTAGAATAATAATAATGATGGCATTTATTAAGCGCTCACTATATGCAAAGCACTGTTCTAAGCCCTGGACTGTTCTAAGTGATGGACGGTTTTGATACCACTTTGAGGGTGGGTTTCAGAGGAGTCCCTCTTTCAGAGTCCCCAGTAGGCTGGGATGTACGCCTTGGATTAGCTGGGGGTGGCTGTCAAAACCGAGGGACTCTTTGATCATTAACCAAAAGCCACTGAGTCAGCCGTTTGGTGACCAGATTCTGCCCAGATTCACTAGAGTCTGAAATAATAATAATGAATGATGAGGGTATTTAAATGCTTACTGTGCACCTAGACTGACCGTCCTAATCCCTGTAGTAGATACAAGATTAGCAGTCCAGACACAGTCTGGGACCTTTTGAGGCCAGGGGAGTTGAGATGAAAATGGCCCCATGGTTGAGTGTCAAAGCCTGATCCTGGTCAGTCATTTCCTCCATCCCCTGTGTCCTATATTCATTCATTTATTCAATCATATTTACTGAGCACTTACTGTGTGCAGAGCACTGTACTAAGCACTTGGGAAGTACAAGTTGGCAACATATAAAGACGGTCCTTACCAAACAGCGGCCTCACAGTCCAGAAGGCATTTATTGAGCGCTTACTATGTACAAAGCACTGTTCTAAGCACTGGGGAGGTTACAAAGTGATCAGGTTGTCCCACGGGGGGGGCTCACAGTCTTCATCCCCATTTTACAGATGAGGTAACTGTTGCCCAGAGATGTGAAATGACTTGCCCAAAGTCACACAGCTGACAAGTGGGGAGCCAGGATTTGAACCCATGACCTCTGACTCCAAAGCCCGGTCTCTTTCCACTGAGCCACGCTGCCAAGCGTGGTGTATATTACACCAGCTGGATAATGAACCCGCTTGGGGGAATTGAGGAGTGAGAGAGCACCAAAACCACCCCTCTTCTAGGAGGCCTTCCCAGATTGATGTCTAATCTAGACTGTGAGCCCACTGTTGGGTAGGGACCGTCTCTATATGTTGCCAACTTGTACTTCCGAAGCGCTTAGTCCAGTGCTCTGCACACAGTAAGCGCTCAATAAATACGATTGAATAAATGAATGAATAATCTCCCCTGCTTATCATCATCATCAATCGCATTTATTGAGCGCTTACTGTGGGCAGAGCCCTGGACTAAGCGCTTGGGAAGTACAAATTGGCAACATATAGAGACGGTCCCTACCCAACAGTGGGCTCACAGTCTAAAAGGGGGAGACAGAGAACAAAACCAAACATACTAACAAAATAAAATAAATAGAATAGATATGTACAAGTAAAATAAATAAATAAATAAATAGAGTAATAAATATGTACAAACATATACATAAACATATACATATATACATATATGTACAAACATATATACATATATACGTATATATCTACATATATATGTAGATATATACGTATATATGTATATATACATGTATGTATGTGTATATATATATGTGTGTGTATATATATATATATACATATATAGTTCTCCCTTGCCAATTCAGCACTTTCATGACATCTAAGCACTAAAGTACTCACAGCCCTCGGGTATATAGCTTCATACTCTATTTCTTCCTCTTATCTGTAATTTCTTTTCGCATCTGTCTCCCCCACAGACTGTCAGATCCTGCAGGGAAGAGGTCGTGTCTATTAGCTCTATTGTACCCACCTAGGTGCTTAGTTCAGTGCTTTGCACCCAGAAGATGTGGAGAAGTAGCGTGGCTTAGTGGATAGGGCACAGGCTTGGACGTCAGAAGGAGCTAGGTTCGAATCCTAGCTCTACCACATGTCTGCTGTGTGACCTTGGGTAAGTCGCTTCACTTCTCTGGGCCTCAGTTACCTCATCTACAAAAAAGGGGATTGAGACTGTGAGCCCTATGGGGACAAGGACTGTGTCCAACCCGATTTGCTTGCATCCACCCCTGTCTTAGTGCAGTGCCTAATAGGCACCTAATAGGTGCTTAAGAAATGCCATAATTATTATTATTAATGGAGAGATTAATTAAGAGAGTAAGAGATTAATTAATTAATTAAGAGATTAAGAGATTATGAGCTCCACTTGGGCCCAGCATGACCTACTGGGAAGAGCCAGGGTTTGGGAGTAAGAGGACCTGGGTTCTAATCCTGGCTCTGCCACTTGCAGCGTGGCTCAGTGGAAAGAGCCTGGGCTTTGGAGTCGGAGTTCATGGGTTCAAATCCCGGCTCCACAAATTGTCAGCTGTGTGACTTTGGGCAAGTCACTTCACTTCTCTGGGCCTCAGTTACCTCATCTGTAAAATGGGGATGAAGACTGTGAGCCCCATGTGGGACAACCCAATCACCTTGTAATCTCCCCAGCGCTTAATGCTTTGCACATAGTAAGCACTTAAAAATGCCATCATTATTATTGTCTACTGTGTGACTTTGGACAAGTCACTTCACTTCTTTGGGCCTTAGCGACCTCGTCTGGAAAATGGGGATGAAGACTGTGAGCCCCATGTAGGACAAACTGATAACCTTGTATCTACCCCAGCACTTAGAACAGTGCTTTGCACATAGCAAGCGCTTAATAAATGCCATCATTATTATTGTCTACTGTGTGACCTTGGACAAGTCACCTCACTTCTTTGGGCCTTAGGGACCTCATCTAGAAAATGGGGATGAAGACTGTGAGCCCCACGTGGGACAGACTGATTACCTTGTATCTACCCCAGCACTTAGAGCAGTGCTTGGCACATAGTGAGTGCTTAATAAATACCATAATTATTATTATTTTTTTTATTCTGTGGGACAGGGACAGGGACTGTCCAATTGATTAACATGTATCTACCCCAGCGCTTAGAACGGTGCTTGGTGCATAGTAAGCGCTTAACAAGTACCATATAAACACTTTATTGACTGGAAGAAAGGTTGGCATTTATGTCCACCGCGCAGAGAGTCTTCCCGCCCCTTCCTTCTTGCCCCACTTCCATGAATCCACCCTGGCCAGAAAGCAGGGAAGCTTATTAAAGCCACTTCCACTCCTGACCCTGTGTGCAAACCGATGCGGGGATGGGGGCCCAGGAATGGTAGAGAAGCAGCGTAACTAATTATGCGTGAGGAGGCCCCTGCCCTCATCGCCGTCTTCATAACAATAATAATAATAATAATAATAATAATAATAATAATAATGGCATTTATTAAGCGCTTACTATGTGCAAAGCACTGTTCTAAGCGCTGGGGAGGTTACAAGGTGATCCCCCCCTTCTTACCTCCTTCCCTTACCCACAGCACCTATATATATGTATATATGTTTGTCCAGATTTATTACTTTATTTTACTTGTACATAGCTATTCTATTTATTTTATTTTGTTAGTACGTTCGGTTTTGTTCTCTGTCTCCCCCCTTTTAGACTGTGAGCCCACTGCTGGGTAGGAACTGTCTCTGTATGTTGCCAATTTGTACTTCCCAAGCGCTTAGTACAGTGCTCTGCACATAGTAAGCGCTCAATAAATACGATTGATGATGAACTAATTATTATTATTATATTAAGTGCTTGCTATGGGTCAAGTACTGTTCTAAGCACTGGGGTAGATACAAGTCAATCAGGTTAGACACAATCCCTGCCCCAAATGGGGCTCACAGTCTAAGTAGGAGGGAGAATATTTTGTTAGTATGTTTGGTTTTGTCTCCCCCTTTTAGACTGTGAGCCCACTGTTGGGTAGGGACTGCCTCTATATGTTGCCAATTTGTACTTCCCAAGCGCTTAGTACAGTGCTCTGCACACAGTAAGTGCTCAATAAATACGATTGATGATGATGATATTGAGTCCGCATTTACAAATGATGATAATGGCATTTATTAAGCGCTTACTATGTGCAAAGCACTGTTCTAAGCGCTGGGGAGGATACAAGTTGATCAGGTTGTCCCGTGAAGGACTCACAGTCTTAATCCCCATTTTACAGGTGAGGTAACTGAGGCCCAGAGAAGTGAAGTGACTTGCCCAGAGTCACACAGCTGACAATTGGTGGAGCCGGGATGAAGAAACTGAGGCTCAGAGAAGTGAAGTGACTTAACCAGGTCACACAAACAGCAGGCAACTGGCAGAGCTGGGATTAGAACCCAGATCCTTTGACTTCGGGGCCTGTGGCCTTTTCTTTAGGCCACGTTGCTTCCTCACTAGGACTAAGGGTCTGGAACATTGGGTCAGGTGCCTGCTTTTAGACTGTGAGCCCACTGTTGGGTAGGGACTGTCTCTATATGTTGCCAATTTGTACTTCCCAAGCGCTTAGTACAGTGCTCTGCACATAGTAAGCACTCAATAAATGCGATTGATGATGATGATGATGATGATGAACAGATTCAGTGCGTGGAGCAGTCAGTGGGAGAGGAGAGATACAACCATGGAGATTACCCGATGGGAGGAAGCCCAGCACATAGTGAGCGCTTAACAAATAGCTCAGTGAGAGGCAGCATGATCTACTGGAAGGAACCAGCACTGGGAATCCAGAAACTTGGGTTCTAGTCCCGGCTCTGCCAGCAGTTAACCTTGGGCAAATCATTTTAGCCTCTCTGTCCCTCACGTCCCTCCTCTGTAAAATGGGGGGTACCTGCGGTCACTCCCTCTTAGATTTGAAAACCCTGTGTGCATAGAGATGTCTGATTTTCTTGTACCTACCCCATGCTTAGCACATAATAAGCCCATAATGAATGCCAACCAAGGAGCATTCTAACAAACAACAAGTGCCTGTCGGGTGCAGGGTGTTTTTTCCGAGCAGATCTGAGCAGGCTTTTGGCTTCTTTCCAGGAATCCATTAGAACTCAGCTTGAAACATTGTGGCCTTGTAGAAATAGCACAATGCCCAGGAGTCGGAGGCATTGCCTGCTGTGTGACCTTGGGGGAGTCGCTTAAACTTCTCTGTTTACAGTTTAAGTTCTCTGTAAAGTTTAATAATAATAATCATCATCATCATCAATTGTATTTATTGAGCGCTTACTGTGTGCAGAGCACTGTACTAAGTGCTTGGGAAGTACAAGTTGGCAACATATAGAGACAGTCCCTACCCAACAGTGGGCTCACAGTCTAAAAGATATATAATAAAAGAAAATAATAATGATAGCATTTATTAAGGGCTTACTGTGTGCAAAGCACTGTTCTAAGCTCTGGGGAGGCTACAAGGTGATGAGGTTGTCCCACAGGGGGCGAACAGTCTTCATCCCCATTTTACAGATGAGGGCACTGAGGCCCAGAGAAGTTAAGTAACTTGCCCAAAGTCACACAGCTGACAAGTGGTGGAGCTGGGATTTGAACCCATGACCTCCGACTCCAAAGCCCGGGCTCTTTCCACTGAGCCTTGCTGTTTAAATTGAGTTTAAGTTCTCTGTAAAACAGTGATCCAATATCTGTTCTCCCCACCCCTTCTTAAATCATCATCATCATCATCAATCATATTTATTGAGCGCTTACTATGTGCAGAGCACTGTACTAAGCGCTTGGGAAGTACAAATTGGCAACATATAGAGACAGTCCCTACCCAACAGTGGGCTCACAGTCTTAAATGGTGAGCCCCATGTGGGACAGGAACTGTGTCCATCCCAATTATCTCGTATCTACCTCAGGACTTTGCCTGGTACAGAGTAAGCGGTTGACAAATAACACGATATTAATGGTGATTATTATTATTACTCAGAGGGACTCTCCTTTGTGGCATGACAGGCTGCTGGGACTGTTTCTAGGCTGGGGTACCCTGGGCCAAAAGTCTCCCTGGAAGCTGTGACCACCATGGTTATGGTCCCCATCCCTCCTCCCCCTGTAGGGTTGGCCCCGGGGGGGCAAAGGAGAGATCAATCAATCAATCAATCATATTTATTGAGCACTTACTGTGTGCAGAGCACTGTACTAAGCGCTTGGGAAGTACAAGTTGGCAACATATAGAGACGGTCCCTACCCAACAGTGGGCTTACAGTCTAGAAGACTCTCCCAGAGGGATCTGGAGGCTTTGAGGATGAGGCCTTCTCCCTGGACCTCTGTCCATCCAGCCCGTCCCCCAGTCCCCACTGCCGCACAGAGCAGGCTGAGCTTATTTCCTGGGTATCGTGACCGTGGCCCACATCGGACCGGGCAGCACTGCAGGTGACGCTTCAGCAGAGCCGGCCCAGTGAGGCGGGACCCGAGCCGGGAAACGCAGCCACGACAGATGGTTCCAGCTCCCCCTCCGGGAGGGAATATCGGGAATGAAGCAGAGAGAGGGAGGGAGGGAGGAATGGGAGGTGGCTCCCTCTCATCCCCGTGGCCCTCCCCATCTCCCTCGTGTGCCCCATCGCCGCCACTCAGCTGTGAACAGGGAGGTGGGGAAGAGGAGGAGGCCTAGCCACCTTCTTGGTCAGCATTTTCCCTTTGGCAGCAAGGAAAAGCCACCAGAGTTCAGTAAGGGTTAGAGTTCGGGTTAGTGAAAGTTTTAACACACAACAAGATGGGGGCAAAACCGGCATGGCAAGTATCTGCTTTCCAGGCTTGGGAAAGCTCTCTTCTGGAAGCTCTTTCCTGAGGGGAAGAGGCTGGAGGAAGGGAGTATAAAGAAACAGGAAACCAGAGCCAGATCGATCACTCAGTGATATTTATTGAGTGCTTAATCATCATCATCATCAATCGTATTTATTGAGCGCTTACTATGTGCAGAGCACTGTACTAAGCGTTTGGGAAGTACAAATTGGCAACATATAATGGGTGCAGGGCACTGTACTAAGCCCTGGAGGAAGGGAGAGAAGTCCAAAGACAAAGGAAACCAGAGCCAGATTGATCCATCAGTGGTATTTGTGGGAAGCAGCGAGGCTCAGTGGAAAGAGCCCGGGTTTGGGAGTCAGAGATCATGGGTTCTAATCCCGGCTCTGCCCCTTGTCAGCTGGGTGACTTTGGGCAAGTCACTTCACTTCTCTGGGCCTCAGTTACTTCATCTGGAAAATGGGGATTAAGACTGTGAGCCCCATATGGGACAACTGGATCACCTTGTATCCTCCCCAGCACTTAGAAGAGTGCAACATAACAAACAAGTTATGTTGCCAACTTGTACTTCCCAAGTGCCTAGTACAGTGCTCTGCACACAGTAAGCACTCAATAAATACAATTGAATGAATGAATGCTTAGCACATAGTAAGCGCTTAACATGCCATCATTATCATTATTATTGTTATTATTATTGTTGAGGGCTTATTGGGTGTGGGGCACTGTACTAAGCACTTGGGAGAGAACAATACGATAGAGCTGGTATCTATCCCTCCCGTCAAATAGTTTATAGACTAGGCGGGAAGAGAGAGACATTAAAACAAATTATAGATGAAGGAAGCAGCAGAGTATGACTTTGTGTATGTAAGTGCTGTGGGGCTGAGAGCCAAGTTAGTATCAGAGTGCTCAAAGGGGGCCCAAGGAATCAATCAATCAATCAATCAATCGTATTTATTGAGCGCTTACTGTGTGCAGAAGCACTGTAGAGGGGACACAGAAGGGTGGGTGAATAAAGTGGGGAAATGAGAAGTTAGGGAAGGCCTTCTGGAGGAGATTCATTCATTCATTGTCATATTTATTGAGCGCTTACTGTGTGCAGAGCACTGTATTAAGCACTTGGGAAGTACAAGCTGGCAACATACAGAGACGGTCCCTACCCAACAACGGGCTCACAGTCTAGAAGGGGGAGACAGACAACAAAACAACACATGTGGACAGGTGTCAAGTGGTCCGAATAAATAGAATTAAAGCTAAATGCACATCATTAACAAAATAAATAGAATAGTCAACATAGAGAAATAAATCTGTACAAACATATATCCAGGTGCTGTGGAGAGGGGAAGGAGGTGGGGATGGGGAGGAGGAGAGGAAAAAGGAGATGTGATATTAGTATGGTTTTGAAGACGGCGAGAGTGGTGGAGAAGCAGCATGCTTAGTGGATAAAGCATGGGACTGGGAGTTAGAATCAATCAATCCATCAATTGTATTTATTGAGCGCTTACTGTGTGCAGAGCACTGTACTAAGCGCTTGGGAAGTACAAGTTGGCAACATATAGAGACAGCCCCTACCCAACAGTGGGCTCACAGTCTAGAAGGTCTAAGCCCCTGCTTTTCCTCAGTTCCCCCTCCCCTCCGCATCGCCCCACTAGTTCCAGTGTGACTCTGCCACTCGTCTGCTGCATGACCTTGGGTGAGTCACTTCAAGTCACTTCACTTCTCTATGCCTCAGTTGCCTCATCTGCAAAACGGGGATTGAGACTGTGAGCTCCACATGGGATAGGGACTGTGTCCGGTGCGATTTGCTTGTATCCACTCCAGTGCTTAGTACAGTGCCTGGCCCGTAGTAAGCACTTCACAGATACAATAATCATTATTATTATTACAGTGATGGGAAAGTCAGAGGAAGGACAGGGTTTTGGGGGCGAAGATGAGGAGTTGTCTTTTGGAAATTTTAAGCTTGAAGTGTTGCGGGGAGATCCACATGGAGATGTCCCGAAGGCAGGAGGAAATATGAGATCGCAGAGAAGGAGAGAGGTCAGGTTGGGGAACCAGGGAATGTGTCTGCTTATTGTTATACTGTACTTTCAGAAGCGTTTAGTACAGTGCTCTGCATACAGTAAGCAATGCCTCAGTTCCCGCACCTGAAAAAGAGGGGTTAAAACTGTGAGCCCTGTGTGGAACAGGGACTGTGTCCAACCTGATCATTTTGTATCTAATAATAATAATAATAATAATGGCATTTGTTAAGCACTTACTATGTGCAGAGCACTTTCTAAGTGCTGGGGGGAATACAAGGTGATCAAGTTGTCCCACTTGGGGCTCACAGTCTTAATCCCCATTTTACAGTTGAGGTAACTGCGGCTCAGAGAAGTTAAGTGACTTGCCCAAGGTCACACAGCAGACATAATAATAATAATAATGACGGCATTTATTAAGCGCTTACTATGGGCACAGCACTGTTCTAAGTGCTGGGGAGGTTACAAGGTGATCAGGTTGTCCCACGGGGGGCTCACAGTCTTCATCCCCATTTTACAGATGAGGTAACTGAGGTTCAGAGAAGTTAAATGACTTACCCAAGGTCACACAGCTGACATAATAATAATAATAATGACGGCATTTATTAAGCGCTTACTATGGGCAGAGCACTGTTCTAAGCGCTGGGGAGGTTACAAGGTGATCAGGTTGTCCCGCGGGGGGCTCAGTCTTCATCCCCATTTTTACATATGAGGGAACTGAGGCCCAGAGAAGTGAAGTGACTTGCCCAAAGTCACACAGCTGACAAGCGGCGGAGCTGGGATCCGAACCCATGACCTCTGACTCCAAAGCCCGGGCTCTTTCCACTGAGCCACGCTCCTTCTCTGCATCTACCCCAGCATTTAGAACAGTGCCCGGCACATAGTAAGCGCTTAACAAATACCATAATTATTATTTATGATTGACTGAATGAATCATCCATATAGAGAGGGTAGCAAGAATGGACACAAAGAGAAAGAAAAGAGGGCAGAGAGAGGCTATAAAGTGTCAGGGGGTTGTTTACCTGAGTGGAGAAACCATTTGGAGAGGGCTGTATTATTTCTCACCTGCTTGGTGTACAGTGCTCTGCTTATATATATAAGCATTATATATATAAGCATATGTATATGCTTATATATAAGTGCTTACCCTGTATATATGTTTGTGCATATTTATTACTCTATTTTACTTGTACATATCTATTCTATTTATTTTATTTTGTTAGTATGTTTGGTTTTGTTCTCTGTCTCCCCCCTTTTAGACTGTGAGCCCACTGTTGGGTAGGGACTGTCTCTATATGTTGCCAACTTGTACTTCCCAAGCGCTTAGTACAGTGCTCTGCACACAGTAAGCACTCAATAAATACGATTGATTGATTGATTACCTGGGGATTATCTGCTTTTTCCACGATGAGCTAAGTGTTTCCATCCTTAAGTGTGGATAATGGAGTGTTCTCCGCTCCCCACCCCACCCGCCTTCCCATCCCCAGCTGTCTGGGTTTGAACGTTTTATAAAGTAGATTTAGAAACAGCATTTAGAACAGTGCCCGGCACATAGTAAGCGCTTAACAAATACCATAATTATTATTTATGATTGACTGAATGAATCATCCATATAGAGAGGGTAGCAAGAATGGACACAAAGAGAAAGAAAAGAGAGCAGAGAGAGGCTATAAAGTGTCAGGGGGTTGTTTACCTGAGTGGAGAAACCATTTGGAGAGGGCTGTATTATTTCTCACCTGCTTTGTGTACAGTGCTCTGCTTATATATATATAAGCATTATATATATAAGCATACATATATGCTTATATATAAGTGCTTACCCTGTATATATGTATATATGTTTGTGCATATTTATTACTCTATTTATTTTACTTGTACATATCTATTCTATTTATTTTATTTTGTTAGTATGTTTGGTTTTGTTCTCTGTCTCCCCCTTTTAGACTGTGAGCCCACTGTTGGGTAGGGACCGTCTCTATACGTTGCCAACTTGTACTTCCCAAGCGCTTAGTACAGTGCTCTGCACACAGTAAGCGCTCAATAAATACGATT
The DNA here is from genome assembly GCF_015852505.1 of Tachyglossus aculeatus. Classification (NCBI taxonomy): domain Eukaryota; kingdom Metazoa; phylum Chordata; class Mammalia; order Monotremata; family Tachyglossidae; genus Tachyglossus; species Tachyglossus aculeatus. The sequence goes on along the minus strand of NC_052101.1, from coordinate 19,165,363 downwards.
GATTGATTGCTTGATTACCTGGGGATCATCTGCTTTTTCCACGATGAACTAGTGTTTCCATCCTTGAGTGTGGATAATGGAGTGTTCTCCGCCCCCCACCCCATCCGCCTTCCCATCCCCAGCTGTCTGGGTTTTATAAAGTAGATTTAGAAACACCTGGGAAGCCGGTAGTACCGCGTGAATAGATCATAATCATCGCTGTAATAAGAGCAGTAATAATGACAGGGCACAGCCATGTAATATTTGGGTTCAGTCATAATCAGTGAGCGCATAGTTCCTTCTGATCATCATGATATCTTGAGGGAAAAGCCCCCAGGCCCCCAGAGGTGACTGAGCCCTTAAATGAGCCCCTATTTCCTGTTCTCCCACTCCCTCCTGCATCATCTTTGCACTTGAATTTGCTCCTCTATTCACCCCTCCCTCAGCCCCACAGCACTTATTTCCATATCCATAATTTATTTATATTAAAATTTTCCTCCCCCTCTAGACCGTAAGTGCAGAGAATGTGTCTACCATCTTTGTTACACTGTGCTCTCCCCAGCACTTTAGTACGGTGCTTTGCCCACGGTAAGCACTTAATAAATATGATTAAATAAAGGAATAAATGAATACCCTCAATACCGCTGCCAAGCCTGAATCAGGAAGCCCCCTGAGGAGAGAGAAGGTCTCTCAAGCTCAACTTCTTTTATTTTTTTAGTGGTATTTGTTAAGCGCTTTCTATGTGTCAAACCCAGTTCCAAGTGCTGCGGTAGATATAAGTGAATTGGGTTGGACACAGCCCCGGTCCCGTTCGGGGCTCACAATCTAACTAGGAAGGAGAACAGGAAAACGGGGGCATGGTGAGTGAATGACTTGCCCAAGGTCACTCGGCAAGCAATTGGCAGAGCTGTTGTTATTATCATTATCATTAATAGCAATAATATTGAGCGCTTACTGTGTGCAGAGCACTGTACTAAGCGCTTGGGAAGTACAGTTTGGCAACATACAGAGACGGTCCCTATGCAACAGCAGGCTCACAGTCTAGAAGGGGGAGACAGACAACAAAACAAAAAATATTAACAAAATAAAATAAATAGAAAGATTTATTCATTCATTCATTTAATCGTATTTATTGAGCGCTTACTGTGTGCAAAGCACTGTACTAGGCGCTTGGGAAATACAAGTTGGCAACATATAGAGACGGTCCCTACGCAACAGCAGGCTCACAGTCTAGAAGGGGGAGACAGACAACCAAACAAAAAATATTAACAAAATAAAATAAATAGAAAGATTTATTCATTCATTCAATCGTATTTATTGAGCGCTTACTGTGTGCAGAGCACTGTACTAAGCGCTTGGGAAATACAAGTTGGCAACATATAGAGACGGTCCCTACCCAACAGCAGGCTCACAGTCTAGAAGGGGGAGACAGACAACCAAACAAAACATATTAACAAAATAAAATAAATAGAAAGATGACCTTCTGCCTAGGCCATGCTGCTTCTGTAATTTCGGCATTTAGGTCTGGAGCAAGGAGGGGACTTGGATCGAAGCAGCCTGGAGTGGGAATCAGTCCAGTCAATCAATCAATGGTATTTATTGAGTGCTTACTGTGTGCAGAGCACTGTACTAAGCGCTTGGGAAGTACAAGTTGGCAACATACAGAGACAGTCCCTACCCAACAGTGGGCTCACAGTCTAATAGTCCAGCACCTAGAACAGTGCTTGGCACGTAGTAAGCGCTTAATAAGTACTATAATAATAATAATAATAGTTATTATTAATGTTATTATTCAGGGCATCAACAGTTGAGCAACAGGACAGCGGGTGGCTGGGGTATTCAGGGCAAAGACCTGGGCATTCACTGCCGAGTGGAGAGGGCACAGGCCTAGGAGTGAGAAGGTTCTGCAAGTTCTGACACTTGTCTGCCGTGGAGAAGCAGCGTGGCTCAGTGGAAAGAGCCCGGGCTTTGGAGTCAGAGGTCATGGGTTCAAATCCCGGCTCCACCAACTGCCGGCTGTGTGACCTTGGGCAAGTCACTTGACTTCTCTGGGCCTCAGTGACCTCATCTTTAAAAATGGGGATTAAGACGGGGAGCCCCCCCATGGGACAACCTGATCCCCTTGCAACAGAGCTTTGCACATAGTAAGCGCTTAATAAATGCCATTATTATTATTATTATTATTCACTGAGCCCTGCCAGGACAGGGCAGCAGAGCCCAGGACCCCAGGGCCCAGGGGTGTCGAGGGCGGAGGTAAGGCTGACTCATCAGAGCCTCTTGTGAAAACCTTCCCGATTCAAGCTGGAGTCAGACAATCCCAAGGGCCCCACCTTCTCTTCCCTCTGAATCACTAAGAATGGCGAGGAAAAAGGGGTGTGGAGGCTTGGGGGGGCCAATAAAGCTGGCACAGGTCAAGGGGTGCCCGCCTGGGCCTCCTCTGATGCCCTCTGCTAGACTGAACATCCTCTTGCCCCAGCTCATCAATCAATCAATCAATCAATCATTCATTCAATCTTATTCATTCATTCAATCGTATTTATTAATTAATTAATTCATTCAATCGTATTTATTCATTCATTCAATCGTATTTATTGAGCGCTTACTGTGTGCAGAGCACTGGACGAAGCGCTTGGGAAGTCCAAGTCGGCAACAAGTTGCCCGTTGTTGGGTAGGGACCGTCTCTATATGTTGCCGACTTGGACTTTCCAAGTGCTTAGTCCAGTGCTCTGCACACAGTGAGTGGGGTTATAAGGTGACCGGGTTGTCCCATGGGGGGCTCACAGTCTTCATCCCCATTTTACAGATGAGGGCACTGAGGCCCGGAGAAGTGAAGTGACTTGCCCAAAGTCACACAGCTGACAATTGGTGGAGCTGGGATTTGAACCCATGACCTCTGACTCCAAAGCCCGGGCTCTTTCCACTGAGCCACGTTGCTTCTCAAGGCAAGTCACTTAACTTCCTGTGCTTCAGTTACCTCATCTGTAAAATGGGAATTAAGACTATGATCCCCGCGTGGGAAAACCTGATCACCTTGTAGCCTATCCAGCTTTGCACATAGTAAGCGCTTAATAAATGCTATTATTATTATTATTATTATTATTATTATTATTATTATCATCATTTACCCCAGAGCTTAGTCGAGTGCCCGGCACGTAGTAAGTGCTCAACAAACACTATTATTTTTAGCAGGACAGCAGGTCTAGGCCCCCAAGAAGTCTGGAGGGCCTAACTACCTGTAATTTCACTGTGGACAGGGAATGTGTCTGCTGGAGAAGCAGTGTGGCTCAGTGGATAGAGCACCAGCCTGGGAATCAGAAAGACCTGGATTCGAATTCTGGCTCTGTCACATGTCTGCTGCCTTGGGCAAGTCACTTCACTTCTCTGTGCCTCAGTTACCTCATCTGAAAAGTGGGGATTAAGAGTGCGAGCCCCATGTGGGACAGGGACTGTGTCCGACCTGATTAACTTGTATCCGCCCCAGCGTTTAGAACAGGTCTTGGCACATAGTAAGCGCTTAACAAGTACCATTTTTTATTGTATTGTACTCTTCCAAGTGTTTAGTACAGTGCTCTGCACCCAGTAAACAGAGTGCTTTGCACATAGTAAGTGCTTAATAAATGCTATCATTAAATACATATGATTGAATGAATGAATGAATGAATGACCATTCCTAAAGGGAACCCGAATCCCCAAATTTCCAGGTAACTGCACTTGCCCAGACCTCTGCGTTCTTGCTTCATGCCATCTTCTGATGCCCGGGCTTTGGAGTCAGAGGTCATGGGTTCAAATCCCGGCTCCGCCAACTGTCAGCTGTGTGACTTTGGGAAAGCCACTTCACTTCTCTGGGCCTCAGTGACCTCATCTGGAAAATGGGGATTAAGACTGTGAGCCCCCCGTGGGACAACCTGATCACCTTGTAGCCTGCCTGGCGCTTAGGACAGTGCTCTGCACATAGTAAGTGCTTAACAAATGCCATCATTATTATTATTATTATGGGTTCAAATCCCGGCTCTGCCAACTGTCAGCTGTGTGACTTTGGGTAAGTCACTTCACTTCTCTGGGCCTCAGTTCCCTCATCTGGAAAATGGGGATTAAGACTGTGAGCCCCCCGTGGGACAACCTGATCACCTTGTAGCCTGCCTGGCGCTTAGGACAGTGCTCTGCACATAGTAAGCGCTTAACAAATGCCATTATTATTATTATTATTATGGGTTCAAATCCCGGCTCCGCCAACTGTCAGCTGTGTGACTTTGGGCAAGTCACTTCACTTCTCTGGGCCTCAGTTCCCTCATCTGGAAAATGGGGATTAAGACTGTGAGCCCCCTGTGGGACAACCTGATCACCTTGTAGCCTCCCCGGCGCTTAGAACAGTGCTTTGCATATAGTAAGCGCTTAATAAATGCCATCATTATTATTATTACTATTATTATTCTGCTGAGCTAGGCAAAGGAGTGCCAGGCCGGGCCCTAAGCTCCGGGGCTGGGTGGGAGAGCACTGATGGGAAAGGGAGGCTCAGAGAGCGTCACACCCGGGATTTGGTGGCCGTGACGGGAAGTATCTCCCTGCTGCTTCCTGGGAATAGCCTCTGTACCACAGCATGGCTCAGTGGAAAGACCCCGGGCTTGGGAGTCGGAGGTCATGAGTTCTAATCCCGGCTCCGCCACTTGTCAGCTGTGTGACTTTGGGCAAATCACTTCACTTCTCTGGGCCTCAGTTCCCTCATCTGTAAAATGGGGATTAAGACTGGGGATCAACCCGATTACTTTGTATCCCCGCCAGCGCTTAGAACAGTGTTTGGCACATAGTAAGTGCTAAAGAAATACTATTATTATTATTACCAACCAAGCTTGGGAAGGCAGGCCAGGTGTAGGAATGGAGGCCCATCCTGTGTGACTCACCTCTGCCTCTGGCCCGCTTCCAAACTCGGGAGAGTGGGTGAGGGAGAGGGCCAAGTCCGGAGCCATCCTTTGGGCCCGGAGTTGATCCACGGCGGGGACAGAGAACACCCCAGCGGGGACCATGGTGAGCCCGGCCACGGGGAGAAAGGTGGAGGTTCATCCTCCAACTGAAGGGACATTTCCTGACTTCTCGTCTTTGAAACGTTCAATCACTGAACGGCTCTTGGTGGCCACTCCTGACAGAACAAGAAGAAACAGGCCGGGGAAGTTCGCACTTGCTAGGAGCTCTGGAACAGGTAACAAGAGAGGCTGTGGCCTCTACTTGTTGAAAAATCTTTAAAGTAACCCGGATTCTCACTCGATCAGAGTACGCTAAATGTGGCCTGCCTAGAAGCAGGGGATTGAACAAAATGACTTCTCCAGGGCTCTTCCAACCCCCCATAGCCACAAATACCACCATTATTATCATCTCTTTGTCCGCCACTAAGAGAGAGACAGCGTTCATATATACTTTCGTTAAGTCTACAGATATCAACGAACCACAAAAAGCAGGAATGACTTACCGAGATTCCCTGCTTCCCCCCAAATCCCAATGCAATGATCCGCCTTCCTTAAAAAGACCCTCAACCCCTACAACAAATATAGTTATGCTGAAAGAAGACCTCAGCAGGTGAAGTTTACCTTCTGTTGCCTGCCTGGCTGATAAAGCCAATACAGAATGGGAAGCAGCGTGGCCTGGTGGATAAAGTATTACTCCATTTATTTTACTTGTACATATTTATTCTATTGATTTTATTTTGTTAATATGTTCTGTTTTGTTCTCTGTCTCCCCCTTCTAGACTGTGAGCCTGCTGTTGGATAGGGACTGTCTCTAGATGTTGCCAACCTGTACTTCCCAAGCGCTTGGTACAGTGCTCTGAACACAGTAAGCGCTCAATAAATGCGATTGAATGAATGAATGAATGAATGAATGAATAAAGTACGGGCCTGGGAACCAGAGGCCCTGGGTTTTAATCCGAGTTCCGCCACTTGTCTTCTGGGTGACCTTGGGCAAGTCGCTTCACTTCTCTGGGCCTCAGTTACCTCGTCTGTAAAATGGGGATTGAGACCGTGAGCCCCACGTGGGACAAGGACTGTGTCCAACCCGATTTGCTTGTATCTACCCAAGTGCTTAGTGCAATGCTTGAAAAGTAGTAAGTGCTTAACGAATACTGCAATTATTATTATTATTATTGCAAATACCATAAAAAGAACCTGTAGCTGTCCCTCTTCCCTGGCCCCCCAACTCTTTCTCTCTCTCTCTCTCTCTTTCTCTATTCTGCACACACCCTTTGTGGAACTGTGCTTTTTTAAAATTTATTTACAATGCCTGGAGCTGTTTTCACTTCTGTTTCTGTCTCATGACCTTTTCATAGCCGCTGCTGGGAAGGAACTGCTGCTCTCTGGAAGGTAGGGTGTCCCGCACCGCACCCTGCTTCGTGTGTCCCAGTTACCACCCACCAACCCACACTCCCTCCAACTCCCTCCCGCTCCCTCTCGTTCCTTTCCACCATCCGGGTATCCTGGTCCCAGCTAGAGAAGCAGCGTGGCTCCGTGGAAAGAGCCCAGGCTTTGGAGTCAGAGGTCATGGGTTCAAATCCCGGCTCTGCCACTTGTCAATTGGGCAAGTCACTTCACTTCTCTGTGCCTCAGTTTCCTCATCTGTAAAATGGGGATGAAGACTGTGAGCCCCCTTTGGGACATCCTGATCACCTTGTAACCTGAACAGTGCTTTGCACATAGTAAGCGCTTAATAAATGACATCATCATTATTATTATTATTACCGTACTCCTTGTCCTTTTGTCACCTGATGAATTCTTCGCCTTTAATAATAATGATGGCATTTATTAAGCGCTTACTATGTGCACAGCACTGTTCTAAGTGCTGGGGAGGCTACAAGGTGATCAAGTTGTCTCACAGAGGGCTCACAGTCTTAATCCCCATTTTACAGATGAGGGAACTGAAGCCCAGAGAAGTCAAGTGACTTGCCCAAAGTCACACAGCTGACAATTGGCGGAGCCGGGATTTGAACCCATGACCTCCGACTCCAAAGCCCGGGATCTTTCCACTGAGCCACGCTATCAGTACAGTCCTGTTTTCCACCTCACAGACATGAGGGGCTGCTTTGTGCCAACTTGTACTTCCCAAGCACTTAGTACAGTGCTCTGCACACAGTAAGCACTCATGGCTCAGTGGAAAGAGCCCGGGCTTTGGACTCAGAGGCCGTGGGTTCAAATCCCGGCTCCGCCGCTTGTCAGCTGTGTGACTTCGGGCAAGTCACTTCACTTCTCTGGGCCTCAGTTCCCTCATCTGTAAAATGGGGATGAAGACTGTGAGCCCCTCATGGGACAACATGATTACCTTGTATCTACCCCAGCGCTTAGAACAGTGCTTTGCACATAGTAAGCGCTTAACAAATACCAACATTATTATTATTATTATTATTAATAAGTACGATTGAATGAAGGAATGCAGGGTACTGTGCTTGGGAGTTCAATCAATCAGTGATATTTTTGACAGCTTGCTGTGTGCAGAAGAGTGTATTCATTCATTTAATCCTATTTATTGATTGTGCACAGAGCACTGTACTGAACACTTGGGAGAGTACGATACAATAATAAACAGACACATTCCTGCCCACGTTGTGTACTACATACTCAGGAAGGTACAGTACAATAGAGTTGGAAAACACATTCCCTGCCCACAGAGAAACAGTGTGATCTAGTGGGAAGAGCACAGGCTTGGGAGTCAGACGGCATGGGTTCTAATCCTGACTCTGCCACGTGTCCGCTGTGTGACTTTAGGCAATTCACTTAACTTCCCTGTGCCTCAATTCCCTCATCTGTGAAATGGGGATTAAGACTGTGAGCCCCATGTGGGGCTACCTAATTACATCGTAATAATAATAATGATGGCATTTTAAAGCGCTTACTATGTGCCAAGCACTGTTCTAAGCGCTGGGGAGGATACAAGGTGATCAGGTTGTCCCACGGGGGGCTCACAGTCTTAATCCCCATTTTACAGATGAGGGAACTGAGGCCCAGAGAAGTGAAGTGACTTGCCCAAAGTCACACAGCTGACAAGTGGCAGAGCCGGGATTTGAACCCATGAGCTCTGACTCCAAAGGCCTGGCTCTTTCCACTGAGCCACACTGCTTCTCTTGTATCTCTCTCGGCGCTTAGAACAGTGCTTGGCACATAGTAAGTGCTTAACAAAGGCCATTATTATTATTATTATTATTAAGGAGGTCACTTGGGAGCCTACAATAGAATTAGTACAGGTCTAACCACTCTTCTGCACACAGGAAGCTGTGAGCCCGCTGTTGGGTTGGGACCGCCTCTATATGTTGCCAACTTGTACTTCCCAAGCGCTTAGTACAGTGCTCTGCACACAGTAAGCGCTCAATAAATACGATTGAAGGAATGAATGAATCAATCAATACTATCTCACCTCTGGTCCCTCACCTCTGGCCTCTTAGCTGGGGTTTAGGGGCTGGCCTGTGTCCCAGGCCGTGCTGACCTGGGCAAGTCACTTCACTTCTATGAGCCTCTGTGACTTCATCTGTAAAATGGGGATTAATAATAATAATAATGATGATGGCATTTGTTAAGCACTTACTATGTGCACAACACTGTTCTAAGCACTGGGGAGGTTACAAGGTGATCAGGTTGTCTCACAGGGGGCTCACAGTCTTCATCCCCATTTTACAGATGAGGTCACTGAGACACAGAGAAGTGAAGTGACTTTGCCCAAAGTCACACAGCTGACAGTTGGCAGAGCCGGGATTTGAACCCATGACCACTGACTCCAAAGCCCGGGCTCTTTCCACTGAGCCACGCTGCTTCTCAATAAGACTGTGAGCCCTACATGGGACAGGGACCGAGTCCAACCTGATTAGCTTATATCTACCCCAGCGCTTAGTACAGTGCCTGACACATAATAAATGCTTAACAAATACCAATGAAAAAAAATTTAGTACATAGTAAATAGTAAATGCTTAACAAATACCAATGAAAAAAAAAAGTGCATTTTCAAAACTCACCAGCCCCTGAGCCCGGATTCAGTCATTCATTCATTCAATCGTATTTATTGAGCGCTCACTGTGTGCAGAGCACTGTACTGAGAGCTTGGGAAGTACAAGTCGGCAACATATGGAGACGGTTCCTACCCAACAACGGGCTCACAGTCTAGAAGGGGGAGACACACAACAAAACAAAACAGGTAGAGAGGTGTCAAAATAATCAGAACGGATCTATTACTAGGCTGAGCAGGTTGATCTCTAACATTAAAGGAGCAATGTGGCATGGAGCCAGAGGTCCTGGGTTCTAATTCCAGATCTACCACTTGTCTGCTGTGTGACCTGGGGCAAGTCACTTAATTTCGCTGGGCTTGTTTCCTCATCTGTAAAATGGGGATTCAATGCCTGTTCTCCGTCCTAATCATAGACTGTGAGCCCACTGTTGGGTAGGGACCGTCTCTATATGTTGCCAACTTGGACTTCCCAAGCGCTCAGTACAGTGCTCTGCACACAGTAAGCGCTCAATAAATGCGATTGAATGAATGAATAACGATGGCATTCATTAAGTGATTACTATGTGCAAAGCACTTTTCTAAGCGCTGGGGAGGTTACAAGGTGATCAGGTTGTCCCTCGGGGGGCTCACGGTCTTAACCTCCATTTTACAGATGAGCTAACTGAGGCACAGAGAAGTTAAGTGACTTGTCCAAAGTCACGCAGCCGACTAGTGATGTAGCGGGATTTGAACTCATGATCTCTGACTCCCAAGCCCGTACTCTTTCCACTGAGCCACGCTGCTTCTCTACTTAGACTGTGAGCCCCAGGGACTGTGTCCAAATTAATAACTTGTATCTACCCCCAACACTTAGTGCTTGACACACAGTAGGTGCTTAACAAATATAATGATAATAATTATAATTATCCCTCCACACATCCGCCAAGCTAACTCTCTTCCTCCCTTCTAAGCCCTACTGAGAGCTCACCTCCTCCAGGAGGCCTTCCCACACTGAGCCCCCCTTTTTCCTCTCCTCCTCCCCATCCCTCCCTCCCTACCTCCTTCCCCTCCCCACAGCACCTGAATATATGTTTGTACAGATTTATTACTCTATTTATTTTACTTGTACATATTTACTATTCTATTTTGTTAATAATGTGCATCTAGCTTTATTTTTATTTATTCCGATGACCTGACGCCTGTCCACATGTTTCGTTTTGTTGTCTGTCTCCCCCTTCTAGACTGTGAGCCCGCTGTTGGGTAGGGACCCTCTCTAGATGTTGCCAACTTGTACTTCCCAAGCGCTTAGTACAGTGCTCTGCACACAGTAAGTGCTGAATAAATACGATTGAATGAACGAATGAATGAATTTATGGCTCTATTTATTTTACTTGTACATATTTACCATTCTATTTATTTTGTTAATAATGTGCATCTAGCTTTATTTTTATTGATTCCGGTGACCTGACGCCTGTCCACATGTTTCGTTTTGTTGTTTGTCTCCCCCTTCTAGACTGTGAGCCTGCTATTGTGTAGGGACCGTCTCTATATGTTGCCGACTTGTACTTCCCAAGCGCTTAGTACAGTGCTCTGCCCACAGTAAGCGCTCAATAAATACGATTGAATGAATGAAGAAATAATAATAATAGCAATAATATCAGACAGTAGGTGTCGCTGGCTACTTATTTTCCCAAACTATATTTTCCCAATTTCCAAGGAACGAAACCTCCTGCTTTTGAGGAGTGTGGAGCAGTTGGCCGCCCCAGGGATAAAATCCAGAAGTCTCCCCCTTCCCCAAGACCTGTTTCACCCTCAGAAAGCCCTCCACTAATCTGTTGCCTAATCCCCGCTCCTCGATTTGTCTGTTGTGTGACCTTGGATAAGTCATTTTTCATTCATTCATTCAATCGTATTCACTGAGCGCTTACTGTGTGCAGAGCACTGTATTAAGCGCTTGGGAAGTACAAGTTGGCAACATACAGAAACGGTCCCTACCCGACAGCGGGTGCACATGGTAAGCGCTCAATAAATGCCTTCTAGACTGTGAGCCCACTGTTGGGTAGGGACCATCTCTATATGTTGCCCACTTGTACTTCCCAAGCGCTTAGTACAGTGCTCTGCACACAGTAAGCACTCAATAAATACGATTGATTGATTGATTGATCACCAATTGTGAATATTATTCTCCCCGCTTGGAGTGCCCTCCCTACCCTTCTTCACCAAACCATCAATCAATCAGTGGTTTTAGTTGAACGCTTACTGTGTGTAGAGTACTGTACTTAATGCCTGGGAAAGTACAATATTATAATAATCATAATGATTATTATTAGACTGTGAGCCCACTGTTGGGTAGGGGTCATCTCTATATGTTGCCAACTTGTACTTCCCAAACGCTTAGTACAGTGCTCTGCATACAGTAAGCGCTCAATAAATATGATTGAATGAATGAATGAATAATGATGGTACTTGTTAAGTGCTTAAATGTAGCTCAGTGGAAAGAGCTTGGGCTTTGGAGTCAGAGGTCATGGGTTCAAATCCCAGTTCTCCCACTTGCCAGCTGTGTGACTTTGGGCAAGTCACTTCTCTGGGCCTCAGCTACTTCATCTGTAAAATGGGGATTAAGACTGTGAGCCCCCTGTGGAACAACTTAATCACCTTGTAACCTCCTCAGCGCTTAGAACAGTGCTTTGCATATAGTAAGTGCTTAATAAATGTCATTATTATTATTATTAGTAGTAGTAGTAGTAGTAGTATGTGCCATGTACTGTTCTAAGCACCTGGGTAGATACGAGATAATCAGGTTGACCCACGTGAGGTTCACAGTCTTAATCCCCATCTTCCAGATGAGGTAACTAAGGCACAGAGAAGTGAAGTGACTTGCCCAATGTCACACAACTGATAAGTGGCGGAGCCAGGATTAGAACCCACGACCTCTGACTCCCAAGCCCAGGCTCTTTCCACTAAGCCACGCTGCTTCCCATATATAACAGAGTTGGTAGGTGCGATCCTGGTCCACAAGGAGCTTAGAGTCTACAGAGGCAGACAGCTATGGTCCTGCTTTCTTTCATTCATTCATTCAATCGTATTTTTTTATATAATGGCATTTATTAAGCGCTTACTATGTGCAAAGCACTGTTCCAAGCACTGGACTGTGTTTAGACTGTGAGCCCACTGTTGGGTAGGGACTGTCTCTATATGTTGCCAATTTGTACTTCCCAAGCGCTTAGTACAGTGCTCTGCACATAGTAAGCGCTCAATAAATACGATTGATGATGATGATGGAATTTATTGAGCGCTCACTATGTGCAGAGCACTGGACTTTTCAAAATTCCGCTGATCCCCTAGCTTGAAACCGTGGCCATTCACCGGGCTTGACCCTGTTCCTCATCGAACTCCTTAACAGAAGGGTTTTTCTCTCTCTAAATTCTGTTTCCGTCCCTCGTGTCCTCATGTAGCTTCTCCGTACTTGAATGTTTCTGTCAGTAGTGAGGAATTTTTATATTTCTTGGGATGTATTTTTTGGTTCCCCGCGAGACTCCCCTGCCACAGTAGCCCTGCCCTCAAGATCCCGGATTAAGAGAGGATCCAGAGCCAGATTCTGCTGCTGTCTTCCCTATTTTCCTTATCCTGGGCATCCCCCCAACCCTAAGCATCCCTTCCATCCCCCTTTCCCCGTCCCCGAGGACCAGCTCAGACACCAATGCCTCAGAGAGACCTTTGTCCACTGTGGCTGAGTAATGGACCAAGGCCCAATGGAGGGCTGAGTTCCTGGCTGGAGGTGTGGGGTTTTTTTGTTGTTTGTTTTTAATGCTATTTGTTAAGCGCTTACTATGTGCCAAGACTTGTACTAAGCACTGGGGTAGATATAAGGTAAATCAGGTTGGACACAGACCCCATCTCACAGGCTAAGTATTAATTCATTCTTTCAATCGTATTTATTGAGCGCTTACTGTGTGCAGAGCACCGGACTAATCAATCAATGAATCAATCGTATTTATTGAGCGCTTACTATGTGCAGAGCACCGGACTAAGCGCTTGGGAAGTCCAAGTCGGCAACGTATAGAGGCGGTCCCTACCCAGCAACGGGCTCACAGTCTAGAAGGGGGAGACAGACAACAAAACAAACCATGTGGACGGGTGTCAAGTCATCAGAATAAATAGAAGTAAAGCTAGATATCAATCAATCGTATTTATTGAGCGCTTACTGTGTGCAGAGCACTGTACTAAGCGCTTGGGAAGTACAAGTTGGCAACATATAGAGACAGTCCCTACCCAACAGATATGAGGGGAGTAATAACCATAATAATAATGATGGCACTTGTTAAGCGCTTACTTTGTGCAAAGCACTGTTCTAAGCGCTGGAGAGTTTACAAGGTGATCAGGTTGTCCCACGTGGGGCTCACAGTCTTAATCTCCGTTTTGCAGATGAGGTAACCGAGGCATGGAGAAGTGAAGTGACTTGCCCAAAGTCACACAGCTGACAAGCGGCGGAGCCGGTATTAGAACCCATGACCTCTGACTCCCAAGCCCTGGCTCTTTCCACTGAGCCACGCTGCTTCCCATGGGATTTAATCCCTAATTGACAAGTGAAGAAACTGAGGCACAGAGAAGGTAAGTCACTAGCCCAAGGTCACAGAGCAGAGCCGGGATTAGAATCCAGGTCCTTTGACTCCCAACCCTGCGCTCTTTCCATTCCAGCGTGGCTCAATGGAAAGAGCGTGGGCTTGGGAGTCAGAGGTCATGGGTTCAAATCTCGGCTCCACTGCTTGTCAGCTGTGTGACCTTGGGCAAGCCACTTAACTTCTCTGTGCCTCAGTTACCTCATCTGTAAAATGGGAATTAAGACTGTGAGCCCCAAGTGGGACAACCTGATCACCTTGTATCCCCCCCCCCCCAGCTCTTAGGACAGTGCTTTGCACATAGTAAGCGCTTAACAAACTATTAATAATAACTAATAATAATAACCACTAACAAATAATAACTAATAATAATAACAAACTAATAATAATAACCACTATTATTATTATTATTATTATTATTATTGTTCAGTCACACTGCTTCTTTGGGTTAGGCCCAACAGCTTTGTCGCTACCAGTTGAGCTGCGGGAGGTGAGATGTTATGTTGGAGAAGCAGCGTGGCTCAGTGGAAAGAGCCTGGGCTTTGGAGTCAGAGGTCAGGGGTTCGAATCCCAGCTCTGCCACTTGTCAGCTGTGTGACTTTGGGCAAGTCACTTCACTTCTCTGGGCCTCAGTTCCCTCATCTGTAAAATGGGGATGAAGACTGTGAGCCCCATGTGGGACAACCTGATCACCTTGTAACCTCCCCAGCGCTTAGAACAGTGCTTGGCACATGGTAAGCGCTTAATAAATGTCATCATTATTATTATTATGTTACAACCACACTTGAGTCTGTTTTCTCCCAGGAAAACAGTCTTCAGCCTCCAGAGAGGCTTCCATGGGTGGAATTCACAATTAGTGTAACCCAATCAAGAAAATCACTGGACCTTTGCCCGGGCTCTTGACTCCAAAGTTTTCTAAAGTCTCCTCGGGCTTCGGCTTCCCGAAGCGAACCAACGAAAGGTGATTTCATTTCTTTCCCAGGGGCTTCCTGGAGGTCAGGGGCCCTTTAGAAGAGTTATTAACCGAGGCTCAGTTCCCACCACACTGCTTAAATATAGAAGCAGAGAAGCAGCACACTATAGTGACTAGTGAATATACAGTCACCTGTATATATGTATATATGTTTGTACATATTTTTTTTTACTCTATTTATTTATTTATTTAATTTATTTGTACATGTCTATTCAATTTATTTTATTTTGTTAGTATGTTTGGTCTCTGTCTCCCCCTTTTAGACTGTGAGCCCACTGTTGGGTAGGGACTGTCTCTATATGTTGCCAATTTGTACTTCCCAAGAGCTTAGTACAGTGCTCTGCACATAGTAAGCGCTCAATAAATACGATTGATGATGATGATGATGATGATGACTAAAGCACGGGCCTGAGGGTCAGAAGGTCATGGGTTCTAATCCTGGCTCCGCCACTTGTCTGTCGTGGGGCCTTGGGCAAGTCACTTTACTTCTCTGGGCCTCAGTTGCCTCATCTGTAAAATGGAGATTGAGACTGAGAGCCCCATGTGGGACAGGGATGGCGTCCAACCTGATTTGTTTGTTTGCACCCCATTCATTCATTCAACAATAATAATGATGATGACATTTATTAAGCGCTTACTATGTGCAAAGCACTGTTCTAAACTCTGGGGAGGTAACAAGGTAACAAGGGTTGTCCCACGTGGGGCTCACAGTCTTAATATAGAGAAACAGCATGGCTCAATGGAAAGAGTACGGGCTTGGGAGTCAGAGGTCATGGGTTCAAATCCTGGCTCTGCCACTTAGCTGTGTGACCTTGGGCAAGTCACTTAACTTCTCTGTGCCTCAGTTGCCTCATCTGTAAAATGGGGATTAGGACTGTGAGCCCCACATGGGACAACCTGATCACCTTATATCCTCCCCAGCGCTTAGAACAGTGCTTTGCACATAGTAAGCGCTTAACAAATGCCATTATTATTATTATTATTATTATTTAGAGTCATAGGTCATGGGTTCAAATCCCAGCTCCGTCACTTATCAGCTGTGTGACTTTGGGCAAGTCACTTCACTTCTCTGCATCTCAGTTCCCTCATCTGTAAAATGGGGATTAAGCCTGTGAGCCCCCCGTGGGACAACCTGATCACCTTGTAACCTCCCCAGCACTTAGAACAGTGCTTTGCACATAGTAAGCACTTAATAAATGTCATTATTATTATTATGAGTCCCCATTTTACAGATGAGGTAACTGAGGCACAGAGAAGTGAAGTGACTTGCCCAAAGTCACGCAGCTGGCAATTGGCAGAGCCGGGATTTGAACCCATGACCTCTGACTCCAAAGCCCGTGCTCTTTCCACTGAACCACGCTGCTTCTCTAATCATATTTCAATCATATTCATTGAGTGCTTATTGTATGCAGAACACTACTAAGTGCTTGGAAAGTTTAATTCAGCAATAAAGAGAGACAATCCCTGCCCAAACTGGGCTTAGAGTCTAGAAGAGTGCTTAGTGCAGTGCCTGACACATAGTAAGAACTTAATAAATATCACAATTATTATTATTATATTCCTGTGAATTATATGTTTATATGTTTGTCATTGTGGCTTTTTCAAAAAAATCTTTTGATGGCTTTGGTCTCAGTCAGATGTCTCAGGGGCATTTGTGTGTTTGTATCTGTCCGTTTGATTGAATAAGCTCCCCGAGGACAGAGTGCTGCTTCCATAGTCTCCTCCCTCCCCCTCAGCCCAACGCACAGCACAGTGTTCAGCACCATGGGAGCCCCTCTCAGTGATTAGCACAGTTGGACGCGGAAGCAGCAGTCCTTGGGTATCTGGGATAGGGACCAGTGCCCATGTAGGCGCGAGTCTGTCCATCCCCCCAGCCTTGAGAACCCAAACAACGAAAGGAAACAGATGTCGTGGAAAGAAGTCAAAATTTTATTCCCAACAAGAACCTCAGCCTCTGGTTCCACCCCCGTCCCCAGGCTCCAGAGGGCCCTGGCCAGACTCAGTCAATCAGATTTATTGAGTGCTTATCTTATGCAGCGACCAAGCTGTTGGGCCTAACCCAAAGAAGCAGTGTGATCGAACAAAAATAATAATAATAATAATAATAGTGGTATTTGTTAAGGGCTTACTATGTGCAAAGCCCTGTTCTAATCGCTGGGGGGGATACAAGGTGATCAGGTTGTCCCACTTGGGAGAGGACAATACAACAATAGACAGACACATTCCCTGCCCACAGTGAGTTTACATCATCATCATCATCATCAATCAATCGGATTTATTGAGCGCTTACTGTGTGCAGAGCACTGTACTAAGCGCTTGGGAAGTACAAGTTGGCAACATATAGAGACAGTCATCATCATCATACAATCTAACCGGAGCAGCCCAGAGACCTTTCCCGTAAGATTGGAGGCTTGGATTACATCCAAAGGAGAGACTTTTCATCCATTTGCATTCATTCATTTATTCGATCGTATTCATTGAGCGCTTTCTATATGCAGAGCACTGTACTAAGCGCTTGGAAAGTACAATTTGGCAACAGAGAGAGACAATCCCTGCCCAACAACGGGCTCACAGTCTAGAAGCAGGAGACAGGCAACCACTTGAGCCTCAGTAACCCCAGCCAAGCTCCGGATGTTGAGTCTCTAAGGGAAAGGGAGCGTACCCCAAGACTGGGAGGAAACTCTGGGTCTCTCCCTGGAGCCCCCAATGATGCTAGCTGCACAAGACTTGGAGTAACCTTTTTGAGACCACTTTCTCCAACAGGAAGGAACCGCTCTTGGCTCTTCCGAAGAATCATCCATCGCCCAGGGACTCGCTACCCTTTCCAGGACAGAACAAGAGTGGCACCCAGAGGTCAGACTTCAGTGGCCAGCCCTCCCAGAGTGGGCAACTAAGGTGGCACTTGGTGGTTCATATGGGCTGCCAGGCCTGAAGGTAGGGAGTCCGGCTTTACGGCAGTGGCCAGGAAGCAATATGAAGCGGGGAAAATTTTCTTTTGACTTGGAAGGGCTTGGGACTGGGGGATGTCATGAGGAAGCGGCCTGACAGTAGAAAGAGCACGGGCTTGGAAGTCTGAGAAAATGACTTCTAATCCCGGCTCTGTCACTTGTCTGATGTGTGACTTTGGACAAGTCAGAGAAGCAGCGTGGCTCAGTGGAAAAAGCATGGGCTTTGGAGTCAGAGGTCATGGGTTCAAATCCCAGCTCTGCCAATTGTCAGGTGTGTGACTTTGGGCAAGTCACTTCACTTCTCTGGGCCTCAGTTACCTCATCTGGAAAACGGGGATGAAGACTGTGAGCCCCCCGTGGGACAACCTGATCACCTTGTAACTTCCCCAGTGCTTAAAACAGTGCTTTAGTAAGTGCTTAATAAATGCCATTATTATTATTATTGTCACTTCACTTCTCTATGCCTCAGTTACCTCATCTATAAAGTGGGGATTAAGACAGTCCCATATGAGACAGGGACTGTGTCCAACCTGATTAGCTTGTATCTACCCCAGTGTTTAGAACTGTGCTTGGTACCTAGCAAGCACTTAACAAATACTGTTATTATTATTAGGAGAGAGAGCATCCTGAGCACAGAGGAGGAAGCGCTCCTCATCCTATCCCCTCCATTCATTCATTCATTCATTCATTCATTCAATTGTATTTATTGAGCGCTTACTGTGTGCAGAGCACTGTACTAAGCATTGGGGAAGTACAAGTTGGCAACATATAGAGACGGTCCCTACCCAACAGTGGGCTCACAGTCTAGAACTTCCCCTCTCCCCTCTCCTGTTTCAAGCTTCTACCCGGTGAAACCCCTAACATCTTTGCTAGCTTCATCAGAACCTAATGGGGAACGAGGTAGTCTGGGAAGTTACCTGTCTCACTGGGATGTTAGAGATCGGATCTATGAATCTGTCTGAGCCACTTGGAAACAGGAGAGAAATTGATCAATCCGTGATATTTATTGAGTCCTTACGATGTGCAAAGCACTTGGGAGAATACAGTACAACAGAATTAACGGACATGTTCCCTGCCCTTAACGAGCTTACAGTTTAGAGGGGGAGACAGACCTTAATACAAATGAATAAGTAATTTAAGTTCTCTAAATTATTAGGAAGCAGCATAGGGAAGCCCTCTCTTACCTCCGGCTTCTTCTGTCTGACCTCTGGGGTCCAGCTCTGAACATCATCAGTCTCTCCCGAGACAGAGCCAAACCTGAACTGTTGCAGCTGCTTCCCAGCTCCGGGATGGAGGAGGGCCCATCCGTTCGCTGCCAAGCCATGACCTCAAGAACAGTATTTCCAGGAATCCCCATCTCAGCACCTAAGGGATTCCTGGGAAAACTGGACCCTGAGGACATGGTGGGGGGGTCGGGGGGTGGTCTGTAGGCAGGAGGGCTCAGGAAACCAGGATCCTTTCAGGTTCTGGGGAGGAGCTTGTCTCTAGCCCGCGTGGATGCAGCGGGCACTGGAAGTTGTCCGGCGTTAACGCTTCTTCCGAGGTTGCTGGATCCCAGCTCAGGGCGGTCCTCCACCCTTCTTTTTCCTCCTTCCCGCTTCAGTGAGGGTGGGGGCCTGGCTCTACTCATATGACGATTCCCTCTCCCAAATGAGGAGATGGGGCGAGAGAGCCCCAGGGATGGAAAAAGATGGCTTTTTCACTTGGTTCATGACAATCAGGGAAGACTTTTTTGTGTATGTGATCGAGGCCCCATCGGGGCCCTCCCTCCTGACCCCCAGAACTGAAGCTGACAGTGTCTACACCAAGAAGGCTGTAGTATCATGGAAGTTAACGTGACCTAGTGGAAAGAACATGGGTTTGGGAGCCAGAGGGCCTGGGTTCTAATCCTCGCTCCTCTTGATGATGATGGTATTTGTTAAGCGCTTACTCTGTGACAAGCACTGTTCTAAACGCTGGGGTAGATACATTGGTAATCAGGTTGTCTCACGTGGGGCTCAAAGTCTTCATCCCCATTTGACAGATGAGGGAACTGAGGCACAGAGATGTGAAGTGACTTGCCCAAAGTCACACACCTGAGAGGTGGCAGAGCCGGGATTCAAACCCACAAACTCTGACTCCCAGTGGCTCTTGCCACTAAGCCACGCCTCAGTTCCCTCATCTGCAAAATGGGGATTCAGTACCTGTTCTACTTCCTACTGTGAGCTCCAGGTGGGACCTGATTTTATCTTGTATTTACACCAGCGCTTAGTACAGTGCTTGACAAAGAGTAAGCACTTACCAAATGCCACAATTATTATCAATAGCTAGCATTTTTTTCTCCCTAAATTCTCCCTGGCTCCTGTTTTTTCAGTTCCCATGAAGTAAACTACCAAATTTCCACAGTTAGTATGAACCTGGAGCTGGGAACCGATAAATGTAACTTTCCCTTCTCTCCCGAGTATCTCAGTCTGGAAGTCCACTTTTTTCCTGAACAATTTTTCATGGTGTTCTAAGCGCTGGGGTAGATACATGATAATCAGGTTTTCTCACTTGGGGTTCAAAGTCTTCATCCCCATTTGACAGATGAGGGAACTGAGGCACAGAGTTGTGAAATGACTTGCCAAAAGTCACACACCTGAGAATCGTGCTTTCTCTGAATGCCGGGGACCTAATAATACTAATAACTGGGGCAATTATTTGTGCCCAGGGCCGTCGATAGAAGACAATTAGGTCAGTTATGATCCCTGTCCCACTCGGTGCTCACCGTCTAGCAGGGAGGAAAAACAGGTATTGAATCCCCATTTTACAGATGAGGAAACAGGGGCCCAGAGAAGTTAAGTGACTTGCCCAAGGTCACACAGCAGGCAAGTGGCTGAGCTGAGATTAGAATCCAGCCCTACGGCTTCTCCATCAGGCCACGCTGTACCTCTTTCTCTGCAATAGCCGAGAGGGATGGCTGGCAGTGCCGGGAGAAGAGAAGGCTTCAGTCAAAATCAGGGCCTGTTGTTCCTCCCAGTCTTCGTCAGGCTGTTCCCCAAACCAGCTCCCAGCCCTCCAGTGAGTCTTCCTGCACCCCCAGGCTTATGGGCAATCAGTAAATACCTGATGATGATGATGATGCTGTGGGGGACTCCTCGGCCCATCAATCAATCAGTCCAAACCCCTCATAGCTCTTCCCAGAAAAGAGGGGAAAGGTAGCATTTGTCTTTGAGAAAGAACCGCCCTGTGGGATCTTTGTCCCCTAGTCCAGCTGCATCTTTATTAGGTGAAGAATACGTCCGATTGCAAGGGGCCTCTCCTGGGCCCACCTCCCAATCGCAGAAGGCTGCTCTGTCCCTCTGGCTAGGGTCGGGGGCTGCTACTGGGGAGGAGAGGGGCTCCCACAGTGTGGTTGCTGCTTGTCTGTCCGGTCGACCGATGGGATGGGGGAGTGGTGGGTCGGGGATGACACTTCTCTGTCTGGCTGAACAGCTCCTCCCTTCCCGAGCTACAGTGCTTCATCTCAGACTCACAACTGACCAGAGATGCAGCACTGCACCTTGGGCTGGGAGACATCGGAGAGGTCTCTGGGCTTCTGGTCTTCGGCCTGGACGGGAGTGAGGATCGGGGACCAAGGGAGAAACACGGAGAGGTTTCCCTGCTCTCCATCCTGCCTCAGGGCAGGGGGGAAGGACAGGGCCCCAACCATCCCATGGGCTGCCATCATCCTAGGCTTCAGGAAGGACAGGCGGCAGATTGAGCTTCCTTTGGCAAAAGAGCCAGAAACCCTAAGGTTGGGGAGTGAGCGAATAGAAAGAGGAAAGAGAGCTTGGAGCTCACCAGAACCTGGCATAGAAAGGGAGGGTGAAAGTGAGGAGCGGATGGAGGGAAGAAGGGTGAGAAGGGTGGAGAGAGAGAGGGGAAGATAGAGAGAGGGAGGGAAAGATGGAGGGAGAGGGAGGCTGGAAGGAGGGGAAAATAGAGAAAGGTGGAGGGAGGGAGGGAAAGATGGAGGGAGAGAGGGGAGGATGGAGGGAGAGAGGAAAGAATAGAAAGAGGGAGGAAGGAGGAGGAGGGAGGAGGGAGAGAGGGGCAGCCTGCAGGGAAGCAGCTGTGTTCCTGACCCCCTAGAGTAGAGCATCTTGATGGAGCACACCTGCTCTGTGCAGAGCACTGTACTGAGAATTTGGGAGGGCACAATAGAATTAGTAGACACCATCCCAGCCCTCAAGGAATTTACAGTCTATCCTCCTGAGCGCAAGCTTCGTTCCACCCCCTGTCCATAGAGGGGTCTGAAAGGAGCAATCTCCTTTTCTCTTCGGCAAAGCATTGGGGCAGAGAACCGCAGAGTCACCCTTGGATTTGAAACAGGAATTTGGTTTCCTCTACCCAGTATTTTGTTCAGTTTGAGGCACAAAGGAGACATCCTGGTAACTCAAAAGTAGGGTAGGGGCAAGGGAATTAAGCTTTCATGGAAGCAACATTCAGGGAGCAGGGGGAATAATAATTGTGCTATTTGGTAAGAACTCTGCTCAGCACCTGGGTATCTATAAAATAAGGTTGGACACAATCCCTGTCCCACACGGGGCTCACAATCTTGATCGTATTAGTTAAGCGCTTACTCTGTGGCAAGCACTGTACTAAGCGCTGGGGTAGACACAAGCTAATCTGGTCAGACACAGTCCCTGTCCCAAGTGGGGCTCCCAGTTCAAGTGGGAGGGAGGTATCCAATCCCTATTTTACAGATGAGGAAACGGAGACACAGAGCAGTTCAGTGACTTACCTAAGGTCACCCAACAGGCAGGTGGCAGAGCTGGGATTAGAAGACTCCCAGGACCAGGTTCTCGCCACTAGACCAAACTGCTTCTGGAAATAACAGTCTGGAAGGAATTCCGCTCTGGTGCGGCAGAAAAGTACAAAATGTTAAGCGAGACTGGACCCCCATCACCAAACGCCACAAAGCTCCTGGTAGAAACCCCCTGGGTGTCCAGCCCCAGGGCCAAGGGACTAGCATGACTGGCTTGTGCCCAGCAAACTAGAAAACTGGTCACACAGCAGACATGTGGTGGAGCTGGGATTAGAACCCATGACCTCTGGCTCCCAAGCCCGTGCTCTTTCCACTGAGCCACGCTGCTTACAGGTCTGCTGTGTGAGCTTGGGCAAGTCACTTAACTTCTCTGTGCCTCAGTTCCCTCATCTGTAAAATGGGGATGAAGACTGTGAGCCCCACGTGGGACAACCTGATCACCTTAATCCCCCCCAGTGCTTAGAACAGTGCTTTGCACATAGTAAGCACTTAATAAATGCCATTATTATTATTCACTATCTTCTAGGCCCGGGCTATCTGGTGACTCAGAGAGCAGAGACCATTACACTGTTAGAATTGGCTCCGATCACTCTGTCCCTAGCGAGGAAATGGGATCCACAGTTTCCATTCTCAGGGAGCCAGTGGTAATAAGCAGCGTGGCTGGGGAAGCTTCATGGTTTAGTGGAAATGTTGCCGACTTGTACTTCCCAAGTGCTTAATACAGTGCTCTGCACACAGTAAGCGCTCAATAAATACAATTGAGTGAGTGAATGAATGATTGGAAAGAGCACAGGCTTGGGAGTCAGAGGACGTGGGTTCTAATCTTGGCTCCACCACTTGTCTGTTGTGTGACCTTGGGCAAACCACTAACAGTGCTTTGCACATAGTAAGCGCTTAATAAGTGCCATTAAAAAAAAACTCCTCTATACCTCGGTTACCTCATCTGTAAAATGGGAATTAAAAGTGTGAACCCCACGTGGGACAACCCGATTACCTTGTATCTATTCCAGCACTTAGAACAGTGTGCAGCACATAGTAAGCGCTTAACAAATACCATCGTAATAATAAGCCCGTTGTTGGGTAGGGACTGTCTCTATATGTTGCCGATTTGTACTTCCCAAGCACTTAGTACAGTGCTCTGCACACAGTAAGCGCTCAATAAATACGATTGATTGAATGAATAATAGCAATCATAATAATGGTACTTGGTAAGCACTGCCTATGTGCCAAGTCCTGTTCTAAGCGCTGGGATAGATACAAGTTAACCAGATTGGACACGGTCCCTGTCCCACATGGGGCTTACACTCTTAGCCCCATTTTACAGATGAGGCAACTGAGGTACAAGAAGTGAAGCGACTTGCCCAAGGTCCCACAGCAGGCATGTGGTGGGTCCAGGATTAGAACCCAGGCCTTCCTCACTCCCAGGCCCGTGCTCTATCCTCTAAACCAGGCTGCTTCTCCGAAGGCCCGGAGCGGGGGCGGTGGGAGGCGCCTGAATTGGGACTACTTGGTGGGAGGGGGAATGAGCCAAGACAGTCCCAGATGTTTTCCATCAGCGCCCAACGCTGCCGTCGATGGGGGTAGGGAGCAACATTCCCACGTCTCCGTCCCTTTTCCGGAGCCTTGCCCCAGTGAGAGGAGAGGAAGCGAGGGAAGAGGACAAATTAAACAGAGGCCGCCTGGGTTTTCTCCATCCATCCTGGAGGAGCCTTCTCCCAGGGCTCCTTCCCTTATATGGCCAGAATCAGCCTCCTGCCTTGTTGAAATGGAGCCGGCAGGCAGGCATTCCCCATCCCGGCCCCTTCCCCTCACCCCCTCTCCTCCTCAGCATCCCCTCACCCGCACAGAAAGCGGCTTAACCCAAACGGAGTGGAGTCTGTCTGTGTTTGCCTGGTTGAAGCACAAAAAAGTGCATGCACACGCGTATGTGTGTAGCTGAGGAGAGCGGGGGCGAGGGGGCTGGAGGGAGAAGGGACAATTAATCACGGCCCAGCCCGCGTCCCCAGTCCAGCAGCCGGACAGGCCCAGAGCCGCCTGGGGCGAGGCGATGTTTAGCCGCTCTCTGCAGAACGCAGACGGGAGATTTACACTAAGGATAAACTGTCTTGGACTCTGTTATCATTACATCGGCCCAAATGGTCCCAGCTCCAGGTGCAGTGAGTTTCCTGGGAATTGAGACCGGTGACTGGTGCCTGCAGCTCACTGAGCTCCAGAGCGGGGCTTTCCACCCGTCTCCCCAGCTCGCAGCCTGGGAGTGTGACCTAGTGGATAGAGCACGGGCTTGGGACTCAGAAAGACCTGAGTTTTAATCCCCGCTCCGCCACTCGTCTGCCTGGTGATCTTGAGCAAGTCATTACACTTCTCTGGGCCTCAGTTCCCTCATCTGTAAAATGGGGATTAAGAATGTGAGTCCCAAGTGGGACGTGGACTGTGTCCCACCTGATTAGCTTGTATCTACCCCAGTGCTTAGTCCAGTGCCTGGCACATAGTAAGCGCTTAATCAATCTGGCCTGGTACTTCTCAGCTCCACCAATTGTCAGCTGTGTGACTTTGGGCAAGTCACTTCACTTCTCGGGGCCTCAGTTACCGCATCTGTAAAATGGATTAAGACTATGAGCCCCTCCATGGGACAACCTGATCACCTTGTTACCTCCCCAGCACTTAGTACGGTGCTTTGCACATAGTAAGCGCTTAATAAATGCCACCATTATTATTATTCTCACCCAGTCCACCCACAGAGGGCCTTGAAAGGGATATCATGGAGCAGTGAATAGGGCCTGGAAATCAGAAGGTCTTGGGTTCTAGTCTCAGGTCCGCCACTTGTCTGCTGTAGGACCTTGGGCAAGTCATTTCACTTCTCCGTGTCTCAGTTACCTCCATCTGTAAAATGGAGATTGAGACTATGAACTCCATGTGGGACAGGGACTGTGTCCAACCCAATTTGCTTATATCCACCCCAGCGCTTAGTACAGTGCCTGGCACATAGTACGTACTTAACAAATGCCATAATTATATTCCATCCCTGAGCCTCCCTGGAGGAGACACTGGCCAGGCTGCTGACTTGAGAAGTCATCTCTGACCCCTGCCACCAGGGACTACGGGTGGCATTTTCTTGAGGTCATAATAAATAAGGAATGAGAATAAAAGGAAAAGATGGTGGGAATAGTAGCTTCCACCGGACAAGACAAATTGCAGGAAGGCTCGACAAGAATATAAGGGCATGTGTGCCCACAAAGCAACCTACAGGAACCTGTCGGTTGGCAGAGAAATGACTAATTTTTCTTTGGGGGATGCAGTGGGATGGGGACAAGGCTGTAAGCATCAAGATCCAGCCTCCAGGGCTTGAAGGGGAATAATAATAAATGCATTTGTTAAGCCCTTACTCTGTACCCAGCACCCAACTAGATGGTAGGGTAGATACAAAATATAATCAAGTTGATCATCACAGTGTCCTCCTAGCCCCACACAGGACTAAAGCGGAGGGAGAAGGGGCATTCCACCCCCATTTTACAGATGGAGAAACTGAAGCCCAAGATCACACAGTCAGATCTCCAATGCCCGCTGAGAGCACAATTCCCGGCTCATCCCTCTGGGTCTGCCCCACTGGTTCAGAGACTGGGGATCTGGAATAGATTGGCAGCAGTGGGTGGAGAACGGCACTGGCCACCCAGATAACAAGATGGCAGCTCCCCGGGCGGGGGGCAGGAGGAAAAGGAAACTTAATAATCATAACTATGGTATTTGTTAAGCACTTACTACATTCCAAGCACTGTCATAAGAGCTGGGATAGATACAAGGTAATCAGGCTGGACACAGTCCATGTCCCACATGGGACTTCCAGTTCGAATCTCCATTTTACAGAGGAAGGAACTGAGGCCCAGAGAAGTGAAGTGACTTGCTCAAGGTCACACAGCAGGCAAGCGGCAGAGCCGGGATTAGAACCCACACCCTCTCACTCTCAAGCCCATGCTCTTGACACTTGGCCATTCTGCTTCCCACTAGGCCATGCTGCTCCTTGGCCTGAGATGGGTGGACTTGTCACAGTGGGCTTGTGACCGCTCTGTTCCCCAGTTCCCACCAGAGTCTTAGTGCTCAATCCCCCTACGGTGTCCCCGTTGCCCCCTCAGAAATGGGTGGGGAGTAGGGACGGGCACGGAGGCCTGAACCTCAAGGGTGGCGGGTCATAGCTGCACCACGTCCAGAGCCCTGTAATGGGTGACACTATTCACCGGCCACATGACACAGAGGTCACCCACCCCAAACAGGCCCTGCCCGGAGCGCTTAGCTGAAGGCTCCCCCAATCTGTAGTGGGTTCTACATGAGACCAATCTTCAGCATCCTGCCTCCCTGGACCAATTCCCAGAGGAATTCCTGGGACCCTGTTCTTTTGGGGTCCAAAACACAGCGAGGCCGCCTGAACAGTGAGCGTGCGAGAGAAGGAGGTAAGAGAGGAAATGGGGTTCACGAGGAGGGAAGATAACGGGCAGGGAGCGAAAGCAAGTTTAGAACCGTTCAGCCCACAAGTACTAACATCCTGTGCAATTCTCCACCAGCAGACAAACCTCAAGAAATGAAACATCGATCATCACAACGTCCTCCCACTGTGATTCAGTGCCTTTGTCCCCAGAGGGGGAGGAGCAGAAAGTCAGAACAGCAAGAGAGAAAGCAGATGGCAGCCCTGTCTAGCCATGTCAGCATTTTGAACACAAAGCAGCCTGTCTCCTTTCCTCCCAGGGCGAGCAGAGATGCGACTCCTGGACTATCACTTGTAATCCAACGTATTTAAACTAATTTCTTGGCCCAAAATGTTTTCACTTTTGCTCATTTGGTAGGAGATTGTGTGGGGGAGCATGTGTGTGTGTGGGGGGGTGACATACGTTTTTACTTAGACAGAAGGCTATTCTGGGGTGTGTGGGTGTAGAGATTTGAGTGTGGTAGCTCATTACATAACGGGAGATGGTCCGGGTTGCACTGGGGTCGTTTAAAGGGGATGGGACCAAAGTAGCCTAGTTTGGTCAGGCATACTATACTCCTTTGGGTTGAAATAATGCTCTTCTCCTTCCTGCTGTGGAGGTCAACAGGCAGCTTTGGAGCAGAAGTGTTTCTAGGCCGCAGGGCCTTTCCACCATCAGAACCTCCTTTCTTTCACTCCCAGCAGCCTCATCTGAAAGAAACAGAGAGAAAAGACAAAATAGGAGAAGTCAGGAAATATCAGAGTTGAATTTCTTTAATACATCCCTTGGCCTTTTTTATGTTATTTGTTAAGTGCTTACTATGTGCCGGGCACTGTACTAAGCACTGAGATAGATATAAGATAATCAGGTGGGACGCAGTCCACGCCCCACGTGGGGCTTACAGCCTCAATGCCCATTTTACGGATGAGGGAACTGAGGCACGGAGAAGTGAAGTGACTTCTCCAAGGATTCAAGACAAGTGGCGGAGCCTGGATTAGAACCCAGGTCCTTCTGATTCCCCAGCCTGTGCTCTATCCACCAGTCCAAGCCGCTTCTCAATTGGTTCCGATTGGCTTTGTTTCCAATTCAGTTGCAAGCCACTAATTAAAGGGAAGTCTGTTGCCCAAGCTGTGATTCTAGAGCCCCTGAAGGTTTCAGATATTATTTGGAGCCTTCTTTAGTTGAAACTTCTCTGAGACTTGTAGCTTTGCTGTGGGCCGGGAATGTGTCCACCAACTCTATTGCACTGTACGCTCCTGAGCATTTTTAGTCCACTGCTCCACACAATAGAAAGCACCCAATAAATTCCATTGATTGATAAATTGATTGAGACTAGTGTCCTGGTGATAAAATGTTGGCATCAATTAATGTAAACTGGCTCATGATGATGGGAAGTCATTCAATCATATTTATTGAGCATTTACTGTGTGCAGACACTGTCCAGCGCTTAGTACAGTGCCTGGCACATAGTATTCACTTAACAAATACCATCCCTATTTCCAAGCAGCTGGGAGAGTACAATATTGTATTTAACAATATCCTCACTCACACTCCTTTCCCCTGTAAATCCGTATTACTCCCTCACAGAGATCTCCGCTCTCTGGACCCCACCCATCTTTCGGAACGCCTCACACCCCACCTCGCCGCCCTCTCCTCTCTACCCAGTCTTGATGATCAGATTACTGCTCTCAACTCTACCCTTTCTACTCAGCTAGACTCGCTCGCTCCCCTTTCCCTTCGCCGCTCTCGCACCACTAACCCACAGCCCTGGATCACTGCCACTGTCCGCCTCCTTCGCTCTTATGCTCGAGCTGCCGAACGCTGCTGGCGAAAGTCTAAACACCATGCCAACCTCGTTCACTTCAAGTTTATCCTTTCCTGCCTTAACTCAGCCCTCTCTTCTGCCAGACAAAACTATTTCTCCTCCCTTATTGACACCCATGCCCATCACCCCCGCCAGCTCTTCCGTACATTCAACTCCCTTCTCAGGCCCCCGGTTCCTCCCCCTCCTCCTTCCCTCACCCCCAACGATCTGGCCTCCTACTTCATTAACAAAATTAAATCCATCAGGTCCGACCTCCCCAAAGTCTCTTCCCCCCTTTCTCCAACCCCCCGGCTCTCAACATTCTCTGCTACTCTCCCATCCTTCCCAGTGGTATCCTCAGAGGAACTCTCCTCCCTCCTCTCAAGTGCTACTCCGGCCACCTGTGCTTCTGACCCCATTCCCTCTCATCTTATGAAATCTCTCGCTCCATCCCTTCTCCCCTCCTTAACTTCCATCTTCAACCGCTCACTCTCCACTGGTTCCTTCCCCTCTGCCTTCAAACATGCCCATGTCTCTCCCATCCTAAAAAAAACCCTCTCTTGACCCCACCTCACCTTCTAGTTATCGTCCCATATCCCTCCTACCATTCCTTTCCAAACTCCTTGAACGAGTTGTCTACACGCGCTGCCTAGAATTCCTCAACAACAACTCTCTCCTCGA
Organism: Tachyglossus aculeatus; assembly: GCF_015852505.1. NCBI lineage: Eukaryota > Metazoa > Chordata > Mammalia > Monotremata > Tachyglossidae > Tachyglossus > Tachyglossus aculeatus. Next base: position 19,136,188 of record NC_052101.1, on the reverse strand, counting down.
CCCCCTCCAGTCTGGCTTCCGTCCCCTTCATTCCACGGAAACTGCGCTCTCAAAGGTCACCAATGACCTCCTGCTTGCCAAATCCAACGGCTCATACTCTGTCCTAATCCTCCTCGACCTCTCAGCTGCCTTTGACACTGTGGACCACCCCCTTCTCCTCAACACGTTATCTGACCTTGGCTTCACAGACTCCGTCCTCTCCTGGTTCTCCTCTTATCTCTCCGGTCGTTCTTTCTCAGTCTCTTTTGCAGGCTCCTCCTCCCCCTCCCATCCTCTTACTGTGGGAGTTCCCCAAGGTTCAGTGCTTGGTCCCCTTCTGTTCTCAATCTACACTCACTCCCTTGGTGACCTCATTCGCTCCCACGGCTTCAACTATCACCTCTACGCTGATGACACCCAGATCTACATCTCTGCCCCTGCTCTCTCCCCCTCCCTCCAGGCTCGCATCTCCTCCTGCCTTCAGGACATCTCCATCTGGATGTCCGCCCGCCACCTAAAGCTCAACATGTCGAAGACTGAGCTCCTTGTCTTCCCTCCCAAACCTTGTCCTCTCCCTGACTTTCCCATCTCTGTTGACGGCACTACCATCCTTCCCGTCTCACAAGCCCGCAACCTTGGTGTCATCCTCGACTCCGCTCTCTCATTCACCCCTCACATCCAAGCCGTCACCAAAACCTGCCGGTCTCAGCTCCGCAACATTGCCAAGATCCGCCCTTTCCTCTCCATCCAAACCGCTACCCTGCTAATTCAAGCTCTCATCCTATCCCGTCTGGACTACTGCACTAGCCTTCTCTCTGATCTCCCATCCTCGTGTCTCTCTCCACTTCAATCCATACTTCATGCTGCTGCCCGGATTATCTTTGTCCAGAAACGCTCTGGACATATCACTCCCCTCCTCAAAAACCTCCAATGGCTACCGATCAATCTGCGCATCAGGCAGAAACTCCTCACCCTGGGCTTCAAGGCTCTCCATCACCTCGCCCCCTCCTACCTCACCTCCCTTCTCTCCTTCTACTGCCCAGCCCGCACCCTCCGCTCCTCCACCACTAATCTCCTCACTGTACCTCGCTCTCGCCTGTCCCGCCATCGACCCCCGGCCCACGTCATCCCCCCGGGCCTGGAATGCCCTCCCTCTGCCCATCCGCCAAGCTAGCTCTCTTCCTCCCTTCAAGGCCCTGCTGAGAGCTCACCTCCTCCAGGAGGCCTTCCCAGATTGAGCCCCTTCTTTCCTCTCCCCCTCGTCCCCCTCTCCATCCCCCCGCCTTACCGCCTTCCCCTCCCCACAGCACCTGTATATATGTATATATGGTTGTACATATTTATTACTCTGTTTATTTATTTATTTATTTATTTTACTTGTACATTTCTATCCTACTTATTTTATTTTGTTGGTATGTTTGGTTCTGTTCTCTGTCTCCCCCTTTTAGACTGTGAGCCCACTATCGGGTAGGGACTGTCTCTATGTGATGCCAATTTGTACTTCCCAAGCGCTTAGTACAGTGCTCTGCACATAGTAAGCGCTCAATAAATACGATTGATTGATTGATTGATTGATTAATATATAATTAGAGTAGCAGCTAGGCTTAGTGGAAAGAACATGGGCTTGAGAGTCAGAGGACATGGGTTCTAATCCCGGCTCCGCCACTTATCAGCTGTGTGACTTTGGGCAAGCCGCTTAACTTTTCTGTGCCTCAGTTGCCTCATCTATAAAATGGGAATTAAGACTGTGAGTCCCATGTGGGACAACGTGATTACCTTGTATCTACCCCAGTGCTTAAAACAGTGCTCAGCACATAGTAAGCGCTTAACAGATACCATCATTATTATTATTGTTATTATTATTATTAATCCCCATTTTAAGATAAAGTAACTGAGGCACAGACAGGTTATATGAGTTGCCAAGATCACACAGGGGATACGCGGAGAAGCCGGGATTAGAACCCAGGTCCTCTGTCTCCCAGTCCCGTGCTTTTTCCACTAAGGTCACCCTGCTTCCCAGGTCAGATGAAATAGAGCAGGAAGAAGAGTCAACGCCTATCTACTGAGTGTCACCGAACACTTAGCCCAGTGCTCTGCATACAGTCAGTTGGCACTCAATAAATATCACCAAAATCCAGACCCCCGCCTTCTTTCTCTAGGGAAGATTGCAGTATGGCAGGGAAGAAAAAGGGACAGAAATAGTCCAGGTCGGAAGCAGGCGATGGAGATGAGGGATCTGGTGGGAAGGAAAGAATGGAAAGAAGCCAAGAGAGGAAGAGAAAAGGGAAATGTATAAACAAGAAGAGTTCAGTGGAGAGACGTGACTGTGGTGTGGTTGTGTGCTCTCTGCTTCTCAGCTCTCTTTCCCAGAACGTCTGTTTTCCTTTCCTTGAGATTTGCTCCTGCCCTTGGCCGAGGGATCACAATCCTCACACGCTCCCGGCATCCTCCCTGGAGGTTGGACCCTGACAGTGGGGACGGCAGGACGGCCTACTGAGAGGCCCACGGTGGTGGACGTGAAGCCAGACCACAACCAATTAGGTCAGCCAAGGCAGGAAGTGAGGCGTTGGTCATGTTGTACTCTCCTAAGCACTTAGTACAGTGCTCTGCACACAGTAAGCACTCGATAAATACGACCAAATGAAAGGGACAAGGTGGAAAGGACCGAAGAGCAAAGAGAAACCCCGGGATTCAGGGAACGTGTCCATCAAAGCGAAATTGAAATCGCAGGACCGATGACACTAGGGTAAAATAATAATAATAGCAGGTTTTGTTAAGCACTCGTTGTGTGCCAAGCACTGCACTAAGTGCTGGGGTACATACGAGATAATCAGTTCCCGCATGGAGGTCACAGTCTAAGTAGGAGGGAGAACGGATATTGAATCCCCATTTTGCCCATGAGGGATCTGAGGCCCAGAGAAGTGAAGTGACTTGCCCAAGATCACACAGCAGGTAAGTGGCGGAGCCGGGATTAGAACCCAGGTCTTCTGACTCTCAGACCTGGGCTCTTTTCACAAGGCCACACTGCTTCCCACAGTGCTCTGCACACAGTAAGCACTTAATAAATACAATTGATTGATTCCCAGGTTGGATAAAATGGAGATCTCTCCCTAGGCAAGAGAAATGATAAACGTCAGTCGAAATTTGGATTGCTGACTGGGCTGGGATAGAATCAATGCAGAATGGAAATCATGTACACTGGAGGGAACTGCAGAAGAAGATGGGACAATAATAATAAAATAATAATACTAATAACAATGGCATTTATTAAGCATTTACTATGTGCAAAGCACTTTTCTAAGCACTGGGGAGGTTACAAGGTGATCAGGTTGTCCCACAGGGGTTCACGGTCTTAATCCCCATTTTACAGATGAGGTAACAGGCACAGAGAAGTTAAGTGACTTGCCCAAAGTCACACAGCTGACAATTGGTAGAGCTCGGATTTGAACACATGACCTCTGACTCCAAAGCCCGGGCTCTTTCCACTGAACCACACTGCAAGGAAGAGAACATAAGACTGGACACCACCAGTGCAACATATGTGGAGTTGCTCAGTTCTGAGGGGAGAGACGATATCTGGAAAGATGGCAAAGTTCTTGATATCTTTCCCAACATGCCTCCTGACTTTCTCCCTCTTGCCCTGATGGGGAATTGGAAATCCCTCTGGGCAGGAGAGGAAGAAAGACCCCAAACCACATCCTCTCTACTGTAAGCTCACTGTGGGCAGGGAACGTGTTCCCCGACTCTGTTAACATGAAGAAGCAGCGTGGCTCAGTGGAAAGAGCCCGTGCTTTGGAGTCAGAGGTCATGGGTTCCAATCCCAGCTCCGCCAACTGTCAGCTGTGTGACTTCTCCGTGCCTCAGTTCCCTCCTCTGTAAAATGGGGATTAAAACTGTGAGCCCCCCGTGGGACAACCTGATCACCTTGTAACCTCCCCAGCGCTTAGAACAGTGCTTTGCACATAGTAAGTGCTTAACAAATACCATCATCATCTGACCCTACCTGCTAGGAGAAGAGCCCTGTTATCCCAGCCTAGGCAAGAATCTACAGACCTGGGAATCCACTTTCTGATAGATTTTGTCTTTACACGAGCAGTTTCGCCACTTGCCTGCTGTATGGCTTTGGGAAAGTCACAACTTCTCTGTGCCTCAGTTATGTCAGTGATAGAATAGGGATTAAGACTGTGAACCCCACGTGATACAGCCTGATTATCTTATATCTATTCCAGGGTTTAGTTCAGTGGCATATAGTAATGCTTAATGAATACCATTTAAAAAAAATTCCATTCCTCAATGAATAAATGGACGGTGTGCAGAGTAAGCCCTCAGTTAGTCAATCATTCACTCATTTATTGAGCACTTACTGTGTGCAAAGAGTACTGTACTAAGTGCTTGGGAGAGTGCAGTACAATAATATATGGACACATTCCCTGCCCACAACAAGCTTACAGTCCTCAGTAAACACTACTGATTGATTGATATTCTGGTCCTATATCAGCCTCCTGGGAGGGCTTGGAAAGGACATGCTGCTTAACTGGATTTCCATCCAGCCCCAGATCAATCAATCAATCATATTTATTGAGCATTTTCTGTCTGCAGAGCATCGTATAAAGAACTTGGGAGAGTACAATATAAAAGAGTTGGCAGACACGTTCCCCGCCCATAATGAGCAGATGAGCAGACAATCACCCTCCTGGACTTGCAGAGCTGAATTTCAGGAATTAAATCTCGGAGACTTGACCAGGCCTCAGCTCTCAGGGGTGACTTTTTAACAATCCATGTAAGCGCCTCGTGGGCAGGGAACATGTCTACCAACTGTGTAATATTGTACTCCCCCAATCGCTTAGTACAGTGTTTTGCTCACAGCACTCAATAAATGCCGTTGATTGACCCATGGATTCACATCCCCCAGGAGATGCAACAACAATGAGAATGATGATGATGATGATGGTATTTTTTAAGCGCTTACTATATGCCAAGCACTGTTCTAAGCTCTGGGGTAGATACAAGGTGATCAGGTTGTCCCACGTGGGGCTCACAGTCGTAATCCCCTTTTTGCAGATGAGGTAACTGAGGCACAGAGACGTTAAGTGACTTGCCCAAAGCCACACAGCAGATAAGCGGTGGAGCCGGGATTAGAACCTGTGACCTCTGACTCCCAAGCCCGTGATCTTTCCACTGAGCCACCCTGAGGAGTCATCAGGTCCAGCCTCCTGCCTTGAGGCAGGTGAATGATTCTCCCATCAAGAACAGATGACGTCTGTCTGTTCTTAAAGGTCTTCCAGATTGGACCCTCTACAGGCTTAATCACCGTGACGGCCTGAAAGGTCTTCCTTCTCCACAGCTGGACTCCCCCCCCGCCCCGTCCTCATTCCTCCGGTTTACCTCTGGTTCAGACCTCTGGCAGTGAGCCGGGCTGCCCAGAATCAGGGGGAAGAGAGCAAAGCCTCTTCCAGGGAGCGGACTTAAAGAGAAGCATGCGTGTTCCCAATGTAGCCCTGATGTCATGGCAGACGCCGAGAGCCTCAGGCCAGCTCTGTTCTCCTGGAACCACATCCCTCCTGCCTTGCCAGCCAGCCCCTCTTTCCCCACTCCCTTTTGATGTTAATCAACCATTCCCACGAAAAGCAGGCAAACCCCCATTTGGGAGGGGGAAACCCTTTGAAAGTCCCTTCCCACAAGCCCCCCCAGCATGGAGCGAAATATCTGCCGGGAAGAGCCACGAAGCCGCGAGTGAGTTGCTTGTGGAGAAGCAGCGTGGCACAGTGGAAGGAGCCCGGGCTTGGAGTCACAGGTCATGGGTTCAAATTCCATCTCCGCCAGTTGTCAGCTGTGTGACTTTGGGCGAGTCACTTCACTTCTCTGGGCCTCAGTTCCCTCATCTGTAAAATGGGGATTAAGACTGTGAGCCCGCCGTGGGGCAACCTGATCACCTCGTAACCTCCCCAGCGCTAAGAACAGTGCTCTGCACGTAGTAAGTGCTTAATAAATGCCATTATTATTATTACTCTAGATTGGAGTTGCTGGGGGCTGAGGCCAGGTGGCTTCCAGGTCTCCCGGGGATGTCCTTGGGAGCCTTGGTGGGGGTCTCTGCTCTGCCCTGTATATATGTATATATGTTTGTACATATTTGTTACTCTATTCATTTATTTTGTTTGTACATATCTATTCTATTTATTTTATTTTGTTAGTATGTTTGGTTTTGTTCTCTGTCTCCCCGTTTCAGACTGTGAGCCCACTGTTGGGTAGGGACTGTCTCTATATGTTGCCAACTTGTACTTCCCAAGCACTTAGTACAGTGCTCTGCACACAGTAAGCACTCAATAAATACGATTGATGATGATGATGATGATGCCCTTGCATTACAGGGACTCCTTTCAGATCACTCCCTACAGCCAAACAGTGGTCTCTGTCCTAAAATCCCCTGATGTGGTCCCCCTTTTTTTAATATTATGGTATTAAAGTCCTTACCATTGGCCAGGCACTGTACTAAGCACTGGGGTAGATACAAGTTAATCAGGTTGGACGCAGTCCATGTCCCACATGGGACTCTACAGTCTCAACCCCCATTTTATAGATGAGGTAACTGAGACACCAAGAATCAATCAGTTGTATTTATTGAGGTCTTACTTTAACAATAATAATGATGATGGCATTTGTTAAGCCCTTACTATGTGTGGTAAGCACTGGGGGGGATACAAGGTGATCGGGTTGTCCCACATGAAGCTCACAGTCTTAATCCCCATTTTACAGATGAGGTAACTGAGGCTTAGAGAACTGAAGTGACTTGCTCAAAGTCACACAGCTGACAAGCGGTGGAGCCGGGATTAGAACCCATGACCTCTGGCTCCCAAGCCTGGGCGCTTTCCACTGAGCCGTGTGCAGAGCACTGTACTAAGTGCTTGGGAGAGTATAATAAAGGAGAATTAGCAGACATTCCCAGCCCGAAATGAATTTACAGTCTAGAGGGACGAGCAGTCAAGTGACTTGCCCAAGGCCACACAGCAGAGCCGGGAGTAGAACCCAGGTCGGTCGGTCAGTCAGTCGCATTTAAGGAGCACTTGCTGTGAGCAGAGCACTGTAATAATAATAATGATAACATTTGTTAAGCGCTTGCTGTGTGTGCTAAGCACTGGGGAGGCTACAAGGTGATCAGGTTGTCCCACGGGGGGCTCATAGTCAATCCCCACTTTACAGATGAGGTAACTGAGGCCCAGAGAAGTGAAGTGACTTGCCCAAAGTCACACGGCTGGCAACTGGCAGAGCTGGGATTTGAACCCATGACCACTTCCACTGAGCCACGCTGCACTGGGTACTTGGGAGAGTACAGTATAAAATTATAACAGACTACTTCCCAAGCACTTAGTACAGTGCTCTGCACACAGTAAGTGCTCAGTAAATATGATTTATTGATTGATTGATTCCCTGCCCACAACAAGCTTCCAACTCCCAGGCCCGGAGTCTATCCATTGGGCCACTCGGCGTTGACTCTCCCCGATGGATTGGAGAAGCAGCGTGGCTCAGTGGAAAGAGCCCGGGCTTTGGAGTCAGAGGTCATGGGTTCGAATCCCGACTCCACCACTTGTCAGCTGTGGGGCCTTGGGCAAGCCACTTAACTTCTCTGTGCCTCAGTTACCTCATCTGTAAAATGGGATTAAGACTGTGAGCCCCACGTGGGACAACCTGATCACCTTGTATCCCCCAGAGCTTAGAACAGTGCTGTGCACATAGTAAGCGCTTAATAAATGCCATTATTATTATTATTATTATTATCCCTGCTCGGACTTTTCCCTGGCAGACCCGCCTCTCCTCTCCTGATGTCTTTCCACGGGAAAGCATCAGCCCAGATAAGTGTCCGCCCAGTTCTGTTCCTGGTCCTTTCCCTGCTTTTCATCGGTAGGTCCGGAGCTCCAGAAGGCAAGACCTTCTCGGGTCCCAGTGAGGCAGCTATGCGGGGGTTTTCTGAAACAAAACTGCCTGCCCAAACCACAGAATTTCCTTTCTGGATCAGGAAAATCAGGCTGTCAGAAACCTCAAGATGCCCCCGGTCATAAGATAATAAAGTGCTTTGTAATACCAGGATCACTTGGAAAATTGTATCTCCCCCACTTACTCCAGTGCTTGACACATAATAAGGGCTTAGCAGTGACCACAATTATTAGTCTTCCCTGCTGTGTCCCTGGCTCTAGGCTAGATGCTGAAAAAGAAGACTTTCATGCTATTGATTTCATACTATTAATAGATTTTTAATAATAATTAATTAGTTAATTTTTTTTAGATGGCATTTGTTAAGCGCTTACTACGTGCAGAACACTGTTCTAAGTGCTGGGGGGGATACAAGGTGATCAGGTTGTCCCACGGGGGGCTCACAGTCTTAATCCCAATTTTACAGATCAGGTAACTGAGGCTCCGAGATGTTAATCAATCAATCATATTTATTGAGCGCTTACTGTGTGCAGAGCACTGTACTAAGCGCTTGGGAAGTACAAGTTGGCAACATATAGAGACAGTCCCTACCCAACAGTGGGCTCACAGTCTAAAAGTTAAGTGACTTGCCCAAGATCACACAGCAGACATGACTTGTACTTCCCAAGCGCTTAGTACAGTGTTCTGCACACAGTAAATGCTCAATAAATACGATTGATTGATTGATTGAGTCGGGATTCAAACCCATGACCTCTGACTCCAAAGCCTGTGCTCTTTCCACTGAGCCATGCTGCTTCTCTAATTTTAATAATTAATTATTAATAATAGATTTCATGCTAATCAATCAATCAGTGGTATTTACTGAGCGCTTACTAGGTGCAGAGCACAACCTGATTACCTTGAATCTACCCCAGCGCTTAGAACAGTGCTTTGCACATAGTAAGCGCTTAACAAATACCATAATTATTATTATTATATCTACCTCAGTGCTTAGAACAGTGCTTAGCACATAGTAAGCGCTTAACAAATACCATAATTATTATTATATCTACTTCAGTGCTTAGAACAGTGCTTGGCACATAGTAAGCGCTTAACACATACCATAATTATTATTATTATATCTACCTCAGCGCTTAGAACAGTGCTTGGCACATAGTAAGCGCTTAACACATACCATAATTATTATTATTATATCTACCTCAGTGCTTAGAACAGTGCTTAGCACATAGTAAGCGCTTAACACATACCATAATTATTATTATTATTATATCTACCTCAGCGCTTAGAACAGTGCTTGGCACATAGTAAGCGCTTAACACATACGATAATTATTATTATTATATCTACCTCAGTGCTTACAACAGTGCTTGGCACATAGTAAACACTTAACAAATACCATCATTACTATTACTAATTAGTAGAAACGTTCCCTGCACATAAGAAGCAGCGTGGCTCAGTGGAAAGAGCACGGGCTTTGGAATCAGAGGTCATGGGTTCGAATTCCGACCACCACGTCTGCTGTGTGACCTTGGGCAAGTCACTTAACTTCTCTGAGCCTCAGTTACCTCATCTGTAAAATGGGGATTAAGACTGTGAACCCCACATGGGACAACCTGATCACTTTGTATCCCCCCCAGCGCTTAGAACAGTGCTTTGCACATAGTAAGCGCTTAACAAATGCCAACATTATTATTATTATAAGGAGCTTCAACGTAGAGGGTGCTTCTGTAAAATCCCGGTCCAAAAGCACCTCTGATTGATTAATCGATTCATTCATTCAATCGTATTTATTGAGCGCTTACTGTGTGCAGAGCACTGGACTAAGCGCTTGGGAGAGTACAAATCGGCAACATATAGAGACCCGGACCTCCTAGTCCACAGATGCTTCAAGCTAAATAATAATAATAACAATGATGGCATTTGTTAAGCGCTTACTCTGTGCAAAGCTCTATTCTAAGCGCTGGAGCCATTCTGATTACAATCCATTAGGTTGTAAAGCCGGTACTAGAGAAGCAGTGTGGCCTAGTGGAAAGAGTACAGGCCTGAGTGTCAGAGGACCTGGGTTCTAATTCTGCCTCCATAACTTGTCTGCTGCTTCACCTCGGGCAAGTCACTTACCTTCTCGGTGCCTCAGTTACCTCATCTGTAAAATGGGGATTAAGACTCTGAGGCTCATGAGGGACAGGGACTGAGTCCAACCTGATCAACTTGCATCTACCTCAGCGCTTCATACGGTATCTGGCACATAGTAAGTGCTGAACTAATACCATTAAAAAAAAAAAGATTGTACTAGATTGTAAAGGTGGGAACTGTTATCATCATCAGTCGTATTTATTGAGCGCTTACTGTGTGCAGAGCACTGTACTAAGCGCTTATCTTTGTCAGCTTCTTGAGGAGTGGGGTCCACTAATTCTATTGTGCTCTCCCAAACGCTTAGTACAGCGCTCTGCATGCAGGTGGTGTTCTGCTCTGCACACAGTAAGCGCTCAAATATGATTGATTGATTGATTACCTCCTTCCCCTCCCCACAGCACCCGTATATATGTTTGTACATATTTATTACTCTATTTATTTATTTATTTTACTTGTACATATTTATTTTATTTTGTCACTATATTTTGTTTTCTTGTCTGTCTCCCCCTTCTAGACTGTGAGCCTGCTGTCGGGTAGGGACTGTCTCTGTATGTTGCCAACTTGTACTTCCCAAGCGCTTAGTACAGTGCTCTGCACACAGTAAGCGCTCAATAAATACGATTGAATGAATGAATGAATGCCATCCATGAGGAGGATAATTGAGTTTTTCTGTTTCAGTCCCCCAGATGCCCCATATTGATTTTATTATGTCCCTCAAAGGCCTGGAAACAATTCAGAGGATATTAAGTGCCTTCCTGTTCACTGAGTCTTTGGAGGGGTGAAGAGCTTCATTTGGGGGCACTTTTCCATTATCTCCATTTCATTCATTCATTCAATCATGTTTATTGAGCGCTTACTCTGTGCAGAGCACTGTACTAAGCGCTTGGGAAGTACAAGTTGGCAACGTATAGAGACGGTCCCTACCCAACAGCGGGCTCACAGTCTAGCGATTCCTTGCACGTGGGTAGAGTATGTACCTGAGAAGCAGTGTGGCTCACCAGCAAGAGCCCAGGCTTGGGAGTCGGAGGTCATGGGTTCTAATCCTGGCTCCGCTACATGTCTGCTGTGTGACCCTGGGCAAGTCACTTAACTTCTCTGAGCCTCAGTTACCTCATCTGTAAAATGGGGATTAAGACTGTGAGCCCCACATGGGACCTGTATATATGTATATATTTGTACGTATTTATTACTCTATTTATTTATTTTACTTGTACATATCCTATTTATTTTATTTTGTTAATATGTTTTGTTTTGTTCTCTGTCTCCCCCTTCTAGACTGTGAGCCCACTGTTGGGTAGGGACCGTCTCTATATGTTGCCAACTTGACTTCCCAAGCACTAAGTACAGTGCTCTGCACACAGTAAGCGCTCAATAAATACAACTGATTGATTGATTGACAACCTGATCACCTTGTATCCCCTCAGTGCTTAGAACAGTGCTTCGCACATAGTAAGCACTTAACAAATATCATCATTATTATTATTAACCCATCTGTAGTGCTTTCTACCCTTCCAGAGAGTCCCCTCAGAGAACCCAGAGAAAACCAGCCAGCCCAGCCTGGACCAAACCAGCTAAAAGAGAGCTTCTAGTTACCCTATTTTCCCCTAGGGTATTTGTTAAGTGCTTACTATGTGCCAGGCACTGTACTAAGCGCTGGGGTAGATAAAATATACCGGCCTAAAGGGCTAATCTCTCTCTCTCTCTCTCTCTCTCTCTCTCTCCCTTTATCTGTCTCTCTCTCTCCCTCATATTCTCTTATTCCATTTTCTCAAACACATTTTTGAAAAATCAGCCTTCTACCCACTCTCTCCGTCTTATCTTCAGATGCCACTTTGGGTTCGAAGTAAGAGTGGTGACCTGTGGAGAGTGGTGGATAAAGTCCGTGCCCCACCTGGGGCTCACAGTCTTAATCCCCATTTTACAGATGAGGTAACTGAGGCATAGAGAAGTAAAGTGACTTGCCCAAGGTCACACAGCAGTCAAGAGGCGGAGCGGGGATTAGAACCCAGGTCCTTCTGACTCCAAGGCCCGGTCTCTGTCCTCTAAGCCCTGCTGCCTCAGCTGCCATTATCTGGGGAAAGAGTCATCGCTAAGAATGACCGACCCAGGCTCAGACGTGGGTGATGCCCAGTGACACTGTAGGATGCAGCGCTGGACGACAAGGCCTCCTGTGTTCAGTACTGGCCTTACTGATTATTTAATAATAATTATTATTATTATCATGGTATTTATTAAGCATTTTCTATGTGCCAGGCACTATTCTAAGTCCTGGGGTAGATACAAGGTAGGATGCAGCTCTGGATGGCAAGGCCTCCTGTGTTCACTACTGGCCTTACTGATTATTTAATAATAATTATTATTATTATTATAGTATTTATTAAGCATTTTCTATGTGCCAGGCACTGTTCCTAAGCGCTGGGGTAGATACAAGGTAACCAGGTTGTCCCGTGTGGGTTTGAAGTAAGAGTGGTGGATAAAGTCTGTGTCCCACCTGGGGCTCACGGTCTTAATCCTCATTCTACGGATGAGGTAACTGTGGCCAGAGAATTTAAGTGACTTACCCAAAGTCACACAGCTTCTAGACTGTGAGCCCGCTGCTGGGTAGGGACCGTCTCTATATGTTGCCAACTTGTACTTCCCAAGTGCTTAGTACAGTGCTCTGCACACAGTAAGCACTCAATAAATACGATTGATTGATTGATTGTACTTCCCAAGTTCTTAGTACAGTGCTCTGCACACAGTAAGCGCTCAATAAACACGATTGAATGAATGAACAAAGTGGCAGAGCCATGATTTGAACCCAGGACCTCTGACTCCCAAGACCACGCTCTTTCCACTAAGCCATCTGCTTCTCAGGAGTCTGAGTCTGGAGCACTTTATTTGCTAGGTGATCCTAAACAAGTTCCTCTTAGACCCCTTTCCCAAGTGCCCCGTCTTCCGAACCCACCGTTTCATCTACTTCACCAAATGAACCTTCCTTCTCTCCTCTCCCTCCTGCAACCCACAATTCCCACCAAACCCCGCCATGCCTCCAGGATCCAAAGATGACAGATGATGACTGCCTAAATTATGAAAGCTTCCTCTATAATTTATGACACCCTAACGGGATCATTAATGGAAAAAATAAAGGAAAATACGGCACCGCGAGTATGTTTTTCCTTTTTGAAAAGAGAATCCTTTAAATTCCTTTAGCTTTATGTATATATAATGGCATTTATTAAGTGCTTACTATGTGCAAAGCACTGTTCTAATCACTGGGGAGGTTACAGGGTGATCAGGTTGTACCACGGGGGGCTCACAGTCAATCCCCATTTTCCAGATGAGGTAACTGAGGCACAGAGAAGTGAAGTGACTTGCCCAGAGTCACACAGCTGACAATTGGCAGAACCAGGATTAGAACCCTTGACCCCTGACTCCAAAGCCCGGGCTCTTTCCACTACACTGCTTCTCTTTGAAGATGTTATCACGAATCACCACTTACCTTTTGTCCCTTCAAGGAGCCAGATGTAAATCCACCCATCCCTCCCTCCATCCATCTAGCCATCCAATCTTCCATCTGATCGTTTGTCTTAAATTACCACTTTTAATTTCAAACCCAAAGTAGCATCTGAATATAAGGAGGAGAGAGGGGGTAGACGGCTGATTCTTCAAAATATATAGGAGGAAATGGAATAAGAGAAGATGAAGGGGAGAGAGAGACAGATAGACAGAACAAGATTAGCCCTTTGAGGCCGCTCTGCTAAGACTCGTCTTGAGCTCACCAACAAACCCTCAGATCTCCTAAAAATCGCCCTGCACTTTCCACCATCCTCCTGGTAACAGTGGTATAGGGAAGCAGAAGCCACAGCAGGACCAGGGCCTAGAAGTATTTGCCCTTTTAAGGACATTGAAGGCAGATTTCTGAGACCAAAAAAAAGAGCAGCTCCAGCCTGCCTAACTGGAGAAGTGCCAAGGAGACTGATTGCAGGGGATCCTGTTGTTAATCTGTGGCGTTCGCTGGGATCCGTCACCAGAATCCATGTTTGTCACCCCCTGCGAGGTGAGAAACAAACTAGACCCCCAGAGAGAAAATCTCAGGGACCCCTGGATGGAAGCACGGCAGGGAACCAGGGCACCCTGGGGACGGGTAGGGGGTTCGGCTGTCGAGGAACTAGAAATGAGAAGCGGCGTGGCCCAGTGGAAAAAGCACGGGACCAGGATTCAGGAAACTGGGGTTCTCATTGCAGCTCCACTACTTGTCTGCTGTGTGACCTTGGGCGAGTCGAGTAACTTCTCTGGGCCTCAGATTGCTCATCTGTCTTAGATTGTGAGCCATGGAGGACAGGGACTGTGTCCCAGCTGATGCTCATTGTGGGTAGGGATTGTGTCTGCCAATTTTGTCGTTTCGTACTCTCCCAAGTACTTAGTACAGTGCTCTGCACAAAGGAAGAGCTCAATAAATACCAATGATGATGATAATAATCTTATATCAACCCCCCGCCCCCGCATTTAGTACAGTGCTATGCCCACAGTAAACACTCAATAAATACCAGTGATGATGATTATCTTATATCAACCCCCAGCATAAAGTACAGTGCTTGGCACAAAGTAAGCACTCAATTGCCACAGTTAACCAATCAGTGGTATTTATTGAGCTCTTGCTATGTGCAGAGCACTGTGCTAAGTGCTTGGAAGAGTACAAAACAATAATAATGATAATGATGGTATTTTTTAAGTGCTTACTATGTGTCAAGCACTGTTCCAAGTGCCGGGGCAGCTGCAAGTTATCAGACTGGATGCAAAGCAACAGAATTGGCAGCAGTGATCCCTACCCACAATTAGCTTACAGCATAGAAGGGACGGCATTAATATAAATAAATAATTTGTAATATATAATTGAAAGATTTTTACACACATGCAATTAAGATGAACATAGTAAGCACTCAATAAATTCTACTGATGATGATTATCTTACATAAACCCCCAGAACTTAGTACGGTGCTTGGCACAAGTTAAGCACTTAAATACCACAATCAATCAATGGTTTTTATTGAGCACTTACTCTGTACAGAGCACTGTACTAAGCACTTGGGAGAGTACAATACAACAGAATTAACACATTCCCTGCCCATAATGAGCTTACAGTCTAGAGGGAGAAGAGAGGAGGTTGGAGATCATCTTCTAGACTGTGAGCCCATTGTTGGGTAGGGATTGTCTCTATCTGCTGCTGAATTGTACTTTCCAAGCGCTTAGTACAATGCTCTGCACACAGTAAGTGCAGACTAAATGATTGAATTTCTCCATGTCCCACACTTTGTGGCAGAACGTGTTTCTCTCTGTCAGCAGTTGGCTGGCTTCCTATCAGAGACAAGAGAGATCAGCCCCAAGGCACTGGAACACTTGCCTGAAGTGGGAAACTTTTTTAAGACCCGTTCCTCACAGACACATCGCTGTGAGTTGAGGCAGTTAAAGGGGAGGGAAAGTCCATCTTCATTTCTAGACTCTAAGCTTGTCATGGGCAAGGAATGTGTCTGTTTATATTGTACTCTCCCAAGCACTTAGTACAGGGCTCTGCATGCAGTAAGTGCTCAGTAAAAAAGATTGAATTGAATGAAATGCTTTTTCCTGTGCATCAGAAATAAGGTAGACCGTATGTAAATAACAAGCGGAGGGAGAGGCTTCCAAACCACTGAGAAAAAATTTCAGCCCAAGAAGCGTTAGGAAAGAGGAAGGCAGAATCTGCGGGAGCCATCTGAGCGGGGCTCAATCCCTGGGCGGGTGTGACATGGAGGCGCTGCGTGACACGGATTCACGTGGGCACCGTGAGCCTCGGAGAGCCGGCGCTGGTTAATGAAAGGTTTAGGGAGATGCTAATGGGGGTCGGTCATGGAAAAAATCCGAGCCCATAAACGGGTTTGCGTAAGAAGATCAATCCCATGGATGCACGGAGTGAGGAGGGCCTAGGAAACACCCAAGGAGATGGTTCCCATGGCAGAATCCATTCCCAGAAGGGGTCGGACACACCACGGTTCCAGGGCGAAAGGAAGAGAGGATCAGCGTGAGTTAATGCAGCCCTGGGGAGTCAGACAAGCTCCCATCTCCTGCTCCACAGAGGAGGAAGCAGAGCAGGCCAGTTCCCAGGCTTGGTGAAACAAACTCCCTGTATCCTCTAGGGAATTCTGGAAGCTGCAGTCAAGAGCATATGCATCTGCAGTTCCCACAGCCAGCTAATAAACACGGAAAGGAGGGAACAAGGGTGGAAAAGCATGAAGCTCCAGACCACAGAGGAAAGGTGAAACCGATATAGGAAGGGCAGAGGGCTTAACCTCATTAAGCAGAGAGCTGGAGCTCACAATAGTCAGCGTGGCCTAGTGACAAGAGCTTAGGCCTGGGGGTCAGAGCACCTGGGTTCTAATCCTGGCTCTGCCACTTGCCTGCTGCGTGTCCTTAAGCAAGACCCTTCACTTTTCAAGGCCTCAGTTTTCACATCTGTAAAATGGGGATTCACTACCTGTTGTCCCTCCTACTTAACTGTGAGCACCAACAGAGCTTAGAACGGTGCCAGCGCTTAGAACAGTGCCAGGCATACAGTAAGTGCTTATCAAATACCATCATCATCATCCCCCCTGCCTTACCTCCTTCTCCTCCCCACAGCACCTGTATATATGTATATATATCTGTATGTATTTATTACTCTATTTATTTTATTTGTACATACTTATTCTATTTATTTTATTTTGTTCGTATGTTTTGTTTTGTTCTCTGTCTCCCCCTTCTAGACTGTGAGCCCACTGTTGGGTAGGGACCATCTCTATATGTTGCCAACTTGTACTTCCCAAGCACTTAGTTAGGACAGTGCTCTGCACCCAATAAGTGCTCAATAAATACGATTGAATGAATGAATCATTTGGGGCAAGGAGGGGGTAGGACCCGGTTATCTTGTGTCTACCACAGTACTTGGCACATGGTACAGAGTGAGCGCTTAACAAATACCACAATGATTATTGTTACTGAGACCTACTCTGATTCCGTTTGACGTTTATCCCTTTACTTCTCGGATCCGGTTTCCTCATTCAGGGCTCTGCTGGCGGTGGGCATGCCATAAATCTCGTTGATCGAATCAAGAAGAGTGAGATCATATTGTTCCACTTAGTTGTGAAGAATAATAAAACCAGAACCTCCAAACAAGGCCAATAGAAAATGCTTTGTAAAAGGTACCTATTCCTACCGCGACAAGAGAGTAGGGAGTTGAAAGTAAAATGGCAAGTATTAGCACCCTAGTGTTTAAGGACTTTTCTAGAGCTCTTCCTAAAAGGAGTAATTAATTCCAGAGGATTAGATACTATATAAATATGAATGTGTATCATTATAGATATGTGCATGTGGTTATGGGCAGGGAATGTACAGAGCTCTGCACCCAGTAATAATAATAATAATGATGGTATTTGTTAAGCACTTTTTATGTGCTGGGCACTGTACTGAGTGCTATACTCGGAGCACTGACAAGCGCTCTGCCACTTGTCAGCTGGGTGACGTTGGGTAAGCCACTTAACTTCTCTGTGCCTCCATTACCTCATCTGGAAAATGGGGATGAAGACTTTGAGCCCCACATGGGACAACCTGATCACCTTATATCCACCCCCAGCACTTAGAACAGTGTTTTGCACATAGTAAGCGCTTAAATACCATCATTATTATTATTATTACAAGCATATCATCAATCATATTTATTGAGCGCTTACTATGTGCAGAGCACTGTGCTAAGCGCTTGGGAAATACAAATTGGCAACACATAGAGACAGTCCCTACCCAACAGTGGGCTCACAGTCTAAAAGCATATCGAGTTGGAAACAGTCCCTTCCCCATGTGGGGCTCACAATCTCAATCCCCATTTTTTAGATGAGGTAACTGAGGCCCAGAGAAGTGAAGTGACTTGCCCAAAGTCACACAGCAGGCAAGGGGCAGAACCGGGATTAGAACCTATGACCTTCTGACTCCTGAGCCTGTGCTGCTCCTCTAAGGTCGGGGAAAAGAAGGGAAGCTTCCAAGTAGATGATAGAATCAATGATTCATTCAATTGTATTTATTGAGCGCATACTGGTTGCAGAGCACTGTACTAAGCACTCAATGGCCCAATAAATTTAACTATCGACTGCCATTGGCTAATTAAAGCTTTTCGATACAAATTTCCTTCATTGTATCCCCCCGACTCCGGATGACGATGATTCATTCATTCATCCAATCGTATTTATTGAGTGCTTACTGTGTGCAGAGCACTGTACTGAGCACTTGGAAAGTACAATTTGGCAACAAATAGAGATGATCTCTATCCGACAACGGGCTCACAGTCTAGAAGGGGGGAGACAGACAATGAAACCAAACAAAACAAGTAGACAGTCATCAATAGGTATTGATTACCATGTGCAAAGCACTTTTCTAAGCGCTGAGGAGGTTAAAAGGTGATCAGGTTGTCCCATGGGAGGCTCACAGTCTTAATCCCCATTTTACAGATGAGGTAACTGAGGCACAGAGAAGTTAAGTGACTTGCCCAAAGTCACACAGCTGACAGTGGTCAAGCCAGGATTTGAACCCATGAATGGAAAAACCCGAATCTCCCTTAACTTCTTCAGGTGGGAAAGCTGAAGGACAGAAACCCCTTACCCAGACTCCTGCACGAGCTGAGATCCGAATTAATGTTGGATCCAGCCATTTTGAATTAGAAATAGACCCTCCATCACCCAATCAGGACTCCAGCAAAACGCTTCTCCGATTTATCGGATCGGCCATTTCCAAGTCAGGAAAACCATACTAAATTTCTCAAGAGCCCAACCTTCCCCCCTATATCCTGGAGCTTTAAGCGAGGGCGAGAGTATCTTCGATGGAAAAGGAAAAGAATCATAGAGAAAACCATCCAGGACTTTCCCCGGTTTTCTTCCTTCGGGTCCATCTGCCATCTTGGCTTGGGACTGAGCCAGTCAGTCAGTTGTATTTATGGAGTGCTTACTGTGTGCACAGCAGTGTACTAAGCGCCCGGGGGAGTACAATGCAACAATAGACTCATTCCCTGCCCACAGTAAGCTTAAAGTCTAGAAGACAGCCCTAGCGAGCAAGGAGGCAAAGAATCAGGGGCGGCAAACAGGCCTAATCAACTCGTCCCTTGACAGAACCACATACCTCCAGATCAGCAGTGGCCGTCAATTATGTCCTACAGGGACAGCACAATGATCACCTTGTTACCTCTCCAGTGCTTAGAACAGTGCTTTGCACATAGTAAGAGCTTAATAAATGCCATTATTATTATCATTATTATCAACAGCCAATCCCAGGATCTC
The DNA here is from genome assembly GCF_015852505.1 of Tachyglossus aculeatus. Classification (NCBI taxonomy): domain Eukaryota; kingdom Metazoa; phylum Chordata; class Mammalia; order Monotremata; family Tachyglossidae; genus Tachyglossus; species Tachyglossus aculeatus. The sequence continues at coordinate 19,116,839 of NC_052101.1, read as the reverse complement.
ATCAGCTTGGGAGGCAGGAAGTTTTTATTTGTTTTTTAATGGTATTGGTTTAACATTTACTGTGGCCCAATGGATAGAGCTTGGACCTGGGGATCAGAAGGGCCTAGGTTCTAATCCTGGTTCCACCACTTGTCTGCTGTGTGACCCTGGACAAATCGTTTCACTTCCCCGTACCTCAGTTACCTCATCTGTAAAATGGAGGATAAGACTCTGAAGCCCATGTGGGACAGGGAATATGTCTGACCCGATTGCCTTGTACCTACCTCAGGGCTTAGAACAGTGCTGGGCACATAGGACTTCTAGACTGTGAGCCCACTGTTGGGTAGGGACCGTCTCTATATGTTGCCAACTTGTACTTCCCAAGCGCTTAGTACAGTGCTCTGCACACAGTAAGCGCTCAATAAATATGATTGAATGAATGAATAGGAAGTGCTTAACATATACCATTATTATTGTTGTTGTTATTATTTTCTGTAGCGTGTGAGCAAGGGTCTCTGGGAGCTTACTGTGTCTCTGTTTTCAAGCTGCATTCCTCAAGGAGGGGAGAGGGTTTACAGAGTTAATTCCCTAGGGGACCACAGGCATGTAAACAGGCCTGGTCTGGTGGCCCTGGCCCTGGTGGGAGTCAGTTCAGAATTCCGCTGGGAAAGGGGGGAGGGAGGACATAGAGTGGGAGAAAAGGCTGCAGGGAAGGGGGCGGCCTGGGAGCAGAGGAGGAGGAAAGAGGAGTGGAGGAGGAAACCCCAGGAGTGGCATGGGAGCCACTCGGCCTGCTCTGGCTGCAGGAGCCAGAGGGCATTGTGTCCTGGGAACAGATAGTCTGCTTAGCATTTTGGACGGAGCACAGTCTATCTTTCATTTTAATCATTTTCACAATTCCTGGGATTTCTAAGTCCTTCTTCTGGGAACCTTAAAGAATTCAGAGATCAGAGTTTGTTCTCATAGAATCCAGGAAGACAGACAAGGGATCGGTCTTATTTTCATCCTCATTTGGGAGAAACTGAGGCACAAGGTAAATCCTGGCTATCAGTTCGTGGGGGCTTTCTGCTCAACGTTATTCCTTCCTTAATAGGTTGAAGAGGAGACCTAATAGCAATAATAGTTGTGTTATGGGTTAAGCACTTACTCTGAGCCAAACCAGATCAGACACTGTCTCTGTCCCACACAGGACTCACAGTTTAAGATGGGGAGGAATAGCTAATTAATCCTCATTTTATAGATGAGGAAACTGAGGCCCAGAGAGGGAAAGTGACTTGCTCAAGGGCACACAGCAGGCAAGTGGAGGAACCGGGTTCAGAAGCCCAGTGTCCTGTCTCCCAGTCTCATGAGCTCTACCCACTAAGCCACCCTGCTTCACAGGCCTCCTCGAACCCTCCTCCGAACTGGCACTGCATCGCTACCCGGGTGAAGGTACTACTGTTGGCACAGACAGCTGTGGCAAGGAAAACGCACCATCGGAGCCTGTCTCTGGAAAGGGGAGTGGCAGTTGCATTTCCTCTTGGGGGAAATTGAGAAGCTGAGTGGGAACCCAAGCCTCTGATTTCCTTTCAGCTGCTCCCCAGGTGCCGGAAGACTCCTTCAATGTGACAGAGGCTAATCCCCCCAGCTATTCCCTGATAATCCCCTGACAACCACCTGACAACCCCCTGAAAACTCCCGACAGCCCCTTGACAACCCCCCGATGGTCCCTTGAAAGTCCCCTAGCAACCCCCTGACAGCAGCCTTACAGTTCCCTTTCAGTCCCCTCAGCTTTCCTTACCTGTGCAGAAGATTCAGAGAGCTACGGTGAAGGAGATGGCCAGAGGCTTTGCTTTCCCTTCTTCCCTCCTTCCCGTCCCCCTTAGCAGCTTTTCTCTGCTACTTCCAGGTGCACCTCTTCAAAACAGAATTTCCAAAGAGCCTGGTGGTTGCCAATTTAGATGGAGCGAGGAGGAATCCCAGACCCTTTCTGTCCTAGCCCGGAAAACAGTGGCATCTGACAGGCCAACATGAAGGGTTTTGACCCAATATGCTGCAAGCTTGAAGGAAATGAAGGTTATCAGGCACTTCACCTTCCTCCCTGCTCTCCTAATCAGCGTGGGTGAGTTGATTTTCGGCAGGTTCCTTTAAGAGCCTCCTGCACCGGGCCGGCCTGGTCTTCATTACAGCGGCATAGATAGCATCATTCTGTTTATCACAGTGTTCCCTCCCTTTGTTCTAGTTATCGCTCTATCTGGGCTCTGCAAGGAGGAGGAGGAGAAGGAGGAGGATGTGTTACAGACAGAGATGAGCCCCATTAGTGAAATAGTTTCCTTAATGCTCAGCATGTTTTCCAAATGGGAGCTTGATTGCTCTGTTGCTTTGTTCCAGAAGTAGGTTTGCTGGTTTGGGCGCTTAAGAAAGAACCTGCTAGGGACAAGTTGGATCAGAACAAGAAACTCCTGCCGAACAGGGAGAGTATGGTCCTTAACCCAGAGCTGGAGAAGGGTTGAGAGAAGGGTGAGAGCGAAAGTTGGGCTAAGAAAGAAACTTAGTACAGTGTCTGGAACATAGTAAATACTTAACAAATACCTTAAAAAAAAAAGAGAAACTGCAGTGGAGGCTTAAAGAGATTTGGGGTGGAGTAGGGGCACAGTTATTAATCAGTCAGTGGCATTTATTGAGTGCTTATTGGGTGCTAAGCCTTTGGGAGAGTACAATGCAACAGAGTTGGTAGATGCATTCCCGGCTTACAAGGAGTTTACAGTCTTGAGGGAGAGACAGAAATTAAAATTAATCATGGATATGTAGTTAAATGGTCTGGGACTGAGGGTGGGGTGAATATCAACCGTTTAAAGTGTACAGATCCAAGTGCATAGACGACACAAAAGAGAGAGGGAATCTGGGAAATGAGGGTTTAGCTGGGGAAGGCCTCTTGGCAGAAATGTGATTTTAATTTAATAGTTAGAAAACCCCCTCTCTCAGCCTTCCCTTATTTGTCCCAAATGTCTTTTCCCTCCTCCCCCTTCCCGTCTCTGTTTCTTCATCAGATTTTCCCTGGAAGAGCCAGTTCCTCTCTTCATTTTCCTTCCCTCATTGTCTCCTTCTGACTGCAAATCCCTGTCCTCCAGCATTCTTCCAATGTCCATTCAGTATCTAAAAACCCTCTGCCTCTAGCTCCCAAGGAGCCGGTCCATCCATGGGCCGTGTGAACCCAAGGCTCTCTGCGTTTCCAGGCAGAATGGCGGGTGCCAATGGGGTGGCCGGGACAGACTCAGAAGGCTGGTATTCAGAGCCGACTGGTCGCGTCGAATCGCTCCGTCTCTATCCTTGACCTGCACCAGTTCAAATCTATCGATTAAGACCGTGAACTCCACGAGGGACAGGGATTGGGTCATACCTGATTAGCTTGTAGCTACCCCAGCGCTTAGTTCAGTGCCTGGTACATAGTAAGAGCTTAACAAATACCATAAAAAAATGATTGATTCATGATATTTATTGAGCACTTACTGGATGTACTGTACTAAGCAATTAGTATGGCACTCTTGCAGCTCTTTTGAGTCTGACTGAACCTGGAAATGTAGCCTTTTTGCCCTCCTTTCTCCCGCCCCAGGAGAGCTCTCTGGGTCACCACTTCTGAAGGGCTATCGACGGCCACCTTTGGGACTCCTTCTGGGCCAGAGATGTCAGGTCTAGGGTCAGAGCCGGGGTGGGGGCTGCTTTTCAGCCTAACCTCCCTCTGGGAGGGGATTGGCGGCACTTCTTCCACCCAGACAGACCTGCTGACTGGTCCCGAACAGAGACTGTCTGTCATGGGGCCAAGCGCAGCCTCTGGAGCCAGCAAAGAGATTAAAGCTGTTTCTGTCTTCCTGGCAAATCTACAGCTGCAGGAAGAGCCATTGGGAAGTCTTATTCCCGGGGAATCCTCAGGGCAGCATTTCTCCAAAGGCCCATTCTTGCACCCAGACATCCTCACCCAAATCAGAGGCGCCTCTTGTCATCAGTCTGGAACTTCTCTTGGGCTTCTCCCCAACCCTCGTGGGGGTCGGCCCTGGGATAAGGGACCTTCCTTCTCGCTTCTTTCCATGGAACTAGACTGTAAGCTTGTTGTGGGCGGGGAACGTGTCTGTTTATTATTATATTGTATTCTCCCAAGAGCTTAGTATGGTGTTCAGCACTCAGTAAACGCTCAATAAATACTATTGACTGACTGACTGATGTATGGGCCTGGGCAAATACCCAGGGGTGTGGGTACAAGTGTTTATGTCCACTTTTTTATATGTGCATATTTGTATGTGTGCAGGGGATCTGTATTTGGGCGTATACAAGTAGGTCCTCACCATATGCTTGTTTGTGTCTGGAGGGACACAAATATTTCACTTTCATCCTAAACAGCTCCTTCAGCCTCATTGTTTCCAGAGCTACTGCAACAAAAAGATGTGATTTAGCCCATCGCTGCCATTTAATTTTGGCAGCCTGGTACCTCTGTTCCTGCCTCTGCTGTGGGAGGACGCCTATCACCTCACCCAGGAGGAGGGGAAGGGAAGATATCCTGAAGCGTGAATGGAGGGAGGGACGGAGGGAGGGAGACCCACCCCACAGCCCCCCCCAAAAAAGAAAAGGAATGTCTTTTGTCAGATTTTCAAAGGGTGGGATCCCAAAGCCAGGTTCTGTCTTCACAACAATTCCCTGACCTTGCTCAGTTAGCACCTGAGTCCCTCTCCTTCTTTTTTAATGGTATTTGTTAAGTGCTTACTATGTACCAAGTGCTGTATTAAGCGCTGGAGTAGATACATGCTAATGAGGTTGGACATAGTACATGTCATTCTTGAGGCTCACAGTCTTAATCTTTATTTTTCTGATGTGGTAACTGAGGCACAGAGAAGTTAAGTGACTTTCCCAAGCTCACACACCAGACAAGTGACAGAGCTGGGATTAGGACCCAAGTCCTTCTGTCTCCCAGGCCACTGCTCTGTCCACTAGGCCATACTGCTTCTCTCCTGGCAAAGTTGTTGTAACAGAAATTTGGCTCAGGAAACGCTAGCGGAAAGAACGGCTGGAAGATTCAGGGGTGGGCGAACACTGGGGGAGACAGGTCACCTCCAGAGAGCCGACATCACAGACACACACACGTGACATCCATCTCTTTCCCATCGCTAAACACCAGGTGTGTCAGCTCAGGTGTGTCAGCTTGTATCCACCCCAACACTTAGTACAGTTCCTGGCATATAGTAAGTGCTTAACAAATATCATCATTAGTAGTAGTAGTAGCAGAAGTAGTAATAATATGCCCAGTACACCCAGTGTTCCCAGTATTCCCAGTGTTCCCAGTAGTCCCTATACTCCAGGTATTCCCTGTACATCCAGTACTCTCGGTATACCCAGTGTGCCAAGGATGCCAAGTCACTCAGTGCTCCCAGTAGCCCGCGTAATCCCAGTACACCTAGTAGTCCCAAGGCCCGGGAAGTATCCCTCTTTCTGCCCAATGCACACAGCAGCCTTCAAGGCAGGTCTAGAAAAACACCTTGTATTTGTAGCGCGCCTTTATGTTTCCACAATGCTTTCACACTGATTGTCTTATTTCGCCCTCCAACTGTCCCTTCGAGGCAGTGAGAGGTGGGCATCATCATCCCCATTTTACAGCTAGAGAAGCCGAGACCCAGAGAGATAAGTGCAGTGGTTCTTGCAAGTGGTAAGCAGATGCTGGGGTTGGTGGTACATGATGAAGTGTCCTCCCAAAGTCCTCTGAGCTCCCATCACCTCTCAGGGAGGAACCAGTGGTGGCACAGACCTCCCAGCTCTCCCCCAACTGGGGTTGGCTCGGGTCCTGCTCCTTGACTGGGCCCTTTAATGGAAAGAGGGCAAGCCTGGCATCAGGGGAAGCCTGGGAGGCTGGGAGGGAATGGGAGAGGGAGGACTGCAAAAGCTGAGGTGATGGCAGAGAAATCATCATCATGGTTACCAAGCCTCTCAAAGAGATCCTGCAGATCTGTAGTGGTGACAGAGAACTGGGATCTGCAGAAGAGGGTAGAGGAGAAGTGGGGACCCAAACTGGAGGAGCCTGAGGACAGCCTGTCCCACCCGACCCAGAAGCCAGGGAAGACACTAAACATTCTCCTTCTTTGCGGAGACCGTCGGTTTCTTTCTGTTGGGCCAAAGCACCAGGAGTAGCCAACAGCCTGGAGCCGTTCAGTGGTGGTTGATGTGTTCTCCTAAGGGGATAGGAAGAGGAGCCAATGACTTCTTAAAATCTCTCCTGCCTTCCTCCTGCCACCCCAAGGCAAACCTGGAGCTTTTCAAGACCAGTCAAGGCAAAGCAGAAGGCTTTAGCCTCAGAGGGGCTCCCCAGATGTTCCTTGGCCCCATGTGCTCTGGCTTCCTGGGGCTCTGAGCCAGGGACCCCCTTCTCCATTTTCCCATCCCCCACTCCCAAAAAGAGAGCTTACCTCAGTCAGACTCCCTGGGAAGCGTTAGTTGGGCTTCTGGCTTTGAGACACCTCCCGCTTCGCACCCCACCACATACACCACGCAGAAAATCTCCCCACAGTCATGGGTAGCTTAGGGCCACCCCCCTATGCCAGCCTGACACCATCAAGGGTTTCCACTGTTCTGGGAGCCTTTATTCTGCCCCGGGAAGATTTAGTCTTTTGAAACAAATTCTCCCAAGTTAGCTTTTTGTGGCCAAACCCTGCTGGCCGGAATCCCGTCTGTGCTTTCTCCTCTCAGGGTTTCCAGACAAACGGATACTCGGGTAAGAGTTTCCAGCTGCTTTGGAAGCTCTCTTTGTTTCTCCCCAGCTCATTGTCTGATTTTCTGGCAGGAGGGAAGCCAAGAACCCAGAGACCCCAGGCGAGAAAATCCGTGGGGAACAATTCTCTCTTCACGTCCCAGAAAGCCGGGTCCTGTCCTGTCAGAGCCGGGCCCTCCAGTCTCCATCTCCATTTGCTTTCCAGAAGCCCACCGGACCCCGTAATGTCCCAAGAGGGACTCCCCCAGGATGCTCTCCATAAGGGGTGCCCGGGAGGGCTCTCTTTGACCCTGAGCTTAACGCGCTCTCCCACCCCGGCCACATTCGAGCCTTTTTTTTTTGTTGGGTTTGCAAAGTGAATGGTTATTCTGGCAAACCACACGATTCCTGGCCAGACTCCCCAGGCGATTTGTGCAATCGGCGATAGGAGTGCCACGGCGTTGGGAAATGAGAGCGGGCTCTAGGAGCCGATCCCATTGGGGAAGACGGGTGTCGCGGTTAGCCGGTCCATGGGTGTGTGGGTTAGGGGTTGTTGCTGTGACCCTGACTATGGCCCTGACCCTGCCACCCATCCACCCACCGACTCGAGAGCTGCCCAGAAGGAATTTCAGTTCTCAGACCCTCAGCATCGTCCCACGTGGCTCTGGGTTTGGTACATACCTGAGGGAAGGCCTGTCTCGGGAGAGCTGGGAGGTCAACTCACACCTGCTGCCCGTGGGGTGCTGAGCGAGGGCTGGTGGATGGGGGGGAGGCCGCTTCGCCCCACCTCACCTCTCCTCTTCCAAATATACCCGGCACTGGGACCCCGCCGCTGCCACTCTGGGATTTTTAAGCAGCTGGCAAGGGGTCCCCTTCTTGGAAAACTCCTTCCGCACTGCTCCCCGGCTGGAAAAGCCTTTTTCTTTTTACCTTATATGAGCTGAACCAGAAGGCCAGGCGGTGAAGCGCCCCATCTGTCAGGCCCTCCGCCGGTCCCCATTGGCTGCCGGCTGGGCCACGTGACCGCCTCGCCTTGACCTGCGACTGCTCAGCGAATGTTGGTTTTGCCCCCTAAGGAAGGAGCGTTTGACAATTTTCATATTTCTTCTAAATTTGGAGATTTCAGACAAGGCTCCGAGGTTTGGCTTGGGATGCCAGAGGCCCATGTGGAAGTCATTAAGACAGGGTGGGGGGGAGAGAGGGGGGATTGGGAGGGAGGGAAGAAGGGAGGAAGAAAGCGGGGGTGGGGGAGTGGAGAGTGGTGGGGAACTAGGGACAGCACGTGAGGAAGACAGGCCTGTGACTGTTGCCAGTTACATGCCTGGGAACACGAGCGAACTCAGAGAAAGTTGTTTGGAATCATTTCCTTCCTCTCTCTCTCTCTCTCTCTCTTTCTCTCTCTCTCCAGTCAGTCCTTCTGCCCCATATGGGAGCAAGCTAAAGTCTAGGGCCCTGAGAACCGCGAGTGGGAAGGAATATATCCTACCTCACCCCTGACGGGAGACCCTGTGACCCTGGAGAGAAAGATAGGGTGGGGAATAGGGTTGGTGGGGGTAGGGTGGAAGAGAGAGGAAAATAAAGCCCTCTGGGACTGCGGAGGGGGCGGCGGGGAGAAGATCCTGGGAATCGCATGCCCTTCTTAAAACAGACAAATAGACCCAGAGGTCGGTAGCCCCAGTGATGAGGAGTGGCTCTGCTGGGGGTCTCTCAATCCCCCAACCTAATTGTGCATGTATTAGGTTTCCATCTCTCTAAGCAGCGCCAATTGAATGGGTGGAGGACAAATCAGCCGAGGACAAATTGGTGGAGGACGAATTGGTGGAGGACAAATTGGCTGGGAACAAATTGGTGGAGGATGAATCGTCCGAGGCCACAGGCCTGTGTGAGCCCTTTCTCCCCATGCTGGGTTTGGGCACCCTCCAGGCAGGAGGAGTAACTGAGGGAGCCAGGGCCCCTCTTGAGGGTCTGTGGGACAGACAGGCTGGTCACTAGGCTGAAGCGTAGCGCAGCCCCGTTCTGGACACAGAGAACAGAACAAGAGCCTGCAACGGGCATTGGGTTTCTCCAATTCCCTCGGCAGCTTAGGCCCTCTCAGAGTCCAGATGGATTCTTCCCCAAGTCGAGCTTTTCCCAGTCCAGGCCTCCCCTCAAAAGTGTCCCAAGTTGTGACCTCATCCAGCTTGACTCCTGAGGACGAATCCTTCCTTTCTCAAAGCTCTTTGAGGGCATGGGCTCTGTCCGCTCCAGTTTAGGACCTCAATCTAATCTATCTTGCCGCCGACCTCTAGCCCAAGTCCTACCTCTAGTCTGGAATGGCCTCCCTCTTCATATCTGACAATTACTCTCTCCTTCTTCAAAGCCTTATTGAAGGCACATCTCCTCCAAGAGGCCTTCACTGACTAAGCCCGTATTTCCTCTTCTCCCACTCCATACTGCGACACCCTGATTTGTTCCCTTTAATCACCGTCACTCATCTCAGCCCCAGAGCAGTAGCTGTAGTTTATTCGTTTATATTAACGTCTGTCTCCCCCACTAGACCGTGAGCTCATCTTGGGAAGGGAATGTGACTGTTTATTGTTATATCATACTCTCCCAAGTGCTTAGTTCAGGGCTCTGCACACAGCGCTCAATAAATATGATCGATCGATTGATTAGTACAGCGCCCTGCACACAGTAAGCGCTCAGTAAATCCCATTGACTGATTGAAGAAGCAGCCACGATCATTTTAGGGAGTGCTTCCTGAGGCTATCCTCGGGGCAGAGGGCAATGTGGGAAGGACTACAGGGTCTCGGAGGGAGGAAGAGAGCAGAGTCCAACTTCTCAGCTTTTACTTAAAGGAACGGACGCTCCCCATCAAAGCTCGCCGCTCTTCCTAAGGGCCGGGACTTGGCTCTTTTTGAACCGGATGAATTTGGAGGGGCTTGGCGCTGTGTCAGAAGTTTCCAGGGCATTTGGGTTTTCTTTTTCCCCACTTTGCTGCAGAGGAGCCTGAATTATGAAAAACCGTCTCCAGCTCTGGCCGTCCTCCTCAGTGAGTTAGAGGACACGAGGGCTGAGCAGGGCTCCTGAGTCCAACCAGGGAGCCTTGTAGAGACTTGGCTTTTATACCCGCTATATACTGGGACTTCTGCAGCAGAGATTCGGAGACTTGTCAGGACTATCCCCAGCCCCATTCAAATTTGCATGGGCAATAATAATAATAATGACATTTATTAAGTGCTTATTATGTGCAAAGCACTGTTCTAAGCACTGAGCACTGTTCTAAGTGCTCATTCCAGTTCAAGTTCAAGTGGTCAACTGTACTTACGCTGGACTTCGTGCTTGAAGGAGGTGCTAGACAGCTGATTTCTCTGTGCTGGGTTCCGTTGAAAATACCTGAGGGGAGTAGGGAAGTGTGTGGGTGTCTGTGGGTGGGAGGGTTGATTGAAAAGAGCAATTCCTCCCGCACAGAGCTCAGATGGCAATCCGTCTTTGTTGTGAAGCTACAGCTTCACATCTTTCTCCTTTGTTGTGAAGTTATAGAGAAGCAGCCTGGCTCAGTGGAAAGAGCCCGGGCTTTGGAGTCAGAGGGTTCAAAGCCCGGCTCTGCCCATTGTCAGCTGTATGACTTTGGGCAAGTCACTTAACTTCTCTGTGCCTCAGTTCCCCCATCTGTAAAATGGGGATTAAGACTGTGAGCCCCACGTAGGACAACTTGATCACCTTGCATCCCCCCAGCCCTTAGAACAGTGCTTTGCACATAGTAAGCACTTAACAAATACTATCATTATTATTATTATTACAGCCATTATCTACAGTACCTGGCTGTGTTCTCTGTAGCCTAAAGCCATCCCATAGTGTTTAAGTTTGTGCTTCACTAGCGTACCTTCAGAGATATTTCTGCTTAATACTGGCTTTTGAAAAGGTCGTAAGGGTGCTGTTCTTCACCCTCTGTTTTACCCAACTCACTAAGAATGATTTACAAATGCTCACCCAGTGCCCAAACTGGTATGGAGTTCTACAGGTTCAGATGTGAAAATCTCTCCCCTTCTTCCCTTCCCAAAGAAAGAGCAGATATTAGTGGGGAGGGTGATATCCAGGGGAATGCAGCATGAAGCAGTGTGGCTCAGTGGAAAGAGCCCGGGCTTGGGAGTCAGAGGTCGTGGGTTCTAATCCCAGCTCCACCACTTATCAGCTGTGTGACTTTGGGCAAGTCACTTCACTTCTCTGTGCTTCAGTTACCTCATCTGTAAAATGGGGATGAAGATTGTGAGCCCCATGTGGGACAACCTGATCACCATGTATCCCCCCCCAGTGCTTAGAACAGTGCTTCGCACATAGTAAGAACTTAACTAATACCCTCATTATTATGAAAACAATGTACACCAGATGGGAGCCCTCACCACTTGGGCGCTCTCACCCACCTCATCACCTGGGTTGCCCTTAATTGATCAAGCAGTGTATTTATTGAGCACTTACTGTATGCAGAACACTCTACTAAGGCTTGGGAGAATACAATACAACAGAGCTGGTAGAACATTCATTCATTCAGTCGTATTTATTGAGCACTTACTGTGTGCAGAGCACTGTAGTAAGTGCCTGGGAAAGTACAATACAGCAACAAACAGTGACATTCCCTGCCCACTGGAAGCTTACAATCTGGGGGGCAGGGTGGGGAGACTGACATAAATACAAATAAATAAAATGACAGGTATGTACATGAGTTATGTGGGGCTGGGAAGGGGGAAGGGAAAAGGAACAAGGCACAGAAGGAAGTGGAAGATGAGGAAAAGTGAGGCTTAGTCTGGGAAGTCTCTTCCTTCCTTCAAAGCCCTATTGAGAGCTCACCTCCTCCAGGAGGCCTTCCCACACTGAGCCCCCTCTTTCCTCTTCCCCTCCCCACAGCACCTGTATATATGTTTGACATATTTATTACTCTATTTATTTTACCTGTACATATTTACTATTCTGTTTATTTTATTTTGTTAATGTGTTTTGTTGTCTATCTCCCCCTTCTAGACTGTGAGCCCGCTGTTGGATAGGGACTGTCTCTATATGTTGCCAACTTGTACTTCCCAAGCTCTTAGTACAGTGCTCTGCACACAGTAAGCGCTCAATAAATACAATTGAATGAATGAATGAATGAATGAAGGCCTCTTGGAGGAGATGTGCCTTCAACGGGGAGAGTAATTGCCTGGCGGATTTGAAGAAGAAGGGCGTTCCAGGCCAGAGGCAAGATTTGGAAGCAGAGAAGCAGCGTGGCTCAATGGAAAGACCGTGGGCTTGGGAGTCAGAGGTCATGGGTTCAAATCCTGGCTCCACCAATTGTCAGCTGTGTGACACAAATCCAGGCTCCACCAATTGTCAGCTGTGTGGCCTTGGGCAAGTCATTTAACTTCTCTGGGCCTCAGTTCCCTCATCTGTAAAATGGGGATGAAGATTGTGAGCCCCATGTGTGACAACCTGATCACCTTGTATGCCCCCAGCGCTTAGAACAGTGCTTGGCACATAGTAAGTGCTTAACAAATGTCATTATTATTATTATCATTATTATTATTATTATTATGTGGGCGAGGGGGCGGCGGTGAGATGTGAGCCCAATGTTGGGTAGGGACTGTCTCTATATGTTGCCAATTTGTACTTCCCAAGCGTTTAGTACAGTGCTCTGCACATAGTATGCGCTCAATAAATACGATTGATGATGATGATGATGATGATGATCAAGGCACAGTGAGAAGTTTAGCAGTAGAGGAGCAAAGCGTATGGGCTGGGTTGTAGAAGGAGAGAAGTGAGGTGAGGTTGGCGGGGCAGGGTGATGGAGAACTTTAAAGCCAATGGTGAGTGGCTTTTGTTTGATATGGGGGCAGCCACTGGAGGTTTTTGAGGAGCGGGGTGACATGTCCTGAATGTTTCCATAGAAAAATGATCCAGGCAGCAGAGTGAAGTATGGACTGGAGTGAAATTCCCTGCCCACAATGAGCTTACATTCAATCAATCATATTTATTGAGCACTTACTCTCTGTAGAGCACTGTATTAAGCTCTTGAGAGAGTACAGTCCAACTGAATTAGCAGACACTTTGTCAATAACGAGCTTACAGTCTAAAAGGGAGACAGACATTACTATGCTGTGAGCCTGCTGTTGGGTAGGGACCGTCTTTATATGTTGCCAACTTGTACTTCCCAAGCGTTTAGTCCAGTGCTCTGCACACAGTAAGTGCTCAATAAATACGATTGAATGAATGAATGAATGAATAAACTTACATTTTTTCAGGAGAAAAAATTTCATTCTAGAACCACCCTGTATTTTGTAGTTTACTCTGCCTATCGTTGAGGGGACAGTTAAGTGACTTTAAACTTATTTTCAGATTTTTCAGATGAGGAAGTAGGCATGAACTAGGAAGAGGTAGTGCAGAAGTGACTCCACTATGGAGTTTACATTAAAAAAAAATTGCTCCCCACACTTTGAAGGAAAAAGTTTTATCATTTCTAACACGCACATGTTTTACGGTCTCTGCATCATCTGAGAAATACGGTATGTGAAACAATACTGCAAAACATTCAAAGAACATATGCATTCCATTCTAATCTTCCTGCATTACCAGTCTTGACATGTTTCCGCTTCTAACGCTGATCTTCTTTTCTCTCCTTTGAATGCCAAATGTCCAAACTGCCTTCCAGGTTCTCCTAGAAGGAGATACAATACAATCTTCTTGAGTTTTCTGAAGCACAGCTTTCTTTACTTTCACTCCCCTTTCGTGAGGGTTCACCCCTCCTTTCTCTTCATTCATTCAATAGTATTTATTGAGAGCTTACTGTGTGCAGAGCACTATACTAAGCACTTGGGAGAGTACAATATAACAATACACAGACACATTCCCTTCCCACAGTTTGCTTGCAGTCTAGGAGGGCCATTCTTTTATAATAATAATAATAATAATAATAATAATGGCATTACACAATACCCAGACACATTCCCTTCCCACAATTTGCTTACAGTCTAGGAGGGCCATTCTTTTATAATAATATTAATGGCATTTATTAAGCACTTACTATGTGCAAAGCACTGTTCTAAGCTCTGGGGAAGTTACAAGGTGATCAGGTTGTCCCACAGGGGGCTCACAGTCTTAATCCCCATTTTACAGATGAGGGAACTGAGGCCCAGAGAAGTGAAGTGACTTGCCCAAAGTCACACAGCTGACAATTGGCGGAGTCGGGATTTGAACCCATGACCTCTGACTCGTACTTCTTCAATGTAGCTACGGCCCATCCCACACTGCCTCAATTCCTAGAGCACCGATCACATGAAACCCCCTTGTTGTAGGTTTTTTAGTGGTATTTATTAAGCTCTTACTATGTAATAATAATAATAATAATAATAATTTTGGTATTTGTTAAGCGCTTACTATCAATCAATCAATCGTATTTATTGAGCGCTTACTGTGTGCAGAGCACTGTACTAAGCGCTTGGGAAGTACAAGTTGGCAACATATAGAGACAGTCCCTACCCAACAGTGGGCTCACAGTCTAGAAGGGGGAGACAGAGAACAAAACCAAACATATAAATCAAAATAAAATAAATAGAATAGATATGTACAAGTAGCTTCGCACTCACTATGTGCAAAGCACTGTGCTAAGCGCTGGGGAGGATACAAGATGATCAGGTTGCCCCATGTGGGGCTCACAATCTTAATCCTCATTTTACAGATGAGGTAACAGGCACAGAGAAGTGAAGTGACTTGCCCAAAGTCACACAGCTGACAAACGGCAGAGCCGGGATTTGAACCTATGACCTCTGATTCCAAAGCCTGTGCTCTTTCCACTGAGCCACGCTGCTTCTCTATGTGCCAAGTACCTTAAGCAGTGGGGCAGATACAAGATAATTAGGTGGACACAGTCCCTGTCCACACCACCCTCGCAGTCCAAGTAGGAGGGAGATTAGGTATTGAATTGCCATTTTACAGATGAGGAACCTGAGCCACCAAGAAGTTCATTCATTCATTCATTCAATCGTATTTATTGAGCGCTTACTGAGTGCAGAGCACTGTACTAAGCGCTTGGGAAATACAAGTTGGCAACATATAGAGACGGTCCCTACCCAACAGCGGGCTCACAGTCTAGAAGATTGAATGACTTGTCCAAGACAGGGCCCAGAGCCAGGATTAGGACCCAGGTGTCCTAACTCCCAGATTCCCAGATTCCCAGACTCCCTAACTCTCTTTCCACAAAACCACGCTCCTTCGTGCTGTTTCATTCTCCGGACTTCACTCTGTTAGTGTCAAGAGCACTGTGTTCCAATCCCAGCTCCTCTACTTGCCTGCTGTGTGCCCTTGGGAAAGTCACTTAACTTCTGTGTGCCTCAGTTTCCTCATCTGTAAATTGGGATTAAAAAACTTGTTCTCCTTCCTATTTACACCGTGAGCCCCACTGTGTGGCCGGGACTGTGTCTGACCTGATGATCTTGTATCGATCCCAGTGCTTAGCACAAAGTAAATGTTTAACAAATACCACAATTATTATTCTCTTTCCTTTCCCCTCCAGCCCACAGATCACTGAAATTCATACCTTTTCACTCTATGGCTTTCTTTTACCTGTGATTTACTGTAGTGTCTGCCTCCCCCTTTAAATTGTAAACTACCAGAGAACAAGACTAGAGAAGCAGTGTTTCTCAGTGGAAAGAGCCCGGGCTTTGGAGTCAGAGGCCATGGGTTCAAATCCCGGCTCCGCCAACTGTCAGCTGTGTGACTTTGGGCAAGTCACTTCACTTCTCTGGGCCTCAGTTCCCTCATCTGTAAAATGGGGATTAAGACTGTGAGCCCCCCGTGGGATAACCTGATCACCTTGTAACCTTCCCAGTACATCGTAAGTGCTTAATAAATGCCATCATTATTATTATTAAGACTCACATCAGCTGAACTGTACTGAACTCTTCCAAAGTGCTTCAAGGTACAGTGCTCTGCATAGAGTCAGCACTCAATAAATATGATTGATTGATTACATTCCCAGTTTTTTTTTAATAGTATTTGTTAAATTCTTACTATGTGCCAGGCACCATGCTAAGTGCTGGGGTAGATGTAAGATAATCAGGTTGGACACAGCCCATGTCCCACATGGGGCTCACAGTCTTAATCCCCATTTTACAGATGTTATAACTGAGGTAACAGTTCTTCCACAAATGATTCTCCAAAGCTGCCCTCCTTGTGCCAGGGATTCTTCCTCTCCCACTCTACAATAATAATAATAATGGCATTTATTAAGCACTTGTTATCTGCAAAGCACTGTTCTAAGTGCTGGGGAGGTTACAAGGTGATCAGATTGTCCCAGGGGGGCTCACAGTCTTCATCCCCATTTTACAGACGAGGGAACTGAGGCACAGAGAAGCAAAGTGACTCTCCCAAAGTCACACAGCTGACAGTTGGCGGAGCCGGGATTTGAACTCATGACCTCTGACTCCAAAGCCCGTGCTCTTTCCACTGAGCCATGCTGCTTACTCTACATTGTAAACTCATTGTGGGCAGGAAACCTTTCTACCAACTCTGTTGTACTGCCCTCTCCCAAGCTCTCTCTCAATTATATTTATTGAGTGCTTACTGTGTGCAGAGCACTGTACTAAGTGCTTACCTTAGTACAGTGTTCTGCACACGGTAAGCGCTTAATAAATATGATTAATTGATTGGAGGGCTGAGAGCATGCTTTGACCACTAGCCCTTGCTACCTGGAATTGACTGTGACAGTAATGCCAAGCTGGACAAGGAGCGTCTCAGAAATCCCTGTCACTTCATGTCTCTTTACTTTAAAAATTCACAGTTGTCCATACGTTTCCCTTGGACTATCTGCCTGCATTTCTTTTAGGAGTTTGGGAGATCGGGATCTCTCTCCTGTCCCTTCCCGAGGCTTTGGGGTTTCTTGTGAAGGATGCCGACTTTTCTCTCTCTCTCCTCTTACCCTTATACTGAGAATGGGACAGAAAACCACTGGTCCCATTTTGTTCTCTGTCTCCCCCTTTTAAACTGTGAGCCCACTGTTGGGTAGGGACTGTCTCTATATGTTGCCAACTTGCACTTCCCAAGCGCTTAGTACAGTGCTCTGCACACAGTAAGCGCTCAATAAATACGATTGATTGATGATGATGATGATGGTCCCAGGAGCAACACTGAGCCAATCACTACCACCTTTCTTTCGGGGCCTAGTGGAAAAAACACGGGCCTGGGAAAGTAGAGGACATGGGTTCTAATCCCAGCTCCACCACTCTCTGTTGTGTGACCTTGGACAAGTCCTTCGTTTCTCTGGGCCTCACTTCTCTCATCTGCAGCATGGGGGTTCATTCATTCAGTCGTATTTCCTGAGCTCTTACTTCGTGCTGTACTAAGCATTTGGAAAGTATAATTCAGCAGTAATTCAATACCTAGTCTCATAATTCTCATAATAACTCAATACCTATTCTCCCTCCTGCTTCAACTGTGAGCCCTATACGGGGCCTGATTATTTCATACCTACCCCACTGTTTAGTACAGTGTTTGGCACATAGTATGTGCTTAATAAATATCATTATTACTATTATTCACCATTTGACAAATGGCACTATGACCTTGGATCCCATTGGAAATGGTGTTTTCCCAAGCAGTAAAAATAGTCTCAGCAGAGAAGCCCAGAGTTGCAGTGGGAGTCAGAACACCTGGACTCCAATGCCACCTCTGCTGCTGGCATTGGATAAGCCACTTGACCACTCTGGGCCTCAGTCCCTGTTAATATGTTTTGTTTTGTTCTCTGTCTCCCCCTTCTAGACTGTGAGCCCACTGTTGGGTAGGGACTGTCTCTATATGTTGCTAACTTGTACTTCCCAAGCGCTTAGTACAGTGCTCTGCACACAGTAAGCGCTCAATAAATACGATTGAATGGATTTCTAGAATACGGCTAGGCTACCTGCTCTCCCTCCCGCTTAGATTGTGAGCCCCAGGGGGACAAAGACTGTGTCTGATCATCTCATATTTACCTCAGCGCTCAGTACATAGTAAGCCACATCCTACCGATCCGGGGAGAGAGAAGAGAGCCTCCTTCCATCTCCTCTTCCCCGCCTGTCTGCTCCACCTTGTAGCCTCACCAGAGGGCCAGGCCCCCGCCAGCAATAAAATTCCCCAATTCCACAGCTCCACTTTTTCTCCAGTCACCAGGATCGGAGCGTAAGCAGCCCAAAACTGTTCGTATCAGTACAGTGCTCTGCTCACAGTTAGCACTCAATAAATAATATTGAATAAATAATTGAATGAATGAACTAGTAGCCCTGGGGAGGGGATTGGCTTGGGTCTGCGGGCAGGTTCTGGGGGTGAAGTCAGCGACACGGATAAATAGAAAAGCAGCGAAGAGAAGCAGTGTGGCCCAGTGGAAAGAGCCCGGGCTTTGGAGTCAGAGGTCATGAGTTCAAACCCCAGCTCCGCCAGTTGTCAGCTGTGTGACTTTGGGCAAATCACTTAACTTCTCTGTGCCTCAGTTACCTCATTTGGAAAATGGGGATGAAGACTGTGAGCCCCCCGTGGGACAACCTGATCACCTTGTAACCTCCCCAGCGCTTAGAAATAGTGCTTTACACGTAGTAAGCACTTAATAAATACCATCATTATTATTAGTAGTATTATTAAAAGCAGCATGGCCTAGCGGAGAGAGCTCAGACCAGGGAGACAGAGGAACTGGGTTCGAATCCCAGATCCTCCTGTTGATAACAACTGTGGTATTTGTTAAACACTTAGTATGCGCCAGGCACTGTACTAAGCTCTGAGGTGGATACAAGCAAATTGGGCTGGGCACAGTCCCTGAGCCACATAGGGCTCATAGTCTCAATCCCCATTTTAAAGACAAGATAACTGAGGCAAAGAGAAGTGAAGTGATTTGCCCCCGGGGTCACACAGCAGTCACGTGGCTGAGTCAGGATTAGAACACGGCCCTTTCTGACTCCTGGGCCCGTAGGCTACCCATTAGGCCCCACTGCTCCTCGTGGTTGAATCCTGGACATTGTTAATTGTCTTCCAGTAGGAAAGCTGGGCTACCCGCACTAAATTACGGATCATCATCCCGACTGTGGGGTGTCCTATTCGTCTTCTTGCTTTCCTCAATCTCCAAACCGTCAACTGCCACAGTTAGCATCATTTGGCTTATCACTTCGCATTCCAGTGGATCAATCAATCGATCGTATTTATTGAGCACTTACTGTGTGCAGAGCACTGTATTAAGCACTTGGGAAGTACAAGTTGGCAACATATAGAGACAGTCCCTACCCAACAGTGGGCTCACAATCTAGAAGGGATCAGTGCTTTTCTTCAGGCTGACCTCTCCTCCAAGTGAATTTCAGCATGGCCTAGCAGCAAGAGCCCGGGTTTGGGAGTCAGAGGTCGTGGGTTCTAATCCCGGCTCTGCCTCTTACCTGCTGTGTGAACTTAGGTGAGTCACTTAACTTCTCTATGCCTCAGTTACCTCATCTGTAAAATAAGGATTGAGACTGTGAGCCCCACGTGGGACAGCTGATTACCTTGTATTTACCCCAGTGTTTAGAAGAGTGCTTGGCACATAGCAAGCACTTAGCAAATACCATAATTACTATTATTCACCTCCTCCAGGAGGCCTTCCCAGACTGAGTCCCTTCCTTCCTCTCCCCCTCCTCCCCCCTCTATCCCCCCGCCTTACCTCCTTCCCCTCCCCACAGCACCTGTATAGATGTATATATGTTTGTATGTATTTATTACTCTGTTTATTTATTTTATTTGTACATATTTATTCTATTTATTCTATTTTGTTAATATGTTTTGTTTTGTTCTCTGTCTCCCCCTTCTAGACTGTGAGCCCACTATTAGGTAGGGACCGTCTCTATATGTTGCCAACTTGGACTTCCCAAGTGCTTAGTACAGTGCTCTGCACACAGTAAGTGCTCAATAAATACGATTGAATGAATGAATGAATGAATTATTATGAATCCAAGTGCTTAGTACAGTGCTCAGCATACAATAAGTGTTTAATAAATAATAATCATAATAATAATAGTATTTGTTAAGCGCTTACTATGTGCAAAGCACTGTTCTAAGCGCTGGGGGATACAAGGAAATCAGGTTGTCCCATGTGGGGCTCACACTCTTAATCCCCATTTTACAGATGAGGTAACCGAGGCACAGAGAAGTGAAGTGACTTGCCCAAAGTCACACAGCTGACAATTAGCAGAGCCTGGATTTGAACCCATGACCTCTGACTCCAAAGCCCGGGCTCTTTCCACTGAGCCACGCTGCAATAAATGCCACTGTTGATGATAATCCTTCCCCCTGTATTTACATTTGGACTCCCTTGCGGTTTTATGGCCTACAGGAAAGCTCTCCTGGGAAACTATTTTTTTCTCTCATTCATTCAATCGTATTTATTGAGCGCTTACTGTGTGCAGAGCACTGTACTAAGCTCTCCTTAATCAATCAATCAATCAATTTAATTTATTGAGCACTTACCATGCACAGAGCACTGTGCTACGCACCTGAGTACAATATAACAGAATTGGCAGACGTGTTCCCTGCCCACAGTGAGCTAGGGGAGATTTGTGGGCAGGGAACGAGTCTACCATCTGTGTTCTGTTGTACTTTCCCAAGTGCTTAGTACAGTGCTCTGTATGGAGTAAGCACTCAATAAATGCCACCGATTGACGGATTATTTGCTTTTCTGTGAGACAGTGGATGTTAACCTAATTTGCCTCCACCCCTTCCCATCGGAGGTTTAGTATCCAACTCCTTCCAGCATGGCGTAGATCACGGACCTGGGAATCAAGGGTCCTAATCCCATCTCCGCTGCTCGTCTGCTGTGCGACCTAGGGCAAGTCACTTCACTTCTCTGTAAAAGGGGGATTGAGTCTGTGAGCCCCACGTAGGATGAGGGACCGTGCCCAACCCGATTTGCTTGTATCCGTCCAGCACTCGGTACAGTGTCGGGCACACAGTAAGCCCTTAACACATACCGGAATTATTATTACGAAAGAAGGGGAAGAAAAGTCAACCTATGAAATTTTCTTGACCTTCGGACCACCGGGATTTCTTCACGTTCTTCCTTATTGCTTATCCCATGCTATCCCCTATTGCTCCACTCCCGTGCTGAGAGCAGGCATCTGCAAGCTGGCTCCAGTGGAAAACACCATCAAGCTCTGCCATTAAACAAGCCCTATAATTGGAAACCAGGTTCCCTAAATGAAGTGAAAAATGGAATGTTCCCCTCTGTTTGTTCTCTGGATGCTAAACTCTTGTTCCATGACCCAGAGGGGCTGCGACCTCTGGTTTCCAAGAAGCCTTAATAAGGTAATGTTTAGAAGGTTACTATCTTTACAACTCTTGTCTTATTACGACTCTGTGAGAAAAGCATTCGGGACAAACCGTAAGTCCGAGGAGATTGTTTTTTACTACTCCCCTCAGATGGTGCGGAATGACACTCTTTGCCGCCCGTCCGGTTTCAGCGTCCCCACTCCGTTTGACCTCCTTTTCCCATTGGACCTACGGCCCATTGCCAAGCTGACCTTGGTCCTAAAGGACCGGATGGATTTCCTGGGTCCTTCCCGGGACAGCTGAGCAGGGAAGCTGGACTGACCTGACTTGGAGGGCAGTAGCTGAGTTTCCAAAGTTTTGAGGGAATTTTTTTTAAAGGTATGTGCTAAACGCTGACTATGTGTGGAGCACTGTTCTAAACACTGGGGTAGATATGGGAAAAGTAGAGGGGAAACAGTGATGTCAAGTGGGTAGCGCACAGACCTGGGCGTAAGAAGGATCTGGATTCTAATTCCAGCTCTGCCACTTGTCTGCTGTGTGACCCTAGGCAAGTCACTTAACTTTTCTGTGCCTCTGTTTCCTCCCCTGTAAAATGGAATTTCAATCCCTATTTTCCCTCCTAGTTAGACTGTGAGCCCCATGTGGGCCAGGAACTGTGTCTGAGCTGATTTAATTGTATCTACCCCAGCGCTTAATAATAATAATGATGATGATGACAGAATTTGTTAAGCGCCTACTATGTGCCAGGCACTGTACTAAGTGCTAGGGTGGATCCAAGCAATTCGGGTTGGACACAGTCCCTGTCCCACCTGGGGCTCACAGACACAATCCCCATTTTACAGAGGAAGTAACGGAGGCACAGAGAAGTGAAGTGACTTGCCCAAGTTCACACAGAAATCAAGCGGAGGAGCTGGGATTAGAAGCCATGACCTTCTGATTCCCAGGCTCGTGCTCCATCCAATTCTAAGTGCTCTTCTCAGCACTTCATTCATTCATTCAATCGTATTTATTGAGCGCTTACTGTGTGCAGGGCACTGTACTGAGTGCTTGGGAAGTACAATTTGGCAACAGGTAGAGACAATCCCTACCTAACAATGGGCTCACAGTCTTAGCACAGGGTTCTGCACATAATAATAATAATAATGGCATTTCTTAAGCTCTTACTATGTGCAAAGCACTGTTCTAAGCGCCAGGGAGGTTACAAGGTGATCAGGTTGTCCCACAGGGGCTCACAGTTTTTAATCCCCCTTTTTCAGATGAGGTAACTGAGGCACAGAGAAGTTAAGTGACTTGCCCAAAGTCACCCAGCTGACAGTTGGCGGAGCCGGTATTTGAACCCATGACCTCAGACTCCAAAGCCCGGGCTCTTTCCACTGAGCTACGCTGCTCCTCCATGTGTTTGAGACGTGGGGGGATTAACTGGGTGCCTTCTTGGTGTCAGGTACCGGGGAGAAAGAAGCCCAAGCCTTGTGATCGGAAGGCTCCCGGCCCCCATCCTGACATGCTCCCCACCCTCCGTCCCCCACCAGAAAGCTCCCTCAGAGGCAGACCACCACCCACCTCACCTGACCCCTGACCTAACCACTGTTGTCTTCCAGGAAAAGTCTGCACAGGAGGTCGAGGGTAGGGGTTGGGAAGGAGTGTCCTGGATTCTGGGTGAGCTCAGAGAGCTCTAGAAGACCTTAAGCCCACTTCCATCCGCTCGGGAAGAGCAGAGTTCACAACAAAGTGCTGGGGAAAAGTGTCAGGCTCAGTGCAGAGACCGAAAAACCTTTGGGCAGGGGCCGAGGGCAAGCCAGACCGTAGAGGAGCCACCCAAACCTGCTGCCTTTATTTTTCCCCGTTCTCCTCCTTCCCATCATCATCATCAATCGTATTTATTGAGCGTTTACTGTGTGCAGAGCACTGTACTAAGCGCTTGGGAAGTACAAATTGGCAACATATAGAGACAGTCCCTACCCAACGGTGGGCTCACAGTCAAAAAGGGGGAGACAGAGAACAAAACCAAAGATACTAACAAAATAAAATAAATAGAATAGATATGTACAAGTAAAATAAATAAATAAATAAATAGAGTAATAAATACGTACAAACATATATACATATATACAGGTGCTGTGGGGAAGGGAAGGAGGTAAGATGGGGGGCATGGAGAGGGGGCCGAGGGGGAGAGGAAGGAAGGGGCTCAGTCTGGGAAGGCCTCCTGGAGGAGGTGAGCTCTCAGCAGGGCCTTGAAGGGAGGAAGAGACCCATGATCATTTTTAGACCAAATTGAACAGGGGGGATGGATGCTGGCTGGCCCCACTGAGTGAGCGTGGGCTTCAGAGAGCAGGCCAGGCCCTCGAGGCAGAAGCGATGTGGCCTAGTGGATTGGAGAAGCAGTGTGGCTCAGTGGAGAGTTTTGACATATACCAAAGTCAAAACTCTCCTGTGCTGGGCAGCAGCGGCATAGGAGACAGTTGAAGGCGGAGACTCAAGTTTACTGCATGGAAGGAGGCAGTGGTAAACCACTTCCAGATTTTTACTAAGAAAGCTGTTTGGATAAACTACCGGAACAACTGCAGATTGGAAGTGGGGCGTTCTGGGAGAGACGTGTCCACGGTGTCCCTAAGGGTCGGAGACGACGAGGCAGCTTAGAACAAGACAGTGGGATTTGCTATATCCTTACTACGTGCCATGGCACTGTCCTTAGAGTTGGGGTAGATAGAAGCTAATCAGGTTGGACACAGTCCGTGTCCCACTTGGGCTCACAGTCTGAATCCCCATTTTATGGATGAGGTAACCGAGGTACAGGAAAATTAAGTGACTTGTTCAAGGTCACACAGCAGACAAGTAGCAGAGCCAGATTTAGAACCTAGGTCCTTACGACTCCTAGGCTCAT
The DNA here is from genome assembly GCF_015852505.1 of Tachyglossus aculeatus. NCBI lineage: Eukaryota > Metazoa > Chordata > Mammalia > Monotremata > Tachyglossidae > Tachyglossus > Tachyglossus aculeatus. Next base: position 19,093,020 of record NC_052101.1, on the reverse strand, counting down.
GCTCTATTCATTAATTAATGATGGCATTTGTTTCACACTTACTATGTGCAAAGCACTGTTCTAAGCGCTGGGGAGGTTACAAGGCTCCTTTCACTGAGCCACGCTGCTTCATCACCCTCCCACTGCATGATGACCCCGACTAGGCCAAGGTTAGGAGTGGGCATGCCGGCTTCAGACCCCTGCACCAATGTCAGGGTCTCGGCCAGCCGATGTTAGGGCCTGACCTTCCTCCCCCTCTCATATCCCCTCCCGCCCCCCGAACGGCCCCACCCCAGCTTAGGAAACGAACTGGAATCTTAATTTAGAAAGGCATATAACGGGAGTCGGGGAGGAGGGGAAGGGGCAGCAGCTCAGTGGGGCCAGAGGGCCTGGATGTGGGCAGCGCCCACCGGGCTAACAGGCAAGGGCAGGCCGATTGCAGGAATTGTCTCTGGAGCCGGGTTGGATCCGTCTGGGTCCCGTGAACCACTGTCTCCATTTGGATCGCCTCAGTCCCAAGACCCCTCAATTGCTACTCCTTTAGTCTCAGCGGAAGCTCCCGTCTATGAGCCCGTTGTTGGGTAGGGACCGTCTCTATATGTTGACGACTTGTACTTCGCAAGCGCTTAATACAGTGCTCTGCACACAGTAAGCGCTCAATACATACAATGGAATGAATGAATAAATGAATGAATGTCTGGCTCTTCCTCTATCCCCTCCTTCCTCCCTAAACACCCTCAACCCTGCCTTCCTCTCTCGTCCTCCCGCCCTTCCTCCCTCACTCCCTCCCTCTCCCTATCTGATAACAATAACAATAATAATAATGGCATTTGTTAAGTGCTTACTATGTGCGAAGCACTATTCTAAGTGCTGGGGCTGGGGGGGGGGGCGGGGGGATACAAGGTGATCAGGTTGTCCCACATAGGGCTCACAGTCTTAATCCCCATTTTACAGATGAGGCAACTGAAACCCAGAGAAGTTGTGACTTAATAATAATGCTGGTATTTGTTAAGCGCTTACTATGTGCGAAGCACTGTTCTAAGTGCTGGGGGGGATACAAGGTGATCAGGTTGTCCCACGTGGGGTCACAGTCTTAATCCCCATTTTACAGATGAGGTAACTGAGGCCCAGAGAAGTTGTGACAATAATAATGATGGTATTTGTTAAGCGCTTACTATGTGTGAAGCACTGTTCTAAGTGCTGGGGGGGATACAAGGTGATCAGATTGTCCCATGTGGGGCTCACAGTTTTAATCCCCATTTTACAGATGAGGTAACTGAGGCCCAGAGAAGTGAAGTGACTTGCCCACAGTCACACAGCTGACAAGTGGTGGAGTCGGGATTAGAACCCATGACCTCTGGCTCCTAAACCCGGGCTCTTTCCACTAAGCCACGTTGATTCTCTAAGTCAAGTCTGTTAAGCCAAGTCTCCCTCCCCTCCCTTTTTTTAATGGTGTTTATCAAGCGCTTATTTTGTGCACCACACTAGGAGCTGGCGGAGATGCAAGCTAATCAGGTTGGACACAGTCCTTGTCCCACATGGGGCTTGCAGTCTTAATCTCCAATTTCCAGATGAGGTAACTGAGGCACAGAGAAGGTAAGTGGCAGAGCAGGGATTAGAACCCAGGTCCTCCGATTCCCAGGCCCGGGTTCTTTCCACTCGGCCATGTGGCACGTGCGCTCTCTCTCTCTCTCCATGTCCATCTCTGTCTCTGTTTCTATCTCTCTCCTTTCATCTCTCCCCTTCTTCCTCTCTCCCTCTCCCTCTTTCTCTCTCTCCCACCCTCTCCCCCAGCCCCAGCCCCCCAACACACTCCATGTTCCTGCTTTTCTCCCTTTTTCCCGATATTATTGGGAAAATAATATCCCGATATTATATCCCAATCTCCCTTATTGAGGAAGGAGGACAGGAAGATAGATACCACGGGCACCACCTGTTCCTACCCAGAGCCATTCTGGGCGGGAAGGAGGGGTGAACTAGGGTGGGTGCTCTGCTGAGGGCAGGGAGTACACAGATGTTGCCCCGGGGGCAGAGATGGGAGTGGGGTTGGCGAGGCCAAAAGGATTAATTAATTAATTAATGTTAGTATTTGTTAAGCACTTACATGTGCCAAACACTGTTCTAAACACTGGAGGGGGGTACAAGGTGATCAGGTTGTCCCACGTAGGGCTCACAGTCTTAATCTTGGCCCTTAATCTTAGTCTTGGCCCTGCTGAGAGCTCACCTCCTCCAGGAGGCCTTCCCAGACTGAGCCCCTTCCTTCCTCTCCCCCTCGTCCCCCTCTCCATCCCCCCATCTTACCTCCTTCCCTTCCCCACAGCACCTGTATATATGTATATATGTTTGTACATATTTATTACTCTATTTATTTGACGTGTACATATCTATTATATTTATTTTATTTTGTTAGTATGTTTGGTTTTGTTCTCTGTCTCCCCCTTTTAGACTGTGAGCCCACTGTTGGCTAGGGACTGTCTCTATATGTTGCCAACTTGTACTTCCCAAGCGCTTAGTACAGTGCTCTGCACACAGTAAGCACTCAATAAATACGATTGATTGATTGATTAATCCTCATTTTACAGCTGAAGTAACTGAGGCTCAGAGAAGCTAAGTGATTTGCCCAAGGTCACCCACCTGACAAGTGTGGAAAGAGCCCGGGCGTGGGAGCCAGAGGTCATGGGTTCTAATCCCGGCTCTGCCACGTGTCAGCTGGGTGACTTTGGGCAAGTCACTTCACTTCTCTGGGCCTCGGTTACCTCATCTGTAAAATGGGGTTTAAGACTGTGAGCCCCCGTGGGACAACCTGATCACCTTGTAACCTCCCCAGCGCTCAGAACAGTGCTTTGCACCTATTAAGCGCTTAACAAATGCCATTATTATTATTATTATTATTGTTAAGTGGCGGAGCCGGGATTAGAACCCATTACCTCTGAGTCCCCAGCCTCTTTCCTCTTTCCACTGAGCCACTAGCTTCCTCTATCAAGGCCCCGGGGCCCTCCGGAGTCAAACCCTGGCCTTGCCCGGAGCCCTAGGTGACCGGTCCAACTAGGACAGGCCGAGGCATCATGGTCAGTCCCCAGGCCGTGCCTCTGCCACCGCTTGGCCTCCCGACCGAGGTGGTGACAGCAGCAGCCACGGCTGCAGGCCGGAGCCCGCCGGAGGTTCGGGAAGCTTGGACGCATCCGAAAGCTTCCGACCCTTCCCCGCCCTGGCAGCTCTGCCTCAAGTCCTGGCACGTTGGGGGGGGACTGTGAGCGGGAGCTGGAAGAACAAGAGGAAGCAAAGGGAAGGAAGGGCTTCCGATCCTCCCTTCCCTTTTGGCTCTCTTGTGGCCCCACTGGCCCTCCACATAGCCGCCCTCTCCTCCCTCTCTCTGCACCCAATCAATCAATCAATCGATCATATTTATTGAGTGCTTACTGTGTGCAGAGCACTGTATTAAGTGCTTGGGAAGTACAAGTTGGCAACATATAGAGACAGTCCCTACCCAACAGTGGGCTCACAGTCTAAAAGGGGGAGACAGAGAACAAAACCAAACATACTAATAAAATAAAATAAATAGAATAGATATGTACAAGTAAAATAAATAGAGTAATAAATATGTACAAACATATATACAGGTGCTGTGGGGAAGGCAAGGAGGCAAGATGGGGGGGATGGAGAGGGGGACGAGGGGGAGTCGAAGGAAGGGGCTCAGTCTGGGAAGGCCTCCTGGAGGAGGTGAGCTCTCAGTAGGGTCTTGAAGGGAGGAAGAGAGCTAGCTTGGTGGATGTGCGGAGGGAGGGCATTCCAGGCCCGGGGGATGTTGTGGGCCGGGGGTCGATGGTGGGACAGGCGAGAACGAGGCACCGTGAGGAGATTAGCGGCAGAGGAGCGGAGGGTGCGGGGTGAGCTGGAGAAGGAGAGAAGGGAGGTGAGGTAGGAGGGGGCAAGGTGATGGACAGCCTTATAGCCGAGGGTGAGGAGTTTCTGCACCCAGGGAGCAGGGAAGCTGCATGGCCTAGGGGAAAGAGTCCGGACATTGGCAGTCAGGTTCAAATCCTGGCTCTTGTCTTCTGGGTGAACTTGGACGAGTCACCTCATTTTTCCGGGGCCCCATTTCTTCACCTGTAAAACGGGGATTCGATACTTCGATTGTGAGTCGCATTTGGGATAGGGACTGTGTCCGATCAGATTATTCATTCATTCATTCAATCGTATTTATTGAGCGCTTACTGTATGCAGAGCACTGTACTAAGCGCTTGGGAAGTACAAGTTGGCAACATATAGAGATGATCAACCAATCAATCAATCATATTTATTGAGCGCTTACTGTGTGCAGAGCACTGTACTAAGCGCTTGGGAAGTACAAGTTGGCAACATATAGAGGCGGTCCCTACCCAACAGTGGGCTCACAGTCTAGAAGGGGGAGACAGAAAACAAAACAAAACGTGGACAGGTGTCAAGTCATCAGAATAAATAGAAATAAAACTAGATGCACATCATTAAGAAAATAAATAGAATAGTAAATACGTACAAGTAAAATAAGTAAAGTAATAAATCTGTACAAACACACATACGGGTGCTGTGGGGAGGGGAAGGAGGTAGGGCCAGGGGGATGGGGAGGTAGAGAGATTATCTTTCATCTACGGCAGTGCTCAACACATAGTAGGTGCTTAACAAATTCCATTATTATTATTATCATTATTATTATTATTATTATTATTATTATTATTATTATTATGCCTCGAGGCCCTGTAACTCCAAGGCCTAGACAATGCTGGCTGAGTCTCTGGGGTTGGTTGGGTTGGAGAAAAGCTGTCTGGGACCCCTCCAAGAGCTCGGCCCCTGCAGGAGCCCAGGAGAGAGCCAGACCGATCCGGAGAGATCCCAGACCCAAGGGTTCCCCAGAGGCTGGTCAGCCTTGGGCATCATTCACTCATTCAATCGTATTTATTGAGCACTTACTGTGTGCAGAGCACTGTACTAAGCGCTTAGCACTGTACTAGGGCATCAGGCTACTGCTGGCAGTCATGGCGACCCTCTGGCCCTGCCCAGCCCAACAGTTACCCAAGTACCTGGAGACTCCCAACTGACCCCATCTCCGGGGTGCGGGGAGTGAGAGAAAGTGGGAATAATCTCCCCGCTGTCCCTGGAGGAGCACCACGGTCTCTCCCAGTGCTTAGAACAGTGCTTTGCATATATTAAGCGCTTAACAAATACCATAATTATTATTATTATAACTTGAACCTGAGCGGCTCAGACAAAATCGAGCTGGATGATCGGTCGGCTACATTCGGCGCTGGATCCGTTCCGCCGGGGAGCCGTGGCGCCGTGGAGTCGGGGAACAACTCCGGCCAGACTCCAGCCAAAGTCCCCAAACCCTTCCGATTTCGTCGAGCTGCTTGGGTTCAAGTTAAGACCCGGCTGGCCTGGGAGGGAAGTAGGGGCATTGCTCCCGTTGACCCTTTCCTCTTGACCCCAGTAGCCACCAGCTGGGGCTGAACTGAGGCCCTCCCCAATGTGCCCCCAGTCACCTCCGAGAGTGACTCAAATACAGCAGCAACCTCCAATGGAGGGGTAGGCCGGCCCCATTATCGCAGCCTCCCTCTTGGCCTAGCTTCCACTCTCTTCTCCCTCTTCCTCCTCCTCCCTCCATCCCATGCTTCCTGCCAGAGGAGCAACCCAAGGGAAACACTTCCCCAGGCCCAAAGGATGCACCCCTGCCCTGTAAATGTCACTCTTTCTCTCACCCTCCACCAGCGTTCCCAGGATCTGAGTAGGAGCGTGACAGTTGCGGGGCAGAGGAGGATGGGGTGGACTGGCGGGGAGGGTGACGGAAGAGCAGGGGTCTGGCAGGAGAGATGTCCCAGGCGGTCCTGAGGAAACGGCAGCTGCGATCGCCACATCACTCTTTTTACCGTGTGGGAGGGGCGGTGGGCCCTGGCTGGATCTCAGAAAATAGCAACGGACAGAAACCAAGCGAAAAAGAGATGACGGCTTTGGGGGAGAAAGCCGGGAGTCTGGAATACGTAATGCCGGATGTGGGGTAAACATCCCCGTCGGGCCGGGGGGAGCCCGGCGCCGAGGGCCTGCCTCGTGAACACGCTGTTTACTCCCTCTGCCGCGGTGTCTCCCGCCACCCATCTCCCCGGGGTTGTTTATCCCAGTCGTGATGTGTGAGGAGAGGGATTCGGGGGGCAGGAGGCCGGGTGGGGGGAAAAGGACGCCATCGACCCAAATCGCAGGCTGAGCCCGAGCCCGGGAGCGGGGGGAGTCTCTCTCATCTGGACTGTTGCCAGCTGGACTGGACTGTTGTTATGTTGCCAGCTTGTACTTCCCAAGCGCTTAGTACAGTGCTCTGCACACAGTAAGCGCTCAATAAATACGACTGATTGATTGATTGATTGATTGATTGACTGTCAGGTCGAGGTTCAGGGCCGCTCTGGACTTCCTTTAGGCCTTGGATCTTGGGGCAGTTTTGGCCCCCTGGGACTCCACACCCGTGCTCCAGGTGTGTTTTAGGCCCACTGGCTAGGCAGGAACGGCACAGACGTTCATTCATTCACTCATTCGTTCGTATTTATTGAGCACTTACTATGTGCAGGACACTGTACTAAGCGCTTGGGAAAATACGCTACAACAATAAACAGTCACATTACCTGCATGGAGTCAGAGGCCATGCGTTCAAATCCCGGCTCCGCCAACTGTCAGCTGTGTGACTTTGGGCAAGTCACTTAACTTCTCTGGGCCTCAGTTGCCTCATCTGTAAAATGGGGATTAAAACTGTGAGCCCCCCGTGGGACAACCTGATCACCTTGTAGCCTCCCCAGCGCTTAGAACAGTGCTTCGCACATAGTAGCGCTTAACAAAATGCCATCATTATTATTATTATTATTACCTGCCCACAACGAGCTTACAGTCTAGAGGTGGGGAGACAGATATCAATACAAATAAATAAAATTACGGTTATGTACATAAGTGCCATGGACTTGCGGGGTCAGGGAAAGAGCTAAGGGAGCAAGTTAGGGTGATGCAGAAGGGAGTAGGAGATGAAGAAAAGTGGGGCTTAGAGAAGCAGCGTGGCTCAGTGGAAAGAGCCTGGGCTTTGGAGTCAGAGATCATGAGTTCAAATCCCAGCTCCGCCACTTGTCAGCTGTGTGACTTGGGGCAAGTCACTTCACTTCTCTGGGCCTCAGTGACCTCATCCGGAAAATGGGGATTAAGACTGTGAGCCTCCCTTGGGACAACCTGATCACCTTGTAACCTCCCCAGTGCTTAGAACAGTGCTTTGCATGTAGTAAGCGCTTAATAAATGCTATCATTATTATTATTATTCTTAGTCTGGGAAGGCCTCTTGGAGGAGAAGTGCTTTCAAGAAGGCTTTGAAGCGGGGGGTGAGTAATTATCTGACGGATTTGAGGAGGGAGGGCGTTCCAAGCCAGAGGCAGGACGTGGGCTAGGCGAGGAGACAAGTGAGACTGAGGCACAGTGGATTGGGTCCTGAGACCTTCTCTGCGGCCCCTCACTCTAAGCGATGGGCATGTGGAAATTCCCCTGCCTGCCCTCCCAAGGAGTCAGCAGCCTGGTCCTCAGGCCAATCCAGAATTGCCCCCAAACCACAGCCCCCACCATGCTACCCTATTACAGTTTCCCCCCACCTCTTTACCAACTCCTCTCTTCCTCGAGCTGAGTGCTCTGCTTGTGCCCGGCCTTCGAGATCCCGAGAGCCTGGGCATCGGGCCCAGGGAGGGAGCTGAGCATCAACTCTGCTGCCAGTGGGCCTCTGGGCCTGGTCCCTCCACTTCCCAGGCTCGGGGATGACCTGATCACCAGGGTGGGAGGGAGGAGGGCGTCCCACCAAGGGGACAGGGAGGGACCGAGGATCTGAAGCTGTGAGTGCAGAGAGGACGCTCCCACGCTCCAGAGCACAACCCCCCAACACCAAAGATTTCAGAAAGTGCCCCTCCAGCCAAGCTCCAGAGAATGGCCTCTCTGGCTTCAGAGAGAGCCCCCTCCCTGGACTCCAATCAATCAACCAATCAATCATATTTATTGAGCACTTACTGTGTGCAGAGCCCTGTACTAAGCTCTTGGGAAGTACAAGCTGGCAACATAACTCCAGAGAGCAATCTCCCCAGATTCCAGAGAGCAGCCCCCCAGGACCCCAGAGAGCAGTTAAGTTCTCTGAAGAGTAAATCAAGCTGCGAAATCTGAGCTGCCACCATAAATTGATTCTGCCATTTTGGACATGCGCAGCACATATTACAAGCAGAAGAGATACGGCATAGTTAGCAGCGAATCAAGAAAAAGGGATAATCCACATGAGAAGTGTGGTTTCGTGGATAGAGCACAGGCTTGGGAGGCAGGAAATTTGGGTTCGAACCCCAGCTCTGCCGCTTGTGTGCTGTTGACTTTGGGCAAGTTACTTAACTTGCCCCCTTATTTAACTTGTCCCCTTCTAGACTTGTGAGCCCGCTGTTGGGTAGGGACCGTCTCTATGTGTTGCCAACTTGTACTTCCCAAGCGCTGAATGCAGTGCTCTGCACACAGTAAGCGCTCAATAAATATGACTGAATGAATGAATGAGTGAATCTCCCCATTCATTCATTCCATCGTATTTATTGAGCGCTTACTGTGTGCAGAGCACTGTAGTAAGCTATTCATTCATTCAATCATATTTATTGAGCGCTTACTGTGTGCAGAGCACTGTACTAAGCTATTCATTCATTCAATCGTATTTATTGAGCGCTTACTGTGTGCAGAGCACTTTACTAAGAGCTTGGGAAGTACAAGTCGGAGAAGCCCCCCACCCAAGACTCCAGAGAGTATCCCCCAGGCTTCAGAGGGCAGTCCCCGGTGCTCCAGAAAGGGCAGCCTCCCAGGCTCCAGAGAGCGGCACCCCTCACCCCCCGGACTCCAGAAAGCAGCTCCCACCCCCTCTCCCAGACTGTAGACAGCAGCCTCCCAGGCTCCAGGGAGCAACCCCCCTCTGAAGCGGTTGGGCCAAGCTTCCAAGCTCTATCTTACTCCCCGCGACGTCAGCGGCAGCAGAGCCGGCGCTCAGGATTCTGCCCTTTTGGAGAACCAAGAGTTCACGGGCTTGTTCATTCCCACCAAAAGATGTTCTTTTCCAGGGAGCTTAAAATAGCTGCCCTTGGCGGGGGCTGTGAGCATGAGGCTCTGAGGCTGACTTTGTGCAAATATGGACTTAAGCACGACGGTCCCAGTGCCCGGCGGCCCGGGGAAGCGAGGCCCCCCCGGGAAAGAGAACGGGAGCGGGGGAGCTCCCTGCTTGCCTGGCAACCCCTTCCCGGGGCCGGGCTTGCGGGCGCCCAGTTGGGGTTCGGAGGTCACCAGGAGGGAGCCGGACTCTGGTGGGTCCCAGTTGGAGGGAGCTCAGGAGGAGCGGTAAAGTTGGACGGAGAGATCAAAGCCATTGGCCTTGTGCTGTGTGTTCTGCACACCGTAAGTGCTCAATAAATACGATTGATTGATTGATTGATTGGCCTCTCCTGCCCCTTCAACGGAGAGAGGCTGATGGCCTCTGGGTTGGCAGCCTGGTTCTGGGGGTGGGCGGGGAGCAGCGTCAGAAGGCCCACGGATGGGGCACCAAGACTTACCTCAACTCCAGGCCTCCCCACCTCTGTGTCCTCGTGCTGCTTAGAGAAGCGGCGTGGCTCAGTGGAATATGCATCACTGAGGCCCAGAGAAGTGAAGTGACTTGCCCGAGGTCACACAGCAGACAAGTGGCAGAGCTGGGTTTAGAACCAGGTCCTTCCGTCTCCCAGGCCTGTGATCTACCCATTAGACTACACTTCTCCCAAGCACTTAGTCCAGTGCTCTGCACACAGTAAGCGCTCAATAAATACGATTGAATGAATGCTCCACCATTCTTTGTGGTGGAGCAAAAGGAGGCGACCCCCTGGGTGCTGCCTCATTCCCCTCTCCCGTCCTAGCCCACCCGGAGCTGACAGTGGCCCCTGAACTCACCCACGGCATTGAGGAGAAGCTGACCCGCCTTTCCTGTCCTTATGGTTCCGCGCTGCAGAGGAGACCTGTTTCTTCTTCACCAAAAAAGATCAAAACCGGGGAGCTGCTGATTCCCAGCACAGAATTCCCGCTGGTTTCCCTCGCATGGAAACAACGTTTCCACGCACCGATCCAAGCCAGGCCCTGCCACGGCCAAGCCGTCTCCAGCCCCTGTGAGACACAGCTGACCCCCATGGGTTCCGGGCTTGGACGCTCTCTGAGAGTCAGTCAGTCAGTACAAATGCTTAGTACAGTGCTCTGCACACAGTAAGTGCTCAATAAATACGATTGATTGATTGAATTGTTTGTATCAAGCGCTGCCCGTGTGCAGAACCCTGTACTAAGCACTTGGAAGACTACAAGTGGTCCTTTCATTCGATCATATTTATTTACAATATAACAATATAACAGACACATTCCCCGCCCACAGGGAGCTTACAGTCTAGACTGTGAGCCCACTGTTGGGTAGGGACTGTCTCTGTTGCCAACTTGTACTTCCCAAGCGCTTAGTACAGTGCTCTGCACACAGTAAGCGCTCGATAAATGCAATTGATTGATTCCCAAGTGCTTAGTACAGTGCTCTGCACACAGTAAGCGCTCAATAAATATGATTGAATGAATGGAGGGGGAGACAGACATTAAGATAAATAAATAAAATAACAGTTATGTACATAAGTGTACATAAATGTACGTATGCACATTAAGAGGCAGCATGGCTCAGTGGAAAGAGCCCGGGCTTGGGAGTCAGAGGATCTGGGTTCTAATCCCAGCTCTGCCATGTCTGCTGTGTGACCTTGGGCAAGTCACTTCACTTCTCTGTGCCTCAGTTACCTCACCTGTAAAATGGGGATTAAAACTGTGAGCCCCCCGTGGGACAACCTGATCACCTTGTATTCCCCCAGTGCTTAGAACACTGCTCTGCACATAGTAAGCGCCTAACAAATACTATTATTATTATTATTATTATCATTATTATTATTATTATTATTAGTCCACTGGGTCTCTCCTCCGGGGAAGCCCACGTGTGACACTAAAGCACCATCTTAGATTAGTGAGTTTAGGCTAGGATGGATCTTCTGAAAGGTCAAGGAGGGTGGAGAGTCTCGGGGAGAAGCGAGGGAATGGGCAGAATATGGTGGCATAGGGAAATTCCCCTTTGGGCCACTGGACTACAGGGGACCTGCTACTTCAAAGTGGATTTCTGCAGGGGAAGGGACCTCTTAGCCTGCCTCTCCCCGGCCACTCTCAGTCTTTGCTTCTACGTATCTTTAAATTCTATACTATAAATTACTTATTTAGTCATATTAATCTCTCTCTCCCCCTCTAATCATTCATTCATTCATTTGTCTTTATGGAGCACTGTACTAAGCTCTTGGGAGAGTGCAATATAACAATAAACAGACACGTTCCCTGACTACAACGAGCTAGACGATAAGCTCCTTATGAACAGGGAATGTGTCTGTTAATTCTGTTGTATTGTACTCTCCCAAGCGCTTAGCATAGCCTAGTGGATAGGGCACGGGCCTGGGCAGCAGAAGGTCAAGGGTTCTAATCCCGGCTCTGCCCCTTGTCTACTCTGTGACCGTGAGCAAGTCACTTCACTTCTCTGGGCCTCAATTCCCTCATCTGTAAAATGGGGATTAATTCTGTGAGCCCCACGTTGGACAGGGACAGTACCCAACACAATTATCTTGTATTCATTCATTCAGTATCATTCATTATCATTCATATCATTCATTCATATTTACTGAGTGCTTACTGTGTGCAGGGCAATCAATCAATCAATCATATTTATTGAGTGCTTACTGTGTGCAGAGCACTGTACTAAGTGCTTAGAAAGTACAATTTGGTAACAGATAAGACAATCCCTAAACAACAATGGGCACACAGTCTAGAAGGGGGAGACAGACAACAAAACAAAACAAGTAGACAGGCATCAATTGTATCTACCCCAGTGCTTAAAACAGTGCCTGGCACATAGTAAGTGCTTAACAAATACCATTATTATTATTACAGTGCCCTGCAGGTAGTAAGTGCTCAATAAAAATGATTGATTGATTTGTTGATTTGCTAGCCTTCCCCACAGAAGTTCCTCCAGTCAAGGCTTTGCCCCAAGGCCAACGCGGTCCTCCTCTTGAGGATGAGGCAGCGTGGCTCAGAGGAAAGGGCACGGGCTTTGGAGCCAGAGGTCATGGGTTCAAATCCCGGCTCCACCAACTGTCAGCTTTGTGAGTTTGGGCAAGTCACTTAAATTCTCTGTGCCTCAGTTACCTCATCTGGAAAATGGGGATTAAAACTGTGAAGTCCCCGTGGGACAACCTGATCACCTTGTTACCTCCACAGTGATTTATTTTTTTCTTCTAGACTGTGAGCCCACTGTTGGGTAGGGACCATCTCTATATGTTGCCAACTTGGACTTCCCAAGCGCTTAGTCCAGTGCTCTGCACACAGTAAGCGCTCAATAAATACAATTGAATGAATGAGGCCTTTTTGTACCTCAGCCAGTACACGATTCGTGACCCCTCTGAAGCTGGGGGTCTTTGGGAGTCCTGGGCTGTGCTGGTGGTGGGCACAGATGTCCTAGAACACTGGAAAAACAGCAAAAGTCAGGAAGGATTATGAGAATTGGCCAAAAGGGGCCAAGAGTCTGGAGGGGAGGAGGGAGGTGTCACTGGGACCTGTCCGGAAATTCTCCTCACACTTTGTCATATCCCTCTGCCCACCCTCCACCTCGGGTCAGCTCCGTCCCACTCCCCAACTGCCCGGGAACAAAATAATAATAATAATAATGGTATTTGTTAAGCACTTACTATGTGCAAAGCACTGTTCTAAGCACTGGGGGAGGTTACAAGGTGATCAGGTTGTCCCACGGGGGGCTCACAGTCTTAATCCCCATTTTACAGATGAGGGAACTCAGGCACAGAGAAGTGAAGTGACTTGCCCAAAGTCACACAGCAAGAGTCTCTCTAGAAAGGGGACTTTTTCTAGTCCACCAAGGGGCCAAGAGGGTGGATTCATTCATTCATTCCTTCCTCCAATCGTATTTATTGAGCACTTACTGTGTGCAGAGCACTGTACTAAGCGCTTGGGAAGTCCAAGTTGGCAACATATAGAGACGGTCCCTACCCAACAGTGGGCTCACAGTCTAGAAGGGGGAGACAGCTGGATCAATCAATCAATCGTATTTATCGAGCGCTTACTGTGTGCAGAGCACTGTACTAAGCGCTTGGGAAGCACAAGTTGGCAACATATAGAGACGGTCCCTACCCAACAGTGGGCTCACAGTCTAGAAGGGGGAGACAGGTGGATCAATCAATCAATCAATCGTATTTATCGAGCGCTTACTGTGTGCAGAGCACTGTACTAAGCGCTTGGGAAGCACAAGTTGGCAACATATAGAGACGGTCCCTACCCAACAGTGGGCTCACAGTCTAGTTCAGTATCATTCATTGCTCCTGCATCGCCACGGTCAAGGAAGTCCCTACAGAGACCCCCGTCAGCCGAAGCCAGAGGGTGACTGCTACCGGCCTCGGATCCCACAGGCCTCCTGGTCACGAGAGGATCCGCGTGGGGCCCCAGGGAAATGAGAGTAGCGAAGTCCGGGGATCCTGTGGGAATGAGAAGATCCTGCCTCCAGAGTCCCCCACCATTTCCGCTCCTGATTTTAAGCCCAAAGTGGAAGAGGCGTGAAATGGAGGCCATCTAAGGCCCACCAGTTGCAGGCATGAGAGGGAGGGGACATTTGGCTTTAAGGCAGCACCATCTCGTGGCCAAACATTGGCAAGGGGACTCTCCTTCTGGTGGTCACCACTCAGGTCGGCGGCTACAAGGATCAAGTTTGTTCAATCAATCAATCAATCATCATCATCAATCGTATTTATTGAGCGCTTACTGTGTGCAGAGCACTGTACTAAGCACTTGGGAAGTACAAATTGGCAACATATAGAGACAGTCCCTACCCAACAGTGGGCTCACAGTCTAAAAGGGGGAGACAGAGAACAAAACCAAACATACTAACAAAATAGAATAAATAGAATAGATATGGACAAGTAAAATAAATAGAGTAATAAATACGTACAAACATATATACATGTATACAGGTGCTGTGGGGAAGGGAAGGAGGTAAGATGGGGGGGATGGAGAGGGGGACGAGGGGGAGAGGAAGGAAGGGGCTCAGTGTGGGAAGGCCTGCTGGAGGAGGTGAGCTCTCAGTAGGGGCTTGAAGGGAGGAAGGGAGCTAGCTTGGCGGATGGGCAGAGGGAGGCCATTCCAGGCCCGGGGGATGACGTGGGCCGGGGGTCGATGGCGGGACAGGCGAGAACAAGGTACGGTGAGGAGATTAGCGGCGGAGGAGCGGAGGGTGCGGGCTGGGCTGGAGAAGGAGAGAAGGGAGGTGAGGTAGGAGGGGGCGAGGGGATGGACAGCCTTGAAGCCCAGTGTGAGGAGTTTCTGCCTGATGCGCAGATTGATTGGTAGCCACTGGAGATTTCTGAGGAGGGGAGTGATATGCCCAGAGCGTTTCTGGACAAAGACAATCGGGGCAGCAGCATGAAGTATGGATTGAAGTGGGGAGAGACATGAGGATGGGAGATCAGAGAGAAGGCTGATGCAGTAGTCCAGACGGGATAGGATGAGAGCTTGAACGAGAAGGGTAGCCGTGTGGATGGAGAGGAAAGGGCGGATCTTGGCAATGTTGCGGAGCTGAGACCGGCAGGTTTTGGTAATCGTATTTATTAGCGCCTGCTGCGTACAGAGTACTGTACTAAGCACTCGGGAGAGTGCAATATAAAAGAGTTGGCAGACACATTCCCTGTCCACAAAGACCTTACAGTCTAGAGGGGGAGATGGGCATTATGGCTCAGTGGAAAGAGCCCGGGCTTTGGAGTCAGAGGTCATGGGTTCAAATCCCGGCTCCGCCACTTGTCAGCTGGGTGACTTTGGGCAAAGTCACTTCACTTCTCTGGGCCTCTTTTCCCTCATCTGGAAAATGGGGATGAAGACTGTGAGCCCCCCATGGGACAACCTGATCACCTTGTATCTCCCCAGTGCTTAGAACAGTGCTTTGCACATAGTAAGCGCTTAACAAATACCGTCATTATTATTATTATTATTAATGTAAATAAAGAAATTACAGATACATACATAAGTGATGTGGGGCTGAGGGAGGGTGAGCCCACTGTTGGGTAGGGACTGTCCCTATATGTTGCCAACTTGTACTTCCCAAGTGCTTAGTACAGTGCTCTGCACACAGTAAGCGCTCAATAAATATGATTGATTGATAATAATAATAATAATAATAATGGCATTTGTTAAGCGCTTACTATGTGCCAAGCACTGTTCTAAGTGCTGGACCACTGTTCTAAGCGCTAAGTGCAAGGATGGTGCAGAAGGGAGTGGGAGAAGAGGAAATGAGGGTGTCTTGGAGGAGATGTGTTTTTAATAAGGATAATTATTAAATCATCGTTTAAGTCAACAATTATTAATCTACAGTGCCCCAAATGGAAGTCCAAACACTAACAATGTCCATTTCTGAAGGACTGCATTAGGGCTTGGTTGTGGTTTTGGGCCTATAGGTAAAGTTAGGGTTTGGATTAAGGTGAGGATTTGTTCAGGATTGGGCTCTAGCCTCACACGGTTGGTTTGGTCATCACTGACACTTCAATTTAACGGGCAATGAGTGGATGTGCCCAGGGTTTGATGACAGTTGACAGAGGGTCAGTGATTGGAAAAATGTGTGCCACTGAGCCTTGCTCATCCATCAATCAGTGGGATTTATTGAGTGCTTCTTGAGTGTGCAAAGCGCTGTACTAAGCACTTTGGAGAGTAATAACAATGATGATAATAATAATAATGGTGGAATTTGTTAAGCTCACTGTGGGCAGGGAATGTGTCTGGTTATTGTTGTATTGTACTCTCCCAAGAGCTTAGTATAGTGTTCTGCACACAGTAAGTGCTCAGTAAATATGATTGAATGAATGAATGTTGAGCACTTACTATGTGCCAAGCACTATACTAAGCACTGGAGTAGATACAAGATAATCAAGTCCCACATGGGGCTCACAGTCTAGGTAGGAGGAAGAACAGGTATTAAATCCCCATTTTGCAGATGACGAAATGGAGGCACAGAGAGGTTCATTGACTTACCCAAGGTCACATGGCAGGTATATAATAGAGCCAGGATGAGAACCCTGGGCTCTTTCCAACTAGCTCCGCTTCTCAATGAATTTATATCATAATGGACATACTCCCCCAAATTATCCAGAATATAGTAGAATCTTGAATCAGAGAGCTGGAAGAATCCTTTATATGATAAGGTCCTCAAGGGTAGAGACTGTGTCTTTTAGAAAGAGCACGAGCCTTGAAGTCAGAAGAGCTGGGTTCTAACCCCAGTTCGGCCACTTGCTTCCTGTGTGACCCTGGGCAAGCCATTTAACTTCTCTGTGCCTCAGTTTCCTCCTCTATATAATGGGGATTCAAAACCTGTTCTCCCTCCTACTCAGACTGTGAGCCCCATGAGGGACAGAGACTGAATCCACTTGAGCATCTTGAAGTAACCACTTAACAAATACCACGTGTATTTTATTTATAATAATAATAATGTTGGCATTTATTAAGCACTTCCTATGTGCATAGACTGTTCTAAGTGCTGGGAAAGTTACAAGGTGATCAGGTTGTCCCACGGGGGGCTCACAGTCTTAATCCCCATTTTACAGATGAGGGAACTGAGGCACAGAGAAGTTAAGTGAATTGCCCAAAGTCACACAGCTGACAAGTGGCAGAGCCGGGATTTGAACCCTTGACCTCTGACTCCAAAGCCCGGGCTCTTTCCACTGAGCCACGCTGCTTCTCTATTTCTACTGTTCCGCAGTGCTTAGTACAGTGCTCTGCACAAAGTAGCCACTTCATGCATGCCTGATGATGATAATGATGATGATGATGAGGACTATGATGATGGACTTTGAGAGATCAGAGGCTACTTGCCGACTGGCCTCTGTCGCAAGAGGTTTGGAAAGGGCATTTTTACTGGGAATAATAATCATGTTATATGTTAAGCGCTTACTACATGCCAAGCACTGTTCTAAGCACTGGGGTAGATACACGGTAATCAGGTCGCCCCCTCTGGGGCTCACTTTTAATCCCCATTTTACAGATGAGGTAACTGAGGCACAGAGAAGTTAAGTGCCTTGCCCAAGGTCACACAGCAGACAGGTGGCAGAGCCAGGATTGGAACCCACATCCTCTGACTCCCAAGCCCATGCCCTTTCCACTAAGCCACACTGCTTTCCAATAGCAATCATGGTATCTGTTAAGCGCTTACTATGTGACAGGCACTGTACTATACGCTGAGCTGGATACATGCAAATTGGATTGGACACCGTCCCTGTCCCAGTGGGGGGAGGGCTCACAGTCTCCATCCCCATTTTACAGATGAGGTAACTGAGGCCCAGAGAAGTGAAACGACTTGCCCAAGGTCACTCAGCAGACTAGTGGCAGAGCCGGGATTAGAACCCATGACCTTCTGATTCCCAGGCCCGTGCTCTATCCACTAGGTCATGTTGCTTCCCAAGAAGTACATTCCTGTTTTGGGCATGTATGGATTATACTGTTTCTCTTACCTGTAATTTTCCTCTTTCCTCCCCCTCCCCATCCCCGCCGCCTTACCTCCTTCCCCTCCCCACAGCACATATACATATGTATATATATTTGTATGTATTTATTACTCTATTTATTTTATTTGTACATATTTGTTCTATTTATTTTATTTTGTTAATATGTTTTGTTATGTTCTCTGTCTCCCCCTTCTAGACTGTGAGCCCACTGTTGGTTAGGGACCGTCTCTATATGTTGCCAACTTGTACTTCCCAAGCGCTTAGTACAGTGCTCTGCACACAGTAAGCGCTCAATAAATACGATTGAATGAATGAATGAATGAATGCATTTATTTTAATGTCTCCCTCCCACCTAGACTGGAAATTCCTCGTTTAATAATAATAATGATGACATTTATTAAGCGCTTACTATGTGCAAAGCACTGTTGTAAGCACTGGGGAGGTTACAAGGTAATCAGGTTGTCCCATGTGGGGCTCACAGTCTTAATCCCCATTTTACAGATAAGGTAACTGAGGCACAGAGAAGTTAAGTGACTTGCCCAAAGTCACACAGCTGACAATTGGTGGAGCCGGGATTTGACCCCATGACCTCTGACTCCAAAGCCCATGCTCTTGTCCACTGAGCCACACTGCTTCTCGCCACACTGCTTCTCGTGGGCAGGGAACATGTTTCTACCAACTCTGTTATACTGCTGTACTTTAAGGCAATGCTCGCTTAGTGTACTAAGCCCAAGCACTTAGCACAGTGCTCTGCACACAGTAAGCGCTCAATAAATACGATTGAATTGAATGAATGGATCCAGGATAATGGTGAAACCAACAGGAGCTCTGAGCATGGGATGAGTTAGAATTAGGCTTTCCTCTGCACCGTCCCCTGCTAGTGAGAGCCATCAGCATTATATTTCTGTTCCCCGGGGAACCAGAGGAATGGAGGTGAAGTTGACTCTGGATTGCTACTATCAATCAATTAATCAATCAAACAAGCACTTACTGTGTGCAGAGTAATGTCCTGAGCACTTGGGAGAGGTGGCAGAGATGTAGCCTGCCCACAACGAGCTCACAATCCAGAGACGGAGACATAAATATAAATGAATACATGATGGAGATGTGCATAAGTACCGCGGGACTGAGGGAGAAGTGAATAAAAAGTGAAAATCCAAATGTAAGTGCGAGGGTCACCACCCCGTGACCACATTCTCTCCCAGGCCCGCTGCCGCCTGAGCAGAAGCCAGGGTGTGTGACCTTGGGTAAGTCACTTAACTTCTCTGTGCTTCATTTATCTCATCTGAAAAATGAGGATTAAGATCATGAGCCCCGTGGCCTGTGTCCAACCTGATTATCTTGTCCCTACCCCAGTGTTTAGTACAGTGCCTGGCACACAGTAAGCGCTTAACAAATATCATTTTTAAAAAGCAAATAGAATGGACGGCTATACGTACACTTTGTTGCTTTAATGTCTGTCTTCCCTGCTAGATGGTAAGCTCCTTGAGGACAGGGCTCACGTTTCAGCGCTTAGAACAGTGCTTTGCACATAGTAAGCACTTAACAAATGTCATTATTATTATTATTACTAGGTGCGGAGAGTCCAATTCAACAGAGTTGACAGACATGTTCACTGCTCATACAGAATTTACAGTCAGTCAGTTGATAGTATTTATTGAACGCTTACTATGCGCAGAGCACTGTCCTAAGTCCTTGGGCGAGTACAATATAACAATAAACAGACACATTCCCTGCCCACAGTGAGCTTACAGTCTAGAAAGGGAGACAGACATTAATATAAATAAATAGATGAAAGATATGTACAAAAGGGAAGCCGCGTGGCTTAGTGGAAAGAGCCCAGGCTTGGGAGTCAGAGGTCATGGGTTCAAATCCCTGCTCCGCCACTTGTCATCTGTGTGACTTTGGGCAAGTCTGGGCCTCAATTCCCTCATCTGTAAAATGAGGATGAAGACTGTGAGCCCCCCGTGGAACAACCTGATTACCTTGTGACCTCCCCAGTGCTTAGAACAGTGCTTTGCACATAGTAAGCGCTTAATAAATACCATTATTATTGTTATTATTATAAAGGGAGCAAGTCAGGGCGCTGCAGAAGGGAGTGGGAGAAGAGGAGAGAAGACCTCTTGGAGGAGATGTGCCTTCAGTAAGGCTTTGAACTGTGGGCAGAGTAATTGTCTGTCAGATTTGAGGAGGGAGGGCATTCCAGGCGAGAGGCAGGACATGGGCAAGGAGTGGGCGGCAAGATGACGAGATGGAGGTCCAGTGAGTAGGTTGGCAATAGAGGAGGTAAGGTGTGGGCTGGTGGGATGGGGATGTGGGGATACCAGGGAGGGCTGGGGGAAGGGGCAGGGGCCTGACATTACCTCCAACCCCTCCTTCTTCCAGCCCACAGTGACCCCGCCACCGCCCAGAAAGCTCGCCACCCCAAAAATAGCAGCCCCGCCAGAGACAGGGGGCTGACCCAGTTGATTTGGGGCCCACCCGCTCTCTCCAAGTCAGCTTCACTTCTGCTGGGCGGCTGCAGTGGCTTTCCATCGAGGACATCTGTCCCACGTAACGCCCCGCCGGCTGTCTGAGAAGTAGCTGGCCAGGAGGAACAATGAGATGCCGTCCGTCCGTCCGCCCCACCGCCGCTCCGGGAGAGGATGGGGAGGAGGGGGAGGAGGCAGCAGCAGACAGGGATTCTGGGTGTCTCCAGCCATGACACAGAGGAATGTTTCACCCTGCAGCCTACATCTGCTGTGTGGTCTAGTGGTTAGAACAGTGGTTGAAGAGCCAAGAATCCTGCCGCCTATTTCCAGCTCTGCCTTAACCTTGCTGGAAGCAAGATGGGGCCTTGTGGCCTTGGCCTCCTTAACTCTGCAACTTGTGCTCTCTCTCTCTCTCTCTCACACACACACACACACACACACACACTCTCTCTCTCTCACTCTCTCTCTATCTCTCTCTCCATTAATGAAGCTGAAGAAGACCTATCAACAAGGAGCAAGAAGCATATTATACTCATTATTCCACCTGGCAGAAGGCAACGGCCTCTTTGGCTCTGCAGCTCTTACTCTCTGTCTCTTTTTCCTCTCTCCCCCTTTTTTCTCACCCTCTCCTTTCTCTTTGTTCCTCTCTCCTTCTCTTTGTCTTTCTCTCTTTTTTTCTCTCACCCCCCTTTTTCTCATCCTCTCTTTTCTTTCTGTTCCTCTTTTCTGTCTCTCTTTTTCTCTCTCCCCATTTTTTCACCGTTTTTCCTGTTCCTCTCCCTCTTTCTCTTTTCTGTCTCTTTTTCTCTCACCTCCTTTTTTCTCATCCTCTCTTTTCTCTCTGTTCCTCTCTCTTTTCTATCTTTTTCTCTCTCCCCCTTTTTTCTTGCCCTCTCTTTTCTGTTTCTCTTTCTCTTTATCTCTCTTTTCTGTCTCTCTTTTTCTCTCCCCATTTTTCTCACCCTCTCTTTTCTCTCTGTTCCTCTCTTTCTCATTGCCTTTCTCTCTTTTTCTCTCACCCCCTTTTTTCTCATCCTCTCTTTTCTATTTCTATCTCTCAGTCTCTTTTCTGTTTCTTTTTCTTTTTCTCCTTTTTTCTTCCTCTCTCCCTTTCTCCCTCTCTTTCTGTACTAATGAAGCTGAGGACCTTTCTACCAGAGGCACATTGCATTCATTATTCCACCTGGCAGAAGGCCTTCTGGAGTCCCCGTTAGCGACGCCACCTCACCTGGCCAGCCTGACTCAGACCCCTATTTTCCTAGGCTAAAAGTAAATAAGCAACTTGTTGTAACCAACGCAGACTGCATTCCCCTGGGCACACATCCCTATGACAGAGCACAATGAACCGCTTTCAGGACACACAAGAAGGGACTGTGTCATCTACTTCGGTTGCCCAAGAGGTCCAGAGATTTGGGTCCCCATTTCATAGACGGGAAATAGAGGCACTGGAGTAAACACCGAATAGGAGATGAGGATCAGGACTTTTACACAAAAGTAAATTAACCCAGCAGAGAAGGATCAGGGAACTCTAGGAGCCTAAAGGGTGAGTGCAAATCAGTAATTTGTATCGACGTTCAAAATGGTATTTGTTAAGCACTTGACTATATGCTAGGCACTGTACTAAGCACTGGGGTAGAAGCAAGCTAATTAGATTGGACATAGTCCCTGTCCCACATTGAGAGCATAGTCTTAAACCCCAATTTAATCACGATGGTTTTTGTTAAGCACTCACTGAGTGCCAAGCACTGTTCTAAGAGCTGGGGTAGATACAAGTGATTCAGGTTGTCCCACGTGGGGCTCACAGTTTTAATCCCCATTTTCCAGATGAGGTAACTGAGGCATAGAGAAGTCAAGTCACACAGATGAGGTCACTGAGGTCAAGAGAAGTGAAGTGACTTGCCCACGATCACAAAGCAGACAAGTGGCAGAACCAGGATGAGAACCCAGGTCCTCTGATTCCCAGGCCCATGCTCTAGCCACTTGGCCACGCTACTTACTGTGTGCAGAGCATCCTTAATCAGTCAAGAGTATGATACAGTAATGTTGATAGACATGATTCCTGCCCTTGAGGAGTTTACAGTCTAGTGTAAAATCTTGCCCTGGAACGGAGAGTGCAGGGAAAAGGATGTGAAGAGCAGATCTGCTCCAAAAAGCTCTCCACGGTGCCTGGCCTGTTTTAAGCATGAGCCATTGAGGACCCAGAAGGAGTCATGAGGAGCCATGAGGAGCCTCGAGGAGCCATGCCTGACCACTTGGCCCTCTGGGATTCTCCCAGCACACTAGCCCTGGAGAAAACCGAGACCGAGGTAGTTTGGTAATTGTCCTGAAGTCATAATAATGATAACTGTGGTATTTGTTAAGTGCTTACTATGTGCCAGGCACTGTACTAAGTGCTGGGAAGCAAATCGGGTTGGACACAGTCCCTGTCCTTCGTGGGGTTCCTCGTCTTCATCCCCATTTTACAGATGAGGTAACTGAAGGCCAGAGAAGTGAAGTGACTCGTCCGAGGCCATGCAGCGGACAAGTGGCAGAGCCGGGATTAGAACCCAGGTCCTTCTGATTTCCGGGCTTGCACTCAATCCACTCTGCCAGGCTGCTGGTCCCACTATACCCCAGCGTGCACTCGATCAATCAGTGGTATTTATTGAGCGTCTGGAAGACAGTACAATACAGCAGAGTTGGTAGACACATACCCTGTCCACAAAGAGCTAACAGACTAGAGAGGGAGACAGACGTTTAAAAAGTTACAGCTATGTACATAAGTGCTATGGGTCTGAGGGTGGAGTGAATATCTAGTGCGGAAAGGGGACAGATCCAGGCGGATAGGTGATGCAGAAAGGAGAGGAAGTAAGGGAAATGAGGGCTTAGTTGGCAAAGACCTCTTGGAGGAGATGTGATTTGAGAATGGCTTTGAAGGTGGGGACAGTCCAACCTACAACCTGTGCCTTGTTCTGGGCTCATGCCCTTCCTCCTGCATGGAACTCAATCAATCAATCAATCAATCATATTTATTGAGCGCTTACTGTGTGCAGAGCACGGTACTAAGCACTTGGGAAGTACAAGTTGGCAACACATAGAGACGGTCCCTACCCAACAGTGGGCTCACAGTCTAGAAAACTCCCTTCCCCCTTCATATCCAGAAGACCCCTGCTTGCCCCATCTTCAAAGCCCTTCTGAAATCACATCTCCTCTATGGGTCTTCCCTGATTAATCTCTCATCTCCCCACCCTAAATCCTCCCTAACACTTCAGCACTACTCTATCAAATAAGCCACAGTAATAATAATAATAATGATGGTATTTGTTAAGCGCTATGTGCCAAGCACTGTTCTAAGCACTGGGGTAGATCCAAGGTAATCAGGTTGCCCCACATGGGGCTCACAGTCTTCATCCTCATTTTACAGATGAGGTAACTGAGGCACAGAGAAGTTAAGTGGCTTGCCCAAAGTCCCACAGGAGCCAGGATTAGAACCCACATCCTCTGACTCCTAAACCCGTACTCTTTCTACTAAGCCACGCTGCTTCTCTACAACAACAGTAACAACAACGACAACAACTGTGGTTAAGTGCTTACTAAGTGCCAAGACAGTACTGCGTACTATGTGCTGGAACCATAGTCAAATACCTGTGCTTTGCATCTGTGAATCTATCTTTATAATCTATTGCTTCAGTTTACCTGAAGGTGAGAGGCTCAGTTTTTGGACATTTTGAATTTGAGAGGCAGTCAGGATATTCAGGTAGTGTCATCCTGGGGGCGGGGGGAGAAAAAGAGAGGTCAGCCCTGGAGCGGTAGATTTGGGAGTCATCCAGGTAGAGATGGTAGTTGAAGCTGTGGGAGTGAATGAATTCTCAAAGGGCCGGGGGGTAGATGGAAAATAGAAAGGAACCTAGGTTCCTGGAGGGCTTCCCATAGTTCGAGGGTGGGAGGCAGAGGAGGAGCTGATGTAAATCAGTGGCCAAAGAATTAGGAGAATCGGAAGAGGATGGTGTCAACAAAACCAAGGATAAGAATATCCAGGAGAAGGGGGTGGTCCACAGTGTCAAAAGCGGCTGAGAGGACTAGGAGGATTAAGATGACGTAGATGGGGTGTTCACTTATGAAACGGTGGGGTTGAGAGGAGGATTTTTTTCGGATAGAAGACACTCGGGCGTGTCTGAAAGCAGAGGCGAAGGAGCCATTGGCCAGTGAGCAGATGAAGATGGTGGCCAGGGAGGGAAAAAGAGTGGGCATAAATTGTTTTTGGGAGGAGGCCGGGAAGGATAAGAGACTGGATTTGGGTTGGAGGGCAGACGGGGGTTGTGGTGGGAGGCAACTGAGGAGATGAGATTGGTCTCGCTGGTTGGCGGCGGGCCGGGTCAGAAGTGGTCTCCTTAGGTGGACGACCCCAGCAGTCAGGAGGTTCTGTGCCCCTGCCACCATCATCTGGACTGAGGTGACCCCCCTCCCCTTCCCCGGCACTGTGGGCCAACCAGCGGATTCCATTTTAAAGGCCTCTGGTCTCCTCAGGGGATCTCTAAGCGCAAAGGGCTCTTTTCTCCATCTTCCCCGGAAACCGACCTACCCAAAGTGGTTTAGGGGCAGCCTTCCTTGTTCATTCATTCGATCGCATTTCATTCGATCGCATTTATTGAGTGCTTACTGGGTAGAGCACTGTACTAAGCACTTGGGAGAGTACGGTATCCCGGCTCCGCCACTTGTCAGCTGTGTGACCTTGGGCATGTCACTTCACTTCTCTGGGCCTCAGTTCCCTCATCTGTCAAATGGGGATGAAGACTGTGAGTCCCACGTGGGACAACCTGATGACCTTGTATCTACTTCAGCGCTTAGAACACTGCTTGGCACATAGTAAGCGCTTAACAAATACCATCATAATTATTGTTATTATTATTACAGTACAACGATAAACAGACGTGTTCCCTGCCCACAACGAGCTTCCAATCTGTGGGGGTGAGGGGAGATGGAGGTGGTTCCCCGCCCTTCGCCCCAGGGCAGCTGGGGTGACGCTAGCTCCGGGCCCATCTCCCTTCTGCGTCGTCGATGCCCTTGAACTTCTGACCTTCTGGCATTTGATATCCACCCCACAGCACTTGTGGATCTATCTATGAATTAGATATTATAAATTATTTATATTAATGTCTGTCTCCCCCTCTAGACCGTAAGCTCCTTGTGGGCAGGGAGTGTGTCTGTTATATTGTTGTATGTGATCTTCTGAATACAGTAAATGTTCAGTAACTACATTTGGCTGAGTGATGGACCTTCGGGTACTTCATATCCACCCTGTCAGCACTTTCATTCATTCAATCGTATTTATTGAGCGCTCACTGTGTGCAGAGCACTGCACTAAGCTCTTGGAAAGTACAATTCGGCAACAAATAGGGATAATCCCTGCCCACAACGGGCTCACAGTTTGGAAAGGGGGGAGACAGACATCAAAACAATATGTATAAATTATAAATCATTTATCTTAATGTCTGTCTCGCCCTCTAGACCGGAAGCTCGTGGTGGGCAGGACACCTGTCCAACATCTCAGTTGCTTGTACTGTATTCTCCCAAGCACTTAGCGCAGTGCCCCGCACGCAGTAAATACCACTGATGATGATGATGACGACGATGATGATAGAATCAGCCTCTTTGGACTGATTCTATTACTCCATTTATTTATTTATTTATTTTACTTGTACATATCTATTCTATTTATTTTATTTTGTTAGTATGTTTGGTTTTATTTTCTGTCTCCCCCTTTTAGACTGTGAGCCCACTGTTGGGTAGGGACTGTCTCTATATGTTGCCATCTTGTACTTCCCAAGTGCTTAGTACAGTGCTCTGCACACAGTAAACGCTCAATAAATATGATTGATTGATTGATTGATTGGACAAGAAGTTCAGACCTCCGACCGTATTCATCCATTCATTCATTCAATCGTATTTTTTGAGTGCTTACTGTGTGCAAAGCACCGTACTAAGAGCTTGTATCGTACATCGGGCCATCTCGGCTGGCTCATCGTGGCCTCCCCGAGGCCCTGGGCGCCTGTGGAGCGCCAGAACCACTGAACTCCTCCCCGATGAGGAAACAAGGCCACTTCTGCTGCTGGGAATCTCCGTCCCGAGTAAATGATCCCAGGACCCAGGCGGCAGCCAAAAATCTCCCGTGAAAGTTTGCTCTGAAACCACACCTTTCCAACCGGTCTCTCCTCCCCGCCCCGTTCCCTGCAGGTTTGAAAAGCAAACGAAGCTTATAATCTCAGCACATCGCGTGCGAGCAGGCAGCGTGGGGGTTGAGGAGGGGGCCGCGGGGCCGTGCCCACCAGCCGGGGCGGACCGCTACACTCCCGGCCCTGTCCTGCCATCAACACGCCTCTCCGCACCGAGGCCAGGTGAAGATGCCCACCCCCAAACCACACACATGCCCACCGTCATCATCCTGGGATGGGAAAGCCAGGATTGCCGACTGTTCACTTACCTCACTTCTTGTTTCTCTTTCGCTCGTCGCCTCGATCCATCCGGTTCCCTCCACACTGACCCTGAGACATCTCTCCAAGCCACCTTCCCGCGGACGGTCTCTCGAAAATGGACGGGTCTCACAATCTGGTAGGTACTTCGGTTCTTTCCTCGTTTGAAGCCCTGGGATGAATGCTTGTTCTCTCCATATCGACCGTGAGCCCGCTGTTGGGGAGGGACTGTCTCTATATGTTGCCAACTTGTACTTCCCAAGCACTTAGTACAGTGCTCTGCACACAGTAAGCGCTCAGTAAATACAATTGATTGATTGATTGACCGGTGACTGGATGTTTGCCTTGGAAACCCAAGTTGCTTCCTTTCGGAGCGATCCCCGTCCCCCTCCCATGTTCAGACCCCAGCTCGTTGTCTGTCTCCCCCTTCTAGACTGTGAGCCCGTTGTTGGGTAGAGACCGTCTATATATGTTGCCAACTTGTACTTCTCAAGCGCTTAGTACAGTGCTCTACACACAGTAAGCGCTCAATAAATACGATTGAATGAATGAATGAATGAATGAAAATGCCCAAGCCATTGAGTCAGAAGAACCTGGGTTCTAATCCCAGTTCTGCCTTTTGTCTGCTGTGCTACCTTGGACAAGTCAGTTAACTTCTCTGTGCTTCAGTTAGCTCATCTGTAAAATGGGGATAAGACTTGTGAACCCCATGTGAGGCATGGATTGTGTCCAACTCGATCAGCTTGTATCTAGACTGTAAGTCTTCTAGACTGAAGTGCTTAGTACAGTGCTCTGCACACAGTAAGTGCTCAATAAATATAATTGAATGAATGAATGCCCGATTTGGGTAGGGATTGTCTCTTTTGCTGAATTGTACTTTCCAAGTGCTTAGTACAGTATTCTGCACACAGTAAGCGCTCAGTAATACAACTGAATAAATGAATCTACCCTGGTACTTAGTACAGTGCCTTGCACATAGTAAGTGCTTATCAAATACAATTCTAAAAAAGCCAGAGTCGGTCAGTTAATTGTTTTATTGAGCTTTTACTGTGTGCAGTGCACTGTACTAAGTGCTTGGGAGAGTACAATATAACAGACACATTCCCTGCCCACAATGAATTTACAGTCTAGAGACAATGTAGAGCTGGGTTTGACAGTCCGGGGAAGAAATGGGTTCCTAGGAGCAGAAAGCCAGGGGCTTCTCAGCAGGCTGGAAAAGCGGGATTGAGGAGTCCTTTTCATCCCATTGAGTGAAAATCCCTCTTTCTCCCAAGGAAAAGGAGCCCTGGGGTCCAGGGCAGGACACGTCCGGGTGGCAGGAGCCGGACAACAGCCTGGGAAAGCTCTGATCAATCAATCAATCAATCAATCGTATTTATTGAGCGCTTACTGTGTGCAGAGCACTGTACTAAGCGCTTGGGAAGTACAAGATGGCAACATATAGAGACAGTCCCTACCCAACAGTGGGCTCCCATGGGAACGAAATGCAAGGATCATGTTGTCGGGAAGACTGAGCGTGTCAGAGCTTGGGACAGGAAAGAAAGAATCCCTTGGTTACATAAATCCAGGGGGAAAGGTATGCAGTCGTGGGACACTTAAGTAAATACCGTCTGACGTTTAGAGATCATCATCCGAGGATTTTTGAGTGCCCTTGGGCGGCAGAGCCCTGCTCCAGAGGCTGTAGCTTCTGGCCCCCCTCCCTAGGCCTGACTTTTTACTCTAAGCTGCCGGCCTCCCTCTTGGCTCGTTTTGAACGGGGACAGCTTTCAGGGCATCATCCGCACACGGCTCTTCCCGGTGATGATGGCGGGTAGGGATGGCAGCCTGTGGAGCCCAGGGTCTTGGAGACCGAGAAAGTGAAAGAGGTTTGAGGCGAGGAAGTGCTCGGAAGCCCCCAGCGTGGGCGACCTGCTCCAAAGCGTCAGGCTCCTTCTCCTAAATTCCTCAGGAGTCCTGTTTCCAAAGAACGCCGATGGAAGCAGCGATGGAAGAAGCTTATGAGAAGCAGCGTGGCTCAGGTTGTCCCACGGAGGGCTCACAGTTTTAATCCCCATTTTACAGATGAGGGAACTGAGGCCCAGAGAAGTGAAGTGACTTGACCAAAGTCACACGGCTGACAGTTGGCAGAGCCAGGATTTGAACCCATGACCTCTGGCTCCAAAGCCCAGGCTCTTTCCACCGAGCCACGCCGCTTCCCCAGCTGACAATTGTCAGCTGTGTGACTATGGGCAAGTCACTTCACTTCTCTGGGCCTCAGTTCCCTCATCTGGAAAATGGGGATGAAGACTGTGAGCCCCCTCCGTGGGAAAACCTGATTACCTTGTATCTACCCCAGTGCTTAGAACAGTGCTTTGCACACAGTAAGCGCTTAACAAATACCAACATTAAGTCCACTTCCCTGGGCCTAAGTTACCTCATCTGTAAAATGGGGATGAAGACTGTGAGCCCCCCTGTGGGACAACCTCAACACCTTGTAACCTCCCCAGCGCTTAGAACAGTGCTTTGCACATAGTAAGCACTTAATAAATGCCATCATTAATTAAGTGGCATCAAGGAATTATTATTAGTAGTAGTGATAATAACAATAATAACTGTGGTACTTGTTAAGTGCTTGCTGTGTGCCAGGCATTGCACTAAATGCTGGAGTAGATACAAGATACAAGATAATCAGGTCCCACATGGGGCTCCCCTTCTAAGTAGGAGGGAGCACAGGTACTGAATCCCAGCGTGGCTCAGTGGAAAGAGCACGGGCTTTGGAGTCAGAGGTCATGGGTTCGAATGCCGACTCCACCACATGTCTGCTGTGTGATCTTGGGCAAGTCACTTAACTTCTCTGGGTCTCAGTTACCTCATCTGTAAAATGGGGATGAAGACTGTGAGCCCCACATGGGACAAACTGATCACCCTGTATCCTCCCCAGCACTTAGAACAGTGCTTTGCACATAGTATGCGCTTAACAAATGCCAATTATTATTATTATTTTGTAGATGAGGGAACTGAGGCACAGAGGAGTGAAGTGGCCTGCCCTAGGTCACTCAGCATGTAAGTGGCAGACCTGACATTAGAATTCTATTTGTTCTGAAGATTTTGACACCCGTCAATCAATCAATCAATCAATCGTATTTATTGAGCGCTTACTATGTACAGAGCACTGTACTAAGCGCTTGGGAAGTACAAATTGGCATCACATAGAGACAGTCATGTCTCCATGTTCCCATGTTTTGTTTTGTTGTCTGTCTCCCCCTTCTAGACTGTGAGCCCATTGTTGATAGGACCATCTTTATATGTTGCCACCTTGAACTTCAAAAGCGCTTAGTCAGTGCTCTGCACACAGTAAGCGCTCAATAAATACGATTGAATGAATGAATTAGAACCCAGGTCTTGTGTCTCCCAGGCTCATGATCTTAATAATGATGGCATTTATTAAGCATACTATGTGCAAAGCACTGTTCTAAGTGCTGGGGAGGTTACAAGGTGATCAGGTTGTCCCACGGGGGGGCTCACAGTCTTCATCCCCATTTTACAGGTGAGGGAACTGAGGCCCAGAGAAGTGAAGTGACTTGCCCAAAGTCACACAGCTGACAATTGGCAGAGCCGGGATTTGAACCCGTGACCTCTGACTCCAAAGCCCGGGCTCTTTCCACTAGGCCACGCAGCAGGGATGTGGGAAGAGACAGAGATGTTGAAGGCATCAGAGACAGAGACGCTGTGTTGGTGAGCTGGCCCGCCTTACCTCCTTCCCCTCCCCACAGCACCTGTATATATGTATATATGTTTGTATGTATTTATTACTCTATTTATATATTTATTTTATTTGTACGTATTTATTCTATTTTTTTTATTTTGTTAATATGTTTTGTTTTGTTCTCTGTCTCCCCCTTCTAGACTGCGAGCCCGCTGTTGGGTAGGGACCGTCTCTATACGCTGCCAACTTGGACTTCCCAAGCGCTTAGTACAGTGCTCTGCACACAGTAAGCGCTCAATAAATAGGGGTGAATGAATGAATCGCCCTGTGCCAACCGGGACTCCTTTCTGAAGGGCTCCGGTTTACGGGAGGAGGGTGGAGAGGGCCATGTGGGCCATGGGTGGGTGAGATGCCAGAGCAGGAAGGAAAACAGGGCCTGGGGGAAGTTGGACTAGACGCTATCCGGAGGAGCGGTGGCCTGGTCTGGGGTTTGGCAGCCTGAAGTATTTATTACTCTATTTATTTATTTTATTTGTACATATTTATTCTATTTATTTTATTTTGTTAATATGTTTTGTTGTCTGTCTCCCCCTCCTAGACTGTGAGCCCACTGTTGGGTAGGGACCGTCTCTAGATGTTGCCAACTTGGACTTCCCAAGCGCTTAGTCCAGTGCTCTGCACACAGTAAGCGCTCAATAAATACAATTGATGATGATGATGATGATATTTATTCTATTCATTTTATTTTGTTAATATGTTTTGTTGTCTGTCTCCCTCTCCTAGACTGTGAGCCCACTGTTGGGTAGGGACCGTCTCTATATGTTGCCAACTTGGACTTCCCAAGCTCTTAGTCCAGTGCTCTGCACACGGTAAGTGCTCAATAAATACGACTGATGATGATGATGATGATATTTATTCTATTTATTTTATTTTGTTAATATGTTTTGTTGTCTGTTTCCCCCTTCTAGACTGTGAGCCCACTGTTGGGTAGGGACTGTCTCTAGATGTTGCCAACTTGGACTTCCTAAGCGCTTAGTCCAGTGCTCTGCACACAGTAAGCACTCAATAAGTACGATTGGATGAATGAATGAATGAATGAATGAATGAATGAATGAATGAATGAATGAGGAGAGAGAAACCAGCTCCTCATTTGGGGTGGTTTCTGGTTTAAGATGCTGGGCTGCGGGCTGGGGGGGACGCGGAGGAAAGGAAGAAACCCAAGGAAAGAAGAAACCCAGCAAGGCTCTGGTGGCCCTGCAGAGTGGCCAGAGTCATTTTGGGGAGAGCTCAGGGGAAACTGAGGCGGGTGGGGGGAGTTGAGTAAGGGAGGATGAAACGGATGCCTGTGGTTGGCCTGGAACAGAGTGCCTGGCTCCTTGGCCCTGCTCATTCATTCATTTCAATCGTATTTATTGAGCGCTTACTGCCGCTAACCTCCTCACAGTACCTCGTTCTCGCCTGTCCCGCCGTCAACCCTCAGCCCACGTCCTTCCCCTGGCCTGGAATTTTATTTATTTATTTTATTTTGTTAGTATGTTTGGTTTTGTTCTCTGTCTCCCCCTTTTAGACTGTGAGCCCACTGCTGGGTAGGGACTGTCTCTATATGTTACCAACTTGTACTTCCCAAGTGCTTAGTACAGTGCTCTGCACACAGTAAGCACTCAATAAATACAATTGATGATGATGATGATGATGATGATGGAATGCCCTCCCTCCACACATAATAAATGTTATTATTATTATTATCCGCCAAGCTAGCTTTCTTCCTCCCTACAAACCCCTACTGAGAGCTCACCTCCTCCAGGAGGCCTTCCCACACTGAGCCCCCTTTTTCCTCTCCTCCTCCCCATCCCCCCGCCCTACCTCCTTCCCCTCCCCACAGCACCTGTATATATATATATTTGTACAGATTTATTACTGTATTTATTTTACTTGTCCATATTTAGTATTCTATTTATTTTGTTAATGATGTGCATCTAGCTTTAATTCTATTTGTTCTGACGGCTTTGACAGCTGTCTACACCTCTTGTTTTGTTGTCTGTCTCCCCCTTCTAGACTGTGAGCCCGTTATTGGGTAGGGACCGTCTCTATTTATTTCACTTGTACATATTTACTATTCTATTTATTTTGTGAATGATGTGCATCTAGCTTTAATTCTATTTGTTCTTTGACACCTGTCTACACGTCTTGTTTTGTTGTCTGTCTCCCCCTTCTAGACTGTGAGCCCGTTATTGGGTAGGGACCGACTCTATTTATTTCACTTGTACGTATTTACTATTCTATTTATTTTGTGAATGATGTGCATCTAGCTTTAATTCTATTTGTTCTGACGACTCTGACACCTGTCTACGCGTCTTGTTTTGTTGTCTGTCTCCCCCTTCTAGACTGTGAGCCCGTTATTTGGTAGGGACCGACTCTATTTATTTTACTTGTCCATATTTACTATTCTATTTATTTTGTGAATGATGTGCATCTCGCTTTAATTCTATTTGTTCTGACGACTTTGACACCTGTCTACACGTCTTGTTTTGTTGTCTGTCTCCCCCTTCTAACTGTGAGCCCGTTATCGGGTAGGGACCATCTCTATTTATTTTACTTGTCCATATTTACTATTCGATTTATTTTGTGAATGATGTGCATCTCGCTTTAATTCTATTTGTTCTGACGACTTTGACACCTGTCTACGCGTCTTGTTTTGTTGTCTGTCTCCCCCTTCTAGACTGTGAGCCCGTTATTTGGTAGGGACCGACTCTATTTATTTTACTTGTCCATATTTACTATTCTATTTATTTTGTGAATGATGTGCATCTCGCTTTAATTCTATTTGTTCTGACGACTTTGACACCTGTCTACACGTCTTGTTTTGTTGTCTGTCTCCCCCTTCTAACTGTGAGCCCGTTATCGGGTAGGGACCATCTCTATTTATTTTACTTGTCCATATTTACTATTCGATTTATTTTGTGAATGATGTGCATCTCGCTTTAATTCTATTTGTTCTGTCGACTTTGACACCTGTCTACACGTCTTGTTTTGTTGTCTGTCTCCCCCTTCTAGACAGCGAGCCCGTTATCGGGTAGGGACCGACTCTATTTATTTTACTTGTCCATATTTACTATTCTATTTATTTTGTGAATGATGTGCATCTCGCTTTAATTCTATTTGTTTTGACGACTTTGACACCTGTCTACATGTCTTATTTTGTTGTCTGTCTCCCCCTTCTAGACTGTGAGCCCGTTATCGGGTAGGGACCATCTCTATTTATTTTACTTGTCCATATTTACTATTCGATTTATTTTGTGAATGATGTGCATCTCGCTTTAATTCTATTTGTTCTGACGACTTTGACACCTGTCTACGCGTCTTGTTTTGTTGTCTGTCTCCCCCTTCTAGACTGTGAGCCCGTTATTTGGTAGGGACCGACTCTATTTATTTTACTTGTCCATATTTACTATTCTATTTATTTTGTGAATGATGTGCATCTCGCTTTAATTCTATTTGTTCTGACGACTTTGACACCTGTCTACACGTCTTATTTTGTTGTCTGTCTCCCCCTTCTAGACAGCGAGCCCGTTATCGGGTAGGGACCGACTCTATTTATTTTACTTGTCCATATTTACTATTCTATTTATTTTGTGAATGATGTGCATCTCGCTTTAATTCTATTTGTTCTGACGACTTTGACACCTGTCTCCATGTCTTGTTTAGTTGTCTGTCTCCCCCTTCTAGACTGTGAGCCCGCTGTTGGGTAGGGACCGTCTCTATATGTTGCCGACTTGGACTTCCCAAGCGCTTAGTCCAGTGCTCTGCACACAGTAAGCGCTCAATAAATACGATTGAATGAATGAATGAGTGTGTGCAGAGCACTCAGCCTCCCACTTCCATCAAGGCCCCAAGGGATGGCAGGAGGG
Organism: Tachyglossus aculeatus; assembly: GCF_015852505.1. Taxonomy (NCBI): domain Eukaryota; kingdom Metazoa; phylum Chordata; class Mammalia; order Monotremata; family Tachyglossidae; genus Tachyglossus; species Tachyglossus aculeatus. The sequence continues at coordinate 19,058,907 of NC_052101.1, read as the reverse complement.
GAGACTCCTGATCCCTGGGATGCTTCTGAGGCTGTTTGACCTTCTGCCTGTCCTGTATTCATTCAATCGTATGTATTGAGCGCTTACTGTGTGCAGAGCACTGTACTAAGCACTTGGAAATAAACAGTGCCATTTCCCTGTAAGGGAACAACATCCACCGCTTAGAACAGTGCTCAGCACATAGTAAGCACTTAATAATAATAATAATAATAATAATAACAATGGCATTTATTAAGCGCTTACTATGTTCAAAGCACTGCTCTAAGCACAGGGGAGGTTACAAGGTGATCAGGTTGTCCCATGTGGGGCTCACAGTCTTAATCCCCATTTTACAGATGAGGTAACTGAGGCCCAGAGAATAATAATAATAATGATGATGGCATTTGTTAAGCGCTTACTATGTGCAAAGCACTGTTCTAAGCGCTGGGGAAGATACAAGGTGTTCAGATTGTCCCACGTGGGGCTCACATCCCCATTTTACAGATGAGGTGGGGCTCACAGTCTTCATCCCCATTTTACAGATGAGGTAACTGAGGTGCAGAGAAGTGAAGTGACTTGCCCAAAGTCACACAGCTGGCAATTGGCGGAGCCAGGATTTGAACCCATGACCTCTGACTCCAAAGCCCATGCTCTTTCCACTGAGCCACACTGCCACCGTAATAATAATAATAATAATAATTATTATTATTGTTATTATTATTATTATTATTATTAACAGCCAGACTGTAAGCTCCTCAAGGGCAGGGAGCACTTCAGCCAACTCCATTGATCTCTCCCTATCAGAAGGACCTGGATTCTAGTCCCAGCTCTGCCACTTGTCTGCTGTGTGACTTTGGGCAAGTCACTTGACTTCTCTGTGCCTCAGTTATGTCATCTGTAAAATGGGGATTAAGTCTCTGAGCACCATGTGGGATAAGGACTGCGTCCAAACTGATTACCTTGTATCTACCCCAGTGCTTAGAACGGTGCCCGGCACATAGTAAGTGCTTAACAAATACCATTAAAAAATCAATCAATTGTATTTATTGAGCGCTGTGTGAAGGGCACTGAGCTAAGTGCTTGGGAGAGTATAGCACAAGTGTGGCTCAGTGGAAAAGAGCCAGGGCTTTGGAGTCAGAGGTCATGGGTTCAAATCCCGACTCCACCAAATGTCAGCCATGTGACTCTGGGCAAGTCACTTCACTTCTCTGGGCCTCAGTTCCCTCATCTGTAAAATGGGGATTAAGACCGTCCCTGTGGGACAACTTAATCACCTTGTTACCTCCCCAGCGCTTAGAACAGTGCTTTGCACATAGTAATTGCTTAATAAATGTCATTATTATTATTATTACAACAATGACACACACACACACACACACACACACAGAAGCAGCGTGGATCAATGAAAAGAGCATGGGTTCAAATCCTGGTTCTGCCAATTGCCAGCTGTGTGACCGTGGGCAAGTCACAACTTCTCTGTGCTCAGTTACCTCATCTGTAAAATGGGGATTAAGACTGTGAGCCCCACGTGGGACAACATGATCACCTTGTCTCTGCCCCAGTGCTTAGAACAGTGCTTTGCACATAGTAAGCACTTAACAACTGTCATTATCATTATTATTATTCCCTGCCCATAACGAGCATGGTCCCAAGCGTGCTCAGTTCAGTGCTCTACACACAGTAAGCACTCAGTAAATACCACTGGTCATGGGTACAAATCAGAGAAGCAGTGTGGCTAAGTGGAAAGAGCCCGGGCTTTGGAGTCGGAGGTCATGGGTTCGAATCCTGGCTCTGCCAATTGTCGGCTGTGTGACTTTGGGCAAGTCACTTCACTTCTCTGGGCCTCAGTTACCTCATCTGGAAAATGGGGATTAAGACTGTGAGCCCCCAAGGGACAACCTGATCACCTTGTCACCTCCCCAGAGTTTAGAACAGTGCTTTGCACATAGTAAGTGCTTAACAAATGCCATCATCATTATTATTATTTTTCCCTGCCCATAATGAGCATGCTCCCAAGCGTGCTCAGTTCAGTGCTCTACACACAGTAAGCACTCAGTAAATACCACTGGTCATGGGTTCAAATCCCAGCTCTGCCAATTGTCAGCTGTGTGACTTTGAGCAAATCACTTCACTTCTCTACGCCTCAGTTACCTCGTTTGTAAAATGAGGATTAAGACTGTAAGCCCCCCTGTGGGACAACCTGATCACCTTGTAACCTTCCCAGCGCTTAGAACAGTGCTTTGCAAGTAGTAAGCTCTTAATAAATGCCATTATTATTATTATTGTAACCTCCCCAGCACTTAGAACAGTGCTTTGCACATAGTAAGCGCTTAATAAATGCCATTATTATTATTATTTTTATTGTAACCTCCCCAGTGCTTAGAACAGTGCTTTACACATAGTAAGTGCTTAAAAATGCCATTATTATTATTATTATTATTATTATTATTATTGTAACCTCCCCAGCGCTTAGAACAGTGCTTTACACATAGTAAGTGCTTAATAAATGCCATTATTATTATTGTTATTGTAACCTCCCCAGCGCTTAGAACAGTGCTTTACACATAGTAAGTGCTTAAAAATGCCATTATTATTATTATTATTATTATTGTTATTATTATTATTATTGTAACCTCCCCGGCGCTTAGAACAGTGCTTTACACATAGTAAGTGCTTAATAAATGCCATTATTATTATTGTTATTGTAACCTCCCCAGCGCTTAGAACAGTGTTTTGCACATAGTATGCGCTTAATAAATGCCATTATTATTATTATTGTAACCTCCCCAGCGCTTAGAACAGTGCTTTACACATAGTAAGCGCTTAATAAATGCCATTATTATGATTATGATTATTATTACTATTGTAACCTCCCCAGGGCTTAGAACAGTGCTTTGCACATAGTAAGCGCTTAAGGGAAGGAGCGTGACTCAGTGGAAAGAGCCGGGCTTTGGAATCAGAGGTCATGCGTTCGAATCCCGACTCCGCCACATGTCTGCTGTGTGACCTTGGGCAAGTCACTTAAATTCTCTGAGCCTCAGTTCCCTCATCTGTAAAATGGGGATTGAGACTGTGAGCCCCACGTAGGACAACTTGATCACCTTGTATCCCCCCAGCGCTTAGAACAGTGCTGTGCACATAGTAAGCGCTTAATAAATGCCATCATTATTGAGAAGCAGCGTGGCTCAGTGGAAAGAGCGCAGGCTTTGGAGTCAGAGGTCACGGGTTCAAATCCCGGCTCTGCCAGTTGTCAGCTGTGTGACTCTGGGCAAGTTGCTTCACTTCTCTGTGCCTCAGTTACCTCCCCTGTAAAATGGGGATGAAGACTGTGAGCCCCACGTGGGACAATCTGATCACCTTGTATCCTCCCCAGCGCTTAGAACAGTGCTTTGCACATAGTAAGTGCTTAATAAATGCTATTATTATTACTATTATCATTATTATTATTATTATTAAAAATGCCATGATTATTATAACCACTGATTGATTGACTGGGCACGGGCCACAATCCGGGGTTTAGCGAGAACCAGCTTAGAGTCCGGCGGTCTCTGAGTAGGGACCGTCCTCTATAGGTTGCCAACTTGTACTTCCCAAGCGCTTAGTACAGTGCTCTGCACACAGTAAGCGCTTAATACGCTTACTGTACTGCCACGTCCTCCCCCGGGCCTGGAATGCCCTCCCTCTGCCCATCCGCCAAGCTAGCTCTCTTCCTCCCTTCAAGGCCCTGCTGAGAGCTCACCTCCTCCAGGAGGCCTTCCCGGACTCAGCCCCTTCCTTCCTCTCCCCCTCTTCCCCCTCCCCATCCCCCCCGCCTTACCTCCTTCCCTTCCCCACAGCACCTGTATCTATGTATATATGTTTGTACATATTCATTACTCTATTTATTTATTTATGTTACTTGTACATATCTATTCTATTTATTTTATTTTGTTAGTATGTTTGGTTTTGTTCCATCTCCCCCTTCTAGACTGTGAGCCCGCTCTTGGGTAGGGACTGTCTCCATGTGTTGCCGACTTGTACTTCCCAAGCGCTTAGTACAGTGCTCTGCACACAGTAAGCACTCAATAAATACGATTGATTGATTGATTGAGAGCTCACCTCCTCCAGGAGGCCTTCCCACACTGAGCCCCTTTCCTTCCTCTCCCCCTCGTCCCCCTCTCCATCCCCCCCATCTTACCTCCTTCCCTTCCCCACAGCACCTGTATATATGTTTGTACATATTTATTACTCTATTTTACTTGTCCATATCTATTCCATTTATTTTATTTTGTTAGTATGTTTGGTTTTGTTCTCTGTCTCCCCCTTTTAGACTGTGGGCCCACTGGTGGGTAGGGACCGTCTCTAGATGTTGCCAACTTGGACTTCCCAAGCGCTTAATCCCGTGCTCTGCACACAGTAAGCGCTCAATAAATACGATTGATTGATTGATTGATTGCTGGGTCACACGTTGTCCGCACACAGTAAGCGCTTAATAAATACGATTGATGATTGATTGCTGGGTGCAAGCGCTTAATAAATACGATTAATGATGGATTGCTGGGTGACAGGCTGTCCTTGATGCCCCCCCTCAGCTCGTCCTCATCCTGGTCTTCGTCGCCCTGATGGTGGTCACCCCTGGGGAGCCAAGGGAACGTGGCAAGGGGGCGAAGGGCAAGAGGAAGGGGGTTTCCAGGCCCAAGGCCTTGTCCCCGGAAAATCACAGACCGTCGCTCGACCTGGTCCAGAGGATGAACCTGGCAGGGGAGAGGACCTACGCCCTGCCGGAAGACTACGACCGGAGCATTCAGGAGATGGTGACGCAGCTGAGGAACGGCTCCGACCTCGCCAGGAACAAATGCGAAGTCAACTTGCAGCTGTGGCTGTCCAACAAGCGCAGCCTGTCCCCTTGGGCCTACAGGTAAGTCGAGGCTGGGTCCCCTCCCGGGCATCTGGGGGCTCAAGGGAGGAGAGAAGAGCTTGGGGTGCCCCAATTTGTTAAGCGCTTACTGTGCGCCAAGCACCGTACTAAGGGCTGGGGGAGAAGCAGCGTGGCTCGGTGGAAAGAGCCCGGGCTTTGGAGTCGGAGGTCATGGGTTCGAATCCCGGCTCCGCCACTTCATCATCATCAATCGTATTTGTTGAGCGCTTGCTATGTGCAGAGCACTGTACTAAGCGCTTGGGAAGTACAAATTGGCAACACGTAGAGACGGTCCCTACCCAACAGTGGGCTCACGGTCTAAAAGGGGGAGACAGAGAACAAAACCAAACATACTAACAAAATAAAATAAATAGAATAGATATGTACAAGTAAAATAAATAAATAAATAGAGTAATAAATATGTACAAACATATATACAGGTACTTGTCAGTTGTGTGACTTTGGGCAAGTCACTTCACTTCTCCATGCCTCAGTTGCCTCATCTGTAAAATGGGGATGAAGACTGTGAGCCCTCCGTGGGACAACCTGATCACCTTGTAACCATCCCAGCGCTTAGAACAGTGCTTTGCACATAGTAAGCGCTCAATAAATGCCAAAAAAAAAAAAAAATCCCGGCTCTGCCAATTGTCAGCTCGGTGACTTTGGGCAAGTCACTTCACTTCTCTGGGCCTCAGTTTCCTTGTCTGTAAAATGGGGATGAAGACTGTGAGCCCCACGTGGGACAACATGATCACCTTGTAACCTCGCAAGCGCTTAGAACAGTGCTCTGCACATAGTAAGCGCTTAATAAATGCCATCATTATTATACAAGATAACTGGGTCCCAAATAGTGCTCACACTCTAAGTAGGAGGGAGAAGAGGTATTGAATCCCCATTTTAATAATAATAATAATGACAGTCTTCATCCCCATTTTCCAGATGAGGTAATTGAGGCGCAGAGAAGTGAAGTGACTTGCCCAAAGTCACCCAGCTGACAATTGGCAGAGCTGGGATTTGAACCCATGGCCTCTGACTCCAAAGCCCGGGCTCTTTCCACTGAGCCACGCTGCCTGTGAGTCCCGCTTGGGACAACCTGATCACCTTGTAACCTCCCCAGCGTTTAGAACAGTGCTTGGCACATAGTAAGCGCTTAATAAATGCCATTATTATTATTATTATTATTATTATTATACCCTAGAAGGAAAAGCAGTGTCCCTGTCATCAAGGATCTAGGGGGTCACCGAGGGGATGGTTCTGAGGTCTTCCCCGGCCTCCAGTTAGGACAGAGTCAGTCCAGCAGTGAGTTCACCCCAACCCCAGGATGATTCATTGCATTCATTCATTTGTATTTCTTAATAATAATAATAATAATAATAATAATAATAATAATGACATTTATTAAGTGCTTACTATGCACAAAGCACTGTTCTAAGTGCTGGGGAGGTTACAATGTGATCAGGTTGTCCCATGGGGGGCTCACAGTCTTAATCCCCATTTTCCAGATGAGGTAACTGAGGCGCAGAGAAGTGAAGTGACTTGCCCAAAGTCACACAGCTGACAATTGACAGAGCCGGGATTTGAACCCATGGCCTCTGACTCCAAAGCCCGGGCTCTTTCCACTGAGCCACGCTGCCTGTGAGTCCCGCTTGGGACAACCTGATCACCTTGTAACCTCCCCAGCATTTAGAACAGTGCTTTGCACATAGTAAGCACTTAATAAACGCTATATTATTATTATTATTATTATTATACCCTAGAGGGAAAAGCAGTGTCCCTGTTGTCAAGGACCTAGGGGGTCACTGAGGGGATGGTTCTGAGGTCTTCCCCCACCTCCAGTTAGGACAGAGTCAGTCCAGCAGTAAGCTCACCCCAACCCCAGGATGATTCATTGCATTCATTCATTCGTATTTCTCAATAATAATAATGGCATTTATTAAGTACTTACTATGTGCAAAGCACTGTTCTAAGCACCGGGGAGGTTACAAAGTGATCAGGTTGTCCCACGGGGGGCTCACAGTCTTAATCCCCATTTTCCAGAGGAGGTAACTGAGGCCCAGAGAAGTGAAGCGATTTGCCCAAAGTCACACAGCTGACAAGTGGTGGAGCCAGGATTTGAACCCATGACCTTTGACTCCAAAGCCCGGGCTCTTTCCACTGAGCCACACTTTGTTTACTGTGTGCAGAGCACTGGACTAAGTGCTTGGGAAGTCCGAGTCAGCCACAGATAGAGACAGTCCCTACCCAACGACGGGCTCACAGTCTAGAAGTACCCCGTGAATCCAGGGCGGATTTGGGGGGATTTCTGTCCAGATTTTACACACTCTTACCCACTCACGTACCTCCTTTTACACCCACCTCCATTCATTCAATCGTATTTATTGAGCGCTTACTGTGTGCAGAGCTCTGTACTAAGCGCTTGGGAAGTCCAAGGCAACATATAGAGACGGTACCTACCCAACAGTGGGCTCACAGTCGAGTAGTACGGCAGCCCCTGTGAATCTAGGGGGGATTTCTGTCCAGATTTTACACACTCTTACCCACTCACATCCCTCCTTTTACACCCACCTCTATTCATTCATTCAGTCGTATTTACTGAGCGCTTACTGTGTGCAGAGCCCTGTACTAAGCGCTTGGTAAGTCCAAGTTGGCAACCTATAGAGACGGTCCTTACCCAACAGTGGGCTCACAGTCTAGAAGTACGGCAGCCCCTGTGAATCTAGGGGGGATTTCTGTCCAGATTTTACACACTCTTACCCACCACATACCTCCTTTTACACCTACCTCTACACACTCCCCCTTTTATACACAAACACACACACACAGCCATTTAATAATGATGGTATCTGTTAAGCGCTTCCTACGTGATTGGGCTCGTCCATCCCAGGATATTGAAGCTGGGAGGGTGTGGGGGTGGAAGGGGCAGCGAGCAAACCGCCCCCTGCCACGCTCTCTCCCCCTCCACCCCGGTTCCCACCGGCGCAGCATAAACCACGACCCCGGCCGCATCCCCGCGGACCTTCCCGAGGCCCGCTGCCTGTGCCACGGCTGCATCAACCCCTTCACCCGGCAGGAAGACCGCTCCATGGTGAGCGTCCCCATCTACAGCAAGATTCCCGTCCGGCGTCGGCTCTGCCAGGCCCCTCGGGGGGCAGGGGCGGCCCCGGCTCAGGCCCAGAGGAAGCGGCCCCGGCCCTGTCGCAGGGAACTCCAGACCGTCATGGAGACCGTCGCCGTGGGCTGCACCTGCATCTTCTGAGAGCCGCCGTCCCCCCACACCACCCCACCCCAGCTCCCCATCCGTCCGCTCCGACTCTTAGCTCTGATGGAGGCGGGATGGACGGAAGCTGGGGAATGGCCACTCTCGGCATTAGCCCGACGGGGGGAAATACCATAGGAGCGGCCCAAAAAACTCTCCAACAGGCCGCACACCAGCCCCTGAGGGTGGGCACTTAGATCGGGAGGGTGAGGGTGTCTGCTTGTCCCTGGTCCTCAGACCATCCCCACACTAGAGACCCCGGAGAGGCCAGGAAGGATCAAGGACTCATTGGTGGCCACCCATTCCAACAGCACCTAAAGTTTACCCTTAATAATAATAATAGCATTTATTAAGCGCTGGGGACGTTACAAGGTGATGAGGTTGTCCCATCATCTGTTTCGTGTTGTATTTTAATGATAATGATGGCATTTGTTAAGCGCTTACTATGTGCAGAGCACCGTTCTAAGCGCTGGGGAGGTTACAAGGTGATCAGGCTGTCTCGGGGTGGGGCTCACAGGCTTAATCCCCATTTTACAGATGAGGCCCAGAGAAGTGAAGTGACTTGCCCAAAGTCACCCAGCTGATGAGTGGTGGAGCCAGGATTTGAACCCATGACCTCTGACTCCAAACCGGGCTCTTTCCACTGAGCCACGCTGCTTCTCTGCGTGGCTTAAACCCAGACTAGCCCACCGAGCTCCACCGTCCTGGGAATGGTTTGGCTAGCCCCCCAAGAATCAGAGAAGCTGCTTTTTTCCCCGATCCAGGCTGGCACAGCGGGGCTAGGCTGGTGCCAGGGCTGGGGAGATGCCAGGGCCGAGGGAGAGCCCGTGGGAAGGGCCCTGCTGTGTGTCTCACGACTGCCAGTCCTCACAGAACCAGACTGAACAGCAGTGGCAAGGGACGGCCCTCCTGACCGGTTTGGGCTCGGAGTGGGGCTCAGGAAGATCCCACAGTAGCAGCCGCTGGCAGGAGAGAGGGAAATACTCACTGGGAAAGGAAGTTGGGGAGAGAGAGGCATGCAGGCCTCCCAGAAGAGAGAGGCCTGCACCTTGTTGGGAGGGAAATCTGGGAGAAAGGGAAGAGAGACTGAGAAGCCTGGAAAAACCAGGCCCCCGGGTTCGGTCATTGTCCATCATCTGTGCTCTGCCACTATCCTGGCCGAGCCACGTATGAGAGCCACAAATGTGCTGAGAACGAGCAGCCTTTTAGACTGTGAGCCCACTGTTGGGAAGGGACTGTATATGTTGCCAACTTGTACTTCCCAAGCGCTTAGTACAGTGCTCTGCACACAGTAAGCGCTCAATAAACACGATTGATGATGATGGTGCCCTCCTCTTTCTGAGCTGGGAGGATGCTTTGGCCAATAAAAGAAACCCCAGGAGCTCAGGGCACTAGGGCCAGAATTAAGAACCGAGGGACAGGGTCCCAAATGCAGAGGCAGTCAGTGGAGGCCCGTCGCTAGTGGCCTGTAGCTGCTGATCCCTCAGTGAAAGACCCTGGGGCAGAGGGAAGGGAAAAAACTCTTTCATTTCAGTGGCCACTGCTGTTGGGCCAGGGCTTCTTCAAGGCTCTGCTTATCCAACTCCCAGAATGTTCCCCTCCATGGGAAAGGTCACCAGAGCCCACAGGGTCCCAGGCAGGTCCACATCGTCCCCGCCTCGGACCCCATCACCACAGCAGCAAAGAGACCCAGGCCTCAACCCCTCCCCACAGCCTCCCCTCACTAAATGCCCCAGAAACAACAGCCCCCCCCAAGTCCAGGCTCGGGCCTACCCAAGCCCACGTTCAGCACCCAGAATCCACCTCCCTTAGCTATATAAATTTAGGCCCCAGCCTTTTTTGGGATTGTTTGCCGGCCTAGGTCCGGCCTGAAGGCCCAAGCCTCCCACGCTCTGACTCCCTCTCCCGTAACTCCGGCACAGAAAGTTAGGCAGCTAGATTTCCTTCCCCTTCCCCTAATCAAGCTTCAGCTGCAGGCTAGACTGCACAGGACCCAGGGGCACCATCCCCTCCACCTACCTGTGGGCTCACCTGACATCAGCGGGATCCGTTCCCCACTTCAAGACCCCCGTGGCACAAGGAGAAGCAGCCGCGTCCCCCTTCAGAGACCAGAGCCAACTCCATCCCTCCTTGGAGCGCCGCCCGGGCAGGGAATGTCTGGAGAAACATCTGTTTCTGGCCGAGCACAGAAGCTGTTGGTGTCACCAGCTGCTGCTCTGCCTGTCCCCTGCGCCCCGCCGCCACCTGCTCTGAGGTCTCCCCCTTCTAGACTGTGAGCCCACTGTTGGATAGGGAGCGTCTCTATATGTTGCCAACCTGGGCTTCCCAAGCGCTTAGTACAGTGCTCTGCACACAGTAAGTGCTCAATAAATACGATTGAATGAATGAATGAATGAATGAGGGTGCCCGGAGCGGATGTGGTACCGACAACTAGGCTTCCATTACTCTCCCCCTCCCATTCTGTCTGGTGGTATTCTTTCCCCGCCGGAAAATAAAATCTGCGCGCCAACCCACCATGGTCCTGGCCCACAGTCCCATGCCTACTTCTGCTTGCATCATTCATTCATTCAATCATATTTATTGAGCGCTTACTGTGTGCACAGCACCGTACTAAGCGCATCAAGAGTGCAAGGGAGGGGGACAGGGGCCCCATGCTGAGCCGGGGTGGCCACAGCGTTGACAGTCAGCAGACCAGGCACTGTTGCACCCTCTGGGCATAGATGCCCGGGGAAGACGCCGCCCTAACCCTCTCCTGCCTGAGCCACGATCAGGGGTTTCCCTGGGCCTCTTTAAGCAGGTGAGAGGAGGATCTCGGCCATCTACCTGTCCCCGGAGCTGGTGTAGGCCCGGTAAGTTTTTTCACTCGCGTGAGAAATCCCCAACTCCCATCCAAGGGCTTGCCTAGCCAACCCAGCAATGACAGAAATGGGGAGCCTCGCCATGGGGAGCTACAGCTTCAGCAACCCAGCTCTATTTGGCCTAAAGCTGAGCTTTTACAGTTGAGGAAACTGAGGCACGGAGAAGTTGACTTGTCTAAGGTCACACAGCAGGTAAATGGCAGAGACGGGATTAGAACCTGTGTTCTTTCCGCTAGGCCATGCTGCTTCCCTATTTATTAGTTCCTTTGGCCAGCCTATAATAATGATGGCATTTATTGAGCACTTACTACGTGCAAAGCACTGTTCTAAGCGCTGGGGAGGTTACAAGGTGACGAGGTTGTCCCATCAACTGTTCACTGCATTTTAATAATAATGATGGCATCTGTTAGTGCTTACTAGGTGCCAAGCACTGTCCTAAGCGCTGGGGTGGGGATGCTTCCCTATTTATTAGTTCATTTGGCCAGCCTATAATAATGATGGCATTTACTGAGCGCTTACTATGTGCAAAGCACTGTTCTAAGCGCTGGGGAGGTTACAAGGTGATGAGGTTGTCCCATCAACTGTTCATTGTTGTATTTTAATAATAATGATGGCATCTAAGTGCTTACTATGTGCCAAGCACTGTTCTAAGCGCTGGGGTGGGGATACAAGATGATCAGGTTGCCCCACGTGGGGCTCACAGTCTTAATCCCCATTTTACAGATGAGGTAACTGAGGCACGGAGAAGTCGAGAGACTTGCCCAAAGTCACACAGCTGACAATTGGCGGAGCCGGGATTTGAACCCATGTCCTCTGACTCCAAAGCCCGGGCTCAATTTTCAATGAGCCACGCTGCTTCTCTAGAGCAGTTGAGTTCCTTTGTGCTGTGCACAGGAAGGACTGCTTGCTTTTTGTGGCTTGGGCAAGTCTGTGCTAGGAAATTCGAAAAATGATCTAATTCAGCATCACTGTAGGAAGAAAGTTAGACTCAAAAACCCTACCCACTGATGTCATCCAAAAACCTAACTCCACTGAGAACGGTTTGTATCTAATCACTCTAGCCCTGATCAGGCTTGCCCTGAGGAGTTGCCACCCGTTCCTTACTGGGCACCAGCCGGCCTTCACCTCCCACCCACACAGAGGGTGGCACACAATAATAACAATAATAATAATAATGGCATTTGTTAAGCACTTACTAATCAGGTTGTCCCACGTGGGGCTCACAGTCTTAATCCCCATTTTACAGATGAGAGAACTGAGGCACGGAGAAGTTAAGTGACTTACCCAATGTCACACAGCAGACATGTGGCGGAGTCGGGATTCGAACCCATGGCCTCTGACTCCAAAGCCCACGCTCTTTCCACTGAGCCACGCCTTTTCTCATGATCCTCCGCGCAGACACAACGGGACCATCCCGCCCCGCTGACGGGGGGCCAGAGTCCTCCCTGTGCCCCCACTCCCCCGACTAGACCTGGGAGCCATGGCCTAGAGGTCGGCCTTGCAACCCTTCATCAAGGATGTGCTCTGGCACATCCTTGATGAAGGGTTGCAAGGCCGACCTTCCTGTAGGGAGCTGAAACAACCTCTCCGTTACCTGGCTTAGCAGGGGTCACGTTCCGCAGGGTTTGCCCACCACACTAAGACAGGAAGACCTTCCTCCTGCGACCCCTGGCCCTCTGGGATGGGGGGCACAAAGCGCATAACTAGCTGTTCTTTCCCTCCTCAAGGGCTGATGCGAAACAAAATCTTCCCCCTTGTCCCGAGACTAGGGCAGGGCTCAGTTGCCCCATGTCGCCGACCCTCTGCCCACCCGCCGGGGTTCAGCGGCAGCGGGGTTCCCGGAGCCGGTTCTGCCACCGGCCAGGACCCACGGTTCCGGAACCGGCCGCGATCAAAGCACGAATCACAGAGCCCTGTGTCCCCCAGCCAGGAGCCCGGGACCGAGGCCCACGTGCGGCCCAGTGGGGGGGATTTCCATTTTTATTCAACCTGTTGCTGCTGCCCACCCCGTCCTCCCGGGACACGGATGGGAAGACAGTCACAAGACACCCACGGACCCGGCCCGGGGCACCCCGGTCCCCCACCGTGCCCGCCCCGCGTGGTTTTCGCTCGGGGCCGCGGCGACCGACGGGGTCTCACAGTCGGCCTTCGAGGGGAGAGATCAAGGATACCGCGGGCACACGCCCGGCTGCGGGACGGGGACAAAGAGCGGAGACATCAGTGGCCGCAGCCGTGGCTCGTGACCTTATTCCGCGGCCCTCACAGTTCCGTCTTCACCTTGTGCAGTAAGTCCTTCTGGTCGATCTTATCCGGGTCCTGGTACCAGCGGTTGTAAGCCAGGAGGGCCACGTTCTTGGCGGCCACCGCCCCCATCTCCGCCGAGCTGGCGGCCCACTCCAGCCCGTTGAGGTAGAAGAGTTGGTCGTGGAGGGCGAAGGCGGGCAGGGCGGGCTGGGAGCCGTAGCGGGGGTGGGCCTGCCACTCCGCCGTCTGGACCGAATAGTAGGAGCGGAACAGGGCCTTCAGCTGGGGCCGCTCCAGGGCCCGGGGCGACAGGACCCGCCAGATCGCGGCCTCCTGGGGCTGCTTCCGCCGGAACGCGGCCGACACGTTCACAGGGCACACGTTGTCCAGGGATCGGAAGAAGAGGGACGGGGAGTCGGCGGCCAGGACGCTGGCGAAGGGGAACAGCTTGGGGTCGGGGAAGCCGAAGTAGGAGGAGTTGAGGTAGCCGTGGACCAAGGAGGTGACCGTGGGTTGGAAGGAGCCCAGGAACTCGGGGATGGGGGGGTCGAACCCCGGGAAGGAAATGTTGCCGTCGCTGCCCGGGTACAGGGCGGTAGCGACGACCACCATGTCGTACAGCTGGGAGCCGGGGCCGGCCTCGCTTTCGTACCTCACCTGGTACAGGGGCCGTCCTTCTGCGGGGAGAGGGGACGGGGCAGAGGTCAACCACTTCCCTCTTCCCCTTCCCGCTTCGTTCTCCGCCCCTAGGGAACACCACAGTTCTCAAGGGGCCGGCCGTGGAAGAAACAGGCCAACCTTGGGCAGGGAGGGCCCTTCCAGCTTTCTTCTGGCTTTCTGGGCCTCCCCGGGCCTCCAGTATAGAGGAGCGGGACTGACCCCAACGCCGGCTCTGACCTACCGACATCCGTCCCCATCCCGGACCGTCAGCCCGCCCATCATTCATTCATTCGATCGTATTTATTGAGCGCTTACTGTGTGCAGGGCACTGGACTAAGCGCTTGGGAAGTTGGCAACACATAGAGACGGTCCCTACCCAACAGCGGGCTCACAGTCTGGAAGCGGGAGACAGACAACAAAACAAAACATAGAAACCAAATAAAATAAATAGAATAAACATGTACAAGTAAAACAGGGTAATAAATATGTACAAACATATATACAGATGCTGTGGGGAGGGGAAGGAGGTAAGGCGGGGGGGGAGGGGGAGGAGGAGGAGAGGGCTCAGTCTGGGAAGGCCATCGACCCCACACCACTCCCCGTCCCCCATCCCATTTCCGATTCTGGATTCCAACCCCTCCACCCCGCCCTTTTCCAAGGAGTCGCTCACTGGCCCTCTCTTCACGCCAAACAGCCACCTCTCCTCAAAGCTCCTACCTACCAGACGGCTTCCCCAACTCCCGGCCCCCGGAAGGCTGCCGAGCAGGTGTCGTCTTTGGGCCGCGGGGATTCCCGGAGTCCAAAGATTGGCCGATTTAGAAACAAATGCGAGAGACCTCCAGCATATCCGCCCTTGAAAGAGGCGGGGCGACGCTCCAAGGAGGTGTCCTCTTGGGCTAGGGACGGTACTGTGGACTTCTAGCCGCCCACCCCTGCCCACCTCCTCCGGGAAGCTCTCACGGGCGCAGGAGGGGACGGGCCCCGACGGACTCACCCGAGCTGTGCAGAGCCACGGCCGTCACCTTGGCTTTGATCACGTTGGCCTTGGTGAGCTTCAGCAGGCCGGAACACACCAGCTTGTTTCCCCCTTCCACGGCCCACATGTTGCCCTGCGCCCCCGCCAGAGACACGGCCCCTGAGGAGACGGAGGGAGAGACGCGGCTGTCCTCTGCACCAAGGCAGAGTCGGGGTCCTTCGGAGGACTTTTCTGGGGAGGGGACCAGATTCCCTGCTCACAAAAGCGTGCGTGAGTGCGGAGGGGGATGAGGGGTCCACCTTCAAAGCCCCAGTAATTCGAAGCTCAGAGCAGGTGTGCGAAGAGTCGGACAGCCCTCCGATTCCTCACAAACATGCTTCGTGTGTTTTCAGAGCGGTGTTGAAATTTTTGTCATCATCATCATCATCAACCGTATTTATTGAGCGCTTACTATGTGCAGAGCACTGTACTAAGCGCTTGGGAAGTACAAATTGGCAACATATAGAGACAGTCCCTACCCAACAGTGGGCTCACAGTCTAAAAGGGGGAGACAGAGAACAAAACCAAACATACTAACGAAATAAAATAAATAGAATAGATAGGTACAAGTAAAATAAATCAATCGAGTAATAAATATGGACAAACATATATACAGGTGCTGTGGGGAAGGGAAGGAGGTAAGATGGGGGGGATGGAGAGGGGGACGAGGGGGAAAGGAAGGAAGGGGCGACGCTGGCACCTCCCAAGCATCCCGGGAGCTAAGGCCCCACCCGCCCCGGGAGACCTCCGCTCCCGCTTCCTCAGGGACCCGGCCGGTCAGTGGGGCACTCCTCGCCAGGACCGGCGACCCGGGGGACAGGGCCCGACTGGCGGCCGGAGAGACGCGGCGAGGGACCGGGGGCTCACCGGCAAAGGCGGGCATGGTCACGGACTGCCCGGCCCCGGCCCGCAGGACGGCGGCGATGACGTCGTCGATGAAGCGCTGCGTGACGCCCAACTCCAGCAGCGCCTCGGCCACCGGGCGCTGGGTCATGTTGACGAAGGTGTCCCCGCCCAGGGCGCGCAGAAGCTCCTCCACCCGGGAGAAGGCGTACCCGTGGGCCTGGTACTTATAGATCCTGGCGTGGACGGACAGGGGGAGGCACGACAGGGGGACAAGGGGCTCACACCGCTGAGGGGCAAGGGTGGCAGTGCCCACAACAGAAAGCCAGCACGTGCTGGGTCCTATCGGTATTTAAGGAAGTGGGCCACAAGGAAGTGGGCGATGGCTCGGGGGCCGGGTGGGGGCAGAGAGCACCCTGTGGGGCGGTGCCACCCATCCAGGACGCCCAGCTCCATGCCCGAGGCCGGCACCCACGCCAACCCACCCTCCCTCAAAGCCTTACTGAAGGCCCATCTCCTCCAAGAGGCCTTCCCTGACTACACCCTCCTTTCCTCTTCTCCCCCACTCCCTTCTGCATCGCCCTGACTTGCTCCTTTTATTCATCTCCCCTCCCAGCCCTGCAGCACTTACGTCCTGATCTGTCATTCTATTTATTTTAATATCTGTCTCCCCCCGGACCCAGACTGTAAACCCAATGTGGGCAGGGAATGTGTCTGTTATACTGTTATTTTGTCCTCTGTGCACACAGTAAGCGCTCAATAAATACGACTGGCTGACTTACCTCCTTCCCTTCCCCACAGCACCTGTATATATGTATATATGTTTGTACATATTTTTTACTCTATTTATTTATTTTATTTGTACATATCTATTCTATTTCTTTTATTTTGTTAGTATGTTTGGTTTTGTTTTCTGTCTCCCCCTTTTAGACTGTGAGCCCACTGTTGGGTAGGGACTGTCTCTATGTGTTGCCAATTTGTACTTCCCAAGCGCTTAGTACAGTGCTCTGCACATAGTAAGTGCTCAATAAATACGATTGATGATGATGATGATGATGAAGTGCTCACTGTGCTCATTCAGTCCTATTTAGTGAGCACTGAGTATAGACCACTGTACTGAGCGCTTGGGAGCGTACAATCAGCTAGAAGAATTCCTAGGCCAATGGAAATTCTTACCCTTTCCAGATATAAGTGGGCCCCACCCCGTCTCAACCTGCTGTACTTTGGGCAGGCCAACCCCAAACGCCTCCCCTCCTCCCTAAAACCCCTTGCCTTGGTTAATAATAATAATAATAATAATAACAGCATTTACTAAGTGCTTACTATGTGCACTGTTCTAAGCGCTGGGGGAGGTTACAAGATCATCATGATCATCAATCGTATTTACTGAGCGTTTACTGTGTGCAGAGCACTGTACTAAGCGCTTGGGAAGTACAAGTTGGCAACATAGAGAGACAGTCCCTACCCAACAGTGGGCTCATCGTCTTAAGATGATCAGGTTGTCCCACGTGGGGCTCACAGTCTTGATCCCCATTTTCCAGATGAGGTCACTGAGGCCCAGAGAAGCGATGTGACTTGCCCAAAGTCACACAGCTGACAACGGGCAGAGCCGGGATTTGAACCCATGACCTCTGACTCCAAAGCCCGGGCTCTTTCCACCGAGTCACGCTGCTTCTCGGTTCGTATCTCCCCATTCTCGTCGTGCCCTGGGGGGGCCCCAAATGTCCTTTCTACCCGTGCGTCCTCCCTCGCCCATCGCGCCCGTCCCCCAACCGAGCCCCGCGGGCCCCCACCTCATGAACTTCTCCATGACCTCTTCCACCCACATCTGCAACCGCAGAAAGCTGATCCCATAGTGCCACCAGAGCCGGAAAAGGTTCAGCAGGTACCAGTCCGTCTCCTCCAGGATGAACTGTCCTCCCCCGAAGATGGCACTTTTCCCTGCCACCTCTCGCCGCTGCTTCAGGCCTGCGGAAGACGGACGGTTTTCCCAAACTGCTGGGCCCAACATGAGCCCTTACACCCCCCCAACTTGGGAATTCTGCTGGGAGGGATGAGGGCCGGGAGTGGGGCGGAGGACCCCCTGCGGCTACGGAAAAGTGGCGGAAAGGTTGGAAAGGGATAAATTCCCCCCTCCCCCTCGACCACTGCTGGCTTTCACTTCCCAAGCGCTTAGTACAGTGCTCTGCACACAGTACGCGCTCAATAAATACGATGGATTGATTTCAGCATTCATTCATTCACTCAATCATACTTACTGAACGCCTACTGTCTGCAGAGCACACAGAGAGGCGGAGAAGCACCAGAGATACAGCATTGCCTAGGGGATAGAGCATCGGGAATCACAGGGACCTGGGTTCTAATAACGCAGTGCTCTGCACACAGTAAGCGCTCAATACATATGATTGGATGAATGTACACATCTGCCATTTTATTTATCCCTTTGGTCTTCCCCCGCCTCCCAGCCCCAAAGTACTGAGACATAGCTGTCGTTTTACCTTCCAGATTGTTAGCCCGTTATTGGGTAGGGACTGTCACTATATGTTGCTGAACTGTACTTCCCAAGCGCTTAGTACAGTGCTCTGCGCAAAGTAAGTGCTCAATAAATGCGATTGAATGAATGAATGAATGATAATAATTGGTATTTGTTATGGTATTTACCAAATGGTAAATAACAAATGGTATTTGTTAAGCACTTACTATGTGCAAAGCACTATTCCAAGGGCCAGGGAGGATACAAAGTGATCAGGTTGTCCCATGTGGGGCTCACAATCTTAATCCCCATTTTACCGATGAGGTAACTGAGGCCCAGAGAAGTGAAGCGACCCAGATTTCGGTCTCCTGGGACCTCCGCCTTCCTTAGGAGCCGAGGATAAAGCCAAGAGACTCTTCAGTAGTGAGGGAAAGTTAACCAAGCAGCGTGGCTCAGTGGAAAGAGCCCGGGCTTTGGAGTCAGAGTCATGGGTTCAAATCCCGGCTCCGCCACTTGTCAGCTGTGTGACTTTGGGCAAGTCACTTCACTTCTCTGGGCCTCAGTTCCCTCAGCTGTAAAATGGGGATTCAGACGGTGAGCCCCATGCGGGACAACGTTGATTACCTTTTATCCCCCAGTGCTTAGAACAGTTCTTGGCACGTACTAAGCACTTAATACCAACATTATCATTACCTCCCAGCCTTCCCCACGGAAGTCCTAAGAGTACTTATCAAGTGCTTACCCTGGGCAGAGAACTGAATTACGCGCTAGGAAGGAGTAATGATAATGATGATGGTATTTGTTCATTCATTCATTCATTCATTCAATCTCATTTATTTAGCGCTTACTGCGTGCAGAGCACTGTACTAAGTGCTTGGGAAGTACAATCAATCAATCAATCATATTTATTGAGTGCTTACTGTGTGCAGAGCACTGTACTAAGTGCTTGGGAAGTACAACCAATCAATCAACTGTATTTAGTGAGCGCTTACTGTGTGCAGAGCACTGTACTAAGTGCTTGGGAAGTACAAGTTGGCAACATATAGAGACATCCCTACCCAACAGCGGGCGCTTACTATGTGCCAGGCACTGTGCTGGATACCCAAGTGGGACTTAAGACACAGACCCTGCCCCCTGAGGGGCTCAGATCGATGAACAGAGGTGGAGGAGGGGACTGGGGTCAGAGTGGGAGGGCAGGAGAAAGATGGTGGAAGGGTCCCACAGCCAAGTCATGGCCCAAATGTAATCATCACTTTTTTTATTAATGGACCACTATCTAATAATAATAATAGTAATGGTATTTGTTAAGCGCTTACTATGTGCAAAGCACTGTTCTAAGTGCTGGGGAGGTTACAAGGCGATCAGGTTGTCCCATGGAGGGCTCACAGTTTTAATCCCCATTTTACAGATGAGGTAACTGAGGCACAGAGAAGTGACTTGCCCAAAGCCACACAGCTGACAGTCGGCGGAGTCGGGATTTGAACCCGTGACCCATCTGACTCCAAAGCCTGGGCTCTTTCCACTGAGCCACGCTGCTTCGGGCATTGTACTAAGCGCTGAGATAGATAAGAGGTAATCAGGTTGGATGCGGTCCGTGTCCCAAATGGGACACGGAGCCTTAATCCTATTTTACAGATGGTGTAACTGAGGCCCAGAAAAGTTCTGTGACCTGACCAGGGTCGCACAGCTGGAAAGAGAACCCAGGTCTTCCAAATCCCAGGACCACGCTGCTTCGGGCATCATCATCATCATCATCATCAAGGGCATTGTACTAAGCGCTGAGATAGATAAGAGGTAATCAGGTTGGACGCGGTCCGTGTCCCAAATGGGACACGGAGCCTTAATCCTATTTTACAGATGGTGTAACTGAGGCCCAGAAAAGTTCTGTGACCTGACCAGGGTCGCACAGCTGGAAAGAGAACCCAGGTCTTCCGAATCCCAGGCCCATGCTTCCCGCACTCGGCCTCGCTGCTTCTCTTTACCATCCCGCTTATTATAGGCCCCACGGGGTCAGCGTGACTCAGTGGAAAGAGCCCGGGCTCTGGAGCCGGAGGTCATGGGTTCAAATCCCGGCTCTGCCAACTGTCAGCTGTGTGGCTTCGGGCAAGTCACTTCTCTGGGCCTCAGTGACCTCATCTGCCAAATGGGGATTAAGACTGTGAGCCCCCGGTGGGACAGCCTGATCGCCTTGTAACCTCCCCGGCGCTTAGAACAGTGCTTTGCACATAGTAAGCGCTTAATAAATGCCATTATTATTATTATTAAGACTGTGAGCCCCCTGTGGGACAGCCTGATCGCCTGGTAACCTCCCCGGCGCTTAGAACAGTGCTTTGCACATAGTAAGCGCTTAATAAATGCCATTATTATTATTAAGACTGTGAGCCCCCCGTGGGACAACCTGATCGCCTTGTAACCTCCCCGGCGCTTAGAACAGTGCTTTGCACATAGTAAGCGCTTAATAAATGCCATTATTATTATTAAGACTGTGAGCCCCCTGTGGGACAACCTGATCGCCTTGTAACCTCCCCAGAGCTTAGAACAGTGCTTTGCACATAGTAAGCGCTTAATAAATGCCATTATTATTATTAAGACTGTGAGCCCCCTGTGGGACAACCTGATTGCCTTGTAACCTCCCCGGCGCTTAGAACAGTGCTTTGCACATAGTAAGCGCTTAATAAATGCCATCATTATTATTATTATTAAGACTGTGAGCCCTCCGTGGGACAACCTGATCGCCTTGTAACCTCCCCGGAGCTTAGAACAGTGCTTTGCACATAGTAAGCGCTTAATAAATGCCATCATTATTATTATTATTAAGACTGTGAGCCCTCCGTGGGACAACCTGATCGCCTGGTAACCTCCCCGGCGCTTAGAACAGTGCTTTGCACATAGTAAGCGCTTAATAAATGCCATTATTATTATTAAGACTGTGAGCCCCCTGTGGGACAACCTGATCGCCTTGTAACCTCCCCAGAGCTTAGAACAGTGCTTTGCACATAGTAAGCGCTTAATAAATGCCATTATTATTATTAAGACTGTGAGCCCCCTGTGGGACAACCTGATTGCCTTGTAACCTCCCCGGCGCTTAGAACAGTGCTTTGCACATAGTAAGCGCTTAATAAATGCCATTATTATTATTATTAAGAATGTGAGCCCCCCGTGGGACAACCTGATCGCCTGGTAACCTCCCCGGCGCTTAGAACAGTGCTTTGCACATAGTAAGCGCTTAATAAATGCCATTATTATTATTATTAAGAATGTGAGCCCCCCGTGGGACAACCTGATCGCCTTGTAACCTCCCCAGAGCTTAGAACAGTGGTTTGCACATAGTAAGCGCTTAATAAATGCCATCATTGCTGTTGTTGTCAGTCTGCGGAGTTTGGAAGGGGCCGGAACGGAGTCCCGGTTTCCCACTCACCCAGCACCTTGAGGAAATCCTGCATGTGCAGGTTGAGGGAGTGGAAGGAAGCCCCTCCGCTCTCGTACTGCTGCTTGTTGACCGTGATGGTGGCCAAGCGGCCCCCGACGCTCCCCTTCTCGTACACGTCGATGGGCACCCGGGGGCCGAAGTGCTGCTGCAGGAAGTGGGCCACGGCCGAGCCCCCGATGCCGGCCCCCACCACGGCTGCCGGACCGGGCCGAGGCGGAGAGGGGAAAAAGCAGAGGTGAACGCGGTGCACTGGGGGGGGACCAAAAAAAAAACCCACCGAGCAACAAAACCAGACTGTGAGCCCTCTGTTGGTCTCTATATGTTGCCGACTTGTACTTCCCAAGCGCTCAGTACAGCGCTCTGCACACAGTAAGCGCTCAATAAATACGACTGAATGAATGACGTGCTTACTACAGTGCTCTGCACACAGTAATATTTGCCAACTTGTACTTCCCAAGCGCGTAGTACAGTGCTCTGCACACAGTAAGCGCTCAATACGACTGAATGACGTGCTTAGTACAGTGCTCTGCACACAGTAATAATATTTGCCAACTGGTACTTCCCGAGAGCTTAGTACAGCGCTCAGCACACAGTAAGCGCTCAATAAATGCGACTGAATGAATGACGTGCTTAGTACAGTGCTCTGCACACAGTAATAATAATAATAATATTTGCCAACTTGTACTTCCCAAGCGCGTAGTACAGTGCTCTGCACACAGTAAGCGCTCAATAAATACGACTGAATGAATGACGTGCTTAGTACAGTGCTCTGCACACAGTAATAATAATATTTGCCAACTTGTACTTCCCAAGCGCGTAGTACAGTGCTCTGCACACAGTAAGCACTCAATAAATACGACTGAATGAATGACGTGCTTAGTACAGTGCTCTGCACACAGTAATAATAATATTTGCCAACTTGTACTCCCCGAGAGCTTAGTACAGTGCTCTGCATACAGTAAGCGCTCAATACGACTGAATGACGTGCTTAGTACAGTGCTCTGCACACAGTAATAATATTTGCCAACTGGTACTTCCCAAGAGCTTAGTACAGCACTCTGCACACAGTAAGCGCTCAGTAAATACGACTGAATGAATGACGTGCTTAGTACAGTGCTCTGCACACAGTAATAATAATATTTGCCAACTTGTACTTCCTGAGAGCTTAGTACAGTGCTCTGCACAGTAAGCGCTCAATAAATACGACTGAATGACGTGCTTAGTACAGTGCTCTGCACACAGTAATAATATTTGCCAACTTGTACTTCCCGAGAGCTTAGTACAGCGCTCAGCACACAGTAAGCGCTCAATAAATGCGACTGAATGAATGACGTGCTTAGTACAGTGCTCTGCACACAGTAATAATAATAATAATATTTGCCAACTTGTACTTCCCAAGCGCTTAGTACAGCGCTCTGCACACAGTAAGCGCTCAATAAATACGACTGAATGAATGACGTGCTTAGTACAGTGCTCTGCACACAGTAAGCGCTCAATAAATACGACTGAATGAATGACGTGCTTAGTACAGTGCTCTGCACACAGTAATAATAATAATATTTGCCAACTTGTACTTCCCAAGCGCTTAGTACCGTGCTCTGCACACAGTAAGCGCTCAACAAATACGACTGAATGAATGACGTGCTTAGTACAGTGCTCTGCACACAGTAAGCGCTCAATAAATATGACTGAATGAATGACGTGCTTAGTACAGTGCTCTGCACACAGTAATAATAATAATATTTGCCAACTTGTACTTCCCAAGCGCTTAGTACAGTGCTCTGCACACAGTAAGCGCTCAATAAATACGACTGAATGAATGACGTGCTTAGTACAGTGCTCTGCACACAGTAATAATAATAATATTTGCCAACTTGTACTTCCCGAGAGCTTAGTACAGTGCTCTGCACATAGTAAGCGCTCAATAAATGCGATTGAATGAATGACGTGCTTAGTACAGTGCTCTGCACACAGTAATAATAATAATATTTGCCAACTTGTACTTCCCAAGAGCTTAGTACAGTGCTCTGCACACAGTAAGTGCTCAATATGACTGAATGATGTGCTTAGTACAGTGCTCTGCACACAGTAATAATAATAGTATTTGCCAACTTGTACTTCCCAAGCGCTTAGTACAGTGCTCTGCACACAGTAAGCGCTCAATAAATACGATTGAATGAATGAATGACTTGTGCTTAGTACAGTGCTCTGCACACAGTAATAATAATAATAGCATTTATTAAGCGCTTACTATGTGCAAAGCACTGTTCTAAGCGCTGGGGAGGTTACAAGGTGATCAGGTTGTCCCACGGCGGGGCTCACAGTCTTAATCCCCATTTGACAGATGAGGGAACTGAGGCCCAGAGAAGTGAAGTGACTGGCCCAAAGTCACACAGCTGGCAAGTGGCGGAGCTGGGATTTGAACCCCTTCTAGACTGTGAGCCCGCTGTTGGGTAGGGACCGTCTCTATATGTTGCCAACTTGTACTTCCCAAGCGCTTAGTACAGTGCTCTGCACACAGTAAGCGCTCAATAAATATAATTGAATGAATGAATGACGTGCTTAGTACAGTGCTCTGCACACAGTAATAATAATAATAGCATTTATTAAGCGCTTACTATGTGCAAAGCACCGTTCTAAGCACTGGGGAGTTTACAAGGTGATCAGGTTGTCCCACGGGGGGCTCACAGTCTTCACCCCCATTTTCCAGATGAGGGAGCTGAGGCCCAGAGAAGTGAAGTGACTGGCCCAAAGTCACACAGCTGACAAGTGGCGGAGCTGGGATTTGAACACCTTCTAGACTGTGAGCCCACTGTTGGGTAGGGACTGTCTCTCTATGTTGCTGACTTGTACTTCCCAAGCGCTTAGTACAGTGCCCTGCACACAGTAAGCACTCAATAAATACGATTGATTGAATTAATGAATGAACCCATGACCTTTGACTCCAAAGCCCAGGCTCTTTCCACTGAGCCACGCTGCTTCTCTAAGCTTCTCTATAATAATAATAATAATAATAATGGCATTTGTTAAGCACCTACTATGTGCAGAGCACTGTTCTAAGCGCTCGATTGAATGAATGAATGAAAGAGCTCCCAAAGTTGCTTTTTTGCTTCCCTGTCCTCACTTCTGTATCATCCTGGCAAGCTTTGACCTCAAAGCCGAGATCATTTTTCAGATACTAATAATAATAACTGTGGTATTTGTTAGGTGCTTAGTCACTGTACTAAACGCTGGGGGAGTACAAGAAAATCAGGTTGGACCAGTTCCCGTCCCCAAGGGGCTCACAGTCTCACTTCTCATTTTACAGATGAGGTAACTGAGGCACAGAGAAGTGAAGCGACTTGCCCAACGTCACACAACGGATTGGAGCCCAAGTCCTTCTAATAATAATAATAATGGCTTTTATTAAGCGCTTACTATGTGCAAAGCACTGTTCTAAGCGCTGGGGCAGTTACAAGGTGATCAGGTTGTCCCACGGGGGGCTCACAGTCTTAATCCCCATTTTCCAGATGAGGTAACTGAGGCCCAGAGAAGTGAAGTGACTTGCCCAAAGTCACACAGCTGGCAATTGGCAGAGCCGGGATTCGAACCCATGACCTCTGACTCCAAAGCCCGGGCTCTTTCCACTGAGCCACGCTGCTTCTGACACCCAGGACCATGCGCTATCCAGTAGACCATGCTGCTCAGGCTCCTGGGCTAACTAGACTGTGAGCCCATTGTTGGGTATTTATTTATTTTCTTTGTACATATTCTATTTATTTTATTTTGTTAATATGTTTTGTTTTGTGTCTCCCCCTTCTAGACTGTGAGCCCGCCGTTGGGTAGGGATCGTCTCCAGATGTTGCCAACTTGGACTTCCCAAGCGCTTAGTACAGTGCTCTGCACACAGTGAGTGCTCAACAAATACGATTGATGACTTCCCAAGCACTTAGTCCAGTGCTCTGCACACAGTAGGCGCTCAATAAATACGATTGAATGAATAAAATCGGGGGCAACCTCAAACTGAAGATAATTTTTCTGATAAACTCAGGCTTGCCTACTGGCAACCTGGGCAACCTGGGCAACCACTGCAGGAGCAATGAGAAATGGGAGGGAAGCAGGAGTGGGCATGGCGGGCCGGGACATGTTTTTTAAATTGTGGGATCATGTGGATAAGGGGTTTGTGTGGCATTTTCCAGAGATCATTCCCAGAAAGAGCACGGGGTTGGGGGGGAAAGAGCTGGGAGAGTGAGGCCTCCATCTCCGAACTGTACTTTCCAAGCGCTTAGTACAGTATTCTGCACACAGTAAGCATGATGATAGTTCATTCAATCGTATTTATTGAGCGCTTACCGTGTGCAGAGCACCGGACTAAGCGCTTGGGAAGTCCAAGTTGGCAACCTATAGAGACGGTCCCTACCCAACAGTGGGCTCACAGTCTAGAAGGGGGAGACACAAAACAAAACATATTAACAGAATAAAATAAATAGAATATGTACAAGTAAAATAAATAAATAATAGTAATAATAATAATGGCATTTGTTAAGCACTTACTATGTGCAGAGCACTGTTCTAAGCGCTGGGGGGGGGGGGGGTTTACCAGGTGATCAAGTTGTCCCACGGGGGGCTCACAGTCTTCATCCCCATTTTACAGATGAGGTAAACCACTTCTCTGGGCCTCAGTTCCCTCATCTGGAAAATGGGGGTGAAGACTGTGAGCCCCCCGTGGGACAACCTGATCACCTTGTAACCTCCCCAGTGCTTAGAACAGTGCTTTGCACATAGTAAGCGCTTAACAAATACCAACACTATTATAATTATTACGCCAGCTCCGCCACTTGTCAGCTGTGGGACCTTGGGCAAACCACTTCTCTGGGCCTCAGTTCCCTCATCTGTAAAATGGGGATGAAAACTGCGAGCCCCCTGTGGGACAACCTGATCACCTTGTAACCTCCCCAGTGCTTTGAACAATGCTTTGCACATAGTAAGCACTTAACAAATACCAACATTATTATTATTATTATCCCAGCTCCGCCACTTGTCAGCTGTGGGACCTTGGGCAAACCAGTTGTCTGGGCCTCAGTTCCTTCGTCTGTCAAATGGGGATGAAAACCGTGAGCCCCCCCGTGGGGCAACCTGATCACCTTGTAACCTCCCCAGGGCTTAAAACAGTGCTTTGCACATAGTAAGCACTTAAGAAATACCAACATTATTATTATTATTATCCCAGCTCCGCCACTTAGCTGTGGGACCTTGGGCAAACCACTTGTCTGGGCCTCAGTTCCCTCATCTGTAAAATGGGGGTGAAGACTGTGAGCCCCAGGTGGGACAACCTGACCACTTTTGTATTCCCCCCCGCCCAGCGCTTAGAACAGTGCTTTGCACATAGTAAGCGCTTACCAAATGCCATCCTCCTCCTCCTGCTCCTCCTCAGCTGTGGCCAGGCGGGCTGTCATGGCTGCTGGTCCTGCCCTCCGCCTGCCTCCCAGAGGCCCCCGCCCCGTTGGGTTGGCAGCATCCTCCCCTCCCGGCAGCCCCCCACCGTCCCCCCCGCCCCCCCAAACTACCGATTCTGTCGGGTGGGGCCTCTCCCGAGGAGGCCAGGCTGGGGGAGGCGGCCAGGGCGGCCAGGAGAAGGCAGGAGAGGGCCATGGTGGGCAGGACCGGCAGGGAGGAGAGGAGGAGGAGAAGGGGGTGCAGGAAGAGGAGGTGCAAGGAGGTGCACGAGGAGGAAGAGGAGGTGGTGCAGGGGGAGGAGAGCAGGAGGGGTGCAGGAGGGGTGGAGGAGAAGGTGAAGGAGGGGTGCTGGAGGAGGAGAAGCAGGAGGGGTGCAGGAGGAGGAGAAGCAGGAGGGGTGCAGGAGGGGGGGAGGAGGAGGTGTAGGGAGAGAAGGAGCTGGAGGGGTGCAGAAGGAGGAACAGAAGGGGGGTGCAGGGAGGAGGAGGAGGTACAGGAGGAGGTGCAGGGGGAGGAGGAGGAGTTACAGGAGGAAGAGGAGATGCACGGCGGAGGAGGAGCTGGAGGGGTGCAGGGGGAGGAGGGGGAACAGGAAGGGGTGCAGGGGGGAGGAGGAGGAACAGAAGGAGGTGCAGGGGGAAGAGGAGGAACAGGAGGGGGTGCAGGGGGGAGGAGGAGGAACAGGAGGGGGTGCAGGGGGGAGGGGGAGGAACAGGAGGGGGTGCAGGGGGGAGGAGGAGCTGGACGGGGTTGCAGGGAGAGGAGGAGGTGCAGGAGGGAGGAGGAGGAACAGGAGGAGGTGCAGGAGGGAGGAGGAGGGACGGGGGAGGTGCAGGAGGGAGGAGGAGGAACAGGAGGGGGTGCAGGGGGGAGGAGGAGGAACAGGAGGAGGAGCTGGAGGGGTTGCAGGGAGAGGAGGAGGTGCAGGAGGGAGGAGGAGGAACAGGAGGAGGTGCAGGACGGAGGAGGAGGAACAGGAGGGGGTGCAGGGGGGAGGAGGAGGTGTAGGAGGGAAGAGGAGGAGAAGGGCTGTCGCAGGCCCGGCGTGCCCTCGTGGGCCTGCGGCGCCTCTGGGCTCCCTGCAGCGCGCCTGCGCGGGCGGGCGGGAAGGCCGGAGGGAGAGCGGGCGGGAGGGCGGGGGCGGCGGGAGCCCGCCTGCCCATTGGCTGCCGGCTCCCGGGCCGGGGCTCCTCATTGGCCGCGCGGCGCCAGGCCCCCTCGCGCCGCCGGCCAATGGGGGGGCGAGGGATCACGGGAGGCGGGAACACAACGTTTCCTTCTGGCCCGCATGCATGCATGCATGCATTAATTAATTCATTCATTCATTCATTCATTCATTCATTCAATCAATCGTATTTATTTATTAAGCGCTTACTGTGCGCAGAACACTGTACTAAGCGCTTGGGAAGTACAAGTTGGCAACATATAGAGAAGTACCCTACCTAACAGCGGGCTCACAGTCGAGAAGCCTAGGGCTCATTCATTCATTCATTCATCTATTCATTCATTCATTCATTTACCCATTCATTCATTCATTCTGAGGAGCGTCATAGCCTAGTGGATAATAATAATGATGACATTTATTAAACACTTACTATGTGCAAAGCACTGTTCTAAGCGCTGGGTAGGTCACAAGACGATCAGGTTGTCCCACGGGGGGCTCACAGTCTTCACCCCTATTTTCCAGATGAGGAAACTGAGGCACAGAGAATAATAATAATGATAATAATAATGGCATTTATTAAGCACTTACTATGTACAAAGCACTGTTCTAAGCCCTGGGGAGGTCACAAAGCAATCAGGTTGTCCCACGGGGGGGCTCACAGTCTTCACCCCTATTTTCCAGATGAGGAAACTGAGGCACAGAGAATAATAATAATAATACTAATAATAATGGCATTTATTAAGCGATTACTATGTGCAAAGCACTGTTCTAAGCACTGGGGAGGTTACAAGGTGATGAGGCTGTCCCACGGGGGGCTCACAGTCTTCATCCCTATTTTTCAGATGAGGTAACTGAGGCACAGAGAAGTGAAGTGACTTGTCCAAAGTTATACAGCTGACAAGTGGTGGAGCTGGGATTTGAACCGATGACCTATGACTCCAAAGCCCAGGCTCTTTCCACTGAGCCATGCTGCTTCTCAATAAAAATGATAGCATTTCTTAAGTGCTTACTATGCGCCAAGCACTGTTCTAAGCGCTGGGGAGGTTACAAGGTGAACAGGTTGTCCCACGGGGGGCTCACAGTCTTAATCCCCATTTTACAGATGAGGTAACTGAGGCACAGAGAAGTTAAGTGGCTTACCCAAAGTCACACAGCTGACAAGTGGCGGAGCTGGGATTTGAACCCGTGACCTCTGACTCCAAAGCCCGGGCTCTTTCCACTGAGCCATGCTGCTTCTATTCGGTAGGGACCATCTCTGTATGTTGCCAACTTGTACTTCCGAAGCGCTTAGTATAGTGCTCTGTAATAATAATAATAATAATGGCATTTATTAAGCACTCACTATGTGCAAGGCACTGTTCTAAGCACTGGGGGTATACAAGGTGATCAGGTTGTCCTACAGGGGGCTTACAGTCTTCATCCCCATTTTACAGATGAGGTAACTGAGGCCCAGAGAAGTTAAGTGACTTGCCCAAAGTCACACAGCTGACAAGTGGCAGAGTCAGGATTCGAACCCATGACCTCTGACTCCATAGTCCGTGTTCTTTCCACTGAGCCACGCTGTACACATTAAGCGCTCAATAAATACTATTGAATAAATGAATGTTTTGTTTTGTTGTGCATTTCCCCCTTCTAGACTGTGAGCCCGTTGTTGGGTGGGGACCGTCTCTATATGTTGCCGATTTTTACTTCCTAAGCGCTTAGTACAGTGGTCTGTACACAGTAAGCGCTTAATAAATACGATTGAATGAATGAATGAACAGAAGAGAGAGAGAGGTGGGGAAAAGAGGGCTTAATCTGGGAGGGCCTCTTGGAGGAGATGGGGCCTTAATTCTCACTATTGTATGTTTTACTTCATTCATTCAATCGTATTTATTGAGCGCTGACTGTGTGCAGAGCACTGGACTAAGCCCTTGGGAAGTACAAGTCGGCAACATTTTCCGTCTCCCTTCCCCACTCTGTCCAGGCAAGGTGCTCAGTGCTGTGGATGAAGAGTATTTAAAGCAGCTGGCTAGGCTACCACACTCTTTTCTTATTCAAATTAAGAATGGCATTCAAATTAGGAAATGGAATTCCCCAAAAAAGGCTTTTTTGGTGGAACTGAGTGGTTTACACTGCAGAGGTTTCTACGCCTCGACAAAGTTCATATTTTAAGAACTAGGAGAAGCTCTGGAGACACACATTCCTGGGGGAGGTTGGTGGAAACTCACTGTGGACAGGGAACGTGTCTACCAACTCTGTTCTATTGTACTCTCCCAAGCACTTAGTACAGTGCTCTGCACACAATAAGTATCTAACAAATGCGATTAATTGATGAACTAACCCCTGTAAGGGCCAGATGAGGACTAAGGCTGCCTGGTTCTAGGGCTGTTCCTGGGCCAGAAGGAGCCCTAGAGCGAGGAACCCTCACCGTGCACTATAAAAAGCAGGGGTGCAATCAAGGTGCTCCTCCCCACCTCTCTCTGAATAATAATAATTATTATTTTAGCATTTGTTAAGTGCTTACTATATTCCAAGCACTCTTCTAAGCGCTGGGGTAGATACAAAGTAATCAGGTTGTCCCACGTGGGGCTCACAGTCTTTGTCCCCGTTTTACAGATGAGGGAACTGAGGCACAGAGAAGCTAAGTGACTTGCCCAAAGTCACCCAGCTGACAAGTGGCGGAGCCGGGATTAGAACCCACGACCTCTGACTCCCAAGCCTGGGCTCTTTCCATTCATTCATTCATTCATTCATTCATTCATTCATTCAATCGTATTTATTGAGCGCTTACTGTGTGCAGAGCGCTGTACTAAGCGCTTGGGGAGTACAAGTCGGCAACATATAGAGACGGTCCCTACCCAACATTTTCAGTAAGCCACGCTGCTTCTCTGAAAGAGAGAGGCCTGCCCTGACGGGACACGTAACGGAGGTGGAAAATGGTGGCCAGAACCTTGTTCATTCATTAATTCAATCGTCTTTATTGAGCGCTTACTGTGTGCAGAACACTGCACTAAGCACTTGGGAAGTACATTCAATCAATCAATCAATCATATTTATTGAGCGCTTACTGTGTGCAGAGCACTGTACTAAACTCTTGGGAAGTACAAGTCGGCAACACATAGAGACAGTCCCTACCCAACAGCGGGCTCAAGTTGGCAACATATTCATTCATTCAATCGTATTTATTGAGCGCTTACTGTGTGCAGAGCACTGCACTAAGCGTTTGGGAAGTACAAGTTGGCAACATATGGAGATGGTCCCTACCCAACAGCGGGCTCACAGTCTAGAAGGGGGAAACAGATGACAAAACAAACCATAGTAACAAAATAAAATAGAATAGTAAATATGTCCAAGTAAAATAAATGGAGTAATAAATCTGTACAGACATATATACAGGTGCTGTGGGGAGGGGAAGGAGGTAGGGTGGGGGGGATGGGGAGGGGGAGAGGAAGGAGGGGGCTCAGTGTGGGAGGGCCTCCTGGAGGAGGTGAGCTCTCAGTAGGGTTTTGAAGGGAGGAAGAGAGCTAGCTTGGCGGATGTGCGGAGGGAGGGCATTCCGGGCCAGGGGAAGGACGCGGGCCGGGGGTCGATGGCGGGACAGGCGAGAACGAGGCACCGTGAGGAGATTAGCGGCAGAGGAGCGGAGGGTGCGGGCTTGTTCAGCTGCTCTTCTTGGAAGTGAAGAGTTGTTCAGCCCTGTTCCGACTCACTGGGCTCGATGTCAACGGGCATACAGTTCCAGAAATCCACGTGCCGAATTAAGGGGCCCAACCCCACGTTTGAAAAAGAAAAATTGTTTTAGGTAGGGCCAGTGACTTGGGTTGTATTCTCCCGCTCCCTGGCTACCAGCCCCCCCGCAATAAGAGCTGCAAACTGAGAAGAGAAGCAGCGTGGCCTAGTGGATAAAGCCCGGGCCTAAGAATCAGAAGGACCTGGGTTCTAATTCCGGCTCTGTCACTTGTCAGCTGTGTGACCTTGGGCAAGTCACTTGACTTCTCTGTTACTTAGTACAGTGCTCTGCATATAGTAAGCGCTCAATAAATACGATTGATGACTGTGAGCCCTATTTAGGGCAGGGACAACGTACAACCTGATTATCTTATTATATATTACTTCCCAAGCGCTTAGTACAGTACTCTGCACACAGTAAGCACTCAATAAATACGATTGAATGAATGAATGAATGAATATTATTCCAGCCTGGAATATACAGTGCCTGGAATATAACAAGCGCTTAACAAATACCATTAAAAAACCAAAACCAAAACACAGTGTTGAGCATCCGAGGGAGGTCTGGGGAACTGGGTGGGTAGGTGGGCCGAGTACAGTGCTTTGCACATAGTAAGTGCTTAATAAATGCCATCATATTATTATTATTATATATGGCCTAGTGGATAGACTGCATTTAGAACAGTGCTTTGCACATAGTAAGCGCTTAATAAATGACATCATCATTATTATCATTATTATTATAGAGCACGGGCCTGGGAGTTAGAAGGACCTGAATTCTAATCCCGGCTGCGCCACGTGTCTGCTGTGTGACCTTAGACATGTCACTTCATTCCTCTCTGCCTCAGTTACCTCATCTGTAAAACGGGGATTAAGAGTGGGACAGAGACCGTGCCCAGGCTGATTAACATGTATCTTCACTCCAGAACTTAGTACAGTGCCTGGCACAAAGTGCATGACAATTACCACAATTATTATTATTATTATCTACCCCAGTGCTTGACATGTAGAATGCTTGGCATATAGAAGCACTAAAGTACCATAATTATCATTATCATTATCGGTAATCACCCCACCCTCAGCTCCAAACCACTCATGTCCGTAGTTATAAATTATGTATTATCAATCAATCAATCAATAGTATTTATTGAGCGCTTACTGTGTGCAGAGCACTGTACTAAGCACTTGGGAAGTACAAGTTGGCAACATATAGAGACAGTCCCTACCCAACAGTGGGCTCACAGTCTAAAAGGGGGAGACGGAGAACAAAACCAAACATACTAACAAAATAAAATAAATAGAACAGGTAGGTACAAGTAAAATAAATAAATAAATAAATATAATATAATTATAAATTATATCGTCTGTCCTCCCCTCTAGACTCAGCTCACTGTGGGCAGGAAATGTGTCTACCAACTCTATTATATTGTACTCTCCTAAATGCTTAGCACAATACTCTGCACACTAAATGCGCAATAAATACCATTGACTGTTACTTTATCACACATGAAAGGGAAAGACAGGAATGTGCCGGCTGAGGGGGTGGCATGACCAAAAAGGGAAGAAGGAGTTAATTGGTGGGGGTCTAAAAGTAATGACCTTTCAAAGTAATAATAATGGCAATTGTTAAGCACTTACTATGTGCAAAGCACTGTTCTAAGCGCTGGGAAGACTGAAAGAAGGATGGGATTTTTTTAATGGTATTTTTTAAGTGCTTATTATGTGCCAGGCACTGTTCTAAGCACTAGAGTAGATAACTGTGTCTGTTTACTGTTGTATTGTACTCTTCCAAGGACTTAGTACAGTGCTTCGCACACAGTAGACACTCAATACGTACGATGGAACGAACGAATGAATACAAGCTAGTCAGTTTGGACGTAGTCCCCAGCCCACGAGGCTCACAGTCTTAATCTCCATTTTACATATGAGGTAACCGAGGCCCAGAGATGTGAAGTGACTTGCCCAAGGTCTTGCAGCAGAGCACCAAGGATAACGCTGGGAACAACGTGAGCCCCCATCGGATCTTTTTTGGGAATGCGGAGGCCTGGAGTTATGGCCTCAACTGGTTTTCTGAATGTTTTATTCTGCGACTCTCTTAGAGGAATGCTTTTAGCAAAGGGTACCAGTGCCAACAGGGAAGATAGATACATTTCTGCTCAAACGCTTCAACAAACTAAAATGGTGTTTACTAAAGGAGGAAGATGAATTATTTACTTTAAAATGACACAAAAGCTACGTTTCTTCCGCAGAGGGATTTGCTGCCCCTTAAAACTCTGCTAGCCTGTCCCTGTCGGTGTCGTTTTGGTTCTCCATTCCGGATGGACTGGTTGTGCCCTTCCCTCTGTGTGGGGATTGTAGATTGGAGGCACAAGAAAAATCAATTCTTACGGGCTCCCATTTAGAATTTAATGCAGAAAGCTTAAGATGACCTTAAAGTAAGGATTGATTCAGGTTATAAGATTAGGCTTTCAGCGCTTTTTAAAAAATGGTATTTGTTAAGTGCTTACTGTGTGCCAGGCACTGTACTAAGTACTGGGGGTAGATACAAGATTACCAGGTTGTAAACACATCAGGCTCACAGTCTTAATCCCTATTTTACAGATGAGGGCACTGAGGCACAGAGAAGTGAAGTTACTGGTCTGAGAGCACACAGCTGACATGGGGCAGAGCTGGGATTAGAACCCAGGTCCTTCTGACTCCTAAGTGCTCAATAAATACCATTGATTGATTGCAACTTTATCACACCCACTAGGCCATGCTGCTTCTCATCAAATGCAGCTTTCTTACCTCAAAAATTTCCTATGTGAGCACCTTCAGTGCCCTTTCCCATAATAATAATAATAATAATAATGGTATTTGTTAAGTGCTTACTATGTGCAAAGCACTGTTCTAAGCGCTGGGGTAGATACAAGGTGATCAGGTTGTCCCATGTGGGGCTCACAGTCTTAATCTCCATTTTACAGAGGGGTAACTGAGGCCCAGATAAGTTAAGTGACTTGCCCAAAGTCACACAGCTGACAAGCGGTGGAGTCAGGATTAGAACCCATGACCTCTGACTCCCAAGCCCAGGCTCTTTCCATTGAGCCACACTGCTTCCATATGGAACTAATCACAAATGTTGAGAAGCAGCGTGGTTTAGTGGAAAGAGCCCGGGCTTGGGAGTCAGAGGTCGTGGGTTCTAATTCCGACTCTGCCACTTGCCTGCTGTGTGACCTTGGGGAAGTCACTTCACTTCTCTGTGCCCCAGTTACCTCACCTGTAAAATGGGGATGAAGACTGCGAGCCCCACGTAGGACAACCTGTTTACCTTGTATCTACCCCAGCGCTTAGAACAGCGCTTGGCACATAGTAAGTGCTTAACAAAAACCAAGATTATTATTATTATTAAATGGGACCAAGGAGTAAAGAAAGTCAGTCACTTGAGTGAGACCTGCAGGGCTCCGGGGAGCAAGACGGCATGGCCCTAGTGGAAAGAGCACGGATCTAGGGCAGTGCTTGGCACATAGTAAGTGCTTAACAAATACCAACATTATTATATGATTAGGAATTATATGGTCCTGGACACAGCTGTAGCTATGCTTGATGGGCAAACTTTGGAGTGGTGGATTTAGGAGTGGAAACTCCTAGTTACCCACAGAGAAGGTATAGAACCCCCATTCCCGGCCTCCCACACACATTTTTCCCTCTTAAACCGAGAGTAGTGTTGTAAGATCATTGTGGACAGAGAATGTGTTCACCAATTATATTGTATTCATTCAATCGTATTTATTGAGCGCTTACTGCGTGCAGAGCACTGTACGAAGCGCTTGGGAAGTACAAGTTGGCAACGTATAGAGACGATCCCTACCCAACAGCGGGCTCACAGTCTAGAAGGGGGAGACAGACAACAAAACATATTCCCACTTAGTACAGTGCTCTGCACAGTAAACAATCAAAAATACAGTTGATTGATTGACAGTATCAAAGGAGCATTAGTGATGACACTCAGCATTTCACTTCTTTCAGAGCTATCTCCATTTCAGATCGCTGAGGAGTTTTTCCCCTATTTGATTCAGGTTTCAAAGTGTTGGATGAACTTCTCTGGAGGTTGTGTCTAGCTAACAATCCATGGGATTTATTGAGTGCTTCCCCTGTGTAAAGTACCATACTAAGTGCTTGGGAGAGTACAATACCACAGAATTGGTAGACACTTTCCCTATCCACTGTAAGCATACAATGAGCAGTACACTGACTGTAAGGAACTTGTCTACCTGTCCTATTGTACTCTCCCAAGCACTTAGTACTGTGCTCTGCACACAATAAGCACTCAATATCAGACTGATTGCAAGTTTTCCCATCTTGATCTTCCTTCCCCTCCCTACCACACTTCACGAAAAACACCCATGGGACTAGCACTGATATTTATCCCCATTTCAACCTGAGGAAAATGGGAATTGTCTAAGGCTCCTCCAGCGCTTGGCCCCTGTGACGCCCACCCTCAACCCCACTTCCCCCTCCTCCCCGCCCCAAACCGCAATTTGGATCATATGTATTAACACTCCAGGAATAGAAGTCAAGCATACCTAGTGTATTTACTCTAGTTTTGAGACCATACTGTCACGATTTCTTCTTTTTCATGTAACAGCTGGGGCTGCCAACAGGATTTGCCAGGAAAATCCGTCTGAAGGCATCTGAGCCTTGTCCCACAATCAGCCTTTCCAGCCCTTATTAGGACTCTTCTCTCCTCTCCCTCCACTGCCAGCTCTGAAAAATAGATTCTTAGGAGCACTCACAATGCTCATGTTTGGTCCCGTTTCAGACCTCTGCATTGGGGGTGGGAGAGGGTGCATATTTTCTTCCCCGGAGACGCTGCTCTAAACAACTATGATTTACGTCAACCGTTCTCCCAAGGCGGGGACCTTTATTTTTGCTTTATACTGGGTTTTACTGAAAATCCCAAGGTGTTTCATAATGTATCTTTTCCAATTTTCAACTGAATTGTAGAGCAAGTAAACCCAGTTCAACAGAAGAAAATCAAAGACAGAAGATGAGTTCGACCCACGGATTCTCTTGGATCTGGTATAACTGGGACCAAATCTACTTTGTATTCCTAGAGTCAGAGGATGACCTGAGACCCGCGTCTGAGAGGGTGCATATTTTCTTCCCCGGAGACACTGCTCCAAACAACTATGATTTACGTCAACTGTTCTCCCAAGGCGGGGACCTTTATTTTTGCTTTATACTGGGTTTTACTGAAAATCCCAAGGTGTTTCATAATGTATCTTTTCCAATTTTCAACTGAATTGTAGAGCAAGCAAACCCAGTTCAACAGAAGAAAATCAAAGACAGAAGATGAGAGTGACCCACGGATTCTCTTGGATCTGATATATCTGGGACCAAATCTACTTTGTATTCCTAGAGGTAGAGGATGACCAATGTCAATGTCTAACCTAGGAGTCCACCCCCACCAGAAACTCTGGACATTCCACCTCCCCCACCCCAAAATGTTTTACAGTAGAACAAGGAAATTGTACTAGGTTAGAAATAATAATAACGATGGTATTTGTTAAGTGCTTACTAATAATAATGATAATAATGGCATTTATTAAGTGCTTACTATGTGCAAAGCACTGTTCTAAGCGCTGGGGAGGTTACAAGGTGATCAGATTGTCCCACGGGGGGCTCACAGTCTTAATTCCCATTTTACAGATGAAGTAACTGAGGCCCAGAGAAGTGACTTGCCCAAAGTCACACAGCTGACAAGTGGTGGAGTTGGAATTAGAACCCATGACCTCTGACTCCCAAGCCCGGGCTCTTTCCACTAAGCCACACTGCTGAAATGGGATGCAAAGTGGCCTAGTAGAAAGAACATAGGCCAAGGAGCCAGAGAACCTGGGTTTTAATGCTGGCTCTCCACTTCCCTGCTGTGTGACCTTAGGTAAGTCACTTAACTGCTCTGTGCCTCAGTTTCCTCCACTGCAAAATGAGAATTTGATGTCTGTTCTCTCCTCCCTCCTGCTTAAGGCAGAGAGCCCCATGTTGGGACAGGGATTATATTCAGCCTGATTGACTTGTGACCTGTAATCCCAGTGCTTAGAACAATGCTTGACACATATAATAAGTGCTTAACAAATACCAATTTTGTTTAAAAAGTCTGATGCTATCATCTTGATAGCAGTAAGTACTTAAGAGATAATAACCATTATGGAATTTATTATGTGTTAAGCATATACGGGGTTATAAGATCAAAGCCCCTGCTACCTTAATTTCTCTGAGCCTCCATTTCCTCATCTATAAAACGGGGATAAATGACTTTCCCAAGATCACACTTTCGGGGCAGAGTTGGGATTCAAACCTCCCCATCCCGTGCTCTTTCCATTAGGTCAAATTGCCTCTGCGCTGCCATTCCTTTGAAAAGTCATGACGATATCCTACAAACAAAATGGCTTCTAACCCACCACCAATTACATGAAGTTTAGAGGATTTCAAGCAGGAAACTACCCCCCTCCAAGGGAATTCCACTGGTGTGAAAGGGTTTTTTTTTTAATTTACCCGGTGTCGAAACCTTTAAAGAAAAAAGCAAGTGATATTGTGACAATAACGCAGTCGGCATTGAAGTTCTGCAACAAATGTTTTGTTAACGATTTTATTAGCACATATGTAGACTTTTACAAAGAAATCTACTCATTCTTACGGCATCAACTTCAATTTTATTGTCCAGTTGCTCTTGTTTCTAATTCCCCCTCTCCAATCCCTTTATCACTTCTTACAGCTGCCATCTTTTATCTAGCAAATGAGAGCGGAGAAAATAGGAATGTTTTTCTGTACATCAAGTTTCCTGGTACCGAAAGTACTATTATTCTTGGAAGATTCAGCCACCCTTGAGAGAACATGCCATCATTTAAATAAAAAAAAAACCCCACAAAACCCCACAAAAGACGTCAACAACATGAAGGATCGAGGACAGAGATTATAATCAAAGTAGCCCTACCATCAGAGACTCAACTTTATGTAAGGTGCTTTGAGCACTTCCAAAGTTCATAGCTTGACCTCCCCGTTTTCTCAGCACCTAACATTGCCACAAGAATACGAACTGTCAATTCTATGGTGCTTCCAGTGATAATATACAGATCCGAAAGCTGGACAGTGAAAAAGCAGGATAGAAAGAGCATTGATTCTTTTGAAATGTGGTGTTGGAGAAGGCTTTGGCGAATACCATGGACTGCCTAAAAAACAAATGGATTTTGGAGCAAATGAAGCCAAAGTGGTCTTTGGAAGGCCAAATGACTCGACTTGGATTAGCATATTTTGGACACATAATCAGGAGGACTAATTCAATGGAGAAGACGCTAATTCTATGAAAAGTCCAGGGAAAACGTGGAAGAGGCAGATCGGCAGCTAGATGGATAGAGACCATAACGATAATGGAAGAACCGTTAGAAAGGTTATGGATTACGGCAGAAGACAGGATGTTTTGGAGAAAATATAATCCATTAGACTATAGACTATTAGAACATTAGACTATAAGCAACAGGAAAACACCCAATCAACAGCAGTTATAGAACCTTGATGACACAAACTGGCATTTAGAAAAAGAATACTGCGAGGCAGTATGCAAGTTGGATGGAAGAAATTCGGAAAAAACAAGGTCAGGCTTTGGAATCTCTGAGATTGGTCTGGTCCAACAAAGTTTACTTTGTTGCGCATTTAACCACAGTTTTTAGGAAACAGGAAAGTACATTTTAGTCTTTAAAATCCCAACAGTAATTAAAAAACAAAACAAAATACGTGTGATAAAGGAATTGGATTTCAGAACGTGCACGGACCTCTAGAGGAGAATCTTGTCCTGTGTCTGGTGCTCAATTGTAGATATTAGACGCTATCCTAAATATTTCTTATATAGGCACGAGATTCAAACCGACTCTTTGGTTTTCATAAGGTCTCATACTGGCTTTTCTACGAAGTCAACTGGTTTAAGGAGCGGAGGAACTCCTTCGGACAGCCTAGGGCTACATTTCCACAAGCTGTCTTATCTGTCTGCTCTACCTAAAGTCTTTTAGCCAAAGTAGCACGGATTGGGTTCCTTCTGCTACAGAGGACCTAACTGGCAAATAGATGCATGTATTTGGGGGCCAGAGACCAAGAGAATCAAGCACATTAATTCGTTCTCACCCCGGGGCACCGGGCTTGGCATTCTCTCCAGACCCTCCTTGGGGAAAGACCCGTCACGGTATACCAGGGGCATCGGATACCCTTGTCTCTGGGCAAGTCCCGGTTTTCACCGTGTAAGGGAGGGCAGAGTGGAAGAGGGAGAGGAGACCGTA
The DNA here is from genome assembly GCF_015852505.1 of Tachyglossus aculeatus. Taxonomy (NCBI): domain Eukaryota; kingdom Metazoa; phylum Chordata; class Mammalia; order Monotremata; family Tachyglossidae; genus Tachyglossus; species Tachyglossus aculeatus. The sequence goes on along the minus strand of NC_052101.1, from coordinate 19,018,637 downwards.
GAGTGGTTATCACTGCCACAAACCTGTGGCCAGAGCCGGGATTAGAACCCAGGTCCTCTAACTCCCAAGGCCGTGCTCTCCGTACTAGGCCACACTGCTTCAAAGATGAGCTTCAAACGGCAAAGATGAGTTAATGACGAGTGGTGTTATTGATTTGATCGAAAATGGATCTTTTTTTTTGTTTAGTAGTAGGTAGTACAAGTAGTTTCAAGACCACATTTCCAACATCAGTGGGAGATCCCAAATCATGGGGAGTCCAGGGGTGTTAAGACTGACTCCATTAAATGGGGCTGGAAGCAGGATTTGGGCACCCCCAGGCTCCAGGTGGGAAGTGAGGTAGAGAGTTAAAGATCATCTCTCTTCTTAGAAGTTCAGGACTGAGCGGCTGGGGGGAGGGCCAAGGGTGGCCAACCTGGAGCCGGTTTCCGACCCTGGAGTAGACTTGAGATGTAGTGAGTGGGAGGGTTCCCAAAGCCCACCCAAGGAATGAGAGAAACCCAAAGAAACTGAGAGGATACAGAGGGGGAGAGCAGAACAGAGAGATCCACAAGGAGGAAACAGATGACCCCAGTGGATGTTTCATAGGTTTCACCTAGTAATATGATGATGATGATGATGGAATTTGTTAAGCGCTTACTATGTGCAAAGCACTGTTCTAAGCGCTGGGGGGATACAAGGTGATCAGGTTGTCCCAAGTGGGGCTCACAATCTTAATCCCCATTTTAAAGATGAGGTAACTGAGGCCCAGAGAAGTGAACAGACTTGCCCAAAGACACATAGCTGAAAAGTGGCAGAGCCGGAATTAGAACCCGCTCCCAAGCCCAGGCTCTTTCCAGAGCCACGCTGCTTCTCAATATCCCAATCATATTCCTAGTGGTACGCCCCTCTAGACTATGAGCTGGTTGTGGACAGGGAACATCACTGTTTGCTGTTGCACTGTACTTTCCCAAGCGCTTAGTACAGTGCTCTGCACCCAGTAAGCGCTTAATAAATACGATTGCATAAATGAATGAGTGAACAAAGAAAGGCTGAGAGATAGGACAGGCCACTTAACCTGAAGTTTTGATAGAAATTAACCATTTCTTTTCAACAACGACCTACTTCACAGCACAACGCTATCCTCTCTTTCCCTGTCTTGATCGCCAACGTGAAGAATCCAGTCCGTGGTGATTATACTGGCAGGACGTCCATGATTCTAGTGATGGAGCAGCTATAAAAGTCACAGCACCTTGTGGAAATGGGTGGTCTGGAAGAGGGATGGTGGGGACTGGCTGAGGAAAAAACAAAATAGGGGGTACAGCAAGCTACACTGCACATGAGATGAAAATGTGTAGCTAGTTACTGGTTAATTTGGGGCCATGTATATATCTACAGCCAGTTGAGGCAAAAAAAATAAATAAATCCAGTTTTGATCCCTGCTTTCCCTTTTCCCTTCCTCTTAACTGCTTTCACCGCCCTCAGTGATTCAATTAACCAGATAGTTAATAACTCTCTCCATTTTGTTTTGGATATCCTCTACACAATGAGCTCATTGTGGACAGGGAATGAGTCTACCGACTCTGTCACACTGTACTCTCCAAGCTCTCAGTACAGAGCTCTGCACACAGTAAGTGCCCAATAATACAACTGACTGATTGATATCCACCTAGGAAGAGTTAGAAAAAGTGAGGTTGTCTTGATAAGGGAATCATATATTTGGTAAGAGAAAGCAGTCTCATACATTTTTTTTTTTTGCCAGGCTAATAGAATGCCCAAAGATATGTGCAGGAATGTAAGAAATGGGCTAATGTTTATTATCAATAAAAATCACTATGTGCATTTACATAGCTTTATTATAGTACCTGGTGCTAAACAAAACAATTCTGGTGTCTACATCCCTTTCTGTGGAAAGAAGATCCCAGATTCCAGCAAGATCAGAGAGTGAATCCCAACACTCTCCAGATTATAATTACACGTCACTACGATTCAGCTAAAGGGATTACACAACTAACTCATTTGAACTACTGGAACATACACAGATTCACATATACAACACACACATGTGCGCGCACACACACACACACGCACACTGAGCTTTGGTTTTCCACCGAATTGTCCCAGTTCAACTCCAGACATTGTCTACTTAGAATTTATACAGCATATACTTAAAGATATATAGAAACACAGATATACATATGCACACTATACAGTTGAAGTTATCCCCATGCAGATGAACTGCGTGATGGATTACCTGCAGAGTTTTGGGCCATTTCCCCACCACCCAACTTTGGCAACCCAAGTCCCCACATACGTACACACACACACCGCACACACAAAACGCGATTCACATTTGGGTTTTCCTGCATAAGGGAAAATAAACCACTCTCTCAACTCACCCTGTTTCTCCTTCCTCCAGGATCCCCGTCCCCAGAGAATGTACATCTGTTCATCTGTTTAAACCTGTGTGCTCGAGCTGTGGGGGAAATCCAGACCACTCTTTTACAGGTATCCACCCATGACTGACTAACAACAGGTCTGAGTCAGCTCTGGGGGGGATTGACCAAGGTATATGAAATTTTCTACTATCCACGCTTCTGTTCTCTTCCATTTCTAAAGACAATGAAGTATGTGCTCCCTCTAGATACTTTATAAAGAACGGTGTCGTTATGAAGCTTTTTTTCATTCCACCATAGCGTTAACACATTTTTTTTTAAACCACACAATAATTGTGGCATTGGTTAAGCTCTTCCTATGTGGCAAGCACTGTACTAAGCACTGGAGTAGATACTAGATAATAAGGTCACACGTGGGGCTCACCTTGGGTCCAATTAGGAGGGAAAACAGGTCTTGAAACCCCATTTTGCAGAGAAGCTATGTGACTTGCCCAAGGTCACACGGCAGGCGAGTGGTGGAGCCGGGACTCGAATCCAGGTCCTCTGACTCCAAGCCTGTGTTCTCTGCGCTGAGCCAGGCTGCGTCAAAGATGAGCTTCAAATGGCAAAGATGAGTTAATAACGTGGTGTTTTTAATTTGCTCAAAAATTGATTTTTTTTTTGTAGTAGATAGTACAAGTAGTTTCAAGACCACATTTTCAAGGCTAACTCTCATTTTCGGTTTGGAAAAGACACGGAAAAGCAGAACTGTGAGATTAGCGGTTTGTGTTGACTGGCTGACCCTCCTTGTCAAAATGCCTTTACTCTCATCTGTAAAATGGCAACTTTTGAATTTCATCCTTAAGCAAAGGTCAATTTTAGATTATATATAACAGATATATAATGTAACAAATATTCTATAAGCAAAGGTCAGTTTTAGATTTTATATATATATATATATATATATATATATATAAAATGTAACAAATATTCTAAGTTCTTTTCTTGAAAATTTTAAATAACTTTCACCTTATACAATTTAAGAGAAACTCGGTCTCGGAAACTCGGCAGCTCGGTCTGCTAGACAGAGCACGGAACTGGGAGTCCAACCAGGCAACCTGGAGTCTGGGCCCAGCGTGGGATTTTGGGGCAAGTCATTTAACCTCTCTGTGCCTCGGTCTCCTCATCTGTAAATGGGGACAATAAAACCTGCCTCTCCTGACCTCCCAGGAGAGTTGTGAGGGTCATATCACAATTTTACAAATACCTCTATTAGAGAAGCAGGGTGGCCTAGTGGAAAATCCTGGGCCTGGGAGTAAGAGGAGCCGCGTTTTACCGCTGGCTTCGCCACTCACCAGCTGGGTGACCTTGGGCAAGTCGCTTCATTTCTCAGTGCCTTGGTTACCTCATCTGTAAAAAATGGGGATTAAGACTAGGAGCCCTGTGTGGGGCAGAGACTGTGTCCAACCTGATTCTCTACCTGATTCTCACTTAGTATAATGCCTGGCACATAGTAAGTGCTTAACAAATATCATTAAAAAAAAAAAAGTGAATTCACATGACAGGGCTTGAGGACAAAAAAAAAAGCGTTATTCAAATACAAGGTATTACCAGATCTGCCGGTAATAAAAATAAAATGAATCCACGTCATCATAGCTAGACAGGATCGATGAATTTTGAATTGCTCTCGAGGTCACCACTAGAACAGAAGAATTCAGTTGCAAGAGCACACAAACACCCGTCCCTCGCCCCCACCACACACAAACACATTTTTATCCCTATTCCTACCTCGTCCAGGCGTTCTACCCAAAAGACACCAGAGCAGCCGCATATAAATACCTTTCCCCGACGTACCCTACGACGAGGGTCACCGAAAACGGAGGGACCCCCTACCCTATTCGCGTGAGCAACCCGACGGCGGGACTCCCAAGGAAGCGTCACGTCAGTCGAACGAAAGCGCCGCGGAGTTTCACCCGGCGAACCGGCCCCCGGTGTACGTCCCGCAAAGCAGCCGGCGTCCAAATCGAACCCAGTTTAATAAATAAAGGCAAAATGGGCGACTGCCAACTCCACGTGGTCGTTGAGTCCGCTAAGATTCCAGTTTAGGGGTCACCGGTTTTGGTCACCGGAACGCCCGGGCGTGTCGGACTCACTCCTGCGACTCCACGGCCACCCCGACCTGAGCGTGTCGGATGGTGCGGCCGTGAAGCTTGTAGCCGTCTTGGGTCACCAGTGTCACCGTCCCCGGCTGGACGCCCTCGGCCGGCACGTGGCAGATTATCTCATGGTCGTACGGGTCGTACTTGCCGCCGATGGGGGCCATCTTCTGGAGGCCGTGCTTGGCGAATACGCTCTGAAGTTTGGCTTCTAGGAGAGCGAGGCCCTCAGAGACCTTCTCGAGGGCCGACTTCTGGTCCCCGGGCGTGGCTTCCCCGGCAATGCTGTCGGAGGCCTTCTCCAAGATGTCGGCCACCTCCACCAAGTCCCTGCAGAAGCTCTGGATCCCTAAAGAAGAATCGGATGGGAACAGGCAGAGCGGCGGGTGGTTGGACGGCGGACGGTCGCCACCGTCCCACCCTGCCGAGGTATCTGAGATGACCCTCAGCCTGCGACAGCCCCGTGTTGCTCGGCTTTGCGACTGAGGGCGCGCAACTGTCCGGTCTGACATTGGTCAGACACATCTGCCCTCGTTTTTGCCTGGCACCCTGAGCCACTCGACTATACTGGCAGTGGAGAGCTTTCTTTACAGAGAGCGGTGCTGGAATTTCTAACAACGGCCCTGCACATTTCTTTCTTTCGCAGTGATGCGAGAGCACAGAGAATGGGTGCCTCCTCCTCCTCCTTTTCCACCACCTACTTTCTGGGAACCAAGAAAGAAAATCTACACGGTTCTTCATTCCCATAACAGACCTAAGGGAAGAGATCCCTTCTTGGGATGGGCCTGGCTGAGGCCAGCCTGTCTATGCCAGCTGAATCTGGGGCCTAGGCAGACTGGGTTTCAGAATATGCTCACGCTATAAATCACTTGTGTGTGTGTGTGACACACACACACACACACACATATATATTTATATTTATATATATATGCATATATATATGCATATATATATGCATATATATATATATATATATATACACATATATATATATATATATATCCCTTGAGTCTACCAGGATTACAGATCTCGCAACCCGGCCATGCCCAGGAATGAGGACAGTTGTCTGCTGTGTGACCTTGGGCAAGTGACTTCACCTCTCTAGGCCTCCGTCATCTCATCTGCAAGATGGGGATGAAGACCGTGAGCCCCCACGTGGGACATGTCCAACTTGATTGGCTTGGATCTCCCCCAGAGTTTAGTACAGTGCCTGGCACAAAGTGAGCACTTGAGAAGTACCATAAAAAATTATCTATCTATCTATCTATCTATATATATTTTAAAGGAGTCAGGCCAGACAGAGTGGTTGTCAGGCTGGATTCAGGCCCTCACTCCCAGGAATCAGTTTGGGATTAGCACTTAGACTTTTGGCCCATGTGGAATGCTCTGGTAAAAAATGATTCTGACATTCAGAAGGAGAAGCAGTGTGGGCTAATGGAAAGAACCCGAGCCCACAAGTTGGAAGACCTGTATTCTAATCCTGCCTCTGCCACTTATCTGCTGTGTGACACTGGGCGGCTCACTTCATTCCTCTATGCCTCAGGTTCTTCACCTGAAGAAAGGGGATTCAATACCTATTCTATCCTGTCCCTTAGACAGAGTACTCCATGGGGACCATGTCCAACCTGATGATCTTGCATCATCATCTCAGCTTGCAGAGCACATTAGTGCCTAGCACAAAGTAAGGGCTTAACAAATACCACAGGGATCCTTATTTCATCTTGCCTCTGGCAGTGGCCTATGCGTTCTGTCTCCCTAGATGAGGGGATTCTTCAAGGAAACTTGTTATTCCAACAAAGTGAAAATAAAAGCCCCAAAGAAGTCAGTTGGAGGGAAAAGGAACAGTCAAGGTGGGGCAGATTCAGGCTGCCTCTGAGGTGGGTGGGGGAGTGTGCGAGGGAAGCCCCTTCGGCCTGCAGCAGTTCCTCCTCACCCAACATCATCATCAGAGAAGCCGTGTGGCTCAGTGGAAAGAGCCCGGGCTTTGGAGTCAGAGGTCACGGGTTCAAATTCCGACTCCTCCACTTGTCAGCTGAGTGACTTCGGGCAAGTCACTTCACTTCCCTGTGCCTCAGTTACCTCATCTGTAAAATGGGGACTAAGACTGTGAGCCCCCCACAGTCTTAGGGGGGCTCAGGGGGACAACCTGATCACCTTGTATCCCCCCAGTGCTTAGAACAGTGCTTTGCACATAGTAAGCGCTTAACAAATACCATCATTATTATTATTATTATCATCATCATCATCATCATCAATGGTATTTATTGAGTGCATACTATGTGCAGAGCATTGTACTGAGCACTGGGAAGAGTACAACAGAGGAAGACAGGTCGGTAGACACGTTCCCTGCCCACAAGGCGCTCACAGCAAGCAGCGGCTCCGAGCCAGGGTGACAAAGGGCTGCGCTTTCAGAAGCTAAACCTCTCCGGGCACAGCTGGCGCTCGCCCCTGAAGCCCTGCAGCCCCTCAAGATCAATCAATCAATCAATCGTATTTATTGAGCGCTTACTGTGTGCAGAGCACACATGCCAAGTCTTTGAGATTTAATCAACAAGGGAGGGAAAATACACACACACAGACACACACCCACACACCAATATGCCTGGCCTCTGAGAGTGAGTCAACTTGGGAGGAAATAAACACGCACAAACACAAACACACATACCCACCCATATGCCCGATCTTTGGGAGTGAGTCAACTGGGGAGGAAATACATACACACCTCATTTCCACAAGACGGTAACTGCCTCTTGCCCCATTCAAATTTTAGTTGGGAGGAAGGAGTCTAGAAACAGCAGCGGCAAAAAGGTGGCTGCCCGAAGGCCCAAGATATGAAGACATTACCCCCAAAAAAGGAATCATTTACGGCTCACGATCTGATCCACTCACTCGGGGTCAAGTATTCCACGAGGCTTGGAGGGCGGTAGCTAGACGTGACGTAACTAGGTCTGTAAAAACACTAATGAGCTTCTTTAAGCTTCTGGGGAATTATTTGTGGGCAGAGTCTTCACTTACCAAACAGTTTAGCATCTTCCACAAATTTCTGCGTGCGCCGCCTCACCGTTTCGGAGTCCGCCAAAGCCCTCTGATATCTTTCCTGCACATAAAGATCAAAGGCAGCATTAGAAAGAAAAGAACACAGGGCCATCGTGGGAAGTACATACTGCTCAGACATGCTTTTCTGTACCTTTTGGGGCCATTTATGGTATCGAATTCAAGAGCGGGGTTTATCTAGCCTAAAGTCTAGGGTCTTGGAGTCCCCTGGATAAGCTGCGGGGAGACCTGATAGATCGATTAGCTATCGGGGAGGCACCAGTGAAATAATAATAATAATAACGGTGGTATTTATTAGCCACTTGCGGTATGCCAAGCACTGGACTGGGGTGGATATAAGCAAATCGGGTTGGACACGGCCCCCGTCCCACATGGGGCTCACGGTCTTTAATCCCCATTTTACGGATGAGGGAACTGAGGCCCAGAGAAGTGAGGTGACTTGCCCAAAGTCACACAGCAGGCGAGTGGCGGAGCCGGAATTAGAACCCAGGTCCGCCTAACTTCCAGGCCCGTGCTCTACCCACTGTGAGACTTTGGGCAAGTCACTTAACTTCCCTGAGCCTCGGTTCCCTCATCTGTAAAATGGGGATGAAGACTGTGAGCCCACTGGGGGACAACCTGATCACCTTGCAACTTCCCCAGCGCTTAGAACAGTGCTTTGCACATAGTAAGCGCTTAATAAATGCCATCGTTATTGTTATTATTATTAGGCCACGATGCTTGTCCCAAGAACAGGGAGTAGAAAGCTGCCAAGCGGTGCTTGTCATAGCTGCAGATACAAACAGTCCAAAGGGGACAGACAAAACTACACACACCAAGTATACGCCCTACTTCTCCAACACCTCCTGAGACCACTGCGGTGAATTAAGTCCAATCAGTCAATCATCATCAATCATATTTATTGAGCGCTTACTATGTGCAGAGCATTGTACCAATCGATGGTATTTATTGATGATGATGATGGTATTTGTTAAGCGCTTACTACATGCAAAGCACTGTTCTAAGCACTGGGGGGATAACAAGGTGATCAGGTTGCCCCACGTGGGGCTCACAGTCTTAATCCCCATTTTACAGATGAGGGAACTGAGGCCCATTCATTCATTCATTCATTCATTCAATTGTATTTATTGAGCACTTAATGTATGCAGAGCACTGTACTAAGTGCTTGGGAAGTACAAGTTGGCAACATATAGAGACGGTCCCTACCCAACAGCAGACTCACAGACGTGAAGTGACTTGCCCAACGTCACACAATTGGCGGAGCCGAGATTTGAACCCTCTGACTCCAAAGCCCGGGCTCTTTCCACTGAGCCACACTGCTTCTCTAGTGCACAGCACTGTACTAAGTGCTTGGGCGAGCACTATCGAATTCATTCATTCATTCGCATTTATTGAGCGCTTACTGTGTGCAAAGCACTGTACTAAGCGCTTAGGAAGTACAAGTCGGCAACATATAGAGACGGTCCCTACCCAACCACGGGCTCACAGTCTAGAAGGGGGAGACAGGCAACAAAACAAAACATGCAAACAAGTGTCAAAATTGTCAGAACAAATAGAATTATAGCTTGAGCGCTTACTGTGTGCACGGCACTGTACTAATCAATCAATCAATCGTATTTATTGAGCGCTTACTGTGTGCAAAGCACTGTACTAAGCGCTTGGGAAGTACAAGTTGGCAACATATAGGGACAGTCCCTACCCAACAGTGGGCTCACAGTCTAAAAGGTGAAGCGCTTGGGAAGTACAAGTCCCCTGCCCACAATCAATCAATCCATCAATCGTATTTATTGAGCGCTTACTATGTGCAGAGCACTGTACTAAGAGCTTGGGAAGTACAAATTGGCAACATATAGAGACAGTCCCTACCCAACAGTGGGCTCACAGTCTAAAAGGGGGAGACAGAGGACAAAACCAAACATACTAACAAAATAAAATAAATAGAATAGATATGTACAAGTAAAATAAATAGAGTAATAAACATGTACAAACATATATACATATATACAGGTGCTGTGGGGAAGGGAAGGAGGTAAGATGGGGGGGATGGAGAGGGGGATGAGGGGGAGAGGAAGGAGGAAGCTCCACAAGGAGCTCACAGTCCAGAGGAGGACTGTGAGTACAGTACAGTACAGTGCTCTGCACATAGTAAGCGCTCAGTAAATACGATTGATGATGAGGAGGAGCTTCGGGTCTTTAGAAAAGGGTTTTCCTACCGGTTCCTAAATGGAGACTGACCGTCAAGTCCCGGACCTCCGCTTCCAGTTTAACGGCCCTGTGCTGTAGGTTCCGCAGGGCCAGCGAGTGGCCGGGCTCGTCGGGGCTCGGGGGGTCATCGGAGCTGCACTCGTCACCGGTGCTCCTCTGGGCGGCTGTGCTGAACGTCGCCGAGGGGCCTCTGGGAGACAACCGCGCGGGGCCACGGAAAGGGACAGAGACACGCGCACGGAGTCAATACCCACCCGCCCACGGCCCAAGTCTCAAAACGGGAAGGAACGAAGCCCCGAGGGCAGCCTCCTCCGAGGACATTTCAGCCATCCCCCCTCCAAAACACACCGTGACGGACAGAACGCCACTTCCGCCTGCCAATCAATCATATTTATTGAGCGCTTATTGTGTGCGGGTCGCTGTACTTCGCGCTTGGGAGAGGACAGTGTGGCAGACTTGGAAGACACGTGCCCTGCCCACAACGTGCTGACAGTCTAGAGGGGAGGCCTGAGGGACCAAGTCAGAAATTCGTTCATTCAATCGTATTTATTGAGCGCTTACTGTGTGCAGAGCACTGTACTAAGCGCTTGGGAAGTACAAGTTGGCAACATATAGAGACGCTCCCTACCCAACAACGGGCTCGCGGTCTGGAAGGGGGAAACAGACAACAAAACAAAACATATTAATAAACAGAATAGTAAACGTAAACGGTAGGTCTCAACCGAGGAGTACTAGAATGGAAGGTTTCTTTTCTCTTCTTCTTTTTTTAATTGTACTTGTTAAGCGCTTACTACGTACCAGGCACTGAACTAAGCGCTGGGGTAGATACAAGATACAGTCCAGTCCCTCACGGGGCTCACAGTCTTAATCTCCGCTACACAGGTGAGGCAACTGCGGCTCAGAGAAGCAAAGCCACTTGCCCAAGGTCACCCAGCCGACGAGTGGCGGAGCCGGAATTGGAATCATCATTATCATCATCATCATCAATCGTATTTATTGAGAGCTTACTATGTGCAGAGCACTATACTAAGCGCTTGGGAAGTACAAATTGGCAACATATAGAGACAGTCCCTACCCAACAGTGGGCTCACAGTCTAAAAGGGGGAGACAGAGAACAAAACCAAACATACTAACAAAATAAAATAAATAGGATAGAATATGTACAAGTAAATAAATAAATAAATAGAGTAATAAATATGTACAAACATATATACATATATACAGGTGCTGTGGGGAAGGGAAGGAGGTAAGATGGGGGGATGGAGAGGGGGACGAGGGGTCCTTCCGACTCTCAAGCCCGTGCTCTTTCCACTAAGCCACGTAGGTGCTCGGGAAATACAGAATAACCAAATTCATTCGTTCGGTCGTATTCACCGAGCGCTTACTGTGTGCGGAGCACTGTTCTGAGCGCTTGGGAAAGTACAACACCACAAAAAACAATCAGCCTAGCTGAAGGTCTCGGGTCACGAGAGCAGCGGCTCCTTGGCTGGACCCAAATGAAACGTTCGTACCCCCCAGGGAGCTTTACACCCTACTGCGGGAGACAGACATAAAAATATTTACAGGGGTAATCAACAGAAGTAATTGAATGTACTCAGCACCCACGAACCACTACTCGGCGTGGCTCAGTGGAAAGAGCCTGGGCTTTGGAGTCGGAGGTCATGGGTTCAAATCCCGGCTCAACGCAGCATACGCACTCTGAGATTTGATGAACTGTTATTCATTCATGCGAATATTTCACTAGTCCCTGCATTTAAACCCATGCTACTATAATAATAATGGCATTTATTAAGTGCTTACTACGTGCAAAGCTCTGTTCTAAGCACTGGACAGTGTGGCAGAGTTGGAAGACACATGCCCTGCCCACAACATGCTGACAGTCTAGAGAGGAGGCCTGAGGGACCAAGTCAGAAATGGTAGACTGTGCTCAACGCGGCATACACACGCTGAGATTTGATGAACTGTTATTCATTCATGCAAATATTTCACTAGTCCCTGCATTTAAACCCATGCTACTATAATAATAATGGCATTTATTAAGTGCTTACTACATGCAAAGCACTGTTCTAAGCACTGGGGAGGGGACAGTGTGGCAGAGTTGGAAGACACGTGCCCTGCCCACAACATGCTGACAGTCTAGAGGGGAGGCCTGAGGGATGAAGTCAGAAATGGTAGACTGTGCTCAACGCGGCATACACACTCTGAGATTTGATGAACTGTTCATGCGAATATTTCACTAGTCCCTGTACTTAAACCCATGTTACCATAATAATAATGGCATTTATTAAGCGCTTACTACGTGTAAAGCACTGTTCTAAGCACTGGGGAGGATACAAGGTGACCAGGTTGTCCCACAGGGGGCTCACAGTCTTAATCCCCATTTTACAGATGAGGGAACTGAAGCCCAGAGAAATGGACTTGCCCAAAGTCACCCAGCTGACAAGTGGCAGAGCCGGGATTTGAACCCATGACCTCTGACTCCAAAGCCCAGGCTCTTTCCATTGAGCCACGCTGCTTCTCCGATGGTATTTGTTAACTGCTTACTCTGTATTAAGCACTGTGCTAAGTACTGGGGTAGATACAAGTTAATCAAGTTGGACACAGTCCCAATCCCTCATGGGGCTCACAGTCTACGTAGGAGGGAGAACAGGTATTGAATCCCCATTTTCAGATGAGGGAATTGAGGCCCAGAGAAGTGAAGTGGCAGCGTGGCTTAGTGGATGGAGTATGGGCCTGGGAGACAGAAGGCCGTGGGTTCTAATCCAGAGTCCACTACATGTCTGCTGTGTGACCTTGGGCAAATCACTTCACTGGACCTCAGTTACCTACCTCATCTGTAAAATGGAGTTTAAAAGTGTGAGCTCTATGTGGGACAGGGACTGTCTCCAACCTACATAATAATAATATAATAATAATAATATTATTATTACTATACTATACAGTATAGTAATAATAATAATATTATTATTATTACTATACTATACAGTATAGTATATACTATACTATATATTACTATAATATTACATAGCAATATTATATTATAATATTATAATAATAATATAATAATAATATTATATTATTATATTACTATGTGCCAAGCACATAGTAAGTGCTTAACAGGTACCATAATAATCTCCAACCTAACATAATAATATAATAATAATAATATTATTATTACTATACTATACAGTATAGTATATACTGTACTATATATTACTATAATATTACATAGTAATATTATTATATTACATAGTAATATTATTATATTACTATGTGCCAAGCACATAGTAAGTGCTTAACAAGTACCATAATAATCTCCAACCTAACATAATAATAATATAGTAATAATAATAATATTATTATTACTATACTATACAGTATATACTATACTATATATAACTATAATATTACATAGTAATATTATTCTATTACTATGTGCCAAGCACATAGTAAGTGCTTAACAGGTACCATAACTATTATTATTATTATTATTGCTGTTAAGTGACTTGCCCAAGGTCACCCATTAGGCAACCAGAAGAGCCAAGATTAGAACCCAGATCCTCTAACCCCCAGACCCATGCTCTCCATGGGTATCGACCCCCCCCCAAAGGCACGAAATAAAGATAAGAACGTTGCACTACCACAACCAGATGAGTGACATCGGAAATGAAGACGAGTGGAGACAGGCTGTATTCATTCATTCAATCGTATTTACTGAGCGCTTACTGTGTGCAGAGCACTGTACTAAGCGCATGGGAACTACAAGTCGGCAACATATAGAGACGGTCCCTACCCAACAACGGGCTCACGGTCTAGGAAGGGGAGACGGACAACAAAACAGGTGGACAGGTGTCAAAACCGTCCCTTGTGGACAGGGAACGTGTCTACCAACTAGGTGGTCCTGTCATCATCATCATCATCATCAATCGTATTTATTGAGCGCTTACTATGTGCAGAGCACTGTACTAAGCGCTTGGGAAGTCCAAATTGGCAACATCTAGAGACAGTCCCTACCCAACATCATCATCATCATCAATCGTATTTATTGAGCGCTTACTATGTGCAGAGCACTGTACTAAGCGCTTGGGAAGTCCAAATTGGCAACATATAGAGACAGTCCCTACCCAACGGTGGGCTCACAGTCTAAAAGGGGGAGACAGAGAACAAACCAAACATACTAACAAAATAAAATAGAATAGATATGTACAAATAGAATAAATAGAGTAATAAATATGTACAAACATAGATACACTCCCAAGCTCTTAGTACGGGCTTTGCTTGCAGTAAGCGCTCAACAAATCCCACTGATTGACTGGTCTGGTGCCAGCCCAGCCCAAAGGCTGCTGAAACACCAATCAGCCGCGTCCAGTTAGTAGCCGGCCTGAAACAAATCAGCCGCGTCCAGTTAGTAGCCGGCCTGAAACAAGTCAGCAGCGTCCAGTTAGTAGCCGGCCTGAACTGATGGGTTTACAGGCCACTCTTGCTTCAACCCAACCCCCTTCCAGTTCGACAGGCCCGAGGGTCCCTCCTCTCCTGAGCAGGAGGAGTCCGATTCTTCTGGGGTGCTCTGGGCAACTACAACAGGGTCCGCAAAACGGACATCGGGGGACGGGGGAATGAGGAGCCGAAGTGCGGACAGGTGTCTGTCTGCAGCGCTAATCGGCTGTGTGACTTTGGGCGAGTCACTTAACTTCTCTGTGCCTCAGTTCCCTCATCTGCAAAATGGGGATTAAGATTGTGAGCCCCACATGGGACAACCTGATCACCTTGTATCCCCCCAGCGCTTAGAACAGTGCTCTGCACATAGTAAGCGCTTAATAGCATCATCATCAATCGTATTTATTGAGCGCTTACTATGTGCAGAGCACTGTACTAAGCGCTTGGGAAGTACAAGTTGGCAACATACAGAGACAGTCCCTACCCAACAGTGGGCTCACAGTCTAAAAGGGGGAGACAGAGAACAAAATCAAACGTACTAACAAAATAAAATAAATAGGATAGCTATGTACAAGACACCATCATTATTATTATTATTTAATAATGGCATTTGTTAAGCACCCACTATGTGCCGGGTACTGTACTAAGCGCTGGGGCGGATCCAAGCAAATCGGGCTGGACACCCTTCCTGTCCCATGTGGGGCTCATCGTCTCAATCCCCATTTTACAGATTAGATAACTGAGGCCCAGAAGAGTGAAGTGACTATTTTCTTTAAATGGTATTTGTTAGGTGCTTACTATGTGCCAGGCACTGTTCTAAGCACTGGGGTAGATATGTTGCCGACTTGTACTTCCCGAGAGCTTAGTACAGTGCTCTGCACACAGTAAGTGCTCAATAAATACGACAATGAATGAACGAATGAATGACTATAGGTAATCAGGTTAGACACAGTCCATGTTCCACATGGGGCTCACGGTCTTCATCCCCATTTTACAGATGAGGGAACGGAGGCACAGGGAAGTGAACTGACCTGCCCAAGGTCACACGGCAGACAAGTGGTGGAGCTGGGATTAGAACCCATGACCTTCTGACTCCAGGCCCGGGCTCTATCCACTCAGCCAGCACTCAGAGGCTGCAGGGCCTGGGGAAAAGTGTTACTCTGAGGGTGAGGGAAAGAGGATTGTGAGGTAGGACAGGTGTCAAAACTGTCTTGGAAGTCAGTGAGTCAGTCAACTGTATTTATTGAACACTTACTGTATGCAGAGCACTGTACTGAGCGCTTGGGAGGGTGCAATATAACAGCTGCATTCCCTGCCCACAGTGGGCTTACAGTCTAGAGCAGGGAGAGCAGAGAAGCAGATGGAGAGGGATTTTAAGGAAGGTTAGGGGTGGGGGAGTGTACTTCCTCCCTTCAAGGCCCTACTGAGAGCTCACCTCCTCCAGGAGGCCTTCCCATACTGAGCCCCTTCCTTCCTCTCCCCCCTCCATCCCCCCATCTTACCTCCTTCCTTTCCCCACAGCACCTGTATATATGTATATATGTTTGTACATATTTATTACTCTATCTTACTTGTACATATCTATTCTATTTAATTTTATTTTGTTAGTATGTTTGGTTTTGTTCTCCGTCTCCCCCTTCTAGACTGTGAGCCCACTGTTGGGTAGGGACTGTCTCTCTATGTTGCCGACTTGTACTTCCCAAGCGCTTAGTACAGTGCTCTGCACACAGTAAGCGCTCAATAAATACGATTGATTGATTGACTGATTAAAGAGGTAAGGGTCCCCTCTTTGGGAAGTTGGGGGTTCATTCATTCAACCGTATTTACTGAGCGCTTACTGCGTGCAGAGCACTGTACTAAGCGCTTGGGAAGTCCAAGTCGGCAACATATAGAGCCGGTCCCTACCCAACAACGGGTTCACAGTCTAGGAGGGGGAGACAGACAACGAAACACGTCCTTGGAGGTAAAACAAAGTATCTTAACACGGGACAACTAAAGAGGCTGCCTAGCCAACACAATTCGGCATTGAGGCAAAAAAAAATAATAATAATACAAAGGAAGACTGTCCCATCAGGGGACGGCCGAGCCTTTGGAAGCACAACCAGGCCTTTATCGAACCCTTGGCCCTCACACAAGCTCATAGCACGCTCCCCGAGATTTCGGAGTTTTACCACTTCACTTTGGCTCCTTACCACTGCGCTGAAACTCGGAAAGCTGCCGAGGATCGGGCTGCAGTGAAACAAAACCAAACATGGGCAACTCAGACCTAGATTCTGACTGCGAAGAATGAAGATGCTTTGTCAGACAGAGCCCTTTTTGGACAATCCCCCATCCTCTGGCAACAGCCCGAAAAAACCTTGCCACCCTGGCTTTCCGAACCCGTTCGGGGCAGGTTTCAGCACATTGTCACGTAACTTGGTTCGCAACTGGAGTTGCTCAGTCTTAGACGGAAACTCGTACTTCCCAAGCGCTTAGTACGGTGCTCTGCGCACGGTTAGCGCTCAATAAATACGATCGAATGAATGAACATTAATTCTATTTGGTTTATATGTTTTGTTGTCCATCTCCCCCTTCTAGACTGCGAGCCCGCTGTTGGGTAGGGACTGTCTCTATATGTTGCCAACTTGTACCTCCCAAGCGCTTAGTCCAGTGTTCTGCACATAGTAAGCGCTCAATAAATACGACTGAATGAGTGAATGAATAGGAGACCCACACAGTCTCCGAGATGAGGTGTGGTGGCGGGGGTCTTGGCCGAAATCTTGGCTCGGCCACCACTTGGCTAACTCTTTTTTGTGGATCCTAGCCCGTGAGCCCGTTGTTGGGTGGGGACCGTCTCTATCTGCTGCCAAATTGTACTTTCCAAGCGCTTAGTACAGTGCTCTGCACACATTAGGCGCTCAATAAATACGACTGAATGATTTGAATGAGAAGGGGGCACAGTTCTGACAGGCTGGGAACGGGATTGTTCTGAGGACATGTGCAAGGCGGGCTGTTAGGGAAGAGGTCTAGAGAAGCAGTGTGGCTCAGTGGAAAGTAAGCGCTTAATAAATGCCCTCATTATTATTATTAGTAGTAGTATTTTAAAATTTTTCCTTGAACTGAAGTGGACCCATCTGCAAGTTTTGGCAGGGACTGTAACAGGGACAGTTCTTTTAATTATTATATTAAGAGAAGCAGCACAGCTCAGTGGAAAAGAGCTCGGGCTTTGGAGTCAGAGGTCATGGGTTCAAATCCCGGCTCTGCCACTTGTCAGCTGTGTGACTTTGGGCAAGTCACTTCACTTCTCTGGGCCTCAGCTACCTCATCTGGAAAATGGGGATTAAGACTGTGACTCCCCCCCACCCAATGGGACAACCTGATCACCTTGTAACCTCCCCAGCGCTTAGAACAGTGCTTTGCACATAGAAAGCGCTTAATAAATGCCATCATTATCATTATTACGTCTAGGAAGTGGTTTTATTATAACATCAAATAACAGGAGGAAAAATCAAAATAGGTCACAATTATCTACTCAGAAAAGGCTCACTTCTCCAACATTCCTGCCTTTTCACCATTATCTACCAACACAGTAGGACTTAATTTACATTCCTTTGAGAAGGCAATGAAATTAGCATCTGCCCCAGGGTTTCTCAAACTGGGGGCAGGGGCCCCTAAGGGGCTCAGAGACCAGAACCAGGCACAGTTCCTAGGCACGAATTCTGCACGGCCAACAGTCAGTCAGTGAGCCAATGGTATTTAATAATAATAATAATGGTATTTATTAATCGCTTACTATGTGCAAAGCACTGTTCTAAGCACTGGGGAGGTTACAAGGTGATCAGGTTGTCCCATGGGGGGCTCACAGTCTTAATCCCCATTTTACAGATGAGGTAACTGAGGCACAGAGAAGTGAAGTGACTTGCCCAAAGTCACACAGCTGGCAATTGGCAGAGGCGGCATTTGAACCCATGACCTCTGACTCCAAAGCCCGGCCTCTGCTTGTATAGAGAAGCAGTGGGGCTCAGTGGAAAGAGCCCGGGGTTTGGAGTCAGAGATCATGGGTTCAAATCCCGGCTCTGCCAACTGTCAGCTGTGTGACTTTGGGCAAGTCACTTAACTTCTCTGTGTGCCTCAGTTACCACATCTGTAAAATGGGGATTAAGACTGTGAGCCCCCCCCCATGGGACATGCTGATCACCTTGTAACCTCCCCAGTGCTTAGAACAGTGCTTTGCACATAGTAAGCGCTTAATAAATGCCATTATTATTATTATTATTTATTAAGAACACTGTACTAAGCGCTTGGGAGAATACAATATAACACCTTCCTCTCTCTCCCTAACCACTGTACACCCCACACACCTTGATTTGAACATCTATCCTTCCCCAACTGTTACCTTTTCAACTCTCCGACCACTTCTCACAGGCCCCACTCCCCACCTTCGACGGACTACAGCTTGGGCAAGAAGAGAATTTCTCCATCAGCCTCATCAGTGGTATCTATTAAACACTTACTGTGTACAGAGCACTGTCCTGTGTGCTTGGGAAAGGATAATACAAGAGAGTTGGCAGAAAGGTTTTCTGCCCACAATGAGGTTACAGTCTAGAAATGAGCTCAGTAGTCATCCTCATCACCGGTATTTACGGAGCGCTGACACTGCGGTGAGCAATTGGGAGAGTCCAGAGCATTTTTCCCTTCTCAACACCTTGGGAGTCTCCTGCGTTTTTCCTTCGTGGGGGAGGCTGAGTGAAAGGGCCTTCAGAGGCCTCTGCTCAACCCAAAGGGAAAGTGGAAATGGCTGTCTGCAGTTGGGGCTTTTTCCAAGGCCCCATTCATTCATTCAATCCATTCAATCATATTTATTGAGCGCTTACTGTGTGCACAGCACTGTACTAAGAGCTTGGGAAGTACAAGTTGGCAACAGAGCTTGGGAAGTACAAATTGGCAACATATAGAGACGGTCCCTACCCAACAACGGGCTCACAGTCTAGAAGGGGGTGAAAGACAACAAAACAAAACATCTGGACAGGTGTCGAGTCGTCAGAACAAATAGAATTAAAGCTTGACAGAGCACTGTACTAAGCGCTTGGGAAGTACAAGTTGGCAACATATAGAGACTGTCCCTACCCAACAACGGGCTCACAGTCTAGAAGGGGGAGAAAGACAAGAAAACAAAACATCTGGACAGGTGTCGAGTCTGTCAGAACAAACAGAATTAAAGCTTGATGCACATCATTAACAACTGTCCCTGTATGTTGCCAATTTGTACTTCCCAAGCGCTTAGTACAGTGCTCTGCACATAGTAAGCGCTCAATAAATACGATTGATGAAAATAAATAGAATAGTAAACATGTACAAGTAAAACCAAATCTCACTCAAAGGCAATTGTTATAAACTTTAAAAAAAAATTAAGACCATATATTCCCATCACTGTTATTTGGGCTCTGTTCCTTACATCTTTGCAATCTTCTTTTGGGCAACTGGTCCCAGGAGAAAGGCCACCCAGATATCTATCTGCATAACCCCTGGGCCCATCAGTCACAGGGCCAGCTCTTCCTGGGGAGATGTGAAAAGGAAAGGAAAGGCCCTGGAAGCTGTAAATCAGCCACCTGGCACTTCTGGAGGTCTAATTTCCTGGGGTTTGCATTCTTGCAATCATCTCAGCTGGGGACTTAAAGGCCTGCTAGGAGTCCTTCAAAGTAGACAAAGCAGCAGAAGGGAAGAGCAACATATTGACCAAATAGGGGCAGAAAAGAGAGGAGCAGTTTAAAGTTAGTCAGCCAACAAGTATTTATTGAGTACTCTTAATGGGCCCAGCACTCCACTAGGCCCTTGAAGATATCTTGATGTGCATGTGGAAGGGGGAAAGTGAGGGTGGGGAGGAAAGAAAATGTGTGCTTTGGGAAGATTAAAACCAGGGCAGTGGTTCTGGCTTTTCACTGCTTACCCTGGCAGAATTAAACCATAGAATCTTGTAGCATCACACAGAGAGCCGTCATGTGGCTGTTTATAACTTCTAGCTTCCACGCCAACATTCACTCCATATATAGGAGCGGGATTTGTTCCTGTTGTTTTAGACCTCCAAGTGAAAGAAGGTTTATTCCCAGGGCCTTTTCCGAAGAGGATCAAATGTCCGTGGCAAAGAGGAATCTTCCCTTATAGACAAACGGAAGAACTGTCAGTCAAAACGGTGTATTTTCCAAGAGTGCATAAGGCTGGGTTTTAATCATCATCAATCGTATTTATTGAGCGCTTACTATGTGCAGAGCACTGTACTAAGCGCTTGGGAAGTACAAATTGGCAACATATAGAGACGGTCCCTACCCAACAGTGGGCTCACAGTCTAAAAGGGGGAGACAGAGAACAAAACCAAACATACTAACAAAATACTGGGTTTTAATAAGTTCCAGCTTTTTGGACTCGACTCTTGATTTCACAGTTGCACGATTTGGGAGATTAGGTGGCTAATTCCTGTTTCTACCAAGTTAATACCAAACCTAGGAAATGAACACGGCCAAAGAATGCTATCAACAAAGGTAAGAGAACAACTCTTCCACGCCAGCCCATATTTACCCCGAAAACTCGCAGGTAACAACTAATGGGCTTCATGACAAACCACACTGTGCCAAGAGGCTCAAAGTGGAGCTCTTTTACACCAGAACCTTCCTCCAAGGTGGCAGATTCTTGCTCTTCTGTACATAAACCTGGTTGTCCGCACATTTTAAGAGTGTAATGAGTTAGCCGTGCTGGATCCGGGGGAGTTGGCTACGTGAACCAGAACGCGCTCTGAATGGCCTCCTTTTTCCAACTAAATGAATCTACAGCCAAGAATGAGTCACGCTTCGCTCCATTCCCCTACCCTCCTACTCCTCCGACACCAGAAGGCTCTCTCTCTTTTTCCCAGTTAAAGTGGCCACAGAGTGCCCTGATAACGGTGAGAAGGGATGCTGTGGTGATGAAGAGCTAGCACACTGATAAGGAAGCCTTGATAGAAATGTTTGTTAGAAGCACAGAAGGGCCCCCGCTAAAAAGATGTCACTTCTGTTTCTAACCTTGAAAGGGAGAAATTCGGAAACCCTACTATCGAGAAGCTTTACGCCTTAATGCCATTTCATGGGTTTATTCAGAATTTGGGCCATTTCCACTGATGCCTGATTTTTCTCCCCCCTCCCCAAACTCCCTGTAATGTCACTCTCCAAATTTAGTACCTTCCCACTTCCCCAAAATCCCCCGGCTGTAGATTAAGCATTTCCTCAGGCATGCATCTACTCATCAAGCACCAAGAGTCTCTCCCCAATAATTTTATCCCCCAGTGACCCTGGTGACCTTTTTTCAAACTCACCCAAGCAGACTCTCTCTCATCAATCACTTGAATTTATTGAGGGTCTACTATGTGCAGGGCACTTTAATTTTTAGTTTCCCACAGGAGGCTAATAAAAGGCTAATAAGAGACTAATCTCGACTCAGTCACTTATCTGCTGTGTGACCTTGGGCAAGTCACTTCACTTCTCTGTGCCTCGTTTACCTCATCTGTAAAATGGGGATTAAGACTGTAAACCCCGGATGGACACATATTATGTCCAATCTGAGTCAGTTCACTTCTCTGTGCCTCCTGTACCTCATCTGTAAAATGGGGATTAAGACTGTAAACCCCAGATGGACACATATTATGTCCAATCTGATTATCTTGTGCCTACAGAGAAGCAGCCTGGCTCAGTGGAAAGAGCCCGGGCTTTGGAGTCAGAGGTCATGGGTTCAAATCCCGGCTCCGCCAATTGTCAGCTGTGTGACTTTGGGCAAGTCACTTCACTTCTCTGAGAATCAGTGACCTCATCTGTAAAATGGGGATTAAGACTGTGAGCCCCCTGTGGGACAAACTGATCACCTTGTAACCTTCCCAGTGCTTAGAACAGTGCTTTGCACATAGTAAGCACTTAATAAATGTCATCACTGTTATTATTATTATACTTTATTTTAATTTTATAGTTATATTTATTTATATTTATTTTATTTTCTTAATATGTTTTGTTGTCTGTCTCCCCCTTCTAGACTGTGAGCCCGCTGCTGGGTAGGGACCATCTCTATATGTTGCCAGCTTGGACTTCCCAAGCGCTTAGTACAGTGCTCTGCACACAGTAAGCGCTCAATAAATACGATTGAATGAATGAATGAATATTACTACCCCAGCACTTGGTTCTATGCACTTTAGAACATAGTAAATGCTTAACAGATACCACTGAAAAAAGAGGCCTAATTTCCCCCTTTACCATTCATCTTGTAGAAACAATTCTTTGTGAGCAGAGAGGCAGAATACTTCATTCTGACAATTTTGACACCTGTCTACATGTTTTCTTTTGTTGTCTGCCTCCCTCTTCTAGACTGTGAGCCCGTTGTTAGGTAGGGACCGTCTCTATATGTTACCGACTTGCACTTACCAAGCGCTTAGTATAGTGCTCTGCACACACTAAGCGCTCAATATGATTGAATGAATGAATCTTTTTAGTATAGTAATTCAGTGGGTTTACAGGCTAGATATCCAGGCTATCGAGATTTAAAACAAAACAAAAAAACTGTTCAAGGCTAATCTCTCCAAAGCCAATGGAAATTTTGAGAAAGCACTCAGCCTAGATACCCCTGCTAAACTCTAAACCCTTCAGGGGCTGGGATCACCTCTAATTCTAGCGTGCTGGCCTGAACACTTAGAACAGTGCTCTGCACACGGTAGATGCTCAATAAGTACTAGTGATTGATTATCAATTATAATCCTCTTCACCTCCATCTCCCCACCGTACACCTTCTCTAGGGATTATTTGATTTTCTGAATAAGCCCCAAATTCAGTAGCTTCTCCAAAATAACTATTCAACCTGAGGTGGCGTTCCACTCCTGTTAGCCTTATTAAGGTCTCATTTCTTCCAGGAGGATTTCCCTGATAAAGCTCTCTTTTTCTCTGGCTCTTTCTCCCTTCTGCATCATCTCAGGTCTGTGAACTAGAGGCATCGCCTCACAGCACTTATGTACATATCTATAAATTTTATATATATATATATGTCTATATATATATATGTCTATATCTATATGTCTCTATCTATCTATCTGTCTATATATAGACAGACAGACAGATAGATAGACAGATAGATAGATAGATAGATTAATGCTTGTCTCCCCCTCTAGATGGTTGTAAGCTCCTTGTGGGCATGGAACGTGTCTTCCAACTCCGTTCTACTCTCCCAAGAGCTTGGTAGAGTGCTCTGCACAGAGTAAGCACTCAATATAAATGACTGATATATTATAAATCATTTATTTACATTAATGTCTGTCTCTCCCTCTAGACTGTAAGCTCGTTGTGGGCAGGGCACGTGCCCACCAACTCTGTTGTACTGCAATCTTCCCCAAGTGCTTAGTATAGTGCTCAGTACGCAATAATGTTCTCCGTCTCCCCCTTCTAGACTGTGAGCCCACTGTTGGGTAGGGACTGTCTCTATATGTTGCCAACTTGTACTTCCCAAGCGCTTAGTACAGTGCTCTGCACACAGTAAGCGCTCAATAAATACGACTGAATGAATGAATGAATAAGCACTCAATACATACCACTGCTGCTGATGACTTCACTCTCCCCAGAAATCAGGGCGAACAGAAAGACCTGCTGGGATCCCTGTTACAGTCCCTGCCCAAACTTGCCAATAGATCCACTTTGGTTCAAGGAAAAATTTTAAAATAATAATAATAATAATGATAATAATAATGATGGCATTTGTTAAGTGCTTACTATGTGCGAAGCACTGTCCTAAGCACTGGGGGGATACAATAATAATAATGATGGCATTTATTAAGCGCTTACTATGTGCAAAGCACTGTTCTAAGCACTGGGGAGGTTACAAGGTGATCAGGTTGTCCCACAGGGGGCTCACAGTCTTCATCCCCATTTTACAGGTGAGGGAACTGAGGAACAGAGAAGTGAAGTGACTTGCCTGAAATCACACAGCTGACCACTGGCGGAGCCGGGATTTGAACCCATGACCTCTGACTCCAAAGCCCGGGCTCTTTCCACTGAGCCACGCTGCTTCTCCAAGGTGATCAGGTTGTCCCACGTGGGGCTCACAGTCTTGATCCCTATTTCACAGATGAGGTAACTGAGGCTCAGAGAAGTGAAGTGACTTGCCCAAAGTCACACAGCAGACAAGTGGCAGAGCCGGGATTAGAACCCAAGACCTCTGACTCCCAAGCCCGGGATCTTGCCAACTGAGCCACGCTGCTTTAAATCCCGTAAAACTTTATTAGGCCAACTTTGGCTCTTTCATTGACACCACTGTATAAAACCTGGAGCAAGTGTATTTGGCAAATACAAGTTTGGAATAGCTTTCATTCATTCATTCATTCAATCGTATTTATTGAGTGCTTACTGCGTGCAGAGCACTGTACTAAGCGCTTGGGAAGTACAAATTGGCAACATATAGAGACGGTCCCTACCCAGCAGTGGGCTCACAGTCTAGAAGGGGGAGACAGACAACAAAACATATTAACAAAATAAAATAAATAGAATAAATATGTACACATAAAATAAATAGAGCAATAATAATAATACAGGTGCTATGGAGGTGCAAACACTGACTATCTGATGATGATCGTAAAGTAATCCTTATTATTTCCAAGACTGACTGAACCCGTCAAGTTGCAACGGCAATAAAAGATCAATAATGGTTTGTTTCCGCATATTACCATCCTTGTCCACTTGACATTTGTTCCCCTCCAGTCCAAAGAAAACATTTAGACAGTTGCTCCTCACCAATCCAAAAAAAACACATTTAGCCCAGTGCCAGGCACGGCACTTTAAACTGGAGGCAAAATTGTCACTTTCTCGTGCTGGCATGGATGGGTTTTTAATGGGTTTTTTTTTTGAGAAGCAGCATGGCTCAGTGGAAAGAGTCTGGGCTTGGGAGTCAGAGGTCATGGGTCTCGGATTCACCGCTTAAATAATAATAATAATAATAACGGCATTTATTAAGCGTTTATTATGTGCAAAGCACTGTTCTAAGAGGTGGAGGCACAAGGTGATCAGGTTGTCCCATGGAGGGCTCAGTCTTAATCCCCATTTGACAGATGAGGTAACTGAGGCACAGAGAATAATAACAATAATAATGATGGCATTTGTTAAGTTCTTACTATGTGCAAAGCACTGTTCTAAGAGGTGGAGGTACAAGGTGATCAGGTTGTCCCATGGAGGGCTCAGTCTTAATCCCCATTTGACAGATGAGGTAACCGAGGCACTGAGAATAATAACAATAATAATGATGGCATTTGTTAAGCGCTTACTATGTGCAAAGCACTGTTCTAAGCGCTGGGGCGGATACAAGGTGATCAGGTTGGCCCATGTGGGGCTCATAATCTTAATCCTCATTTTACAGATGAGGTAACTGAGGCCCAGAGAAGTGAAGTGACTTGCCCAAAGTCACACAGCTGACAACTGGCAAAGTGGGATTTGAACCCACGACCTCTGACTCCAAAGCCTGGGCTCTTTCCACTGAGCCACTACTTCTCTTGTCACCTGTGTGACTTTGGGCAAGTTACTTAGCTTCTCTGAGCCTGTTACCTCATCTGTAAAATGGAGATTAAGACTGTGAGCCCCATGTGGGACAACCTGATTACCTTTATCTTCCCCAGTGCTTAGAGCAGTGCTTGGCACAGAGGAAGCACTTAAATACCATAATTATTATTATTATTCATTCATTCAATCGTATTTATTGAGCGTTTACCGTGTGTACAGCAATGTATTATGCGCTTGGGAGAGTACAAGTCGGCAACTAATAATAATGTTATTATAACAATATATTAATAGCACATATAATATGTTAATTTTATGATATAATTTAATATAACATATAATAATATAATAATTATG
The DNA here is from genome assembly GCF_015852505.1 of Tachyglossus aculeatus. Classification (NCBI taxonomy): domain Eukaryota; kingdom Metazoa; phylum Chordata; class Mammalia; order Monotremata; family Tachyglossidae; genus Tachyglossus; species Tachyglossus aculeatus. Next base: position 18,992,558 of record NC_052101.1, on the reverse strand, counting down.
ATAATACTATAGAGCACTGTACTTAGTGCTTCGGAATAATAATGATGGCATTTATTAAGCGCTTACTATGTGCAAAGCACTAAAGTCGGTAACAAATGATAACAGTATTATAACAATATATTAATATTATATATTACTACAGCATATACGTATAGAATATTACATAATCATATAGTATTGTAAGTGTATGATACATTAATATACTTATATAAGTATACAAAACAATACACTATACTAAACATACTATAATTGCATGCAATTATATAATAGCACATATTCTAGACTGTGAGCCCGCTGCCAACTTGTACTTCCCAAGCGCTTAGTACAGTGCTCTGCACACAGTAATATACTGTATTACAATATACTATACTATATTATGCATACTATAAATGCATGCAATTATATAAGAGCACATATTCTATAATATCATATAAGTATTCAATAACAGTATTAATATAACAATATATTAATATTATATATTATTATTATATTCTTAAATAACATTAACTAGCTCTCTTCCTCCCTTCAGAGCCCTACTGAGAGCTCACCTCCTCCAGGAAGCCTTCCCAGACTGAGCCCCCTCCTTCCTCTCCCCCTTCCCTCCCTCCTCATCCCCCCTGCCTTACTTTCTTCCCCTCCCCACAGCACCTGTATATATGTTTGTACGGATTTATTACTTTATTTATTTATTTATTTTATTTGTGCATATTTATTCTATTTATTTTATTTTGTTAATATGTGTTATTTTGTTGTCTGTCTCCCCCTTCTAGACTGTGAGCCCGCTGTTGGGTAGGGACCGTCTCTATATGTTGCCAACTTGTACTTCCCAAGTGCTTAGTACAGTGCTCTGCACACAGTAAGCGCTCAATAAATACGATTGAATGAATGAATGAATATAATCCTATATTAGTATAATTAACATTATATACCCTATAATTACATACTATTACAATGATATACTAGCACATATTCTATATCACATAAGCATTTAATAAGAATGTTAATATAACAATATATTATTATATTACTCATTCATTCAATCATATTTATTGAGCACTTACTGTGTGCAGAGCACTGTACTAAGCGTTTGATAAGTACAAGTTGGCAACATAGAGACGGTCCATTATATAATCACATACTCAGTGCTTAGAACAGTGCTTTGCACATGGGGAGCGCTTAATCAATGCCATCATTATTATGATTATAGTCTTATAATTATAGAATAGTATACAATTATATACTATTATAGAAGCATATAGCATTATAACAATATATAACAGTATATTATATTGTTATGGGAAGAAGAAGAAGAAGAGGAGGAAGAAGAAGATTATTATAGAAGCACATAGCATTATAACAATATATTATATTGTTATGGGAAGAAGAGGAGGAGGAAGAAGAAGAAGAGGAGGAGGAAGAAGATTATTATACAAGCATATAGCATTATATATTATATTGTTATGGGAAGAAGAAGAAGGAGGAGAAGGAAGAAGAAGAAGATTATTATAGAAGTATATAGCATTATAACAATATATTGTTATGGGAAGAAGAAGAAGAGGAAGAAGATTATTATAGAAGCATATAGCATTATAACAATATATTATATTGTTATGGGAAGAAGAAGAGGAAGAAGAAGAAGAGGAGGAGGAAGAAGATTATTATACAAGCATATAGCATTATAACAATATATTATAACAATATATTATATTATGTATAACAATATATATATAACAATATATATGTAACAATATATTATATTGTTATGGGAAGAAGAAGAAGGAGGAGGAGGAAGAAGAAGATTATTATAGAAGCATATAGCATTATAACAATATACTGTTATGGGAAGAAGAAGAAGAAGAGGAGGAAGAAGATTATTATAGAAGCATATAGCATTATAACAATATATTATATTGTTATGGGAAGAAGAGGAAGAAGAAGATTATTATAGAAGCATATAGCATTATAACAATATATTACATTGTTATGGGAAGAAGAAGATTATTATAGAAGCATATAGCATTATAACAATATATTATATTGTTATGGGAAGAAGAGGAAGAAGAAGATTATTATAGAAGCATATAGCATTATAACAATATATTATATTGTTATGGGAAGAAGAAGAAGATTATTATAGAAGCACATAGCATTATAACAATATACTATATTGTTATGGGAAGAAGAGGAAGAAGAAGATTATTATAGAAGCATATAGCATTATAACAATATATTATATTGTTCTGGGAAGAAGAAGAAGATTATTATAGAAGCATATAGCATTATAACATAACAATATATTATATTGTTATGGGAAGAAGAAGATTATTATAGAAGCATATAGCATTATAACAATATACTATATTGTCATGGGAAGAAGAAGAAGAGGAGGAGGAAGAAGAAGATTCTTATAGAAGCATATAGCTATGGGAAGAAGAAGAAGAGGAAGAAGAAGATTATTTAGAAGCATGTAGCGTTATAACAATATATTATAATATATACAGATATAATATATATTGTATATATAATACAATATATTATATTGTTATGGGAAGAAGATTATTATAGAAGCATACCATTATGGGGGGAAGAAGAAGAAGAGGAGGAAGAAGAAGATTATTATAGAAGCATATATAGCATTATAACAATATATTATATTGTTATGGGAAGAAGAAGAAGAAGAAGAGGAGGAGGAAGAAGAAGAAGAAGAGGAGGAAGAAGAAGAAGATTATTAGAGACCTCTGCATCTGGGCAATGAGATGAATGGAGGGGCAAGTCAGGGGGCGGGAGAAGAGGCGGGCGCAACCCGGGAAGGCTTCCCGGAGGAGGTGTGTGTCCAGACGGGCATCTCGTGTCCCTCTCCGGGTGCTTACCTGGTCCAGCGGCAGAGCGGGCTCCTTGCCAGCCTCGCCCATCTGCTTGCCACGCTCGCCATGCTGCCAGTCCTGCCCGGGCCCGGGCCCGACCTAGCCGGCGCATGCGCTCTGCCCGCACCCGCCGACGCCCGCGAACTACAACTCCCACTAGGCACCGCGGCCGGGCCGGCAGGACCGGCGCGTGCGCCCTGCCCATCCCAACCGCCGACGGCCCGCCAACTACAACTCCCAACAGGCACCGCGGCTGGGCCGCGCGGGGGGGACTACAGCTCCCAGAGGCCTCCGCGGCGCGGGCGGGCTGGCGGGCAGAGGGGCTCCCGACAGCCTTTGCGGCTACAGGGGAGCCTCTGAGGAGAATCAATCAATCAATCAATCGTATTTATTGAGCGCTTACTGTGTGCAGAGCACTGTACTAAGCGCTTGGGAAGTCCAAGTTGGCAACATAGAGAGACAGTCCCTACCCAACAGTGGGCTCACAGTCTAAAAGGGGGAGACAGAGAACAAAACCAAACATAACTAACAAAATAAAATAAATAGAATAGAAACAATAATCATTGATTCATTCAATCGTATTTATCCTCAGTCGTATTTATTGAGCGCTTTCTGTGTGCAGCGCACTGTACTAAGCGCTTGGGAAGTCCAAGTGGGCAACATATAGAGACGGTCCCCACCCAACAGGGGGCTCACAGTCTAGAATAATGATGATGGCATTTATCAAGAGCTTACTATGTGCAAAGCACTGTTCTAAGCGTTGGAGAGTTTGGTTACAAGGTTACAAGCCCACAGGGGGCTCACAGTCTTCACCCCCATTTGACAGATGAGGGAACTGAGGCCCAGAGAAGTGAAGTGAGTTGCCCAAAGTCACACAGCTGACAAGTGGCGGAGCCGGGATTGGAACCCATGACCTCTGATTCCAAAGCCAGGGCTCTTTTCCACTGAGCCACACTGCTTCTCTTAATATAATAATAATAATGATGATGGCATTTATTAAGCGCTTACTATGTGCAAAGCACGGTTCTAATCGCTGGAGAGGTTACAAGGTGATCAGGTTGTCCCGGGGGGCTTGCAGTCTTAATCCCCATTTTACAGGTGAGGGAACTGAGGCCCAGAGAAGTGAAGTGACTTGCCCAAGGTCACACAGCTGACAAGTGGCAGAGCTGGGATTTGAACCCATGACCTCTGATTCCAAAGCCCAGGCTCTTTTCCACTGAGCTACACTGCTTCTCTTAATATAATAAGTAGAATAACTATCCCTGTTACAGTCCCTGCCGAAACTGGCAAATAGATCCACTTAGGTTCAAGGAAAAATTTTAAAATGCTACTACTAATAGTAATAATGATGGCATTTATTAAGCGCTTACTATGTGCAAAGCACTGTTCTAAGCGCTGGGGAGGTTACAAGGTGATCAGGTTGTCCCGGGGGGGCTCACAGTCTTCATCCCCATTTTACAGGTGAGGGAACTGAGGCCCAGAGAAGTGAAATGACTTGCCCAAAGTCACACAGCTGACAATTGGCAGAGCTGGGATTAGAACCCATGACCTCTGACTCCAAAGCCCGGGCTCTTTCCACTGAGCCACGCTGCTTCTCATTTGTTAAGCGCTTACTATGTACAAAGCACTGTTCTAAGCACTGGGGGGGCAGAATACAAGGTGATCAGGTTGTCCCACGTGGGGCTCACAGTCTTCATCCCCATTTTACAGATGAGGTCACTGAGGCTCAGAGAAGTGAAGTGACTTGCCCAAGGTCACACAGCAGACATGTTGCAGAGCTGGGATTCGAACCCATGACCTCTGACTCCAAAGCCCGTGCTCTTTCCACTGAGCCATGCTGCTTCTCTACCATGACGGCAGTTATTCATTCATTCAGTCGTATATATTGAGCGCTTATTGATGATGGATGGCATTTATTAAGCGCTTACTATGTGCAAAGCACTGTTCTAAGCACTGGGGAAGTTACAAGGTGATCAGGTTGTCCCAAGTGGGGTTCACAGTCTTAATCCCCATTTTCCAGATGGGGGAACTGAGGCCCAGAAAATAATAATAATAAAGATGATGGCATTTGTTAAAGCCCTTGCTATGTGCAAAGCACTGTTCTAAGCGCTAGGGAAGTTACAAGGTGATCAGGTTGTCCCACAGGGGGTTCACAGTCTTAATCCCCATTTTACAGATGAGGAAACTGAGGCCCAGAGAATAATAATATTGATGATGATGGCATTTGTTAAGCACTTGCTATGTGCAAAGCACAGTTCTAAGCGCTAGGGAAGTTACAAGATGATCAGGTTGTCCCACGTGGGGTTCACAGTCTTAATCCCCATTTTACAGATGGGGGAACTGAGGCCCAGAGAAGTGAAGTGACTGGCCCAAAGTCACACAGCTGACAAGTGGCAGAGCTGGGATTTGAACCCATGACCTCTGACTCCAAAGCCCGGGCTCTTTCCCACTGAGCCACGCTGCTGTTATTGTGTGAGAGCACTGGACTAAGCGCTTGGGATGTGCAAAGCGCTGTTCTAAGCGCTGGGGAGGTTACAAGGTGATCAGCTTGTCCCACGGAGGGCTCCCAGTCTTACTTTCTAGACTGTGAGCCCACTATTGGGTAGGGACCGTCTCTATATGTTGCCAACTTGTACTTCCCAAGCGCTTAGTACAGTGCTCTGCAGTAAGCGCTCAATAAATACGATTGAATGAATGAATGAATGAACTTCTCTGGGCCTCAGTTCCCTTATCTGCAAAATGGGGATGAAGACTGTGAACCCCACGTGGGACAACCTGATCACCTTGTATCCCCCCCAGTGCTTAGAACAGTACTTCGGACATAGTAAGCGCTTAACAAATTTCATCATCATCATCATTATTATTATTAATCCCTGTTTTACAGATGAGGTCACTGAGGCCCATAGAATATTAATAATAATAATAATGGCTTTTATTAAGCGCTTACTATGTACAAAGCACTGTTCTAAGCACTGGGGAGGTTACAAGGTGATCAGGTTGTCCCACGGGGGGCTCACAGTCTTAATCCCCATTTTCCAGATGAGGGAACTGAGGCCCAGAGAAGTTAATCAGTCAATCAATCAATCAATCAATCGTATTTATTGAGCACTTACTGTGTGCAGAGCACTGTACTAAGCGCTTGGGAATTACAAGTTGGCAACCTATAGAGGACGGTCCCTACCCAAACAGTGGGCTCACAGTCTAGTGACTTGCCCAAAGTCACACAGCTCACAAGTGGCAGAGTCGGGATTTGAACTCACGCATTGTACTTTCCCGAGCGCTTAGTACAGTGCCCTGCATGCAGTAAGCGTTCAATAAATTCGAATGAATGAATTAATGAATTAATGAATGTAGGGGGTGGTGGGGGGTGCCTGCAGTGAGAGGTGTGGACCACCAGGTGGCAGTCTTGAGGCGCGCAGCTGCGGGAGGATTTGCCTCCCCCTGGTGGGAGGAGGGGGAATTGACTTTGAAGCCTTCATTCACTCATTCACTCACTCACTCATTCACTCATTCACTCACTCATTCACTCCCTCCCTCCCTCCCTCCCTCATTCAATCAATCAATCAATCAATCAATCGTATTTATTGAGCGCTTACTGTGTGCAGAGCACTGTACTAAGCGCTTGGCATTCATTTACCCCCCATCTTACCTCCTACCCTTCCCCACAGCACCTGTATATATGTATATATGTTTGTACATATTTATTACTCTATTTATTTATTTATTTATTTATTTTACTTGTACATATCTATCCTATTTATTTTATTTTGTTAGTACGTTTGGTTTTGTTCTCTGTCTCCCCCTTCTAGACTGTGAGCCCACTGGTGGGTAGGGACTGTCTCTATATGTTGCCAATTTGTACTTCCCAAGCGCTTAGTACAGTGCTCTGCACATAGTAAGCGCTCAATAAATACGATTGATGATGATGATGATGATGATGATTTACTCATTCATTCATTCCTCAGCATTCATTCATTCATTCAATCGTATTTATTGAGCGCTTCCTGTGTGCAGAGCACTGTACTAAGCCCTTGGGAAGTACAGTGGCTCAGTGGAAAGAGCCCCGGCTTTGGAGTCAAAGGTCATGGGTTCAAATCCCAGCTCTGCCTGTGTGACTTTGGGCAAGTCACTTTTCTATACCTCAGTTCCCTCATCTGTAAAATGGGGATTAAGACTGTGAGCCCCACGTGGGACAACCTGATCATCTTGTAACCTGCCCAGTGATTAGAACAGTGCTTTGCACATAGTAAGTGCTTAATAAATGCCATCATTTTATTATTATTATTACAAGTTGACGGTCCCTACCCAACACATTTATTCAGCGCGGCTCAGTGGAAAGAGCCCTGGGCTTTGGAGTCAGAGGTCATGGGTTCAAATCCCAGCTCTGCCAATTGTCAGCTGTGTGACTTTGGGCAAGTCACTTCCCTTCTCTGGGCCTCAGTTCCTTCATCTGTAAAATGGGAATTAAGATTGTGAGCTCCACTTGGGACAACCTGATTACCTTGTATCTACCCCATTGCTTAGAACAGTGCTTGACACATAGTAAGCACTTAGTGAATGCCACTATTATTATTATTATTATTATTATTATTCAGCATTCATCCATTCTTCATTCATTCATTCTTCATTCATTCATTATTCATCATTCATTCATTCTTCATTCATTCATCATTCATTCATTCTTCATTCATTCAGCATCCATTCTTCATTCATTCTTCATTCATTCATCATTCTTCATTCATTCATTATTCATCATTCATTCATTCATCATTCTTCATTCTTCATTCATTCATCATTCATTCATTCTTCATTCATTCATTATTCAGCATTCATTCATTCTTCATTCATTCATTATTCAGCATTCATTCATTCTTCATTCATTCATTATTCAGCATTCATTCATTCTTCATTCATTCTTCATTCATTCATTCTTTATTATTTACTCATTCTACATTCATTATTCATTCACCATTCATTCATTATTCATCCATTCACCTATTATTCATGCATTCATTATTCATTCACCATTCATTCATTATTAATTCACCATTCATTCATTCATTACTCATTCACTCACTCATTATTCATTCATTCATTAGTCATTCATTCATTCATTCATTTGTTCATTCATCATTCAATAGCATTTTTTGAGTGCTTACTGTGTACTAAGCACTGTAGTATGCACTCGTGGTTTAGTGGAAAAAGCACGGGCTTGGGAGTCAGAGGTCGTGGGTTCTAATTCCGGCTCCACCACTTATCCAAAACAGGGGTTAGAAGTGTGAGCCCCACGTATCCACCCCAACGCTTAGAACAGTGCTTGGCACATAGTCAGCACTTAACAAATACCATCATTATTATTATCATTATCAGCTGTGTGACTTTGGGCAAGTCACTTCACTTCTCTGGGCCTCAGTTACCTCATCTGTAAAACGGGGATGAAGACTGGGAACCCCACGTGGACCTCGTATCCACCCCGGGGCTTAGAACAGGGCTTGACACATAGTAAGCGCTTAAAAAATACCATAATCATTATTATTATTATTATTATTATTATTATTATTATTATTATTATTATTATTACTACAGTATTCCAGCCTTCAGTCCAGATCCTGAATTGAGACTGTGATCCCCATGTGGGGTAGGGACTGTGTCCAACCTGATTTGCTTGTATCCACCCCAGCGCTTAGTACAGTGCTTGGTGAACAGTAAGCGCTTAACAAATACCGCAATTATTATTATTATTTTCTTTAGTATGAGTGGTGCCAGCAGAACTAGCAGGGTGGGGGGCGGGCCATTCATTCATTTGATCGTATTTATTGAGCACTTACTGTGTGCAGAGCACTGTACTAAGCACTTGGGTGAGTACAATATCCCAGCCTTCAGTCCAGCTCCAGATCCTTAGGGAGAGCAGGGCCAGCAGGGCTAGCAGGGTGGGGGGCGGGCCATTCATTCTTTCATTCAGTCGTATTTATTGAGCATTTACTGTGTTCCGAGCACTGTACTAAATGCTTGGGAAAGTACAATGCAACAATAAACAGTGACTTTCCCTGCCCACAACAAGCTCACAGTCTGCGGGAGAGACAGACGTCAAAACAAATAGAAAAACTTAAAAATACGGAAATGCCGCCATTGTTACTCTCCTACAGTGCTCGGAACGTAGTAAACACTCCATAAATATAATCGATTGATTGCTTATTATGTGCCAAACACTGTCCTAAGCACTGGGGGAGATGTGAGTTAATGAGTTTGGACACAGTCCCTGTCCCACATGGGGCTCACAGTCTCAAAGGAGGGAGTATTCATTCATTCATTCATTCAATCGTATTTATTGAGCGCTTACCGTGTGCAGAGCACTGGACTAAGCACTTGGGAAGTGCAAGTTGGCAACGGTAGGAGTAGGATTTAGTCCCCATTTTTGAGAGGAGATAACCAAGGCACGGAAAAGTGAAATGACTTACCCAGGGTCACACGGCGGACACGTGACCGAGCCGGGATTAGAACCCAGATATTCTGACTCACAAGCCTGTGCTCTTTTCAGTAGGCCACACTGCTTCTTGAGCACTTAGTACAGTGTTCTGCGCCCAGCAAACACCCCCCTGGGCCTTTTAGACTGTGAGCCCACTGTTGGGTAGGGACCGTCTCTATATGTTGCCAACTTGTCCTTCCCAAGCGCTTAGTACAGTGCTCTGCACACTGTAATCGCTCAATAAATACGATTGATTGATTGATTGATTGATTGGGCCTCAGTAACCACATGGACTGTGGCCAAACTGATTAGCTTGTATCTCCCCCCCCCCCCTTCTAGACTATGAGCCCATTGTTGGGTAGGGAAAGTCTCTATAAATTGCCGAATTGTACTTTCCAAGTGCTTAGTACAGTGCTCTGCACATAGTAAGCACTCAATAAATACGATTGAATGAATGCATGAATAGTAAGCACTCAATAAATGCGATTGAACGAATGCGTCCCACCTGATTAGGTTGTATCTACCCCAGTGCTTGACACATAGTAATCGCTTAACCCGTTGTTGGGTAGGGACCGTCTCTATATGTTGCCAACTTGTACTTCCCAAGCGCTTAGTACAGTGCTCTGCACACAGTAAGCGCTCAATAAATACGATTGAATGAATGAATGGACAAATGCCATTATTATTGTTATTATTATGATGTTTCCTGCCCACCTTCTAATAATAAGAAGCAGCGTGGCTCAGTGGAAGAGCCCGGGCTTTGGAGTCAGAGGTCAAGGGTTCAAATCCCGGCTCTACCAATTGTCAGCTGTGTGACTTGGGGCAAGTCACTTCATCATCATCAATCATCATCATCATCAATCATATTTATTGAGCGCTTACTGTGTGCAGAGCACTGTACTAAGCACTTGGGAAGTACAAATTGGCAACATATAGAGACAGTCCCTACCCAACAGTGGGCTCACTTCATTTCTCTGGGCCTCGGTTCCCTCATCTGTAAAATGGGGATTAAGACTGTGAGCCCCCCGAGGGACAACCTGATCACCTTGTAACCTCCCCAGCACTTAGAACAGTGCTTTGCATATAGTAAGCACTTAATAAATGCCATTATTATTATTATTATTAATAATGAGGATGTTGGTATTTGTTAAGCTTATGGCCTGGGGGTGGGGATGTTAAATATTAAATGTTAAAATAAATTATGGATACATAGGTAAGCTTTGAAAGGGGAAAGGGGCCCCTTCCAGGACAGCCACCCCACCTCTGGATTTTCACCTCCCGGAAGCAGAGGGATGCGTGACCTCGAGATGGGATTCGGGAGTTGGCTTATTTCGGGAATCTCTTTGAGATTTTCTGATAAAGCACAGCACAAGGTTTCATTATTGTCCCCGCAATCGATGCCGCGTTTTCCGATCGGGTGCTGCATGCCGTCTGCCTGATCCACTTCTCCGTCGGGAGAAATTAACGGCCAGCCAAATGAAGAGTGGATTATCGCTTGAAAGGGCAGAACACGTGGAGAGTCCCTCAACAGAGATAAAACTATCTACCTCTAGAGATAGAGGAGCATCAAAAGAACTTCCCTGGGCCCAACGCTCCCAGATCATCTCCGCCTCCTCAGTCTTCCCACTCCCGGTGAAATAAAAGTGATGATAACAATAACTGCGGCATTTGTTAAACACTGACTGTGTACAGAGCGCTATAAAAGTGTTGGGGTAGATACAAGATAATCGGGTTGGACACAGTCCCCGGCCCACGTGGGTCTCAAAGTCTAAGTAGGAGGGAGGACGGGTATTAAATCCCCATTTTACAGATGAGAAAACGGAGGCCCAGAGAAGCCCAAGGTCACCCAGCAGGCGAGGCGTGGAGTCGGGATTAATAATAATAATAATGGCATTTGTTAAGCACTTACTATGTGCAAAGCACTGTTCTAAGCGCTGGGGGGATACAATGGGATCAAGTTGTCCCACGTGGGGCTCACAGTCTTAATCCTCATTTTACAGATGAGGTAACTGAGGCTCAGAGAAGTGACTTGCCCAAGGTCACACAGCAGACAGGTGGCGGAGCCGGGATTCGAACCCATGACCTCTGACTCCCAAGCCCAGGCTCTTTCCACTGAGCCACGCTGCTTCCCTATAATAATGGCATTTGTTAAGCGCTTACTATGTGCAAAGCACTGTTCTAAGCGCTGGGGTGGTTACAAGGTGATCAGGTTGCCCCACGGGGGGCTCACAGATTAGAACTCAGGTCCTCCGGCCCCCAGGCTTGTTCTTCTGGGCGCCTGGAAAATGGGGATTCATTCATTCAATCGTATTTATTGAGCACTTACTGTGTGCAGAGCACTGGACTGAGCGCTTGGAAAGTCCAAGTCGGCAACAGATAGGGACGGTCCCTACCCAACAGCGGGCTCGCGGTCTAGAAGGGGGAGACAGGCAACAAAATAAAACATATTAACAAAATAAAATAAATAGAATATAAATAGAGCAGCCCTACCCTCTCTCTTCACAGCCTCCAGAGACCTTCTTGCCTCTTCTCTCCAGAGAGAGTGAGATAGGGACCGTCTCTATATGTTGCCAACTTGTACTTCCCAAGCGCTTAGTACAGTGCCCTGCACACAGTAAGCGCTCAATAAATACGATTGAATGAATGAATGAATCCCAAGCAGCCTGTGGCTATGAGGACCTCCCGTCTCCTTGTACACATTTACTTGTACATATTTACTACTCCATTTATTTTATTAATGATGTGCATATAGCTATAATTCTATTTATTCTGATGGTTTTGACACCTGTCTACTTGTTTTAGACTTTAGACTGTGAGCCCGTTGTTGGGTAGGGACCATCTCTATATGTTGCCAACTTGTACTTCCCAAGCGCTTAGTACAGTGCTCTGCACATGGTAAGCGCTCAATAAATACGATTGCATGAATGAATGTTTTCTTTTGTTGTCTGGAGTTAGTGCCAGGAAAGAACTGAAGATTTCATTCATTTGTTCAATCATATTTATTGAGCTGACTGTTGATTTATTTATTTATTCATTTATTATTCATTTATCATTGTTATTAATTTATTATTGTTAATTTATCATTTATTTATTGAGCTGACTGTGTGCAGAGCACCGTACTAAGGGCTTGGAAAGTACAGTTCAGCAACCCAAAGAGACAATCTATTCATTTATTCAATCGTATTTATTGAGCACTTACTGTGTGCAGAGCACTGTACTAAGGGCTTGGAAAGTACAATTCAGCAACCAAGAGAGACAATCCATTCATTCAGTCAATCGTATTTATTGAGCACTTACTGTGTGCAGAGCAGTGTACCAAGAGCTTCATTCATCCGATCGTATTTACTGAGCGCTTACTGTGTGCAGAGCACTGTAGTAAGCGCTTGGAAAGTACAATTCGGCAACAAATAGAAACAATCCCTACCCAACAAGGGACTCACAGTCTAGAAGGGGGAGACAGACAACAAAATCAATAAATCAATCATATTTATTGAGCGCTTACTGTGTGCAGAGCACTGTACTAAGCGCTTGGGAAGTACAAGCTGGCAACATATAGAGACAGTCCCTACCCAACAGCGGGCTCACAGTCTAGAAGGGGGAGACAGAGAACAAAACCAAACAAACTAACAAAATAAAATAAATAGAATAGATAGGTACAAGTAAAATAAATAAATAGAGTAATAATAGAGTAATAAAGACAAGTAGACAGGCATCAATAGCGTCAATATAAATAAATGATGATGATGGCATCATGATGACATTTATTAAGTGCTTACTATGTGCCAGGCACTGTACTATAATAATAATACTAATAATGGCATTTGTTAAGCGCTTACTATGTGCATAGCACTGTTCTAAGCGCTGGGGGGGGGATACAAGGTGATCGGGTTGTCCCATGGGGGGCTCACAGTCTTAATCCCCATTTTACAGATGAGGGAACTGAGGCTCAGAGAAGTTAAGTGACTTGCCCAAGGTCACACAGCAGACATGTGGTGGAGCCGGGATTCGAACCCATGAGCTCTGGCTCCAAAGCCCGGGCTCTGTCCCCTGAGCCATGCTGCTTCTCTAAAAGAAAATAAATAAATAATAGATACTACTACTACTACTACTACTACTACTACTACTACTACTACTACTACTACTACATAATAAATAATAATAAATAAATAATAAATAAATAGAATTATAGCTATATACACATTATTAATAAAATAAATGTGTACACATATACAGAAGTGCTGTGGGATGGGGAGAGGGGTAGAGCAGAGGGAGGGAGTCGGGGCGATGGGGAGGGGAGGAAAAGCAGAGGAAAAGGAGGGCTCAGTCTGGGAAGGCCTCCTGGAGGAGGTGAGTGGGCTCACAGAAAAATAAGAATCCCCCAGTAAAGCAAGCGGAAAACCGCGGGGCAGGATCATCATCATCATCATCAATCGTATTTATTGAGCGCTTACTATGTGCAGAGCACTGTACTAAGCGCTTGGGAAGTACAAATTGGCAACATATAGAGACAGTCCCTACCCACCAGTGGGCTCACAGTCTAAAAGGGGGAGACAGAGAACAAAACCAAATGTACTAACAAAATAAAATAAATAGAATAGAAATGCACAGTGTGAGGGCAAAATGACAACCAAGAGATGATGAAGGAGGTCTCCAGGATGGCTCTAGATATCGCCAAAAAGCAGCATGGCCTAGTGGATAGAGCGTGAGCCTGGGTGTCACAAACACCTGAGTTCTGATCCAAGTCCTGCCCCTTATCTACTGGGTGACCTTGGACAAGTCACTTCACTTTTCTGGGCCTCAGTTACCTCGCTGAGCCCCACGTGGGGCAGGAACTCTGTCTGACCTGATTAGCTTGGAACAACGCCAGCATCATCATCATCATCAATCGTATTTATTGAGCGCTTACTATGGGCAGAGCACTGGACTAAGCGCTTGGGAAGTACAAATTGGCGACACATAGAGACTGTCCCTACCCAACAGTGGGCTCACAGTCTAAAAGGGGGAGAGAGAGAACAAAACTAAACATACTAACAAAATAAAATAAATAGAATAGATATGGACAAGTAAAATAAATAAAAAAATAAATAAATAGAGTAATAAATATGTACAAACAGTAGAATACCCGGGACACACATAGAAAGCGCTCAGCAAATACCAAAACCAAAAAAAGGGTTTTTCCTGGAGCAATGGTTTTCCAGGAAATAGGGCCCTGTTGAAGCTGACCAGCGGTGCCCCTGCTCTGTCTGTCTTTTCCCGGACGGGAAATTGAGAAGGAGTTGTGAGACCAGAGTGTAGGATCCGCTAGCGTTCCCGATGAGGATGTGGTGAAAACTGGACCAATTCCCATGAGGATCACCTGACTTTTGGGTAGTAAGAAAACATGAAGTTGTCTGAAGTCCTTAAATGGGGCCATAATAATAATAATAATGATGGTGGCATTTGTTAAGTGCTTACTATGTCCCACGTGGGGCTCACAGTCTTAATCCCCATTTGACAGATGAGGTAACTGAGGCACAGAGAAGTTAAGTGACTTGCCCAAGGTCACACAGCTAAGGGAGGAGTCGATTCCTCGCCACGTGAAACAGAAACTCCTGACGACTGCAGCTCCCTACTATGTATCTTTGCTCCTCTCCCATTTAATAATAATAATAATAATAATAATAATAATAATAACAATGATGATGGCATTTGTTAAGTGCTTACTATGTGCAGACCACTGTTCTAAGTGCTGGGGGGGAGGGGGATACAAGGTGATCAAGTTGTCCCACGTGGGGCTCACAGTCTTAAACCCCATTTGACAGATGAGGTAACTGAAGCACAGAGAAGTTAAGTGACTTGCCCGAGGTCACACAGCTGACTAAGGGAGGAGTCAATTCCCGCGCCACATGAAACAGAAACTCCTGACCACTGCAGCTCCTTACTATGTATATTTGCTCTTCTCCCATTTAATAATAATAATAATAATAACAATAATAATAATAATAATAATAATGACATTTGTTAAGCACTTACTATGTGCAGACCACTGTTCTAAGCACTGGAGGGGAGATACAAGGTGATCAAGTTGTCCCACTTGGGGCTCACAGTCTTAATCCCCATTTTACAGATGAGGTAACTGAGGCACAGGGAAGTTAAGTGACTTGCCCGAGGTCACACAGCTGACTAAGGGAGGAGTCGATTCCTCGCCACGTGAAACAGAAACTCCTGACCACTGCAGCTCCCTACTATGTATCTTTGCTCTTCTCCCATTTAATAATAATAATAATAATAATAATAATGGCATTTGTTAAGCGCTTACTATGTGCAGACCACTGTTCTAAGCACTGGAGGGGGGAATACAAGGTGGTCAAGTTGTCCCACGTGGGGCTCACAGTCTTAATCCCCATTTGACAGATGAGGTAACTGAGGCACAGAGAAGTTAAGTGACTTACCCAAGGTCACACAGCTGACTAAGAGAGGAGTCGATTCCTCGCCACATAAAACAGAAATTCCTGACCACTGCAGCTCACTACTATGTATCTTTGCCCACTCCCATTTAATAATAATAATAATAACAATAATAATAATAATAATAATAATAATGGCATTTGTTAAGCGCTTACTATGTGCAGACCACTGTTCTAAGCACTGGGCGGGGTGGGGGGGATACAAGGTGATCAAGTTGTCCCATGGTGGGCTTACAGTCTTAATCCCCATTTTCCAGATGAGGTAACTGAGGCTCAGAGAAGTGAAGTGACTTGCCCAAGGTCACACAGCAGACATGTGATGGAGCCGGGATTCGAACCCATGACCTCTGACTCCAAAGCCCGGGCTCTTTCCACGGAGCCAAGCTGCTTCGCTCATACAGTTTTCTCCACTCAAGCCAACCTACCCGCCATGCCTCTAACTCATCTGTCATGCTGTCGACTTCTTGCTCATTCCTTCCTTCCTTCCTTCCTTCAGTTGTATTTATTGAGCGCTTATTGTGTGCAGAGCACTGTACTAAGCACTTGGAAAGTACACTTGGAAAGTAAGAAAAGCAGTTTGGCTCAGTGGAAAGAGCCCGGGCTTTGGAGTCAGAGGTCATGGGTTCAAATCCTGGCTCCGCCACTTGTCAGCTGTGTGACTGGGGGCAAGTCACTTCACTTCTCTGTGCCTCAGTTACCTCATCTGTAAAATGGGGATTAAGACTGTGAGCCCCCTGTGGGACAACTTGATCCCCTTGTAACCTCCCCAGCGATTAGAACAGTGTTTTGCACATAGTAAGTGCTTAATAAAAAATGTCATTATTATTATTATTACAATTCAGCAACAAATAGAGACAATTCCTGCCCACAATGAGCTCACGGTTTAGAAGGGGGCTGACGGACATCAAAACAAGTAAACAGGCATCATAGCATCAATATAAGCAAAAGGAATTATTCATTCATTCAGTCGTATTTATTGAGCGCTTACTGTGTGCAGATCACTGTACTAAGCGCGTGGGAAGTACAAGTTGGCAACATCTAGAGACGGTCCCTACCCAACAGCGGGCTCACAGTCTAGAAGCGGGAGACGGGCAACAAAACAAAACATATTAACAAAATAAAATAAATAGAATAAATATGTACAAATAAAATAGAGTAATAAATACACACAAACAATATACATATTATAGATATAAACACATTCATTCATTCAATCATATTTATTGAGTGCTTACTGTGTGCAGAGCACTGTACTAAGCGCTTGGGAAGTACACGTTGGCAACATCTAGAGACGGTCCCTACCCAAAAGCGGGCTCACAGTCTAGAAGGGGGAGACAGGCAACAAAACAAAACATATTAACAAAATAAAATAAATAGAATAAATATGTACAAATAAAATAGAGTAATAAATACATACAAACATATATACATATTATAGATATAAACACATTCATTCATTCAATCGTATTTATTGAGCGCTTACTGTGTGCAGAGCACTGTACTAAGCGCTTGGGAAGTCCAATTTGGCAACATATAGAGACGGTCCCTACCCAACAGTGGGCTTACAGTCTAGAAGGGGGGAGACAGAGAACAAAACAAAACATAGTAACAAAATAAAATAAATAGAATAAATATGTACAAATAAAATAGAGTGATAAATACATACAAACATATATACATATTATAGGTATAAACACATTCATTCATTCAATCGTATTTATAGAGTGCTTACTCTGTGCAGAGCACTGTACTAAGCGCTTGGAAAGTACCATTCGGCAACAGAGACAATCCCTACCCAGCAACGGGCTCACAGTCTAGAAGAGGGGAGACAGACAACAAAACAAAACAAAACAAGTAGACAGGCATCAATAGCAGCAATATAAATAAATAGAATCATAGATAAATATACATCATTAATAAAATAAATAGAATAGAATCATAGAATAAGATCATCAATATAAATAAATAGAATTATAAACTTGTATGTATGTGCGATGGGGAGGGGAGAAGGAGCAGAGGAAAAGGGGGCTTAATCTGAGAAGGCCTCCTGGAATAATAATAATAATAATTTTGGTATTTGTTAAGCACTTACTATGTGCAAAGCACTGTTCTAAGCGCTGGGGGGGATACAAGGTGATCAGGTTGTCCCTCGTGGGGCTCACAGTCTTCATCTCCATTTTACAGATGAGGTCACTGAGGCCCAGAGAAGTGAAGTGACTTGCCCAAAGTCACACAGCTGACAATGGATGGGGTTGGGATTTGAACCCATGACCTCTGACTCCAAAGCCCGGGCTCCTTTCACTGAGCCATGCTGCTTCACTTGCAGGCTGACCTTGGGCTAGTCACTTCACTTCTCTGGGCCTCAGTTTCCTCATTTGTAAAATGGGGATTCAATACCTGTTCTCCTTCCTCTTTAGACCGTGAGTCCCATGTCGGGCAAGAACTCTGTCTGACCTAATTATCTTGTATACTTGTTGTGGACTGGGAATGTATCTGATATATCGTTGTGCAGAACTCTCCAAATTAGTACTAAGGGCTTAGTACAGTGCTCTGCACACAGTAAACACTCAATAAATATGATTGATTGGTTTATTAGTTGATCTACCACAGCAATCAGTACAGTGCTTGGCACTTTGTAAACACTAGTGGCTCAGTGGAAACAGCCTGGGCTTTGGAGTTGGAGGGCGTGGGTTCAAATCCCAGCTCCGTCAGCTGTGTGACTTTGGGCATGTCACTTAACTTCTCTGTGCCTCAGTTTCCTCATCTGTAAAATGGGGATTAAAACTGTGAGCCTCCCGTGGGACAACCCAATCACCTTTGTAACCTCCCCAGCGCTTAGAACAGTGCTTTGCACATAGTAAGTGCTTAACAAATACCATTATTATTATTATTATTATTATTAAATACTGTAATTGTTAATACTATTCATAAAATAGTGGGAGTTGTTGATAAATGAATAGTTCTCTGCAAATAGATCCCAGTCCCACCATTTTTGACCTCTCCTGTCTGTCTTAAACTCCACCTAGGGAAATACCGCAGTCAGACAAAGCCTCTCTCAGGAGCCCTTTTTTGATTAAATCAGTAGACTGTCTGATAACTCAGCATTACCCCCGATGCCAGAACAATATTTTCTTTCCCACAGCCAAAACCTCAAAGAGACAATGCTGATTGTTATCGATTAATTTAGGAAATCGTGGCTATGACATGAGCGTCTGACCCCCTCTGGCATCTCCACCCAGGAACGGAGAGTTCTGGGGAAATGGCCAGTGGCCTTATTAGCCAATCGTTACAGGCATTAAGTTACTCAAACTTTAATCTGCAGGGTACAGAGCACGTGAGTAGAGTCCATAGAATTGTAGGACAGAGAGATATGAAAGAGACACCTGTCACTCCCTCTGTAGACTATAAAGCATTTAGTACAATGCTCTGCACGCAGTAAGTGGCCAAGAAATATGACTGATTGATTGAATAATTGATATTTGCCTCTTGCTGAACTCCAGCTTGGCCATCATCATCATCATCATCAATTGTATTTATTGAGCGCTTACTGTGTGCAGAGCACTGTACTGAACGCTTGGGAAGTACAAGTTGGCAACATATAGAGACAGTCCCTACCCAACAGTGGGCTCCCAGTCTAAAAGGGGGAGACAGAGAACAAAACCAAACACACTGACAAAATAAAATGAATAGAATAGATATGTACAAGCAAAATAAATAAATAAATAAATAGAGTAACAAATATGTCCAAACATATATACATATATACAGGACACCAGACAGGATGAGAAGCTAGTTATAATAATAATACCTAGTTCTTGGAAGAGCACTTATTTTTCCAAAGTGTTTCCACATCAGTTTCCTTCTTTCATCATAACGTGTCTTCTAGGCTTCTAGAAGTCTAGAACGTGTCTTCTAGACTGTGAGCCCACTGTTGGGTAGGGACTGTCTCTATATGTTGCCAACTTGTACTTCCCAAGCGCTTAGTACAGTGCTCTGCACACAGTAAGCGCTCAATAAATATGATTGAATGAATGAATGAATAATAATAATAATAATGGTATTTGTTAAGTGCTTACTGTGTGCAAAGCACTGTTCTGAGAACTGTAATAATAATAATAATAACAATAGTAATAGGGGTATCTATTGATTGCTTACAGTGTGCAGAGCACTGTAATAATAATGGCATTTTTTAAGCACTTACTATGTGCAAAGCATTATTCTAAGCGCTCTGGAGGTTACAAGGTGAGGAGGTTGTCCCATTGTGGGCTCACAGTCAATCCCCATTTTACAGATGAGGTAACTGAGGCACAGAGAAGTTAAGTGACTTGCCCAAAGTCACCCAGCTGACAAGTGGCGGAGCCGGAATTTGAACCCATGACCTCGGACTCCAAAGCCCGGGCTCTTTCCACCGAGCCACGCTGCTTCTCTACTGTACCAAGCAAAGGGAGAGCACTGTGTAACGCAATTGGTAGACGTGTTCCCTGCTCTCTCAAGGAGCTTAAACAGGTTCAGGTGAGGGGTTTTCCTAACTCAGAGGGAATGGGGGATAGCTTTGCATACTTCAACAGGAAAGAAAGAGTGTGGGGAAATTTACCACGAGGACCAGGAGCTCTGACCTGTTGAAGTTGAGAGCTTACCGGTCTGGATTGGAAAAAGCCAGTTAAAGCAAGAAGTGGGCTTCTAGGTAGGGCCAGCTCCCTTCCCTAACTTGTTTTGCAGCTTTTATGGATTTTTCTCTCCCTGTCTCAGAGTGGGATAGGAAGGAGGGGTGAAAGTTGGAGGCGGGTTGGGAATTTATTCTCACTTGGGCTCCTGAATTGCTCATTATAGCTTTAGGCCAGTTTAGTATCGGGGGCAAACCAGTCTAATTTGGGGTCAACAGACATCGTCCTTTAGATCAAGTTCCCTTAGCAAATGTATTGGGAAATTCAGGCCATACCCTCCCTCTTCTCCCCCGCAAAAAAAACCTTTCCCAAAGCAGGAAGAGAAGGAGGAAGTTTCAACTCTCTAGGTAATTTATGTCTATCATGCTTTGTAAAGCTTCTCACTGACGGGTCCAGTCAATCAATAATAATAATTATGGCATTTGTTAAGCACTTTGTGTCAGGTACTTTTTGGAGGCGGGTTGGGAATTTATTCTCACTTGGGCTACTGAATTGCTCTTTGTAGCTTTAGGCCAGTTTAGTATTGGGGGCAAACCAGTCTAATTTGGGGTCAACGAACATCGTCCTTTAGATCAAGTTCCCTTAGCAAATGTATTGGGAAATTCAGGCCAAACCCTCCCCCTTCTCCCCCCAAAAAGAACCTTTCCCAAAGCAGGAAGAGAAGGAGGAAGTTTCAACTCTCTAGGTAATTTATGTCAATCATGCTTTGTAAAGCTTCTCACTGACGGGTCCAGTCAATCAATAATAATGATTAATAATAATTATGGCATTTGTTAAGCACTTAATTTGTGTCAAGTACTTTTTCTAAGCACTGACCACTGTTTTAAGTGCTGGTACTGTTCTAATCAATCAATCAATCAACTAATGGTATTCCCTGAGTGCTTTCTGTATGCAGAGCACGTTACTAAGTCCTGGAGAGAGTACAATGTAATGGTTCCAGGAAAGCTCCATTTCATAATACAGTTCTGATTTCCAGCGATAATGCATGCGATGGTGAGGATCTTAGGAAAAATCTTCAGGGCTGAGAAGCCCGGGGTCATCTCTTTTCTTTAAGCACCGGTCCGATTTCTTTCAGGCCTGAAGCTGAGGTGCTGAGACTAGTCTGTCTGGCTGCTACTAGACTGTGAGCCCGCTATTGGGTAGGGACCCCCTCTATATGTTGCCAACTTGTACTTCCAAAGCGCTTAGTACAGTGCTCTGCACACAGTAAGCACTCAATAAATATAATCGAATGAATGAATGAATGCTTGATGATAACCACCCTCTGCCTGAAGAGACTTAGGAGCCTTTTCAGGACTTAGGAGACTTAAGTGCTTATTGAGTACTTAATAAGCACTTGAGAGAGTACAATACAGTGGAGTTGGTAGACATGATTCCTGCCCTCAAGGAGTATACAATCCAAAGGGCAGCAGCTGACATAAATCACAAGGCAGTGTCTGATTCTGTAGAAGTGTTTTTTATTGAGATACTTCTGGGTCAGTCAGTGTTTATTGAGCGCTTACTGTGTGTGTAGGTTCAGTTCTGAGTCCCTTCCTATTCTCCATCTATACCCACTCCCTTAGATAACTTATTAGCTCCCATGGCTTCAACTACCACTTCCCTGTGAATGAAACCCAAATCCACATCTCCAGCCTGATCTCTCTCCCTCTCTACAGTCTCATATTTCCTCCAACCTTCAAGCTGTCTTTCCTCGGATGTCCTGCTGACACCTCAATCTTAATATGTCCAAAACAGAACTTTTTTTCACAACCAAACACTGTGTTCCCTCAGATTTTCCCATCACTGTAGATAGTACCACCATCTTTCCTGTCTTACAAGCCCTTAACCTTGGCATTATTCTTGACTCCTAACTCTCATTCAACCCATATATTCAATCTATCACTAAATCCTGTAGGTTCAACCTTCACAACATCGCTAAAATCTGCCCTTTCCCCTCCATCAAAACGGTTATCATCTTAACATAGTTACTTATCCTTATTACTCTATTTATTTTACTTGTACATATCTATTCTATTTATTTTATTTTGTTAATATGTTTTGTTTTGTTCTCTGTCTCCCCCTTCTAGACTGTGAGCCCACTGTTAGGTAGGGACCGTCTCTATATGTTGCCAACTTGTACTTCCCAAGCGCTTAGTACAGTGCTCTGCACACAGTAGGTGCTCAATAAATACGATTGATTGATTGATTGATTTTCAATGCTGCTATTGCCCTGTTCCTCTCACCCCTGCACAACACTAGCCCGGCTGTTTTGATAATCACCACATCCTCAGCCACACATTCTATTTTATTTTATTTTAATGTCTGTGTTCCCTCTAGACTGTAAGCTTCTTGAGGGCAGGGAACAAGTCTTCCAACTGTATTATATTATAATAATAATAATTGCGGTATTAAGCACTTGGTTCCAGGCACTGGGGTGGATACAATCAAATCGGGTTGATGCAGTCCCTGTCCCACATGGGGCTCACAGTCTCAATCCCCATTTTACAGGTAAGGTAACTGAGGCCCAGAGAAGTAAAGTGACTTGCCCAAGGTCACACAGCAGACTCTGGGCCTCAGTTATCTCATCTGCTTTGCACATAGTAAGCGCTTAACAAATGCCATCATTATTATTATCTGTAAAATGGAGATGAAGATTGTGAGCCCCCGTGGGACAACCTGATCGCCTTGTAACCCCCCCAGTGCTTAGAACAGTGCTTTGCACATAGTAAGCACTTAACAAATACCATTATTATTATTATTATTATTATAAGTGGCAGAGCTGGGATTAGAACCCATGACCGCCTGACTCTGAGTCCCAGGCTCTAACCACTACACCATGCTGCTTGTCTACTTGTGCTCTCCCGAGAGCTTAGAACAGTGCTCGGCACATAGTTAGCGCTCAAAAAAGGCCATTGATTGATTGAGGGCAGACAGGGAACTGAGGTGCAGAAAAGTGAAGTGGTTTATCCAAGATCATTCAGCAGGTAAATGGCAGAGCTGGAATTAGAACCCAGAGCCTCTGACTT
Source organism: Tachyglossus aculeatus (assembly GCF_015852505.1). Taxonomy (NCBI): domain Eukaryota; kingdom Metazoa; phylum Chordata; class Mammalia; order Monotremata; family Tachyglossidae; genus Tachyglossus; species Tachyglossus aculeatus. The sequence continues at coordinate 18,969,113 of NC_052101.1, read as the reverse complement.
TCAAGCCTGGGCTCTTTCCAGCAACTTGTACTTCCCAAGCGCTTAGTACAGTGCTCTGCACACAGTAAGTGCTCAATAAATATGATTGATTGATTGATTGATTTCCACCAGGCCCTGCTGTTTCCCTTGCCGCACCTCCTTAGTTTTTGGGGATTGGTTAGAATTAATTACTTAGCCAGTGTGTCTACAGAGCCGATTTCACACCTTTCCTGAAAGAGCCGTTTGGCAGCAACTCTAGAAATTGTCCGTCATCTTCAGTGTTGACCATCTTCAGATTTTTAAAAAAAGATAGCTTGAAAACCAAAGTAGGAAAGATGGGGAATCAGAGGGAATCTCGGGAAACTCAACCACCTCGGCAACTCAGTGGTCCTGATGCCCTACAGGGAAATTTCCTAATTGATTGTGAGGTCCATTTCCAGAGCAAGTCCTTGCTGTCCAGGGGCATCTTCCTGGAGTCACTGGTCAAGAGCCGGGCTTGCCGTGTCAGTGGCTCCCACATAGCAGGAGTGAGTTAAGCCCGGGAATACCTAAGAACTGAAACCAGGGCAGTGGAGCCTTGTAATTAGGAAGCGGTCAGGGAGGAGAAGGTCAAAGATGCAATAAAGAAGGGATCAAGACCATCAGGAAGACAGAAAGACAGGAAGAGGAATTTTAGAAAAGCTAAGAACCAAAATAGGGTGACAAGCAGCAGCATGGCTAAAGAACACAGGGCCTCTGAGTTAGAGAACCTTTTCTTTTTCTTTTAATGGTAATATTAATAATGATTGTAGTATTTATTAAGTGCTTCCTATGTACTAGACGGTGACCTGGGTTCTAATTCTTAGTACAGTGCTCTGCACACAGTAAGCGCTCAATAAATACGATTGATTGATTGATTAATTCCAGCTCTATCAGTTGCCTGCTGGGTGACTTGTACATATTTCTTACTATATTAGTTTTATTTCTACATATTTACTATATTAATTTTATTAATGATATGTATATAGCTACAATTCCATTTATTCTGATGGTATTGACACCTATCTACTTGTTTTGGGGTTTTTATCTGTCTCCCCCCTTCTAAACTGGAAGCCTGTTGTTGGGTAGGGACTGTCTCTATATGTTGCTGATTTGTACTTCCCAAGCGCTTAGTACAGTGCTCTGCACATAGTAAGCGCTCAGTAAATACGATTGATGATGATGATAGCAGGAGTGAGTTAAGCCCGGGAATACCTAAGAACTGAAACCAGGGCAGTGGAGCCTTGTAATTAGGAAGCGGTCAGGGAGGAGAAGGTCAAAGAAGCAATAAAGAAGGGATCAAGACCATCACCTCCTCACCGGCTGAGACCTTGGAAAGACAGGAAGAGGAATTTCAGAAAAGCTAAGAGAACCAAAATAGGGTGACAAGCAGCAGCATGGCTTACTCTAAAGAACACAGGGCCTCTGAGTTAGAGAACCTTTTCTTTTTCTTTTAATGGTAATATTAATAATGATTGTAGTATTTATTAAGTGCTTCCTATGTACTAAACGGTGACCTGGGTTCTAATTCTTAGTACAGTGCTCTGCACACAGTAAGCGCTCAATAAATATGATTGACTGATTGATTGATTAATTCCAGCTCTATCAGTTGCCTGCTGGGTGACCTGTACATATTTCTTACTATATTAGTTTTATTTCTACATATTTACTATATTAATTTTATTAATGATATGTATATAGCTATAATTCCATTTATTCTGATGGTATCGACACCTATCTACTTGTTTTGGGGTTTTTATCTGTCTCCCCCCTTCTAAACTGGAAGCCTGTTGTTGGGTAGGGACTGTCTCTATACGTTGCTGAATTGTACTTCCCAAGAGCTTAGTACAGTGCTCTGCACACAGCAAGTGCTCAATAAATACGATTGAATGAATGAATGATAACTTCGGGCAAGTCACTGTGCTTATCTGTGCCTCAGTTTCCTCATCTGTAAAATGGGGATTCAACGCCCATTCTCCCTCCTACTTAAACCGTGAGCCCCATGTGGGACAGGGGACTGTGTCTGACCCGATTAACTCGTATCTGCTCCAGTGCTTGGCACACAGTAAGTGCTTAACAAATACCATAATAATAATAAAAGGACAGATTCTTTGTCCGAGCGGATTGTTTGTTTCTTACTAGTTTTCATCCGCGGTAGATTCTTCTCACTCTCGGGGAGTTGACCCACACATTTTATCCTAATCAACATTATTTATTGAGCACTATCTGTGAGCAGAGCTCTGTACTAAGCGCTTGAGAGCATACAGTACAATCTCTTCACTCATTCCTCTCACTCTCTTGTCTCCCCCTCTAGACTATAAGCTCTTTCTGGGCAGAGAATCAATCGGGGGTATTTATTGAGCACTTACTGTGTGGAGAGCACTGTACTGATCACTTGGGAGAGTACCAGAGTTGGTAGGCATGTTCCCTGCCCCCGCCAAGGTTACAGGCTAGAACTCAAATAATATCGTGTTGCGCTTTATATTGCACACTAAGCTTTTATTATGCAATGTTATGCACACAGTAAATGCTCAATAATTAATCAATCAGTTGATTTATTCAGTGCTTACTTTGTGCAGAGAACTATATTAAGTGCTTGGGAGAGTTCAGTACAATCTCTTCTCCCATTCCTCACTCTCTTGTCTTCCCCACCAGACTGCAAGTCCACTATAGGCAGGGAATCAGTCAATCAGTGCTTAGTACAGTGCTCTGCACATAGTAAGCGCTTAATAAATACGATTGATGATGATTAATTGAGAGTTTTCTTTGTGCAGAGCACTGAATTAAATGCTTGGGAGAGAACAATATAAAGTCAGTAGACAAGTTCCCTGCCCTCAGTGAGGTTACAGTCTAGAGGGGAAGTGTCTACTAACTCTTGTGTTGTGCTTAGTACAGTGCTCTGCACACAGTAAGTGCTCAATAATCAATCAGTCAATCGGTCAATTGTACTGAAGCAGCTTGGCTCAGTGGAAAGAGCACAGACTTAGGAGTCAGTGGTCGTGGGTTCTAATTCCAGTTCCGCCACTTGTCAGCTGGGTGACTTTGGGCAAATCATTTCACTTCTCTGGGCCTCAGTTACCTCATCTGCAAAATGGGGATTAAGACTGTGAGCCCCACATGGGACAACCTGATCACTTTGTATCCCCCCCAGCGTTTAGAACAGTAGTTTGCACATAGTAAGCGCTTAACAAATACCATTATTATTATTATTATTTATTGAACACTTACTATGTGCAGAACAATATACTAGGCTCTTGGGATAGTACAATAGAACAATATAACAGATACATTCCCTACTGAGAAGCAATGTGGCTCAGTGGAAAGAGCACGGGATTTGGAGTCAGAGGTCATGGGTTCAAATCCCAGCTCTACCAGTTGTCAGCTGTGTGACTTTGGGCAAGTCACTTCACTTCTCCGTGCTTCAGTTACCTCATCTGTAAAATGGAGATTAAGACTGTGAGCCCCCCGTGGGACAACCTGATCACCTTGGAACCACCCCAGCGCTTAGAACAGTGCTTTACACATAGTAAGTGCTTAATAAATTCCATCACTATTATTATTATTACCCGCAGTGAGCTTACAGTCTAGAGGGGATAGAGCTTAAAGCCTAGAGTCAATAAGTACCACGGATTGACCGATTGATTGATTGATGAGAGTCAGAAAGAGCAGGGATTTGGAGGGGGGGACAGGGGGCTTTGAGGGACAGACAAGGAGGTCAATCAATCAATCAATCATATTTATTGAGCGCTTACTGTGTGCAGAGCACTGTACTAAACACTTGGGAAGTACAAGTTGGCTATACAGCACCAATTCACGCCAATGCTACTAGAGGGAACAATCTTTTGAGACTCGCCCTCCCCACCCGGTCTGACCGTCATAAGAATCAGGATGTAAAGTGTCCTTTCCCCAGAGGAGTGACCTGCAAGTCTGTCATTTTCAGCACCCCCAGAAATGCTGAGCTGTCTCATGGCAGTGAGGATTTACTCCCTGAAAGTATGATTCACCTTGGCCTCGGGCCCTGAGTTATTATTACAGGGCAGCTCGTATTTTCAATATTTTACTGTTTAGGTCGTAATTATCAACCCCATCACCAGGCAGCGCCGCATCTCATAGCTGGGAAGCTGGTAAAAAAAAAAAATTGCTCCAGGTGGAGAGCGCGGTTCACGGAAATGCAATGAGCCCCACATATAAGAAGCGCTCAGTAAATACGACCGATTGATTGACTGATCGATCCGTGAGGTGTGAGAGACCAGCTGCCTGGAGCGAGAAGAGTGTCAGGGGTTGCAGATGAGAAACATGACAACCAACCAATGGTATTTATTGAGCACTTACTATGTGCAGAACACCGTACTAAGAGCTTGGGAGAGTAAAAGAGAACAGAATTAGCTGATTTCATTTCATTCATTCATTCAATCGTATTTATTGAGAGCTTACTGTGTGCAGAGCACTGTACTAAGCGCTTGGGAAGTACAAGTTGGCAACATATAGAGATGGTCCCTACCCAACAACGGGCTCACAGTCTAGTAGGGGGAGACAGGCAACAAAACAAAACATATTAACAAAATAAAATAAATAGAATAAATATGTACAAATAAAATAAATGGAGTAATAAATCCATACAAACATATATACATATATACAGGTGCTGTGGGGAGGGGAAGGAGGTAAGGCGGGGGGGGATGGGGAGGGGGAGGAGGGGGAGAGGAAGGAGGGGGCTCAGTCTGGGAAGGCCTCCTGGAGGAGGTGAGCTCTCAGTAGGGCATTCCCTGCCCATAATGAGTTGACAGCCTTTGTATGGTTTTTTTAAAAATGGCATTTATTAAGCATTTACTATGTGCCAGACCCTGTACTAAGCACTGAGCTAGATGTAAGCTTATCAGGTTGGACACAGTCCTCATCCCACATGGGCTCACAGTCTCACGCCCAAAAGTGAATTTCAACATCAGTGGCATCTCCTTTGAGCATCACAGACCAGTAGCTAAAGATCTATCTACCTGACCTACCTGCTTATCATGTCTCTCTTGCAATTTAATCTATCTATCAATCAACCATCCTAATCATTCATTCATTCATTCATTCAATCATATTTATTGAGCACTTACTGTGTGCAGAGCACTGTACTAAGCACTTGGAAAGTACATGTTGGTAACATATTGAGACGGTCCCTACCCAACAGTGGGCTCACAGTCTAGAAGGGGGAGACAGACAACAAAACAACACATATTAACAAAATAAAATAAATAGAATAGTAAATATGTACAAGTAAAATAAATAGAGTAATAAATCTGTACAAACATATATACAGGTGCTGTGGGGAGGGGAAGGAGGTAGGCCGGGGGGGATGGGGAGGGGGAGGAGGGGAGAGGAAGGAGGGGGCTCAGTTTGGGAAGGCCTCAGGAGGATGGGAGATCAGAGAGGAGGCTGATGCAGTAATCCAGTCGGGATAGGATGAAAGATTGAACCAGCAGGGTAGCGGTTTGGATAGAGAGGAAAGGGCGGATCTTGGCGATGTTGCGGAGGTGAGACCGGCAGGTTTGGGTGACGGCTTGGATGGGAGGGGTGAATGAGAGAGCGGAGTCGAGGATGACACCAAGGTTGCGGGCTTTTGAGACAGGAAGGATGGTAGTGTCGTCAACAGTGATGGGAAAGTCAGGGAGAGGGCAGGGTTTGGGAGGGAAGATAAGGAGTTCAGTCTTGGACATATTGAGTTTTAGATGGTGGGCAGACATCCAGATGGAGATGTCTTGAAGTCAGGAGGAGACCCGAGCCTGAAGGGAGGGAGAGAGAGCAGGGGCAGAGATGTAGATTTGGGTGTCATCAGTGTAGAGATGATAGTTGAAGCCGTGGGAGTGAATGAGGTCACCAAAGGAGTGAGTGTAGATAGAGAACAGAAGGGGACCAAGAACTGACCCTTGAGGAACCCCTACAGTAAGGGGATGGGAGAGGGAGGAGGAGCCCGCAAAAGAGACTGAGAATGAACTGCTGGAGAGATAAGAGGAGAACCAGGAGAGGACAGAGTCTGCTCGGGGGTCACGCAACTAGTTAGCAGCTTGATTATTATCCACTCCCACTCTGAGCACTCTGAGAGCCAATCTACATAGCACGAGTGTGTGTGTGTGTGTGTGTGTGTGTGTGTGTGTGTATTTGCATATCTGCCTGCAGTTGTGATTGGAAGCAACCTATTGCGAAATGAAAAATGCATTTCCCATTTGCTCGTAGTCTGAACCAGGGGCGAAAGCGTTTCGTTTTGAACTTGAGAGCAAACCTGGGAGTGGAGATGTCGGGGATGGAGTGGAGAAGCAGGTGGGGTGTTGAGGAGCAGGTTGTTAGGGGGTTGAAGAGACAGAGGAGGAAAAGGGAGACAAGAGGAGAGAAATGGGAGGAAGGGAGGAAAAGACGGGGGAAAGGAGGAGAGAAAAGAAAAGAGAAGGAGGAGGGGAAAGGGAGAGAAGGGACAAGGTATACATAGCCATTTTTGTCTGTCTCCCCCTTCTAGACTGTGAGCCCGTTGTTGGGTAGGGACTGTCTCTATACGTTGCCAACTTGTACTTCCCAAGCACTTAGTACAGTGCTCTGCACACAGTAAGTGCTCAATAAATACGACTGAATGAATGAATGAATTCTGTCTTCTCCTTATCCCCTCCTCATCCTGCTCCTCGTCCTGTGCTTCTTCTTAGGCCTCTTTTTCCTTTTTTTACAAATTTTTGATGGTATACAATAATGATGGCATTTGTTAAGCCTATGTGCAAAGCACTGTTCTAATTGCTGGGGAGGATACAAGGTGATCAGGTTGTCCCACGGGGGGCTCACAGTCTTCATCCCCATTTTACAGATGAGGTAACTGAGGCCCAGAGAAGTTAAGTGACTTGCCCAAAGTCACACAGCTGACAGTTGGTGGAGCCGGGATTTGAACCCATGACCTCTGACTCCCAAGCCCGGGCTCTTTCCGCTGAGCCACGCTGCTTCCCTAAGTGGGTATGCGTTACTCACTTAATATGTGTCAGGAACTGTACTAAGCCCTGGGGTAGAGAGAAGATAATCAGGTTGGATAGAGTCTCTGTGCCACACAGGGTCACAGTCCTAAACCCCATTTTACAGATGAGGTCACTGAGGCACAGAGAAGTGAAGTGACTTGTCCAAGGTCACACAGCAGACAAGTGCAAGAGCCAGGATTAGACTCGGGTTCTTCTGATTCCCAGGCCCATGTTCTATCCACTAGGCAATACTTCTTCTCAATTAATTTAATAAATTCATAATAATAGTAATGGCATTTATTAAGTGCTTACTACTACTACTACTACTAATGATGGCATTTGTTAAGCACTTACTATGTGCAGAGCACTGTTCTAAGCACTGGGGGGAATACAAGGTGATCAGGTTGTCCCACGGGGGGCTCACAGTCTTAATCCCCATTTTCCAGATGAGGTAACTGAGGCTCAGAGAAGTGAAGGGACTTGCCCAAGGTCACACAGCAGAAATGTGGGGAAGCCGGGATTCAAACCCATGACCTCTGACTCCAAAGCCCGGGCTCTTTCCACTGAGCCATGCCACTTACTGTGTGCAAAGCACTGTTCTAAGCACTGGGGAGGTTACAAGGTGAGCAGGTTGTCCCACTTGGGGCTCACAGTCTTAGTCCCCATTTTACAGATGGGGTAACTGAGGCACAGAGAAGAGAAGTGACTTGCCCAAAGTCACACAGCTGACAGCTGGCAGAGCCGGGATTTGAACCCATGACCTCTGACTCCAAAGTCCGGGCTCTTTCCACGGAGCCATGCTACAGCACCTTCATCTAAATTCATCTAACTTGGCACCCAGTAAGCACTTAATAAATACCATAAAAAAGATGACGATGGCGGCATGTTTTTTGAAACGCTGTGACATTTCCTCAGTGCTCCGTAGGTCAAGGAAGAGCACGTGTAAGTGTTTAAGCACTGTGTCCCTGACATTTTTTAAATGGTATTTGTAATGCGTTTACTATGTGCCAAGCTCTGTGCTAAGTGCTGAGGTAGCTACAAGCTAATCGGGGTGGACACTGTCCCTGTCCAACATGGGACTCACGTCTTAATCCCTATTTTCCAGATGAGGGAATTGAGGAGCAGAGAAGTTAAGTGAAGCCCGAGACCACCCAGCTGATAAGCGGGGGAGCAGGATTCGAACCTAGATCCTTCTGACTCCAAGCCCTGTCGTCTACCCCCTAGGCCATGCTGCTTCTCACGCTTATAGATCTAAACCATCCCCCCGTCTTACCTCCTTCCCCTCCCCACAGCACCTGTATATATGTATATAGGTTTGTACGGATTGATTACTCTATTTATTCTACTTGTACCTATTTATTCTATTTATTTTATTTTGTTAATATGTTTTGTTTTGTTGTCTGTCTCCCCCTTCTAGACTGTGAGCCCGCTGTTGGGTAGGGACCGTCTCTAGATGTTGCCAACTTGGACTTCCCAAGCGCTTAGTCCAGTGCTCTGCACGCAGTAAGCGCTCAACCATTAACTTTTTTTTTAATGGCATTTATTAAGTGTTTACTATGTGCAAAGCATCTAACCCAGTGCTCAGTACAATACTTGACACATATTAAGTGCTTTACAAATACCATAATCATTAATCATTACTGTATGGACCGAGTGTCTAAACTACAGAGACCTAAATTCCTCACCTGCTCTTTTCCTCTGGATATAGCTCTTTAACTCACGTTTAGGGAATATCGGAATAATAAGTATAAAAATTGTGGTATTTGCTAAGTGCTTACTATGTGCCAGGCAAAACAAATTGGACACTGTCCCTGTCCCACATGGGGCTCACAGTCTTAATCCTCATTTTGCAAATGAGGGAACTGAGGCACAGAGAAGTGAAGTGACTTTCCCAAGGCCACACAGCAGACAGGTGGTGGAACTGCCCCTTCTAAACTGTGAGCCCGCTGTTGGGTAGGGACCATCTCTATATGTTGCAAATTTGTACTTACCAAGCGCTTAGTCCAGTGCTCTGCACACAGTAAGCGCTCAATAAATACGATTGAATGAATGAATGAATAAATACGAATGAATGAATGAATAAACAGAGGTCTGGTGCTTTGCCATTTTCCATGTCTCTGCTGCTGTGACTTCCACAAGCGTTGAGACGTGCGCTGTGCCTTTGGCTGTTGGATGGGCCTCACCTTCAGGAGGAGGAAGCACGTTGAGGAGGACATTGAATAGTCTCTCCATTTCTTCAAGATTCTCTCCTTGACGGTAATAATAATAATAATAATGTTGGTATTTGTTAAGCGCTTACTATGTGCAAAGCACTGTTCTAAGGGCTGGGGTAGATACAAGGTAATCAGGTTGTCCCGCGGGGGGCTCACAGTCTTCATCCCCATTTTACAGATGAGGGAACTGAGGCCCAGGGAAGTGAAGTGACTTGCCCAAAGTCACACAGCTGACAAGTGGCGGAGCCGGGATTTGAACCCACGGCCTCTGACTCCAAAGCCCGGGCTCTTTCCACTGAGCCACACTGCTTCCCTGTGGGAACCACTTCAGAGGTGTGATGCTGGTTCTTTCAATACCGCTTAATGTCTTTAGTGACACCATGGGTAATTTTGGGACACATAAGCTCACTGTAGGCCAGGAACGTGTCTACCAACTCTGTTGGACTGTACCCTCCCCAGTGATTAGTACAGTGCTCTGTATGCAGTAAGGGCCCAATAAATACCTCAGCTGATGATGACTAGAGGACCTCTCTCACTGATACAAGTCCACTCTTGTCCAGAGACAGTCCAATGTTTGGGGGTGGAGGATCTACTGAGTGAATCATTCATTCAGTCAATCGTATTCATTGAGCACTGTGTGCAGACCAGTGTACTAAGTGCTTAGGAGAGGACGATGCACCAATAAACAGACATATTCCCTGCCCACAACGAGCGTACAGTCTGGACCCTTTACAGCTCTACAGCTCCAGGTTGTCTTACCATTTGCTATTATTTCCCTGAGGTAAACGGCTCATGGCTTCCAATTCAATCACTCAATCAATCAATACGATTTATCGAGCACTTACTGTGGGCAGAGCACTGTACTAAGCGCTTGGGAGAGGACAATATAACAGAGTTGGTAGACACGCTCCTTGCCTACAGCGAGCTTACAGGCTAGAGGGGGAATCTATGTGTCTGTTTATTGTTCATGTGTCTCCCAAACACTTAGTACAGTGCTCTGCACACAGTAAGGGCACAATAAGCACACAATAACCCAGTAAGCATTCAATAAATACAATTGAATGAGTTACTTAAGAATGGGTCTCTTTAAGGTTGCTTCTTCATTAACCTGAGAAGCAGCGTGGCTCAGTGGAAAGAGCCCGGGCTTTGGAGTCAGAGGTCATGGGTTCAAATCCCAGCTCCATCAATTGTCAGCTGTGTGATGTTGGGCAAGTCACTTCACTTCTCTGTGCCTCAGTTACCTCATCTGTAAAATGGGGATTAAGACTGTGAGCCCCCTGTGGGACAATCTGATCATCTTGTAACCTTCCCAGCACTTAGAACAGTGCTATGCACATAATAAGTGCTTAATAAATGCCATTATTATTATTATCAGGGAAGAAGAGACCCAACGGAGTTGATCCTCTTGGATACAGTCTCTCCTTGGGGAGAGAAATGCTCAAAGAGCAGGTAACTGAATCTTTATGTTTGATCAAAAGCAAACGGGCCTAGTGGAAAGAGCAAAGGCCTGAGTGTCAGAAGACCTGAGTTCTAATCCCAGCTCCACCACCTGTCAGCTGTATGACCTTAGACCAGTCACTTCACTTCTCTATGCCTCTGCTACCTCATCTGTAAAATGGGGATTCAATTCCCTGTGAGCCCTATGTGGGACCTGATTACCTTGTCTCTACCTCAGCGCTTAGTACAGTGCTTGACACAAAGGAAGCCCTTAATAAATGCCATCATTATTATCATTATCAACCAATTAAAGGTATTTATTGAGTGCTTACTGTGTGCAGAGCATTGTACTAAGCACTCAGGAGAAGATGATACAAAAGACATGATAGACACAAGTGTTCTTAGGGAATCTTTTACAGCGGAGGTACCCCGTATATCCTTCTGTTTGACCAAGAAGCGCGTAAAGTCTTTATTTGAGCAATTGCAAGGTGGGGAGGAGGAAAAGAAGCACATATAGACTTTAGGCGAACAATTTCACTCTGTTCTCCCCCGCTGAAAGAAGCAAACCGAGAGCTTTTATACCCACGAACAAACAAGTCTTCAGGCACTCAAGAACTTTTTCCCTTTCCTCGTCCCACTCAGCAGCCAAGATCGGCAGCTGCAACTGGAAGGATCCCATCGGGATCTGCCCGTCTTGAGCAGTTCTCCTCTGGCTAAGGAATTTGAACTGAACAGGTGCATTTATGGTCAGTCGGTAGTATTTCTCCTCTCGGGGTCGCCCCTGGAGAGTTTCCAGGACTCTTCAGTCTCGGCTACGGGAGGGAGAGTCAAGCAGAGGCCTGTCCATTCCATTCCTAGATTGGACATTGTGGCTAGCGAGTGGAAGGCAATCGGCTACAACTCACCTGTGTTGGGTAGCGGCGGTACAGGAGAGAGTCGAGGGCAGAGACTCTACTGTATGGACTAAAAGAATGGTAAACCGCTTCCGTATTTTTACCAAGAAAACTCTGTGGAGTTCCCACAGACTCCATCATCATCAATCGTATTTATTGAGCGCTTACTGTGTGCAGAACACTGTACTAAGCGCTTGGGAAGTACAATTTGGCAACATATAGAGACAGTCCCTACCCAACAGTGGGCTCACAGACTGAGCCCCCTCCTCCCCCTCCCCATCCCCCCCCGCCTTACCTCCTTCCCCTCCCCACAGCACCTGTATATATGTATATATGTTTGTACGGATTTAGTATTCTATTTATTTTATTTGTACATATTTCTTCTATTTATTTTGTTACTATGCTTTGTTTTGTTGTCTGTCTCCCCCTTCTAGACCGTGAGCCCGCTGTTGGGTAGGGACCGTCTCTACATGTTGCCAACTTGAACTTCCCAAGCGTTTAGTACAGCGCTCTGCACACAGCAAGCGCTCAATAAATACGATTGAATGAATAAATGTGGATCCACTACCAGAACGATTGCAGGTGGAGGTGGGGCGTTCTGGGAGAGATGTGTCCATGGCATTGCTGCAGGTCGGAGACAACTCAACGGCCTAAGACAAGACAACAGTATTTATTGAGTGCTTACTGTGTGCAGAGCACTTAGTACTAAGTGCTTGGGAGGGTACAACATAACGGACACATTCCCTGCCTGCAACGAGCTTCCAGTCTAGAGAGAATAAAAACTGTGGTATTTGTTAAGCACTTACTATTTGGCAGACACTGTACTGAGCGCTGGGGTTGGACACAGTCCCTGTCCCACATAGGGCTCACAGTCTTAATCCCCATTTTACAGATGATGGAACTGAGACACAGAGAAGTACTTGTACTTCCCAAGCGCTTAGTACAGTGCTCTGCACACAGTAAGTGCTCAATAAATACGATTGAATGAATGAATGAAAAGTGAACTGACACAGCAGACAAGGGGGGGAGCTGGGATTAGAACCCGGATCCTTCTGACTCCCGAGCCTGTGCTCTATCTACTAGGCCATGCTGCTTCTCTGCTTCCATTTACAGAGTCAGTGGATCTAAGATGAGTTCGGCCTCAAAATGACGGCTTTTTTATTTCCACAACTTCCAGGGATGGAGCAGATGGCCCAAGCCCACAGAATGCGGGGGGATACGGAGTGAGATGATACCTTCTAGTACCTTTCACTTGTACATATCTATTCTATTTATTTTATTTTGTTAGTATGCTTGGTTTTGTTCTCTGTCTCCCCCTTTTAGACTGTGAGCCCACTGCTGGGTAGGGACCGTCTCTATATGTTGCCAACTTGTACTTCCCAAGCGCTTAGTCCAGTGCTCTGCACACAGTAAGCGCTCAATAAATACGATTGATGATGATGGGGAGGTGGTGGGTGGAAGAAGGAGGGAGGAGAGGACTTGAAGTAACTTCAGTAACTCCAGTTTCCAGTTAAGGCATCTGAGGAATGACTGAAGCACGTTCCAGTTTGCAGGCAGGGTGTGATTTGAGTCAGGTTGTGCTGGTTCTCCCTGATGCCTGGTGAAAACATCTTCACCCACATCCACTGGCTTCTCACCCCGTCTCTCGGTGAATTAAACCTCAAAGCGACTCAGTTCCTGCTTCACATTTTGGCCCCCGGGATGATGATAGATTTTCCTTCTTCCTATCTGAGCTGTTATGTCACTGTTAGGTCCCCATGGCAACCCCTCAGTGAATGGTGCCCCCTCCCGCTAATGGCTGCCTCCCCCAGCAGCGTGGCTCAGTGGAAAGAGCCCGGGCTTTGGAGTCGGAGGTCATGGGTTCAAATCCCGGCTCAGCCACTTGTCAGCTGTGTGATCGTGGGCATGTCACTTCACTTCTCTGGGCCTCAGTTACCTCATCTGGAAAATGGGGATTAAGACTGCGAGCCCCACATGGGACAACCTGATCACCTTGTAACCTCCCCAGTGCTTAGAACTGTGCTTTGCACACAGTAAGCGCTTAATAAATGCTATCATTATCATTATTATTATTATTATTATTATTATTATTATTATTATTATTATTACAGCCAGGAACGTGTCTGCTAATTCAGTTGTATCGAGAAGCAGCATGATGTAATAATAATAATAATAATAATGATGGCATTTATTGAGCACTTACTATATGCCAAGCACTGGGGAGGTTAAAATGATCAGGTTCTCGCCCGTCCCGTCGTCGACCCCCAGCCCACGTCCTCCCCCTGGCCCGGAATGCCCTCCCTCCGCACATCCGCCTCTCTTCCTCCCTTCAAAGCCCTACTGAGAGCTCACCTCCTCCAGGAGGCCTTCCCACACTGAGCCCCCTTTTTCCTCTCCTCCTCCCCATCCCCCCTTCCCTACCTCCTTCCCCTCCCCACAGCACCCGCATATATGTTTGTACAGATTTATTACTCTATTTATTTTACTTGTACATATTTAATATTCTATTTAGTTTGTTAATGATGTGCATCTAGCTTTATTTCTATTTGTTCTGTCGACCTGACACCTATTCACACATTTTGTTTGGTTGTCTGTCTCCCCCTTCTAGACTGTGAGCCCACTGTTGGGTAGGGACCGTCTATATATGTTCCCGACTTGTACTTCCCAAGTGCTTAGTACAGTGCTCTGCACTCAGTAAGTGCTCAATAAATATGATTGAATGAATGAATGCTTTGCACATAGTAAGCACTTAACAAATGCCATCATTATTATTATTATTATTACAGAGAGTCGTGGTGCTGGGAGAAATGATTGGCTGGACACAGTCACGTGTACCTTTGAGCTGTGGCATTGGGCATGGGCAAGTAAAACAATTCAGGTGTTCTGAAGGCAAGGTTTTGTTCTAATGCAACTCACACAATAGGTGTGTGTAAATATTCTATTTATTTTATTTTGTTAATATGTTTTGTTTTGTTCTCTGTCTCCCCCTTCTAGACTGTGAGCCCACTGTTAGGTAGGGACCGTCTCTATATGTTGCCAACTTGTACTTCCCAAGCGCTTAGTACAGTGCTCTGCACACAGTAAGTGCTCAATAAATACGATTGATTGATTGAATAGGTAGTTTGTAATCTCTGTCCACTTGTCTTCCTCATTTGATTGTTAGCTCCTAGTGGGAAGGAAAGGTATCTTTTCCCTGCCTGACTCAGGGAGCAGGTGTCAAGAAATGCTGTTGATGATGACTTATCCAGGGCTCTTTCATCACTGCCAGTAAATACCCTAACCAACGTACAGAGTATGAGGTTCTGGGAATCATGTCTTCCCTCCCAAACGCTGCCCTCTCCCTGACTTTCCCATCTCTGTTGACGGCACTACCATCCTTCCCGTCTCACAAGCCCGCAACCTTGGTGTCATCCTCGACTCCGGTCTCTCATTCACCCCTCACATCCAAGCCGTCGCCAAAACCTGCCGGTCTCAGCTCCGCAACATTGCCAAGATCCGCCCTTTCCTCTCCATCCAAACCGCTACCCTGCTCGTTCAAGCTCTCATCCTATCCCATCTGGACTACTGCATCAGCCTCCTCTCTGATCTCCCATCCTCGTGTCTCTCCCTACTTCAATCCATACTTCATGCTGCTGCCCGGATTGTCTTTGTCCAGAAACGCTCTGGGCATGTTACTCCCCTCCTCAAAAATCTCCAGTGGCTAGTAATCAATCTGCGCATCAGGCAGAAACTCCTCACGCTGGGCTTCAAGGCTGTCCATCACCTCGCCCCCTCCTACCTCACCTCCCTTCTCTCCTATTCCAGCACAGCCTGCACCCTCCGCTCCTCCGCCGCTAATCTCCTCACCGTACCGTGTTCTCACCTGTCCCGCCATCGACCCCCGGCCCACGTCATCCCCCGGGCCTGGAATGCCCTCCCTCTGCCCATCCGCCAAGCTAGCTCTCTTCCTCCCTTCAAGGCCCTACTGAGAGCTCACCTCCTCCAGGAGGCCTTCCCAGACTGAGCCCCTTCCTTCCTCTCCCCCTCGTCCCCCTCTCCATCCTCCCCGCCCTACCTCCTTCCCTTCCCCACAGCACCTGTATATATGTATATATGTTTGTACATATTTATTACTCTATTTATTTTACTTGTACATATCTATTCTATTTATTTTATTTTGTGAGTATGTTTGGTTTTGTTCTCTGTCTCCCCCTTTTAGACTGTGAGCCCACTGTTGGGTAGGGACTGTCTCTATATTTTGCCAACCTGTACTTCCCAAGAGCTTAGTACAGTGCTCTGCACACAGTAAGCGCTCAATAAATACGATTGATTGATTGATTGATTATCAGACCAAACACACCTGTAACAATACTTCTGATACTTCTGAAATCCTCTGTCCCCCCGACTGCCAAGCGAAACCACCGGTAACCGCTGCCGCCTCGCTACGGGGAGGCCGAGGTACCCCAGCCCAAACACGCCTGGAGTGCGTGGGCCGTGGGGATTTAAGCCGTGGCAACCACTACAGATTTCACAAGCATGGGAAGCCCGTGACTGGCTTCTGGTCGACCTGGGTGGCAGCATCCTGTGGCCTCTACAGGCCCTCTTGACCACCAGACCTGTTGAACCATCAGACTCAAGAAGCAGCATGGCCTAATGGCTAGGCAGTAAAAAGGAACCCCATTCCACCGTTTGTCTGCTGGGTGACCTTGGTCGAGTCATTTCACTTCCTCTTTGCCTCAGTTATCTCATCTCTGACATGGGGATTGAAACTGTGAGTCCTAAGTGGGACAGGGACTACATCCAACCTGATTAATTTGAATCTAGCCCAGCGCTCTATTCCGCACCTGGTACATACTAAGCGCTTAACAAATATAAAAAAAGAAAACTCAGCACTTTGATATTGTTTTTTTCTGTTGTTTCATCTTCCCCATTAAGATGGGCCTAACCTTGAATGTCAAAAAACAAAGATCATGACAACTGGAAGTTTTAACATATTTGTGGTGGATGGAGAGAAGATTGAAATCATTGACAATTTTTCTCTCCTGGGATCGATAATTAATAACAAAGGAACTATTAGTCAAGAAACACACCCAAGATTAGTGTTAGGAAGACTTGCTGTGAAGAGCCTGGAAAAAGTCATGAAATGTGCTGATGTAATAATTACCACAAAAATACAAGTTGTCAGTTCTGTGGTGTTTCCAGTGACAATGTATGGATCAGAAAGTTGGACAGTGAAAAAACAGGATAGGAGAACATCTGTTCTTTTGAAATGTGGTGTTGGAGAAGGCTTTTGCAAATACCACGGCCTGCCTGAAAAACAAACAAATGGATTTTGGAGCAAATGAAGCCAAAGTGGTCTTTGGAAGGCCAAATGACTCGACTTAGAGTATTTTGGTCACATAATGAGGAGGACTAATTCTCTGGAGAAGACACTAATGCTAGGAAAAGTCCAGGGAAAATGAGAAAGAGGCAAACTGGCAGCAAGATGGGTGGAGACCATAATGACAATAACGGAAGAACCGTTAGAAAGGTTGCGGATTATGGAGAGGACAGGACATTCTGGAGAAAGTCTATCCATGGAGTCGCTATGAATCGGAAATGACTCGACGGCACTTAATAATAATAATTGTATCTGTTGCCAAACACCCTTCAGCTCACCTGGCTTGTAGACTGGAAACCCCTGGAGGTCCAAAGACCTAGTCTATCTCTCATTTGGTTACTTTGCTCTGCATTGAGTACAGTTCATTAGGAGGGCAGCATGGCTCAGTGGAAAGAGTGTGGGCTTGGGAATCAGAGGTCATGGGTTCAAATCCCTGCTCAGTCACTTGTCAGCTGTGTGACCTGGGGAAAGCCACTTAACTTCTCTGTGCCTCAGTTACGTCACCTGTAAAATGGGGATTAAGACAGTGAGCCCCACATAGGACAACCTGATCACCTTCTGATCCGAGCGCTTAACAAATACCATTATTATTATTCATTTATTCATTTAATTCAATTGTATTTATTGAGCACTTACTGTGTGAAGAGCACTGTACTAAGCACTTGGGAGAATACAATAGAACAATAAACAGACACATTCTCTGCCCACCACCATCTAGACGGGGAGACAGGCATTGATATAAATAAATTACAGATATAAATACGATTGAATAAATGAATGAATAAATACAGCACAGCACATGGTAGGCAGTTCATCCATTCATTCATTCAGTCGTATTTATTGAGCGCTTACTGTGTGCAGAGCACGGTACTAAGCGCTAGGGAAGTACAGGTTGGCAACATATAGAGATGGTCCCTACCCACCAGCAGGCTCACAGTCTGGAAGGGGGAGACAGACAACAAAACAAAACATATTAAGAAAATAAAATAAGTAGAATAAATATGTTCAAATAAAATAAATAAATAAATAGAGTAATAAATACGTACAAACATTCATTCATTCATTCAATTTTATTTATCAAGCGCTTAGTGTGTGCAGAGCACTGTACTAAGCGCTTGGGAAGTACAAGTTGGCAACATATAGAGACGGTCCCTACCCAACAGCAGCTCGCAGTCTTGAAAGGGGAGACAGACAACAAATAAAACATACTAACAAAATGAAATAAATAGAATAAATCTGTTCAAATAAAATAGAGTAATAAATACGTACAAACATATATACATACATACAGTATATGTATATACACTTAATAAACATTCATTCAGTCTCATTTACTGAGTGCTTACTGTGTGCAGAGCACTTGGAAAGTACAATTCATCAATAAAGAGAGACAATCCCTGCCCACACCGGACTTACAGTCTAGAAGGGGGGAGACAGACATTAAAACAAGTAAAAAGGCATCAATAAAAATGAATAGAATTATAGATCTATACACATCTATATATAAGTGCTGCAGGGCAGGGATGGGGAGAAGGACAAATCAATCAATCAATCGTATTTATTGAACGCTTACTGTGTGCAGAGCACTGCACTAAGCGCTTGGGAAGTACAAGTTGGCAACATATAGAGACGGTCCCTACCCAACAGTGGGCTCACAGTCTAGAAGGGGGAGACAGAGAACAAAACCAAACAGACTAACAAAATAAAATAAATAGAATAGATATGTACAAGTAAAATAAATAAATAAATAAATAAATAAATGGAGTAATAAATATGTACAAACATATATACATATATATAGGTGCTGTGGGGAAGGGAAGGAGGTAAGATGGGGAGGATGGAGAGGGAGATGAGGGGATGGAGAGGGACAAAGGGAGGCAGTCGAGGTGACGCAGAAGGGAGGGGGAGCTGAGGAAAAGGGGGACTTGATCTGGGAAGGCCTCTTGGAGGAGGTGAGCCTTCAGTAGGGCTTTGAATTGGGGAAGAGTGATTGTTTGGCGGATGTGAGGAGGGAGGGCATTCCAGGCCAGAGGTAGGACATGGGCCAGGGGTCGACGGCGGGACAGGTGAGATTGAAGCACGGTGAGGAACTACTACTATTACTACTCTACTACTGCACTTCCCCAGCCACTAACTCATGGGAGACCCTGATCAATCAATCAATCAATCAATCAATCATATTTATTGAGCGCTTACTATGTGCAGAGCACTGTACTAAGCGCTTGGGAAGTACAAATTGGCATCACATAGAGACAGTCCCTACCCAACAGTGGGCCCTGATCATACGCTCCTCTTTTTCTTCTTTCCTGGAAAGGTGGGAGGATGAGAGATTAATCAGGAAAATCTCAGTCTAAGAAGAGACGTTGGCTGTGGGTTGGGGAACAGAGACGATCAAAGTGCTTTCCCCATCCCTAGTCTATTTTAATGCCTGTCTCCCCCTGTAGACTGTAAGCTCCCTGTGGGCAGGGATGACATCTACCGATTCTGTTCTACTGTGTTCCCAAGTGTCTCTGTACACAGTAAACTGTCAATAAATAGCCCTGATCGATTAATTTATCCATGTCTCCAGATGCCATTCATGTGGCCCTGAGGGGGAGTTTTCTGCCCCCACTTCACCTCCCAACTTGGGGAAAAACCAGGCTCTCTAACCGCTGCACCTCAGAAACCCTCTTCATTCATTCATTAATTGAATCATATTTATTGAGCACTTACTGTGTGTAGAGAACTGTATTAAGCACTTGGAAAGTACAGTTCAGCAACAAATAGAGATAATCCCGACCCAACAACAGGCTCACAGTCTAGAAGTGGGGAGACAGGCAAGGAAACAAAGCAAAACAATAGGCATCAATAGCATCAACATAAATAGGTGGAATTATAGCTATATACACATCAGTAATAAAATAAATAGAATAATAAATATGTATATATATAAGCAAGCGCTGTGGGGTGGGGAGGGGGGTAGAGCCGATGGTGGGAGTCAGGGCGATGGGGAGGGGAGGAGGAGCAGAGGGAAAGGGGGGCTCAGTCTGGGAAGGCCTCCTGGAGGAGGCGAGCCTTCAGTAGGGATTTGAAAGGGGGAAGTGTGCTAGTTTGGCAGATGTGAGGAGGGAGGGATTGACTGTGGGACAGGCCAGAACGAGGCCCAGTGAGGAAGTTAGCAGCGGCAGAGGAGCAGAGAGTGCGGGCTGGGCTGGAGAAGGACAGAAGGGAGGTGAGGGAGGAGGGGGCGAGGGGATGGACAGCTTTGAAGCCAAGAGTGAGGAGTTTTTCCTTGATATGGAGGTTGACTCGGCAACCACTGGAGATTTTTAAGGAGGGAGGTGACGTGCCCAGAGCGTTTCTGTAGAAAGGTAATCCGGGCAGCGGAGTGAAGTATAGACAGAAGTGAGGAGAGACGGGAGGTTGGGAAATCTTCCATCAGTCCCTCTCAGGGTCCTAATGAAGGACCAAGTGGGAATTTCCCTTCATCCTGCAGATACTAGTCCTCTAGACTTTAAACTCCTTGTGGGCAGGGAATAGCTCTAATGATTCTATTCTATTAATAACAGTAATATTAAAATAGTACCCGTTAAGCGCTCACTATGTGCCAAGCACTTTTCTAAACTCTGAGGTAGATGCAAGTTAATCAGGTTGAACACAGTCCCTGTCCCCCATGGGGCTCGCAGTCTTAATCCCCATTTTACAGATGAGGTAACTGAGGCACAAAGAAGTGAAGTTACTTGCCTAAGGTCACCCAGCAGACAAATGGCGGAACCGGGATTAGAACCCAGGTCCTTCTGACTCCGAGGCCCATGCTCTTTCCACTAGGCCATGGTGCTGTACTCTCCCACTCAGTACTGAACTCAGCACACAGTACGCACTCAGAAGCAGGATGGGCTAGTGGATAGAGCACAGGCTTGGGAGTCAGAAGGACCTGGGTTCTAACCCTGACTCTGCCACTTAATAATAATAATAATAATAATAATGATGGCAATTATAAAGCGCTTACTATGTGCAAGGCACTGTTCCTGGGCCTTGGGCAAGACACTTAACTTCTCCATGCCTCAGTTTCCTCAACTCTAAAATGGGGATTTAGATTGGAAGCCCCAGGTAATAATAATAATAATAATGATATTGCAGCGTGGCTCAGTGGAAAGAGCCCGGGCTTTCGAGTCAGAGGTCATGGGTTCAAATCCCGGCTCCACCACTTGTCAGTTGTGTGACTTTGGGCAAGTCACTTCACTTCTCTGTGCCTCAGTGACCTCATCTGTAAAATGGGGATGAAGACTGTGAGCCCTCCCCCCGGATAACCTGTTCACCTTGTAACCTCCCCAGCGCTTAGAGCAGTGCTTTGCACATAGTAAGCGCTTTATAAATGCCATTATTATTATTATAGTGGTGGTATTTGTTAAGCACTTACTATGTGCCAAGCACTGTTCTAAGCACTGGGGGGAATACAAGGTGATCAGATTGTCCCAAGTGGGGCTCACAGTCTTAATCCCCATTTTACAGATGAGGGAACTGAGGCACAGAGAAGCAAAGTGGCTTGCCCAAGGTCACCCAGCTGACAAGTGGCAGAGCTGGGATTCGAACCCAGGACCTCTGATTCCCAAACCCGAGCTCTTTCCACTGAGCCACGCAAGGTAGGAGATGGACTGTGTCCAGCCTGATTAGCTTGTATCTATACCAGCACTTAGTAAAGTGCCTGGCACATAGTAAGTACTTAACAAACACCATAAAAAAATAAAATAAATGAAAATCATAACTCAAGCAGGTTTGTAAGGAGTGGCAGTCTCTTGGTATGTGGTAGGGCATGTTTTATATTTTTTATTAAAGTGAATAATTTCCTTTACGTCTGCTAATCTGCTAGGAAAGATGGCCGGAATACTAATAAGGATTTCCGTGGGATCTTTCCCTCAAATGCAACTGAGCACTGTTGAGGGCTTATCTGAGTCCGGGGGTCTCCACCCAGATCGTCGCATCTCCACAGCCCAAAGCCTCGAGACCTGCCCTGTCCTGAATGGAACTATTAAATCCTGACAGAGCCTGACTGAAAAATCCTTTGGGAAAGGTGTCATCACACAGTTAGTCGGCCTTGGCCAATGCCCGCCCGGGCTTGCGAAGACAAAGCAGTCAAATTTCATCAATCAGTCAATCAATCGTATTTATTGAGCACCTCGAGACCTGCCCTGTCCTGAATGGAACTATTAAATCCTGACAGAGCCTGACTGAAAAATCCTTTGGGAAAGGCGTCATCACACAGTTAGTCGGCCTTGGCCAACGCCCGCCCGGGCTTGCGAAGACAAAGCAGTCAAATTTCATCAATCAATCAATCTATCAATCATATTTATTGAGTGCTTACTGTGTGCAGAGCACTGTACTAAGTGCTTGGGAACTACAAGTTGACAACATATAGAGACAGTCCCTACCCAACAGTGGGCTCACAGTCTAGAAGTGATCATGTGATCATCAGCGCTTAGTATAGTGCCGGACACATGATAAGTGCTTAACGAATACCACAATTATAATTATTAACAAGCAAACAGCCCAGCAGCTGGGGAGCAGGGGAGACAGCTGGGCGGATGAAGGAATAAAAGAGTAAGACCAGATGGACCGCTTCCTGAGGGCACCATCAAAGGGTCTTTCAGACTCAATGAACCACACGGAATCTCTCTCCTCCTTGGGGTCCAGCTGTGGATTATTATAAATACCCCAGTCCCTGACTCCCAGCTTTGACACGCACTTCTCCCTCTGGGGCGACCAGCAGTCATGAGGGGACTCCTTCCCTTTCTGTTTCTCCTATTCTTTTTTCTGTCTCCAATCCAGGCTCAGCCAGAGGGCCAGGAGGAGGAACCTGAAGAAACCTGGTCCGAGGACGGGGCCCAAGCCCGAACCCAGGACGCGGAAGACTCGGAGGTCATGGGAGCTGAGAATGAGGCGAGGTCAGCAACAGGTATGATGGGACCTAGCCGAAATTGGATAACTGAGCAATTGGGGTACAAAGAGAAGAAGCTAGTTCTCCTTTTGGAGCCCATGACATCCTGAGCAAGAATCAATCAATCAGTCGTATTTATCATTCATTTCATTCATTCAATCGTATTTATTGAGCGCTTACTGTGTGCAAAGCACTGCACTAAGCGCTTGGGAAGTACAAGTCGACAACGTATAGAGACGGTCCCTACCCAACAACGGGCTCACAGTCTAGAAGGGGGAGACAGAACAAAACAAAACATGTAGACTGGTGTCACTGTGAACAGTAATTCGGGGGCAGTGAGGAGAGCCCTGGATTCCTCCAACCTAAATCAAGGCATTTCGTCCGAGTCGGAGGGTCACGGGTTCTAACTCCGGCTCCGCTTCTTGTCTGCTGTGTTATCTTGGGTGAGTCACTTCATCCCTCTGGACCTCAGTTACCTCGTCTGTAAAATGGGGATCGAGACTGTGAGCCCCACGTGAGACAGGGATCGAGTGCTTTTTGTGTGCAGAGCACCATACTAAGCCTTGGGAGAGTACAATACAACAGTATAACAGAGCTGGTAGACGCACTTCCTGCCCACAACAAGCTTACAGTCTAGAGGGGGAGAACGGAGCAGATTAGTCATCCTTTTTGTTTGTTTTTTGTGGTATTTGTTAAGTGCTTATTATGTGCCAGGCACTCTGCTAAGCACTGGGGTAGACATGAGGTCATCGGGTTGAAAACAGTCCCTGTCCCACATGGGGCTCACAGTCTTAATCCCCATTTTACAGCTGGGGGAACTGAGTCACAGAAAAGTTAAGTAACTTGCCCAAGGTCACGCAGCAGACAAGTGGCAAAACTGGGATTAGAACCCAGTTCTCTTCCTCCCTTCAAGGCCCTGCTGAGAGCTCACCTCCTACAGGAGGCCTTCCCAGACTGAGCCCTTTCCTTCCTCTCCCCCTCTTCCCCCTCTCCATCCTACCTCCTTCCCTTCCCCACAGCACCTGTATATATGTATATATGGTTGTACATATTTATTACTCTATTTATTTATTTATTTATTTTACTTGTACATATCTATCCTATTTATTTTATTTTGTTGGTATGTTTGGTTTTGTTCTCTGTCTCCCCCTTTTAGACTGTGAGCCCACTGTTGGGTAGGGACTGTCTCTATGTGTTGCCAATTTGTACTTCCCAAGCGCTTAGTACAGTGCTCTGAACATAGTAAGCGCTCAATAAATACGATTGATGATGATGATGATGAGATCCTTCTGATTCCCAGGTTCATGTTCTTTCCCCTAGGGCACACTGCGTTTCCCCATTCCATGGTCCAGAGCTTCCATTTTCTGGCAAGAAACCTTGCTTTGGTTCAGCTTCAGGGGAGGAAACTTCTCTCTCTCTTTCAGGGGTCTTTTAACTAGGACAGGTATGTCCTATCCCAGTTTCCGGTTTCATGGGAAAGGACAAGCCTATTTATGGATATTTCAGCTGGGAAAATTCAGATTTTCTGCTTCAGGTGTAGGCTGAGCAGTTCTGAGGTTGCCAACTTGTACTTCCCAAGCGCTTAGTACAGTTCTCTGCACACAGTAAGCGCTCAATAAATACGATTGAATGAATGAATGAATGAATTAAGTATTAAGCAGGTAAGACTACTGGTATTCCTCAGATAACACTACTGGCATTCCTCTAGACAATAAGCTCGTTATGGGCAGGGAACATGTCTGCCCAACTTGTACTTCCCAAGCGCTTAGTACAGTGCTCTGCACACAGTAAGCACTCAATAAATACGATTGATTGATTGATTGATAATTCTGTTGGATTATATTCTCCCAACCTCTTCATACGGTGTTCTGCACATAGTAAATTCTCAATAAATACCACTGACTGATAAAATGATCTAAGCCCCCGACGCTTGGCAAGGC
Source organism: Tachyglossus aculeatus (assembly GCF_015852505.1). Lineage (NCBI taxonomy): Eukaryota > Metazoa > Chordata > Mammalia > Monotremata > Tachyglossidae > Tachyglossus > Tachyglossus aculeatus. The sequence goes on along the minus strand of NC_052101.1, from coordinate 18,944,386 downwards.
CCTGGGTTGGAAAGCCAGTGTGTAATTCCACTGATTCCTTGCTTAGATTTTATGCCTTCTTTCCGCAGCTCGTGAGCACAATGTCTTGCACATGGTAAGCGCTTATTGAATGAACAAATAAATGAATGATGGACCCACAGCTGGGGAGATTTGGGGCAGCCCAGCCCCGTTTGCTGAGCTGATTGGCTTTGGGTCCTTCCAGCAGCCTTGGGCCTAGAGATGTCAAAATATCTTGACATTTTGGGGTGCTGCTACAGGGTAGATTCAGGGGCCTTATCCATAAAAAGGGGCAAAAACCCTCCCTATCGACCAGGATTGATAGTGGCTGACATGACTCTCAGTTCATTTAGGGGTTTTAGAGAGTCAGTCCTCTTGACTTCCAGTTTGGGTATTCTTTTCTCCGGGCAGAACATGCTTCCCCCGAGGTCTTCGAGGAAACTTGTAGAGAACTGGGAGGAAAGTGCCGCTACGGATTTTGTCCCTGGAATGAAAATCGGATCTTCAACTGCAAGTTTGCCCGCCCTTGCTGCAGGAAAAGAAAAGCCATCCCTTGAGGCTTAGAAATACCCAGAGGCCAAAGCGGGACCCTGAAGAAATGATCTCAGCGGTTCCTCACCCCAACCTTCCTTAAATTCCCTCTCCAACTCATCTCTGCTCCCCTCTCTAATAATAATAATAATAATAATAATGATGGTATTTGTTAAGCACTTACTGTGTGCCAAGCACTGTTCAGAGTGCTGGGGTAGACACAAGATAATCAGGTTGTCCCACGTGGGGCTCACAGTCTTAATCCCCCTTTTACAGTTGAGGGAACTGCGGCACAGAGAAGTCAAATGATTTGCCCAAGGTCACACAGCAGACAAGTGGTGGAGCTGGGATTAGAACCCACAACCTCTGACTCCCAAGCCCAGGCTCTTTCCACTAAGCCACGCTGCTTCTCAAGATTAAACTCATTGTGGGCAGGGAATGTGTCTGTTTATTGTTATCCCATGCTCTCCCAAGCGCTTAGTCCAGTGCTCTGCACACAAGAAGCACTCAATAAATACAATTGACTGACTGACTGTTTTTCATTCCTGTTGCCTGCTCTTTCTGGGAAGACTGTCTTCTAGACTGTGAGCCCGCTGTTGGGTAGGGACCATCTCTATATGGTGCCAACTTGCACTTCCCAAGCGCTTAGTCCAGTGCTCTGCACACAGTAAGCGCTCAATAACTACGATTGAATGAATGAATGAATGAATTGTCAGCCATTTTCATCCTGTTGGGGAACTAGCCGTCTTCCCCGCTCTTCAATCCTGCTCCTCACGCCCTCAAAGACCTCTCTCTTTCTCTCCCTCTCTCTCTTCCACCCATCCTCGGCCCTCACTCTATGACTCCAGCAGCCCAAGCTGCACTTCAGGTTTTGCGCCGGGAAGACGTACCTAAATGGAAAACTGCCCCCGTCCCTCAGGCTAAATGGAAAGGTGATACAATAAAACGAACCTTGATCGGTATTTCTTGTACACATTCCTTGGCTTTGGTTCCAGTTAGCTTCTCCTCCGAGGCATTAGTTTTGTAAGAACAGCACGTTCTGACTTATAGACGTTGCCTCTAGGGCAGCTGTGAAGATGCAAAGATTCTAGAAATGCATTAGCCCAATTCAACAGCCTCGAATCTGTCCCACAGACTAGGCCTCCTCCCCAGTTGTATTCTGATGGACGGCAGAAAGCAGTGACAACTCGTGTCGGTAGCCCGATTTTTTACTCAACTGAGAAGCAGCATGGCCTAGTGGAAAGAACATGGGACTGGGCTTCTAATCATCATCATCAATCATCAGTCGTATTTACTGAGCACTTACTGTGTGCAGAGCACTGTACTAAGCCCTTGGGAAGTACAAGTTGGCAACATATAGAGACAGTCCCTACCCAATAGTGGGCTCACAGCCTAATCCCTGACGCTTGCTTGCTGCGTGACCTTGGGCAAGTCACTTCAGTTGCCCAAGTTGGTCACAACACTTACCCACTGTTGGTATTAATCTATTTATTTTCTGTATTACTTAAATTACTTTATTTACTCTATCTATTACTCTATTTATTTTACTTGTTCATAGAATAATAATAATAATGACATTTATGAAGCGCTTACTATGTGCAAAGCACTGTTCTAAGCGCTGGGGAGGTGACAAGGTGATCGGGTTGTCCCACGGGGGGCTCACAGTCTCAATCCCCATTTTACAGGGAACTGAGGCCCAGAGAAGTTAAGTGACTTGCCCAAAGTCACACAGCCGACAGTTGGCAGAGCCGGGATTTGAACCCATGACCTCTGATTCCAAAGCCCGGGCTCTTTCCGTTGAGCCACGCTGTTCATATGTATTTTATTTATTTTATTTGGTTGATATGTTTGGTTTTGTTCTCTGTTTCCCCGTTTTAGACTGTGAGCCCACTGTTGGGTAGGGACTGTCTCTGTATGTTGCTAACTTGTACTTCCCAAGCGCTTAGTACAGTGCTCTGCACACAGTAAGCACTCAATAAATGCGATTGATGATGGTGATGATGATGACATTCTCTATATGTTGCCAACTTGTATGTCCCAAGTGCTTAGTACAGTGCTCTGCACACAGTAAGCGCTCAATAAATATGATTGATTGATTGATTCACCTCTCTGGACCTTACTTTCTTCTTTGGTAAAAAGGGAATTCCGTACCTTTTTTTTTAGCCCTATTTGTTATGTGCTTAGAATAATAACGACAGTATTTGTTAAGTGCTTACTATGTGCCAAGCACTGTTCTAAGTGCTAGGGTAGAGATTTATTACTCTTATTTATTGTACTTGTACATATTTACTATTCTATTTATTTTATTTTATTAATATGTTTTGTTTTGCCGTCTGTGAGCCCTTTGTTGGGTAGGGACCGTCTCTAGATGTTGCCAACTTGTACTTCCCAAGCACTTAGTACAGTGCTTTGCACACAGTTAAGCGCTCAATAAATACGATTGAATGAATGAATGCAAGGTGATCAGGTTGTCCCTGGCCCGCTGCTTTTGGTCCAGGCATTCGTTCATTCATTCAATCATATTTATTGAGCGCTTACTGTGTGTGGAGCACTGGACTAAGCACTTGGGAAGTACAAGTTGGCAACATCTAGAAACGGTCCCTACCCAACAACGAGCTCACGGTCTAGAAGAGGAGGGGGACATTAATATAAATAGATAAATCAATAAATTACAGATATACACAGATACATATGTGCTGTGGAGATTCATTCATTCAATCGTATTTATTGAGCGTTTACTGTGTGCAGAGCACTGTACTAAGTGCTTGGGAAGTACAAGTTGGCAACATCTAGAGACGGTCCTTACCCAACGACGAGCTCACGGTCTAGAGGGGGAGGCAGACATTAATATAAATAGATAAATCAATAAATTACAGATATATACAGATAGATACATATGTGCTGTGGGGATTCATTCATTCAATCATATTTATTGAGCGCTTACTGTACTAAGCACTGGGGTACATACAAGTTAATCGGCTCAGGCATAGTTCGTGCCTCACGTGGGGCTCACATCTTAATCCCCATTTTACAGATGAGGTAACTGAGGGACAGAGAAAGGAAGTGACTTGCCCAGGGTCACACAGGAGACGAGTGAGCCCACTGTTGGGTAGGGACCGTCTCTATATGTTGCCAACTTGTACTTCCCAAGAGCTTAGTACAGTGCTCTGCACACAATAAGTGCTCAATAAATATGATTGATTGATTGATTGAGTGGCAGAACCAGGATTCGCACCCAAGTTCTTCTTACCCCCAAGCCCATGCTCTAACCAGTAAGCCATATTGCTTCAATTGGTTCTTCCTCCTTCTTGACATGGTGTCCCATGTGGGCCAGGGACTACGTCTGATCTGATGATTTTGTGCTGATCCCAGCGCTTAGTAAAGTGCTTGACACAGAGCATGTGCTTAACAAATACCACAGTTCTTATTAATAATGTCTTGTGGGCATGGATTAATTGGCCTAGCCTCCTTAACCCCACGTTCTGACACAATAAACCACGGGATCCTCCATTTAGAGAAGCAGCGTGGCTCGGTGGAAAGAGCCCGGGCTTTGGAGTCAGAGGTCATGGGTTCAAATCCCGGCTCCGCCACTTGTCAGCTGTGTGACTTTGGGCAAGTCACTTCACTTCTCTGTGCCTCATCTGTAAAATGGGGATTAAGACTGTGAGCCCCGCATGGGACAACCTGATCACCTTGTAACCTCCCCGGCGCTTAGAACAGTGCTTTGCATATAGTAAGTGCTTAATAAATGCCATTATTATTATTATCTCACTGGAAGACTTTTCATTCAGGAACTGTTTCCCTTTTTTTCTGAGATTCCATTGTGAGTTCCCCAAATAGTGGCACTTAATAAGCACTGACCAGGTCCCAAGCACTGTGTTAAATGCTGGGATCCTTACAAAACAACCAGATGAGACACAACCCCTATCCCTTACCCCAAATGATAATACTAACAGTGATGAGTTCTACTATCTCCCTCCGGGGAAAGATTCGTCTCAGGCCCCAAATCCTGTACCCTGGAAGAAACGAAGGGATCAGAAACCAGGCAACGGGACAAGGAAGCTGAATACGCCCTGTCCGCCTTTTCCAGTAGTAATGGACTCATGGGACATCTACTCAATACTGGACACTGAGCTAAGTACTTGGGAGACAGCAGGAAGTGTTCAATCAATCAATCAATCAATTAATCAATCATTTATTGAGTGCTTACTGTGTGCAGAGCACTGTACTAAGCGCTTGGGAAGTACAAGTTGGCAACATATTGAGACAGTCCCTACCCAACAGTTGGCTCACAGTCTAAAAGGGGGAGACAGAGAACAAAACCAAATGTACTAACAAAGTAAAATAGAATAGATATGTACAAGTAAAATAAATAAATAAATAAATAGAGTAATAAATATGTACAAACATATATACATATATACAGGTGCTGTGGGGAAGGGAAGGAGGAAGGAGGTAAGATGAGGGGGATGGAGAGGGGGATGAGGGGGAGAGGAAGGAAGGGGCTCAGTCTGGGAAGGCCTCCTGGAGGAGGTGAGCTCTCAGTAGGGCCTTGAAGGAAGGAAGAGAGCTAGCTTAGCAGATGGGTAGAGGGAAGGCATAAATACGATTGATTGATTGATTGATTGATTACCATCCCTTATGCTCAGGGTGAAACAGAACGGCGTGGTCTAGTGGAAAGAGCACTGGCCTGGGTGTCAGAGGACCTGGGTTCTAATTACGGCCGTGCCGCTTGTCTTTTGCGAGACCTTGGACAAGTCACTTCACTTCTCTAGGCTCCAGTTCCCTCATCTTTAAAATGGGGTTCAAGACCGTGAGCCCCATGTGGGACAGGGTCTGTGTCCCACATGGTTACCCAGTATCTACCCAGGCGTTTAGATCAGTGCTTGGCACCTAGTAAGTGCTTAAGAAATACCACAGTTATTATTATTATCAGCTTCCTATTTGTCTCATAAACACAGCTGCCCCCTCATCCCACCCCAAATCCCTCTGAAAGATCAGAGGGAAGAGAGGCAGAGAAGCTTTTAGGACAGAGGCCTGCTTCTGCCAGGTGGAGAGCAGGCACTTGCCCAGGGTGACAGATGCTTGGCACACGGTAAGAGCTAAACAAATACCATCATCATCATCGTTTTCTGTCTTCCCGCCCTGTGATCCCAGCTGCCCTGAGCAGAGGCCAAGGATAAAGGCCTGGAGAAAGGGAAAAGAGACACACGCTTAGCTTCATGAGCTTCCATTTCTCCCTTGGGGGTCCGGCAGGCCGGAGAGAGGCAGGAAAGTGGTTGGAGGCGAGCCTGAAGTTGGCCGCTCCTGGCCGGCCGGGCTCCCGCGGCACCCTGAGGCCTCCTTCACAAACGGTGGTGGCCCACTGCCTCGAACTCGGGCTGCGGGCTGCAGTTCCGGGAAAATAAGCCGCCGGAGCAGGGAGAGTGGGACGCCCACTCCACCCTGTTGGCAGCGCTGAGGGATCTGTGGGTGAGTCTCCAAAGCCCCGGGGATGGCGTGAGGCGTGATGTGCACAGATGCCACCGAGATCAGCCCGGGCACCGGCCACGCTGGCTGTGGGGCCCAGCGGCTCGGCCGCCGAGGTGTGAGGCGATGGAGGTGTGGGCGGAGAGCGATCATCCAGCTGAGGAAGAGGACGGGGGAGGACTGGGCCTTACCCCATCCACCTAGCCTCACCTCACTTCCCCCTTTTAGACTGTGAGCCCACTGTTGGGTAGGGACTGTCTCTATATGTTGCCAACTTGTACTTCCCAAGCGCTTAGTACAGTGCTCTGCACACAGTAAGCGCTCAATAAATATGATTGATGATGATGATGATGACTGTCTCTATATGTTGCCAACTTGTACTTCCCAAGCGCTTAGTACAGTGCTCTGCACACAGTAAGTGCTCAATAAATACGATTGATGATGATGATGATTGATGTTCCCCTCCCGCCGACCTCCAGCCCGACAACTTCCAATGAGGCTGGGCCTGAGAGGGAGCAAACTCTTCCCTTATAATAATAATGACATTTATTAAGCACTTACTCTGTGCAAAGCACTGTTCTAAGCGCTGGGGAGGTTACAAGGTGATCAGGTTGTCCCGCGAGGGGCTCACAGTCTTCATCCCCATTTTACAGATGAGGGAACAGAGGCCCAGAGAAGTGAAATGACTTGCCCGAAGTCACCCAGCTGACAAGTGGCAGAGCTGGATTTGAACCCATGACCTCTGACTCCAAAGCCCGGACTCTTTCCACTGAGCCATGCTGCTTCTCTACCCGTGGTAGTGGGGTTCTGGGAATGGCAAGGAGGGGAGGCTGGACCTACACGACAGTTCTGATTTTCCACCTCTGCTCTGAGCTTGGCTAGTCTAAGTGAGAGGGAAAAGGACCCCGCCTGTCTCCCCTTCTGGACAGTGAGCTCGCTGTGGGCAGGGAGTGTGTCTATTTATTATTATATTGTCCTCCACCAAGCACTTAATACAGTGCTTTGCACACAGTAAGCACTCAGTAAATATGAGTGAATGAATGAGTGTCCATGGATACCGTTGCAGCCACAACAGTAAGCTTATTGTAAAAGTTGCAACATTCACTCATTCAATCATATTTATCAAGCAATTACTGTGTGCAGAGCACTGTACTAAGCACTTGGGAGAGTACAATATAACCATAAACAGACACATTCCCTGCCCACAACGAGCTTACAGTCTAGAGGGAGAGAAAGAAAAGCAGCAATCAATTAATCAAGGATCTAGAGGTGATCACAGAAGCAGCTTGGAGAAGCAGCGTGGCTCAGTGGAAAGAGCACGGACTTTGGAGTCAGAGGTCATGGGTTCAAATCCCGGCTCTGCAGATTGTCAGTTGTGTGACCTTGGGCAAGTCACTTCACTACTCTGGGCCTCAGTCCCTCATCTGTAAAATGGGGATTAAGACTGTGAGCCCCCTGTGGGACAACCTGATCACCGTGTAACCTCCCCAGCTCTTAGAACAGTGCTTTCCACATAGTAAGCGCTTAATAAATGCAATTATTATTATTATTATCACAGGATCCCCTCCTTGCCATTCCCAGAACCCCACTACCACGGGTAGAGAAGCAGCGTGGCTCAGTGGAAAGAGCATGGGCTTTGGAGTCAGAGGTCATGGGTTCAAATCCGGTTCCACCAATTGTCAGCTGTGTGACTTTGGGCAAGTCACTTCACTTCTCTGGGCCTCAGTTCCCTCATCTGGAAAATGGGGGGTTAAGACTGTGAGCCCCACATGGGACAGCCTGATCAACTTGTAACCTCTCCAGTGCTTAGAACAGTGCTTTGCAAATAGTAAGCGCTTAATAAATGCTATCAATATTATTATCTTCTGGTTAGTGCTTTAGAGCACTCCATCATCACCTCACCCCCTCCTACCTCATCTCACTTCTCTCCTTCTACGACCCAGCCCTCACTCTTCGCTCCTCCACCGCTAACCTCCTCACTGGGCCTCAATCTCCCCTTTCTTGCCACCGACCTCTTGCCAGCATCCTGCCTCCTGCCTGGAATGCCCTCCCTCCTCAGATTCAACAGACAATGATTCTCCCTCACTTCAAAGCTTTATTTAAGACCCATCTCTTCCAAGAGGCCTCCCCAGGTTAGTCCCCGCCTTTCCTCAGCTCCCACTCCCTTCTGCGTCGCCCTGACTTGCTTCCTTTGCTCTTCCTCCCCTTCCAGCCCCAAAGCACTTATGTTCACATCTGTCATATTATTTATCCCTTTGCTTGCCCCACCTCCCAACCCCAAAGCACATATCTGTAATGTTATTTACTCGTATTGATGTCTGTCTCCCCCACTCTAGACAGTGAGCTTGTTGTGGACAGGGCATGTCACTGTTTATTCTTGTATTTTACTTTCCCAAGCACTTAGTACAGTGCTCTGCGCACAGCAAGAGCTCATTAAATACGATTGAATGAATGAATAGTGTGGACCTGGGGCAATCTGTCCGGGGAAATATCTCCAAAAGGGTGTATCTGACAATAAGAAACCCCCAAACCCTAACTGCAGTTCAGGGAAGGGGAAGGGAAATACACAAAAAAACCCAAAACATCAGAAAATGATGAACTGGATTTTCTGCAGCTCCTGAATTTCGTCAAGGAGCCCCGCGGGAGACCCCGAGAGTTGAATCCAAGCCATCCACTCACCCAGTTATGAGGTATACCATGATCAGCCCCAACGCAAGTCTACGGGAGTCCGATAAACCCTTGTGAGGGAGTGGATCGTTTAGAGCTGAGAATCAGTCAATCAATCAATCATTTTTTGAGTGCTCACTATGTGCAGAGCACTGTACTAAACGTTTGGGAGAGTACGATGTGACAGAGTTAGCAGGCATGTTCCCTGACCATCACGAGCTGACTATCCAACAACATCTGCTCCGTGCTAAGCAGCGGGCTAAGCACTAGAGTAGATATGGGATAATAATAATAATAATAATAATGGCATTTGTTAAGCGCTTACTATGTGCAAAGCACTGTTCTAAGTGCTGGGGGGATAGAAGGTGATCAGGTTGTTCCACAGGGTGCTCACAATCTTCATTCCTATTTTACAGATGAGGGAACTGAGGCACAGAGCAGTGAAGTGACTTGCCCAAAGTCACACAGCTGACAAGTGGTGGAGCCGGGATTAGAATCAATCAATCAATCGCATTTATTGAGCGCTTACTGTGTGCAGAGCACTGTACTAAGCGCTTGGGACCCATGACCTCTGGCTCTCAAGCCCGGGCTCCTTCCACTGAGCCACGCTGCTTCTCCAGCCATGCTGCAATTGATCCCTGTCTGTCATGGGGCTCACGGTCTAAGGGTGGTAACTTCTAATTGATTAGTTACCAAAGATAACCTCCCCCATTTCTGAGGAACTTTTAACCGTGTTAAAACCATTTCTGAGAATATTTAACCGTGTGGGCAAGCCGTTTAGCAAGCCCGGCAGACTATGCTTTTAGACTGTGAGCCAACTGTTGGGTAGGGACTGTCTCTATATGTTGCCAATTTGTACTTCCCAAGCGCTTAGTACAGTGCTCTGCACATAGTAAGCGCTCAATAAATACGATTGATGATGATGATGATGATGGTGCTTACCTGTCTCTTACGGTGTCTTGAAATAGCAGCCTCTCTAAAATGGAGTCAGTCGTGTCAGGCTAAAAAGCTCTGGCAGTAGGAGGGTTGTGACTCTTGAAGAGAAAAGCCGTGCATGGAATAGAGACAAGAAGCATCATGGCCTACGGGAAAGAGCACGAAACTGGGAATCAGAGGACCTGAGTTTTAATGCCGGCTCTGCCACTCGTCTGCTGTGGGTAAGTCACTTCACCACTCTGTGCCTCAGTTTCCTCATGTGCAAAAGGGGGATTAAGGTGGTGAGCCCCATGTGAAACAGGGACTGTGTTGGGAGAGGGTTAGACTGTAGATATAAAGGTCCCTCTTTCGATCCTGGATTTCGGCAGGTTTCTTCTTTTATGTCTGCAGATCCTTTCTCCAACGGGTGGGAAGGGATTCCTTTTAGAGAAGCAGAGACGCAGTGTGGCTCAGTGGAAAGAGCCCGGGCTTTGGAGTCAGGGGTCAAGGGTTCGAATCCTGGCTCTGCCAATTGTCAGTTGGGTGACTTTGGGCAAGTCACTTCACTTCTCTGGGCCTCAGTTCCCTCATCTGTAAAATGGGGATTAAGACTGTGAGCCCCCCGTGGGACAACCTGATCTCTTTGTAACCTCTCCAGCACTTAGAACAGTGCTTTGCACATAGTAAGTGCTTAATAAATGCCATTATTATTATTATTTTAGACTGCAATCTCGTTGAGGGTAGGGACTGTGCCTGTTTACTGCTATATTGTACACTCCCAAATGCTCCGCACACTGGAAGAGTTCAATAAGTACAATTGAATGAGTGAGCCTGATGATCTCGTGCAGCGTGGCTCAGTGGAAAGAGCCCGGGCTTTGGAGTCAGAGGTCATGGGTTCAAATCCCGGCTCTGCCACCTGTCAGCTGTGTGACTTTGGGCAAGTCACTTCACTTGTCTATGCCTCAGTTACCTCATCTGCAAAATGGGGATTAAAACTGCGAGCCCCCCCCAGGACAACCTGATCACCTCGTAACCTCCCCAGCGCTTAGAACAGTGCTTTGCACATAGTAAGCGCTTAACAAATACCATTATTATTATTATCCCAGCGCTCAGAACAATGTCTGGCACATAATGAGTGCTAATAAATACCACACTTATTTTTATGATTATTATTATTGTTAATAACCGTGGGGCCTAGTCTAAAAAACTCAAGATTGGGCATCGGGAGACCGGGTTTCTATCGCTGGCTCCCAGCTTGTCTGTTGTGTGACCTTGGGTAAGTCACTTAATGCATCTAACCCAGCAAATAGTAGAGCTCTTGGCACACAGTAAGCAGTAAGCCAACACCATCCAAACCAAAAATGAAAAAAGAACTGTCCCGGAGCTGGCGGGAGCCATTCCCGGCCCGCCCTGAGAGGACAGCGTGGGTGCTCCGTGCTCTTGGCTGAAGAACCGAGGTTGGCAACGCCTCCGTTCGGGGCGGGAGGCGGGCCCGGGCCCTTCCCATCCTCAGGCCGAGGCTCCGGCTGGGCGCCCACTGTTGCGTAGGGACTAGTGGGCGAAGGAAGGTGAGCCCACTGGACTAAGACAAGGTCAGGTTAAAGAGTGCCAAGAGTTATTTATTGGAATTTCACTCGGCCGATTGCAACACCTGCGTTTTACGTATCAATTGCACAATCCCCCAGGGACCTATAAGAACAGGGACTCTTCATCCACCAGAGATCCGCCGGCACAATCCCATTCCCTGACTGACTTCTCCACTCCCAGGATTCCTGACTGCGGCCCACCTTCCACCATGAGGACCCTCTACTTTCTGTTGGCTGTGTTCTTCTTGGTCCTCTCCCAGGTTAACGCAGGTAAGGCCGTCTGGGAAGGGCCTGGGAAGACTGTGAGCCCGTTGTGGGTAGGGATCGTCTCTATCTGTTGCTGAATTGTACTCTCCCAAGTGCTTAGTACAGTGCTCTGCACACAGTGAGCGCTCACTGAGAAGCAGCGTGGCTCAGCGGAAAGAGCACAGGCTTGGGAGTCAGAGGGCGTGGGTTCAAATCCCGGCTCCGCCGCTTGTCAGCTGTGTGACTTTGGGTGAGTTACTTAATAATAATGATGGCATTTATTAAGTGCTTACTATGTGCAAAGCACTGTTCTGACTGCTGAACTTAACTTCTCTGTGCCTCAGTCACCTCATCTGTAAAAGGGGGATTAAGACTGTGAGCCCCACCTGGGACAACCTGATCACCTTGTATCCTCCCCAGCGCTTAGAACAGTGCTTTGCACAGAGTAAGCGCTTAACAAATATCAAAATTATTATTATTATTAATAAATACGATTGAAAGAATGAATGAATGAAAAGAGCTGAGTGGAGGAAGGTCGGGGAAGAGCGTCTGACCAGATTCCGGAGCTGGCAAGGGGCTCCTGTCTTGTCTTATGCTGTCGAGTCTATCCGCTCTTTAAGTTTCCCAAACGGGAAAGTGCTTCCATTTCGAATGATTTTCCTGACCGTCCTTCGGTCCCAGGGGTGAGGCTGAGGAAAGTTAGTGTGTCCAACCTGATTAACTATCACCTCCAGTGCTTAGAACAGTGCTTGGCACATAGTGAGTGCTCAACAACTACTTCGGTTAATATCGCTATTATAAGCGTGGTGCTTTCGAAAGGGCAAATAAGGAAGGGAAAGTAACAGGAGGATGGGGGAGAGAGTAAGCTCAGGAGGATCAAGGCTTTCTCAATTTAGTCAATCAGTCGTGTTGATTGAGTGCTTACTGCGTGCAGAGCACTGTACTAAGCGCTTGGAAGAGTACAAACTGAGTTGGTAGGCACATTCTCTGCCACCCAAGCCAACCCGGGAGGAATAATGCTTTCTGGGATTTGTAAAATTCTCTTTTTCATTCACCGCAGGCCCGGGAGACACTGACTATCAGGTCGGTGTTGAGGGGGACGAGACTAGTTAGGGGCTCGGGTGGAATCGTCCACGCGACCTGGTCAGGATGAAAATCCCTCCCGACCGACCCGTTTATCCCTGTTGGTCTCCTCAGCCATCTGGGACTCTCCTCTCTGGGCCCGAGCCACGTTGTCTGGTGTTGGGCAAGCCACGCTGGGCCTTCTCTGGCTCGTTGTAGTAGTCGGTACCCCGGCCTCTCTCTGGGCCTCAACCCCGAGGGCCGGGCCTCCCTCCCTTTGAGTGACAGCAGGAAGAAGACGGAGGCGAAACCAGCTAAATCCCTCTGGAAGGCGGGGCGGCTCCGGACGAAGCCGGGGAGGAGCGGGTCTGGGGCAAAGCCGAGGCCGGACGTGAGTGATGTGGGAGGATAAAAACACCTCCTTCTCGCAAGGGACAGAGGGGTGGGGCTCTTACTGACACAGGAGGCTCCCCACCTGAGTTTCCAACTGGGAAGCCAGCCCGTCTGCCCGCACGCCTCTTTAAAAGGCTTCCTTGGTTTTGTTGGGGTTTTTTTAATGGCATTCCATGACTCATTCATTCAGTCGTATTTATTGAGCGCTTCCTGTGCGCAGAGCGCTGTGCTAAGCACTTGGAAAGTACGATTCGGCAACAGAGACCACCCCTACCCAACAACGGGCTCTCAGACAAGAAGGGGGAGACAGACGACAAAGCAAAACAAGTAGACAGGCATCAAAATAGACAAATAGAATTATAGATCTATACGCATCATTAATAAAGTAAGTAGAGTAATAAATATGTACAAATAGGCACAAATGCTCTGGGGAGGGGAGAGAGGTAGAGCAGAGGGAGGGAGTCAGGGTGATGGGGAAGGGAGGAGGAGCCAGGCACTGTCCTAAGAACCAGGGGTAGATACGCGCTCATTCACTCATTCATTCATTCAATCATATTTATTGAGCGCTTACTGTGTGCAGAGCACTGGACTAAGCGCTTGGGAAGTACAAGCCGGCAACCTACAGAGACGGTCCCTACCCAACAACGGGCTCACCGTTTAGAAGGGGGAGACAGACGACCAAACATGTAGACAGGTGTCAAAACTGTCAGAACAAATAGAATTATACCTGTATGCACATCATTACCAAAATAAATAGAATAGTAAATATGTACAAGTAAAATAAATAGAGTAATAAATCTGTACAAATATATACAAGTGCTGTAGGGAGGGGAAGGAGGTAGGGCAGAGGGGGGGATGAGGAGGAGGAGAGGAAAAAGGGGGCTCAGTGTGGGAAGGCCTCCTGGAGGAGGTGAGCTCTCAGTAGGGCTTTGAAGGGAGGAAGAGAGCCATCAGGTTGAATCCGGTCCATGTCCCACCTGGGGCTCTCGGGCTTAATCCCCATTTCACACATGAGGGAGCTGAGGCCCGGAGAAGTGAAGTGACTTGCTCAAGGTCACACAGCAAGCAAGTGGCAGAGCCGGGATTAGAACCCATGACTTTCTCACTCCCATGCCCGGGCTTTATCCGCTAGGCCACGTTGCTTCTCTGTCTCCTCTCAGAGGGAACTTGCGCCCATTCTGCAGGGCAGAAAGTCAGGGCAACCACCCGTGACAGCTGGGAGTGGGGAAGGGGAGGCACACCGGGCTGATGGTTCGGGTTCAGGTCAGCAGGGGATGGGCAGGTGAGTCCCGGTTGCAGATCTCCGGGCTCCCCCTTTGTTTTGACTCGGGGATCAGGCAGGGTCACCTGGAACGGGCTAGAAGTTAGAGAAACCGCGTGGCTTAGTGGAAAGAGCCCGGGCTTGGGAGTCAGAGATCATGGGTTCCAATCCTGGCTCCGCCACTTAGCTGTGTGACTTTGGGCAGTTCACTTAACATCTCTGCACCTGTTACCTCATCTGTAAAATGGAGATTAAGACTGTGAGCCCCATGTGGGGGAACCTAATTACCTTGTATCTACCCCAGCGCTTAGACCAGCTCTCGGCACATAGTAAGCACTTAACAAATACCATTATTATTATTACTATCTTGCTGCTGGAATGTGGCAAATAGCATCCTCTCAGTGAGCTCTCCCTCAGTCTCTTCTTCATTCTTCTATCCACTCTTTTCTCCCACTACACCCCAGCTCACACTCTCCACTCCTCTTAAGCCAATCCACTCACTGGGCTTCGTTCTCTTCTTCATTCTTTTATCCACTCTTTTCTCCCACTACACCCCAGCTCACACTCTCCACTCCTCTTAAGCCAATCCACTCACTGGGCTTCGTTCACATGTCTCTCAGCTCCAATCCCTTGCTCGAGTCCCTCCTTCCTGGAATTCCCTCCCCCTTCACACAGGACAGATCACTTCCCTCCCCATCTCCAAAGCTTTCTTGAAATCGCATCTCCTTCAGGAGCCCTTCCCTGATTGGGTCCTCATCTCTCTCCCTTATATTCCCCTAAGCACAGCCACCTCCGTACTTCTGTTTCATCTAAGTAAACCCCCTGCCTCTGGTAGATCATCACACTGTATTATTTCCACCTCTCTGTGCCCACTTCCACTACTAGATTATGAACTCCTTGACCGTGGAGCGCAAGATACCTAATTCTATTGTCCCTTCCCAAGGACCTGGGTTCTAGGGAAGCAGCGTGGCTCAATGGAAAGAGCCCGGGCTTTGGAGTTAGAGGTTGTGGGTTCAAATCTCGGATCCGCCACTTGTCTGCTGTGTGACCTTGGGCAAGTCACTTAACTTCTCTAGGCCTCAGTTCCCTCATCTGGAAAATGGGGATGAAGACTGTGAGCCCCACGTGGGACAACCTGATTATCTTGTATCTACCACAGTGCTTAGAACAGTGCTTGGCACATAGTAAGTGCTTAACAAATACCAACATTATTATTATTATTATTATTATCAATCCCAACTCCACCACTTATCTGCTGTGTGACTTTGGGCAAGTCACTTCACTTCTCTGGGCCTCAGTTCCCTCATCTATAAAATGGGGAATAAGACTATGAACCCCATATGGGACACAGGCTGTGTCTAACCTGATTAGCTTGCATCTACCCCAGGGGTTTAGTACGGCATTCTGTACCCGGTAGATACTTAATATATACTATAGATAGATAGACTGATTGATTAATTACCTAATTCCTCTCATCCAGTCTCCTTCTCGCCACCTGCAAAGTATATGCAATACCAATGAGGTACTTTGATTTTTAAGCTTTTGTTATTAGAAGACAGACTTTAAAAAGTGCTGAGTTCCTAGGGATCTCCAGGGGCTGAAATGCAGACTATATCTCCCTTTGTCAGCACTTTAATTGACAAATGTAAATAGTAATTTGATCGAGCCTGCCAGTATTCATTCAACTGTATTATTGAGCGCTTACAGTGTGTAGTAGAAGTACTAATAATAGTAGTAATACTAGTAAGCTAGTAATAGTAGTAATAGTAGAGGTGGTAGTTCATGGGTTCATATCCCGGCTCTGCCAATTGTCAGCTGTGTGACTTTGGGCAAGTCACTTCACTTCTCTGTGCCTCAGTTACCTCATCTGTAAAATGGGGGTTAAGACTGTGAGCCCCATGTGGGACAACCTGATCAGCTTGTAACCTCCCCAGCGCTTAGAACAGTGCTTTGCAAATAGTAAGCGCTTAATAAATGCCATCATTATTAGTGGCATTGATTGAGCATTTATCATCATTACAATAACGATGGTATTTGTTAAGCGCTTACTATATGGGCCAAGCACTGTTCTAAGCACTGGGGTCGATACAAGGTAATCAAGTTGTCCCACTTGGGGCTCACAATCTTAATCCCCATTTTACAGATGAGGTAAGTGGGGCACAGAGAAGTTAAGTGACTTGCCCAAGGTCACACAGCAGGCAAGTGGCAGAGTCGGGATTAGAACCCATGACCTTCTGATTCCCAGGACTGTGCTCTACTGCATCATAAGTACTTGGGAAATTCAGAATTGGGAAATTCGGAATAAGAAAGTGACCCATTCCCTGCCCGCATGGAGCTTACAGAAGCAGCGAAGCCTAGTGGATAGAGCACAGGCCTGGGCATCGGAAGGATCTTAGTTTTAATCCCCGCTCTGCCACCTGTCTCCTGCGTGACCTTGCCCAGGTCACTTCACTTCTCTCTGCCTCAGTTTCCTCATCTGTGAAATGGGGGTTAAGACTGTGAGCCCCCTGTGGGACAGGGACCGTGCCCAACCCGACTTGCTTCTATCCATCCCACAACGTGCCTGGCACGTAGTAAGCACTTAACAGACACCACTGTTACTATGATTACACTCTAACAGAGTATAAAAATTATTTACCCTCTCCCCCTCGTCCCCCTCTCCATCCCCCCCATCTTACCTCCTTCCCTTCCCCACAGCACCTGTATCTATGTATATATGTTTGTACATATTTATTACTCTATTTATTTATTTATTTTATTTGTACATATCTATTCTATTTATTTTATTTTGTTAGTATCCTTGGTTTTGTTCTCTGTCTCCCCCTCTCAGACTGTGAGCCCACTGTTGGGTAGGGACTGTCTCTATGTGTTGCCAACTTGTACTTCCCAAGCGCTTAGTACAGTGCTCTGCACATAGTACGCGCTCAATAAATACGATTGATGATGATGATGTTGATTTACAACTTGAGCAATCGAAACGAGAGTCCACAGATATTCATGTGGCAGAACCAGTTTCATCACGGAGTTACGTATGTCGGCAGGAGCAGAAGGCAGGTAAGAACATGGCAGTACAGTGGGGTTTTGGAGTCAATCAATCAATCAATCAATCGTATTTATTGAGCGCTTACTGTGTGCAGAGCACTGTACTAAGCGCTTGGGAAGTACAAGTTGGCAACATATAGAGACGGTCCCTACCTAATCCCAGGAGATGTCTAAAATTTGGGGGCCATAGAGAGAAAAGCATCTGGATCAGAGCCCGGGCAGACTCTCGTGTCCCAGAGCCCCGAGCTCCCTCACCATTGAGGCTCTGCGTCCATTCCATTCTTCCATTAATAATAATAATAATTGTATTTGTTAAGCACTTACTATGTGCCAGACACTAAACAAAGCGCTGAGGTGGCTTCAAGCAAATCGGTCTGGATCCAGTCTCTGTCCCATATGGGTCTCCCAGTCTCAATCCCCATTTTCCAGATGAGGTAACTGAAGCCCAGAGAAGTGAAGTGACTTGACCAAGGTCACATGGCAGACACGCGGTGGAGCTGGGACTGGAAGTCATGATCTTCCAAATCCCAGGTCCATGCTCTATCCATTACACCCTGCTGCTTCTATCCACTACGCCCTGCTGCTTCTATTCTCTGGGTCTCAGTTTCCTCATCTTTAAAATGGGGATAAACTACCTCTCCTCCCTCCCATTTAGACTGTGAGCCCTGTGTGGGACAGAAACTGTGTCCATCTGATTGTACCATATCTACTCAGTGCCTAACATAGTGCTTGGCAAAGAGTAAGTGCTTATTTATTACTCTATTTATTTGTACATATTTATTCTATTTATTTTATTTTGTTAATATGTTTTGTTTTGTTCTTTGTCTCCCTCTTCTAGACTGTGAGCCCGCTCTTGGGTAGGGACCTTCTCTATATGTTGCCAACTTGTACTTCCCAAGCGCTTAGTACAGTGCTCTGCACACAGTAAGCGCTCAATAAATACGATTGAATGAATGAATGAATGAACAAATACCACATTAATTATTATCATTATTACATTGTAATAATGTACATGGAGAGCAGCATGGTGTAGTGGCTAGAGCACGGGCCCGGGAATCAGAAGGTCATGCGTTCTAATCCAGCTCTGCCACTTGCCTGCTGAGTGACCTTGGGCAAGTCACTTCACTTCTCTGGGCCTCAGTTCCCTCGTCTGTAAAATGGGGATTGATACTGTGGGCCCAAAGTGGGACAGAGACTGTGTCCAACCCAGTTTGCTTGTATCCACCTCAGCGCCTATTACAGTGCCTGGCTCATAGTAAGTGTGAACACGTATTGTTATTATTGTTATTATTATTATTATTATTATTATTATTATTGTAGAGTCCCTTCCCCCCATGGACAGGAGTACAAAGTGGGCACAAGCTTCCTCTGCACCTTAAAACTGTGAGAAAATTTTTTGGTTTTTATAAATGGTATTTTTTAAGAGCTTACTATGTGTCAGGCACTGTACTAAGCTGGGGTACATAAAAGCTAATCGGGTTTGACACAGTCCATGTCCCACATGGGGCTCACTGTCTCAATCCCCATTTTAATAATGATAATGATGGTCTTTGTTAAACGCTTACTTTATGTCAGGCACTGTACTAAGCTGGGGTACATAAAAGCTAATCGGGTTTGACACAGTCCATGTCCCACATGGGGCTCACTGTCTCAATCCCCATTTTAATAATAATAATGATGGTCTTTGTTAAACGCTTACTATGTGTCAGGCACTGTACTGAGAACTGGGATGGATACAAACTAATCAGGTTGGACACATGTCCCACTTGAGGCTTACAGTCTTAATCCCCATTGAGGTAACTGAGGCACAGAGAAGTCAAATGACTTCCCCAAAGCCACAGAGCAGACAAGTGGGAGAGCCGGAGTTCGAACCCAGGTCCCCTGACTCCCAAGCTCGTGCTCTATGCGTTAACGCCACGCTGCTCAAACTTGTGGAGGTTGGGACAAGATGATCCACCTGAGAGCATCAACCTACCCACAGACTCTAGCTGATCCCATCGAAGCGGTAAGGAGCTCATATTTCTATTCTGGTCCCTGAATTTGGAAATACAGACTACTATTTTGTCCCTGAGACCTGCTCTCCCCCTTCCCTCTTCAATCGGGTTCCCACTGCGGTCCAGAAAGGATGTCGGACTCTCTGCCCAGTGCTTTGCATATTGTGGGCACTTAATAATGATATTATTAATAATAATAATGATGATGATGGCATTTGTTAAGCGCTTACTTAGCGGCGTGGCTCAGTGGAAAGAGCATGGGCTTTGGAGTCGGGGTCATGGGTTCGAATCCCAGCTCCGCCAATTGTCAGCTGTGTGACTTTGGGCAAGTCCCACTGTTGGGTAGGGACTGTCTCTATATTTTGCCAACTTGTACTTCCCAAGCGCTTAGTACAGTGCTCTGCACACAGTAAGCGCTCAATAAATACGATTGATTGATTGATTGATTAACTTTTCTGTGCCTCAGTTCCCTCATCTATAAAATGGGGATGAAGACTGTGATCCCCCCACGGGACAACTTGATCACCTTGTAACCTCCCCAGTGCTTTAAACGCTTAATAAATGCCATCATCATTATTATTATTATTACTATGCACCAAGCACTATTCTAAGTGCTGGGGTATACAAGGTAATCAGAATTTCCCACGTGGGGCTCACAGTCTTCATCCCCATTTTCCAGATGAGGTAACCGAGGCCCAGCGAAGTGACTTGCCCAGAGTCACAGAGCTGACAAGTGGCAGAGCCGGGATTAGAACCCACAACCTCCGACTCCCAAACCCAGGCTCTTTCCGCCGAGCTATGCTGCTTCTCTTCTCATTCTCATTATCGACATCGGTGCCTGCAGATCTCTTTGAGCTGCTTTGGTGGAGAAGTAGAGAAGTCTGGAGACTGTAAGCTCCTCGTGGGCAGGTAACGTATCTACCAGCTCTGCTCTACTGTGCTCTCCCAAGTGCTTAGTACAGTGCTCTACACACGGTTAGTGCTCAATAAATACCATTGACTGTTCGACTGATTGGTCTGGATGCGGCTGGAAACAAAGGATCTGAAGTATTTCATTTTTTTTCTTCTATTTTGCAGGGTACGGCCAGAGATCGGACTCTTACCTGTGTCACAGTAAACGCGGGACGTGCGCCTTTTCAAACTGTCCGCTCTTCAGAAAGCCTTACGGCACCTGTTACAATGGGAAGGCCATGTGCTGTCTACGTCAATGAGAGGACGTTGGCAAGCAGGCGGGACTGAGCGGATCAGAAGGGACGGACGTACTTGCGACTTGTTTGAATAAAAGTCCGACGATTTTTGAATTTTATTTGCTCGAGGGTGGCAAAAAAATGGCTTTGGGTGGTGAGGCAAGGTGGGTGGGTGTGGGTGTCGATTGGGGATGGATTTGGGGTGAGAGAATGTGTGTTTGGGTTGAGCATACGTGTGTGTGTTCCAGCAAAAGACAGCGTTTACATGGGTACGATGTCAAAAGATCCCGGGCCTGGGAGAAGAGGAGCTGAGTTCTCCGTCAGCTTGTCTGTTGGGTGACCTCACTTCAATCACTTCACGTCTCTGGGCCTCAGTTCCCTCATCTGTAAAATGGGGATTAAGTCTGTGAGCCCCATGTGGGACAGGGATTGTGTCCAACCTGATTATCTTGTATCTAGCCCAGTGCTTAGAACAGCGCCTGGCACGCAGTAAGCACTTAATAAGCTCATTGTGGTCAGGAGCTGTGTCTGTTTATTGTTATATTGTAATAATAATAATGATGATGGCACTTATTAAGCGCTTACTGTGTGCAAAGCACTGTTCTAAGCCCTGGGGAGGTTGCAAGATGATCAGGTTGTCCCACGGGGGACTCACAGTCTTAATCCCCATTTTCCAGGTGAGGTAACTGAGGCCCAGAGAAGTTAAGTGACTTGCCCAGAGTCACACAGCTGACAACTGGTGGAGCCGGGATTTGAACCCATGACCTCTGACTCCAAAGCCCGGGCTCTTTCCACTGAGCCACGCTGCTTCTCCAAACTCTCCCATGTGCTTAGTGCAGTGCTTGCCCACGGTAAGCTCTCAATAAATATGGTTGAATGAAATACCGTAAAAACAAAACAAGAAAATGAGATAAAAAACATACTCAGGCAAGACCACACTTAGTTATGTCGGACTCCGTGGTAATCCATCAATTAATCGATGGTATTTATTGAGCACTTATTGGGTGCAGAGCACTGTAGTAAGGACTTGGGAAAGTATAATACTATAGAGTCTATAAACATGATCCATGCCCCCCAAAAGGATGGCAAGGATGAGACAGCATGGCCTAATGACTCAGAGGACCTGGGTTCTGATCCTGATTCCACCATTTGCCTGCTCTGTGACCTTGGGCAGTCAATTAACTTGTCTGTCCCTCAGTTTCCTCATCCATGAAATGGGGATTCAATACTTGTTCTCCCTCCTGCTTTCACTGGGAGCCCCATGTGGGACAGGGACTGTTTTAATAATAATAATAATGATGATGATGATGGCATTTGTTAAGCATTTACTATGTGCAAAGCACTGTTCTAAGCTCTGGGGAGGGATCTTCTAGACTGTGAGCCCGCTGTTGGGTAGGGACCGTCTCTATATGTTGCCAACTTGTACTTCCCAAGCGCTTAGTACAGTGCTCTGCACACAGTAAGCGCTCAATAAATACGATTGAATGAATGAATGAATGAATACAAGGTGATCAGGTTGTCCCACGTGGGGCTCACAGGCTTCATCCTCATTTTACAGATGAGGGAACTGAGGCTCAGAGAAGTTAAGTGACTTGTCCAAGGTCACACAGCAGACATGCGGCGGAGCTGGGATTAGAACCCATGACCCCTGACTCCCAAGGCTGGGCTCTTGCCACTGAGCCACGCTGCTTCTCTAAGATAGTTTTCTAAGATAGCTTTCAAGTACTTCCCAAGCGCTTAGTACAGTGCTCTGCACATAGTAAGCGCTCAATAAATACGATTGAATGAATGAATGAACCTAACTGGTATCAACCCTAGGGCTTGACGCATAGTAAACACTTAAATTAAAAAAAACATAAAAACAAAAAGAAAAAGGAGCTTTGAGTTAGGAAGGAGACAGCTAGTAGTAGACGTCATCCCCCGGGCCTGGAATTCCCTCCCTCTGCCCATCTGCCAAGCTAGCTCTCATCCTTCCTTCAAGGCCCTACTGAGAGCTCACCTCCTCCAGGAGGCCTTCCCACACTGAGCCCCTTCCTTCCTCTCCCCCTCATCCCCTCTCCATCCCCCCATCTTACCTCCTTCCCTTCCCCACAGCACCTGTATATATGTATATATGTTTGTACATATTTATTACTCTATTTATTTATTTATTTATTTATTTATTTTACTTGTACATATCTATTCTATTTATTTTATTTTGTTAATATGTTTGGTTTTGTTCTCTGTCTCCCCCTTCTAGACTGTGAGCCCACTGTTGGGTAGGGACTGTCTCTATGTGTTGCCAACATGTACTTCCCAAGCACTTAGTACAGTGCTCTGCACACAGTAAGCACTCAATAAATATGATTGATTGATAGTAAAATGAATTACGGGTTGATGGATTGACGGATTAACGGGGGAAACAGTAGAATACAAGTGCTGTGGGGCTGGGGGAGTGTTTCTGGGGACCCCATTTCGGTGTTTTTCCTCCCATTCTCCCCATACAGCAGTACACATTTATCCCCACCCTTCTCCCCCACCCCATTTTGCAGTTAGTCATGGTCACAAGAAGTGCCAGGGTAGACCAGATTACTGGAGCAGACTCACCCACTGGAAACGTCAGATGGGCTCTCTCTGTTTCTGAGCAGATCATCAAAGCATGAAGACGAGAAGCAGCGAGGCTCGGATGAAAGAGCCCGGGCTTTGGAGTCAGAGGTCAGGGGTTCAAATTTTACAAGTACAATAAATAAGAGTAATAAATCTCTACCCTAGCACTTAGAACAGAGCTTGGCACATAGTAAGCGCTTAACAAATACTGTCGTTATTATTCTAAGCACATAACAAATAGGGCTGAAAAAAAAGGTATGGAATTCCCTTTTTACCCAAGAGGAAAGTGAGGTCCAGAGAAGTGAATCAATCAATCAATCGTATTTATTGAGCGCTTACTGTGTGCAGAGCACTGTACTAAGCGCTTGGGAAGTACAAGTTGGCAACATATAGAGGCAGTCCCTACCCAACAGTGGGCTCACAGTCTAAAAGTTGTCAGCTGTGAGATTTTGGGCAAGTCAATTAACTTCTGTGTGCCTCAGTTACCTCATCTGTGAAATGGAGATTAAGACTGTGAGCCCCCCCGTGGGACAACCTGATCACCTTGTAACCTCCCCAGCACTTAGAACAGTGCTTTGCACATAGTAAGCGCCAAATAAATGCCATCATTTATTATTATTACTACCTTGATCATCAAACGCTTAGCACACACTGAGCGCTCCATAAATACCAGTGATGGTGAAGGTGGGTTGGAGCTTTTTCCAACCCAATAGGGAAAGGATAAAACTTCCTGTTCCCCAAGAGACTGATTTCAGCATCAACTCCATTTCTCAAAGCGGTCCCTTCTCCATGAAAGGCTCCCTGAAATCCCTCAGAGGGATGGATTCGAGGGCCATTCTGGGAGCGTGGCAAGGATGGTAATGGAGCACATCGCTTGAAATGGCTCCGCGCTTTCAGCCCTGACCGTGACCTCGGCAGCTTTGCCATCTTCAGGGGCAAGGAAATGGTTTCCTGAGTGTCTTCAGGAGACTGTAAGCCCGTTGTGGGCGGGAATTGTCTCTCTTTTTTGCTGCATTGTACTTTCCAAGCACTTAGTACAGTGCTCTGCACACAGTTAACACTCAATAAATACAACTGATTTGAATGGAGTGTCACTGACATCCACCCAGCAGGAGCAGGAGCAGGGGTAATACCGCTTAGAACAGTGCTTGGCACATTGCAAGCGCTTAGCAAATGCCATAATTATTATTAATAGCGGGGGCGAGGGGGCAATTCCTCAAAAGCGCTGATTGAGAAATACTCCAAAATAGAGCCGGCAGGGTAGAAAGTTGGAGAGGGTTATTTAGAGCCCCTGGCTTTAACATTCCTTTCGGGAACCTCAAAGAGCAGGGCAGGTGAGAGTTGATGACCTGGAAATTCTTTGAAAATTTGTTCTGCTACAAGTCCGAGGTTGGTGTTTGGCCAGCATTCTTGCTTTTTTCAAGTTGCCTCGGCCTGCCAAGAGCCCTCCAGATCGTCTGAAGGGCAGGGAGGGGGAAGGAAAAGGGAGGAAGGTGAAAAAGGGAGAGAGGAAAAGAGGGAGGGATGGAGGGAGAGAGGAGAGAGAGGCTCCATGTGTGGATGTAGGGTATTGGGTTGGGGGGATAAGGACTGGGGTGGAGTGGGCGTGGGGAGGGTTGGGGGCTGATAATATAGGTCGATGTCTTGGGCTTCCCATTCAAATAAATTGTATTTATTGAGTGTTAACTGTATGCAGAGCACTGCACTAAGTGCTTGGAAAGTACAATGCAGCGATAAAGAGAGACAATTCCTGCCCACAACGGGCTTACAGTCTCCTGAAGACACTCAGGAAACCATTTCCTTGCCCCTGAAGACGGCAAAGCCACCAAGGTCACGGTCGGGGCTGAAAGCGTGGAGCCATTTCAAGCGATGTGCTCCACTACCACCCTTGCCACGCTCCCAGAATGGCCCTCGAATCCATCTCTCTGAGGGATTTCAGGGAGCCTTTCATGGGATTTACTGGAGAAGAGGCGTTCCAGGAGGGAGGAAGCTATTGAAATATAGTCCTGCCACGGGGGCCAAAAACATGCCTTTGCAATGTGAGCATGAATACGCCCACCTGACTTGAACACAGTTCAGGTTAAATACCATGTGGAGTTCTTACTTGTAATTTCACTCTATCAGTTGCGACGCCCAGGACAACTTAGAGAAGCAGCGTGGCTCAGTGGAAAGAGCACGGGCTTAGGAATCAGAGGTCGTGGGTTCTAATTCTGCTCCGCCACGTGTCAGCTGTGTCACTTTGGGCAGGTCACTTCACTTCTCTGTGCCTCAGTGACCTCATCTGTAAAATGGGGATTAAAGACTGTGAGCCCCACATGGGACAACCTGATTACCTGGTATCTCCCTCGTGGTTTAGAACAGTGCTTGACACATAGTAAGCGCTTAACAAATACCATCATTATTATTGTAATTATTAACTCCCCAGAACCCCTGTGAACCCAGGACCTGCCAACCACAGTGCAGTGTCACTGTGTGGTGTTTGGGCCTGGTCAATCACTCAATCGATCGTATTTATTGAGCACTTGCTGTGTGCAGAGCACTGTACTATGCGCTTGGGAGAGTACAATATAACGCTTTAACAGACACATTCCCAAGAGAAGCAGCATGGCTGAGTGGCTAGAAAATGGGCCTGAGAGTCAGAAGTTCAGGGGTTTTAATCCCAGCTCTGCCACTTGTCTGCTGTGTGACCTTGGGCAGGTCACTTCACTTCTCTGGGCCTCAGTTACCTCATCTGGAAAATGGGGACTGAGACTGTGAGCCCCATGTGGGACGGAGACTGTGTCTAACCTGATTTGCTTGTATCCACCCCAGCGTTTAGTACAGTGCCTGGCACATAGTAAGCCCTTAACAAATACCATTATTATTATTCCCTGCCCACAACGAGGTTTCAGTCTAGAGGGGAAGACAGACATTAATATATAATTAATATATATTACTCTATTTATTTATTTATTTACTTTACTTGTACATATCTATTCTATTTATTTTATTTTGTTAGTATGTTTGGTTTTGTTCTCCGTCTCCCCCTTTTAGACTGTGAGCCCACTGTTGGATAGGGACCGTCTCTATATGTTGCCAACTTGTACTTCCCAAGTGCTTAGTCCAGTGCTCTGCACACAGTAAGCGCTCAATAAATACGATTGATGATGATGATGATGATGATGATATTTATTACTCTATTTATTTATTTATTTAGTTTACTTGTACATATCTATTCTATTTATTTTATTTTGTTAGTATGTTTGGTTTTGTTCTCCGTCTTCCCCTTTTAGACTGTGAGCCCACTGTTGGGTAGGGACTGTCTCTATATGTTGCCAACTTGTACTTCCCAAGTGCTTAATACAGTGCTCTGCACACAGTAAGCACTCAATAAATACGATTGATTGATATAATTACAGATATGTACATGAGCGCTGTGGGGCAGCGAGGGGGATGAATAAAGGGAGCGAGTCAGGGTGACATAGAAGGGAGTGGGAGAAACGGAAAGGAGGGCTTAGTCAGGGAAAGCCTCTTGGAAGAGATGTGTCTTCAGTAAGACTGTGTCCAACCTGATTAGCTTGTTTCTACCCCAGCGCTTAGAACAGTGGCTGGCACATAGTAAGCGTTTAACAAGCGCTTTTTCAAGCAAAAACTCCTCACTCTTGGCTTCCAGGCTCTTCACCACCTTGCCCCCTCTTACCTCACCTCCCTTCTCTCCTTCTCCAGCCCAGCCTGCACTTTCCACTCCTCTGCTGCCGCTAACCTCCTCACTGGGCCTCGTTCTCGCCTGTCCCGCCATCGACCCCCGGCCCATGTCATCCCCCTGTCCTGGAATGCCCTCCCTCCACACATCCACCAAACTAGCTCTATTTCTCCCCTCAAAGCCCTACTGAGAGCTCACCTCCTCCAGGAGGCCTTCCCACATTGAGCCCCCTTTTTCCTCTCCTCCTCCCCTCTCCATCACCACTCCCCTCTGCCCTACAGCACTTGTATATATTTGTACATATTTACTACTCTATTTTATAAATGATTTGCCTTTAGCTATAATTCTATTTATTCTGATGGTTTTGACACCTGTCCACATGTTTAGTTTTGTTATCTTTCTCCCCCTTCTAGACTGTGAGCCTGTTGTTGGGTAGGGACCGTCTCTATATGTTGCCGACTTATACTTCCCAAATGCTTAGTCCAGTGCTCTGCACACAGTAAGCGCTCAATAAATACGATTGAATGAATGAATGAACAAATGCCATTATTATTATTATTATTAAGGCTTTGGAGGGTGGGAGAGTAATTGCCTGTTGGATATGAGGAAGGAGGGCGTTTCAGGCCAGAGGTAAGATGTGGACGAGGGGTCGGTGGTTAGATACAAGGTATGGTGAGAAGGCTGGCATTTGAGGAGCCAAATGTGATGATGATGATGGCATTTATTAAGCGCTTACTATGTGCAAAGCACTGTTCTAGGCACTGAGAGTAGAGAGGCCTGATCTCCGGGCCTGATCCCAGCTGCTAGTGGACTGAGTTAAGGCATTCCAGTTCAGGGAAAACCAGGCTTGTATATGTCTATGTCTGCTTTGGGATTTCTTAAACCTCCAGCCCCACATCAGTGGGAGGGACTTCTCCCCTCATTCTTTTGCAGCTGAATCCACCTGTAAATGACCCTGCTGAAAACCGGAGTGAGCAATGAACAGAATGGACAAATGATTCGGATGGCCGAGTTTTGGAAATCCAGCTCATCTGTGCCCCCCGCTCTAGAGTTCAGTGGTGGGGCGATGGGCACCAGAAACAACAGCGATGAGGCATGGAGCTAACTAGAGAAGCTAGCTCTCTTCCTCCCTTCAAGGCCCTACTGAGAGCTCACCTCCTCCAGGAGGCCTTCCCAGACTGAGCCCCCTCCTTCCTCTCCTCCTCGTCCCCCTCTCCATCCCCCCATCTTACCTCCTTCCCTTCCCCACAGCACCTGTATATATGTATATATGTTTGTACATATTTGTTACTCTATTTATTTATTTTACTTGCACATATCTATGCTATTTATTTTATTTTGTTAGTATGTTTGATTTTGTTCTCTGTCTCCCCCTTTTAGACTGTGAGCCCACTGTTGGGTAGGGACTGTCTCTATATGTTGCCAGCTTGTACTTCCCAAGCGCTTAGTACAGTGCTCTGCACACAGTAAGCGCTCAATAAATACGACTGATGATGATGGACCGCACCCTGCAAGAGAAGAGGCTCATTCATTCATTCAGTCGTATTTACTGAGCACTTACTGTGCGCAAATAATAAAAATAATAATAATGCTATTTGTTAAGTGCTTACTAGGTGTCAGGCACTGTAACAATAATAATAATGATGGTATTTGTTAGGCACTTACTATGTGCCAAACACTGTTCTAATAATAGTAATAATAATGATGATGATGGTATTTGTTAAGCGCTTATTATGTGCAAAGCACTGTTCTAAGCACTGGGGGGATACAAGGTGATCAGGTTGTCCCACGTGGGGCTCACAGTCTTAATCCCCAATTTACAGATGAGGTAACTGAGGCTCAGAGAAGTTAAGTGGCTATCCCAAGGTCACACAGCTGACCTTGTGTGGTCACAGTCTGTGAGCCCACTGTTGGGTAGGGACCATCTCTATATGTTGCCAACTTGTACTTCCCAAGCGCTTAGTACAGTGCTCTGCACACAGTAAGCGCTCAATAAATACAATTGAATGAATGAATGAAAGTGGCAGAGCCTGGATTCAAACCCATGACCTCTGACTTCCAAGCCCGTGCTCTTTCCACTGAGCCACGCTTCTAAGCACTGGGGTCGATACAAGGTAATCAGGTTGTCCCACGGGGAGCTCACAGTCTCAATCCCCATTTTATAGATGAGGTAACTGAGGCACAGAGAAGTTAAGTGATTGCCAAAAGTCCCACAGCTAAGGAGGTGGGATTAGGAGGCCTTCCCAGACTGAGCCCCTTCCTTCCTCTCCCCCTCGTCCCCCTCTCCATCCCCCCATCTTACCTCCTTCCCTTCCCCACAGCACCTGTATATATGTATATATGGTTGTACATATTTATTACTCTATTTATTTATTTATTTATTTATTTTACTTGTACATTTCTATCCTATTTATTTTATTGGTATGTTTGGTTCCGTTCTCTGTCTCCCCCTTTTAGACTGTGAGCCCACTGTTGGGTAGGGACTGTCTCTATGTGTTGCCAATTTGTACTTCCCAAGCGCTTAGTACAGTGCTCTGCACATAGTAAGCGCTCAATAAATACGATTGATTGATTGATTGATTGATTGATTAGAACTCACGACCTCTGATTCTCAGGCCCGGCCTCTTTCCACTAAGCCGAGTTGCTTCAGCATACTCACTGTACTAAGCGCTGGGGTGGATACAAGCAAATCGAGTTGGACCCAGTCACTATCCTGTGTGGGGCTCACAGTCTCAACCCCCATTTTACAGCTGAGGTAACTGAGGCACAGAGAAGTGAAGTGACTTGCCCAAGTCACACATGTGGCAGAGATGGGACATGCGGCCAACATGTGGCAAAGCACTGTACTAAGTGCTTAAGAGGTGAGAAGCAGCATGGCCTAGTGGGTAGAGCATTTCCATCTTCACCACTTGTCTGCTGTGTGACCTGGGACAACTCACTTAGCTTCTCTGTGCCTCAGTTTTCCCATCTGTAAAATGGGAATAAGATACCTGTCCTCACTTCCCCTTAGAGCGTGAGTCTATGTGGGACGGGGACTGTGTCTGGCCTGATTATCTTGTATCTGCGCTAATAATAATAATAATAATTTTGGTATTTGTTAAGCGCTTACTATGTGCAAAGCACTGTTCTAAGCGCTGGAATGCTTCGTAGAGAAGCAGCGTGGCTCAGTGGAAAGAGCCCCGGCTTGGGAGTCAGAGGTCATGGGTTCGAATTCAAGCTCCACCACTTGTCAGCTGGGTGACTTTGGGCAAGTCACTTCACTTCTCTGTGCCTCAGTTCCCTCAGCTGTAAAATGGGGATGAAGACTGTGAGCCCCACATGGGACAACCTTGATTACCTTGTGTGTCCCCCAGCGCTTAGAACAGTGCTTGACACATAGTAAGTGCTTAACAAATACCATTAGCCGGTGCTTAGAAAAGTGCTTTGCACGTAGTAAGCACTGAATAAATGACATTATTATCATTATTATTATTATTATTACAGTGTTTGGCACACAGTGAGCAGTTAACGAATACCACAATTATTATTACTGTATGATTGTCCCAAGTTTGGCAGTCCTCTAGACTGTAAGATACAGTCCTTTTTACTTGTTACAGTCCTCCAGACTGTAAACTTGTTGACGGCAGGGAATGTGTCTGCTTATTGTTGTAAGCAGCGTAGCTCAGTGGAAAGAGCGTGGGCTTAGGGGTCAGAGATCATGGGTTCAAATCCCGGCTCCGCCAAGAGTCAGCTGTGTGACTTTGGGCAAGTCACTTTACTTCTCTGTGCCTCAGTTACCTCATCTGTAAAATGGGGATGAAGACTGTGAGCCCCACATGGGACAACCTTGATTACCTTGTGTGTCCCCCAGCGCTTAGAACAGTGCTTGACACATAGTAAGTGCTTAACAAATACCATTAGCCGGTGCTTAGAAAAGTGCTTTGCACGTAGTAAGCACTGAATAAATGACATTATTATCATTATTATTATTATTATTACAGTGTTTGGCACACAGTGAGCAGTTAACGAATACCACAATTATTATTACTGTATGATTGTCCCAAGTTTGGCAGTCCTCTAGACTGTAAGATACAGTCCTTTTTACTTGTTACAGTCCTCCAGACTGTAAACTTGTTGACGGCAGGGAATGTGTCTGCTTATTGTTGTAAGCAGCGTAGCTCAGTGGAAAGAGCGTGGGCTTAGGGGTCAGAGATCATGGGTTCAAATCCCGGCTCCGCCAAGAGTCAGCTGTGTGACTTTGGGCAAGTCACTTTACTTCTCTGTGCCTCAGTTACCTCATCTGTCAAATGGGGATTAAAACTGTGAGCAGCCCGTGGGACAACCTGATCACCCTGTAACCTCCCCAGCGCTTAGAACAGTGCTTTGCACATAGTAAGCGCTTAACAAATGCCATTAGCACCAAAAGCGCTCGATAAATATGATTGAATGAATGAACGAATGAATGATGGGTAGTGTCCCTGAAAACATGACCATCCCTTCCAGTTGGGGACAAGTGGTCACCTCACTGTCCAGAGTTCATCATCATCATCAACAGAGAAGCAGCATGGCCTTGTGGACAGAGTTCAGCCCCGGGAGTCAGAAGGACCTGTGTTCTAATCCCCGCTCCACCCCTTGTCTGCTGTGTGACCTTGGGCAAGTCACTTAGCTTCTCTGACCCTCAGTTACCTTATGGAGATTCACGTTGAGCCCCATGTGGGGCATGGATTGTGTCCAACTGATTTGCTTTTATCTATCTTCTTTTTAGAGAAGCAGCGTGGCTCAGTGGAATGAGCCCGGGCTTTGGAGTCAGAGGTCATGGGTTCAAATCCCGGCTCTGCCACTTGTCAGAGGTGTGACTTTGGGCAAGTCATTTAGCTTCTCTGTGCCTCAATTCCCACATCTGTAAAATGGGGATGAAGACTGTGAGCCCCACGTGGGACAACCTGATCACCTTGTAACCTCCCTAGCGCTTAGAACAGTGCTTTGCATATAGTAAGTGTTTAATAAATGCCATTATTATTATTTATTATTACCCCAGTGCTTTGTACATTGCTGGGCACACAGTAAGTGTTCGACAAACACCAGATTTGCTTTTATCTATCCCAGTGCTTAGTACGGTGTCTGCCGCACCATTTTTAATCAATCAATCAATCAATCAATCAATCGTATTTATTGAATGCTTACTGTGTGCAGAGCACTGTACTAAGCACTTGGGAAGTACAAGTTGGCAACATATAGAGACAGTCCCTACCCAACAGTGGGCTCACAGTCTAAAAGGGGGAGACAGAGAACAAAACCAAACATACTAACAAAATAAAATGAATAGAATAGATATGCACAAATAAAATAAATAGAGTAATAAATATGTGCAGACATATATACATATATACAGGTGCTGTATGTATACATATAATGGTATCTGTGGAGCACTCACTGTGTGTAGAACACAGTACAAGAGAGTTGGCAGACATGTTCCCCGTCTGCAAGGAGCTTACAGTCTAGAGGGTTGGCAGACATTAATAAAAATAAAATATTTGTAAGAGTGGGGATGACCAAGACTTCAAAGACAGATCCAAGCTCCCCATCCCAGTCACCTGCCTTCATTAGCATCTTCTTCTCCAAGTTCTTCCCCAGCTGGTTTTTCTTCTTCAGCTGCCTGTCTCCCTGCCCTGGTAGTGAGTCACGGATCAGGCCGTGGGGACCGACAAGATTCCGGAGACCAAGCGGAGGAGATCTTCTGGGCCGCACGAACAATCAAGACTCTCTCAGTTGGTCTCCGGGCCACTTCCCAGGAGCTGATTTCCAAATGGCATTAGGCCCCTTCGCTCTCTGGGTCCTCAGAGAGGGAAGAACCAGTCAGACCGAGGCTGTGGGACTGGAGTTCTTTGTGGGCAGATGAAGCAGGGCCACTGTGATTGCCAACACCCTTATAAACATTATGATAATCATCATTATTATGCCTGGGTCTCGTGGGTCACTTGGATGACCTCCCATCACCTCAAGCTTAACATGTCAATCAATCAATCAATCGTATTTATTGAGCGCTTACTGTGTGCAGAGCACTGGACTAAGTGCTTGGGAAGTACAAGTTGGCAACATATAAAGACAGTCCCTACCCAACAGTGGGCTCACAGTCCAGAAGGGCTCACAGTCATGTCCAAAACAGAACTCCTTATCTTCCCACCCAAACTCTGTCCTTCCCTCCCTGATTTTCCGATCCCTATAGACGGCACCACCATCCTTCCTGTCTCACAAGCCCGCAACCTTGGCAATTTCTTTGCCTTCTCTCTCGTTCAACCCACATATTCAATCCGTCACTAAATCCTGCCAGTCCCACCTTCAGGACATCGCTAAAATCCCACACTTTCCTCTCCATCCAAACCGGTAGCATGTTAACACAATCACTCATCTTATCGCGCCCGGATCACTGCATCGGCCTCCTTGCTGACCTCCCAGCCTCCTGTCTCTCCCCACTCCAGTCCATACTTCACGCTGCTGCCCGGATCATTTTTCTACAGAAACGTGCAGGACACGTCTCCCCACTCCTCAAAAACCTCCCGTGGTTGCCTAGCCACCTCTGCATCAAACAAAAACTCCTCACCGTTGGTTTTAAAGCACTCAATCACTTTTCCCACTCCTACCTTACCTCGCTACTCTCTTACTACAACCCAACCCTCAAGCTTCGCTCCTCTAATGCTAATCTTCTCACTGGACCTCCATCTCCTCTAGCTCGCCGCCGACCTCTCGTCCACGTCCTGCTTCTGGCCTGAAACTCTTTCCCTCCTCATATCTGACAGATAACGACTCTCCCCCCTTCTAGACTGTGAGCCCACTGTTAGGTAGGGACTGTCTCTATATGTTGCCAGCTTGTACTTCCCAAGCGCTTAGTACAGTGCTCTGCACACAGTAAGCGCTCAATAAATACGATTGATTGATTGATTCAAAGCCTTATTGAAAGCACATCTCTTCCAAGAGGCCTTCCCTGACTAAGCTCCCTTGTCCTCTTCTCCCACTCCCTTCTGCGTCGCCTTTCCTTACTCCCTTTGTTCTTTCCCCCTCCCAGACCCACGGCGCTTACGTACATTTCTGTCACTTATTTACTTATATTAATGTCTGTCTTCCCGACTCTAGACTGTAAGCTTGTGGGCGGGGAATGTGTCTGTTTATTGTTGTATTGTACTCTCCCGAGCACTTAGTTCAGTGCTCTGCACCCAGTGAGCACTCAATAAAAATGATTGAATTAATGAATGGATGGATGGGGTCGGCCATCTTTTCCCAAGAGGGTGTTAATCTGAAATGGGTTCCCTGTTCTGGTTTCTTGTTCAGAACATCGGAGCACTTATTCTTCTAATGATAATTACGGACCTGTTACGTGCTTACTGACCCAGCCCCTCGGCTCCCTCTGACCCTAATTAGCAGGACCTCCCCTCTTAATAATGGGGAAGGTGGACACTGTTGAGGTCCCAAGGCTACTCTATTTATTTATTTATTTATTTATTTTACTTGTACATATCTATTCTATTTATTTTATTTTGTTAGTATGTTTGGTTTTGTTCTCCGTCTCCCTCTTTTAGACTGTGAGCCCACTGGTGGGTAGGGACTGTCTCTACATGTTGCCAACTTGTACTTCCCAAGCGCTTAGTACAGTGCTCTGCACACAGTAAGAGCTCAATAAATACGATTGATGATGATGATGATGATGATGACTTTGGGCTGCCCACCAGAGTCAACAACGGCCAGCCCAGCCGGCCTCCGAATGTTTCCTGCCGACCGATTCCAGCATCCTCTCTTCCCCCATTTGGAACACGAGAGGCCACGGATCTGTAGAGAAGCAGCGTGGCTCAGTGGAAAGAGCCCGGGCTTTGGAGTCAGAGGTCACGGGTTCAATTTCCGGCGCCGCCAATTGTCAGCTGTGTGACTTTGGGCAAGTCGCTTCACTTCTCTGTGCCTCAGTGACCTCATCTGTAAATGGGGATTAAGACTGTGAGCCCCGTGTGGGACAACCTGATCACCTTGTATCCCCCCAGCGCTTAGAACAGTGCTTTGCACATAGTAAGTGCTTAACAAATACCACCATTATTATTATTATCTATAATCCCAGAGCAGTCTCAGTCAATGTCAATTGCATTTATTGAGTGCTTAGTACAGT
The DNA here is from genome assembly GCF_015852505.1 of Tachyglossus aculeatus. Lineage (NCBI taxonomy): Eukaryota > Metazoa > Chordata > Mammalia > Monotremata > Tachyglossidae > Tachyglossus > Tachyglossus aculeatus. The sequence continues at coordinate 18,909,640 of NC_052101.1, read as the reverse complement.
GCTCTGCACACAGTCAGCGCTCAATAAATACGATTGAATGAATGAGTGCTTCCTGTGTGCAGAGCACTGTACTAAGTGCTTGGGGGAGTATAATACAACAATAAACAGACACATTCCCTGCCCACAAAGAACTGACAGTCTAGAGGTGGAGACAAACGTTAGTATAAATAAATAAAATTACCGATGTGTATGTGACTGCTGTGGGGCTGGGAGGGGGGGATGAATAATAGAGAAGCAGCGTGGCTAGAGAAGCAGCGTGGCTCAGTGGAAAAGAGCATGGGCTTTGGAGTCAGAGGTCATGGGTTCAAATGCCGACTCCGCTAATTGTCAGCTGTGTGACTTTGGGCAAGTCACTTGACTTCTCTGTGCCTCAGTTTCCTCATCGGTAAAATGGGGATGAAGACTGTGAGCCCCCCGTGGGACAACCTGATGACTTTGTATCTATCCCAGCACTTAGAACAGTGCTTGGAACATAGTAAGTGCTTAACAAATGCCATCATTATTTATTTATTTATTTAAAGGGATCAAGTCAGGGTGATACAGAAGGGAATGGGAGAAGAGGAAAGGAGGGCTTAGTCAGGGAAGGCCTCTTGGAGGAGAGTGCCTTCCGTTAGGCTTGGAAGGGAGGGGAGAGTTATTGTCTGGGGGATATGAGGAGGGAGGGTATTCCAGGCTAGAGGCAGGACGGGGGCGAGAGGCCGGAGGCAAGCCCACTGTTGGGTAGGGACTGTCTCTATATGTTGCCAACTTGTACTTCCCAAGCGCTTAGTACAGTGCTCTGCACACAGTAAGCGCTCAATAAATACGATTAATGATGATGATGATGATAAACTGGTGGTAAAGTGGAAGGTTAGCATTAGAGGAGCCCCTTCTAGACTGTGAGCCCACTATTGGGTAGGGACCGTCTCTATATGTTGCCAATTTGTACTTCCCAAGCTCTTAGTACAGTGCTCTGCACACAGTAAGCGCTCAATAAATACAATTGAATGAATGAATGAAAGGAGCCAAGTGTGCGGGCTTGATTGTAGTAGAAGTGACGTGAGGTAGGAGGGGGCAAGGTGAATGAATGCTTTCAAGTGGATGACGAGAAGTTTCTGACTGTGATGCGGGGGCAGATGGGCAACCACTGGAGGTTCACCTTGTAATCTCCCCAGCGCTTAGAACAGTGCTTTGCGCATAGTAAGCGCTTAATAAATCATCATCATCATCAGTCGTATTTACTGAGCGCTTACTGTGTACAGAGCACTGTACTAAGCGCTTGGGAAGTACAAGTTGGCAACATATAGAGACAGTCCCTACCCAACAGTGGGCTCACAGTCTAAAAGGGGGAGACAGAGAACAAAACCAAACATACTAACAAAATACAATAAATCATCATCATCATCATCAATCGTATTTATTGAGTGCTTACTATGTGCAGAGCACTGTACTAAGCGCTTGGGAAGTACAAATTGGCAACATCTAGAGACAGTCCCTACCCAACAGTGGGCTCACAGTCTAAAAAGGGGAGACAGAGAACGAAACCAAACATACTAACAAAATAAAATAAATAGAATAGGCATGTACAAGTAAAATAAATAAATAAATAAATAGGGTAACAAATATGTACAAACATAATAAATGCCATCATCATCATCATCTTGAGGAGAGGGGAAACATGGACTGAACGTCTTTGTAGAAAAAAACTCCGGATTCTACTACCATAGTTAAATACAAGGATTTTCTCTTATCCCATAATTAACCATAATAAGTTGGCAACATATAGAGACAGTCCCTACCCAACAGTGGGCTCACAGTCTAATAGGGGGAGACAGAGAACAAAACCAAACATACTAACAAAATAAAATAAATAGAATAGATATGTACAAGTAAAATAAATAAATAAATAGGGTAACAAATATGTACAAACATAATAAACGCCATCATCATCACCATCTTGAGGAGAGGGGAAACATGGACTGAATGTCTTTGTAGAAACAAACTCCAGATTCTACTACCATAGTTAAATACAAGGATTTTCTCTTATCCCATAATTAACCATAATAAGTTGGCAACATATAGAGACAGTCCCTACCCAACAGTGGGCTCACAGTCTAAAAGGGGGAGACAGAGAACAAAACCAAACATACTAACAAAATAAAATAAATAGAATAGATATGTACAAGTAAAATAAATAAATAAATAGGGTAACAAATATGTACAAACATAATAAATGCCATCATCATCATCATCTTGAGGAGAGGGGAAACATGGACTGAACGTCTTTGTAGAAACAAACTCCGGATTCTACTACCATAGTTAAATACAAGGATTTTCTCTTATCCCATAATTAACCATAATAAGTTGGCAACATATATAGACAGTCCCTACCCAACAATGGGCTCACAGTCTAAAAGGGGGAGACAGAGAACAAAACCAAACATACTAACAAAATAAAATAAATAGAATAGATATGTACAAGTAAAATAAATAAATGAATAGGGTAACAAATATGTACAAACATAATAAATGCCATCATCATCATCATCTTGAGGAAAGGGGAAACATGGACTGAACGTCTTTGTAGAAACAAACTCCGGATTCTACTACCATAGTTAAATACAAGGATTTTCTCTTATCCCATAATTAACCATAATAAGTTGGCAACATATAGAAACAGTCCCTACCCAACAGTGGGCTCACAGTCTAAAAGGGGGAGACAGAGAACAAAACCAAACATACTAACAAAATAAAATAAATAGAATAGGTATGTACAAGTAAAATAAATAAATAAATAGGGTAACAAATATGTACAAATATAATAAATGCCATCATCATCATCATCTTGAGGAGAGGGGAAACATGGACTGAACGTCTTTGTAGAAACAAACTCCAGATTCTACTACCATAGTTAAATACAAGGATTTTCTCTTATCCCATAATTAACCATAATAAGTTGGCAACATATAGAGACAGTCCCTACCCAACAGTGGGCTCACAGTCTAAAAGGGGGAGACAGAGAACAAAACCAAACATACTAACAAAATAAAATAAATAGAATAGATATGTACAAGTAAAATAAATAAATAAATAGGGTAACAAATATGTACAAACATAATAAATGCCATCATCATCATCATCATCTTGAGGAGAGGGGAAACATGGACTGAACGTCTTTGTAGAAACAAACTCCGGATTCTACTACCATAGTTAAATACAAGGATTTTCTCTTATCCCATAATTAACCATAATAAGTTGGCAACATATAGAGACAGTCCCTACCCAACAGTGGGCTCACAGTCTAAAAGGGGGAGACAGAGAACAAAACCAAACATACTAACAAAATAAAATAAATAGAATAGATATGTACAAGTAAAATAAATAAATGAATAGGGTAACAAATATGTACAAACATAATAAATGCCATCATCATCATCATCTTGAGGAGAGGGGAAACATGGACTGAACGTCTTTGTAGAAAAAAACTCCGGATTCTACTACCATAGTTAAATACAAGGATTTTCTCTTATCCCATAATTAACCATAATAAGTTGGCAACATAGAGACAGTCCCTACCCAGCAGTGGGCTCACAGTCTAAAAGGGGGAGACAGAGAATGAAACCAAACATACTAACAAAATAAAATAAATAGAATAGATATGTACAAGTAAAACAAATAAATGAATAGGGTAACAAATATGTACAAACATAATAAATGCCATCATCATCATCATCTTGAGGAGAGGGGAAACATGGACTGAACGTCTTTGTAGAAACAAACTCCAGATTCTACTACCATAGTTAAATACAAGGATTTTCTCTTATCCCATAATTAACCATAATAAGTTGGCAACATATAGAGACAGTCCCTACCCAGCAGTGGGCTCACAGTCTAAAAGGAGGAGACAGAGAACAAAACCAAACATACTAACAAAATAAAATGAATAGATATGTACAAGTAAAACAAATAAATGAATAGGGTAACAAATATGTACAAACATAATAAATGCCATCATCATCATCATCTTGAGGAGAGGGGAAACATGGACTGAACGTCTTTGTAGAAACAAACTCCAGATTCTACTACCATAGTTAAATACAAGGATTTTCTCTTATCCCATAATTAACCATAATATTACCGCTAGGCTGGAGCAGAGGCTGGGATGTGAGGGGGGCTAGAAAGCGGTCATGACCCGGAAGCATTCCTGGAATTAGAGAGAGGGAAGGGACTGTAAGAGGTCACTTGGGCCATTCTTCTGCCTCTAACTCCTTTCGGCCATACGACAACTGCTACCTCTTTCTTAGAAGTCTTTTCCTTCTCCAGTGGGGAAGGATCCAGATGAAGGTCATTGTCATTTAAAGCCGTTGGCTTCCACTCGCTAGGCTCTGGCCAAGCTAGGAATGGAATGGGTATTCCTCTGCTTGACTCCCTCCCGTAATAATGATAATAATAATAATAATAATGGCATTTGTTAAGTGCTTACTATTCATTCAATCATATTTATTGAGTGTTTACTGTGTGCAGAGCACTGTACTAAGCGCTTGGGAAGTACAAGTTGGCAACATATAGAGATGGTCCCTACCCAACAACGGGCTCACAGTCTAGCACGGTACATTGCTTGGCACATATTAGGTGTTTGGCAAATACCACGACTAGCATTATTAATATTTTGCAGGATCTTCCTGAGAGCTGGAATCTTCCTGAATTGTAGAGGGCAGATGCCCCAAATGCAGTCAGTCATGTGATGAGGTGCCATCTAACAGCCCCCTCCACCAGGGTACCCACCATGATTCCTCCAGACCGTGTGCTTGCTCTAATAATAATAATAATGGCATTTATTAGGCACTTACTATGTGCAAAGCACTGTTCTAAGCGCTGGGGAGGTCACAACGTGATCAGGTTGTCCCACGGGGGGCTCACAGTCTTCATCCCCATTTTACAGATGAGGTAACTGAGGCCCAGAGAAGTTAAGTGACTTGCCCAAAGTCAAAGTCAGGCCTTCCCTGACTAAGCCCTCCTTTCCTCTTCTCCCATTCCCTTCTGTATCACCCTGACTTGATCCCTTTAAATAATAAATAAATAAATAATGATGGCATTTGTTAACCACTTACTATGTTCCAAGCACTGTTCTAAGCGCTGGGATAGATACAAGGTCATCAGGTTGTCCCATGGGGGGCTCACAGTCTTCATCCCCATTTTACCATTGAGGAAACTGAGGCACAGAGAAGTCAAGCTGATAACTGGCGGAGCCGGGATTTGAACCCATGACCTCTGACTCCAAAGCGCTGGCTCTTTCCACCGAGCCACAGACCGGAAGCCTCTTGTGGGCAGGGAATGTGACCAGAAATCCTGCTCATTCATTCATTCATTCAATCGTATTTATTGAGCACTTGCTGTGTGCAGAGCACTGTACTAAGCGCTTGGGAAGTCCAAGTTGGCAACATATAGAGACGGCCCCTAACCAACAGCAGGCTCACAGTCTAGAAGGGGGAGACAGACAACAAAACATATTAACAAAATAAAATAAATAGAATAAATATGTACAAGTAAAATAAATAAATATCGTCCCCTCCCAAGCGCTTAGTACGGTATTGTGCACAAGGTAAGTGCTCAATAAATACCATTAATTGAGTGATGTCATCTCCCCCGCTAGCCTGTATGCTCCTTGTGGGCAGAGAATATGCCTACCAACTCTGCTATACTGTAGTAATAATGATGTATTTGTTAAGTGCTTATTATGTGCCAAGTGCTGTTCTAAGCGCTGGTAAGTGCATACTTTGTGCCAGGCACTGTAATAATATTAATAATAATGATGGTATTTGTTAAGCGCTTACTATGTGCAAAGCACTGTTCTAAGCACTGGGGGGGGATACAAGTTGATCAGGTTGTCCCACGGGGGGCTCACAGCCTTCATCCCCATTTTGCAGATGAGGTAACAAGCCCAGCGTGGCTCAGTGGAAAAAAGCATGGGCTTGGGAGTCAGAGGTCATGGGTTCGAATCCCGGCTCTGCCAGTTGTCAGCTGTGTGACTTTGGGCAATTCACTTTACTTCTCTGGGCCTCAGTGGCCTCATCTGTAAAATGGGGATTACGACTGTGAGCCCCACGTGGAACAACCTGATCACCTTGTATCCCCCCAGTGCTTAGAAAAATGCTTTGCATGTAGTTAGCGCTTAACAAATACCATCATTATTACCCACTGTTGGGTAGGGACTGTCTCTATATGTTGCCAATTTGTACTTCCCAAGCGCTTAGTACAGTGCTCTGCACATAGTAAGCGCTCAATAAATACAATTGATGATGATGATGATTATTATTATTATGTCTGCTGTGTGATCTTGGGCAAGTCACTTCACTGAGCCTCAGTTATCTCATCTGTAAAATGGGGATTACGACTGTGAGCCCCATGTGGGACAACCTGATCACCTTGTATCCCCCCCAGCGCTTAGAACAGCCTCAGTTCCCTCATCTGTAAAATGGGGATTATGACTGTGAGCCCCACTTGGGACAACCAGATCACCTTGTATCCCCCCCAGGGCTTAGAACAGCCTCAGTTCCCTCATCTGTAAAATGGGGATTATGACTGTGAGCCCCACGTGGGACAACCTGATCACCTTGTATCCCCCCCAGCGCTTAGAACAGCCTCAGTTCCCTCATCTGTAAAATGGGGATTACGACTGTGAGCCCCACGTGGGACAACCTGATCACCTTGTAGCCCCCCCCAGGGCTTAGAACATCCTCAGTTCCTTCATCTGTAAAATGGGGATTACGACTGTGAGCCCCACGTGGGACAACCTGATCACCTTGTAGCCCTCCCCAGCGCTTAGAACAGTGTTTTGTACATAGTAAGTGCTTAACAAATGTTGTTATTATTATTATTATTATTATTATTACCCCCTCCTCCCCCAGCCCCAAGGAGATGCCCTGCCTATGTGGCACAGCTGACCAGGGGTGCCCCCTTCTGGACTTTTGCGGTGACGTACTCACTGAAAGATGCCTGGGCCACAAGGAGGCAATAAATAATAATAATAATATAATAATAATAATAATAATAATAATAATATTTGTTTAGCGCTTATTATGTTCCAGACACTGTACTGAGCCCTGGGTGGATACAAGCAAATCAGATTGGACACAATCCCTGTCCCACGTGGGGCTCACAGTCTCAATCCCCCTTTTACAGATGAGGGAACCGAGGCCCAGAGAATAATAGTAATAATAACGATGACATTTGTTAAGCGCTTACTATGTGCAAAGCACTGTTCTAAGCGCTGGGGGGGATACAATGTGATCAAGTTGTCCCACGTGGGGCTCACAGTCTTAATCCCCATTTTTACAGATGAGGTAACTGAGACTCAGAGAAGTTGCCCAAGGTCACACAGCAGACTTGTGGTGGAGGCGGGATTCGAACCCATGACCTCTGACTCCAAAGCCCTTGCTCTTTCCACTGAGCCATGCTGCTGAAAGTGAAGTGATTTGCCCAAAGTCACACAGCAGGCAAGTGGTGGAGTCAGGATTAGACCCCATGACCTTCTGATTCCCAGATCTGTGCTCTATCCATTCAATTCATTCATTCAATCGTATTTATTGAGCGCTTACTGTGTGCAGAGCTCTATATTAAGCGCTTGGGAAGTACAAGTTGGTAACATATAGAGACGGTCCCTACCCAACAACGGGCTCACAGTCTAGAGTCTAGTCTATCCACTACGCCATGCTTCTTCTCTGGGAGGTAGGCGGAAGATAGCTTGACCATTTTTACTTTTACCCAAAATGAAATAGCTGGGTGGTCCCAAGTGGGCATCTAGGGCTGAAGATCAATCAGCCATATTTATTGAGCGCTTACTGTGTGCAGAGCACTGTACTAAGCGCTTATGAGATACACCCACCCTCACTCTTCTCCCTCTCAGTCCTGCAGCTCTGTAAAACTTTCCCCACCTCCTTCTAGGGTTGCCAACCATCCAGGCTCATCTCTATTTTGTTTTTTTTTAAATGTATTTGTTAAGCGCTTACTATGCACTAGGCACTGGGGCAGATACAATAATAATAATAATAATAATAATGATGGCATTTGTTAAGCACTTACTATGTGTCAAGCACTGTTCTAAGCTCTGGGGTAGATACAACGTATCAGGTTGTCCCACATGGGGCTCACAGTCTTCATCCCCATTTTACAGACGAGGTACTGAGGCCCAGAGAAGTTAAGTGACTTGCCCAAGGTCACACAGCTGGCAAGTGGCGGAGCCGGGATTAGAACCCATGACCTCCGACTTCCAAGCCCGGGCTCTTGCCACTGAGAAACACTACTTCTCTGAGATATCCGGTGGGACACAGTCCATTTCAATCAATCAATCAATCGTATTTATTGAGCGCTTACTGTGTGCAGAGCACTATACTAAGCACTTGGGAAGTACAAGTTGGCAACATCTAGAGACAGTCCCTACCCAACAGTGGGCTCACAGTCTAAAAGGGGGAGACAGAGAATGAAACCAAACATACTAACAAAATAAAATAAATAGAATAGATATGTACAAGTAAAATAAATAGAGTAATAAATTTGCATAAACATATATACATATATACAGGTGCTGTGGGGAAGGGAAGGAGGTAAGATGGGGGGATGGAGAGGGGGATGAGGGGGAGAGGAAGGAAAGGGCTCAGTCTGGGAAGGCCTCCTGGAGGAGGTGAGAGGGTTCACAGTCTTAATCCCCATTTTACAGATAAGGTAACTGAGGCATAGAGAAGTCAGTGAGTCAATAGTATTTACTGAGCACTATGTGCACAGCACTGTACTGACCCCATATAACACTGTAACAGATACATTTCCTGCCCGTAAAGAGCTTCGTTCACTCATTCAATTGCATTTATTTACAGTCTAGAGGGGGAGACAGACATTAATACAAATTAATAAAATATGGATATGTACCTAAGTGCTGTGGGGCTGATTGGGGGGATGAATAAAGGGAGCAAGTCAAGGTGGTGCAGAAGGGAATGGGAGAATTAATAAAATATGGATATGTACATATAATCCATATAAAATATGGATTTGTACATATTTTTTACTCTATTTATTTATTGATTTATTTTGCTTGTACATATCTATTCTATTTATCTTATTTTGTTAGTATGTTTGGTTTTGTCTCCCCCTTTTAGACTGTGAGCCCACTGTTGGGTAGGGACTGTCTCTATATGTTGCCAATTTGTATTTCCCAAGTGCTTAGTACAGTGCTCTGCACACAGTAAGCGCTCAATAAATACGATTGATGATGATGATGATGATGATGTACCTAAGTGCTGTGGGGCTGTCTCGGGGGGGGATGAATAAAGGGAGCAAGTCAAGGTGGTGCAGAAGGGAATGGGAAAAGAGGAACGGAGAGCTTGACTTGTCCAAGGTCACAGCAGACAAGTGGAGAAGACAGGATTAGAACTCAGGTCTTCTGACTCCCAAGCCCGTGCTCTTTCCACTACGTTACGCTGCTTCCTGGGATGACACTAGAGCAGACTTGTGACAATACACAACACAGCGTGGCTCCGCAAGATATGGAAGTGTAAGGTTTCCAGAAAGAGGTCCACTTTATCAAAGGGATCCCACGTATCATATTTAATGTCCTGAATAAATAAGCGCCTTGGTCAATCAATCAATCAAATTTATTGAGTGCTTACTGTGTGCAGGGCACTGTGCTAAGCACTTGGATGAGTACAACACAACATTAGAACAGTCAGTCGGTCCAAGTAGCAGGGAGGACAGGCGATCGATCGCACCTTCAATAAAATCAGTGGTATTTATTGAGCACGTAATCATCATCATCATCAATCATATTTATTGAGCGCTTACTATGTGCAGAGCACTGTACTAAGCGCTTGGGAAGTACAAATTGGCAACATATAGAGACAGTCTCTACCCAACAGTGGGCTCACGGTCTAAAAGTCATAGTCTGCACACGTAATGTGTGCAGAGCGCTGAACAAGGCACTTGGATCTGTAGGAGGTAAAAACTCATAAAAATAAGTTAAATTAAAAGTTGTCGTTTTGATTGTAATACAATTTTATCGAAATTGAGTAGTGTATAAAACACCTGATTACCCACAAATTCTATTTTTAGGAAATGAAATTACATTTCAAGCAGGAGAGCGTTGGCTGGAACTATAAAAATAATAATAATAAAACAATAATAATAATAATAATTAGCATTTGTTAAGCGCTTACTATGTGCCAGGCACTGTACTAAGCACTGGGCATTGTCCTTTTTTGGGCTGCCAAGCAGATGAAGCATTGAAATGAGTCCGCAGGGAGGCCAAGCTTTTAGTACAGTGCTCTGCACAAAGTAAGTGCTCAATCAATACTGTTGATTTATTGATGGGGGGGGGCAGCAGGAGGAGGAGGAGTAGAGCAGGATTAGAAGAGGAGGGGGAGAATTGCAGGAGTCACTATACAATCTCTACCCTCACCAGCTCTGAAATCCTTCTATACGACCACTACCCATTTCACTTCCAACAAATCTGTCATGTTCCCCCACAGAGATCTCCCATCTTTTGACCCCATCCAATTTTCTCAAGGCATAATAATAATAATAATAATAATGGTATTTGTTAAGCACTATGTGCATAGCACTGTTCTAAGCGCTCGGGGGATACAAGATGATCAGGTTGTCCCATGCAGGGCTCACAGTCTTTGTCCCCATTTTAAAGATGAGGGAACTGAGGCCCAGAGAAGTGAAGTGACTTGCCCAAAATCACACAGCTGACAACTGGAGGAGCCGGAATTTGAACCCATGATCTCTGACTCCAAAGCCCGGGCTCTTTCCACTGAGCCACGCTGCTTCTCTACCTCCATACCCAAACTGCTTTTTCTTTATGCACAAACAGACACTCTCACCACCACCGTCTCTACTGAATTCAACTCCTTCTTTCCCCTAGCCCTCTGTGGATTTCGTAGCACTAACCCACGGCCCTCAATCGCATCCAGAGTCCTCTTTCTCCGCTCCCGTGTACGAGCCACGGAGCTCTGCTGGGAGAAATCCAGATATCAGGTTGACTATGTCCATCTCAACCTCATCTTCTTCCCCCAACCCTGGCAACATTATTTCTCCATCTTTATTGATTTCCACGCCCATTGCCCTCATCGGCTGTTCCAGACATTTAACTCCCTCATCAAACCACGACCCCTCACCTCCCCCATCTCTCGCCCCTAATGACTTGGCCACATATTTCACTAAGAAAATCGAAACCATCAGGTGTGATCATCCTTAAATCTCCCCCGCTCTTCTCCAGTCCCTCCCTCCTCCTGCCGCTTCTTGGACTCTCCCATCTTTCTCAACAGTATCTCAAGAGATCTTCTGCTTTTTCTCAAAATCCACCCCCGCCACCTGCATATCCGACCCCATCCCTTCGCACCTTTATCAAAATGCTTCTTCCCTCCTTAATCGCCACCTTCAACTCTATTTACTCTCCAATGGCTTCTTTCCCACTGTTTTCAGAGGTGCTCATGTCTTCCCTCTCCTAAAAATAAAAACCTCCCTCAACTCCACGGTTCCCTCCAGTTACCGTCCCATCTCCCTCCTCCCATTCCTCTCCAAACTTCCTGCAAGAGTTGTCTATACCCACTGCCTCCATTTCCCCTCCTCCAATTCGCTCCTTGACCCCCCTCCAATCTGGCTTCCGTCCCCTTCACTCCACAGAAACTACCTTCTCTAAGGTCACTACTGACCTCCTTCTTGCCCAATCATTCATTCATTCAATCGTATTTATTGAGCGCTTTCTGTGTGCAGAGCATTATACTAAGCGCTTGGGAAGTACAAGTTGGGCAACATATAGAGACGGTCCCTACCCAACAGTGGGCTCACAGTCTAGAAAGTGCTTACTTTATTAAGTGCTTACTACTATGTGCAAAGCACTGTTCTAAGCATTGGAGAGGTTACAAGGTGATCAGGTTGTCCCACAGGGGGCTCACAGTCTTAATCCCCATTTTCCAGATGAGGTAACTGAGGCCCAGAGAAGTGAAGTGACTTGCCCAGAGTCACACAGTTGACAATTGGTGGAGCCGGAATTTGAACCCATGACCTCTGATTCCAAAGCCCAGGCTCTTTCCACTGAGCCACGCTGCTTCTCTGTGTTGGATTCTCTGCCACTGGCTTCCACTCCATCCTAATCCTCCTCCACCTCTCAGGTGCCTTCAAACACTGTACATACATACATATTTATTACTCTATTTATTCATTTATTTATTTATTCTGCTTGTACATTTCTATCCTATTTATTTTATTTTGTTGGTATGTTTGGTTCTGTTCTCTGTCTCCCCCTTTTAGACTGTGAGCCCACTGTTGGGTAGGGACTGTCTCTATGTGTTGCCAATTTGTACTTCCTAAGCGCTTAGTACAGTGCTCTGCACATAGTAAGCACTCAATAAATACGATTGATTGATTGATTGTTAGACGACCTCCTTCAACTGGAAATATTAACCAACCTTAGTTTTACTGATCCTGTCCTTTCCTGGTTCCCCTCCTATCTCTTTGATTCTGATTCCTATGACTGCTCCTTCTGGCTCCTTCTCTGCCTCCCACTGCCTAGGTGCCAAGGCTGTGTTGTGGGTCTACTTCTATTCTCCATTTACACCCACTCCCTGGGAGAACTCATTCATTCTCTTGCCTTCAACTACCACCTGTTTGAGGATGATTCCCAAATCTACAAGTCATCTTCTCTGCAGTCTCGTATTTCCGTCTGCCTTCAGGACACCTGCGCTTGGATGTCCCACTGACACCACAGATACGTCTAAAACAGAACTCCTCTTTCCATCTAAACCTTGACCTTCCCGTGCCTTTCCCGTCACTGTAGACAGCACCACCATTCTCCCTGTCTCACCAGCTTGTAACCTTGGCATTATCCTCAACTCATCTCTCATTCAACCCACACACTCAGTGTTAGCAAATCCTGTCGGTTGAATGTTCCCAGCATTTCTAAGACTCATCCTTTCCTAGTCACCCAAATTGCTACCATGTTGATCCAAGCACTTATCTTTGATTATTGAATCAGTCTGTTTGATGACTTTCCTGGCTCTGTTTGCGCTGTTGCCCCAATCATTTTTCTACAAAACCTTTCAGCCCATGTTTCTCCATTCTTCAAGAACCTCCAGTGGGCAACCACCCACACTTCCGCATCAGACAGAAACTCCTTACCCTTGGTTTGAAATCACTCAATCACCTTTGGGCAAGTCACTTCACTTCTCTGTGCCCCAGTTACCTCATCTGGAAAATGGGAATTAAGACTGTGAGCCCCCCGTGGGAAAACCTGATCACCTTGTAACCTCCCCAGCGCTTAGAACAGTGCTTTGCACATAGTAAGCGCTTAATAAATGCCATCATTATTATTTTACTTCACTGATTTCCTACTCCAACCCAGCACCTTTAACCACTCCTCTAATGCCATCTTACTCATTGTGCCTCAGTCTCATCTGTCGTGTTGCCTACCCCTTATAATAATAATAATAATGATGGCATTTGTTAAGCGCTTACTATGTGCAAAGCACTGTTCTAAGCGCTAGAGGGGATACAAGGTGAGCGGGTTGTCCCACGTGGGGCTCACAGTCATCATCTCCATTTTACAGATGAGGTAACTGAGGCTCAGAGAATTTAAGTGACTTGCCCAAGGTCACACAGCAGACATGTGGCGGAGCTGGGATTCAAACCCATGACCTCTGACTCCAAAGCCCAGGCTCTTTCCACTGAACCACACTGCTTCTCTATCTCCTGCCTCTGGCCTTCAGAGGTCATGGGTTCAAATCCCAGCTCTACCAATTGTCAGCTGTGTGACTTTGGGCAAGTCACTTCACTTCTCTGTACCTCAGTTCCTCATCTGCAAAATGGGGATTAAGATTGTGAGTCCCCCGTGGGACAACCTGATCACCTGGTAACCTCCCCAGCGCTTAGAACAGTGCTTGGCACATAGTAAGCGCTTAATAAATGCTGGCATTATTATTATTATTATACCTCAGTCTCATCTGTCGTGTTGCCTACCCCTTATCCATCTCCTGCCTCTGGCCTTCAGAGATCATGGGGTCAAATCCCGGCTCCGCCAATTGTCAGCTGTGTGACTTTGGGCAAGTCACTTCTCTGTGCCAGTTACCTCAACTGTAAAATGGGGATTAAGACTGTGAACCTCCTGTGGGACAACCTGATCACCTTGTAACCTCCCCAGCACTTAGAACAGTGCTTTGCACATATTAAGTGCTTAATAAATGCCATTATTATTATTATAATCACTGTCCTCACCTTCAAAGTCTTTTTAAAAGCACATTTCAGGTCTTCCCAACCTAAACCCTCATTTCTCCTACTCCCACTACCTTCTGCATCACCCTTGCAGGTGGATTTTGATTTAATTGACCATCCTCAGCCCCACAGCCCTTTTGTACATATCAGTAATTTATTTTCTTAAATGTCCATCTCCCCTTCTAGGCTCTTTTGTGGGCAGGGAAAGTGTCGACCAACTCTGCTATATTGTGCTCTCCCAAGCACTTAATACAGTGCTCTGCACAGAGTAAGTGCCACCAGGAGGAACAGGAGTTGGAGGCGAGCACCAGGAGAGGGAAGAGGAGGAGGAGGAGCAAGAACTGGAGGAGAGCATGAAGAGCAGCAGGAGAGGGAGAAGGAGAAGGAGGGAACCAGGAGGAGCAGGATAGGAAGGAGGAGGAGAGCATCGAGGAGATTAGGAGAGGGTGGAGGGGGGGAGCAACAGGAGGAGCAAGAGAGGGAGGAGGAGAGCAACTGGAGGAAGAGGAGGAGGAAGAACAGGAGAGGGAGGAGGAGGAGAGCACCAGGAGGAGCAGAATAGGAAGTAACAGGAGGCGAAGAGCAACAGGAGGAGCAAGAGAGGGAGGAGGAGAGCACCAGAATGAGGAAGAGCAGGAGGAGGAGAAGAGCACCAGGAGGAGCAGGAGAGGGAGGAGCAGGAGGAAGAGGAGGAGAGCACCAAGAGGAGGGGCAGAAGAGGGAAGAACAGGAGGAGAAGAGCACCGGGAGAAGCAAGAGAAGGAGGAGAGCACTAGGAGCAGAAGGAAGAACAGAGGGTGAAGAGCACAAGGAGGAGCAAGAGAGGGAGGAGGAGAAGGAGAGCACCAGGAGGAGCAGAAAAGAAGAAGAGCATGGGGAGGAGGAGCAGGAGAGGGAGGAGCAGGAGGAGGACAGCACCAGGAGGAGGAGGAGGAAGAGCAGGAGCATAAGAAGAGCACCAGGAGGAGCAGGAAGAGGAGCAGAAGAGGGAAGGTACAGGAGGCAAAGAGCACCAGGAGGGGCAAGAGAGGGAGGAGGAGGAGAGCACCAGGAGGAGGGGAGGAGGAGCAAGAGGAGGAGAGCACCAGGAGGATCAGGAGAAGGAGCAGAAGAGGGAAGAACAGGAGGTGAAGAGCACCAGGAGGAGGAGGAGCAGGAGAGGGAGGAGCAGGAGAAGAGGGAAGAACAGGAGAAGAGCACTAGGAGGAAGAAGAGCAGGGGAGGGAGGAGGGGAAAGAGAGCACAGGGAGGAGGAGAAGGGGGAGGAGGAGGAGAAGAGAAGGAGGAGAGCACCAGGAGGAGCAGGAGAGGGAGGAAGAGGGGGAGAGAATCAGTAGGAAGAGGAGGAGGAGCAGGACAGCACGGGGAGGAGGAGAGCACCAGGAGGAGGAGCAGAAGAGGGAAGAACAGGAGGAGAAGAGCACAAGGAGGAACAAGAGAGGGAGGAGGAGAGCATCAGGAGGGGCAAGAGAGGGAGGAGGAGGGGGAAGAGCAGAAGAGGGAAGAACAGGAGAAGAGCACCAGTAGCAAGAGAGGGAGGAGGAGAGCACCAGGAAGAGCACGAGGAAGAACAGAAGAGGGAAAAACAGGAGAACACGGGGAAGAGGAGGAGAGCACCAGGAACAGCACGAGGAAGAACAGAAGAGGGAAAAACAGGAGAACACGGGGAAGAGGAGGAGACCATGGGGAGGAGGAGGAAGAGGAGAGCATCAGGAAGAGGAGGGGATCACGAGGAGGAGGAGAGCATGAGGAGGAGGAAAAGAGCACGAGGAAGAGGAGAAGATCACGAGGACGAGAGCACGGGGAGGAGGAAGAGGAGAGCATCAGGAAGGGGAGGAGATCACGAGGAGGAGGAGGAGGAGAGCACGAGGAGGAGGAGAGAGCACGAGGAGGAGGAGGAGAGCATGAGGAGGAGGAGAGAGCACGAGGAGGAGGAGAGAGCATGAGGAGGAGGAGAGCACGAGGAGGAGGAGAGCATCAGGAGGAGGAGGAGAGCATGGGGAGGAGTTGGAGAGCATGGGGAGGAGTTGGAGAGCACGGGGAGGAGTTGGAGAGCACGGGGAGGAGTTGGAGAGCACGGGGAGGAGGAGTTGGAGAGCACGAGGAGGAGGAGTTGGAGAGCACGAGGAGGAGGAGTTGGAGAGCACGGGGAGGAGGAGGAGTTGGAGAGCACGGGGAGGAGGAGGAGTTGGAGAGCACGGGGAGGAGGAGGAGTTGGAGAGCACGGGGAGGAGGAGGAGTTGGAGAGCACGGGGAGGAGGAGAGCACGGGGAGGAGAGATATGGGGAGGAGGAGGAGAGCATCGGGAGGAAGAGCAGAGCATCGGGAGGAGGAGGAGAAGCAGAGCACGGGGGGAGGAGGAAGATATCGGAGGAGGAGGAGGAGAGCATCAGGAGGAGAACACGGGGAGGAGGAGGAGGAGAGCACGGGGAAGAGGAGAGCAGGAAGAGAACGAGGAGGAGGAGGAGGAGGAGAGCATCAGAAGAGCACGGGGAGGGGGAGGAAGATATCGGAGTTGGAGGAGAGCATGAGGAAGGCGAGGAGAGGAGGAGGAGAGCATGAGGAAGGCGAGGAAAGCAGGAGGAGGAGGAGAGCACGGGGAAGGGAAAGAGGAGGAGGAGGAGGAGGAGTGAGAGGAAGTAGAGGACGAAGGGGAGGAGCCGGAGGAGGAGGAGAAAGGCAGCGGGCGTGGCCTGTCTGGGCGGGCGGCTGCAGCTGCGGAGGGGAGAAGCGGGATCGGGATGGCCGGAGCGGGATCGTGGGATCGGGATCGGAGGATGGTCGCGGGCTTCCCGACCGGGGCGGCCCTGCCACTGCTGCTGCTGCTGCTGGCGGCGGAGCAGACCGCACGTGAGCCACGACCCCACCCCGCCCGCCGCCGGCTTCTTTCCCGCGCTCCCGATAGCCCCGCCCCCCGGGCGCTGCCGGCCAATCCCCGCCCGCGCTCCCCCTCAGCCCCGCCCCTCGGGCGCTGCGAGCCAATCCCCAGCCGCGCTCCCGCTCTCCCCGCTACTCGGACGCTGCGAGCCAATCCCCAGCCGCGCTCCCGCTCCCCCCGCCCCCTGGACGCTGGCAGCCAATCCCCGCCCGCGCTCCCGCATAGCCCCGCCCCTCGGACGCTGCGAGCCAATCCCCAGCCAGGCTCCCTCTCTCCCCGTCCCCAGGACGCTGGCAGCCAATCCCCGCCCGCGCTCCCGATCTCCCCGCCCCCGGACGCCGGGAGCCAATCCCCGACCGTGCTCCTTCATAGCCCCGCCCCTCAATGCATAGCGCACATTCATTCATTCATTCATTCATTCATTCATTCATTCATTCATTCATTCATTCATTCATTCATTCATTCATTCATTCATTCATTCAGTCGTAGTTATTGAGCACTTGCTGTGTGCAGAGCACTGTACTAAGCGGTTGGGAAGTACAAGTTGGCAACATATAGAGACGGTCCCTCCCCAACCATGGGCTCACAGTCTAGAAGTCCTCTCCTCTTCTCCCACTCCCTTCTGCATGGCTCTGATTTGCGCCCTTCATTCCTCCTCCCTTCCAGCCTCTCAGCACAGAAATATATATATACACGTATATATATACATATATATGTATATATGTAATTTATTTATTCATGTATATTAATGTCTCCCCTTCTAGACTGTGAGCGTGTTGTGGGCAGGAAATGTGTCTGTTATATTGCTCCCTCCCAAGCGCTTATTACAGTGCTTTGTACACAGTGAGCGCTCAGTAAGTACAACTGAATGAACGAAGTGGGTATAGGCAATATTGTGGACGAACACAGTAAGTGCTCAGTAAATACAATTGAATGAACGAAGGGGGTATAGGCCATATTGTGGACGAACACAGTAAGTGCTCAGTAAATACAATTGAATGAACGATGTGGGTAAATCAATCAATCAATCAATCGTATTTATTGAGCGCTTACTATGTGCAGAGCACTGTACTAAGCACTTGGGAAGTACAAATTGGCAACATGTAGAGACAGTCCCTACCCAACAGTGGGCTCACAGTCTAAAAAGGCAATATTGTGGATGAGCACAGTGAGTGCTCAGTAAATACAATTGAATGAACGAAGTCGGTATAGGCCATATTGCAGACGAACACAGTAAGTGCTCGGTAAATACAATTGAATGAACGAAGGGGGTATAGGCCATATTGTTGACGAACACAGTAAGTGCTCGGTAAATACAATTGAGTGAACGAAGTGGGTATAGGCAATATTGTGGACGAACACAGTAAGTGCTCGGTAAATACAACTGAATGAACGAAGTGGGTATAGGCAATATTGTGGACGAACACAGTAAGTGCTCAGTAAATACAATTGAACAAAGTGGGTATAGGCAATATTATGGATGAACGCAGTAAGTGCTCGGTAAATACAATTGAATGAACGAAGGGGGTATAGGCCATATTGTGGACGAACACAGTAAGTGCTCGGTAAATACAATTGAATGAACGAAGTGGGTATAGGCAATATTGTGGACGAACACAGTAAGTGCTCGGTAAATACAACTGAATGAACAATGTGGGTATAGGCAATATTGTGGACGAACACAGTAAGTGCTCAGTAAATACAATTGAACAAAGTGGGTATAGGCAATATTATGGATGAACACAGTAAGTGCTCGGTAAATACAATTGAATGAACGAAGGGGGTATAGGCCATAGGCCATATTGTGGACGAACACAGTAAGTGCTCGGTAAATACAATTGAATGAACGAAAAGTGGGTATAGGCAATATTGTGGACGAACACAGTAAGTGCTCGGTAAATACAACTGAATGAACAAAGTGGGTATAGGCAATATTGTGGACGAACACAGTAAGTGCTCGGTAAATACAACTGAATGAACGAAGTGGGTATAGGCAATATTGTGGACGAACACAGTAAGTGCTCGGTAAATACAATTGAACAAAGTGGGTATAGGCAATATTATGGATGAACACAGTAAGTGCTCAGTAAATACTACTGAATGAACAAAGTGGGTATAGGCAATATTGTGGACGAACACAGTAAGTGCTCAATAAATACAATTGAATGAACAAAGTGGGTATAGGCAATATTGTGGACGAAAAACTGGCAGGATTCAGAATCAGAGTGTATTTTGCAGGTCAAAAACAAAGGTGTCAAAGATGACATCCAATTTAGGACAAGCAGCATGGCTTAGTGGAAAGAGCACGGGCTTGGAAGCCAGAAGATGTGGGTTCTAATCCCAGCTCTGCCGCTTGTCTGCTGTGTGACCTTGGGCAAGCCACTTAACCTCTCTGTGCCTCAGTACCTCATCTGTAAAATGGGGATTAAGATTGTGAGCCCCACGTGGGACAACCTGATCACCTTGACTCTACCCCGGTGCTTAGAGCAGTGTTTGGCATATAGTAAGCGCTTAACGAATGCTATTATTGTTATTATTTGAGGTTCTAGGACGAGGAATGAGGGTGCCCGGAAAGTATTTGTAGAATTCTTAAATCTAATGGGGTTACCCCTCCAAACTCGCGAGAAGTAGCCTGTTTGTACCGCATCTGTCCGCCGCGGGTGAGCTCCGTCTTGACCCTCCTTTCCGCCTGTGATCCTCCCAGGACTCTACACCGTGGTTCATTACTTTCTCATCGGCCATCCCGCCCGGGCCTGGATGACCCTGTCTCTGTTCTTGCCTGGTGGTCCAGTCCAGTGCCTCAGCTACTTTTGGTTCCGGGCAGACGGGGTCCGAGGCTGTCCCCTGATGATGGTGCATCTTCTGCAGCTGGGAATATGGAAGCGGTAAGGTCGCTCAGCCCTGAGGAACTTTGCCTTCAAATCAATCAATCAATCAATCGTATTTATTGAGCGCTTACTGCGTGCACAGCACTGTGCTAAGCGCTTGGGAAGTACAAGTTGGCAACATATAGAGACAGTCCCTACCCAACCCAATCCTACTTGTACATATCTATTCTATTTATTTTATTTTGTTAGTATGTTTGGTTTTGTTCTCTGTCTCCCCCTTTTAGACTGTGAGCCCACTGTTGGGTAGGGACTGTCTCTATAGGTTGCGAATTTGTACTTCCCAAGCGCTTAGTACAGTGCTCTGCACACAGTAAGCGCTCAATAAATACGATTGATGATGATATAGAGACAGTCCCTACCCAACAGTGGGCTCACAGTCTAGAAGAAGGCCCAATCAATCAATCAATCATATTTATTGGGCGCTTATTGTGTGCAGAAGACTGTGCTGAGCGCTTGAGGGAGTACAGCAGAACAGAGTTGGTAGACGTATCGTACCTCCCAAGCGCTTAGCACAGTGCTCTGCACACAGTAAGCGCTCAATAAATACGATTGAGTGAATGAATGAATTCCCTGCCCACAGTGAGCTTACAGATTAGAGGAGGAGACACATTATTATAAGTAAGTTATGGATATAAAATTTTATTTGCATGTGGGTGATTTCAAAGTTTGAATGATGACCGTTGAAAAACATCCCCACGTAAAACCGTAGGTGAGATGATTGTTTGGTCCGTGGGCCGGCAGTCTAAAGAACTTTAGAGGTGAAGCTAATGTTTCTGGCTCCCCTCCCTGCCCCAGATCCATGGGGGCTAAACTTGTAATTTTGGTACTTGTTAAGCACTCAGTATGTGCCAAGCACTGTACTAAGCAGTTGAGACAGATACAAGATAAGCAGATTCATTCATTGGCCCTACTGAGAGCTCACCTCCTCCAGGATGCCTTCCCAGACTGAGCCCCTTCCTTCCTCTCCCCCTCGTCCCCCTCTCCATCCCCCCCATCTTACCTCCTTCCCTTCCCCACAGCACCTGTATCTATGTATATATGTTTGTACATATTTATTACTCTATTTATTTTACTTGTACATATCTATTCTATTTATTTTATTTTGTTAGTATGTTTGGTTTTGTTCTCTGTCTCCCCCTTTTAGACTGTGAGCCCACTGTTGGGTAGGGACTGTCTCTAGATGTTGCCAACTTGAACTTCCCAAGCGCTTAGTACAGTGCTCTGCGCACAGTAAGCGCTCAATAAATACGATCAATTGATTGATTCAATCATATTTATTGAGTGCTTACTGTGTGCAGAGCACTGGACTAAGCGCTTGGAAAGTACAATTCGGCAACAGATAGAGACAGTTCCTACCCAACAACGAGCTCACATCAGGCATAGTACCTAACCCATATGGAGCTCGTAACCTAAGGGAAAGAAAGAGCAGTTATTGAACTCCCGTTTTACTGGGGCACAGAGAAGTTAAGCGACTTGCCCCAAGTCACACAGCCGACAAGTGGTAGAGCCAAGATATCAACACAGGTCACCTGATGCCCAGGTTTGTGATCTTTCCACTAGGCCAGGGTACCCCTGTCTCTACTCAAGACACATCTCCTGTCCTCTTAAATGACCGTACATTTAAGATATAAAGTAGATAGTACGTCCTATTTTGTTTGCTTTTCTTTTTCTAAAAGGCAAATGTGTTAAACGTCTACTGAAGACTCATAATAATAACGGTATCAAGCACTTACTATGTTCAAGTCACTGTGTGAAGGACCGGGGTGGATCCAAGCAAATCAGGTTGGACACAGCGAGCTTACAGATTAGAGGAGGAGACATATTATTATAAGTTATGGATATAAAATTTTATTTGCATGTGGGTGATTTCAAAGTTTTAATGATGACCGTTGAAAAACATCCCCACGTAAAACCGTAGGTGAGATGATCGTCTGGGCCGTGGGCCGGCAGTCTAAAGAACTGTAGAGGTGAGAGTTGGCAGATGAGGTAACTGAGGCACAAGAGAAGTTAAGCGACTTGCCCAGGGTCGCAGAGAAGACAAGTGGCAGAGTCAGGATTAGAACCCAGATCCTTCTGACTCCGCTAGGCCGTGCTGACTCGTGTCATCATCGGGATTAGAACCCAGATCCTTCTGACTCCGCTAGGCCGTGCTGACTCGTGTCATCATCGGGATTAGAACCCAGATCCTTCTGACTCCACTAGGCCGTGCTGACTCGTGTCATCATCGGGATTAGAACCCAGATCCTTCTGACTCCACTAGGCCGTGCTGACTCGTGTCATCATCGGGATTAGAACCCAGATCCTTCTGACTCCACTAGGCCGTGCTGACTCGTGTCATCATCGGGATTAGAGCCCAGATCCTTCTGACTCCACTAGGCCGTGCTGCCTCGTGTCATCATCGGGATTAGAACCCAGATCCTTCTGACTCCACTAGGCCGTGCTGACTCGTGTCATCATCGGGATTAGAACCCAGATCCTTCTGACTCCACTAGTCCGTGCTGACTCGTGTCATCATCGGGATTAGAACCCAGATCCTTCTGACTCCATTAGGCCGTGCTGACTCGTGTCATCAAAGACTGGGTAGGGTATCAGAACGCAGCTGCAGGCATCAAAAGCACCTGGATGGTGTTTGGGTCAATAGAAATAAATCAGTATATATGGTTGTACATATTTATTACCCTGTTTATTTATTTATTTATTTATTTTACTTGTACATTTCTATCCTATTTATTTTATTTTGTTGGTATGTTTGGTTCTGTTCTCTGTCTCCCCCTTTTAGACTGTGAGCCCACTGTTGGGTAGGGACTGTCTCTATGTGTTGCCAATTTGTACTTCCCAAGCGCTTAGTACAGTGCTCTGCACATAGTAAGCGCTCAATAAATACGATTGATTGATTGATTGATTGATTGATTGTTCCAAATAAAACCTATTCCCGGGTGGGCCAGCCTAATCTGGAGGCATCTGGGGAATTTGCCGGACTTGCCTCGGTTTGGCCGGGACCACTTCTGGGGTTCAAAAGAGGCAGTATGGCCGAGTGGATAGAGCAGGGGCCTTGGAGCCAGAAGGGTATGGGTTCTAATCCCGGCTCTGCCACTTCATCATCAATCGTATTTATTGAGCACTTACTGTGTGCAGAGCACTGGACTAAGCGCTTGGGAAGTCCAAGTTGGCAACACATAGAGACGGTCCCTACCCAACAGCGGGCTCACAGTCTAGAAGGGGGAGACAGAGAACAAAACCAAACATACTAACAAAACAAAATAAATAGACTAGATAGGTACAAGTAAAATAAATAAATAAATTGTGGTATTATTAGTGTCCAGCACATAGTAAGCGCCTTACAAACACCATTGTCACCATCATTAGTAGTATTATTAGTGTCCAGCACATAGTCAGTGCTTCCCCAAATACCATCATCACCATCATTAGCATCATTATTATTATCATTATTATCATCATCATTATTATTATTATTATTATTATTATTATTATTATTATTATTATTATTATTATAATGCCACTTGTCTGCTGTGTGACTTGGGGCAAGTCTCTTCACTTCCCTGGGCCTCAGTTACCTCATTTGTAAAATGGGAATTAAGACTGTGAGCCCCACCTGAGACAGGGACTGTCTCTGCCACTTGAATGCTCTGTGACCTGTGGCAGGTCTCTTCACTTCCCTGGGCCTCAGTTACCTCATCTGGAAAATGGGGGTGAAGACTGTGAGCTCCTCAGTTCAGAGAAGTGAAGTGACTTGCCCAAAGTCACACAGCTGACAAGTGGCAGAGTCAGGATTTGAACCCATGACCTCCGACTCCAAAACCCGGGCTCTTTCCATGTTAAGCGCTCCCTATGTGCCAAGCACTGTTCTATGCACTGGGGAAGATACAAGGTCAGCAGGTTGTCCCACGTGGGGCTCACAGTTTTAATCATCATCATCAATCGTATTTATTGAGCGCTTACTGTGTGCAGAGCACTGTACTAAGCGCTTGGGAAGTACAAGTTGGCAACATATAGTGACAGCCCCTACCCAACAGTGCGCTCACAGTCTAATCCCCGTTTTACAGAGGAGGTAACTGAGGCCCGGAGAAGTGAAGTGACTTGCCCAGGTCACACAGCGGGCAAGTGGCAGAACTGGGATTCGAACCCACGACCTCCAAGCCCAGGCTCTTGCCACTAAGCCACGCTGTCTCTCTATGTTGCCAACTTGTACTTCCCAAGAGCTTAGTCCAGTGCTCTGCACACAGTAAGCGCTCAATAAATACGATTGATGATTGATTGGTTGGTAGAGAAGACCCGTGTGCGTGTATGTGCGAGTGCTCATATATGTGTGTCTGTTACATTCATTCAGTCGTATTTATTGAGCGCTTCCTGTGTGCAGAGCACTGGACTAAGCGCTTGGGAAGTACAATGGGTGTAGTAATGGTACTACACCATAATAGTAATAGTACCAGTAATAGTAATGTACTATTACTACTATTACTATTACTACTACTATTATCACCACCAGTAATAGTAATGTAGTAATGTAGTAATGTGTGCACAATGTTTTTTTTTTTTTACTCTATTTATTTATTTATTTATTTTATTTGTACATATCTATTCTATTTATTTTATTTTGTTAGTATGTTTGGTTTTGTTCTCCGTCTCCCCCTTTTAGACTGTGAGCCCACTGTTGGGTAGGGACTGTCTCTATATGTTGCCAATTTGTACTTCCCAAGCGCTTAGTCCAGTGCTCTGCACATAGTAAGCGCTCAATAAATACGATTGATGATGATGATGATGATGATGAGAAGTCCTGCCGATAGTGGGACTGTGAGCCCACTGTTGGGTAGGGACTGTCTCTATATGTTGCCAATTTGTACTTACCAAGCGCTTAGTCCAGTGCTCTGCACATAGTAAGCGCTCAATAAATATGATTGATGATGATGATGATGATGATGATGAGAAGTTCTGCCGATAGTGAGACTGTGAGCCCACTGTTGGGTAGGGACTGTCTCTCTATGTTGCCAATTTGTACTTCCCAAGCGCTTAGTCCAGTGCTCTGCACATAGTAAGCGCTCAATAAATACGATTGATGATGATGGGCCTGTTTTGTTTTTCCCCAGGCACTGGGACTCCGTAAGGGCAGCGGTGTCTCACGAAAGGGGGTCTTCCCGACTGGGACAGTTGTGGCTGCAGGAAGGAGATCTGTCCGGTCTGCGCCTCCTGGAAGCCCTGCTTCAGACGGGGCCTCACCTGGTGCTGCAAACATACGTGTTTCTCGGAGGGGGACTAAAGGACGCGGTCCCAGGTAAAACCGCAGGAGCATGGGAACCAGAATGGAGGGGACAGAAATCAATCAATCAATCAATCGTATTTATTGAGCGCCTACTGTGTGCAGAGCACTGTACTAAGCCCTTAAGCATCAGGGGTGCTTATGCAATCAAGCATCAGGGAGGTTTGTTGAACGCTTCTTAGGTGCTGAGCGCTTGGGAGAGTAAAAAAAAAATGATGGTGTTTGATGATGATGATGATGATCATCATCATCATCATCATCAATCGTATTTATTGAGCGCTTACTGTGTGCAGAGCACTGTACTAAGCACTTGGGAAGTACAAATTGGCAACATATAGAGACGGTCCCTGCCCAACAGTGGGCTCACAGTCTAAAAGGGGGATGATGATGATGATGATCATCATCATCATCATCATCAATCGTATTTATTGAGCGCTTACTGTGTGCAGAGCACTGTACTAAGCGCTTGGGAAGTACAAATTGGCAACATATAGAGACGGTCCCTGCCCAACAGTGGGCTCACAGTCTAAAAGGGGGATGATGATGATGATGATGATCATCATCATCATCAATCGTATTTATTGAGCGCTTACTGTGTGCAGAGCACTAAGCGCTTGGGAAGTACAAATTGGCAACATATAGAGACGGTCCCTGCCCAACAGTGGGCTCACAGTCTAAAAGGGGGATGATGATGATGATGGCATTTATTAAGCGCTTACTATGTGCAAAGCACTGTTCTAAGCACCGGGGAGTTTACGAGGTGATATAATTAAGTGCTTACTCTGCACAAAGCACTGTTCTAAGCGCCGGGGAGGATACAAGGTGATCAGGTTGTCCCACGGGGGGCTCACAGTCTTAACCCCCATTTTACAGATGATGGAACTGAGGCCCAGAGAAGTGAAGTGACCTGCCCAAAGTCACACAGCTGACAATTGGCGGAGCTGGGATTTGAACCCATGACCTCTGACTCCAAAGCCCATGCTCTTCCACTGAGCCACGTTGCTTCTCTACGTAATAAGCGCTTAACAAGTACCACAGTTATTATTATGGTGAATCCAGGAAGGGGTCAAGGACATGTTCATTCATTCAATCAATCATATTTATTGAGCACTTACAGTGTGCAGAGCACTGTACTAAGCGCTTGGGAAGTCCAAGTTGGCAACATATAGAGACGGTCCCTACCCAACAGCGGGCTCACAGTCTAGAAGGGGGAGACAGGCCACGAAACAAAACATATTAATAAAATAAATAGAATAAATATGTACAAGTAAAACAGAGTAATAAATCTGTGCAAACATATATACAGGTGCTGTGTGGAGGGGATGGAGGTAGGGCGGGGGGGATGGGGAGGAGGAGAGGAAAAAAGGGGCTCGGTGTGGGAAGGCCTCCTGGTGGAGGTGAGCTCTCAGTAGGGCTTCGAAGGGAGGAAGAGAGCTAGCTTGGAGGATGTGCCTTCAATCAATCATATTTATTTAGTGCTTCTTGTGTGCAGAGCACTGTGTTAAGCGCTTGGTTGAGCACACTACAATAATGAGCACACACAGGGGAGCGACAGTTATCAGAAGCAGCATCGTCATCGACGATCCCCGGGCCTGGAATGGCCTCCCTCTGCCCACCCGCCAAGCTAGCTCTCTTCCTCCCTTCAAGGCCCTACTGAGAGCTCACCTCCTCCAGGAGGCCTTCCCACACTCAGCCCCTTCCTTCCTCTCCCCCTCGTCCCCCTCTCCATCCCCCCCATCTTACCTCCTTCCCTTCCCCACAGCACCTGTATATATGTATATATGTTTGTACATATTTATTACTCTATTTATTTATTTAACTTGTACATATCTATTCTATTTATTTTATTTTGTTAGTATGTTTGGTTTTGTTCTCTGTCTCCCCCTTTTAGACTGTGAGCCCACTGTTGGGTAGGGACTGTCTCTATATGTTGCCAATTTGTACTTCCCAAGCGCTTAGTACAGTGCTCTGCACATAGTAAGTGCTCAATAAATACGATTGATGATGATGATGACTGTCTCTATGTGTTGCCAACTTGTACTTCCCAAGCGCTTAGTCCAGTGCTCTGCACACAGTAAGCGCTCAATAAATACGATTGATGATGATGATGATGATTTATTTATTTATTTTACCTGTACATATCTATTCTATTTATTTTGTTTTGTCAATACGTTTGGTTTTGTTCTCTGTCTCCCCCTTTTAGACTGTGAACCCACTGTTGGGTAGGGACTGTCTCTATGTGTTGCCAACTTGTACTTCCCAAGCGCTTAGTCCAGTGCTCTGCACATAGTAAGCGCTCAATAAATACGATTGATGATGATGATTTATTTATTTATTTTGCTTGTACATATCTATTCTATTTATTTTATTTTGTCAATACGTTTGGTTTTGTTCCCTGTCTCCCCCTTTTAGACTGTGAGCCCACTGTTGGGTAGGGACTGTCTCTATGTGTTGCCAACTTGTACTTCCCAAGCGCTTAGTCCAGTGCTCTGCACACAGTAAGCGCTCAATAAATACGATTGATGATGATGATTTATTTATTTATTTTACTTGTACATATCTATTCTATTTATTTTATTTTGTCAATACGTTTGGTTTTGTTCTCTTGTCTCCCCCTTTTAGACTGTGAGCCCACTGTTGGGTAGGGACTGTCTCTATGTGTTGCCAACTTGTACTTCCCAAGCGCTTAGTCCAGTGCTCTGCATACAGTAAGCGCTCAATAAATACGATTGATGATGATGATGACTGTCGGGATGAGTTTCTCCCAATCCTCTCTTCCCCTTAGCCCCGCTTGATTGCCATTTCTTCGGCAGTCGCGGAGGGGTAACCTTTTCTTCCCTTTTCATTCCTAGGGGTGAGTGCTCTGCTCTCCTGGTTGTCGCTGTCCTGGGCTCTAGTTTCTTATGCCCGTTTCACCTACCTGCTGAAGCCGGGTCATCTGGCCATGCCGTGGGCGGCCTTTTTGTGCCAGCTGTTGTGGAGGATGGGCATGCTGGCCACTCGGGTCACCACTCTGGTTCTTTTTACCCAAGTCTACCATTTTTGGGTCTTGCTGGTTGCAGGTAAGCCTAGTTGGCCTGCCCCTCTCCGAATCTCCGCCTGTGATCATGCACCGCAAGGGATTCATTCATTCATTCGTATTTATTGAGCGCTTACTGTGTGCAGAGCACTGGACTGAGCGCTTGGGCAGTACAGGTTGGCAACATATAGAGACGGATGGTGTTTTCATCTCGCTGGTAGATATAGCGTGCATGGGGAAAGCGCCTAGCCCGCCCAGAGCCATGGGCGCAGACCGTGGCCTAGTGACGGAGAAGCATCTTAAGCCTAGAGGCCGAGCCCGGATTTGGGAGTCGGAGGTCGCGGGCTCTAATCCCAGCTCCGCCACTCTCCTGCTGTGTGACCTTGGGCAAGCCGCTTCACTTCTCTGTGCCTCAGTTGCCTCACCTGTAAAAAATGGGGATTGAGACTGTGAGCCCCAGGTGGGACAACCTGATTACCTTGTATCCTCCCCAGCACTGAGTTCAGTGCTTGGCACATAGTAAGTGCTTAACAAGTGCCCTGATTATTACTATTATCATATTCGAATCCTGACTCCGGTACATATCTATTCTATTTATTTTATTTTGTTAATATGTTTGGTTTTGTTCTCTGTCTCCCCCTTCTAGACTGTGAGCCTACTGTTGGGTAGGGACTGTCTCTGTATGTTGCCAACTTGTACTTCCGAAGCGCTTAGTACAGTGCTCTGCACACAGTAAGCACTCAATAAATACGATTGATTGATTGATTGATGTCTGCTGTGTGACCTTGGGCAAGTCACTTAACTTCTCTGAGCCTCAGTTACGTCATCTGTAAAATGGGGATTATGACTGTGAGTCCCCTGGGGGGACAACCTGATCACCTTGTAACCTCCCCAGTGCTTAGAACAGTGCTTTGCATGTAGTAAGAGCTTAATAAATGTCATTATTATTATTATTATGGGGATACAATCCCTGTTCTCCCTCCTACTTAGACTGTGAGCCTCTGAGCGGGTGATCTATCTTACCCTCGCACTTTTAGCACAGTGCTTGGCACCTAGCAAGCCCTTAACAAACACTACAGTTATTTCTATTATGGGAGGGGAGAAAACATATCAAACCGATGTTGTGAGGAAGGTCAGTTTCAAATCCGATTTCTGGTTGCCCTCCTGTGTCCACCCACCCCGCACTACCTCCCGAAAGGGGGTTGTGACCTCTTTGCCGTCTTTACCAACCAGGTGGCCACTGGTTGGGGATGACCGTCTGGCTCGTGGCCCAGCAGAGCGACATCATCACCAGCATTTGGCCCTGGAGGCTATTCAACCTGCTGGCGGGAGCCCTGTATGTCTTCTGCTACATGAATTTCTGGGACAGCCCCTCCAGAAACAGACTCATCATGTTCTACACGGCAAGTGGTCCTTTCCCCTCTCCTCTGCCTTCGGGGTGCCCAGGCAGGGATGCGTGGGGGGTTTGGGGATGCTTGGGTAACTCTGAGGGGGGAGGTCTTCATGACCTCCGGTGGCTACCAATCAATGTGCGCATCAGGCAGAAACTCCTCACCCTGGGCTTCCAGGCTGTCCATCCCCTCGCCCCCTCCTACCTCACCTCCCTTCTGTCCTTCTCCAGCCCAGCCCGCACCCTCCGCTCCTCTGCCGCTAATCTCCTCACCGTGCCTCGTTCTCGCCTGTCCCACCATCAACCCCCGGCCCACGTCCTCCCCTGGCCCGGAATGCCCTCCCTCCACACATCCATCAAACCAGCTCTCTTCCTCCCTTCAAGGCCCTACTGAGAGCTCACCTCCTCCAGGAGGCCTTCCCAGACTGAGCCCCCTCCTTCCTCTCCCCCTCCCCTCCCCATCCCCTTGCCTTACCTCCTTCCCCTCCCCACAGCGCCTGTATAGATGTTGGTACAGATTTATTACTCTATTTATTTTACTTGTACCTATTTACATATTCTATTTCTTTTATTTTGTTAATATGTTTTGTTTTGTTGTCTGTCTCCCCCTTCTAGACTGTGAGCCCGCTGTTGGGTAGGGACCGTCTCTATGTGTTGCCAACTTGTACTTCCCAAGCACGTAGTACAGTGCTCTGCACACAGTAAGCGCTCAGTAAATACAACTGAATGAATGAATGAATGAATGAATTTATTACTCTATTTTATTTGTACATATTTATTCTATTTATTTTATTTTGTTAATATGTTTTGTTTTGTTGTCTGTCTCCCCCTTCTAGACTGGGAGCCCACTGTTGGGTAGGGACCGTCTCTATGTGTTGCCGACTTGTACTTCCCAAGCGCTTAGTACAGTGCTCTGCACACAGTAAGCGCTCAGTAAATACAATTGAATGAATGAATGAATGAATGAATTTATTACTCTATTTTATTTGTACATATTTATTCTATTTCTTTTATTTTGTTAATATGTTTTGCTTTGTTGTCTGTCTCCCCCTTCTAGACTGGGAGCCCGCTGTTGGGTAGGGACCGTCTCTATATGTTGCCAACTTGGACTTCCCAAGAGCTTAGTACAGTGCTCTGCACACAGTATGCACTCAGTAAATATGATCGAATGAATGAATGAATTTATTACTCTATTTATTTATTTTATTTGTACATATTTATTCTATTTCTTTTATTTTGTTAATATGTTTTGTTTTGTTCTCTGTCTCCCCCTTCTAGACAGGGAGCCCACTGTTGGGTAGGGACTGTCTCTATGTGTTGCCAACTTGTACTTCCCAAGCACTTAGTACAGTGCTCTGCACACAGTAAGTGCTCAATAAATACGATTGAATGAATGAATGAATGCGTAGCAGGCATTCAGCCAGGTTCATTCATTCATACCTCCCCATATATACAGGTTGGGCAGATCCCCCAGACACGTGGTTATGTAGTGGCCACAGGCCTGCTTGCACCTGACTAGAAAAGCAGAGCTCACTTACCCTTACCTACCCTCACTCGCTGTGAGCGGGGAATGTGTCGGTTATATTGTTTTTTTATGATGGCGTTTATTAAGCACTTACTATGTGCAGAACACTGTTCTAAGCGCTGGGGAGGTTACAAGGTGATCAGATGTCCCACGTGGGGCTCACAGTCTTAATCCCCAATCTTGTTCTATTGTATCCTCTGAAGCCCCTCTCGGAGTCGCACCTGGAGAGTTTCCAGTCCTCTTCCAGTCCCAGCTACAGGAGGGAACGTCAAGCAGAGGTATTCCCATTCCCAATCCTAGCTTGGGCAGTGGCTAGCGAGTGGAAAGCCATCTGCTACGAGTCAAAACTCACCCGTGCTGGGCAGCAGTGTAACGGGAGAGAGTCGAGGGCGGAGACTCGAGTTTACCGCGTGGAAGGAGACAATGGTAAACCGCTTCCATATTTGCACCGAGAAAACTCGGTGGATCCACCACCAGAACGATTGCAGATGGGGAGCGGGGCGTTCTGGGAGAGATGCGTCTGTGGTGATGATGATGATGGCATTTATTAAGCACTTTCTATGTGCAGAGCACTGTTCTGAGCGCTGGGGAGGTTACAAGGTGATCAGGGGTCCCACGTGGGGCTCACAGTCTTCATCCCCATTTTACAGATGAGGTAACTGAGGCCCAGAGAAGTGAAGCGACTTGCCCAAAGTCACGCAGCTGACAATTGGCGGAGCCGGGATTTGAACCCATGAACTCTGACTCCAAAGCCCGGGCTCTTTTCCACTGAGCCACGCTGCCGCTGCGTCCGTGGCATTGCTACAGGTCAGAGACAACTTGACTGCATAAGACAAGACTCTCCCAAGCATTTAGTACAGTGCTCTGCACCCCAAAACAGCTCTCGATAAATGCGATCGACTGACTGACGTCTTACTCATCAATGAATGAGTCAATCAGTGGTATTTATTGAGTGCTTACTTTGTTCAAAGTACCATACTAAGTGCTTGGGAGAGTACTTATACCAGATTTGGTGGACGTCTCCCCCTTCTAGACTGTGAGCCCGCTGTTGGGTAGGGACCGTCTCTATATGTTGCCATCTTGTGCTTCCCAAGCGCTTAGTACAGTGCTCTGCACACATTAAGTGCTCAATAAATACGATTGAATGAATGTTCCCTGCCCACAAGGAGCTTACAGTATAGTGGAGGAGACAGGCATTAAAATAAAAACGGTACGTAAATGCTGTGGGGTGAATAATAAAAATAATAATGACGGTATTTGTTAAGTGCTTACTATGTGCAAAGCACTGTTCTAAGTGCTGGGGGGATGCAAGATGATCAGGTTGTCCCACGTGGGGCTCACGGTCTTAATCCCCATTGGACAGATGAGGGAACTGAGGCCCAGAGAAGTGAAGTGACTTGCCCAAAGTCACACAGCTGACAATTGGCGGAGCCGGGATTTGAACCCATGACCTCTGACTCCAAAGCCCGGGCTCTTTCCACTGAGCCATGCTGCTTCTCTAATAAAGGATAGAAATCCAAGCACGGGGCTGACGCAGAAGGGAGAGGGAATAGGGGACATGAGGGCGTAATCAGAGAAGGCCTTTTGGAGGAGATGTGATTTTAATATGGATTTGAAGGTGGGGAGAGTGTTGGATTTGAAGGAGGAGGGAGTTTCAGCACTTAGAACAGTGCTTTGCACATAGTAAGCTCTTAACAAATGCCATTATTATTATTATTATTATTATTTCAGGCCAGAGGCAGGATGTGGGTGACGGGTCAGCTGTGAGATAGATGAGATCGAGGTACAGTGAGCAGTGTGGTGTTAGAGGAGCAAAGTGAGCCTGCTGACTTGAAGTAGGAAATCGGCATCATTAGCCTTTTTCCTTTTTTAATGGTATTTTTCATTCATTCATTCAATCGTATTTATTGAGCACTTACTGTGTGCAGAGCACTGGGCTAAGCTCTTGGGAAGTACAAGTTGGCAACATATGGAGACGGTCCCTACCCAACAGTGGGCTCAGAGTCTGGAAGGGGGAGACAGAACAAAACACAACATATTAACAAAATAAAATAAATAGAATAAATATGTACAAATAAAATAAACAGAGTAATAAATACATACAAATATATATATACATATATACAGGTGCTGTGGGGAGGGGAAGGAGGTAAGGTGGGGGTATGGGGAGGGGGAGGAGGGGGAGAAGAAGGAGGGGGCTATTCGTTAAGCGCTTACTATAAGCCAGACACTGTACTAAGTGTTGGGGTAGAGACAAGTTAATAGGGTTGGACACAGTCCATGTCCCACATTCATTCAATCGTATTTATTGAGCACTTACTGTGTGCAGAGCACTGTACTAAGCGCTTGGGAAGTACAAGTTGGCAACATATAGAGACGGTCCCTACCCAACAGTGGGCTCACAGTCTAGAAGGAGCTCAGGCTGGCCCTGGTGAGATTCAAACTCACGACCCCTTGTTTACGAGACCAGTGCTCTTACCCCTGAGCTATAGCTCACGATTAAGCTCACGATTAAGACTGTGAGCCCCACGTGGGACAACGTGATCACCTTGTATCCCCCCAGCACTTTGAACTGTGATTTGCACATAGTAAGTGCTTAACAAATGCCATCATTATTATTGTTATTATTATTATCTATGGATGTCAGTGTGGGGAGGGCGGGGAGCACCGAAAGCAGACACATCGGAAACCCTGAAATATTAAAGGGACAAGGACGTGCAGAACATGCTGGGGGCAGGCAGAGTTCCTCAGCCACGGTGGGAGGGCCGAGTTGATGATGATGATGGCATTTATTAAGCGCTTACTATGTGCAAAGCGCTGTTCTAAGCGCTGGAGAGGTTACAAGGTGATCAGGCTGTCCCACGTGGGGCTCACAGTCTTCATCCCCATTTTACAGATGAGGTCACTGAGGCACAGAAGAGTGAAGTGACTTGCCCAAAGTCACACAGCTGACAATTGGCGGAGCCGGGGGTTTGAACCCATGATCTCTGACTCCAATGCCCGGGCTCATTCCACTGAGCCATGCTGCTTCACCGGGCCAAGCGCTTAGTACAGTGCTCTGCACACAGTAAGCGCTCAATAAATACGATTGAATGAATGAATGAATGAATTTCTCTCAGCTACGGTGGAAGAGAGAGGCTGAGAGCATGTGAGTGAGTAGAAGGACGCCAGGCCATTATCCAGCTTATGACCCGTCAGGTTCCAGCGCTTAGTGCAGTGCCTCAGCGTTTAGTACGATGCGTAGCACCTAATAAGTGCATAGCAAACACCATTATTATTATTATTATTATTATTATTATTATTATTATTCAGCTGTGGGATTTTCTGTAAAATCAGTTTCTATTCCACAGCCATTGGAGGCGGTGGGATTGGGGTGAGGGACTGTTGGGGCAAGCCTAGCTGAGAAGCAGCATGGCCTAGTGGAAAGAGCCCGGGCTTGGGAGCCCAGCTCCGCCACTTGAGTGCATCAGCATCATCATCAATCGTATTTATTGAGCGCTTACTGTGTGCAGAGCACTGTACTAAGCGCTTGGGAAGTACAAGTTGGGTGCAGTATGACCTTGGTCTAGTCATTTAACTTCTCTGGGCCTCAGTTACCTCATCTAATAATAATAATGATGATAGTACTTGTTAAGTGCTTACTATGTGCAAAGCACTGTTCTAAGCTCTGGGGTAGATACAGCCTAATCAGGGTGGAGCAGTCCCTGACCCACACGGGGCTCACAGTCTTCATCCCCATTCTACAGATGAGGTAGCTGAGGCCCAGAAAAGTTAAGTGACTTGCCTAAGGTCACACACAGCAGACACGTGGAGGAGCCAGGATTAGAACCCAGGTCCTTCCGGCTCCCAGGCCCGGGCTCTTTCCACTAAACACTAGTTTCCACTAGTGAAGCAGCGTGGCTCAGTGGAAAGAGCAGGGGTTTTGGGGGTCAGAGGTCATGGGTTCTAATCCCGGCTCCGCCACTTGTCAGCTGTGTGACTTTGGGCAAGTCACTTGACTTCTCTCTGCCTCAGTTCCCTCATCTGTAAAATGGGAATTAAGGCTGTGAGCCCCACGTGGGACAACCTGATTACCTTGTATCCCCCCAGCACTTAGAACAGTGCTTGGCACATTGTAGGTGCCTAACAATGCCATTATTATTATTATCATTATTATTATTATTATTATTATTAATAAACCACACTGTTTATCTGTAAAGTGGAAATTCAGTCCTACTTAAACTGTGAGCCCCATGTGGAACAGAGACCGTGTCCAACCTCAT
This sequence comes from Tachyglossus aculeatus, assembly GCF_015852505.1. Classification (NCBI taxonomy): domain Eukaryota; kingdom Metazoa; phylum Chordata; class Mammalia; order Monotremata; family Tachyglossidae; genus Tachyglossus; species Tachyglossus aculeatus. The sequence continues at coordinate 18,874,168 of NC_052101.1, read as the reverse complement.
TACCTCATCATCTTGTATTGACCCCAGTGCTTAGTACAGTGCTTGGCACTTAGCGCTCAACAAATATCAAAACAACAACAAAACTAAACATCGAACCGAATGGTCTGATGGGCACGTGGAGTTAAGACTGCCTCTTTCTGACTGGGAAAATAGAAAATCTTGATTCCCACAGCGATTCAGCCAACAGGTCCCCAAAAGAATAAAGCTCATCTCTGAATAGTCTCTGTAAGTGGACGAGGTGCCCAAGGGAGGGGGAAGCCGGCACAATCAAAACGGATGTGTCTCACCTCCTTTTTTATCTGCTCTCGTAAGGGAAATCTTGAAAGAGGACTCGGTTGGGGTATAATCCCATTCCTGGGTGAAACACTAAATTCTGAGAACCAGAATCCCGTCCTCTAGGCCTACAGACTGAGCTAATGGAAAAGGATACTCAGCCAGGGCGGGCGAATACACATTAAAGCGTGTAAATGATCTGTCTCCTTAATGAAGAATCTGTCTCTTGCTGGATTTTTATTCAACAAGAGCCACTGTATCCCCATTTATCTCTCTTTTTTTTTTAATCTTTCCCCCAACTCTGCCAATTTTTTTTTCCACTCTCCAAAGGGCATCCCCTTCACAACAGAGGCTGATTCTGTTACCAGCGTATGAGCCATCACCTTTTTTATGGAAAACGCAAGCCCTTCACCTATTGCAGCCTAGAAACTGCACGGCCTAGGGGAAAGAGCCCAGGTCTAGAAGCCAGAGGATCTGGGTTCTAATCCCGTCTCCACCGTGTGTCTTTAGGGTGACTGTGGGCAAGTTGCTTAGCTTTTCCGTGCCTCAGTTCCCTCATCTGCAAAATGGGATTCAATACCTGTCCTCTCTCCTACTTGGACTGTGGGCCCGTTGCGGGACCTGATGATCCTGTACCTACCCCAGCGCTTAGTACAGTGCTTGGTGCATAGTACTTGTACTTCCCAAGCGCTTAGTGCAGTGCTCTGCACACAGTACGCGCTCAATAAATACGGTTGAATGAATGAATGGACAAATACAGTTATTATTAGGATTATTATCATTGCGGGACATAAATGCCTTGGAACGGCTCCAAGATATTTAGGTACAAGTCCGTGATAGAAAGTTTTTCCCCCTTGGATGCAAGATCCAAAGGTTGAGCAGGGTAAATGTTAGCTTTTCCCTTCCAGACGGGCGTGTAGACCTAGCCATGTTTTCATTGGCCCGTCCGTGTGTTCTTTAGGATTTCTGCAGCCATAAATTGTACTCCCTGTTGCTACAGTGGTTTCTGAGACAGTTTCCTAACAGCCGGCTTCTCCCCGTTACAAATCGCGGGCTGAATTTTCTTAAAGGCTCCGTCATCCTGGGGTGAATTCAGAGCATTTACCCAGACTTAAAGGCTAACGGAAAGAGGCATCAATCCCCCGCCTCTAACATTCCCGGTGTGTCCCTAATGGAAACTCAACCGTTTGCTTGTGTTATTGTGCGCTGGGTCGGTTTCCTCCAACGAACAGGGAAGAGATGGCGCTGGGGTTTGAACTTTCAGTTGGAATTCGTCCATCTTGAAAGGCGCGGGGTAGTTTGAACTCGGCAATCTCTTACGGAAAATGTAGGAACCCCCTTTTCGGTGAGTTAAGTGGGGCTCTCAGGTGTTACTGGTTCCGCTGTCTTAAAAAGTTAGTTTGGGAGGGGGCAATTCCTGGATTTCTCGGGGACTTGTCATCCAGATGTGGTATTCTGAGAATTCCCGCCCCTGCAGCCCTACTGGAAAATCCAGCTGGCAAGAATGCATTCCTGAACCTAGAGGAAGTCTGGCCCCTTTCCTCCCCAGACCACCAGTGTCCAGATTGCACATAGTAAGCACTTAATAAATGCCATTATTATTATTATTATTATTATTATTATTATTATTATTATTACATGGGGGTTCTGGCCTGATGCTCTGTTCAGACTGGGCCGGGATGTATGTAGCCGACTTGTACTTCCCAAGTGCTCAGTACAGTGCTCTGCACACAGTAAGCACTCAATAAATACGATTGAATGAATGAATAAATGAATGAAAGTAGATTTTAGACCATAGGAGAATCTAGCCTCTGCTACCTAGGGCCCTCCTTTTTGCTGGGTGACCTTAGGCAAGTTACTTCATTTCTCTGTGCCTCAGTTTTCTCATCTGAGGAAACGGTGAATTAAATACCTGACTTTTTAATCTCTCTCCCTTAGACTGTAAGCCTCAAGTGGGACAGGGACTGTCTAATCTGATTATCTTGTGTCTACCCCAGTTCTTAGGACAGTGCTTGGCAATAATACTAATTATTACGATGGTATTTGTTAAGCGCTTACTGTGCGTCAGGCACTGTACTGAGCGCTGAAGTGGATACAAGCAAATCAGGTTGGTCACGGTCCCTGTCCCACGTGGGGCTTGCAGTCTTATTCCCCATTTTACAGATGAGGTAACCGAGGCAATCGATCGGTTGTATTTATTGAGCACTTATCTTGTGCTGAGCAATATACGAATTGCTTGGGAGAGTATAATATAGCAGAGGTGGTAGACAAGCTCCCTACCCATAGTAAAAGCACTTAGGAAAAACCATCATCAAGGCTAAAAGAGAACTGGAGCAGTAGTAGCTACTATAACTAGTCTGTATCCACCCCAGTACTTAGAACAGTGCTTAATAATAATAATGATGGCATTTATTAAGTGCTTACTATGTGCAAAGCACGGTTCTAAGCGCTGGGGAGTTTACAAGATGATCAGCTTGTCCCACATGGGGCTCACAGTCTTAATCCCCATTTTACAGATGAGGTAACTGAGGCCCAGAGAAGTTAAGTGACTTGCCCAAAGTCACACAGCTGACAAGTGGCAGAGCCAGGATTTGAACTGATGGCCTCTGACTCCAAAGCCTGTGCTCTTTCCACTGAGCCACGCTGCTTCCCAGTGCTTGGCACATAGTAAGCGCTTAAAAACTACCATTAATAATAATAATAATAATAATAATGATGGTATTTAGGCACTTACTATGTGTAGAGCACTGTTCTAAGCGCTGGGGAGGTTACAAGGTGATACGGTTGTCCCACGGGGGGGTTTACAGTTTTAATCCCCATTTTACAGATGAGGGAACTGAGGCAAAGAGAAGTGAAGTGACTTACCCAAAGTCACACAGCTGACAAGCGGCGGAGCCGGGATTAGAACCCATGACCTCTGACTTCAAAGCCCGTGCTCTTTACACTGAGCCCCGCTGCTTCTCAAATTATTATTTAATGATAATATATTATTACTATTATTATTACTGCTACCACTACAACTACTACCACTAGTTATATTGCATAAGTACTCAAAATGAGACAAACGTCCAGGGGAAGAAAAAGTGGTAAGAGGCAAATGTTCTCTACTCACAAGCTCTCAGAGAGCATCAGCAGATGGAAGCCGTGCGTGAACTGGAAAGGGAAGAATTGCCTGTGTGTGTTATGTATCGTTATTCATTTTAAAGCCCGTCTCCTCCACTAGACTGTATGCTCCTCGTGGGCAGGGAACATAGCTACCAAATCTGGTATGCGTACTCTCCCAAGCACTTAGTATGGTATTTCGAACAAAGTAAGCACTCAATAAATACCATTAATTAATTGATTCATGGATGGATAAGACGTCAGTCAGTCGATCGCATTTACCGAGCGCTCTTTTGGGGTGCAGAGCACTGTACTAAATGTGTGGGAGGGTCTTGTCTTATGCCAGCGAGTGGTTTCCGACCTGTAGTGGCATCACGGACACATCTCTCCCAGAATTTCCCCGCTCTCCATCCGCAATCGTTCTGGTAGAGGATCTGCAGGGTTTTCTTGGTAAAAATCTGGAAGTGGTTTACCATGGCCGCCTTCCACGCAGTAAACAAGTCTTCGCCCTCTACTCTCTCTCCTGCCGCTGCTGCCCTGCATGGGTGAGTTTTGACTTGTAGCAGATGGCCTTCCACGCGCTAGCCACTGCCCAAACTAGGAATTTGGAATGAATAATCAATCAATCAATCAATCGTATTTATTGAGCGCTTACTGTGTGCACAGCACTGTACTAAGCGCTTGGGAAGTACAAGTTGGCAACATATAGAGACAGTCCCTACCCAACAGTGGGCTCACAGTCTAAAAGGGGGAGACAGAGAACAAAACCAAACATACTAACAAAATAAAATAAATAGAATAGATATGGACAAGTAAAATAAATTAATAAATAGAGTAATAAATATGTACTAACATATATACATATATACAGGTGCTGTGGGGAAGGGAAGGAGGTAAGATGGGGGGATGGAGAGGAAGGAAGGGGCTCAGTCTGGGAAGGCCTCCTGGAGGAGGCCTCTGCTTGACTCTCCCTCCTGTAGTCATGACTGGTAGAGTACTGGAAACTCTCCACGTTTGACCCTGAGAGGCTGCTACTATATATACACCTGTAAATATGTATATATGTTTGTCCATATTTATTACTCTATTTTATTTGTACATATTTATTCTATTTATTTTATTTTGTTAATATGTTTTGCTTTGTTCCCTGTCTCCCCCTTCTAGACTGTGAGCCCACTGTTGGGTAGGGACCGTCTCTATGTGTTGCTGACTTGTACTTCCCTAGCGCTTAGTACAGTGATCTGCACACAGTAAACGCTCAATAAATACGATTGAATGAATGAATGCTACTACTACTACCACTAGTTATATTGCCTAAATACACAGAATTAGACAAACCTCCAGGGAGAAAAGAAAGTGGGAAAGGGTGAAGGTTCTCTACTTACAAGCTCTCAGAGAGCTCCAGCAGGGAAAGCAGTGTGTGAGCTGGAAAGGGAGGAGTTGCCTGTGTTTGTGTCCTTGTCTTGTTTTGTGCCGTCGAGTCGTGTCTGACCCATAGCAACACTATGGATGTAGCTCTCCCAGAACGGCCCGCTCTCCATCTGCAATCGTTCTGGTAGCGGATCCGTGGAGTTTTCTTGGTAAAATTACGGAAGTGGTTTACCGTTGCCTTCCTTCCGAGCAGTAAACTTGTCTTCGCCTTTGAATCTCTCCCGTGCTGCTGCTGCCCATTACGGGGGAGTTTTGACTTGTAGCAGATTGCCGTCCACTCGCTAGCCACTGTCCAAGCTAGGAATGGAATAGGTTGGCCTTTGCTTGACTGGAAGAGGACTGGAAACTCTCCAGGTGCGACCCTGAGAGGGGTGTTTGTGTTTACAGGGGCTAATTACCATTTACCAGTCAGAAGGAATGCACTCCGATAGAAAGCAAGCGTGATAATTAATGGTGACTCTTCCCATTGATGCCACAGGTAATGCTAATAGAGAACGGAGTCCTTTTGCTACTGGCCACAGACTTTCCCCAGGGGGCTTCTTGGCGCAGTGCATGGATAATTGCGGCGGTCCTGTCCGGATTTGTCATAGGTAAGATCCATCCAAAGGTCCGAGAGTGGTATCCATTCATTCATTTATTCAGTCGTATTTATGGCGAAATGAATGGTATCCATTCATTCATTTATAGCAATGATGATGGTATTTGTTAAGTGTTTACTATGTGCCAACCGCTGTTCTAAGCACTGGGGGAGATACAAGGTGATCGGGTTGTCCCACGCGAGGCTCGCAGTCTTAATCCCCATTTTACAGATGAGGGAACTGAGGCCCAGAGAAGTGAAGCGACTTGCCCAAAGTCACACAGCTGACAAGTGGCGGAGCAGGGATTAAAACCCACAACTTCTGACTCCCAAGCCTGTGATCTTGATGCTAAGCCATGCTGCTTCTTGAGCACTTTACTAAGTGTGCAAAGCACCGTACTAAGCCCGTGGGAGAATACAGTTTAACAGAGTTGGTAGACACGTTCCCTGTCCGCAGTGAGCTCACAGCCTGGAAGGGGAGACCGATAGTAATATAAATAAAAGATGTCCACATATTCATTAATTCATTCATTCAATCGTATTTATTGAGCGCTTACTGTGTGCAGAACAGTGTACTAAGCTCTTGGAAAGTACAATTCAGCAACAGATAGATACAATCCCTACCCAACAACAGGTTCACAGAAGTGGGGAGATACAACAAAATAAAACAAGTAGACAGGCATCAGTAGCCTCAAATATAAATGAATAGAATTATAGATATATGCATATCATTAATAAAATAAATAGAATAATAAATATGTATATATATGCACAAGTACTTTGGGATGGGGAGGGGGATAGAGCAGAGGGAGAGAGTCGGGATTAATAAAAAAATAGAATAATAAGTATCTACACATATACACAAGTACTGCAGGATGGGGAGGAGGATAGAGCAGAGGGAGGGAGTCGGGGTGATGGGGAGGGGAGGAGGAGCAGAGGAAAAGGGGGGCTCAGTCTGGGAATATGTACATAAGTGTTGAGGCTGTCATCATCAATCGTATTTATTGAGCGCTTACTATGTGCAGAGCACTGTACTAAGCGCTTGGGAAGTACAAATTGGCAACATATAGAGACAGTCCCTACCCAACAGTGGGCTCACAGTCTAAAAGGGGGAGACAGAGAACAAAACCAAACATACTAACAAAATAAAATAAATAGAATAGATATGTACAAGTAGAATAAATAAATAAATAAATAAATAGAGTAATAAATATGTACAAACAAATATACATATATACAGGTCCTAAAGATGAGGTGAATACGTAGTGCTCAAGTGTTCTTTGCCCTTCCCATCCACCAACTTGGGTTTTCTTGGGATGCCAGTGAACCTGGGGAGTTTCCCCTAGGCAGCAACTGAAAGAAGCAACATGGTGTAGTGTTAGAGGGGAGGCCTGGGAATCAGAAGGTCTTGAGTTCTAATCCTGCATCCTCCACTTGTCCTCTGTGTAACCTTGGGCACTTGGTTTCTCTGGGCCTCAGTTACCTCATCTGTAGAACGGGGATTGAGACCGTGATCCCGATATGGGACAGGGACTGTGTCCAACTCGATCTGCTTGTATCATCATCATCAATCGCATTTATTGAGCGCTTACTGTGTGCAGAGCACTATACTAAGCGCTTGGGAAGTACAAATTGACAACATATAGAGACAGTCCCTACCCAACAGTGGGCTCACAGTCTAAAAGTATCCACCCCAGCGCTTAGTATGGTTCCTGGCACATAGTAAGCGCATAATAAATGCCATTATTATTATAATTATTATTATAATAAACGTTGGCTTGGACAGAGGGCAAGGAATTAGACGAGGCTGCCTTCCCTCTCCAGTATCAAAGAGTCCTCGTGTTAATTGTCCATTCACCAGGAGATGTAAAATGTACATCTGTACATTTACGTTGGCTGTAAAAAGGGGATGGAGACTGTGAGCCCCATGTGGGACTTTGTCCAACTCGATTTACTTTCACCCACCCCAGCGCTTAGTACAGTGCCTGGCACATAATAAGCACTTAACAAATAAAGCGCTTAGGACAGTGCACAGTAAGCGCTCAATGAATACGACTGAATGAATGGGAGAGGGCGGGAGTTGAGAAAAGGCGACACAACCGTGAAATATCAGTGAAGAAGCAGCATTCCTGAGTGGGATCAGGTTCGCTCACTTTAAACCTGCCTGCCGTGACTGGAATTTAGCCCTCCATCACAGACAGCATAAAACTTTTGCCTGTGGTCGCTTTCACGTCTGGGGATGGTGAGAGTGAGGGCTACTATAGGAAGATTCCCACTTTACTTCAGACAAGATATGTAGACAGTAAACAGCAGCAAGCTCAACTCCATCTCCGGATGTGGAGGGTGAAGTGGCTACCGCTTTCCTTGGGGAAGTCCATCTTTTGAATAGCTAGTTAGTTATTTCTGCTATTTTTTAGGCGCTTACAATGTGGTTCTGCCAAATTCCTGACCTGTGTGCACTTCTCTCCTGAGGCAGACCCCTCGGGTCAGGGGGAGGAAGCGCTGTGCTCTTCTGTTCCAAATTTCACCCTCAGGAAAATCAGGGTTTTTCGTTATCCCAGATAGATCAGAACGATGAGTAGCTCTCGGAGCTGGTCCGCTTGTTTCACCGATGACAATCAGAGGGAGAAACAATGCTTAAGAGGGGAAAGGAGAGGAGTTAGGGAAGGAGGAAAAACAAGAAGCATCCATGGAATGCCTTAAGGGGAATGACTACACCCCCTATAAAATGTAAAACCATAAGCCATCTTAGCAGCAAACTTTACTGTACCATTTCACCAACTGAAATAAAGTGCCCAGAACAATAATAATAATAATAATGATAATGATAATAATAATAATAATAATAGCATTTATTAAGCGCTTACCATGTGCAATGCACTGTTCTAAGCGCTGAATAATAATAATAATAATAACAATGGCATTTATTAAGCACTTACTATGTGCAAAGCACTATTCTAAGCGCTGAGGAGGTTACAAGGAGATCAGGTTGTCCCACGTGGGGCTCACAGTCTTAATCCCCATTTTACAGATGAGGTAACTGAGGCCCAGAGAAGGGAAGTGACTTGCCCAAAGTCACACAGCTGACAAGTGGCAGAGCTGTGATTCGAACCCATGACCCCTGACTCCAAAGCTCGGGCTCTTTCCACTGAGCCACGCAGCTTCTCTTGTAATAATAATAATAATAAAAATAATAATAATGGTGGTATTTGTTAAGCGCTTACTGTCTGCGAAGCGCTAGAGAGAGTACAAGGTGATCAGGTTGTCCCACGTGGGGCTCACTGTCTTGATCCCCATTTTACAGATGAGGTAACTGAGGCCCAGAGATGTGAAGGGACTTGCCCAAGGTCACACAGCTAAGTGGCTGAGCCAGGATTTGAACCCACAACTGCTATTTCCACTGAGCCACGCTGCTTCTCTACTTCTCTGCTTCTTGTACTATTACTATTGTACTCAGTACTATTAGAAATGTTAACTTTTGATTTGATTTTTACAAATATTAATAGAGGCTCCTTTGATTTCCAACGCTAGCTCACCGTAGCCCAGAAGCCACAGTAGCCACATGCAGCATCTAAGCATGGATTATTGTTGGGCCAAAAGTTCTCCATATTTTAGCAATTAATTGAGTGGTGTCCAGTGGGCACCCTTCAATCAATCCAAGGTATTTATTGAGCACTTATTATGTGCAGAGCACTGTACCGAGCACTTGGGAGAATAGACTACAACAGGATTAACAGACGTGTTCCCTGCCCATAACAAACTTACACTGTGTGGGGTGAACTTTGGTCCTTGGAATCTCCAAACTTTGCTTCAATCAATCAATCAATCAATCAATCGTATTTATTGAGCGCTTACTGTGTGCAGAGCACTGTACTAAGCACTTGGGAAGTACAAGTTGGCAACATATAGAGACAGTCCCTACCCAACAGTGGGCTCACAGTCTAGAAGGGGGAGACAGAGAACAAAACCAAACATGCTAACAAAATAAAATAAATAGAATAGATATGTACAAGTAAAATAGATAAATAAATAGAGTAATAAATATGTACAAACATATATACATATATACAGGTCCTGTGGGGAAGGGAAGGTGGTAAGATGTGGGGGATGGAGAGGGGGAATTCAATAGTCAGAATAGTCAAGATGAGCCTTTAATAGGAGAAGCATGGTGTGGTGGAGAGAGCACGGGCTTGGGAATCTGAAGGTCATGGGTTCTAATCCTGACTCTGCCCCTTGGGTGCTGTGTGACCTTGGGCAAGTCACTTCACTCCTCTGGGCCCCAGTTACCTCATCTGTAAAATGGGGATTGAGACAGTGAGCCCCATGTGGGACAGGGACTATGTCCATCCTGATTAACTTGTATCTACTCCAGTGCTTGGAACAGTGCTTGACACATAGTAAGCAAGTCATGGGCTCAAATCCAGGCTCCACCAATTGTCAGCTGTGTGACTTTGGGCAAGTCACTTCACTTCTCTGGGCCTCAGTTACCTCATCTGTAAAATGGGGATTAATCAATCAACCAATCAATCGTATTTATTGAGCGCTTACTGTGTGCAGAGCACTGTACTCAGTGCTTGGGAAGTACAAGTTGGCAACATATAGAGACGGTCCCTACCCAACAGTGGGCTCACAGTCTAGAAGATTAAGGATTAAGGCTGTGAGCCCCCCGTGGGACAACCTGATCAATTTGTAACCTCCCCAGCTCTTAGAATAGTGCTTTGCACATAGTAAGCGCTTAATAAATGCCATTATAAATTAAAAAAAATACTATTGTTGTTATTATTCATTCATTCATTCAATCATTTATTGAGCGCTTACTGCATGCAGAGCACTGTATTTGGGAAGTACATTTGGGACACATTTAGGAAGTACAAATCGGCAACAATTTGCTACATAATACAATAACACTACCATAATAGTATTATTATTGCTATTACAACAGAATGTGGTATTGAAAGGAGAACTCTGTCCTGTCCTGTCATGCTTCTGGTTCTGGACATCTCACACAGTAAGCGCTCAATAAATGCCACTAATTGATTGTTTCTAACTTCTGTTCACAAAGTGAACTCTACCCTCCAATGGAAATAGATGCATTCATCTGTCCCACACTCAGCTGCCCTTTGACCTAAATCCTCTTTGAAGGTCGATGATTTAATAATAATAATAATGGTATAATAATAATTATGTTGATGGTATTTGTTAAGCATTTACTATGTGCCAAGCACTGTTCTAAGTACTGGGGTACAAGGTAATCAGGTTGACGCACGTGGGGCTCACAGTCTTCATCCCCATTTTACAGATGAGGTAACTGAGGTCCAGAGAAGTGGAGTGACTCACCCAAAGTCACACAGCTTCATTTCCCTGGCTTCCTCAGTTTGTTCCTTGCCAATTTTTATTTAAAAATTCTATGAAATGACTAATAAACTCACCCAAATCACACAGTAATGGTGATAATAACAATAATACCTTGAATTTGTATCACTTTTCGTGGCCTAGTGGATAAAGCACGGGCTTGGGAGTCAGAAGGACCTAGGTTCTAGTCCCAGCTCAACCAACTGTCTGCTCTGTGACCTTGGGCAAGCCACTTCACTTCTTTGGGCTTCAGTGACCTCATCTGTAAAATGGGGATTGAGACTGTGAGCCCCATGTGGGACAGGGACTGTGTCCAATCTGACTTGCTTGTAACCACCGCAGCGCTTAGTACAGTGCCTGGACCATAGTAAGCGCTTAACAAATACCACAGTTATTACTATTATTATTACTTTAAAAGATCCCCTGCCAGACTTCCTACGGAGCATGCAATCTCTGCATTTTTAATAGGGTTTCATCTCCCAAAATCCATTAACAAGTGTTTTGGTAGGTGACTTCTGAGTGGAGGCCGTTGCCCCGAGTGAGGAGACTTGTACATATTTATTCTATTTATTTTATTTTGTTAATATGTTTTGTTTTGTTGTCTATCTCCCCCTTCTAGACTGTGAGCCCGCTGTTGGGTAGGGATGGTCTCTATATGTTGCCAACTTGTACTTCCCAAGCGCTTAGTACAGTGCTCTGCACACAGTAAGCGCTCAATAAATACGATTGAATGAATGAATGAATGAACTTGCCAACTGTAAACACACTTTTCCTGGCAGTTATCTCCCCGAGGTCATCCTCAAAGGCTGCGGGTGAGCAGCCCCTCTACATTTTGTTGTTTCTAAATAAATTTGGAAAGAATGCCGGGCTGCTGCGGAGCCTTCCTCGGGAGAAATCGAAAGAACAAGTTGCTTAAATGACGGAACTGATGCTTGCTAACCAAGCAGGCCACTTTTGCTCCTAGATATCTGACAAATAGTAATGGAATTTGTGAAGCGCTTACTGTGTGTCAAGCACCGTTCTAAGTTCTGAGGTAGATAATAATAATAATAATAATAATAATAATAATAATGGCATTTGTTAAGTGCTTACTATGTGCAAAGCACTGTTCTAAGTGCTGGGGGGATACAAGGTGATCAGGTTGTCCCACGTGGGGCTCACAGTTTTATCCCCATTTTCCAGATGAGGGAACTGAGAAGTTAAGTGACTTGCCCAAGGTCACACAGCAGACATGTAGCGGAGCAGGGATTAGAACCCATGACCTCTGGCTCCCAAATCCAGGCTCTTTCCACTGAGCCACGCTGCTTCTCTGTAATTAGATACCAGGTAATCAGGTTGGACACAGTCCGTGTCCCGCATGGGGCTCCGTCTTAATCTGCATTTTACAGATGAAGTAACGGAGGCACAGAGGAATGAAGTGATTTGCTTAAGGTCACACAGCAGAGAAGTAGCGGAGGCGGGATTAGAACCCAGGTCCTTCTGACTCCCAGGGCCGCGCTCTCCACTAGGCCACGTAGCTTCTAGTGACTCATCCCCTGTCCTAAACAGTGTTCTTGGGACTATTTTGTCCTGCATCCCAAAGGGACTAGGTGGAAATTGGAAAAACACACACTTATACTCTCTTTTCTATTTTAGGCTGTGCCTCCCTGATAATTTATTACAGCCTGCTACACCCCAAATCCACCGAAATCTGGCAGGGTTTCCGAGGGAAGTCCCGGGGCGCTTCCGGGAAAGGGCTTTCTTTCCCGTCGGCCGGTCTGTCCGAGGAAAGCTTAGAGACTCCGGCCTTCGCAGAGCGCGGCCACGCAACGTCCCCGAGGAACTGCTCCATCTCTCCCTGGGGCGCGTCAGTTGAAGAGTCACGGAGTCTCCCTTCGGGGAAGGAGGGTCTCGGAACCCACCACCACTGGCTCTTAGTGAGGTTGGCCTTGAAGACGGGAGACGTGTCCAAAATCAATGCAGCCTTTGGAGAGGGTGACATCGGCAATGTTTTTCTAGCCACCCGGGGAGTAAATCAAGATTGGGACCCGCGCCTGTCGGATTCAGAGAGGGGCTTTTCTGGCCTTCGGAGAAATGGACCGGTAGCCCAGGGGACTCCAGGGAAAGCTTCAGAAGCCCAGGACAGCCCAGAAACCAAAGGAGAACGGTTGGACGCTTCAAGTTACCTCACCCTTCCGAGCAGCCAGTATGACAACATGACAATCCCAGACGCACGGCTATCTGATCGTGAACGTCCCGTGAAGGAGAGGGGCACCCAGGGGTTGGCAGGGGGCTTCTTGGTGAGCGAGAGGAATCAGGAGGGAGGAGAGACAGGCCGAAACCCACCCCAGCCGTCTGGGAGGAGTGATGATGCGGAAAGATGTGGTGAACGAGCAGGAGCCGAGAAGAGGCAGGAGAGCACCACGTTTTACTACACCGCCCCGACGGAAGGGAGTGGGTCTCTCTACTGGGGTGGCAAACCGTCATTGGGGCCTACCACAACCACACTGGGCCCCAAAAAGGATAGCCAGACAGGATCGAGGGCAGACACCGGGACGTCTCCAGTCTCCCTGTCCGGCCTGAGCCCAATACTGGGCCGGGCCTCGGTCGGCAGCCGGAGACGCAGTATGGATCTGGGGGAGGGCGGCGGGTGCGCCTTGCCCACAGCGTCCGCGGACGCTTCGCAAGAAGGGCATTGGACGGTTGAGGGGCACCATCTTGGATCAGTGGGGGCTTGGGAGTCTTCAGAGAATAGCGCGCTGGAGACCGCGGAGGAGCCGTGCTTCACGTCTACCCCGAAATCTCAATCTTCCAAGCAGGGCTGCGATTGGAGGGAGAGACTGAAACGAGAAAACAGCGTGCTCTTCTGAAAGCCAAACGTGGCGTGATCTTCTCTGTTAATGCGGCAAGGATGTTGGTTGGTGGTGAGAAATTCCTGCCCACCTTAGAGTCTTGGATCCCTTCACATCCATTCCACCCCTCCTCCTGGAAATGAAAGGCAGATCAGACAATCCCATCTCCTCTAATGGAGAGGGTCTGTACTCAAGGAATACGTGTCTCCCTCTCTCTTCCCAGCTCTATTTATGTAGATAAGTAACTATATCACTATAACTATAGTTATACGAACAGGCTAATATGCACACATTCATATGAGCTCATTTTTCTATTAGTGGTATTTATTGAACACTCAGCATGTGCAGAACCATATACTTTTCATTCACTTTTCATTCATTCATTCAATCATTTTTATTGAGTGCTTACTGTATGCAGAGCACTATACTAAGCGCTTGGGAAGTACAAATCGGCAACATATAGAGACGGTCCCTACCCAACAACAGGCTCACAGTCTAAAAGGGGGAAAGAGTACAGGCTTGGGAGTCAGAAGTCATGGGTTCTAATCCCGGCTCCGCCACTTGTCATCTGTGTGACTTTAGGCAAGTCACTTAACTTCTCTTGTTTGTTTTTTGTTTGTTTGTTTGTCAGTTTGTTTTTATTGAGAAGCAGTGTGGCTCAGTGGAAAGAGCCCGGGCTTTGGAGTCAGGGGTCATGGGTTCGAATTCCGCCTCTGCCAATTGCCAGCTGTGTGACTTTGGGCAAGTCACTTAACTTCTCTGTGCCTCAGTTACCTCATCTGTAAAATGAGGATTAAGACTGTGATCCCCCCATGGGACAACCTGATCACCTTGTAACCTCCCCAGCACTTAGAACAGTGCTTTGCACATAGTAAGCGCTTAATAAATGCCATCATTAATATTATTATTATTATTCTCTGTGCCTCAGATACCTCATCTGTAAAATGGGGATTAAGACTGTGAACCCCATTTGGGACAACCTGATTACCTTGTATCCCCTCAGCACTTAGAACAGCACTTGGCACATAGAAAATGTTTAACAAATGCCATCATGTTTTTTTTCAGCATTTAGTATAGTGCTTGGCACATAGTAAGCACTTAACAAATACCATAATTATTATTAGTATTACAATACAACAGAATTAGTGGACACGTTCCCTGCCCATAATGATCTTGCAGTCTAGGGAATAAAATACAGTAGTCGTTTGGCAAATAGGGATTTTTTGTTTGCAGGTTTCTTGGATCCATAGTCACAGGTGTGTTCACTGTGGGCAACAAATTTGTCTAACAACTCTGTTATATTGTAGTAATAATAATAATGACGGCATTTATTAAGCGCTTCCTATGTGCAAAGCACTGTTCTAAGCGCTGGGGAGGTTACAAGGTGATCAGGTTGTCCCACGGGAGGCTCACAGTCTTCATCCCCATTTTACAGATGAGGGAACTGAGACACAGAGAAGTGAAGTGACTTGCCCAAAGTCACACAGCTGGCAATTGGCAGAGTGGGGGTTTGAACCCATGACCTTTGATTCCAAAGCCTGTGCTCTTTCCCCTGAGCCATGCTGCTTCTCTACTCATCCAAGTACTTAGTACAGTGCTCTGCACATAGTTAGTGCTCAGTAAGTACAGTTGAGTGGCTGATTTGAGTGGCAGCAGTGGGCCCTGTCCCTATTTCCTGCTGCCGCCGGTCATTAGTAGCCACATCCTGGCTTCTTTAGTAGCTGGTTAGCAGCCCCAACCTCTCCACCCCCAGGAAAGCCCAGACAGCCAAATGTTGTTGAATAAACTTTCACCCTTGGGCGCAGATGGCTTTCATGGTTTCACCTCATTCATTCATTCAGTCCATCAATCGATGGTATTTATTGAGCGCTCACTATGTGCAGAGCACTATACTAATCGTTTGGGAGAGTACAATACCCCATTCGCAGGGGTTTCTCCAACCCATCACCTTGTATACTAAAGGACTATTGAACGTACATATATAATAATTTTGGTATTTGTTAAGCGCTTACTATGTGCAAGTATTCTAAGTATTGCTGTGGTCCTTCATATTTGAAGACCCCATTGATGATGCAGTTCAGCCATGGGTTCATGTGTGAACGTACATATAGAATAATTTTGGTATTTGTTAAGCGCTTACTATGTGCAAAGCACTAGTCCTCTGGTATTCCAAGTATTGCTGTGGTCCTTCATATTTGAAGACCCATTGATGATGCAGTTCAGCCGTGGGTTCATGTGTGAACGTGCATATATAATAATTTTGGTATTTGTTAAGCGCTTAGTATGTGCAAAGCACTAGTCCTCTGGTATTCTAACTATTGCTGTGGTCCTTCATATTTGAAGACCCCATTGATGATGCAGTTCAGCCATGGGTTCATGTGTGAACATACTTATATAATAATTTTGGTATTTGTTAAGCGCTTACTATGTGCAAAGCACTAGTCCTCTGGTATTCTAAGTATTGCTGTGGTCCTTCATATTTGAAGACCCCATTGTTGATGCAGTTCAGCCATGGGTTCATGTGTGAATGTACATGTATAATAATTTTGGTATTTGTTAAGCGCTTACTATGTGCAAAGCACTAGTCCTCTGGTATTCTGAGTATTGCTGCGGTCCTTCATATTTGAAGACCCCATTGATGATGCAGTTCAGCCATGGGTTCATGTGTGAACATACTTATATAATAATTTTGGTATTTGTTAAGCGCTTACTATGAGCAAAGCACTAGTCCTCTGGTATTCTAAGTATTGCTGTGGTCCTTCATATTTGACGACCTCATTGATGATGCAGTTCAGCCATGGGTTCATGTGTGAACGTACATGTATAATAATTTTGGTATTTGTTAAGCGCTTACTATGTGCAAAGCACTAGTCCTCTGGTATTCTAAATATTGCTGTGGTCCTTCATATTTGAAGACCCCATTGATGATGCAGTTCAGCCATGGGTTCATGTGTGAACGTACATGTATAATAATTTTGGTATTTGTTAAGCGCTTACTATGTGCAAAGCACTAGTCCTCTGGTATTCTAAGTATTGCTGTGGTCCTTCATATTTGAAGACCCCATTGCTGATGCAGTTCAGCCATGGGTTCATGTGTGAGCGTATATATATATAATAATTTTGGTATTTGTTAAGCGCTTACTATGAGCAAAGCACTAGTCCTCTGGTATTCTAAGTATTGCTGTGGTCCTTCATATTTGAAGACCCCATTGATGATGCAGTTCAGCCATGGGTTCATGGGTGATTATGATGAATGATACTCTTGGAATCAAAGCCTTCCCACCGCTCCCACAATTTGGACTACCTAGAGGATGTTGGAAACCTTAAAACACGCGCTTTTTATCGGCTTTTAGCCTGGGTGTTTCAGGATCACCTCCGTGATCTGATAACGGTTCCCTTCAACCGGTGGTATTTACGGAGACTCACTATGGGCGGAGCAGTGTACTAAGTCTTTCAGCCTTTCGATGGTATTTATTGAGCATTTACTGTGTGAAGAGCACTATACTGAGCGCTTGGGAGACTTCAATGCGGCAGAGTTGGTAGACATGTCCTCCGCCCACAAGGAGCTGACCGTCTAGAGGAGGAGCTTGGGAGAGCACGATACATTTAATACATTTAAATCCATGAGGATGTAAATTCTTCATAGGCGCTAGATGACTTCCTACTCTCCTCGCTGTTTATCCAAGAGGGATCCTTTCAATCCCCCAGCCTCTGGGAACAATGTTTTCATTCACCTAGATTCCCCATCGCTGTGGCAGGGAGGAGTTAGAATCTGACCTCTCTCTCAGAAAAGGCCTTTTTAAAGAGAAATCTGGCTCATGTTTAAGCAGGTAGGGAAGTAGATGGAAAAAAAAGCCTTTCAAAATACCACTCTCTCAGAATCGGCAGACTGTGTATGTCTCAGGAAAGCGGGATCCCGGTTCTAGGAAAACTTTGGTTGCTCGTCCTGGTGGTTTTCTGTTATTTAAAGTTGTCTGTGAAAAACTCAACAGAATTGTCTCCCCCTCCCCTGCCTTCCCCTCAATGAATGTAGAAACAGAGGGAATGGCTTCTTCTTTCTATTGAAATCAACACCACACTGCCTAATTTAGGGAGGGAGATAATAAGAATGGGGAGGAGACAGCTGGAGTGGAGGGAGGGAGGAAATAGAGATGGGGAACAAGCTTATTTTTTTTCTTTCAAACAAGAGAACATTGTATTTCCCCCGGCCTGATGGTAATGTCGGGCACTGTGTTCTGTCTCTTGAAATGACAGTGGTAAATGGGAGAGTCTTTCATACATGACGCTCCGTTGGAATTTACAGTTTATCAAGTCCGCTCGGAAGGTTCAGCAGGTCAAATTCTGACATTCCACCGCAATCGTTGGGAAAGCAGTTGTTTCCTGAGTGGAGTCAGAAGCTCCATCTTAGGCAGACTCTTTTCACAGTCCAGATGAGTAACTCGCATTTTTAGATTTCTTTTCCCCCTTTCCTACTTGGAGCAACCCCCTGTCATTCTTCAAAAGGCCAGTACTTAAATTTGCGGTGGCTTTTTTTTTTAATGGCAATATATTTTTGCGTCTTCATTTTTAAGGGGGCTTAGGTGCAGGTAGTTACGCTACCCCAGACCTAAAGTTGTCTAGATTTTAAAATAAAATCTTACAATAACCCTGGGCTTTAGAACTTCGGTTCTCCTGCAGCTTGACCCAGGACTCGGTCTTCGTGCTGGGGAGGTCTTTTATTAGCCAATTTCAGGTCAGAACAGGGATTCCATCTCTGCTCTGTTTGTCACTCAAGGTACTTTAAAAACGGGTCCGTAGCTCTCAAATTAATACCAGCTCCGAGGCCAGGCCCTGCCGTAACCAAATCATCTCCGCCAAGATAGTGCCCTTCCCCATCGGAGATGCCTGGAGTTTTTTGACTCTGCTTAAGAGTCTGAAGTTTTCTAGAGCCAAATACCACTCCCAGGGCCCTCGGATAAGGGCTATCAGAAAGGTCTTCTAATCCATGCCCCTGTTTCTGTGAAGAATTACAGCTCAATAATTCCAGACCACCAGAAAGGAGTCCACCTCCTTTAGTTATGTTGCTTAAGGATAATCCTTTCACTAAATCCTTCAAGGGCAAGCCTAGGGCATTTTCCAGGGCAGGGTATATGAGGTGTCCTTGACCTTTTTTAGCTGTTGCTTTTTCGCCTTAATGGTTTAGGACACCTCACTGATAATAATAATAATAATAATGGCATTTATTAAGCTCTTACTATGTGCAAAGCACCGTTCTAAGCACTGGGGAGGTTACAAGGTGATCAGGTTGTCGCACAGGGGACTCACATTTTACAGATGAGGGAATTGAGGCCCAGAGAAGTGAAGTGACCTGCCCAGAGTCACACAGCAGACAAGTGGCGGAGACGGGATTAGAACCCATGACCTCTGACTCCCAAGCCCAGCTCTCTCCACTGAGCCACGCTGCTGTTGTCGTAGGAGAGCAGTGAGTTGAGGTGGGAGGGGGTTAGGGTAGTGTTTAGTGCTTAGTACAGTGTTTTGCAGTCAATAAGCTCTGAATAGATATTATTATTATTATTAATAATAGTAACAATAATAATAATCTTGTGCTATGTGACCACATTAAGAGGGAACTGAGACTACAGAGTTACTTCTGATGTAACAGCACATCATTTATAATAATAATTAATACTTATGACATATGCTAAGTGCTTACTATGTGCCAAGCACTGTTCTAAGCACTGAAAATGATGGTATTTGTCAAGTGCTTACTATGTGCCAAGCACTGTTCTAAGCACTGGGATAATAATAATAATACTAATTTTGGTATTTGTTAAGTGTTTACTATGTGCAAAACACTGTTCTAAGAGCTGGGGAGGATACAAGGTAATCAGGCTGTTCCATGTGGGGCTCACAATCTTAATCCCCATTTTACAGATGGGGTAACTGAGGCCTAGAGAAGTTAAGTGACTTGCCCAAAGTCACACAGCTGACAAGTGAGAGCCCGGGCTTTGGAGTCAGAGGTCATGGGTTCAAATCCCGGC
Organism: Tachyglossus aculeatus; assembly: GCF_015852505.1. Taxonomy (NCBI): domain Eukaryota; kingdom Metazoa; phylum Chordata; class Mammalia; order Monotremata; family Tachyglossidae; genus Tachyglossus; species Tachyglossus aculeatus. Next base: position 18,854,582 of record NC_052101.1, on the reverse strand, counting down.
TCCGCCAACTGTCAGCTGGGTGACTTTGGGCAAGCCACTTCACTTCTCTGGGCTTCAGTTACCTCATCTGTAATATGGGGATTAAAACTGTGAGCCCCCCATGGGACAACCTGATCACCTTGTAACCTCCCCAGCGCTTAGAACAGTGCTTTGCACATAGTAAGCACTTAACAAATACCATCATTATTGTTATTAAGTGGCGGGGCCGGGATTAGAACCCACGACCTCTGACTCCCTCTGACACATCCCCAGAAACCCACCTCACGGTATCCATACCCAGATCAACATGAGCGTTTTTGTTCAGGGGAGCTCCAAACCTCCACCCTTGGACTCCATTACATGGGTTCAATCAATCTATGCTGAAGTAGACCGTAAGGCTCATTGTGGACAGGGACTGTCTACCAACTTTGCTTTGCACATAGTAAGCGCTTAATAAATGCCATTTTAAAAAAACTCTGCTGTACTGCACTCTCCCAGGTGCTCAGTACAGTGTTCCACATGCAGTGAGCACTCAGTAAATATCAGTGATTGAACTAAGGGCTGAGGAGAGTGCCGCAGTAAGGGGTGGGAGTCAGACTCCTTTGTCCTCACAGAGTTTACAATCTAACGGGGGAGACAGATAAAATATTTCACGCTAGTACAAGAAAGAGAATGGAAAGATGACTATGTGGATGCTTAACGTCTAATATGTCAGTCGCAGAAAGGTGGTCAATTACAGCCCCTTTCTCCTTCCAAACTTCTCAGACTCAGAGAGCTTGGAAATGTTCGAGAGAGGGAGAGAGTGCGTGTATATGTGTGGAGAGAACGAAAGAGGATATATACGTAAAAATATATACATACAAATATGTATGCTTTATATACACATATATGTACAAATGTATATACATATATAATATATATATATGCAAAGGTATCATTTTTAGTGTTAAATATTGAGAAAATAAAGCTAACAGCAGCAATGAAAACATCACCTTCCGGTTATTTGGTGTTACTCTGAAAACTGCGAGTTTAAATCACTTACAATGAGACGATAGTTGATGGTTTTTTTCTGTTGCAAGATGTAATTCCTGGGAACAACACAAGTCCATCGATTGTTGTTGTAGTGTTTCTTTTTGAACTATCTCATTGAAAGGTTTCTGCAGGAATCCAGTTCCCGCACACCCTAACGAACAAGTGCGTGAACTTGGGTGTGTTGGTGACCCTTGAAGTCTCCATATGGGCCTCCGTGGGGAGGTTTCCATTCTCTTCCTCAGCCATATCCAAGGGATTATTATTATTATTATTATTGTTATATTGAAGTGCTTACAATGTGTCAAGCACTGTTCCAAGTGCTGGGGTAATTAATTGCAAGACAATCAGGTTGGATAATAATAGTAATAATAATGATGACATTTGTTAAGCGCTTACTATGGGCAAAGCACTGTCCCACTTGGGGCTGACAGTCGAAGTAGGAGGGTGAACAGCTATTGGATCCCCATTTTAGAGATGAGGAAACTGAGGCACAGAGAAGTTAAGTGACTTGCCCAAGGCACCCAGCAACCAACCGGCAGAGCCAGGATGAGAACCCAGGTCTTCTGACTCTCAGGCCAAGGCTGTTTCCACTAGGCCACACTGCTTCTCTAGCTTTTTGCAACTGACCCATTTGTCTGTTTCCTGATTGAGGTGGACCTCAGGATATAGCCACCCCATAATACGTGCCACCGTAGGTTAAGATAGTAAATATTGGGTGATACCTTACCCTGGGTAACAACCACTCTGGGGATACAGTTATTATTTTTTTGTGATATTTGTTAAGCACTTACTATGCGCCAGTCACTGTTCTTAGCACTGGGGTAAATACAAACTGATCAGGTTGCATCCAGTCCGTGTCCCACACGGGTCTCACAGTCTTAATCCCCAATTTACAGTGGAGGTAACGAGGCCCAGAGAAGTGAAGTGACTGGCCCACGGTCGCATAGCAGACACATGGCAGAGCTGGGACTAGAACCCAGGTCCTTCTGACTCCCAGGACCACTGCTTCTCACTGCTTGATCCCACTGGTAATAATAATAATAATAATAATAATAATAATAATAATAATAATAATGGTATTTGGTAAGTGCTTACTATGTGCAAGGTATTGTTCAAAGCGCAGGGGTAGATATAAGGTGATGAGGTTGTCCCACCTGGGGCTCACAGTCTTAATTACCATTTTACAGATGGGTAACTGAGGCCCAGAGAAGTTAAGCGACTTGCCCAAAGTCACACAACTGACAAGTGGTGGAGCCGGGATTTGAACCCGTGACCTCTGATGCCAAAGCCCAAGCTCTTTCCACTGCGCCACACTGCTTCTCAATGGTTTGCACACAGCAAGCGCTCAATAAATCTGATCGATTGACTGATTCAAAACAATGAGTGTCAGCCCTCCTCCACTTTCTCATACCCCGGCATTACAAGCTGCCCATTCGGCTCTGGCACTCTGAAGGGTAGCTTTTAGCCAAGGTGGGCTAAGACTGCGTTTATTCATTCATTCAATCGTATTTATTGAGCGCTTACTGCATGCAGAGCACTGTACTAAGCACTCATTTAGTGCAGGGAAGTCTAGAGGCTCAGGGGTGGGGGCTGGAGGAAAGCTAAACTAGTGGGTTCTGAATTCACTTCTCTCGGCCAAGGGGACTTTGGATGGAAACTGTGAAAGGTAAACTTTCATATTCAATCGTACTTACTGAGCGCTTACTGTGCTCAGAACACTGTACTAAGCCCTTGGGAGACTACAGTACATTAAACAGACGGATTAGAGAAGCAGCGTGGCTCAGTGGAAAGAGCCCGGGCTTTGGAGTCAGATGTCATGGGTTCAAATCCTGCCTCCACCACTTGTCAGCTGGGTGACTTTGGGCAAGTCACTTCACTTCTCTGAGGCTCAGTTACCTTATCTGTAAAATGGGGATGAAGACTGTGAGCCCCCTGTGGGACAACCTCATCACCTTGTAACCTCTCCAGTGCTTAGAACAGTGATTTGCACATAGTAAGTGCTTAATAAATGTCATTATTATTATTATTATTATTATTATTATTATTATTATTATTATTATTATTATTATTATTATCACTATTATTCCCTGCCCAAAAGGAGCTTACGGTCTAGAGAGCTGTAAACTAGACTAAATCTGCACCAATCCACAAACACTAGCAATTACAGCCTCTACAGAGGCTACCCTATGGGAGAGGGGTGGTGTCTGCTTTGACAGTCTTGTGCCTATCAATCAATCGTATTTATTGAGCGCTTACTGTGTGCAGAGCACTGTACTAAGCGCTTGGGATCCCAGGGCTTTGCACAGTGCTTGTCATATAGTGAGTGCTTAACAAACACCACTATTATTATTATTCATTCAATCGCATTAATTTACTGTGTGTAGATCACTGTACTAAGCACTTGGAAGAGTACAATATTACAATAAACAGACACATTCCCTGCCTATAATGAGGTTACTACTACTACTAATAATACTACTACTAATAAACACCGTATCTATCTTGCTGGGGAAAAATTCAATTTTCAAACATTGCTGGGATAACATTAATGCCCACAGGGCTTAGAAGTAGAGCATTGTACGAAGCACTTGGAAGAGTACAATATTACAATAAACAGACACATTACCTGCCTGGAATGAGGTTACTACTACTACTACTACTACTACTAATACTACTACTAATAAAAACCGTATCTATCTTGCTAGGGAAAAATTCAATTTTCAAACATTGCTGGGATAACATTAATGCCCACAGGGCTTAGAAGTAGAGCATTGTACTAAGCATTTGGAAGAGTACAATATTACAATAAACAGACACATTCCCTGCCTAGAATGAGGTTACTACTACTACTAATAATACTACCACTAATAAAAACCGTATCTATCTTGCTGGGGAAAAATTCAATTTTCAAACATTGCTGGGATAACATTAGTGCCCACAGGGCTTAGAAGTAGAGCATTGTACTAAGCACTTGGAAGAGTACAATATTACAATAAACAGACACATTCCCTGCCTAGAATGAGGTTACTACTACTAATAATAATACTACCACTAATAAAAACCGTATCTATCTTGCTGGGGAAAAATTCAATTTTCAAACATTGCTGGGATAACATTAATGCCCACAGGGCTTAGAAGTAGAGCATTGTACTAAGCACTTGGAAGAGTACAATATTACAATAAATAGACACAATCCCTGCCTAGAATGAGGTTACTACTACTACTACTACTACTACTACTACTACTACTACTACTAAAATACTTATCTACCTTGCTGGGGAAAAATTCAATTTTCAAACATTGCTGGGATAACATTAATGCCCACAGGGCTTAGAGGTAGTAGCTCTGGAGTTGAGGAGTAGCAGTATAATAATAATAACATTAATAATGGCATTTATTTAGCGCTTACTATGTGCAAAGCACTAAGTAAAGCTTGTGTATTGGCCAAGCTCTGCTCTGGGGCCAGTGGGAAACAGGATACCTGGCTTCTAGTAATAATAATATTAATAATAATTGTGGTATTAAGCATTTACTTAATAAGAGAAGCAGTGTGGCTCAGTGGAAAGAGCACGGGCTTCGGAGTCAGAGGTCATGAGTTCAAATCCCAGCTCCGCCAATTGTCAGCTGTGTGACTTTGGGCAAGTCGCTTCACTTCTCTGGGCCTCAGTTACCTCATCTGTAAAATGGGGACTTCTAGACTGTGAGCCCGTTGTTGGGTAGGGACCGTCTCTATATGTTGCCAACTTGTACTTCCCAAGCGCTTAGTACAGTGTTCTGCACACTGTAAGCACTCAATAAATACGATTGAATGAATGAATGACTGTGAGCCCCCCGTGGGACAACCTTGTCACCTTGTAACCTCCCCAGCGTTTAGAACAGTGCTTTGCACATAGTAAGCGCTTAATAAATGCCATCATTATTTACTGTGTGCCAAGCACTGTACTAAGCACAGGGGTGGATGTCAGATATGTCCCACATGGGGCTCACAGTCAGAAGGAGGACAGGTATCGAATCCCCATTTGGCAGCTTCATTCACTCAGTCATATTTATTGAGCACTTACCGTGTGCAGAGCACTGTACTAAGTGCTTGGGAGAGTACAACACAGTAATAAACAGACAGTCCCCACCCAGAATGAGCATACAGCCTAGAGGAGGGGAGACAGACAATACAAATAAATGACAGATATGTACATAAGTGCTATGGGGCTGCAATAAATACGATTGAATGAATAAATGGGATGAGGGAACATAGGCACAGAGAAGTGAAGTGACTTGCCTTAGGTCACACAGCAGGTAAGTGGCGGAGCAGGATTAGAAGCCAGGTCTTCTGATTCCCAGGCCCGTGCTCTTTCCACTTGGCCACACTGCTTCAAGATTGTATTTATTAGTAATAATAATAATAATGGCATTTATTAAGCGCTTACTATGTGCAAAGCAATGTTCTGAGCGCTGGTAATAATGGCATTTATTAAGCGCTTATTATGTGCAAAGGACTGTTCTAAGTGCTGGTAATAATGGCATTTATTAAATGCTTACTATGTGCAAAGCACTGTTCTAAGTGCTGGGGAGGTTACAAGGTGATCAGGTTGTCTCAAGGGGGGCTCACAGTCTTAGTCCCAAGGTGAGGGAACTGAGGCACAGAGAAGTGAAGTGACTTGTCCAAAGTCACACAGCTGACAATTGGCGGAGCAGGGATTTGAACCCATGACCTCTGACACTAAAGCTGGGGCTCTTTCCACTGAGCAACGCTGCTACCAGAGGCTAGTCTCAGCTCTGCCTGCAGTGGCTGCGTTGCCAATGCTGGAGGGTTCCTGATTGAATCAATCAATCAATCAATTGTATTTATTGAGCGCTTACTGTGTGCAGAGCACTGTACTAAGCGCTTGGGAAGTACAAGTTGGCAACACATAGAGACAGTCCAGGGGGTTCTATGAGATCTGGGTAGACCCTTTAGGAACTCTGCAAATAGCTGGCTAACTTTTTTTTCAAATGGTATTTGTTAAGCACTAACTATGGGCCAGGCACTGTACTAAGCGCGGGGGTGGATCCAAGCAAATCGGGTTGGACACAGTCCCTGTCCCACGTGGGGCTCACAGTCTTCACCCCCATTTCACAGATGAGGGACTGAGGCACAGAGAAGTGAAGTGACTCGGGCAAGGCCACACAGAGAGCCAGGATTAGAACCCAGGTCAATCAATCAATCAATCGCATTTATTGAGCGCTTACTGTGGGCAGAGCACTGTACTAAGCGCTTGGGAAGTACAAGTTGGCAACATAGAGAGACAGTCCCTACCCAACAGTGGGCTCACAGTCTAAAAGGGGGAGACGGAGAACAAAACCAAACATACTAACAAAATAAAATAAATAGAATAGATATGTACAAGTAAAATAAATAAATAAATAGAGTAATAAATATGTACAAACATATATACATATATACAGGTGCTGTGGGGAAGGGAAGGAGGTAAGATGGGGGGGATGGAGAATAGATATGTGCAAGTAAAATAAATAGAGTAATAAATATGTACAAAATATGTACAAAATAAATATGTACAAAATAAATATGTACAAAATAAATAGGTCCAGGCCCGTGCTCCACCCATTAGGCCTTGCTGTTGATCCTCTGAATCCCAGGCCCATGTTCTTGCCATTAGTCTATGCTGCTTCTCAATTCCATGCCTCATCCTGGACAAACTACTTCACTCCTGTGAGTTTTCTGTCCCCAGGATTTCAAGCAGGAGAATAACATTCACCTCTGCCCACTGAAGGAGGAGATGATGAGTTCTAATAAGGCGGTTTCCTTCACGCTTTGAGAAATACAGAGATAGGCACTAAACTGTCCAGGGACAAGGCTCGGTTCTAAAAGAAAACAGATTCCGGCCAACTGAAAATGTTACAAGAACATATTCTGAACACGAATTGGAATCAATCAATCAATCAATCGTATTTATTGAGCGCTTACTGTGTGCAGAGCACTGTACTAAGTGCTTTGGAAGTCCAAGTTGGCAACATATAGAAACGGTCCCTACCCAACAGTGGGCTCAGAGTCTAGAAGGGGGAGACAGAGAACAAAACCAAACATATTAACAAAATAAAATAAATAGAATAGATATGTACAAGTAAAATAAATAAATAAATAGGGTAATAAATATGTACAAAATATGTACAAAATAAATAGGTCCAGGCCCGTGCTCCACTCACTAGGCCTTGCTGTTGGTCCTCTGAATCCCAGGCCCATGTTCTTGCCATTAGTCTATGCTGCTTCTCAATTCCATGTCTCATCCTGGACAAATTACTTCACTCCTGTGAGTTTTCTGTCCCCAGGATTTCAAACAGGAGGATAACATTCACCTCTGCCCACTGAAGGAGGAGATAATGAGTTTTAATAAGGCGGTTTCCTTCACGCTTTGAGAAATACAGAGATAGGCACTAAATTGTCCAGGGACAAGGCTCGGTTCTAAAAGAAAACAGACTCTGGCCAAGTGAAAATGTTACAAGTACTAATTCTGAACACGAATCGGAATCAATCAATCAACCAATCATATCTATTGAGCGCTTACCGTGTGCAGAGCACTGTACTAAGCGCTTGGGAAGTACAAATTGGCAACATATAGAGACAGTCCCTACCCAACAGTGGGCTCACGGTACCGCAAATTGAAAATGAACTACTATTGACATCTTCCTTCTAACAAGATATAATCAAAATCTTATAACTATTTGTCCATATCTATTCCATTTATTTTATATTGTTAATATGTTTTGTTTTGTTCTCTGTCTCCCCCTTCTAGACCGTGAGCCCACTGTCGGGTAGGGACTGTCTCTATATGTTGCCAACTCGTACTTCCCAAGCGCTTAGTACAGTGCTCTGCACACAGTAAGCGCTCAATAAATATGATTGATTGATTGATTGATTAATGACATCTAATTATAGGTTACTGGCATCAGATCAATTGTCTCTATGACCTTATTGAGCGTGGCCAGGGAGGGTAGCAATTTACCCGGTTAAAGATTTAGAATTTAGTTGTAGAATCTCTCTACAAAGCTGGGTGACGTACGGAGAGGATGTATTTGCTTCATTTTTAGGGATCTGCACTAGAAAATACTGTTTCCTACCACAATCTCCCTCCCTTCTCAGGCCTCTCAAACAATAGCGCCCTGGAAAAATGCCGTGAAAAATGAAGTTGAGGCTGCTGGGAAGATATGAACGATTCGCGATCATTTCAGGCTCCTTCCAGATGCTTGGCCGACGGCACTTTCTGTAGTCGTGGAAGAAAGCGGGATATTGGAGAGAGGTTGGGTTCAATCAATCAATCAATCAATCAATCAATCGTATTTATTGAGTGCTTACTGTGTGCAGAGCACTGTACTAAGCGCTTGGGAAGTACAAGTTGGCAACATATAGAGACAGTCCCTACCCAACACTGGAGGGAGAGTCAGTCTGGAGGTCTTGATCCTTGGCTGGAATGTCTCTATATGTTGCCAACTTGTACTTCCCAAGCGCTTAGTACAGTGCTCTGCACACAGTAAGCGCTCAATAAATACGATTGATTGATTGATTCCCAACGCTGAGGGACACTCGGCCCAAACTTTGGTTCAGGAGCAGTAATGCTCATTCGTCTCGCCCTCCCTCTGGGTGTCGACGCTGCCAGTTTTCTGGAATCTCACTCCGCCAGGAGCAGCCCAGCATTTGAGAAGCAGCGTGGCTCAGTGGAAAGAGCCCGGGCTTGGAAGTCAGAGGTCACGGGTTCGAATCCCGGCTCTGCCTCTTGTCAGCTGTGTGACTTCGGGCAAGTCACATCACTTCTCTGAGCCTCAGTTACCTCATCTGGGAAATGGGAATGAAGACTGTGAGCCCCACGTGGGACAACCTGATTACCTTGTATCCCCCCCAGCACTTAAAACAGTGCTTCGCACATAGTAAGCGCTTAACAAATGCCATCATTATTATTATTATTATTTGTTAGGCTTGCAGACTCCATTTATTCACTCATTCTTTCAGTCGTATTTATTGAGAGCTTACTGTGTGCAGAGCAACGTATTAAGCGCATGCAAGAGTACAATAAACAGACATATTCCTCACCCACAACAAGCAGAAGAATTCATTCATTCATTCATTCAATCATATTTATTGAGCACTTACTGTGTGCAGAGCACTGTACTAAGCGCTTGGGAAGTACAGGTTGGCAACATATAGAGACAGTCCCTACCCAACAGTGGGCTCACAGTCTAGAAGGGGGAGACAGAGAACAAAACAAAACATAGTAACAGAATAAAATAAATAGAATAAATGATAATAAATGATATTATATATTATATAAAATATATTTATATATTATATACAATACATATTATATATAATATTACATGTTATATATGATATATCATATAAAATAATATAAAATAATAAATGAATAAAAATAAATAAATAGAAGCAGTGTGGCCTAGTGGATAGAGCACAGACCCGGGAGTCAGAAGGACCAGGGTTCTAATCCTGGCTCTGCCACTTGTCTGCTGTGTGATCGCTTAACTTCTCTGTGCCTCACCTCCTAAAATTGGGATTAATGATAATAATAATGGTGGTATTTGTTAAGCGCTTACTATGTGGAAAATGGGAATTAACACTGTGAGCCCCATGTGGGACAACCTGATCACCTTGTATCCCCCCAGAGTTTAGAACAGTGCTTGGCACATAGTAAGAGCTTAACAAATGCTATTATTACTATTATTATTATTATTATCATGTGCCAATCAATCAATCAATCATATTTATTGAGCACTTACTGTGTGGAGAGCACTGTACTAAGCACTTGGGAAGTACAAGTTGGCAACATATAGAGACAGTCCCTACCCAACAGTGGGCTCACAGTCTAAAAGGCCAAGCACTGTTCTAATCACTGGGGTAGATTCAAGGTAATCGGGTTGTCCCACTTGGGGCTCACAGTCTTCACCCCCATTTTACAGATGAGGTAACTGAGGCACAGAGAAGTTAAGTGGATTGCCCAAGGTCACACAGCAGACAAGTGGCAGAGGTGGGATTAAGACCGTGAGCCCCATGTGGGACAGGAGCTGCATCCAACTTGATTTCCTTGCTTACTACGGTGCCAGATACCTGGTAAGCACTTAACAAATACGACAATCATTATTATTTTTTATTAATGATTATTATTACTAAAAGGCAAGTAAGTTTCTCAGGAAAGTTCCAGGCAGGGTAGAATCTTCTCATCCGTCCTCTGCTCTTCCTGACAGTGTGGGCCTGCTTCCAGATGGGTGGAGAGGTCAGGGTGTCCCTCCGGGAAGGAGGGGAAGGGGAGGGAGAGTCTGTGTGTGTCTCTAAGTGTGTGTCAGCTAACCTCTCCACAGCCACGTGCCCCTCACAAGGCCTTTGAGCCTTGGGCGAGCAGTGGGTGGGCGTTGGTGCGTCCGCTGGTCCCTCCGCAGCCCCTTCCAGTAAATCGTTTACCTGACGAGGGGATGCAGGGGAGGCCTAGGGACGGTGGGGAGGAGGAGGGAGGCTGATTTCCCAACCTAAGTTTAAAGCTCACTTCCCAAGACAGTGCGGCTGCTGTTCAGTTGGGAAAAACAAGTCCACCCCTGCTCCCCTGGGCCACCCCCGGCTCTTCATTTCCTGCCAGAGATGGCTCACGTCTCCTTGGCTCCATCCGCCAGAGGAAGCCTGGAGAGAATAATTAAATAATAATTATAATAATAATAGTATTTAAGTGCTTACTATGTGCCAAGCACTGTTCTAAGAGCCGCCAGCTGGGCCGGAAGGCCGGGGGCTGCACCTGGGTGGGGAGGCCTGGGGGAGATCGGATAGCCATTCGGTAAGAAATAGAGTGGTTTAGTGGAAAGAGCACAGGATTAGGAGGCAGAGGTCATGGGTTCTAATCTCAGCTCCGCCACTTTCATTCATCCATTCATTCAATCGTATTTATTGGGCGCTTACTGTGTGCAGAGCACTGTACTAAGCACTTGGGAGGTACACTTGTCCGCTGTGTGACTTTGGGCAAGTCACATCACTTCTCTGTGCCTTGGTTACCTCATCTGCGGCACCTAGTTCAGTACCTCGCACATAGTAAGCGCTTAACAAATACTGTAATTATTAAAATGGGGATTTAGGCTGTGAGCCCCACCTGGGACAACCTGATAATCTTGTACCTCCCCCATCATCATCAATCGTATTTATTGAGCGCCTACTGTGTGCAGAGCACTGTACTAAGAGCTTGGGAAGTACAAATTGGCAACATATACAGTCCCTACCCAACAGTGGGCTCACAGTCTAAAAGGGGGAGACAGAGAACAAAACCAAACATACTAGCAAAATAAAATAAATAGAATAGATATGTACAAGTAAAATAAATAAATAAATAAATAGAGTTACAAATATGTACAAACATATATACATATATACAGGTGCTGTGGGGAAGGGAAGGAGGTAAGATGGGGGGGATGGAGAGGGGAACGAGGGGGAGAGGAAGGAAGGGGCTCAGTCTGGGAAGGCCTCCTGGAAGAGGTGAGCTCTTAGTAGGGCCTTGAAGGGAGGAAGAGAGCTAGCTTGGTGGATCGGCAGAGGGAGGGCATTCCAGGCCCGGGGGATGACGTGGGCCGGGGGTCGATGGTGGGACAGGGGAGAACGAGGCACGGTGAGGAGATTAGCAGCAGAGGAGCGGAGGGTGCGGGCTGGGCTGGAGAAGGAGAGAAGGGAGGTGAGGAAGGAGGGGGCAAGGTGATGGACAGCCTTGAAGCCCAGGGTGAGGAGTTTCTGCCTGATGCGCAGATTGATTGGTAGCCACTGGAGATTTTTGAGGAGGGGAGTAACAGGCCCAGAGTGTTTCTGGACAAAGACAATCCGGGGAGCAGCATGAAGTATGGATTGAAGTGGGGAGAGACACGAGGATGGGAGATCAGAGAGAAGGCTGATGCAGTAGTCCAGACGGGATAGGATGAGAGCTTGAATGAGAAGGGTAGCGATGTGGATGGAGAGGAAAGGGCGGATCTTTCCCAGCCCTTAGAACAGCACTTGGCACATAGTAAGCTCTTAACAAATACTATCATTATTATTATTATTACGGAGTAGTCTGTTTTTCAACAGCCTGGTGGCCACAGGCCACCTGAACCACCTTCAGATGCACCAGATGCCCCCCTATCTAGTGTTGTGCTCTGAGGCCTTTTGGTCCTCCAGAACATCGCAAAAACATCTGGCCTCCACTCTCCCCTGCCCCTGGCCATTTGGGACGGGAATGCCTGCGGTGATCTGTTTTCAGAACTTTAAAGCACTCAATCCCCTCCTACCGACCTTACCTCGGGCTGCTCTTCTACTTACCTCCTTCTAATCCCGGCGCTTCTGCTTGTCTGCTGTGTGACCTCTGGCAAGTCACTTCACTTCTCCGTGCCTCAGTTCCCTCATCTGCAAAATGGGGATTGAGACTGTAAGCCCCACGTGGGACAGGGACTGTGTCCAACCCGATTTGCTCGTATCCACCCCAGCGCTAAGTACAGTGCCCGCTCCTTCCTCTCCCCCTCCTCTCCCTCTCCATCCAGGCACTGAACTAAGCACTGGGGTAGATACAAGCTAATCGGGTTGGACACAGTTCCTGTCCCACATGAGGCTCATTCATTCATTCATTCAATAGTATTTACTGAGCGCTTACTGTGTGCAGAGCACTGTACTAAGCGCTTAGCACTGTACTAAGCCCTCAGTCTTCACCTCCATTTTACAGATGAGGTTAACTGAGGCACAGAGTAGTGAAGTGACTTACCCAAGGTCACACAGCAATCAATCAATCGTATTTATTGAGCACTTACTGGGTACAGAGCACTGTACTAAGTGCTTGGGAAGTACAAGTTGGCAACATATAGAGACGGTCCCTACCCAACAGCAGACAAGTGGGCGGGCTGATATTATTATTATTATTATTATTATTATTGCTATTATTATTATTATTATTATTATGGCATTTGTAGAGAAGCAGCATAGCTGAGTGTAAAGAGCACAGGCTTGGGAATCAGAGGTCATGGGTTCTAATCCTGGCTCCTCCAATTGTCCGCTGTGTGATGTTGGGCAAGTCACTGAACTTCGCGTGGCTCAATGGAAAGAGCCCGGGCTTTGGAGTCAGAGGTCATGGGTTCAAATCCCGGCTCCGCCAATTGTCAGCTGTGTGACTTCGGGCAAGTCACTTCACTTCTCTGGGCCTCAGTTACCTCATCTGTCAAATGGCGATTAAGACTGTGAGCCCCATGTGGGACAACCTGATCACCTTGTAACCTCCCTAGCGCTTAGAACAGTGATTTGCACATAGTAAGCACTTAATAAATGTCATTATTATTATTATTATTCTCTGGGCCTCAGTTACTTCATCTGTAAAATGGGGATTAAAACTGGGAGCCCCACGTGGGACAACCTGATTACCTTGTTTCTCCCCCCAAGCTTGGCACATAGTAAGCGCTTAACAAATACCGTCCTTATTATTAAGTAACTACTATGTGCCAAGCACTGTTCTCAGCGCTGGCGTAGATACAAGATTATCAGGTTGTCCCACGTGGGGCTTACAGTCTCGATCCTCATTTTATGGAGGAGGCCAACTGAGGCACTGAGAAGTGAAGTGATTTGCCCAAGGTCACACAGCAGACAAGCAGGCCCCTGCAAGGCTGGGCCCGTCTTTCTCCTGGAGATTCCCAGCTGGGGCTCCGGCCGGCCGTGGCATCCAATACGGGAAGCAGCGTGGCTCAGTGGAAAGAGCCCGGGCTTTGGAGTCAGAGGTCATGGGTTCAAATCCCAGCTCCACCAACTATCAGCTATGTGATGTTGGGCAAGTCACTTGACTTCTCTGTGCCTCAGTTCCCTCATCTGTAAAATGGGGATGAAGACTGTGAGCCCGCCATGGGACAACCTGATCAGCTTGTAACCTCCCCAGCGCTTAGAACAGTGCTTTGCACATAGTAAGCGCTTAATAAATGCTATTAAAAAAAAACACGGGCTTTGCCCAATGGCTGGGGCCGAGAGCCGACTGTCCGAAATATGGGAACGACATCTGGATTGGGCAGGTTCTGGGTTCAGGGCTCTCAGCGGTCCCTCCAGGAGTCAGCACTTCACAGGGAAAAAACGGCCCAAGGCCCAGCTTAGCTGGGGGGCAGGCGGCCAGGTGCACGGACGGCTCTGCATCCAAGCATCCAAATACTATCCTATTTATTTTATTTTCTTCATATGTTTTGTTTTATCGTCTGTCTCCCCCCTTCTAGACTGTGAGCCCGTTGTTGGGTAGGGACCGTCCCTATATGTTGCCAACTTGGACTTCCCAAGCGCTTAGTAGAAGCAGCGTGGCTCAGTGGAAAGAGCCCGGGCTTTGGAGTCAGAGGTCGTGGGTTCAAATCCCGCCTCCGCCAATGGTCAGCTGGGCGACTTTGGGCAAGTCACTTCACTTCTCTGGGCCTCAGTTCCCTCATCTGGAAAACGGGGATGAAGACTGTGAGCCCCCTGTGGGACAACCTGATCACCTTGTAACCTTCCCAGCACTTAGAACAGTGCTTTGCACATACTAAGCGCAGGGAATGTGTCTGTTTATTGTTGTATTGTAATAATAATACAATAATACAATCCTTCCCTTCCCCACAGCACCTGTATATATGTATATATGGCTGTACATATTTATTACTCTATTTATTTATTTTACTTGTACATTTCTATTCTATTTTATTTTGTTAGTATGTTTGGTTTTGTTCTCCGTCTCCCCCTTTTAGACTGTGAGCCCACTGTTGGGTAGGGACTGTCTCTATATGTTGCCAACTTGTACTTCCCAAGCGCTTAGTACAATGCTCAGCACACAGTAAGCGCTCAATAAATACGATTGATTGATTGATCGATTAACAAATCCCATCATTATTATTAGTAGTAGTACAGTGCTCTGCACACAGTAAGCACTCAATAAATAAGAGTGAATGAATGAAAGTGGCGGAGCTGGGATTAGAACCCAGGTCTTTCTGATTGCCAAGCCCTTGCTTTAGTCACCAGGCCATGCCGCGCTTTCAATCAATCAATCAATCATATTTCTTGAGCGCTTAATGTGTGCAGAGCACTGGACTAAGCGCTTGGGAAGTCCAAGTTGGCAACATATAGAGACGGTCCCTACGCAACAGTGGGCTCACAGTGAGCCGGGGCCGGGGGGATGATGACGGGGGGGCGGGAGGGGGACACAATATCTGCAGCAGCAGTCGCCGGCTCCCGAACCAGTGACCTTGTCCGGACCGCCCCCGCCACCCTGCCGAAATTCAGCGCCCATCTGAGAAGCAGGATAAAATCCAGGGCTACACAGGCCCCCACCCGCCTGGGCCCAGTCATAATCTGTAATAATTACCGTCTTCGTTAAGCCCTTCCTAGGTGCCAAGCATTAGGCCAGAGACACCATAAATCAGGTCGGACACTGGCCGGGTCCCACACAGGGCTTAGTCTAAGCAGGAACGAAAACGGGTATCAAATCTGTATATATGTATATATATATATATATACACACACACATATATATATATATATATATACATATATACATACATATATATATGTATATATATACACATATACATACATATATATATGTATGTATATATACATATATACATATATATGTATGTGTATATATATATACATATATATGTATGTGTATATATATATACATATATATATATATATATATATATATGTTTGTGCGTATTTATTACTTCCCCCCCCCCTTTTAGACTGTGAGCCCACTGTTGGGTAGGGACTGTCTCTATATGTTGCCAATTTGTACTTCCCAAGCGCTTAGTACAGTGCTCTGCACATAGTAAGCGCTCAATAAATACGATTGATGATGATGATGATGATTACTCTATTTTACTTGTACATAGTCTATTTATTTTATTTTGTTAATATGTTTTGTTGTGTTCTCTGTCTCCCCCTTCTAGACTGTGAGCCCGTTGTTGGGTAGGGACCGTCTCTATCTGTTGCCAACTTGGACTTCCCAAGAGCTTAGTCCAGTGCTCTGCACACAGTAAGCGCTAAATAAATATGATTGATTGATTGACTTCCCAAGCGCTTAGTCCAGTGCTCTGCACACAGTAAGCGCTCAATAAATACGATTGAATGAATGAATGAATGAATGAATGAATGAGAAATGAACTCCTATTTCCAGTGCCTCCGAGCCGCTAATTTTTATCTTCTAATGCCCCGGGTCCCCGCTCTGACAGACCGCTCCAACCCAGCTTGGAGAAATATCGATTGGGCTGCGTCTCTGAGAGCGTGGCCTCCACCGCAAATCTTTATTCAGCTTCCCTCTGGGCAGAGCGTCACTGGGACTGAGGTCGTGCCAGGTAGACTCCGTGACCTCCGGGAGAGAAATGTCACGTCTATTCTCCAGGACGCATAATAATAATAATAATAATAATAATAATAATAATAATAATGGCATTTGTTAAGCGCTTACTATGTGCAAAGCACTGTTCTAAGCGCTGGGGGGGGGGGGACACAAGGTGAACAGGTTGCCCCGAGTGGGGCTTACAATCATCATCCCCATTTTACAGATAAGGTAACTGAGGCTCCGAGAAGTTAAGTGACTTGCCCAAGGTTACACAGCAGACATGTGGCCAAGCCATACCTTCTCCTTTAGTTTCTGAGCCCTGCAACTCTCCAGATCCCCCCAGGCTGAATGTACATTTGCCTCAGGGGCCAACAATAATAATAATAATAATAATAATAATGGCATTCATTAAGCGCTTACTATGTGCAAAGCACTGTTCTAAGCACCGGGGAGGTTACAAGGTAATCAGGATATCCCACTGGGGGCTCACAGTCTTAATCCCCATTTTACAGACGAGGTAACTGAGGCCCAGAGAAGTGAAGCGACTTGCCCAAGGTCACACAGCTGACAATTGGTTTAGCCGGGATTTGATCCCATGACCTATGACTCCAAAGCCCAGGCTCTTTCCATTGAGCCACACTGCTTCTCTAGTAACATTAATAGTAATAATAATAATAATGGTACTTGTTAAGTGCTCACTATGAACCAGGAACTGTACTAAGCGCTGGGGTGGACACAAGCAAATCCTGTTGGACACAGTCCATGTCCCACACAAGGCTCACGTTCTTCTTCCCCATTTTACAGAGGAGGTAACTGAGGCGCAGAGAAGTGAAATGGTTTGCCCAGGGCCACACAGCAGACAAGTGGTGGAGCTGGGATTAGAACCCATGACCTTCTTCTGACTCCCAAACCGGTGGTCTATTCACTAGGCCATGCTGCTTTCCTAAATCCAGGGCCCCAGGATCCAGGCAACCCCTGGAAGGGAGTGATTAATCCAGAATGAGCTGGTCAGTGGGCAAATGTCAAGGGCAGGATGGGAGAGGATGGAAGCCACCCCTTCCCAACTAAGCAAGGTGGAGATCTGGAAGAGAAGCAGCGGGGCTCAGTGGAAAGAGCCCGGACTTTGGAGTCAGAGATCATGGGTTCAAATCCCAGCTCCGCCAATTGTCTGCTGTGTGGCTTTGGGCAAGTCGCTTCACTTCTCTGGGCCTCAGTTACCTTGTCTGTAAAATGGGGATGAAGACTGTGAGCCCCCAGTGGGATATCCTGATTATCTTGTAACCTCCCCGGCGCTTAGAACAGTGCTTTGCACATAGTAAGCGCTTAATAAATGCCATGATTATTATTATTACTACTACTACTACTACTAAAGTATATTATATAATAATAATGATGATGATAATAATAGTGATGATGATAATAATAATAATAATGGCAGTAGGGTGCTCCTAGAATCCTGAGGAGAATCACCCGGGAGGCCTCTTCGGCAAACTCTGCTCGAGTCCTTATATGGTACGATCCAACAGAATACCGTGGAAATAGTGCTGACGCCAACTCAACACAGCTGATTCACCAGCTGTTGCTCTGTTCTCTGTTTCTGCCCAATTTGTTTCCCAGCCAGATGCCAGATGCCAGCAGGCATTCCAAAAGTCTAAACCCAAGGCATCTCCGCCCTTTCTGGGACTCCAGGAACCTTCTCTTCTGGTCCCTCCTCCTCTTCCTCCTCCAGGGCATGGCTGGAAGGCTCCTTCTGTGGAGCTGGAAAATCATTTCTCATGTTTTCTTCTGTATTCTCCTGGAAGAGAGGCCGGGGAAGCCCAGTCGCCTGTCTGCTGTTTGATATGTTTGATAGTCTTTCTCTCCACCCTTCTGTCCTTCCCCTGAAGAGGCCTGTTCTCACCCAGAGAAGTGGTGGGGCCTAATGGAAAGAGCATACAGTGCTCTGCACACTGTTAGCGCTCAATAAATACGATTGATTGATAGATTGATTGATTTCACCTTCCACCAGTCCTGCAGCTGGAACTTTTGCTTCTAGGCAAAAGCATTCCTGCAGAGACTATTCTCCCAGAAACTCTATGGCAATAAATCTTTCTTCCAAGGAGCCATACGCTCAGATAAAGATGGAAAACTGATAAAAAATAGACTTCTAACCATTTGTGCCTAGATGAGCAAGTTGCTGGGATTCTCTAATACACAAGGAGGAGAATTAATCTATGTCCAAATAAAACAACTCCACTGCACTAACTGATGCCGTGACTAAAACAAAACCATTAGGTCTGTTAATGCAATTAGAATTTGCTAGTATTCCACATTTGGATCCTAATTTAAAGACATCAGCTTAATTTTAAACAATATATTTGCCTGAAATTTCCTTGATTATTTGTTTATTAGCTGATCACACTTATGTACATTTGTATTTGTATTATATCTATAATTTTATCAATTTGTATTGTTGTCTGTCTTTGCCCCCACCCCCAGACTCTAAGCTTGCTGTGGTCGGGGAATATCACTGCTTATTTTTGTATTGTATTCTCTCAAGCACTTAGTACAGTGCTGTGCACACAGTAAGTGCTCAGTAAATATGATTGATTAAGACAGGAGTGACCTTGGGCAAGTCGTCTAAATTATCTGCGCTCAGTTTCCTCAACTGTAAAATGGGATTCAATATCTCTTCTCCCTCCTTCCTTGCGCTGTGATCCCCATGCACAACGGGGACTGTATCTGATCTGATTGTACCGTTTCTACCCCAGGGCTTAGCCCAGTGCTTGGCACATAGTGCGTGCTTCACAAATTACCACTATTATTATTAATAATAATAATAATAATGGTATTTTTAAGTGCTTACTATGTGCCAGGCACTGTGCTAAGCGCTGGGGCGAATACAAGTAAATTAGGTTGGACACATTCCCTGTCCCATGTGGGGCTCACAGTCTCAATCCCCATTTTACAGATGAGGTGACTGAGGCCCAGAGAAGGGGAAGTGACTTGCCCCAGGTCACACAGCAGACAGGATTAGAACCCATGACCTTCTGGCTCCCAAGCCCGTGCTCTATCCACTATACCATGCTGCCTCTCTGTTTTGATTCTATTTTGATGCCAACTAATGGGCAGACAGAGGCCGGAGGTGGGATTTTAATGGAGGGGATCAGCTGACTTCCCACCTGTGAGAAGGGGTGAAAAGCGCCTAGTACAGTGCTCTGCACACAGTAAGCGCTCAGTAAATACGACTGAATGAAACGGTCATCTGTGTCCATCTGTGGGGAGCAACAATCCTAAAGGGACTGAAAGAAGGGACTTGAAGAGAGGGAGGTTGGGATGGGCTTGGGCGATGTTGCCGAGAAAATCATGGCTCATGATTTTATAGTAATAATGCGATTATTATTATTATTATTAAAATCAATCTGTCAGAGTTATTGAGCACTAACTGTCTGCAGAGCACCGTATTAAGCGCTTGTGAGAGTACAGTATAACAGAATCGGTAGTTACGGTCCCTGCCCATAAGGAGACTACAGTCTGGAGATGGAGACAGATATTAAAAGAAGTAAAGAAATTACAGATATACACATAAGTGCTGTCAAGCTGAGGGAGGGGTGAATAAAGACATAGGACAATACATAAGACAACACATGAGACAAGGCAAAATGTCTTTTTGCTCAAGCACTGGTTCTCAGTGGCTTTAAAGGGAAGAAGGTTTCGGGTGAAAACAGTGGGCAGGGAAAAGAAGTACTAAAAGAATGGTAGCACTGAAGAGCAAAATCACGGGGAGGTGAGAGTTAAAATGGAAAAGAGAGAATTTCCCTTAAGAAGGCTATGTGGATCATTTAAGCTGAATCCACCTGAATCCGAGAGCCACTCAGCAGTTAGTCTGAAATGTCAGGCTGTATAGAATTTACATGGTACAAGATTTTTATTGATGACCAAAACCGGTAAATTGCCCCCAAAAAAGACAATTGAAAAGTCATTTCTCAGTATATTCTTGTAGCATCTGCTAAGATTTTGGATGTTTGATGAAATCACATTCTATTTTGATTCAAGTAATGGGCAGGCAGGACTCCAGACAACGGTCTGCTCTGTCAAGAGGATGAAGTTATGGTATTATAATAATTATTATTATTATTTCAGAGTTTTATTGTGCCTGTCCTCCAAAGATGCACAAGAGAAACGATAAAGGCCTCACTGAGAAAACGAGTGGAATTTCTAACTCGTGTCAAAACAGCATCAGAGATAGGAAATCGCTTGAGTGAAAAAAATTTCCAGTTGACCCCTCCTCATTAATGGTCACTTTAATCACATCAGAAGCATAGGCTTTGACGAAGAAGGAGGGAGGAAGGAAAAGGCAGGGGAGAGAACCTGCTGGCTCCATCTTTTTCCATTCCAAGGACACACATCCATCCCAGGGACAGCTGATATAGTATCACGTAACAGCGATCTATCTCCAGCAAAATAAAAATGGCCAAAAAATCAAATTAAAAAGAGGAAGTTCAGTCCAGTGGCTGGATCACTGGACAGAAAGTCAGCAGTCTTGGCTTCGGTTTCCAGTTCTGATCCTGACTGGCTTTTTGACCTTTGACAAGTGTCTTCACCCTCCTGGATTTCGGTTTCCCTATCGATCAGATGAGATGAATAGAGCAATAATAATAATGTGATAATTTTGGTATTTGTTAGGCGTTTACTGTGCGCTTAGCTTAAGCGCTGGGGGAGATACAAGGTCATCAGGTTGTCCCACATGGGGCTCACAGTCCAGATGAGGTAACTGAGGCACAGAGAAGTGAAGTGGCATTCCCAAATTCACACAGCTGACAAGTGGCAGAGCCGGGATTTGAACCCATGACCTCTGACTCCAAAGCCCGGCCTCTTTCCACTGATCCACGCTGCTTCCAATAATGAGTGGTGGTTAAAGAGTTCTGTCTGCAAAAGCTCTGGGTGATTTTTCTTTTAATAGAAAGGTACCAGCTGAACACGATGAGATGTTATTATTAAAAGGTATGATCCCTCTTGGCCCATTCATCCTGCTCTCACAACTTCCCAGAGGAGAGCCTTGAGGGCGGCGTAGTTATTATTGACTGTCGAGAAACCGCAGCATCAGACAGGCCAACCTTGGTTGCCACAGTTCTGATGTAGGTTGTCATTTTGATCAACGGCACCTGGCAGTTCATGACAGGGAAAAGATAAGGGTCACAAACCATGACCAATGCTTCAGGGAAAACCTAAGTTGTGGCGGATATCACACAAAACCCTCATTTCCTAAGCCCTCCTTTCCTCTTCTCCCACTCCCATCTGCAAGGCCCATGAACTTGGATTTGCACTCTTATTCACCTCTCCCTCAGCCCCGTAGTACTTGCGTTCATATCCATAATTTATTAATTTCTACTGATGTCTGTCTTCCCCTCTAGACCCTCAGCTCATTATAAGCAGGGGGTGGATCTACCAGCTCTGAAATGCTGTACTCTCCCAAGCGCTTCGGACGGTGCTCTGCACACAGTAACACTCAATGAGGTCATGGGTTCAAATCCCGGCTCTGCCAGTTGTCAGCTGTGTGACTTTGGGCAAGTCAGTTAACTTCTCTGGGCCTCAGTTACCTCATCTGTAAAATGGGACATGTCAAATGAGCCCCCATGGGACAATCTGATCACCTTGTAACCTCCCCAGTGCTTAGAACAGTGCTTTGCACCTAGTAAGCGCTTAATCAATCAATCAATCAATCGTATTTATTGAGCACTTACTGTGTGCAGAGCACTGTGCTAAGTGCTTGGGAAGTACAAGTTGGCAACATATAGAGAGAGTCCCTACCCAACAGTGGGCTCACAGTCTGGAAGGGGGAGACAGAGAACAAAACCAAACATATTAACAAAATAAAATAAATAGAATAGATATGTACAAGTAAAATAAATAAATAAATAGAGTAATAAATATGTATAAACATACATACATATATACAGGTGCTGTGGGGAAGGGAAGGAGGTAAGACGGGCTTAATAAATGCCATCATTATTATTAAATACGATGGATGGATTGAAATTCAGTTCAGAAAGCTCTCAGTCGTATGTCGTGGATTTTATCTCTTCCCTTACACCCTTGGAGGGAAACAGAGTCATCTCTCGATACGGAGCCAGATGTTCTTCACCGTGGAGAGAACGGAAATTGTTTACTCTGGGAATCCTGACCGTTAAGTCGACTGGGAACTGTTAATTGACTTAACCGCCCAAAAGGGCCGGGAGGTCCCCAGCCATTCTCCAAGCCTCCCCGTTGCTACTTAACACGGTGAGAGGTTCAATTCAAAGTCAGTCACTTCAATGCCAACTTTATTAGACAGCTGTTTCCCTCCATCCAAAAGTAAAGCTAGGGAGTTAAAGGCTGCAAGGTCAAGGTTACCTGCTTGACACAGAAACACAAGAAATCAAAATTTCTCCCAAATCACCTACGATGAAAATATAACCCACCAACTGCATATTTCCCAAGAAGTAAAAATCGTAGCTTTGTGTCTCTCACACCTTTTTCTAGGGTGTTTTACGTGGGTAATCGAAAGTTCTTCCTAATCACCTATGATTCAACGACAACCAGTTGTGTATTTCCCAAGAAGTAAAAAGAGGAGATTTAAAAAATAAACAGACATGGTATTTGTTAAAAGTGCTCACTCTGTGCCAGGCATTGTACTAAGTGCTGGAGTAGATACAAGCTAATCAGGTTGGTCATAGTCCATTTCCCATATGGGGCTCACAGTCTTCATCCCCATTTTACAGATGAGGAAACGGAGACACAGACAAGTCAAGTGATTTGCCCAAGATCACCCAGCAGATACATGGCAGATCCGGGATTAGAACCCAGGTCCTTCTGACTTTTAGGCCCAAACTCAATCCACTAGGCCACACTACTTCTCTACATTTACGTCTCTCACACCTTTCTCTCAGGTGCATTAATTCTTTCTGGTTAGTAGCAGAGCACCCGTAAACCAATAGTCTCCCCGGAGAAGTCAGTTTATCTCAATCCAACTTGAACCTTAGTCTAGGCCATAGAAAATGACAGATTTTGAAAAGCCTTCTATTTAGTTCCCTGGTTGAACAGTGGTACCAAGCCGTACAAGGCTAAAAATAGAAGATTTCCTCTTCGGGTTAACGCAGTGGCTGTCATTTTTTCATGGTACCAAGTTAGGTTCCACCAAAAAAAAAAAAAATAAAATAAAAAATTTTCACATCTGGCCATGCCCGGTCGCTTTATTAGAAATGCCTCCTGGTTCAGGAACTAAAATTTCAGTGCATAAAAACATCTATCTCAGTGACCTCTAGGATGTGATCCGTCTGTTCAGTTATCGTGGCTAGGATCAGAGCTCAATACGTGCAGAGTTTGAGTTAAAATGCTTTATGAAATCTAAAAGTTCATGACTTCATGGAAAAGGATGGTTCGTCAACTACAAATCTGTTGTATTAACAAAAAGGTTTTTTTTTCCATAAGTATCGTGGTTTTTGCTGTTTTGGGAAGTATAACAAACATGCTGAAAGCTCTTAATAGTCGCTAAATGTTGACTAATGATGAAGATTATGTTAGAGAATTTAAAAACTGCAAAATTAATTCACCATGCAAGTTTCTTTCAGTTTGGCAATAATACAGTATGTAAATATTCTCTTTGATGTACATTACAAGTCTTGGGTGACGACCTCCTTATGTTATCACCATCTTCATCACCACGTTATTAAAGTCAGTCAAGCAGGTCCGATCAATGAATAGTATTTATTGAGCACTTACTATGTGCAGAGCACTGCACTAAGCACTTGGGAGAGTAAAATACAACAGTTGGTAGACATATTTTTTTGCCCATCACGAGTTTATTCTGTCCAACAAGGAGCCTAGACCCTAGCATGAACCTGAAGAGAGGGAGAGACCAGCCCATTTTGTGGCTAGGCTCTTAATCAATCAGTGGTATTTATTGAGCACTTCCGATGTGCAGAACACTGTACTGAGCACTTGGGAGAGTACAATGCAACAGAATTAGCAGCCACGTCCCCTCTAATGATAGATAGTAATAAAAATAATTAATTACAGTATTTGTTAAACGCTTACTCAGTGGAAAGAGCGCGGACTTTGGAGTCAGTGGTCAGGGGTTCGAATCCCAGCTCTGCCACATGTCTGCTGTGTGACCTTGGGCAAGTCTCTTAACTTCTCTGAGCCTCAGTTACCTCATCTGTAAAACGGGGATTGACTGTGAGCCCCACACGGGACAACTTAATCACCTTGTATCCGCCCCAGTGCTTAGAACAGTGCTTTGCACATAGTAAGCACTTAACAAATGCCATTATTATTATTATTATTATTATTATTATCATCATTACTATGTGTCAGGCGCTGTACTGAGCGCTGAGGTGGATACAAGCAACTCGGGTTAGACACAGTCCCTGTCCCAGGTGGGACTCACAGTCTCAACCCCCACTTTTTAGATGAGGTAACTGAGGTCCAGAGAAGTGACGTGATTTGCCCAAGGTCACACAGCAGACAAGAGGCAGAGCTGGGATTAGAACCCATGACCTTCTGATTCCCAGGCCCGTGCTCTAGCCACTACGCCTCAATAAATACTGTTCATTGATCGGACCTGCTTAACTGACTTTGATTGGCAACTGAGGCTCTTCTAAACATTTTATTTGATGAGGATGGCGATAACATGGTGATGAAGATGGTGATATCTCTTCTCTCATCTTTCACCTCTCACCTCTTCATCCCTTCCCCCTCCATCTTTCCTCTCTCTCTCTCTGTCTGTCTTCTGTCTTCTGTTTCACCTCTCTCTTCCCTCTTTGTCTCTCTCCATCTATCTGCTCTCTATCTCTCATCATTCTTCTCTCATCTTTCACCTCTCTCTCACTTCATCTCTTCCCCCTCCATCTATCCTCTCTGTCTCTCTTCTCTCTTCTGTTTCATCTCTCTCTTCCCTTTTTGTCTCTCTCCATCTCTCTGTCTCTCATCTTTCTTCGCTCACCTTTCACCTCTCTCTCACTTCTTCATCTCTTCCCCCTCCATCTGTTCTCTCTGTCTCTCTTCTCTCTTCTGTTTCATCCCTCTCTTCCCTCTTTGTCTCTCTCCATCTCTCTGCTCTCTATCTCTCATCTCTCTTCTCTCTTCTGTTTCATCTCTCATGTTTCATGTATATATGTTTGTACATATTTATTTACATATTTATTACTCTATTTATTCTGTTTCATCTCTCATGTTTCATGTATATATGTTTGTACATATTTATTTACATATTTATTACTCTATTTATTTATTTATTTTACTTGTACATATCTATTCTATTTATTTTATTTAGTTAGTATGTTTGGTTTTGTTCTCTGTCTCCCCCTTCTAGACTGTGAGCCCGCTGTTGGGTAGGGACTGTCTCTATGTGTTGCCAACTTGTACTTCCCAAGCGCTTAGTATAGTGCTCTGCACACAGTAAGCGCTCAATAAATACGATTGATTGATCTCTCCCTTCCCTCTTTGTCTCTCTCCATCTCTCTGCTCCTTATCTCTCTTCTCTCTTCTGTTTCATCTCCCTCTTCCCTCTTTGTCTCTCTCCATCTCTCTGCTCCCTATCTCTCTTCTCTCATCTTTCATCTCTCTCTTCCCTCTTTGTCTCTCTCCATCTCTCTGCTCTCTATCTTTCATCTCTCTTCTGTTTCATCTCTCATGTTTCATGTATATATGTTTGTACATATTTATTTACATATTTATTACTCTATTTATTTATCTTGTACATATCTATTTATTTTATTTTGTTAGTATGTTTGATTTTGTTCTCTGTCTCCCCCTTCTAGACTGTGAGCCCGCTGTTGGGTAGGGACTGTCTCTATGTGTTGCCGACTTGGACTTCCCAAGCGCTTAGTACAGTGCTCTGCACACAGTAAGCGCTCAATAAATACAATTGATTGATCTCTCTCTTCCCTCTTTGTCTCTCCATCTCTCTGCTCCCTATCTCTCATCTCTCTTCTCTCTTCTGTTTCATCTCTCTCTTCCCTCTTTGTCTCTCTCCATCTCTCTGCTCCCTATCTCTCTTCTCTCATCTTTCATCTCTCTCTTCCCTCTTTGTCTCTCTCCATCTCTCTGCTCCCTATCTCTCATCTCTCTTCTCTCATCTTTCAGCTGTCTCTCACCTCTTTATCCCAGACTGAGCCCCCTCCTTCCTCTCCCCCTCCTCCCCCTCCCCATCCCCCCCCCGCCTTACCCCCTTCCCCTCCCCACCGCACCTGTATATATGCATACATGTTTGTACTTATTGATTACTCTATTTATTTATTCATTTTACTTGTACATATTTCTTCTACTTATTTTATTTTGTTAATACGGTTTGTTTCGTTGTCTGTCTCCCCCTTCTAGACTGTGAGCCCGCTGTTGGGTAGGGGCCGTCTCTAGATGCTGCCGACTTGTCCTTCCCAAGCGCTTAGTCCAGTGCTCTGCACACAGGAAGCGCTCAATAAATACGATCGAATGAATGAATGAATGAATGAATGAATGAATGAATGAATGATGCTGATGCAGTAGGCGTGGCCTGCGGGACGATGGGGACGGTGGGCGTGGCCTGAGGGACGGTGGGCGGGGTTTGAGAGTTTGTGGGCGGGGCCTGAGTGTTATGGGCGGGGCCTGAGGAGGGACGGTGGGCGGGGCCTGGGGCCGATAGGCGGGGCCTGCGGGCCAATGGACGGTCGGTGGGCGGGGCCTTCGGGCCAATGGACGGTCGGTGGGAGGGGCCTGAGGAGGGGCGGTGGGAGGTGCCCGCGGCTCGGTGGGCGGGGCCTGCGGGGCGATGGACGGTCGGTGGGCGGGGCCGGAGGAGGGGCGGTGGGCCGGGCCTGGGTTGTGGCCAATGGACGGTCGATGGGCGGGGCCTGTGGGACGGTGGGCGTGGCCTGAGGGTCGATGGGCGGGGCCTGCGGGCCAATGGACGGTCGGTGGGCGGGACCTGAGGAGGGGCGGTGGGCGGGGCCTGCGGGCCAACAGGCCGGGCGCTGGGAGGGGCCTGAGGGACGGTGGGCGGGGCCTGAGGGTCGATAGGCGTGGCCAGCGGGGCCAATGGACGGTCGGTGGGCGGGGCCGGAGGATGGGCGGAGGGCGGGGCCTGGGTCGTGGCCAATGGCCGATCGGTGGGCGGGGCCTGAGGGTCGATAGGCGGGGGCCTGCGGGCCAGTAGACGGGCGGTGGGCGGGGCCTGAGGGACGATGGGCGTGGCCATCGGGGGGACACTGGACGATCGGTGGGCGGGGCCGGAGAATGGGCGGTGGGCGGGGCCTAGGTCGTGGCCAATGGACGGTCTGTGGGCGGGGCCTGAGGGTCGATAGGCGGGGCCTGCGGGCCGATGGCCGGTCGGTGGGCGGGGCCTGAGGGGCCGACGGACGGTCGGTGGGCGGGGCGGGATAGAAGTTGTGTGTGTGTGGTTGTGTGTGTGTGTGTGTGTGTGTGTGTGGACGGCGGCGGCGGCGGCGGCGTGTTGGGGCCGCGGTGGGCGGGGCCGGGGGGGGCGGTGTCCGGGGAAGTTTTGTCCGCTGGGAGGCGGAGGGGGCGCGGGCGGCCCGGCGACACTCTGTGTGTGTGTGTGTGTGTGTGTGTGTGTGTGTGTGTGTGTGTGTGTGTCCGTCCGTCCGTCCGTCCGTCCGTGTCCGCCCGCCCGTGCCCGCCCGTGCCCGTGCCCGTCCCCGTCCCCGGTTTGGTCCGTCCCGTCCCGTCCCGTCCCGTCCCGGGGGCCATGGCGTTCCGGCGGCGGACGAAAAGTTACCCGCTGTTCAGCCAGGAGTTCGTCATCCACAACCACGCCGACATCGGCTTCTGCCTCGTCCTCTGCGTCCTCATCGGGCTCATGTTCGAGGTCAGCTAAAGCCCCGCGCCGTCCCCAGGCCTCCCCTTCCCTCCGGACCCCCTCCCCCCCCCGACTTCTCAACACCCCCTACCCTCTACTTCCCATCCCCCTCCCCCATAATCCAGCCTCTCCGCCAGTAATCTCCTCCCCTTCCCCCCAATTATCTCATCCCCTTCCCCCCAATAATCTCATCCCCTTCCCCCCAATAATCTCATCCCCTTCCCCCCCCCCAGTAATTTCATCCCCTTCCCCCCCCAGTAATTTCATCCCCTTCCCCCCCAGTAATTTCACACCCTTCCCCCCAGTAATTTCATCCCCTTTCCTCCAACAATCTCATCCTCTTCCCCCCAACAATCTCATCCCCTTCCCCCAATAATCTCATCCCCTTCCCCCCAACACTCACCCCCTTTCCCCCAATAATATCCTCCCCTTCACCCCAATAATCTCCTCCCCTTTCCCCCAGTAATCTGATCCCCTTCCCCCAATAATATCATCCTGTTCCCCCCAGTAATCTCATCCCCTTCCCCCAGTAATTTTATCACCATCCCCTCAGTAATTTATTCCCTTCCCCCAATAATCTCATCCCCTTCCCCCCAGTAATTTCATCCCCTTCCCCCCAGTAATTTCATCCCCTTTCTCCCTAGTAATTTCATCCCCTTTCCCCCAATAATCTCATCCTCTTCCCCCCAATAATCTCATCCCCTTCCCCCAATAATCTCCTCCCCTTCACCCCAGTAATCTCATCCCCCTTCCCCCCAATAATTTCATCCCCTTTCCCCAGCGTGACTCAGTGGAAAGAGCCCGGGCTTTGGAGTCAGAGGTCATGGGTTCAAATCCCAGCTCCGCCAATTGTCAGCTATGTGACTTTGGGCATGTCACTTAACTTCTCTGGGCCTCAGTTACCTCATCTGTAAAATGGGGATTAAGGCTGTCAGCCCCTCGTGGGACAACCTTGTAACCTCCCCAGTGCTTAGAACAGTGTTTTGCACATAGTAAGCGCTTAATAAATGCCATTATTATTATTATTATTATCCCCTTTCCCCCAATAATCTCATCCCCTTCCCCCCAGTAATATGATCCCCTTTCCCTCCAACAATCTCATCCCCTTTCCCCCCAATACTGTCATCCCCTTCACCCCAATAATCTCCTCCCCTTCCCCCAGCAATCTGATCCCCTTTCCCCCAGTAATTTCATCCCCTTTCCCCCAGTAATTTCATCCCCTTCCCCCCAGTAATCTCACCCCCTTCCCCCCAGTAATCTCACCCCCCAATAACCATCGTAGCCACCCCAGTGCTTAGTACCTTGCCTGGCATCTAGTAAGCGTTCAGCAAATACCACAATGATCTCATCCTCTCTCCACCCCCTGCCCCCCAATTCCATCCTCCTCCTCCACCACCATCTCCCCACTGTTTCCTTCTCTCCCACTTGCCCTGCCACAATCTTCACCCTGTTTTCTCTTGAAATGCATTTCTCCCGTCCCATCTCCTCCACCGTCTGCTAATAAGGATAATAATGAATGATTATGGTATTTGTTAAGCACGTACCACGGGCCAAGCAGTCTTCTGAGCGCTGGGGTAGCTACAAGATAATCAGGTTGTCCCGCGTGGGGCTCACAGTCCCATTTTACGGATGAGGGAACTGAAGCACAGAGAAGTGAAGCCACAGGCCGAGGTCGCACTCAGACAAGCGGCGGAGTCAGGATTAATAATAATGATGGTATTTGTTGAGCGCTTACTATGTGCAGAGCATTGTTCTAAGCGCTGGATTGGAACCCACGTCCTCCGAATCCCAAGCCCGTGCTCTTTCCACTGGGCCACGCTGCTTCTCCCGGGGATGTGGAAGGATTAGCATGTATATTATATGTATATATGGTTGTACATATTTATTACTCTATTTATTTATTTATTTTACTTGTACATTTCTATCCTATTTATTTTATTTTGTTGGTATGTTTGGTTCTGTTCTCCGTCTCCCCCTTTTAGACTGTGAGCCCACTGTTGGGTAGGGACTGTCTCTATGTGTTGCCAATTTGTACTTCCCAAGCGCTTAGTACAGTGCTCTGCACATAGTAAGCGCTCAATAAATACGATTGATTGATTGATTGATTAGCACCCCACTGCATGGGTTTGCCAAACAGCAATCCCACCCTCGCCTACACCTTTCTAGATGATGCTACTTCAGGCTTCGGCCGTGAGCCCACTGTTGGGTAGGGACCGTCTCTATATGTTACCAACTTGTACTTCCCAAGCACTTAGTACAGTGCTCTGCACACAGTAAGCGCTCAATAAATACCATTGATTGATTGATTCCGGCTTCTCCTCTGTGCCCGAATTGGAGGGAGGGTGCATCTGGAGGGGAGAGGGCTGCCCGTGCTTGGGCTGTTTGCTAGAAAGTCAGGGGGGAGGGTGGGGAGAGGAGCGAGGAAAAGACAGCAGCATCGGGAACCTGGAGGAAGTGGAAAAAGTGGGGTGCTGCCCCTCCCCACCACCCTCCTAGGACAGACGATGCCGTCTCATCTCCTCTCCGGACTGGGATTGAGAGGTGTGACCCCTGGCACCAGTTTCCAATGATTGGGGTTTTCCCTTTGGAGAGGTGGAAAGTTTTCCAAGCCTCTTCCCCCTCCTTTTACTTCCTCCACCTATGGTCTGCCACTTGGTCCCATCGGGTGATGGAGCTGACCGGCGTTTAGGGGTGTTCGCCGAGTGGTACTCTCCCTTCTCCCAATGTGAGCCCATTGTGGGCAGGGGATTGTCCCAACTGGTTGCTGAATTGTACTTTCCAAGCGCTTAGTACCGTGTGCTCTGCACAGAGTAAGCGCTCAGTAAATGTGATTGAACGAATGAACCCAGGCCCGATAGTACAGTAGAGCCCTGTGCTCCTGGGGGTGCCGTCTTCCAAACTAGATGGGGAAGTAGGGTTGGAAGTAGAGCAGAAATTTTCGTGAGAAAAGAGGTTTCGGTTCCAGTTTAAGGGTAATTAATTACTTTTTACTTCAGCCTCCCTTTTGCCCCTCTAGACTCCGTCGTTAGAATAGTCACACCAATCAGAAGAGCATCAACAGGCTTAGTCTCCATGGTGGAGGTGTTTGGTGTATATAGTAATAATAATTACGGTATTTGTTAAGTGCTTACTATGTGCCAAGCACTGTTCCAAGCGCCGGGGTAGATCCAAGGTAATCAGGTGGTCCCACCTGGGGCTCCCAGTCTTAATCCCCGTTTTAGAGATGAGGTTACTGAGGCATAGAGAACTTAAGTGACTTGCGTGTGTGGTTTCATATATTTTAGGGTTTTGTCTCATGGATTGACTGTTGAACTGCAGCAGTCAACCAAAATTTTCCAGTCAAACTTAAGACGAGGCCCGGTCCTTAGCTTATTAAGAAGCATTCCGTCTGCGGCACACAGCTGCGAACAATGTTTGCAAATGTGGGTCTGTGCCTGTGTGGTGAAGAGATATCAGGTTCCGAGGTGCTGCCCCGTTTGTCGTATCCCTGGGGCAGGAAACACTCACTCACTCAATCATATTTATTGAGCGCTTATTGTGTGCAGAGCACTGTACTAAGCGCCTGGGAAGTACAAGTTGGCAACATATAGAGACAGTCCCTACCCAACAGTGGGCTCACAGTCTAGAAGGGGGAGACAGAGAACGAAACCATATTAACAAAATGGAATAGATATATGTACAAGTAGGACTTGATGTAGGATGTAGGACTTCCAGCCGGAGCCCGCGTGAACATCGCCCCGTGGTTTGCAGCTTCAGTTGCTTTCTGTAGAGCCCGTCTGGGTTTCTGGTACCGACATTCACCTCCTAGGTTGTACGAACCCTTGGGTGAAACACGGGGCGGCTGGGTGGCTGGGGTGGGGCCAAAGCTGGAAACCGCCATCCTACGGAGATGATATTTTCGGATGGTGTTCGGGAGCCGCGGAGGGAAAACGACTGGCGGGTGGTTGTACGCTATTGCCGTTGGGTATTTCTCCAGGGCGGGATGAGGTGTGGCCTCGGTTGGGCCGATGGCTAAAAACTGCACTGGCATTTGTCCTGGAAGGCTCCCCTCCTACGTAGACGGCTCCCAGGCTACCCCGGAGAAGAAGCCCAACGGAAATCGTGTCCAGGGAGGGAAGGAACTTTCAATCGTCATTTTTTTTTCCCGCGTCCACCTGGTGCAGGGAAGTCGGCGGCGGCCGCGGAAATGATTTTTCACATGGGACTCAAAGGATCATCAGGAACTTTTCTGCCTTTCTCTAGAGAGAGGGATCACAGATGTTTGGATTTCCTGTCCGCATTCAGACCTTCGGAGACAAAATCGGGCTTAGGGTGCTTGATGCGGTTTTGACTTGGGAGAAAAGCCGTGTCTTGGCTCTTACCTTCGTCAGACACGGACTGCGCCACGTGTCTCTTTGGGTGAACGGGTCTGAGCTACGTGGACCCCCGGGACCACAGTGCTGTGCCGGAGGCTGTGCCGAAGACCGGGATGAGCTGGGAGGGCCCCCCCCCGCCCCAGCCTCATCTCCCAGTCTAGACATTGTGGCTTGGAAGGGAAGGGTAGAGAGGTGAGAGAGGCAGAGGAGGAAAGCCAAGTCCCAGCCTTTTTCATTTTCTCTTGGAAATGAGAGAAAAGGGTACGTGGGTGGGCGAGGCGGATGTCACTCTCTCAAATTTCTGACTTGGTGCCAGATTGAGATTCTTTCATTGAGAAAAAGGAACGTGAAAACTGGATTATTCTTCTTCCCACAAAGGACCTTGCCCCCGTCCTCCCTCTCCCCTCCAGGAGGCAGGTGCAGTCTTGCATAGTAATCCCCTCCTCTTTATCTTACTCGGCCTCGTCTCCCACCCCACTTTCCTCCTTGCTGGCCACACTCCAGTTCTCAGATAAATGCCCTTTCCATCCCGCTCTCCCCAACCTTCCCGACACCCCTAGAGACTCCAGCTCTCAGTCTACCCGAGAGCAAGGATTGATTACCGGGGGAAAGGCCCTTTTTGGTGGGTGGGGGCAGAGAGGGGTGAGTCTGTTTCCCCTGAGACCCTGAAAATCCTTTTGGTCTTTGGTTACTCCTTGCTAACTGAGGTAGGGGGCCTGTGGAGGGGCGAGAGTGGAGTTTTCCCCCAGAAACCGGGACTTTTTTCCTCCTCTCTAACCGTCTGGAGTAAGAGTGGGATCTTTCCGACACAGCACTTAGCTAAAAAAAAAAAAATGCTAGGAATGTGGAGCTTTTTTTTTTTCCTCCTTTCTAGCTTTCTCTTTCTTTACTCTGCTTTCCGGGGAGGCGGAGGAGATTTCTGCCGAACAACTTGGCCTTATAGACGGGTCCCTTTCTGCGGAGTCTGGGCTTGCAACTGTGTGTGTGTGTTTGTGTGTGTGTGTGTGTGTGTGTGTGTGTGTGTTTTCATGTCTGTGGTCAGCAATTTGGGGTGGGCGTGTAATTTGAAAACAGGCTCCCCCCTTTCCTTTTCAGCTATCCTGCTCACTGCCACGTTTCAAACTGAGGCAGACAGGGGAGAGGCAGGCAAGAACACACAGAAGGAGAGAGAGAGAGAGTATAAATGAATATGAGTATGAACCCCACCTCCCAAAAACCCCACCCGTTTTGCTCCATGAATGGCAGGGAAGCATCTCGGCCCCCTCCGTCCTAACACTGTCCTTTTCAGGGGGCAGGAGCTTTTTTTTTTTTTCTTTTACAAAAGTCATTTTCTCTTAAGTCCTAAACCCCAGCTGGCTCGCTTACACATTCTGGAAATAGCAGGCAACTTTGCTCAAATTGTGTACTCCTTGGGTGCTCCTTTCTCGACCCCTTTACTTGCGGGTTTTATGCCTTGGTGAGTTAGGGGGTGGTGGTTAAGCTCTTAGTACAGTGCTCTGCACACAGTAAGTACTCAGTAAATATGACTGAATGAATGAATGGTTGTTTTTTCGTCCTCCTAACTGATTGTTTTAGAGGAGAGGGGTGGAGAGAGGAGGGAATTAGAGTTTCTTTTCTTCCCTGGGGCTGACAGCAAGATGGCTTTGACTCCTGACAATGAAATATTTAAGTCAATGGAGTACATGGTGGTGTATATCTGTATGTATATAATTCACACGCGCATGTAAGTACTCAATACAAAGTTCCTCATCTGAAGTCGTTGGGCCTGAGAGCCAGTTTAGATGATCATACACAATTTTTTTTATGGTATTTAAGTGCTTACTATGTGCCAGACATATTTGTAAAGTGCTTACTATGTGCCAGACAATGTTGTATGTGCTGGGGTGGACACAAGCTGATCGGGTTGAACACAGTCCCTATCCCACATGGGGCTCAAAGCCTTAATCCCCATTTTACCGATGAGATAACTGAATCCCAGAGAAGTTAAATGACTTTCTCACAGCAGGCAAGTGGTGGAGCCAGTATTAGAACACAGGTCCTTCTGACACCCAGGGCTGTGCCGTAACCACTGGGCAACGCTGCTTTTCTAGGACCAAAACCCTTCCCTAGCCATTTTCTAACCCTTTTTCCCCGCAAAAGATCAATAAATACCACTGACTGATTGATTTTGGAGTTAGTCCCAGTTTGGATCATTGGCTTTCTCCCGAGTCTGCCCCTTCTTTCTCAGTAAACCTCTCCCGACTCCTTTCAAGAACACCCAGCCTCGCACCGCCCCAGAGATGGGAAGGCAGGAGGCCTGGCCGCGCTTCCAGACGCGGAGCTTGGGCGTCCAGGGGTCAGGCTGGGAAGGCCAGCCTTAATTCTTGTGGTTAAAGTCTGCTTCTGTCTCTGGTTAAGAGGGGTGGGTGGGTTCCCCCCGGTTAGTGAATCTTGAAGCTTGGAAGCAGGAGGTTGATGCTTCAGCTGTCTGACTGGATTCGTTAGGCCAGAATTTGAGGTGGAAGATCCCAGCTTCTCCAAACCATTCCCCCTTCCTGCCCCTACTCTTCAGGGTAAGCCGACTTAAGCAGCTGATACAATCGAGACTCATTCATTCAGTCGTATTTGCTGAGCGCTTACCGTGTGCAGAACACTGTACTAAGCGCTTGGAAAGTACGATTCGGCAACAGATAGAGACAATCCCCACCGAACAACAGGCTCACAGACTCAGATGTGGCGTGACTACTCTGAAGAGAACATCAGAACACCCACCTCGTGAGTGGGCCGGAGAAAAAATAGCCCAGCCCTGCCACCGCCTCGTTACTTGGGTAATGGGAATAGCCCAGCGGGGCTATCCAGAGGTACGACATCTCTGCTCCTCCTGCTTCCCGGAACTCCATCTTTCCCGACCCTCACCCCGCGGGGAGCCCGTTGAGGCCGGGCCATCAAATGGGAGCAGCCGGAGCCGCAGCCCTTGCTGCTTCCAGAAAGGGACCGGTAGCCATGGTGAAAACCTCCCTCCTTCAGGCATGAATTCACGGTCGGTCCGTTTCCCGCCGAGCTGGGGTGACGATGTTTCTCATGCTCCTGGCCCGATAAGCCTCGGCCCCCGAGGAGGGAGCTAACCCTCCCAACCCGAGAGGATCGGCGTTCTTTCCAGACAGCAGCCAGGGATGATGATAATAGCATTTATTAAGCGCTTACTATGTGCAAAGCACTGTTCTAAGCGCTGGAGGTTACAAGGTGATCAAGTTGTCCCACGTGGGGCTCACAGTCTTCATCCCCATTTTACAGATGAGGGAACTGAGAAGTGAAGTGACCTGCCCAAAGCCACAGCTGACAAGTGGCGGAGCCGGGATTTGAACCATGGTCTCTGACTCCAAAGCCCGGGCTCTTTATGTACATGTACATATGTACAGCCGTAGAGAAGCAGTGTGGCTCAGTGGAAAGAGCCCGGGCTTTGGAGGCAGAGGTCAGGGGTTCGAATCCTGGCTCCGCCAATTGTCAGCTGTGTGACTTTGGGCAAGTCACTTCACTTCTCTGGGCCTCAGTTACCTCAGCTGTAAAATGGGGATTAAGACTGTGAGCCCCCCGTGGGACAACCTGATCACCTTGTAACCTCCCCCAGTGCTTAGAACAGTGCTTTGCACATAGTAAGCGCTTAATAAATGCCATTATTATTATTATTATTATTATTATTATTATAAAGTGCTTATGTACATATCCTTATACTCTTATTTTCCCCTGATACTTATTTTAAATGTCTGTCTCCCCCAGTAAACTGCAAACTCTTGGAAGGCAGGGAGCATGTCTACCAATGCTACTGTTTCACTCTCCCAAGCATTGAGTACAGTGCTCTGCAGAGAGTAAGAGCTCAATAAATACCACTGCTTGACTGATTTCTAAGGAGGTTGATAACGTTGTTGGGTAGGGACCATCTCTATATGTTGCCGACTTGTACTTCCCAAGCGCTTAGTACAGTGCTCTGCACACAGTAAGCGCTCAATAAATACAGTTGAATGAATGAGTGAATAACATGTTGCTTTCAGGTCACCAGTGTGACCTGAGATGTTATGCCTGTAATGACAGGCAGTGATTAAGAGCTGGAGCTGTTGGGGGGTGTGTGCTCTTGGGAAAATCTGGCCTAAAGTCACCAGGGAAACTTCCCCCGTCTCTGAGCTCCATCGGCTCCAGTGGCCTAGAAGTCCTTCGGGACCGCTAATTAGCAAAGGAAGCGGCACGCCTCCTCATTAATAATGATAATGATAGCATTTATTAAGCACTTACTATGTGCAAAGCACTGTTCTAAGCGCTGGGGAGGTTACAAGGGGATCAGATTGTCCCACAGGGGGCTCACAGTCTTCATCCCCCCATCTTACCTCCTTCCCTTCCCCACAGCACCTGTATATATGTATATATGGTTGTACATATTTATTACTCTATTTATTTATTTATTTATTTATTTTACTTGTACATTCCTATCCTATTTATTTTATTTTGTTGGTATGTTTGGTTCTGTTCTCTGTCTCCCCCTTTTAGACTGTGAGCCCACTGTTGGGTAGGGACTGTCTCTATGTGTTGCCAATTTGTACTTCCCAAGCGCTTAGTACAGTGCTCTGCACATAGTAAGCGCTCAATAAATACGATTGATTGATTGATTCATCCCCATTTTACAGCGGAGGTAACTGAGGCCCAGAGAAGTTAAGTGAGTTGCCCAAAGTCACACAGCTGGCAATTGGCAGAGCCGGGATTTGAACCCATGACCTCGGACTCCAAAGCCCGGGCTCTTTCCACTGAGCCACGCTGCTTCTCATTGGATTGCTCTTTTTTGTTTTTGAGGGTTTTCCCCTCTTATTTCCCTCCCTAGAGTCCAGAGAGTGAACACAACTCCGAACCTGGCGGCCTTCCTTTTTCCTTTACGCACTTTCCCCAGCCCACCTCCCGAGGAGAGCTCTAATCCTCCTTGAAGGGGTGGGTGGGTTCAGCCTTGTTTGCGGGCTGGACAGTGGGGTCATTTTGGGAGGGTTTCCGCTCCCTTTGCGGCTGGATTTTCACAAAGCTCTTTGCAGTCATTATTGTTAATAATTCTCCAAAGCCAGCCCCAGGTTCAGATAATTAGTCATGTTTTTCAGTTCAAAAACCTACATCAGGGAGGGGGAAGGGATTGAACGAACCCCGGGCCCAACGGAGCCGGGATCTGCGTAGGTCAGGGTGTATTTTTTATATGATTTTTCTACTGGAAAGTTCCCAGTCCGCAGGAGGAAACTTAGCTCTCGACACCAAATCTGGGTCTGTGGGGAGACCCGGGGTAGAACGGAGTCTGCCTTTTGGGGTAACTCGAAACACTAGTCCCCCTCCAGAAACAGCCTGGGAGCTGTGATATCTGTATGTATTAACCGCTTACTCTGACAAGCACTGTACTAAGCGCTAGAGTATCATCATCATCAATCGTATTTATTGAGCGCTTACTATGTGCAGAGCACTGTACGAAGCGCTTGGGAAGTGCAAATTGGCAACATATAGAGACAGTCCCTACCCAACAGTGGGCTCACAGTCTACAGTATTATCAAATGGGCCGTAGTCCCTGGCCCACCTGGGGCTCACGGTCTAAGGGGGATGGAGAATGGGTACTGCACCCCCATTTTATAGATGAGCAGGCTGAGGCCCTGAGAATCAATCAATCGTATTTGTTCAGCGCTTACTGTGTGCAGAGCACTGTACTAAGTGCTTGGGAAGTCCAAGTTGGCAACATATAGAGATGGTCCCTCCCCAACAGTGGGCTCACAGTCTAGGGAGGGGAAAAATGAAGTAGCAGGATCACCTTAGGCTCTGGTGAGATTCGAATTCATGACCCCTGCTTTACAAGACCAGTGCTGTAACCCCTGAGCTCCAGAGCTTCACCTCTGAGCTCCAGAGCCTCACCTGAGAAGTGAAGTGACTTTGTCTAAGGTCACACAGCCGGCGCAGGGTGGAGCCGGGATTAGAACTCAGAGCCTCCGGCTCCCGGGCCCGCGCTCTTTCCACTGAGTTATGCCGATTCCCCGCAAATCGCCCTCTGAGCTTTCCCGCCCCTGCCCGTCCCACCCAGCTGCTCTCTGCCGGCCTCCAAGAACCCCCCAGAGTCTTGGGAGCAGAACAGAGACAAAACACCTGCAACAGCACGACAGATCAAGAGACGTGCCCAGGAAGGAGCTCAGTCACGTGGCCGAAAAAACCCTCCACATCCAGGGGGGTGACCCCAGCATCTTTGAACTAATGCCAAATTCTCCTGCCTCGGCGAAAAAACCTTCCACATCCAGGGGTTGACCCCAGCATCTTTGAATTAATACCAAATTCTCCTGCCTCAGTGTACTTTCTGCCAGCGCGTCCCCTCCCCCTCCCCCAACCCTGTAACTCTATCTCATCTATCTCACCCGCCGACCCCTCGCCCACATCCTGGTCTGGACGTGGTCCCTCCCCAGATCGGACAGACAGTTACTCCCCACCTTCTTCAAAGCCTTATTGAAGGCCCACCTCCTCCAAGAGGCCTTCCCAGACCAAGCCCCACCTTTCCTCATCTCCCACGCCCTTCTGCATCTCCCTGACTTGCTCCCTTCGCTCTTCCCCCCCTCCCAGCCCCACAGCACTTATAATAATAATAATAATAATAATGGCATTTATTAAGCGCTTACTATGTGCAGAGCGCTTGTTCTAAGCGCTGGGGAATTTACAAGGTGATCAGGTTGTCCCACGTGGGGCTCACAGTCTTCACCCCCATTTTACAGATGAGGGAACTGAGGCCCAGAGAAGTTAAGTGACTTGCCCAAAGTCACACAGTTGACAAGTGGTGGAGTCGGGATTTGAACCCGTGACCTCTGACTCCAAAGCCCGGGCTTTTTCCACTGAGCCACGCTGCTTCTCTGAATGGGTCTGTTTATTGTTGTATTGCACTCTCCCAAGCGCTTAGTACAGTGCTCTGCACACAGTAAGCACTCAATAAATGCAATTGAATGAAAGAGTGAATGAGTGAAGGCACATCTTCTCCAAGAGGCCTTCCCTGACTAAGCCCTCCTTTCCCCTTCTCCCATTTCCTTCTGCGTCGCCCTGACTTGCTCCCTTTATCCATCCCCCCCTCCCAGCCCCACGGCCCTATAATTGATTTATTTATATGAATGTCTATCTCCCCCTCTGGACTGTAAGCTCTCTGTGGGCAGGGAATGTGTCTTTGTATTGTTCTGTTGTACTCTCCCAAGCGGTTAGTACAGTGTTCTGCACACAGTAAGCGCTCAATAAATGCAATCGAACGAATGAAAGAATGGAGTGGAAAGCTTGTGGGATCTGATTGTTCCATGGAGATAAGTGGAGAGGAGATTTATCTTGGAAAGGAGTCTGGCTTTGCCCCGTTGACTCAACGGGAGAGCCCTGGGGGAGATACCTTCAGAGTCTGTGTCTCCCCCCAGGCTCGTCCCCATCCCGCCCCCCACACGTACACAACCCCCTTCTAGACTGTGAGCCCGCTGTTGGGTAGGGACCCTCTCTATAAATTGCCAACATGTACTTCCCAAGCGCTTAGTACAGTGCTCTGCACACAGTAAGCGCTCAATAAATACGAATGGATGGATGGATGAGTCCTCCCACCTTAGGGAACCAGTCTAATGTCTCCCTCTGTTTCCTCTTTGCCTTTCTGAATTCCTTTGTCCTTGCTCACTTTAGCCCTCCACATTGGCAAAATGTCTGGTCAGACTTTAGAGAAGCAGCGTGGCTCGGTGGAAAAGAGCCCGGGCTTTGGAGGCAGAGGTCACGGGTTCAAATCCCGACTCCGCCAACTGCCAGCTGTGTGACTTTGGGCAAGTCACTCAACTTCTCTGGGCCCCATCCCTCATCTGTAAAATGGGGATGAAGACTGTGAGCCCTCCGTGGGACAACCTGATCACCTTGTAACCTCCCCAGTGCTTAGAACAGTGCTTTGCTCACAGTAAGCGCTTAATTGCAGATGAGGAAACTGAGGCATGGAGAAGGTGAGTGACTTTACCAAGGTCACCCAGCAGGCAAGGGGCAGTGCTGAGATTAGAACCCAGGTCCACCCACTAGGCAATGGTGCTTCTGCCTTTGCTTTACCGGTCGGGCAGAAAGACTGTGTTGGTGAAATTTTCTTTTCTGTTGAGTGAATGGAAAGTAATTCTAAACATGGGATGTGTGATTCTATTTATTTTATTTTGTTAGTATGTTTGGTTTTGTTCTCTGTCTCCCCCTTTTAGACTGTGAGCCCACTGTTGGGTAGGGACTGTCTCTATATGTTGCCAACTTGTACTTCCCAAGCGCTTAGTACAGTGCTCTGCACACAGTAAGTGCTCAATAAATACGATTGATTGATTATTATTATAGCTGGAGGATATTGCGCTGATGAATACAGCCAAGCCTCTTAAACGAAGTCAGGGGGAGAGGTCTTGCCCAGGATCCTGCTTCCGAAAAGTCCACACGATCGTTAGGGAAGGAGGGATGAGATCCTAAGATGGGCTGAGCAGTGTCTTCTGCTGCCAGTACCAGTAGGCCCAAGCCCACTTACCTAAGTGCTTAGTACAGTGTTCTGCACACAGTTAAGTGCTCAATAAATAAGATGCAATGAATGACTCGCTTGGAGAGTCCCTGAAACCTTTAGGATGTGGTCGTATTGTCTTCTCTTTTCTGCCCTGCCAGATACTCGCCTTCAGCCCGTCAGTCCTTAGAGCTAGAGAAGCAGTGTGGCCTGGTGGCTAGAGCCTGGGAATCAGAAGGGCCTGGGTTCTAATCCCAGACCGGCCACATGTCTACC
Organism: Tachyglossus aculeatus; assembly: GCF_015852505.1. NCBI lineage: Eukaryota > Metazoa > Chordata > Mammalia > Monotremata > Tachyglossidae > Tachyglossus > Tachyglossus aculeatus. Next base: position 18,813,305 of record NC_052101.1, on the reverse strand, counting down.
CTGTAAGTCACTTAGCTTCTCTGTGCCTCAGTTCCCTCATCTGTAAAACGGGGGTGAAGACTGTGAGCCCCCCGTGGGACAGCCTGATCACCTTGTATCCTTTCCAGCGCTTAGAACAGTGCTTTGCACATAGTAAGTGCTTAATAAATGCCATCATTATTATTATTATTATTATTATTATCATTATCTTGGGCAAGTCACTTCACTTTTCTGTGCCTGTTACTTCATAATAATAATAATAATAATGGTGTTTATTAAGCACTTACTATGTGCAAAGCACTGTTCTAAGCACTGGGGAGGTTACAAGGTGATCAGGTTGTCCCACGGGGGGCTCACAGTCTTCATCCCCATTTTACAGACGAGGTAACTGAGGCACAGAGAAGTGAAGTGACTTGCCTAAAGTCACACAGCTGACAGTTGGCAGAGCCGGGATTTGAATCCATGACCTCTGACTTGAAAGGCCGGGCTTTTTCCACTGAGCCACGCTGCTTCTCCAAAGTGGGGATTAAGACTGTGAGCCCCATGTGGGAAATGGACTGTGATGAACCTGATTAGCTTGTATCTACCCCAGCACTTAGTACAGGGTCTGTTGCATAGTAACCACTTAATGAATACCATTAAAAAAGAAAAGGTTATAGTTGAGAGGAATCACCAGAGGAGAGATCCTTTATGCAAGCCTCTCTTCCCTCCTTGAATCATCAATCATCATCCTCAATGGTATGCATTAATAATAATCATAATATAATGACATTTATTAAGCACTTACTATCATCATCATCATCAATCGTATTTATTGAGTGCTTACTATGTGCAGAGCACTGTACTAAGCACTTGGGAAGTACAAATTGGCAACATATAGAGACAGTCCCTACCCAACATGTGCAAAGCACTGTTCTAAGCACTGGGGAGGTTACAAGGTGATCAGGTTGTCCTACGGGGGGCTCACAGTCTTCATCCCCGTTTTACAGATGAGGGAACTGAGGCACAGAGAAGTGAAGTGACTTGCCCAAAGTCACCCAGCTGACTGTTGGCGGAGCCGGGATTTGAACCCATGACCTCTGACTCCAAAGCCCGGGCTCTTTCCACTGAGCCACGCTGCTTCTCATATTGAGCGCTTACTGCGTACAGAGTGCTGTACTAAGCGCTTGGGAGAGTTCACGGCAGCGGAGTTGGCAGACACGTTCCCTGCCCTCCACGAGCTTACGGCCTAGAGGGGGAGACTGACATGGATATAAGTAAATCAATACTATATAATATATAAATCTGTGGAAATCTGCTCTCTCCAAGCCAAAGGCTTGAGAGTGTCCGGCTGTCAAAGATGTAACTGCTCTGTTGTTCCTTCTCATGAGGTTCGGTGCTCCGCTGAGAAGCTGGGGAAGCTGAGTCAGAGGTCATGGGTTCAAATCCCCGCTCCGCCACCTGTCAGCTGTGTGACTTTGGGCAAGTCACTTAACTTCTCTATGCCTCAGTTACCTCATCTGTAACATGGGGATCAAGACTGTGAGCCCCACGTGGGACAACCTGATCACCCTGTAAATGCCCCAGCGCCTAGAACAGTGCTCTGCACATAGTAAGCGCTTAATAAATGCCATTATTATTATTATTATTAAGCTGCACGCAGAACTCTGGGTTAGACCCACCCTTCGTGCAGCCACTCAGGAAATCACCGAGACCCGATCACAATGCCCCAGTTCCTGCCAAGAAGAATTCCTCTGGCCAGTCTTGGAGAAGAATCCCACTTCTCAGGCCCGCCACTTACGAGCTGAAGCACAGTCAGTCTCCAGTCTGAATCCGTAGGTGCTGAACTTTCGACCTGGTTAGGCGATGAAAACTGGTCCGGTTTTGTTGTTTTTTTTTTAATATGGCATTTGTTAAGCGCTTACTATGCGCCAGGCACCGTACTGAGCTCTGGGGTAGATGATAATAATAATAATGACATTTATTAAGCGCTTACTATGTGCAAAGCACTGTTCTAAGCAGCGTGGCTCAGTGGAAAAGAGCCCGGGCTTTGGAGTCAGAGGTCAATTTTTAGACTGTGAGCCCAATGTTGGGTAGGGACTGTCTCTATATGTTGCCAATTTGTACTTCCCAATGTGCTGTGCACATAGTAAGCGCTCAATAAATATGATTGATTGATTGATTGAATCCCGGCTCTGCCACATGTCTGCTGTGTGACCTTGGGCAAGTCACTTAACTTCTCTGAGCCTCAGTTACCTCATCTGTAAAATGGGGATTAAGACTGTGAGCCCCATGTGGGACAACTTGATCACCTTGTATCCACCCCCAGCGCGTAGAACAGTGCCCTGCACATAGTAAGTGCTTAACAAATGCCATTATTATTATTATTATTATTATTATTATTACAAGGTGATCAGGTTGGCCCATGGGGGGCTCACAGTTTTAATCCCCATTTTACAGATGAGGTAACTGAGGCACAGAGAAGTGAAGTGACTTGCCCAAAGTCACACAGCTGACAAGTGGCGGAGCCGGGATTTGAACCCATGACCTCTGACTCCAAAGCCCGTGCTCTTTCCACTGAGCCACGCTGCTTCTTTACAAGGTACAAGGTAATCAGGTTAAACACAGTCCAGGTGCCACGTGGGGCTCACAGTCTTAATCCCCCCCCATTTTACAGCTGTGGTAACTGAGGCCCGGAGAAGTTAAGTGACTTGCCCAAGGTCCTACAGCTCACGAGTGGCAGAGCTGGAATTATCATCATCATCAATCGTATTTATTGAGCGCTTACTATGTGCAGAGCACTGTACTAAGCACTTGGGAAGTACAAATTGGCAACATATAGAGACAGTCCCTACCCAACAGTGGGCTCACAGTCTAAAAGGGGGAGACAGAGAACAAAACCAAACATACTAACAAAATAAAATAAATAGAATAGATATGTACAAATAAAATAAATAAATAAATAGAGTAAAAAATATGTACAAGCATATATACATATATACAGGTGCTGTGGGGAAGGGAAGGAGGTAAGATGGGGGGGATGGAGAGGGGGACGAGGGGGACAGGAAGGAAGGGGCTCAGTCTGGGAAGGCCTCCTGGAGGAGGAATTAGAACCAGTTACTCCGTATCCCAGGTCCATGCTCTTTCCAGTAGCCCCACTGCTTTCCCAGCGTGTACTGTGTGGGTTTTGTGTCCCGGGGCTGGAGGGGAAGGCTTCTCGGAAGAACTGGAAATAATTGAACTGGAGAACGGTCTGTGCCCATCTACTTGGGCATCTCTTTTCCGTGGCTGTGCAAATTTTCCAAGAGAGGCAGCAGAGTCAGAGGCAGCGAGCACCTTGTCGGCCTTCCTACCTGGAGCTGCCGAGTCCTAATAACAATAATAACAATAGCATTTATTAAGCGCTTACTATGTGCAAAGAACTGTTCTAAGCGCTGGGGAGGTTCCGAGGTGATCAGGTTGTCCCACGGGGGGCTCCCAATCTTAATCCCCACTTTCCAGATGAGGTAACTGAGGCGCAGAGAAGTGAAGTGCCTTGCCCAAAGTCACGCAGCTGACAGGTGGCGGAGCCGGGATTTGAACCCATGACCTCTGACTCCAAAGCCCGGGCTCTTTCCACGGAGCCACGCTGCTTCTCCTGTGCTGAGTGGGGTTCGGTGCTCAGGGAAGAACTGTCCTCAGTTGCTCCCGTCACCCTCCGCTTGCCCCCCAACCCTGATAATGCTGAGCCTACTAGAAAGTGCAGCTCCTGCTTCATTTCAGTGTGGCTCGCCGCAGAGTTTGATGTGGCTGGCTCACTCCGTTCAAGCAGTCTAAGTGGTTTACCGCCGAAGGAAAAAGAAAAATACAAACCAAAAACGGTGGGGAACCCATGTTCTGATGGATAGAACTCTGGAAGAAGACCCAGGGGGTCTGGGTCTCTGTTTCCCATCCTGTTCTCCACCTCCCCTCGCCCCCCACACACTTATTTGCTCTTGGCTCCAGGCTAAATCATTTCATCTCTCCACCTTAATTTCCTTACCTATCAAATAATAATGATACTAATAATGGCATTTATTAAGCGCTTACTACGTGCAAAGCACTGTTCTAATCGCCGGGGAGGTTACAAGGTGATCGGGTTGTCCCACGTGGGGCTCACAGTCTTAATCCCCATTTTACAGATGAGGGAACTGAGGCCCGGAGAAGTTAAGTGACTCGCCCAAAGTCACACAGCTGACAAGTGGCGGAGCCGGGATTTGAACCCGTGACCTCCGACTCCAAAGCCCCTGCTCCTTCCACTGAGCCACGCTGTTTCTCGGGGGTCCGAAAATCACGCCCTAATGCAGACATTGGTCGTGAATATCCGGTCTCGTCGTTTTGAAATTGTGGTTTCGTCAGCCGGGCTCGCTCGGGGCCCTTCGAAAATCGTTTATGCGCCTCGGGTTTGGTCTCCGGGTTTGTGAAACCGAGACCCCAGGTGAAAAAACCAAAGGGTTGTTTATTTTCAACTCTTCTCACCAATGAGCACGCTGCAGCGGAGGAGGATGCTGGCTAAGCGTTTGTCCAGAAGCCAGGATGCCGATGTCCGACTCGGGATGGAAAGCAGAGGAGAGGTGTGGGGCTTGATGAATTCTCTCTTCCGGTGGATGTGTTTTCTTGCCCAGTCTGGGGCCTTGGGAGGAGACGTTTGGGTTTCTTTATGACCAGTAGAGAGGAAGACCTACGGTCACCGGCCTGTCTAGCCGCGTTTATCTTGGAAATTGACCCCACAGGCAACGTCAGAGAGTCATTCGAGAACCTCGGAAAAAGAGAGACGCGATGGGGGAATTTCTGAGCCTCTTTTCACCAGCTGGGCTGGCTATTTTGATTCTCTACTGCTGTGGTGTTTAAAGGATGTTTCTTGCAGAACAACTGGGCGAAGAACACGTTATTATTGTGTTATATGGAAGTGAGGCCTTAAAAATTATGGACCTTAAAGGGCTGCGTGGGCTGGGCCTGTTCTAGAGACCTCGGCCCACATGAGCTCAATCCTTGGAGAAGTGGGTCTGTCTCAGGCTGGGAGGGGATAATAGTTTGGGCCTCTCCTTCCCACCTACCAGATTGCTGAGGGGATTTGGGAAGCTCCCACTGGGATATTGGTCTGCTTGTGAGGTTCACGTCTGCCTGATTCGGGTTGAGCCATTCCCAGAAGGGAGGGAACGACCGTGTCTCGGATTCCGGCCCTACTCGTCGTTTTTCTGGAACCTTCCCTCAAGTAGAGGGACCAGTTCCCCGGAGCTGGAGGGAGCCATCGCTCCCGTGGAATTGGCCGTTGGGAAGCAAAGCTGTGCGTCTCGACCCTGTGGATTTTGGGGCTGGTCAGGTGGCCGTAGAGCCAGAAGGGGCAGGAGGTAGACCAAGATGGCCATTGCACTTAGCTGACAACCCGTTGGCTGCCTGTCGCTCCCCAGTTCTGTTGTTTTGCATCCCTCGAGCTCCTGGACGGGACTAGAAGGTCCTCTCCTTCCCACCTACCAAACTGCTGAGGGAATTTGGGAAGCTCCCACTGGGCAGCGGGGGAGTCAGTGGACCGAATATTGGTCTGCTTAGGTTTGTTGTTTTGCATCCCTCGAGCTCCTGGACGGGACTAGAAGGTCCTCCTGGTTTCCGGCCCAGCCTAGTGGAGAGAGCCCAGAACTGGGAATCAGAAGGAATCCCAGCTCCCCACTTGTCTGCTATGTGACTTTGGACAAGTCAGCGTGGCTCAGTGGAAAGAGCCCGGGCTTTGGAGTCAGAAGTCAGGGGTTCAAATCCCGGCTCCGCCAATTGTCAGCTGTGTGACTTTGAGCAAGTCGCTTCACTTCTCTGGGCCTCAGTTCCCTCATCTGGAAAATGGGGATTAAGACTGTGAACCCCGTGTGGGACAACCTGATCACCTTATATCTCCCCAGCACTTAGAACAGTGCTTTGCACATAGTAAGCGCTTAACAAATACCATCATTATTGTTATTATTCAGTCACTTCTTTGTGCCTCAGTTACCTCATCTGTAAAATGGAGATTAAAGCTGGGAGCCCCATGTGGGGCAGGGACTGTGTCCAACCCAATGTCCTTGTAGCTAATACAGTGCCTGGCACATAGGAAGCGCTTTACAAGTACCACAATTATTATTATTATTATTGGTGGGTGTTGCTCTCACATCCAGGCCAGCCTAGGAGCCCTGGGGACAAACCAGCAGCTCCCTTTAGCTTAGAAGTTCAGATAGAGGCTCTTTGGCCTCGTCCCCTTCCTCCCCCAAACTGCGTCCTACCAACGAGTGGTATTTATTGAGTGCCTACCACGTGCAGAACTTAGTGGTTGGGAGTGTACAGTACAGCATTACAAGTTTCCCGTAATAAGCGCACAGTCTAAAAACAAACCGTCCGGGCTTGGTGGTGGATAGGGGGTGGGGGGTGCAAAGTATTTCTTCTTTCATTCTCTGTATTCCGGGGCCAAATTCTCAAAATCCCCCTACTGTCTCCGGCCCTACCTGGGATGTGAATTCAGAGTCAGGTCACCATCAGCATCAGTCATATTTATTGAGCGCTTACTGTGTGCAGAGCACTGTATTAAGCGCTTGGGAAGTACAAGTTGGTAACATATAGAGGACTGTCCCTACCCAGCAGTGGCTCACAGTCTAAAATGGGGGAGACAGAGAACAAAACCAAACATCCCTAACAAAATAAAATAAAGTAGAATAGATATGTACAAGTAAAATAAATAAATAAATAGAGTAATTAAATATGTACAAACATATATACATATATACGAGGGTGCTGTGGGGGAAGGTAAGGAGGTAAGATGTGGGGGATGGAGAGGGGGACGAGGGGGAGAGGAAGGAAGGGGCTCACCCTTCTGCTGCCTTTGTTTTTTTTTCCACCATCTTCTCTTCTGAGTGGGTTTTCAGTTCAGTTAATGAACATTTCCCACCCCCCACCCCCACTTACCTGCTCCCAAAAATGCTGTGTCCTCTCCCTGGGGCTCGTGGGCTTGCTTGACTTCCCGTTCCCGTTGTTTTTCTGGATAATTTTCTATTTTGGGTCCCCATCCTTCTCCCACAGTGTGCAAAGCACTGTTCTAAGCGCGCGGGGAGATACGAGGTTAATCAGGTTAGATGAAGCAGTGTGACTCTGTGAAAGAGCCCGGGCTTTGGGAGTCAGAGGTCATGGGTTCAAAACTCTCCGCTCCTGCCCAGTTGTCAGCTGGTGTGACTTTGGGGCCAAGTCACTTAACTTCTCTAGGGCCTCAGTTCCCTCTATTCGTAAAATGGGGATTAAGACTGTGAGCCCCCCCGAGGGACAACCTGATCGCCTGTAACCTCCCCAGCGCTTAGAACAGTGCTTTGCACATAGTAAGCACTTAATAAATGCCATCATAAAAAATAGGTTGTCCCACGTGGGGCTCACAGTCTTAATCCCCATTTTACAAATGAGGTCCCTGAGGCACAGAGAAGTCAAGTGAGTTGCCCAAAGTCATACAGCTGGTCAGTGGCAGAGTTGGGATTAGAACCCACAACCTCTGACTGCCAAACCCGGGCTCTTTCCACTATGCCACGCTGCTTCTCCATGGGCAAGGAGTGTCAGCTTCATTCTTAGGGTTGTGGGGAAGGCAGTGAATGTATAATGAAACAGGCAGAAGAGGGCTGTTTCATGGGTTTACGAGGTAATCCTTCGATGAATACGTTTGGAAGAAGGTGTCGCCAGGGTCTGTGAAGCACATTTAATGCCTCTTTGGAGCTTTTTTGTGTCACGCAACCATAAACCAAGCCTCTGAGGGCCAGAGAAGGGGATCTGGGGGCTGCTTTTGCTACCGTGTACTGCTCCTCTAGGCCATGGGAATTTTTTCTCAGAGCATTCTGCAGGGAACTGAGTATTTTGTTTTCTTAATGGTATTTGTTAAGTGCTTACTAGGGTCCAGGCACTGTCTAGGTGCTGGGGTAGATACAAGGTAATCAGGTTGGACACGGTCCCTGTCCTACATAGGGCTCACAGTCTTAATCCACATTTTAGATGAGGTAACTGAGGCACAGAGAAGTGAAGTAACTGGCCCAAGGTCACACAGCAGGTACATACCTGCATATCCTTCTGACTCCCAGTGCTGTGCTCTCTCCACTCGACCAGGCTGCTTGGCAGATCAGACTCTTGTCCTCAAGGTCTGAGATTGTCACTTTTCCCCTTCCAATCTCACTTTTGTCGCTCTCCTACTACAGTCCAGCCCGCACACTGTGCTCTTCTGGCGTCAACCCACTCACTGTACCTCGATCTCACCTGTTTCGCTGCCGACCCCTCGCCCGCATCCTGCTTCTGGCCTGGAATGCCCTCCCTCTTCACATCCAACAGACCATCATCCTTCAAAGCCTTATTGAAAACACACCTCCTCCAAGAGGCCTGCCCTGACTAAGCCTTCATTTCCTCTTCTTCCACTCCCTTCTGCGTTGTCCTTGCACTTGGATTTGTTCCCTAAATTCGCCCCTCCCTCAGCCCCACAGCATTTATGTATATATCTGTCATTTCTATATTTCTATTAATGTCCATCTCCCCCTCTAGATTGTAAGCTCATTGTAGGCAGGGAGTGTGTCTGTTTATTGTTATATTCATTCATTCATTCAATTGTATTTATTGAGCGCTTACTGTGTGCAGAGCACTGGACTAAGTGCTTGGGAAGTACAAGTCGGCAACATATAGAGACGGTCCCTACCCAACAACGGGCTCACAGTCTAGAAGAGGGAGACAGACAACAAAACAAAACATGTAGACTTCTTCTTCTAGACTGTGAGCCCACTGTTGGGTAGGGACCGTCACTATATGTTGCCAACTTGTACTTCCCAAGCGTTTAGTACAGTGCTCTGCACACAGTAAGTGCTCAATAAATATGTTTGATTGATGTAGACAGGTGTCAAAATAGTCAGAACAAATAGACTTAAAGCTATATGCATGCCCACTGTTGGGTAGGGACTGTCTCTATATGTTGCCAACTTGTACTTCCCAAGCGCTTAGTACAGTGCTCTGCACACAGTAAGTGCTCAATAAATACGATTGATTGATTGATTGATTAACAAAATAAATAGTAAATATGTACAAGTAAAATAAATAGAGTAATCTGTACAAATATATATACATGTTTTGTGGGGCGGGGAAGGAGGTAGGGCAGCAGGGATGGGGAGGAGGAGAAAAAGGGGGCTCAGTCTGGGAAGACCTCCTGGAGGAGATGAGCTCTATATTTTACTCTCCCAAATGCTTAGTACAGTGCTGTGCACACAGTGAGCTTAGAACGGTGCTTGGCACATAGTAAGTGCTTAACAAATGCCATCATCATTATTATTATTAGTGAGCACTCAATAAATACAATTGATTGGTAGATTGACTCCGTGACCTTCAAAGGGATGTCCAAATCCAATTCCGTCTACTAGGGCACATTTGGGGGATTTGACAATGTGAGTGCAAGAAGCTCCTGAACTCCTGGGACTGTGCCACGTTTTAGCCCTAGCAGCCCAAGAGTCAATCAATCAGTGGTATTTATTGAGCACATATTGTGTGCAAAGCACTGTTCTAAACTCTTGGGAGACTGTGTTCGCTGAGTGGTATTCTCACTTCTCCGAGTCAGTGTGAGACCGTGGTGGGCAGGGATTGCCCCTATTTGTTGCTGAATTATACTTTCCAAGTGCTTAGTACAGTGCTTTGCACACAGTAAGCGCTCAACAAATACAATTGAATGAATAAATGACTATAACAGAGTTGGTCGACACGTTCCCTGCACACAAGGGAAGCAGTGTGGCCTAGTGGATAGAGGCCGGACCTGGGAGACAGAATTACCTGGGTTCCAATCCCCACTCTGCCACTTGTCTGCTGTGTGACTCTGGGCAAGTAACTTCACTTCTCTGTGCCTCAGTTACCTCATCTGTAAAATGGGGTTTAATACTGTGAGCCCCATGCGGGGCAGGGACTGTGTCCAACTTGATCATTTTGTATCTACCCCAGCAGTTGGTACAGTGCCTGGCATATTCGTTCATTCATCATCATCATCATCATCAATCGTATTTATTGAGCGCTTACTATGTGCAGAGCACTGTACCAAGCGCTTGGGAAGTACAAATTGGCAACACATAGAGACAGTCCCTACCCAACAGTGGGCTTATTCATTCAGAGAAGCAGCGTGGCTCAGTGGAAAGAGCCTGGGCTTGGGAGTCAGAGGTCATGGGTTCAAATCCCAGCTCTGCCAGTTGTCAGCTGTGTGACTTTGGGCAAGTCACTTCACTTCTCTGGGCCTCAGTTACCTCATCTGTAAAAGGGGGATGAAGACTGGGAGCCCCACGTGGGACAACCTGATCGCCTTGTATCCTCCCCAGTGCTTAGAACAGTGCTTTGCACATAGTAAGTGCTTAACAAATGCCATCATCATTCAGTAGTATTTATTGAGCGCTCACTGTGTGCAGACCACTGTACTAAGCACTTAGAAAGTACAATTAGGCAACAGTTAGAGACAGCCCCTACCCAACAACGGGCTCCCAGTCTAGAAGGGAGAGACAAACAACAAAACAAAACAAGTAGACAGGTGTCAGTACCATCAAAATAGATAAATAGAATCATAGCTCTTAGATTCATTCAATCGAATTTATTGAGCACTTACTGTGTGCAGAGCACTGTTCTAAGCGCTTGGGAAGTGCAAGTTGGCAACATATCGAGGCGGTCCCTACCCAACAATGGGCTCACATATAGTAAGAGCTTAACAAATACTACTTTTTTTTTTCTTTAAAAAAAAGGAACTTGCCTTTTAGAGGAGAAGACTTTGCATGGACATAATAATAATAATAATAATAATAATAATAATAATAATGTTGGTATTTGTGAAGCGCTTACTATGTGCCAAGCACTGTTCTAAGCGCTGGGGTAGATACAAGGTAATCAGGTTGTCCCACGTGGGGCTCACAGTCTTCATCCTCATTTTACTGATGAGGGGACTGAGGCCCAGAGAAGTTAAGTGACTTGCCCATGGTCACACAGCTGACAAGTGGCGGAACCGGGATTTGAACCCACGACCTCTGACTCCAAAGCCCGGGCTCTTTCCACTGAGCCACACTGCTCTCCGCCAAGCTAGCTCTCTTCCTCCCTTCAAAGCCCTACTGAGAGCTCACTTCCTCCAGGAGGCCTTCCCAAACTGAGCCCCCCTTTTTCCTCTCCTCCTCCCCATCCCCACGGCACCTGTATATACGTTTGTACAGATTTATTACTCGATTTTACTTGTACGTATTGACTGTTCTATTTATTTTCTTAATGATGTGTGTCCAGCTTTATTTCTGTTTATTCTGATGACTTGACACCTGTCCCCATGTTTTGTTTTGTGGTCCGTCTCCCCCTTCTAGGCTGTGAGCCCGTTGTTGGGTAGGGACCGCCTCTATATGTTGCCGAATTGTACTTCCCCAGCGCTTAGTACAGTGCTCGGCACACAGTAAGCGCTCAATAAATACGATTGGATGAATGAATGCCACAAAGGACAGTAGCAACTCCTGTCAGAAATTCCGAAAATGGGGTGTGCGGGAGGCTTTGGGGTGGGGCTACCAGGTGTGTTTAGTGCTGTCTATGCTTAGCAAATTTGGTCTGGGACTAGTCCATGCCGAACTCTTCTCAAGCCGTTTACGCTTTTGGTTTCTTTTCCTTATAAATGAAAGCACTGCTCTCCACAGGCCTTTCCAAAAGGACCATCGGACGGGGGTGGGTGGGGGGGAATTAAAACCACTTTGTGAATTAACCCAGAGAGCACAACCCAAGGCTAGAGAAACTGGCATCAGAAGCGACCCAAATTGGAAATGAAACCGCTCTGTTTTGTGGTCTGAAAGGAGCAAGAGCCCCAAAGAGAACAGGGGACTTGAAAAAGTTCATAAAAAAGAAAAACGCAGCACACACAAGTTACAATTAAGGCTTTAAATGGCTTACGGGAATCACGCAGAACCGAAACACCACTGCTGCCAGGAGGTGAGAGGGGAAGCCACGTACTGCATGGCTGACAGTCCCTAACACACACACACGTACACAAACACATACACACGCACACCCCTCTCCCCCCAATCTGTGTACTCATTTGTGTGGCAACGCACAAAAAGGTCAGTACTTGGTATTAAACTGATTTGTACTTTAAACAAATAAAAAACCGAGCAAACAGATCCTGTGGAACTTGGGTTTGTAGCCCAGTGAGACACAAATCCCTGTGTCATAGAACAACTGCTTTTTGTGGCAAAGGACTATATTTTACAAAGTCCTACATATTTGAAGACAATTTTATTTGCTATTACTTGGAAGCCTGACTGGTGAACTGGCCATGTTTGTGCCTTTTAACCCATGAATCAGTCGGTGGTGTGTATTGAGCGTTGACTGTGTGCAGAGCATTCATTCATTCATATTGAGCGCTCACTGTGTGCAGAGCACTGTACTAATCAATCAATCAATCATATTTATTGAGCGCTTACTTTGTGCAGAGCACTGTACTAAGCGCTTGGGAAGTACAAGTTGGCAACATGTAGAGACAGTCCCTACCCAACAGTGGGCTCACAGTCTAAAAGGGGGAGACAGAGAACAAAACCAAGCATACTAACATAATAAAATAAATAGAATAGATATGTACAAGTAAAATAAATAGAGTAATAAATATGTACAAACATATATACAGGTGCTGTGGGGAGGGGAAGGAGGTAAGATGGGGGGATGGAGAGGGGGACGAGGGGGAGAGGAAGGAAGGGGCTCAGTCTACTAAAGCGCTTGGAAAGTACAATTCGGCAACAGAGACAATCCCTACCCAACAACGGGCTCTGTACTAAGCAGTTGGGAGAGTATAATACAACAGAATTAGCAGACACATTCCCTGCCCATATCAAGCTTACAGTCTAGAGGACTGTAAGGACCCAAGGCTGGGGGTCTACTTCACTGGAATATTTAATGATAACTGTATAGACTCCCATCCGTCTTTTCGGCAGTCCTCTCACACGAAGGCCGGGAAATGACAAACACCCCTCCCTTAACCTACATCCTAAAAGAAGAGAACGAAAGAGCTTTCGTCGACAGCGGGACAGGCGAGAACGAGGTACAGTGAGGCTTCAGTCGGTCAATCAATCAATCAGTTGTTTTTATTGAGCACTTTGTGCAGAGCACTGTACTAAGCACTTGGGAAGTACAAGTTGGCAACATATAGAGACAGTCATGCTGCCAACCTATGCTGTGTCCAAAAAAAAGCTAGTTTGGCAGCGGGAAAGGGAGAAAAGTTGGGAGACGGTAGCAGTTCTGATGTAATAATCAATCAATCAATCAATCGTATTTATTGAGCGCTTACTATGTGCAGAGCACTGTACTAAGCGCTTGGGAAGTACAAATTGGCAACATATAGAGACAGTCCCTACCCAGCAGTAAGCCTGGCATCGCAAGCCTGGCAACTTCAAGGTGGGCAGGCTGGGGGGTTATTCCGAGTATCGAAGTGGAAAAATAACCTTGGGTCCGCTTCAAGCACAATCCCCTCGGTGGCTTCTGGGCCTGCACGAGCCAGGAAGATTATTCCGGTTGTTATTCATTCATTCAACTGTATTTATTGAGCGCTTACTGTGTGCAGAGCACTGTACTAAGTGCTTGGGAAAGTATAATACAGCAATAAGGAGAGACAATCAATCAATCGTATTTATTGAGCGCTTACTATGTGCAGAGCAATCCCTGCCCACAATGAGTTCACCGTCTAGAGGCGGGGAGACAGACATAAATACAAGTAAACAGACATGAGTATAAATAAATAAAATATCAGATCAATACATAAGTGTTGTATGTGCAATCCAGTTAGATATATCATTCCCTCTGGACCATAAACTCCATGTGGGCAGAAAACCCGTCTATCAAATCTGTTGTATTATACTCCCCCCGAGTGCTTAATACTGTGCTCCGCACACAGTAAATGCTCAATAGATTGGATCAATTGATATCATGCAGCAGCCCCCAAGTCTTTGGGGATTGAATGTACGTTTGTCAACTGAACCACGCTCAGGTAGCCGGAGACCAAAGCCCAACGTGGCGGTCAACTTTCACGTAGATTATAGTATTGTGTATAGTATAGTAAACTTTTAGACTGTGAGCCCAATGTTGGGTAGGGACTGTCTCTATATGTTGCCAATTTGTACTTCCCAAGCGCTTAGTACAGTGCTCTGCACATAGTAAGCACTCAATAAATACGATTGATGATGATATTGTGCCAAATGCGTGATAATTATAAACCATTTGCAGAACTATAATAATGCAAGATGTAATAATAACTGTGGCATTTAGGGAACATTCATTCATTCAGTCGTATTTATTGAGTGCTTACTGTGTGCAGAGCACTGGACTAAGTGCTTGGAAAATACAACTCAGCAACAGAGACAATCCCTGCCCACAATGGGCTCACAGTCTAGAAGGCGGGGAGACAGGCATCAAAACAAGTAAACAGGCATCAATTGCATCACTCATATTTATTGAGTGCTTGCTATGATGATGATGACATTTATTAAGCGCTTACTATTTGCAAAGCACTGTTCTAAGCGCTGGGGAGGTTACAAGGTGATCAGGTTGTCTCATGGAGGGCTCACAGTCTTAATCCCCATTTTACAGATGAGGTAACTGAGGCACGGTGTGCAGAGCACTGTACTAAGTGCTTGGACAATATAACAATAAACAGAAGTATTCCCTGCCCACAACGATCTTACAGTCTAGAAGAGGAGATATTAATATAAATACATGCATCACGAATATGTACTTAAGTGCTGTAGGGCTGGGAGGGGGGATCATCATCATCAATCGCATTTATTGAGCGCTTACTATGTGCAGAGCACTGTGCTAAGTGCTTGGGAAGTACAAATTGGCAACATATAGAGACAGTCCCTACCCAACAGTGGGCTCACAGTCTAAAAGGGGGAGACAGAGAACAAAACCAAACATACTAACAAAATAAAATAAATAGAATAGGTATGTACAAATAAAATAAATAGAGTAAAATAAATAGAGTAAAATAAATAAATAAATAGAGTAAAATAAATAAATAAATAGAGTAATGAATAGGGATGAATAAAGGGAGCAAGTCAGGGCGACGCAGAAGGCAAGTCACTTCTCTTCTCTGTGCCTCAGTGACCTCATCTGTAAAATGGGGTCGAAGACTGTGAGCCCCACGTGTGGATGTCGGGCATTGGGATGGGTACAAGATACGCAGCGTGGCCTAGTGGAAAGAGCACCTGGGAGACGGAGGACCTGGGTTCTGATCCCGGCCCCGCCACTTGTCGGCTTTAAGATATTGGGCAAGTCCCTTCATTTCTCTGTGCCTCCATTTCCTCGTCTGTAAAATAGGGATTCAATTCTTCCCCTTCTTAAACCACAAACACCTCCCTCCCACCGCCCCCGGGACAGGGACTGAGAGCAACCCGATTAACTTGCGTCTACTTCAGCGTTTAGAACAGTGCTTGACACATAATAAGTGCTTAACTAATACCATTCTTATGAAGATAATCACATCAGAAGCAGCGTGGCCCAGTGGAAGGAGCAGGGGCCTCAGTTCCCTCATCTGTAAAATGGGGATTGAGACTGTGAGCCCCCCGTGGGACAACCTGATCACCTTGTAACCTCCCCAGTGCTTAGAACAGTGCTTTGCACATAGCACTTAACAAATGCCATCATCATCATCATCAACAACGGACGCATTCCTGTCTACAACAATCTCACAGTCTAGAGGCGGACACAGACATTAACATAAATAATAATAATATTAATAATGATGGTATTTGTTAAGTGCTTACGATGTGCAAGGCACTGTTCTAAGCGCTGGGGTGGATACAAGCAAATCGGGATGGACACAGTCCCTGTCCCACATGGGGCTCCCAGTCTCAATCCCCATTTTACAGATGAGGTAACTGGGGCCCAGAGAAGTAAATCTAATCCCGGCTCCGCCGTCTGTCAGCTGTGTGACCTTGGGCAAGCCGCTTCACTTCTCTGGGCCTCAGTTACCTCATCTGGAAAATGGGGATGAAAACTATGAGCCCCACCTGGGACAACCTGATTACCTTGTATCTAGAGAAGCAGTGTGGCTCAGTGGAAATAGCCCGGGCTTTGGAGTCAGAGGTCATGGGTTCAAATCCCGGCTCCACCACTTGTCATCTGTGTGACTTTGGTCAAATCACTTAACTTCTCCGGGGCTCAGTTACCTCACCTGTAAAATGGGGATTAAGACTGTGAGCCCCACTTGGGACAACCTGATCACCTTGTAACCTACCCAGTGCTTAGAACAGTGCTTTGCACATAGTAAGTGCTCAATAAATGCCATCATTATTATTATTATCATATGCAGTCCCTGCCTCACAAAGGGCTCACAGTCTATGAGGGAGAGGGAGAAAGGTATCTTCTCCCCATTTTAAAAATGAAGAAACTGAGGCACAGGACTTGCCCAAAGTCATACAGCAGGCAGCAGCATAGGTAAGATGGGACCCTGAGTGTCTTGACTCCCAATCCCATTCTCTTCCCACTAGGCCGTACTGCCTCCCTTTTTCAATACAGAGTTGTAATGTATATTGTCTAATTTTAAAATTAGATTTAACTAGATTTGGATATTAGATTTAAATTCACTATCAGGAATCCAATGGCCACAATAATAATAGTAATTAATTATTGTAGTATTTGTTAAGTGCTACTGTGTGTCAAGCACTGAACTAAATGTTGGCAGTAGGTACAAGATAATCACATCAGACGCAGTCTCCGTCCCACATGGGGCATACAGTCTAAGCAGGGGGGAGGATAGGTGTTGAATCCCAATTTTAAGGTGAGGAAATCGAGACCTAGAGAAGCTAAGTGAATTGCCCAAGATCTCACAGCAGAGGAGTGGAGGAGCCGGAATTGGAATCAAGGTCCCCTGATTCCCATAATAATAATAATGATGGTATTTATTAAGCGCTTACTATGTGCAAGGCACTGTTCTAAGCGCTGGGGAGGTTACAAGGTGATCAGGTTGTCCCACGGGGGGCTCCCAGCCTTCAACCCCATTTTCCGGATGAGGTCACTGAGGCCCAGAGAGTGAAGTGACTTGCTCAAAGTCACCCAGCTGACAAGTGGAGGGGCCGGGATTTGAACCCATGACCTCTGACTCTTTCCACTGAGCCACGCTGTAGTTCCCAAGCGCTTGGTGCAGTGCTCCGCACACGGGAAGCGCTCAATAGATACGACTGAATGAATGAATGAATGGTATCTGTTAAGCGCTGACTCTGTGCCGAACGCTGTTAATAATAATAATGGCATTTGTTAAGCGCTTACTACGTGCAAAGCACTGTTCTAAGCGCTGGGGGGGATACAAGGTGATCAGGTTGTCCCCCGTGGGGCTCACAGTCTTAATCCCCATTTGACAGATGAGGGAACTGAGGCTCCGAGAAGTTTTGCCCCAGGTCACACAGCAGGCATGTGGCGGACCCGGGATTCGAACCCATGACCTCTGACTCCAAAGCCCGGGCTCTTTCCACTGAGCCACGCTGCTTCCCTCCTTGCCAACTCGTCCTTCCCAAGCGCTCAGCCCAGTGCTCCGCACACAGTAAGCGCTCAATAAATGCGACTGAATGAATGTTGCCAATTTGTCCTTCCCAAGCGCTTAGTACGGTGCTCTGCACATAGTAAGTGCTCAATAGATACGATCGATGATGATGATGATGAATGAATGAATGTTCTAAGCGCTGGGGGTAGACAGTGCGATCAGGTTGTCCCACGGGGGGCTCCCAGGCTTCATCCCCGTTTTCCGGACGAGGAAACTGAGGGCCAGGGCGGTGAAGGGACTGGCCCAAGGTGACCCAACTATCAGCCGTGTGACCTGGGGCAAGTCGCTTACCTTCTCTGGGCCTCAGTCGCCTCATCCGGAAAATGGGGATGAAGGCTGTGAGCCCCCGGTGGGCCCACCCGATCGCCCTGTAGCCTCCCCAGCGCTTAGGACGGCGGCCTGCACAGAGTGAGCGCTCAGCAGCAAACAGCATCACCAAGCGTGGCCGCCGGGGGCCCGGGTCCCTGTGTGTCCCGTGTACTGTCCATATACCCTACCTCCAGAGTCACACTGCCCTTACTAGCAGGTGAGACATACTACACAAGTGCCTGTGTCTTCCTTCGTGTCTTCCTATAGAAAAACAGTGTGGCCTAGTGGATAGAGCACGGGGCTGGGAGTCAGAGGACCTGGGTTCTAATCCCCTCTTCTGTTGTGTGACCTTGGGCAAATCACTTCACTTCTCTGGACCTCAGTTATCTTTAAAATGAGGGTGAAGACTGTGAACCCCATGTTGGGCAGGGAATGTGTCCAACCCAATTTGCTTATATGATGATAACGGCATTTGTTAAGTGCTTACTATCTGCGAAGCACTGTTCTAAGCACTGGGGATCAGGTTGTCCCATGTGGGGCTCACGGTCTTAATCCCCGTTTTACAGATGAGGTAACTGAGGCCCAGAGAAGTGAAGTGACTTGTCCAGAGTCACGCAGCTGACAATTGGCAGAGTTGGGATTTGAACCCATGACCTCCGACTCCCAAGCCCGGGCTCTTTCCACTGAGCCACGCTGCTTAGTACAGTGCCTGACACATAGTAAGCACTCAACAAATACCACAATTATTATTCCAACACTACCCTAGGGCAGGTACAGCCTCTTGCGGGTCGTAATTCTTATATTGCTTCGTGGTTGTGTTTCCCAAGATTTCTTGCTCTGTAGGCCAGTGTTGCCGCCAGTACCTCGAGCAGTCCATGATGGCCATGGTCGCCTCCTTTCCATCCAGTGACTTTGGGGGCCGGAGGGCGAGCCCGGTTCAGCAGGTGGTTTGACCTGATGTGGGTCTGCCTCGTTCTGTGGCTAAGTGCCCATTGCTGACGGGCGGTGGGGTTGGCCGTCCGCACGGGGCTTGGATTTGCACACGAGGAGCCCCGATTTAGGCCCGCCAAGATCATCAATCGTATTTATTGAGCGCTTACTGTGTGCAGAGCACTGTACTAAGATGGGACGTCCAGAGGCTCCTGAGTTGAGGCAAGCCACGGACTGAAATCTTTCAGAGGCCTGTGTGGAACTGGTTTGGGAAGTGACGAGGGGAGGGTGATTTGGACCACGGCTTTGATTTAAAAAGCGGAAAAACAGAAACGAAGCAAACAGCCTTTGGCTGTGCAAAGTCCATCCTATCCAAGGACTTTTGAGAGGTCCCCCTTGCCAGTGTTTTCCTGACCCTGGCAAAAAAAAACCCAAACCCTCAGCCTGACCCCTCCCCAGGTTGCCAGCTGGCACAGTTGGCATCCAGAGCTACAGATCGCAAGCCCCAGCTGGTGCAGAGTGTTTACACGGGCAAGGGGTTTCAGCAAAGGCCTAGCGAGATAGATAAGAAGCCAAATCCTGGAGATGTGGCCTGTTTTGTTTGCATACGACACCCCCAGGTGTCCTCTCTCCCAGGGAGGGGGAAGGAGGAAACCACAGTCCTTTAGTTCTTTGACTCCGCTGACGGTGAGATCCTTTTTAACCCCGATTCTTGGAGCAAAGCACAAATGAAAACAGGCGTCATCTCCCAGAACCAGTGGAGGAAAACCATGTCACTCAGTAATAATGCTAATGATGATGGTATTTGTTAAGCACTTACTATGTGCCAGGCACAAAACCTGTGGGGTTGCTTTCCTGCCCACTCTAGCTTCACAGGTAAAATGTGGTGGTAATAATAATACTTCTGGTATTTGTTAAGCGCTTACTATGTGCCAGGCACTGTTCTGAACCCTAGGGTAGATACAAGCTCATCAGGTTGGACACAGTCCCTGTCCCACAGTGGGTCTCACAGTCTCACTCCCCATTTTACAGATGATGTAACTGAGGCACAGAGAAGTGTGCTCTGCACACATTAAGCGCTCAATAAATACGATTGAATGAATGAAGTGATTTGCCCGAGGCCACACAGCCAGCAAGTGGCGGAGCTCGGATTGGAACTCATTCATTCATTCAATTGTATTTATTGAGTGCTTACTGTGTGCAGAGCACTGTACTAAGCGTTTGGGAAGTACAAGTTGGCAACATAGAGATAGTCCCTACCCAACAGTGGGCTCACAGTCTAGAAGGGGGAGACAGAGAACAAAACAAAACATATTAACAAAATAAAATAAATAGCATATGTACAAGTAAAATAAATAGAGTAATAAATACGTACAAACATATATACATATATACAGGTGCTGTGGGGAAGGGAAGGAGGTAAGGCGGGGGAATGGAGAGGGGGAGGAGGGGGAGAGGAAGGAGGGAGTTCAGTCTGGGAAGGCCTCTTGGAGGAGGTGAGCTCTCAGTAGGGCCTTGAAAGGAGGAAGAGAGCTAGCTTGGTGAATGTGCAGAGGGAGGGCATTCCAGGCCAGGGGGATGACGTGGGCTGGGGGTCGATGGCGGGACAGGCGAGAATGAGGTACGGTGAGGAGATTAGCGGCAGAGGAGCGGAGGGTGCGGGCTGGGCTGGAGAAGGAGAGAAGGGAGGTGAGGGAGGAGGGGGCGAGGGGATGGACAGCCTTGAAGCCCAGGGTGAGAAGTTTCTGTCTGATGCGTAGGTTGATTAGTAGCCACTGGAGATTTTTGAGGAGGGGAGTAACATGCCCAGAGCATTGCTGGACAAAGACAATCCAGGCAGCGGCATGAAGTATGGATTGAAGAGGGGAGAGACAGGAGGATGGGGATCGGAGAGGAGGCTGATACAGTAGTCCAGACGGGATAGGATGAGAGCTTGAGCAAGTAGGGTAGCGGTTTGGATGGAGAGGAAAGGGTGGATCTTGGCAATGTTGCGGAGGTGAGACGAGGAGGTTTTGGTGATGGCTTGGATGTGAGGGGTGAGTCGAGGATGACACCAAGGTTGCGGGCTTGTGAGACGGGAAGGATGGTAGTGCCATCAACAGTGATGGGAAAGTCAGGGAGAGGTCAGGGTTTGGGAGGTAAGAGAAGGAGTTCAGTCTTGGACATGTTGAGTTTTATATGGCGGGTAGACATCCAGATGGAGATATCCTGAAGGCAGGAGGAGATGTGAGCCTGGAGGGAGGGAGAGAGAGCAGGGGCAGAGCGCAGTTTAGTGGAAAGAGCATGGGCTTGAGAGTCACAGGACTTGGATAGGGGAAAATAAAGGGCTTAGTCTGGGATAGATACAAACAACACAAGTAGCATGGCCTGCGGAAAGAGCACGGGCCTGGGAATCAAGGGGACCTGGGTTTAGAAGCCTTCCCTGACTAAGTCCTCCTTTCCTCTTCTCCCTCTCCCGTCTGCATTAACCTGGCATGCTGCCTTCATTCCCTCCTCCCCCAGCCCCACAGCACTTACAAACATATCTGTCATTTATTTTATTTATATTAATGTCTGTCTCCCCCTGCAGACTGGAATCTCATTGTGGGCAGGGAATATGCCTATTTATTGTTATATTGTCCTCTCCCAAGCGCTTAGCAAGGTAGTCTGCACGCAGTAAGTGCTTAGTAAATGCGATTGAATCAAAATGAATTGAATCCCGGCTCTGCCACTTGTCTGCTGTGTGATCCTGGGCAAGTCTATTCACTTCTCTGTGCCTCTGTTTTCTCATCCGTGAAATGGGGATTCAGTTCCTCTTTCGTCCTCCTCTCCCATCCCTCCCAACCCGGGACAGGGATTGAGTCAGTGTGGTGTCCACCAGAGAACTCATCGCTAAGGCTTCAATGAGGAGCTTAACTAATAATAATAATAATAATAATGATGACCGTGGGATGGGTTTAGCACTTGGTATGTGCCAAGCACTGTACTAAGCTCTGGGGCAGGTGCAAGATAATCAGGTCGGACACATCCCTGTCCCACAGAGGGCTCACGGTCTAAGTGGGTGGGTGAACAGGCATCGAATCCTCATTTCACAGATGGGGAAACTGAGGCACCGAGCAGCAAAGCGATTTTCCCCAGGTCCCGCAACAGGCAAGCGGTGGAGCCGGGATCAGAACCCAGGTCCTCTGACACCCAGGCCCAAGCTCTTTCCACCAGGACACGACGCTTCTCTAATCCCAAGTGATTGTGTTTCATTTGGTAAATGGGCTCTGAAAAGTTTCTCAGTCCATAGCGTTACGACAGGGCAACCCTCCCCCTCAATTCTATTTAGCCCTCGTGATTTTTCTTGGAGACTTTAAATGTCTTTTAATAATAATTGGGGTATTTGCTAAGCGCTTATTCCGTGCCAGGCACTGTTCTAAGCACTAGGGTGGATACTAGCCAGTTGGGTTAAACACGGTCCCTGTCCCACACGGGACTCACAATTTTTCACCCTGTTGACAAAGTCATTTAGGCTCTCCCCATATCTGGTTCTTTTTTCTGGGTTCCCCTCTCAGTACTGGCTGGCAGAGGGAGAGGGTGGGGAGACCACACCCCCGAAGTAGCACAGATCCGGTGATGGGTATTCTTTGGCCTCGCCGTAGTTTTTGAGAGCCGTGTGACTTTTGGCCACCTGCCATAAGTGGCTTAGGCCCTGATTCTCGAAACCCCCCCTTTCTCCCCCCTCCCCACACTTTGCTCCTCAAAAGGACCCTATAGTGAGGGGTCATGACTTATTCACACAATATTCAAGGACCACTTCAAACTCCCTTCCTCTCCCAGGGCTGTAGTTTTACCCGTCTCCCAGCACTTAGGGAATGCAGGAGGATCCCGTGGGGCATAAATCGAACTCTTGATCAGCACCTCTAATTACACCGTGTCTGTCGCTAGCCCAGTCAACAGGAAATTGCCGTCTGGACAATTTCACCTTGAAGAGCTCAATCAGGTCCCTCCCTCCCACTTATCTACTCTCTTCTCCCAGTACACTCCAGCTCGCAATCTTTGTTCCTCTCAAGCCGACTTACTCACTGGGCCTCGTTTTTGTCTCTCCTTCCACCAAGCTTTTGCTCCTGCCCTGCCCCCGCTTCAGATCTGACTGTCCTCCGCTCTCCCCACCTTCAGAGGCCTCCTGAAAGCCCCTCTCCTCTAGGAAGACTTCCGTGATTAGTTTCTGATCTCCCCCAAATTATATTTTCCCAAACCACAGCTTCAATATTTTCTGCCACTCACAATTTCCTGAATGCTTTGTGTTCCAATTTTTCCTACTTTCATTCAGTCTGTCGTATTTACTGAGCGCTTACTGTGTTCAAAGCACTGTCCTAAGCACTTGGCTGAGTACAATATAACAATAAACAGATACAGTCCCTGCCCACAGCTAGCTACAGTGTAGAGACCCTATTACTTAAGCTGCGACTCATACACACATCCCCATTTCGTTCTTCCACCTATCTGTAAATTTCTTGAATGACTCTCCCCCAGCTAGATTGCAAACTCCTTGAGGCAGGGATCAGGCCCACTCACTGGATTGTAATGATGATGCTGGCATTTATTAAGCGCTTACTATGTGCAAAGCACTGTTCTAAGCGCTGGGGAGGTGACGAGTTGATCGGGGGCTCACAGTCTTCATCCCCATTTTACAGATGAGGTAACTGAGGCACGGGGAAATTAAGTGACTTGCCCAAAGTCACACAGCTGACAGTTGAGGGAGCCGGGATTTGAACCCATGACCTCTGACTCCAAAGCCCGGGCTCTTTCCACTGAGCCACGCTCTCCCGAGCGCTTAGTACAGTGCTGTGCACAGAGTGGACCAGCATCAATCCTATTGATTAGAGATCAGAGTTGGGGAAAAATTGACTGACTTCTCTGTTAGAGAGTATGTATGGTGGTTGAATTGCGAAGAGTGGAAGACTTTTGAGTTTTGTGGCGTGGGCAGGACGAATGGAAGAATCCTGACCAGTTGTGCAATTGATGTAGCTTAGGTCTCTCAGAGGAAAAATCAATTAATCAGTGATACATATTGAGAACATACTTGTGTGCAGAACACTGTACTAAGTGCCTGGGAGAGTACAATACTACAGACTGTGTAGACATGATTCCTCCTCACAAGGAGCTTATGGACTAGAGGAGGAGCTTAAAGCCAGCTGAGTTCTCCTCCTCCTTCCTCTTTCTTTTTCCTCCCTCCTCTTCCTCCTTCCTTTTCCTTCCTTCTTCTTTCCTCCTTCCTCCTCCTTTCTCCTTTCTTTTTCCTCCTTCTTTTTCTTCATTTATTGAGCTTTCACTATGTGCAGGGCACTGTACTAAGCACTTGGGAGGGTACACTATAACAATAAGCAGACCTGGTCCCTGCCCACAGTGAGCTTCCCCATCAGGCAGGACTCTTGCCAAATCGGATCGCAGTGCAGTCTCTTGTGGAAAGGATGGCAACCCTGCTGATGGAGCTGAGACTCTGAGGTCTCTGGTGTAAATATCGATTAAGTTGACCCTGAATACTGGCCTTTGATCACTTTGTTAGAGGGAAAGCAGAAATGAGTTCAGAAGGAGTTAGCTTGCTCACTGTGCTCTGATATCACTCCTTTTCCACGTCCTCCCTCTGTCCCCCTCCATATATGCCCGACCGCTGCTCTTCCCACTTCACAGCCTGATTGAGATCATATTTATATTAATGTTTGTCTCCCCCTCTAGACTGCAAGCTCGTTGCGGGCAGGGAATGTGCCTGTTTCTCGTTGTACCATACTCTCCCAAGCACTTAGTACAGTGCTCTGCCCACAGAAAGCACTCAATAAATGCTATTGACGGGCTTCTGAGAGGTCTTCCCTGATTAAGCCTTCTCTTCCTCATCTCTCTCTCTCTTCTGCATCATCTCTGCACTTGAATCTGGGACCTTTGGGCATTTGGTATTCACCCCACCCTCAATCCCACAGCACTTATGTACATATCTATAAATTATATATTATAAAATATTCATCTCCTTAATGTCTCCCCCCTCTAAACTGTAAGGTCCTTGTGGGGAGGGAATGCGCCTACTAACTCTGTTGCGTTGTACCAAGCACTAGTACAGCGTTCTGCGCACGGTAAATGCTCAGTAAATAACACAATGATCGATTAAGAAGTAAATGCTTTTTGCTTTGTGAATGAGAACCAAGGCTCGATGAGTTCCTCAAGGGCAGGGTCTCTTCTTTTATCGTTTTCCCCCAAGTGTCTCCTCTTTTGTCGTTTTCCCCCAAGTGCCCAGAATAGTGCTTGGCACTAAGTAGATTCTCGATAAATTTGATTTCGTGAAACAATAAGCTACGCAGAATGGGCTCTGTTAACAGCAAATTGGAAGCAGCGTGGCTCAGTAGAAAGAGCACGGGCTTGGGAGTCAGAGGTCGTGGGTTCTAATCCCGGCTCTGCCACTTAACAGCTGTGTGACTGTGGGTAAGTCACTTCACTTCTCTGTGCCCCAGTTACCTCATCTGGAAAATGGGGATGAGGACTGTGAGCCCCATGTGGGACCACCTGATTACCTTGTATCTACCCAGCGCTTAGAACAGTGCTTGGCACATAGAAAGCGCTTAATAAATACCAAAATTATTATGAGAAGCAGCATGGTGTAGTGGATAGAGAATGGGCTTGGGAGTCAGAAGGTCATGGGTTCTAATGCCGGCTTGGCCACTTGTCTGCTGTGTGACCTTGGGCAAGTCACTTCACTTCTCTGGGCCTCAGTTACCTCATCTGTAAAATTTATTCATTCATTGTCGTATTTATTGAGTGCTTACTCTGTGCAGAGCACTGTACTAAGCACTTGGGAAGTACAAGTTGGCAACCTATGGAGATTGTCCCTACCCAACAATGGGCTCACAGTCTAGAAGGGGGAGACAGACAATAAAACAAAACGTGTGGACAGGTGTCAAGTCGTCAGAATAAATAGAATTAAAGCTAAATGCACATCATTAACAAAATAAATAGAACAGTAAATATATACAAGTAAAATAAATAGAGTAATACATCTGTACAAACATATATCCAGGTGCTGTGGGGAGGGGAAGGAGGAAGGGCTGGTGGGATGAGGAGGAGGAGAGGAAAAAGGGGGCTCATTGAGACTGTGAGCCCCACATGGGACAGGGACTGTGACCAACCCGGTTTGCGTGTATCAACCCCAGCACTTAGTACAGTGCCTGGCACATAGTTAAGCGCTTAACAAATACCATCATCATCATTATTATTATTATTATTATTGGCCAGGTAAAGCTTTACGAACTATGGCTTGGCTAGAGGTGAATACCTGGTGCTGTTTAGAAGTTAGGAGTCATTCTTTCCTGTCTCCTTAGGGCATCTTTTTCTTTGGCTAGTTCACTGGTTCCAGGCCGTGATTGCCTCCCGCCACACCTGTGTTAGTCATACAGTTCCTTTGATTTAGAAAAGCTCAGCCGCTCAGAATAATTGGGCTGGAGAGATAACAATTTCCGCTGTCCCGTGTAAGGGTCCCTCAAGGGCTTGGGACTCAGTGGGATGGTTGGAGTCAGGGAGGAATCTGTTATTTATTTCATCTATTTATTAGGTCATGGGTTCTAATCCCGGCTCTGCCACTTATCTGCTGTGTGACCTTGTGCAAGTCACTTTAATAATAATAATAATGTTGGTATTTGTTAAGCGCTTACTAGGTGCCAAGCACTGTTCTAAGCACTGGGATAATAATAATAATAATAATAATGGCATTTGTTAAGCACTTACTATGTGCAAAGCACTGTTCTAAGCGCTGGGGAGGATACAAGGTGATCGGGTTGTCCCACGTGGGGCTCACTGTCTTAATCCCCATTTTGCAGATGAGGTAACTGAGGCCCAGAGAAGTGAAGTGCCTTGCCCAAAGTCACACAGCCGACAATTGGCGGAGCCGGGATTTGAACCCATGGCCTCTGACTCCAAAGCCTGGGCTCTTTCCATTGAGCCACACTGCTTCTTGCTGTTGTTCTATTGTACTCTCCCAAGTGCTTAGTACAGTGCTTTTGTTATAGCAGGAATGTGTCTGTTATGTGGCATTCTCCCAAGCATTTAGTACAGTGTTTTGCACTCAGTAAGCGCTCAATAAATACAATTGATTGAATGAATGGATGAAAGGAGAATGGAGGCAGTGGGGAAATCTGCAGCTGATTCTCTGTCCCTGATTAAGCGCTTAGTACAGTGCTCTGCACACAGTAAGCGCTCAATAAATATGATTGATTGATTGATTCTCTTGTGATATTCGACCTGAGCCAGGGGACCCAGGACAGGAGAAGAGGCCTGCAGAACCGA
This sequence comes from Tachyglossus aculeatus, assembly GCF_015852505.1. Classification (NCBI taxonomy): domain Eukaryota; kingdom Metazoa; phylum Chordata; class Mammalia; order Monotremata; family Tachyglossidae; genus Tachyglossus; species Tachyglossus aculeatus. The sequence goes on along the minus strand of NC_052101.1, from coordinate 18,786,262 downwards.
GGTGTTCAGGCAGTGAGGCTCCCAGCCAGTCAATCCTATTTCATTCATTCTTTCAATTGTATTTATTGAGCACCTACTGTGTACAGAGCACTGTACTAAGCGCTTGGGAAGTACAAGTTGGCAACATATAGAGATGGTCCCTACCCAACAACGGGCTCACAGTCTAGAAGGGGGAGACAGACAACAAAACAAAACGTGTGGACAGGTGTCAAGTCATCAGAATAAATAGAAGTAAAGCTAGATGCACATCATTAACAAAATAAATAGAATAGTAAATATGGACAAGTAAAATAAATAGAGTAATAAATCTGTACAAACATATATACAGGTGCTGTGGGGAGGGGAAGGAGGTAGGGCGGGGGAGACAGGGAGGAGGAGAGGAAAAAGGGGGCTCAGTCTGGGAAGGCCTCCCGGAGGAGGTGAGTTCTCAGGAGGGCTTTGAAGGGAGGAAGAGAGCTAGCTTGGCGGATGGGCAGAGGGAGGGCATTCCAGGCTTGCTGTCTGTTTGCTGTGTGAACGGCACTGTACTAAGCACTATATTGTACAATATAACAATATAACGGACCCATTCACTGCCCACAGTGAGCTTACAGTCTAGGGGTTACAGTCTCTTGTGACCCCTGAAATGGGGGTCCCACAAAGTGGAGGGTCTCACCAGTAACCATATATGCTTGGTTCGGAGGGGATATTGCATGAAGGGAGACGATGGGAAGCAGAGTGGCCTAGTGGATAGAGATCGGGTCTGGAAGCCAGAAAGACCTGACTTCTAATCCTGGCATCTCAGAGTGGCTCAGTGGAAAGAGCCCGGGCTTTGGAGTCAAGAGGTCAGGGGTTCAAATCCCGGCTCCACCAGTTGTCAGCTGTGTGACTTTGGGCAAGTCACTTCACTTCTCTGGGCCTCAATTACCTCATCTGTAAAGTGGGGATTAAGATTGTGAGCCCCCCGTGGGACAACCTGATCACCTTGTAACCTCCCCAGCACTTAGAACTGTGCTTTGCACATAGTAAGTGCTTAATAAATGCCGCCATCATCATTATTATAATTATTATTATTACCTCACTTGTATGTTGTGTGACCTTGGGCCAGTCACCTAACTTCTTTGGGTCGCAATTACCTCTCCTGTGAAATGGGGATGTAGACTGCGAGCCCCATGTGGAATAATGTCCAATGTCCAACCTGACAATCTTATATCTACCCTACCGCTTAGTACAGGGCCTGGCACTTAGTAAGTGCTTAACAAGTACCTTAAAAAATAAAAGGGCAAAACCAGATTTCCCATTTCTCTTGAACTGCTTTCCTGTTCTCTTCATTCTCCTCTTTTCCTATGTTATTGTGCATGTATGATAATGATGATGGCATTTGTGAAGTGCTTACTATGTGCAATAATAATAATAATAAGGGCATTTATTAAGCGCTTACTATGTGCAAAGCACCGTTCTGAGCGCTGGGGAGGTTATAAGGTGATCAGGTTGTCCCACGGGGGGCTCACAATCTTCATCCCCATTTTACAGATGAGGTAACTGAGGTACAGAGAAGTTAAGTGACTTGCCCAAAGTCACACAGCTGACAATTGGCAGAGCCGGGATTCGAACCCATGAACTCTGACTCCAAAGCCCGGGCCCTTTCCACTGAGCCACACTGCTTCTGAAGGAAGCTCTAAGCGCTGGGGAGGATACAGGGTGATCCCCTTTTAGACTGTGAGCCCACTGTTGGGTAGGGACCGTCTCTATATGTTGCCATCTTGTACTTCCCAAGCGCTTAGTACAGTGCTCTGCACACAGTAAGCACTCAATAAATACGATTGATTGATTGATCAGGTTGTCCCACATAGGGCTCACGGTCTTAATCCCCATTTTACAGATGAGGTAACGAGGCACAGAGAAGTTAAGTGACTTGCCCAAAGTCACACAGTATGACACGTGTGTGCGCATACGTGCGCACACACACACAAACATACATACACTCTACCCCTTTAGCCTTGCTCTGCCACAGGACCCTTTAACCACTCCAATCTGACTCGCAGTATATCCTAAAGGGGGGGGGTAAGAGAGTAGCAATGGTACTAAGTGCCCTGCACACAGTAAGCGCTCAATAAATACGAGGAGGCCTTCCCAGACTGAGCCCCTTCCTTCCTCTCCCCCTTGTCCCCCTCTCCATCCCCCCCATCTTACCTCCTTCCCTTCCCCATAGCACCTGTATATATGTTTGTACAGATTTATTACTCTATTTATTTTACTTGTACATATCTATTCTATTTAATTTATTTTGTTAGTATGTTTGGTTTTGTTCTCTGTCTCCCCCTTTTAGACTGTGAGCCCACTGTTGGGTAGGGACCGTCTCTCTATGTTGCCAATTTGTACTTCCCAAGCGCTTAGTACAGTGCTCCGCACACAGTAAGCGCTCAATAAATACGATTGATGATGATGATGATGATGAATGAATGAATGAATGAAAGTGCTTACTGTGTGCCGAGTACTGCACTAAGCACTGGGAACACGGATGGGTATGAGACGTGATCTCTGTCCCTCAAGGAGGTCACTAGCCACAAATAAAAAAGGGGGCAAGGGGACTGATGACAGACAAAAAAGCAGAGATGAAACAAAACACTAAGACAACAGAAAGTTACAGGGAGACAGACAAAAAAGCAAGTAGATAGGGGTCAATACTATCAGAATAAATAGAATTATCAATCAATCAATCAATCAATCGTATTTATTGAGCGCTTACTATGTGCAGAGCACTGTACTAAGCGCTTGGGAAGTACAAATTGGCAACACATAGAGACAGTCCCTACCCAACAGTGGGCTCACAGTCTAAAAGGGGGAGACAGAGAACAGAACCAAACATACCAACAAAATAAAATAAATAGGATAGAAATGTACAAGTAAAATAAATAAATAAATAAATAGAGTAATAAATATGTTAAATAGAGTAATAAATAGAGTAATAAATAAATAAATAGAATTATAGCTATATTCACTCTCCCGGGCCCTTAGACTCTGAGCCACGTGTGGGACAGGGACTGTGTCCGATCCGATTAGCTTGGATCTTCCCCTCCGCTTAGCACAATGCTTGGCACACCGAGTAAGTGCTCAATAAATGCCTTTCGTTTTTTAGTTCTGTTTTGTTTTCTGTGGCATTGAAGTGCTCACTATGTGCCACAAGTAAGTGCCAAGGTAGAGACAAGCGAATCAGGTTGGATCCAGCCCATGACCCACGGGGGGTTCACAGTCTGAATCCCCATTTTACAGATGAGGTAACCGAGGCACTGAGAAGGTAAGTAACTTGCCCAGGGTCACACAGCAGACAGTGGTGGAGCCAGGATTAGAACCCAGGTCCTTCCGACTCCCGGGCTCGTGCTCTATCCACTAGGCAACACTGCTTATTAGTCTCATGAGAGTCAGGGATCTCATTATCTTGTATCTGCCTTTTTTTACTCTATTTATTTATTTATTTAATTTATTTGTACATATCTATTCTATTTATTTTATTTTGTTAGTATGTTTAGTTTTGTTCTCTGTCTCCCCCTTTTAGACTGTGAGCCCACTGTTGGGTAGGGACTGTCTCTACATGTTGCCAATTTGTACTTCCCAAGCACTTAGTACAGTGCTCTGCACATAGTAAGCGCTCAATAAATACGATTGATGATGATGATGATGATGATCTGCCCTAGTGCTTAGTACGGTGCTCGGCGCAGAGCTTGTCCCTAGACTGTAAGCTAGTTGTGGACAGGGAACATGCCTACCAACTCTGGTGTTTTGTACTCTCCCAAGCTCTTAGTATAGTGCTGCGCACATAGTAAGTGCTCAGTAATTGTGATATTTTTAAGCGCTTACTATGTGCCAGGCACTGTACTAAGCGTCGGGGTAGATACAAACAGATCAAGTTGGACACAGTCCCTGTCCCCTGAGGAGTTCACAGTCTCAATCTCCATTTTACAGATGAGGTAACTGAGGCAGCATGGCTCAGTGGAAGAGCACAGGCTTTGGAGTCAGAGGTCATGGGTTCGAATCCTACCTCCGCCAATGGTCAGCTGTGTGACTTTGGGCAAGTCACTTAACTTCTCTGGGCCTCAGTTCCCTCATCTGTAAAATGGGGATTAAGACTGTGAGCCCCCCGTGGGACAAACTGATCACCTTGCAACCTCCCTGGCACTTAGAACAGTGCTCTGCACATAGTAAGCGCTTCATAAATGCCATTATTAGACTGTGAGCCCACTGTTGGGTAGGGACTGTCTCTATATGTTGCCAACTTGTACTTTCCAAGCGCTTAGTACAGTGCTCTGCACAAGTAAGCGCTCAATAAATACGATTGATTGATTATTATTATTATTATTATAAGGGAAGTAATAATAATAATGAAGATGGTATTTGTTAAGTTGCTTACTATGTACCAAGCACTATTCTAAGCGCTGGGGTAGATACAAGGTAATCAGATTGTCCCACGGGGGGCTCACAGTCTTAATCCCCATTTTACAGATGAGGGAACTGAGGCACAGAGAAGTTAAGTGACGTGCCCAAGGTCACACAGCAGACAAGTGGTGGAGCCAGGATTAGAACCCATGACCTTCTGGCTCCCAGGCCCAGGCTCCATCCGCCACTACACCGTGCTGCTTCTCCAGAAATACAGTTGATTGATTTAACAATCAGTTTTATCGTCATCATTGTTCTTATCATCATTATTGGCCTCCCTCCTATTTCTTAATAGCCCTCATAAAAAATAATAGAGTTTAAGTTTTGATAGGGGCCAATATGCCAAGGACACCGGATGGTGTTTTGTCTCGGCTCTAATCCCTGTGATTTATTTTATTTTATTTTATTTTATTTTGTTAGTATGTTTAGTTTTGTTCTCTGTCTCCCCCTCCTAGACTGTGAGCCCACTGTTGGGTAGGGACCGTCTCTATATGTTGCCGATTTGTACTTCCCAAGCGCTTAGTACGGTGCTCTGCACATAGTAAGCGCTCAATAAATACGATTGATGATGATGATGTGATTTAACAGAGTAAACAGTGAGAATGGGGCACATTTTCCTGGAAACTCTGCCCCTCGATGTTGCCAGAGCAAGAAGTTTTCTTCTCGACTCGCGGGAGGATTCTGAATTTCTTCACGCAGTCTTCTGTTTTCCGCCTGGAAACTGGGAGGCGTGAGTGGTTTTTTTTTTTTACTAACCTCCTCCGCTCCCTTCACCCCACTGAATCAGATGGTCATCCTCACGTCCTAGCGCTTAGTACAGTGCTCTGCACATAGTAATCAATCAATCAATCAATCGTATTTATTGAGCGCTTACTATGTGCAGAGCACTGTACTAAGCGCTTGGGAAGTACAAATTGGCAACAGTAATAGAAATACAAATACAAAATACAAATAGAAATACAAATACAAATAGAAATACAAATAGAAATACAAATTGGCAATAGTAAGCGCTCAATAAATACGATTGATGATGAGCTAGACTCTCAAGGGCAGAAAAGAGGCTGGCCAAACAAATGTGGCCCCTGCCAGTCTAGGAATTCACACACATGGGGTTCTAATCCTGGCTCTGCCACTTGTCTGCTGTGTCACCTTGGGCAAGTCACTTCACTTCTCTGGGCCTCAGTTCCCTCATCTGTAAAATAATAATAATAATGGCATTTGTTAAGCCCTTACTATGTGCAAAGCACTGTTCTAAGTGCTTGGGGTATACGAGGTGATCAGGTTGTCCCACTGGGGCTCACCGTCTTCATCCCCATTTTACAGATGAGGTAACTGAGGCTCCCGGCTCCGCCACATGTCTGCTGTGTGACACTGGGCAAGTCACTTAACTTCTCTGAGCCTCAGTTCCCTCATCTGTAAAATGGGGATTAAGACTGTGAGCCCCACTGGGACAACCTGATCACCTTGTATCCCCCCACCGCTTAGAACAGTGCTTTGCACATAGTAAGTGCTTAACAAATGCCATTATTATTATTATTATTTTATTATTATTATGTGACTTGCCCGAAGTCACACAGCAGACATGTGGCGGAGTCGGGATTAGAACCCATGACCTCTGACTCCCAAGCCTGTGCTCTTTCCACTGAGCCACGCTGCTTCACAAGGGGATTGAGACTGTGAGTCCCATGTGGGTCAGGGATGTGTCCAACCTGATTTGCTTGGATCCACCCCAGCACTTAGTATAGTGCCTGGCACATAGGAAGCGTTTAACAAATACCACAATTATTGCTATTATTAAATGGCTAGTGTGTTAGGCTCTTAGGGGTGCTGACAAACGTTTTCAATGTTTCTGGAGCTTTAAAAGTGCCTAGTACAGTGCTCTGCACACAGTAAGCGCTCAGTAAATACGATTGATTGATTAAAAGCTAAGTCAAGACACTGTTGGAGTCGTTAAGAAATAATGAAGTCAAAATCCCAGCTGGCCAAATTAAGGTTCTTATCGACAATCCCCCTCTCCATCCCCCCATCTTACCTCCTTCCCTTCCCCACAGCACCTGTATATATGTATATATGTTTGTACATATTTATTACTCTATTTATTTATTTTATTTGTACATATCTATTCTATTTATTTTATTTTGTTAGTATGTTTGGTTTTGTTCTCTGTCTCCCCCGTTTAGACTGTGAGCCCACTGTTGGGTAGGGACTGTCTCTATATGTTGCCAATTTGTACTTCCCAAGCGCTTAGTACAGTGTTCTGCACATAGTAAGCGCTCAATAAATACGATTGATGATGATGATGATGATGACAATCTAACCCCGGGTATGTCTCCAAAGTATATATTCTCATCCACCATCTTCAGGATCCCCCTCCTATACTGTCATCTAAATAGGGGATGTACAGAAAAAATAAATCGAAAAGGCATTTTTAATTAGCATTTACCATCTTGTTTATAGTGGAGGGACTGTACTACTCTCAGGAGAGGAGTAGGATGGAGTAATAATAATAATAATAATAATAATGCTATTTAGAGAACTCCCACCCGGCAGTGCAAGGTACTGGGCATTTGAAAAGTACAACAGAAGCCCATATCATGTTATCATGTTCCCTGCCTGTAAGGAGTTTACACTCTAACGGAGGAGACAAATGTACAAGTATATGCAGAATAAATAGTGAAATGAACCATTGAATATACATGTATACACAAGCACAGGAGATGGGTAGAAATAAATACCTGTGAACACCCTCAGGGTGTTTAATAAAATGACATAGCTGTCTTGGAGGGTTGAAAAACAGCTTTGGCATTGTGAACACTTCCTACCAGATGAGTGTGACTTGGACATTTGCTGACGGAACTGAAACTTCCCCGATCGAGGCCTCAGCTAAGAGTTGCAAAACAGTTTTGTAGGGGGATGGTTTTAGTCAAACCAATAATAGTATTTAATGAGGCCTGACTCAGGGCAGAGCTCTGTACTAAGCACTTGGGCGAGGAAAATAGAATTAGTAGATATGATCCCTGCCCTTAAGGAGCTTATCAAGCGGCGGACACAGACACCAAAATAGAGTTTGAGAATAGAATAGAATATTATGAGAAGAGCACAGGCTTGGGAGTCAAAGGTCATGGGTTCAAATCCCGGCTCCGCCACTTATCAGCTGTGTGACTTTGGGCAAGTCACTTCACTTCTCTGGGCCTCAGTTCCCTCATCTGGAAAATGGGATGAAGATTGTGAGCCCCATGTGGGACAACCTCACCTCATCACCTTGTATCCTTCCCAGCGCTTAGAACAGCGCTTTGCACGTAATAAGCGCTTAACAAATGCCATCATCATCATCATCAATACAGGTAGCGAGATGCAACGGAGTATTGAGTGTAAGTTTTCTGTGGGCAGAGGGTGTGCCTACCAACTCTGTTATATCGTACACTCCCAAGCGCTTAGTACAGTGCTCTGCACCCAGGCACTCAGTAAATATAATAATAATAATAATAATAATAATGGCGTTTGTTAAGCGCTTACTATGTGCAAAGCACTGTTCTAAGCGCTTGATGACTGATTAAGTATGAAGATGTGTTTATGAATGCTGTGGATGGGTGGGATATGATGAGGGCTTTAGAGGGTGAAGAATTGAGGGCATAGGTGATACAGGAGGGAGGGAAATCATGTTATGGCTATTTGGCTGATTAGAAATAAAGTGAAAGAAGAGGAAACTACCGTCCTCAGTAAGGGCTCTCTACAGCATGCATAGCTTGCTGCCACATGTGAGAGTGATGAGGAAAATGGATTCCTTAATTGTTAGTCACGATAGCCATAGGGATTCCACGTCCCACCCTGTTCATCGAGTGTCTCTGAAGAAGGAAATGGGACAGAAGCAGTGTAGCCTTGTGGAAAGAACAGAGGCCTCGAAGTCAAAGGACCACTTGTCTGCTGGGTGACCTTGCGCAAGTCATTTACCTTCTCTTCACCTCATCTGGAAAATGGGGATTAAATTCTTCTCCCTTCGAGTTTACATCCATCCCCTCGCCCCCTCCTACCTCACCTCCCTTCTCTCCTTCTCCAGCCCAGCCCGCACCCTCCACTCCTCTGCCTCTAATCTCCTCACCGTACCTCGTTCTCGCCCATCCCACCATCGACCCCCGGCCCACGTCATCCCCCGGGCCCGGAATGCCCTCCCTCTCCCCACCCGCCAAGTTAGCTCTCTTCCTCCCTTCAAGGCCCTACTGAGAGCTCACCTCCTCCAGGAGGCCTTCCCACACTGAGCCCCTTCCTTCCTCTTCCCCTCATCCCCCTCTCCTTCCCCCCCATCTTACCTCCTTCCCTTCCCCACAGCACCTGTATATATGTATATATGTTTCTACATATTTATTACTCTATTTATTTATTTTACTTGTACATATCTATTCAATTTATTTTATTTTGTTAGTATGTTTGGTTTTGTTCTCTGTCTCCCCCCTTTTAGACTGTGAGCCCACTGTTGGGTAGGGACTGTCTCTATATGTTGCCAACTTGTACTTGCCAAGCTCTTAGTACAGTGCTCTGCACACAGTAAGCGCTCAATAAATACGATTGATTGAGTGATTGATTGATTACACTGTAAGCACTAGGTGGGACAGGGACGTGTCCAAACAGATTATCTCTGGCTCAGTGGAAAGAGCCCGGGCTGGGGAGCCTGAGGTCATGGGTTCTAATCCCGGCCCTGCCACTTACCAGCTGTGTGACTTTGGGCAAGTCACTTCACTTCTCTGGGCCTCAGTTACCTCATCTGTAAAATGGGGATTGAGACTGTGAGCCCCACGTGGGACAACCTGATTACCTTGCATCCTCCCCAGCGCTTAGAACAGTGTTTTGCACATAGTAATCGCTTAACAAATGCCATCATTATTATCATTACTCCAGTGTTTAAAACAGTGCTTGACACGGAATAAGCTTTTAGCAGATAGCATTAAAAAAAAACAAAGTTGTTGTGGGGTAAAATTAGGAAGGGCTGCAGTGAGCCCCCACAAGTGAGAGAGACCATGTCTAATTCTTCTCAGTGTATTATCTCCCAAGCACTTAGTAAAGCGCTCTGCACACAGTAAGAGCTCAGTAAATACTATGACCACTCTACCTTCCCAGGAGTGAGCCCATTGACTGGACACTGGCCTGTTGTTCTTCACGTTCCCATGCCTCTGTTGGCACAGGTGTCTCTGTCAGCAATCATCATCATCAATCGTATTTATTGAGCGCTTACTGTGTGCAGAGCACTGTACTAAGCGCTTGGGAAGTACAAGTTGGCAACATATAGAGACAGTCCCTACCCAACAGTGGGCTCACAGTCTAAAAGGGGGAGTTTACGTAGCTCAGTGGGTCATGCCGGAAAGAAAAATGGTCATTTTGATTTCCTCCATTTCCCTCCTGGGTCCTCTTGACTTTCTGCCGAGGAATGATGGAGTGGGTCAGGGTAAGTGAATGGGAGCAGCTGTTTGAGAATTTTTAGCTGAGCCATTTGCTCTTTCTGGGCTTGATGATAATTGTATATAAGCCCTTACCGTGGGCCAAAAATTGTAATAATAATAGTGGTACTTGTTAAGCATTTACTATGTGCCAAGCACTGTTCTAAGCATTGGGGTAGATACAAGTTAGGCTGGACACAGTCCCTGTCCTACGTGGGGCTTACACTCTTAACCCCCATTTTACAGATGAGGGACTTGAGTCCCAGAGAAGTTCATCCCATTCATTCATTGTCGTATTTATTGAGCGCTTACTGTGTGCAGAGTACTGTACTAAGAGCTTGGGAGAGTACACAATTACAACAAATAGACGCATTCCCTGCCCACAATGAGTTCAGAGTCTAGAGGGGGAGACAGGCATTAATATAAATATATTACAGATATATATCATCATCAATCATATTTATATATATATGAATATAGTGTATATATATAATAATATATATAATATATATAAATATATATATGTAGTATATATATATATATATATGTAGTGTATATATATATATATATATACACATATATATATATATAGTGATTTTCCCAAGGTCGCACAGCAGACATGAGGCAGAGCTGGGATTAGAACTCAGGTCTTTGTTAGCTCCAGGCCTGTACCCTATCCACTAATCACACTGCTTCTCACAAGTACTAAGCACTGGGCTTCATTTTCTCTGTCTGGAAGACAGATGACAGTACCTTATCCCTATCCCTCAGCGGGGTGTGGGGAAGGGTTATGATTCATCCAGGGATTCCTGCCTCACTCTTCTGGACTGAGGGGTGGCTGTCTTTAAAAATCTGAAAAAAATTCCACCCCTGCTGCCTGTGGACCGACCATTAGAGAATGGAGTGAGTGAGTTCGGCGGGCAGCGTCGATAGCGGCGTCCTCTCCCTCTGCAGTAGTGAGGCGATGGTTAGCTGCTTTGAGGTGGGCACATCTGATCAGAATGTCTGATTTCAGGCTCTGCCTAGCAAATCCAGTCCTCCTTATTTGGCTAAAAGGGGAGATGCCTACGAAGGCAGAGAATGCATTTTAAAGCCGTTTGATATCTGACCTAAAAAATGCAAGACAATTAGAGCGTCTGGGGAGGCGGCGGCCAAGAGGGGTGCTCACAGAGGGCAAAGGAGGTAGAAAGAGTCCGGCTTTTCGAAGCCTGTCGCTGTCAAAGGGTCAAACGGGGAGGAGAGAGGCAAAAAATTGAAACTTGAAACCCGCTTCCAGCCATGGAAACGTTTCTGCAAGGGACAGCAAATGCAGAAGTCTGTGGAGAACAGAACACCTCACCTTCCCTTCAAAATCCTGGCCTCTGCCTGACTTTCCCGTCACTGTAGACAACATCCTTGCAAGCTCTTCACCTCGGCATCATCCTCGACTCATCTCTCTCTCGTTCAGCCCACAGAATCCTTCCAAATCCTGTCCGTTCAACCTTCAGGACATCTCTAGAATCCCCCCTTTTCTCTCCATCCAGGCTGATCCAAGCACTCTTTGCCCACCTCGATTACTGCGTCAGCCTTCTCACTGATCTCACTGCACCCTCTCTCTTCCCTTCTCCAGTCCACACTATACTCAGCTTCCAGGTTAATATTTCTGAAAAGCCATTTCATCCGGATCTCTCCAACAGATTCCATGGGCTTGAAGGCATCCAGGCAGTTCTTCCCCTCCTACGGAACCTGACTCATCTCCTGCTTCAACCGAAACCTGCACATTCCTCTCCTAACACCAACTTACTTGCTGTACTTCAATCTCATCTGTCCCACCACCAACACCCTTACCTACGTTCTCCCTAGGGACTGGAATTCCCTCCTCCACCACATCTGACAGTCCTCCACTTCAAACCTTCAAAACCCTCCTAAAATCACATCTCTTCATAGAGGCCTTCCTTTCCTAAACCACGTATTTTCCCCCTCTCTGCCCTCCGCTCTGCATCAGCTATGCACTTGACTCTGCAGCCAATCAGTCAGTGGTATTTATTGAGCGCTTACTATGTGCAGAACACTGTACTGAGCTTCTGGGAGAGTACAACAGAATAAACAGGCATGTTTTCTTAAGCACTTTATTACTCACCCCAGCCCCATCAGTCAATCAGTGGTACTTATTGAGCGCTTTCTCACTCAATGGGGAAGCAGCGTGGCTCAGTGGAAAGAGACCGGGCTTTGGAGTCAGAGGGCAGGGGTTCAAATCCCGGCTCCGCCAACTGTCAGCTGTGTGACTTTGGGCGAGTCACTTAACTTCTCTGTGCCTCAGTGACCTCATCTGTAAAATGGGGATGAAGACTGTGAGCCCCCCGTGGGACAACCTGATCACCTCGTAACCTCCCCAGCGCTCAGAACAGTGCTTTGCACATTGTAAGCACGTAATAAATGCCATCATTATTATTATTATTATTTCTGTGTGCAGAGCATTGTATTAAGCACTTGGGAGAGTAGAGCAGCATGGCTTAGTGGAAAGGGCAGGGGCTTGGGAGGTCAGAGGTTGTGGGTTCTAATCCCGGCTCTGCCACATGTCTGTTGTGTGACTTTGGCCAGTCACTTAACTTCTCTGTGCCTCAGTTACCTCATCTGGAAAATGAGGATTGAGACTGTGAGCCCCACGTGGGACAAACTGATTACCTTGTACCTACCCCAGTGCTTAGAACAATGCTTGGCACATAGTAAGCACTTGATAAATACCATTATCATTATTATTATTACTTAGGCAGTGAGCCATGTGATGTGGGCCCCGGGGACCAGCTTCTGAATCCACGGCTCACACTGTCCCCCCCCGACTCCCGGACACCTCCTGCGACCCTATCTCCCCAGCCCCCACCCCAGTAGGGCTCAGGGTCACCAGAGGAAGATTGATGGGATGAAGGCGTGGAGCGAAGCCAACCTATCAGGAAAGCCGGGTTTCAAGAAAAGTCTCTAACAGAGAGATCAGTTGTGTTCTGGAAGCCTCCCAAATGAAATCGTGGAAGCCCCATTGTTTGGGATGAATACCGTTGGACAGAGCCCCAGAGATCAAAGCCTGTTTAGTGTCACTGGCTCTGTTGGCGTAAGAAAGCTGGCAAGGGTTTCCAGAGCGAAGACCTCAAATGTCCTGGGGATGAAATTTCCTTTTTTTTTTTTCCTTTTTTTAGTGTATCAAGTCTCCAGGTCTGAGACCAAGGGACTGTTTCTGCCAATTTTCCAAACCTCCCCCCACCCCAGTCCATCCCTCCCCCAAATTGGGCCACATTTAGATTGAAGCAGGCTCGCAGATGGGGTTGCAGTCTTCCAGCTGGGGTATTTGTGGGTGGGTTACGCGCAGCCCAACTCGGAACGTCGATGGGGTTTTCCTTTAATGAAGAATGGCACATCAGTGTCCCAGATGTTTGGGGAGGAGATCCAGAATCCGAAGAGGGTCACCACAAGGGCCAGATTATGTTTTGGGGTTTTATTAAGGTCTTTCATTTGGCCTGCAGCCTGACTTTTTTGTTCCTGAAGAGCTCCTGGCCTGGCCACCCATGGGAGCCTGCTGTTGTTTGATTCATTCATTCAATCATATTTATTGAGCGCTTACTGTGTGCAGAGCACTGTACTAAGCGCTTGGGAAGTACAAGTTAGCAACATATAGAGACAGTCCTTACCCAACAATGGACTCACTGGCCAGGCTCCTTGGGGTGGCATTCCTCAGGAGAGGTTGGCTTCCTAGGAAGGTGGGGTTCATTGGAGTGGCAGAGTTGAGGGGGGTTCTTCCTGGATTTGGCACCTTTTCCTCTCTCCCTTTGGGTCTTGTTGTTGTTGTTCTTGTTTATGGTATTTGTTAAGCGCTTACTATGTGCCAGGCACTGTTCTAAGCGCTGGGGTAGGAACAAACTAATCAGGTTGGATACCCCCCTACCCTACCTGGGGTTCACAGTCTTAATCCCCATTTTACAGGTAAGGAAACGGAGAAATGAAGTGACTTGCCCAAGGTCACACAGCAGACAAGTGGCAGAGTCGGGATTAGAACTCAGGTCCTTCTGACTCTCCAGCCCGTGCTCTATCCATTTTGCCACGCTGCTTCTTTTCCTTCCATCTCCCCCAGCCCCCATCCTGGGGTAACAGAGTTTTCCACCCCTTGGGGCGGAGGGGTGGGGGGTTAATGGGGGGAGACCCATTTGGAGGTCTTCGCTCCCTTCTCTTCCTTGGTAAGAGAGGGAGTTTTCACTGTGGTCCTTGTTTTCAATCATAATTATCCATGGTATGATGCACTAAGTTTAGCGTATTATCCACCATCTCAACCACCAGGGTCTGAGCTGCGCGCTTGGAAATGGCTAACAGGGTGGCAGACAGTTGAGTTTTTTTCATTCCACATGGGCTTTTTCTCTTCCATTCTCCTCCTCCCCGACACCGAGACCCTAGATTAGCAGCTGGACCGCTGGGTTTTGGGTGGTTAAAGTTTGTGCTCTGAGGGTCCCTGCAGTGGTCAGGTGTTGCATTCAGGCCCCTTCTCATTCCCCAGAGTTCATGGGAGAATTCAAGACTGGGTTGTTTTCTCCTCCCCCGCCTCTTTGCTTCCCACCCTATTCCTCCCCCATTCCCTTCAGGGCATGCCTTGGGGGGCTAGCAGGGAGTCCCCAGTAAGAGTGTTCACCGGGATTTTGGGGATGAGACGGAAAGTGGATAGAGATGATGATTCAAGCTTGTGGATTCATTCATTCAATCGTATTTATTGAGTGTTTACTATGTGCAAAGCACTGTACTAAGCGCTTGGGAAGTACAGGTTGGCAGCATTTAGAGACGGTCCCTACCCAACAAGGGGCTCACAGTCTAGAAGCGGGAGACAGACAATCAATCAATCAATCAACCAATCAATCGTATTGAGCGCTTACTGTGTGCAGAGCACTGTACTAAGTGCTTGGGAAGTACAAGTTGGCAACATATAGAGACAGTCCCTACCAACAGTGGGCTCACAGTCTTGAAGTCTAGAAGAATAACAGTAATAACGAGACAGCAAAACAAAACAATGAGACAGGTGGATGGGGATGAGTCCTCCCTCTGCCCTACCCACTTCCCCTCCCCACAGCACTTGTGGATATTTGTACATATTTATTGCTCTATTTTATTAATGATGTGTATAGAGCTATAATTCTGTTTATTCTGATGGTATTGACACCTGTCTACTTGTTTTGTTGTCTGTCTCCCCCTTCTAGACTGTGAGTCCATTGTTGGGTAGGGACCGTTTCTGTATGTTGCGGACTTGTACTTCCCAAGCACTTAGTACAGTGCTCTGCACACAGCAAGTGCTCAATAAATACGATTGAGTGAATGACGAGGAAGGGAAAGGACTGGTATCTCAAATAGTCAGGGGAAGGCACTTTGACACCATCAATTCTGATTTATTGAACTCTCGGCCTGCATTAGGCCCGGTCCTCTGAGTCAGGACAGGCCTAGGAGGCCCAGTCTAGACTCACCCTTTTCCCAGAGGGGTTCTAGGGGGCTTGCATTGCACCTGGAGCACTGATCATGACCCAGTTTTCCTGGGCATCACCAAGGTCTGGCCCTGATCCGAGGTGTAGGAAGATGGCAGATCTAAGAAACATAAACTTGGGGAAACTAAGCCCTCGGGTACTTGAGCAAGAAGCATCATCGACTGGCAGAGAGTGAAAGCTTAGCCCTTAGGGGATGCCAGGGGCACGTGAACCCAGGCCTGGGTGATCTCTCACCCCTTCTGGCAGGTTCAGATCCCCGAACACGAGAGTAGGGGTGCTTGGATGCCGTGGGCTTCAAGTGCCTTTCTGCTCAGAGAGCGGGATTTGGACGGGTGACGCTGGCCTGGGTTGCTTCTTAGCAGGTGGGGCTGGAGCCTGAGAAAAGTGGCCACCTGGGCAGCGGGGCAAGGCTGGAAACTCAGGAGGAGTCTCCCCCTGCTTCGTGTTTGCTGTGACCAAGGTGAATTCAAAAGTTAAGCTTTCTTCTGTTGTTCCTTTCCACAGGTCACGGCGAAGACTGCCTTCCTATTTATTTTACCTCAGTATAATATTAGCATGCCCACTACAGGTAAGAAAAGACGTCACCTCTCACTACCTATTAACCTTGGCTGACCCCGTGTCACCCCTCTCTCCCTTTCTTTCTGTCCCTCTCTTTCTCTCTCCTTCCCCTCCCTTGCTTTTTTTTTTAACATTTATTAAGCGCTTACTATGTGCAAAGCACTGTTCTAAGCGCTGGGGAGGTTACAAGGTGATCAGGTTGTCCCACGGGGGGCTCACAGTCTTCATCCCCATTTTCCAGATGAGGTAACTGAGGCCCAGAGAAGTTAAGTGACTTGCCCAAAGTCACACAGCTGACAACTGGCAGAGCCGGGATTTGAACCCATGACCTCTGACTCCAAAGCCCGGGCTCTTTCCACTGAGCCACGCTGCTTCCCATTCTTCCCATGCTTCCCATATGAGAATACTTCTCATTCCCTCCCTTTCTCCCTCCTTCCCTTTCTCCTTCTCCCTCCTTCCCATCTTCCCTTCTTCCCTCCTCCCTCTTTCCCTCCCTCACCAACCCCATTTAATAGTCGCAGCCCCATGGTTCTCCTGGATATTTGAACTCCTTTTCTATGATATTTGTTAAACGCCTACTATGTGCCAGGCACTGTACTGAGTGCTGGGGTGGATACAAGGTAATCAGGTTGATGGCAGTCCATGTCCCACATGAGGCTTATAGTCTTAATCCCCTTTTATAAGGGAGGGAACTGAGGCACGGGAAAGTGAAGCGACTTGCCCAAAGTCACACAGCAGACAAGTGGAGAATGGGATTAGAGCCCAGGTCCTCCTGACTCCTAAGCCTGTGCTCAATCCACTAGGCCACACTGCTTCTCAAAGAAAAGACGGCGTGCATACACATATGATAGCCGGGGTGCCCCAAAGCCCCTGCCGTTAAGCAGACCACCAACTCAGAGTCATTCAAGCCAGGGCCAGCACCTTTAGGGGCTTTCTGTGGCTTTCCGGTCCTTCCCCTGAAGCATCTTTTATTGACCAATGTTAGAGACAGGAAAGTGGACCAGAAGGGTATCAATCAATCAATCAATCAATCAATCGTATTTATTGAGCACTTACTGTGTGCAGAGCACTGTACTAAGTGCTTGGGAAGTACAAGTTGGCAACATATAGAGACAGTCCCTACCCAACAGTGGGCTCACAGTCTAGAAGGGGGAGACAGAGAACAAAACCAAACATATTAACAAAATAAAATAAATAGAATAGATATGTACAAGTAAAATAAATAAATAAATAGAGTAATAAATATGTACAAACATATATACATATATACAGGTGCTGTGGGGAAGGGAAGGAGGTAAGACGGTGGGGATGGAGAGGGGACAAGGGGGAGAGGAAGGAAGGGGCTCAGTGTGGGAAGGCCTCCTGGAGGAGGTGAGCTCTCAGTAGGGCCTTGAAGGGAGGAAGAGAGCTAGCTTGGCGGATGGGCTGAGGGAGGGCATTCCAGGCCCGGGGGATGACGTGGGCCAGGGGTCGACGGTGGGACAGGCGAGAACGAGGCACGGGGAGGAGATTAGCGGCGGAGGAGCGGAGGGTGCGGGCTGGGCTGGAGAAGGACAGAAGGGAGGTGAGGTAGGAGGGGGCGAGGTGATGGACAGCCTGGAAGCCCAGGGTGAGGAGTTTCTGCCTGATGCGCAGATTGATTGGTAGCCACTGGAGATTTTTGAGGAGGGGAGTAACATGCCCAGAGCGTTTCTGGACAAAGACAATCCGGGCAGCGGTGTGAAGTATGGATTGAAGTGGGGAGAGACACGAGGATGGGAGATCAGAGAGAAGGCTGATAGTCCAGACGGGATAGGATGAGAGCTTGAACGAGCAGGGTAGCGGTTTGGATGGAGAGGAAAGGGCGGATCTTGGCAATGTTGCGGAGCTGAGACCGGCAGGTTTTGGTGACGGCTTGGATGTGACGGCTGAACGATAGAGCGGAGTCGAGGATGACACCAAGGTTGCGGGCTTGTGAGACGGGAAGGATGGTAGTGCCGTCAATAGAGATGGGAAAGTCAGGGAGAGGGCAGGGCCTGGAAGGGAAGACAAGGAGTTCAGTCTTGGACATATTGAGTTTTAGGTGGCGGGCAGACATCCAGATGGAGATGTCCTGAAGGCAGGAGGAGATGCAAGCCTGAAGGGAGGGGGAGAGAGCAGGGGCAGAGATGTAGATCTGGGTGTCATCAGTGTAGAGATGATAGTTGAAGCCGTGGGAGCGAATGAGGTCACCAAGGGAGTGCGTGTAGATCGAGAACAGAAGGGGACCAAGCACTGAACCTTGGGGAACCCCCACAGTAAGGGGATGGGAGGGGGAGGGGGAGGAGGAGCCTGCAAAAGAGCCTGAGAATGAACGACCGGAGAGATAAGAGGAGAACCAGGAGAGGTCGGAGTCTGTGAAGCCAAGGTTGGATAGCGTGTTGAGGAGAAGGGGGTGGTCCACAGTGTCGAAGGCAGTATCAACTTGTAGCCGAGTGTTGTCGCCTGCCTTCCAGTAGCAGTGACAAAAGTGGAAGGTTTGTGTCTTTTCTCTCGCTCCCTTAGTAATAATAATAATAATGATGGCATTTATTAAGTGTTTACTATGTGCAAAGCACTGTTCTAAGCGCTGGGGAGGTAACAAGGTGATCAGTTTGTCCCACGGGGGGCTCACAGTCTTAATCCCTATTTTCCAGATGAGGTAACTGAGGCCCAGACAAGTGAAGTGACTTGCCCAAAGTCACACAGCTGACAATTGGCGGAGGCAGGATTTGAACCCATGACTCCATCATCGTAACTTGCTCCCTTTATTCACCGTCGCCTCAGCCCCACCGCAACTATGTACCTACCCGTAATTTATTTATTTATGTTAATGTATGTCCCCCCCTCTGAACTGTAAGCTTGTTGTGGACAGTGGATGTTTCCGTTAAATTGTTGTGCCGAATTCGCCCAAGCGCTTAGTACGGTTCTATGCACACAGTAAATGCTCAGTAAATATGATTGATTGATTGGTGATTTGAGGAAGGCAGTTTGGGCCAGGGGGAAGGGCCCTGTTACAGTACCAGGCTGGGACTCAGGAGCGAACCCCTCCTTCTGACACCCTTGTGAGGGCTTTCAGCACCCTTAGCGCCTGAAAGTCAGAAGGACCTGGGTTCTAATCCCAGCTCCACCAGACGTCTGCTGCGGGCAAGTCACTTAACTTCTCTGGGCCTCAGTTACCTCATCTGTCACACAATAATAATAATAATAATGTTGGTATTTGTTGAGCGCTTACTATGTGCAAAGCACTGCTCTAAGCGCTGGGGAGGCTACAAGGTGATCAGGTTGTCCCACGTGGGGCTCACAGTCTTAATCCCCATTTTCCAGATGAGGGAACTGAGGCACAGAGAAGCTAAGTGGCTTGCCCAAGATCACACAGCTGACAAGTGGCTGAGTGGGGATTCATTCATTCATTTATTCAAATCCCGGCTCTGCCGCATGTCTGCTGTGTGACCTTGGGCAAGTCACTTAACTTCTCTGAGCCTCAGCTACCTCATCTGTAAATGGGGATTGACTGTGAGCCCCACGGGGGACAACCTGATAATCAGTTACCTCATCTGTAACTGGGGATTGACTGTGAGCCCCACGTGGGACAACCTGATCATGTTATATCCCCCCAGCGCTTAGAACAGTGCTTTGCACATAGTAAGCGCTTAACAAATGCCATCAGTATTATTATTATTTATTGAGTGCTTACTGTGTGCAGAGCACTGTACTAAGCGCTTGGGAAGTCCAAGTTGGCAACATATAGAGACGGTCCCTACCCAACAGTGGGCTCACAGTCTGGAAGGGGGAGACAGAGAACAACATATGAACAAAATAAAATAAATAGAATAAATATGTACAAATACAATAAATAAATAAAGTAATAATCGATCCCATGACCTCTGTCACCCAAGCCCACGCTCTTTACACTGAGCCACGCTGCGTCTCCGATGGGGATTAAGAGTCTGACTCTGAGCCCCCATTTACAAAAGGGGGTTGCAGGGTGTTACCTGGAACTGTGGTTCTTAAAAACCTCTTGTTGTGGGCCAATGGCATTGGAACACTTAATCAATCAGTGGGAATTAACGTTTCAAAGATACTTCGGGAAGGAACAGGGAAGGAAGTACATTGCCATTTTTTTTTACTTACCTCTAAGGCTTCTTTTTTCTTTTCTCTGAACTTTAATTATAGCAACAGTTGCTACTGCAGATGTGAGCGCAGGTGCCAGCTCTGTCGTCCTGTTCCCCTTCCCCTTTCCCTTTGCCTTCATCATCAATCGTATTTATTGAGCGCTTACTATGTGCAGAGCACTGTACTAAGCGCTTGGGAAGTACAAATTGGCAACATATAGAGACAGTCCCTACCCAACAGTGGGCTCACAGTCTAAAAATAGACTGCCAGGGTGTAGCCTCACCTTCTCACCCCGGCCGGCCATAACGAGCCAGAAGGGGAAATTGTGAGCTTCATGTTGGTAGGGTGACATTCACCCAGTTTTACATTGTTATGGCTGATTTTCAGCCCGTCTATTCCCTATCTGGTCTTCGTACCGACCTGGATGCTTATATGCCCGTTAAAAAAAAAAAGTCGTTGCCCTGCCTCCCTTAGTTAGGGCTTTTTCTTCTGGTTTCCATAGTTTGTGGCACCAGAGTTGATACAAACTTCAGCAGAAAACTTTTAAAGATCCCATTTGGGTGTAATGGTAGGTTAGGCGATTTTCTCAGAGAAACATTCTAGGCTAAATGGTTTGTGTAATGTCCCCTCCCCACAGCACCTGTATATATGTATGTATATATGTTTGTACATATTTATTACTTTATTTTACTTGTACACATTTATTCTATTTATTTTATTTTGTTCGTATGTTTTGTTGTCTGTCTCCCCGTTCTAGACGGTGAGCCCGCTGTTGGGTAGGGACCGTCTCTATATGTTGCCAATTTGTACTTACCAAGCGCTTAGTACAGTGCTCTGCACACAGTAAGCGCTCAGTAAATATGATTGAATGAATGAATGAAATGGGGGAGGGCACAGAGCATACGTGGCTCAGTGGAAAGAGCCCGGGCTTTGGAGTCAGAGGTCATGGGTTCAAATCCCGGCTCCACCAATTGTCAGCTGGGTGACTTTGGGCAAGTCACTTCACTTCTCTGGGCCTCAGTTCCCTCACCTGTAAAATGGGGATTAAGACTGTGAGCCCCCATGGGACAACCTGATCAGCTTGTAACCTCCCCAACACTTAGAACAGTGCTTTGCACATAGTAAGCACTTAATAAATGCTATCGTTATTATTATTATTACTGGCTTCCACAGCCGTCCCCGTGACCTCCGTCTTTCCCCAGCCTGCCTCTATTGCCGTATAATAATAATAATTGTAGCATTCGTTAAGTGCTTACTATGTACCAGGTGCTGTACTAAGGCCTGGGGTGGATTCAAGGTAATTGGGTTGGACTCACTGGGCTCACTGTCTTCATCCCCATTTTACAGATGAGGAAACTGAGGCACTTACCCAACGTCACATAGCGGACAAGTGGAAGAATGGGGATTAGAACCCAGATCCTTCTGAATCCCAGGCCCGTGCTCTAGCCACTAGGCCACGCTGCTTCCTAGCCATTTCCGTAGCAGGGATTGGAGGGGATGGGGGGACCCTCAGCGGGAAGAGGGGCAGGGTGAACGGCATTCATGGCGAGGACCACTGGAAAGAGGAAGTGTGGGACTGCTGTGGGTCAGGGGAGCGACAAGATCAAAGGAGGGCTGAGTCTAGGGAACAGGAAAACAACTGGGAAGAGGGTAGGAGGAAATGGTATTTGTTCAAACACTGTTCTAAGCACTAGGCTAGATACAAATTATTCAGTTTGGACACAGTCCCCGTCCCACATGGGACTCGCACTCTTAATCCCCATCGGAGAAGCAGCGTGGCTCAGTGTAAAGAGCGTGGGCTTGGGTGTCAGAGGTCATGGATTCGAATATTACTCTATTTATTTTATTTGTACATATTTATTCTATTTATTTCATTTTGTTAATATGTTTTGTTTTGTTGTCTGTCTTCCCCTTCTAGACTGTGAGCCCACTGTTGGGTAGGGACCGTCTCTGTATGTTGCCAACTCGGACTTCCCAAGCGCTTAGTACAGTGCTCTGCACACAGTAAGCGCTCAATAAATACGATTGAATGAATGAATCCCCGCTCAGCCATTTGTCAGCTCTGTGATCTTGGGCAAGCCACTTAGCTTCTCTGTGCCTCAGTTCCCTCATCTGGAAAATGGGGATTAAGACTGTGAGCCCCACGTGGGACAACCTGATCACCTTGTAGCCTCCCCAGTGCTTAGAACAGTGCTTTGCTGCGCTTAACAAATAGTAACATTGTTGTTATTATTATTATTATTGTTATTATTATTATGTGACAGGTAACTGAGGCCCAGAGAAGTCAAGTGACTTGCCCACAGCAGACATCTGGTGGAGCTGGGATTAGAACCCAGGTCCTTCTGACTTTCAGGCTGTGCTCTATCCACAAAGGGATGCCGCTTCTTTCACTGCTTCAGGGGGAAGAGAGGGGGGAATTGACTTCCTGCAGGGATTAGTCATAGTAGGGGAAGTCAGCAAGTAGCCCAGGATGTATCCCCAGGAGGCATATGCTGTGAGTAGGGTAACCCCGGTCATGCTTGCACAATCATTTTATATTTCATTATTATGATATTTGTTAAGCCTTTACTATGTGAGCTGTGTGCTAAGCCCTGGGGTGGTAATAATAATAATAATAATAATAATAATAATAATAATGGCATTTATTAAGCGCTTACTACATGCAAATCACTCTTCTAAGCCCTGGGGAGGTTACACGGTGATCCGGTTGTCCCACATGGGGCTCACAGTCTTCATCCCCATTGGACAAGATGAGGTAACTGAGGCACAGAGAAGCGAAGTGACTTGCCCAAAGTCACACAGCTGACAATTGGCAGAGCCGGGATTTGAACCCATGACCTCTGACTCCAAAGCCCGGGCTCTTTCCACTTAGTTCAGCATAGGTACAACTTAGTTGGACACAGTCCCTGTCCCACATGGGGCTCCCGGTCTCAGTCCCCATTTTACAGATGAGACAAGTGAGGCACAGAGAAGGGAAGTGATTTGCCCAAGGTTACACAGCAGAGAAAGTGGTGGAGCCAGGACTAGAACCCATCAATCAATCAATCAATCGTATTTATTGAGCGCTTACTATGTGCAGAGCACTGTACTAAGCGCTTGGGAAGTACAAATTGGCAACACATAGAGACAGTCCCTACCCAACAGTGGGCTCACAGTCTAGAAGGGGGAGACAGAGAACAGAACCAAACATACCAACAAAATAAAATAAATAGGATAGAAATGTGCAAGTAAAATAAATAAATAAATAAATAGAGTAATAAATATGTACAACCATATATACATATATACAGGTGCTGTGGGGAAGGGAAGGAGGTAAGATGGGGGGATGGAGAGGGAGACGAGGGGGAGAGGAAGGAAGGGGCTCAGTCTGGGAAGGCCTCCTGGAGGAGGTGAGCTCTCAGCAGGGCCTTGAAGGGCCATGACCTTCTGAATCCCAGGCTCATGTTCTTTCCACTACATCATGCTGCTTCTCACGTCCTTTTTGTTGAAGAAGAAAAGTCTGTCACCTCCCTCAGTCAGACATATTTACTGAGTGTTTACAGGGTGCAGGGCACTGAACTAAGCTCTTGGGAGAGTTCAGTATAATAATAATAATGATGGCATTTATTAAGCGCTTACTTTGTGCCAAGCACTGTTCTAAGCGCTGCTTAGACAATATAACAGCTTATAACAATGTAATGGGCACAATCCCTGCCCACAGTGAGTTTATAGTCTAGCTTACAGCTGTAGGCCGGTTGCAGGGCCAGCCCTGAAGTGGAGATCCATCAGTCAGTCAATCAGTCCTATTTATTGAGCACTTACTATGTGCAGAGCACTGAATCAAGCGCTTGGGAAAGTACCATAACAGAGGGGTTTTTTGACTTGTTTTTACGGGATTCATTAAGCCCTTGCTATAATAATAATAATAATAATAATAATAATAATAATAATAATAATGGCATTTATTAAGCACTTACTATGTGCAAAGCACTGTTCTAAGCGCTGGGGAGATTACAAGGTGATCAGGTTGTCCCACGGGGGGCTCACAGTCTTCATCCCTATTTTACAGATGGGGTAACTGGGGCACAGAGAAGTTGTGAGCTGCCCAAAGTCACACAGCTGACAAGTGGCGGAGCCAGGATTTGAACCCATGACCTCTGACTCCAAAGCCCGGGCTCTTTCCACTGAGCCACGCTACTATGTGTCAAGCACTGTCCTATGTGCTGGGGAAGGTACGAGATAATCAGATGGACATAGTCCCTGTCCCCCAAGAAGCTCACGGTTTAAATTGGTAAGATTTAATCCCTACTTTAGAGATGAGGAAACTGAGGCACAGAGAAGTGAAGTGATTTACCCAAATTCACCCAGCAGAAAAATGGCGGAGCCAGGATTAGAACCCAGGTCCTTCTGACTCCCAAACCCCTGTTCTATCCACTAGGCCGTGCTGCTTCTCCTCCCTCCCCTGAGCTCCTTCCTGCATTTAAAAAATGGTAATTCTGTTTGCCCGGCAAGTGTCCCAAATAGTTCAGGTTTTGTCTTTTGCAAAGAAGCAGCGTGGCTCAGTGGAAAAGAGCCCGGGCTTTGGAGTCAGAGGTCATGGGTTCAAATCCTGGCTCTGCCAATTGTCAGCTGTGTGACTTTGGGCAAGTCACTTCGCTTCTCTGTGCCTCAGTTCCCTCATCTGTAAAATAGGGATGAAGACTGTGAGCCCCCCTGGGACAACCTGATCATCTTGTAACCTCCCCAGTGCTTAGAACAGTGATTTGCACATAGTAAGCGCTTAATAAATGCCATTATTATTATTATTATTTTGGCTGTACTTTATAGTTATGTGTTAAACACTTACTGTGTGCCAGTCACTGTGTAAGTATTGGGGTAGATACAAGTTAATCAGGTCAGATACAGTCCGTGTCTCACATGGGGCTTCACAGTCTTAATTCCCATTTTACGGATGAGGTAAACGAGGCAGAGAGAAGTTAAATGACTCACCCAAGGTCACAGAGCAGAACCCTGACCTGCCCTGGACCGTTTCGGCTGCTAGTCTCCCGTCCACTCACTCCATTTCTCTTCACTGGGTGTTTCCGGAGTTATTCCGCTTGGACCGACTTAATTCCATTCCCGCAATCTTTCCCACCACACCTTTGGCACGGCCTGATTTGACCAATGTCTCGACTCTTGATCCTCCAGCAGCGGCAAGATCAGTCAGACAATCACGGGTATTTATTGAGCGTTTAACGTGTGCTAAGCGCTGGGGAAAGTACACTATAACGGAGTTGGTAGACCTCCG
Source organism: Tachyglossus aculeatus (assembly GCF_015852505.1). NCBI lineage: Eukaryota > Metazoa > Chordata > Mammalia > Monotremata > Tachyglossidae > Tachyglossus > Tachyglossus aculeatus. Next base: position 18,760,997 of record NC_052101.1, on the reverse strand, counting down.
TTATAGAACAAGCTTACTAGAGAGGACATCTCCCCTTTATTTATTTATTTTACTTGTACATTTCTATCCTATTTATTTTATTTTGTTGGTATGTTTGGTTTTGTTCTCTGTCTCCCCCTTTTAGACTGTGAGCCCCCTGTTGGGTAGGGACTGTCTCTATGTGTTGCCAATTTGTACTTCCCAAGCGCTTAGTACAGTGCTCTGCACATAGTAAGTGCTCAATAAATACGATTGATTGATTGATTGATTGATAAAGAAGATGCCTGGGCCCCTCAGAAAAACTGCCTAGAGAACCAAGATCCCCTTTACCCACCACCACGTGAACCAGGGCCCAGATATAATAATAATAATAATAATAATAATGATAATAATAATAATGATGGCATTAAGTGCTTACTATGTGCAAAGCCCTGTTCTAAGTGGTGGGGAGGTTACAAGACAATCAGGTTGTCCCACGGGGGGCTCACAGTCTTAATCCCCATTTTACAGATGAGGTAACTGAGGCCCAGAGAAGTTAAGGGACTTGCCCAAAGTCACACAGCTGACAATTGGTGGGGCCGGGATTTGAACCCAAGACCTCTGACTCCAAACCCCGGGCTCCTTCCACTGAGCCACGCTGGTATTTGTTAAGCGCTTACTATATGCCAAGGCTTAGAGCCAAGCGATCTGACACCAGATTCAGACTCACCACTTCCGAGTTGCCTTGGGTACCCACTTTTCTTTAATATCCAAGAGGTTATTTTTGTTTTTCTTCTCCCCGCCCCGCCCCACCCCGAAGCACACAGTTTGTCTGCGAAGGGTAAACACGAAGGGGACAATGGCAGCAGACTGGCCCTTTTCATTTTGGACCCCTTCAACGAGAGCCCAAGGCCCCAATGTTTGCGTTGTAAATACCGTACTGTACTGCGGGGGAAAATAAGCTTCTCATGGGAAACTTTCCATCACAATAACAGCTCTGTTAATCTTGGGTTTTTAAAACACTTAAAAGTAATCAACTGTTCAGGGACTGAACGGCATGGGGGACCCAGCAGAGAGGGAAGATTGGGGTTCTCATTCCGGCTCCGCTGTGTGACCTTGGGCATTTAACGTCTCCGAGCCTCAGTTCCCTCATCTGTAAACTGGGGAGAAAGGCCATGAGTCCTATGTTATTCTATTTATTTTACTGTGTTAATATGTTTTGTTTTGTTCTCTGTCTCCCCCTTCTAGACTGTGAGCCCACTGTTGGGTGGGACCGTCTCTATATGTTGCCAACTTGGACTTCCCAAGCGCTTAGTATGGTGCTCCGCACACAGTAAGTGCTCAATAAAGCAGCGTAAGGAGAAGCAGCGTGGCTCAGTGGAAAGAGCCCGGGCTTTGGAGTCAGAAGTCAGGGGTTCAAATTCCAGCTGTGTGACTTTGGGCAAGTCACTTCACTTCTCTGGGCCTCAGTTCCCTCATCTGTAAAATGGGGATGAAGACTGTGAGCCCCCCGTGGGGCAACCTGATCACCTTGTAACCTCCCCAGCGCTTAGAACAGTGCTTTGCACATAGTAAGCGCTTAATAAATGCCATTATTATTATTATTATTATTATTATTATTATTATTATTAATAAATATGATTGAATGAATGAATGAATGTGAGACAGGGGCCATGACCAACGTCATCACCTTGTATTTACCCCAGCAGTGCTTGACACATCGTAAGCGTTTTAATGAATACTGTAATGATGATGATGATTCTGGCTCCTGCTAGTAGCTTGCTCCCCTTTCTGTTTTATTGGGATTCAATGTTCCTCTCACAGATATCTTCTCTCACCCCTGGGGCCGCCTCCCTATATTCCCCAGTCCCCAAAGAATAATAATAATAAGTAATCATGGTACTTGTTAAACACTTACTATGTGCCAAGCACTATTCTAAGTGCTGGGGTAGATACAAGTTAATCAGGTTGGACACAGTCCCACAGTGAGCTCACACTTTTAATCCGTATTTTACAGGTGAGGTAATTGAGGCCCAGAGAAAGGAAGTGACTCTATGCAGTAAATCACATTGCTTCTCTGGGCAGTTCATCCCTTATGCAGGAAATAATAATGGCATTTTATTAAGCTCTTACTATGTGCAAAGCACTGTTCTAAGCGCTGGGGAGGTTACAACGTGATCAGGTTGTCCCACGGGGGGCTCCTAGTCTTAATCCCCATTTTACAGATGAGGGAACTGAGGCCCAGAGAAGTGAAGTCACACAGCTGACAATTGCCGGAGCCGCGATTTGAACCCATGACCTCTGACTCCAGAGCCCGGGCTCTTTCCACTGAGCCACGCTGCTTCTCCATTTGGTTGGAGAGGAAGAAGGATATTCTGGAAATGTTGTGAAGAAAGAATTGACAGAGTTGGGTGACCTGTTCATTATATGGGTAGAAGGGGAGCAAGGCAACATGGATGATGCCAAGGTTACAGGCTTGAGAGACGGGGAGGATAGTAAGGTCAATGACTATGATGGAAAACTTAGGAAGGGAAAAGGCTTAGGAGGGATGGAAAACTTAGGAAGGGAAAAGGCTTAGGAGGGATGGAAGTGACTCTATGCACTAAATCACATTGCTTCTCTGGGCAGTTCATCCCTTATGCAGGAAATAATAATGGCATTTTATTAAGCTCTTACCATGTGCAAAGCACTGTTCTAAGTGTTGGGGAGGTTACAAGGTGATCAGGTTGTCCCACGGGGGGCTCATAGCCTTAATCCCCATTTTACAGATGAGGTAACTGAGGCACAGAGAAGTGAAGTGACCTGCCCAAAGTCACGCAGCTGAAAATTGTCAGAGCTGCGATTTGAACCCAGGACCTCTGACTCCAAAGCCCGTGCTCTTTCCACTGAGCCATGCTGAAATGCCCCTGGGGGAACTGTGGATTGGTTGGTTGAGGGCTGGGTTTTTTTCTCCTCCACCTGGAGCTGTGAATCTGGGACTTGGCAGACTTGGGTGGGAAAAGCAAACCCAGACTGCTGGGAAGGGAGGCCGGGAGGAGACGGAGGGAAGAGGGAGGGTAAGTGATTAGGGAAAACTTGGAAGTCTGAAACAACAGGCTAAAAAATGGACCTTGAAAGTCTTTATCTCCTGAAGGGGTTTTAGTCTGTCGGAGGGGAAGGAAGGAGGGAAAGAGAGGGGACGAGTGGAGGGGGGGTGTATGTGTGTGAGGCGGGGGCAGTATTTAATTTCTGGTCACCAATATTGAAGTTCTTACCCCGGCTGCCTCAGCCCTCTACTACTATTCATTCTTCTCGCTTAGTACTAAGTGCAAGCGCTTAGTACAGTGCTCTGCACACAGTAAGCGCTCAATAAATACGATTGATGATGATTCTTCTCGACTGTGAGCCCGTTGTTGGGTAGGGACCGTCTCTATATGTTGCCGATTTGCACTTCCCAAGTGCTTAGTACAGTGCTCTGCACACAGGAAGCGCTCAGTCAATACGATTGAGTGAATGAATCAATGAATTCTGTTTCTGGCAGACGTGGCGGGCTTTGGTCTCCTTACCCCTTCATACCCCTACAGCCAAAGGAAATTACCAATGAAACTTAGTAAATTCCCTATTTAATGTTACGTCTGAAGAAGAGTTGAACTCAACAGTCACAGAAGTTTGGAATTTGGATCCTTTAACAATTCTCCTCCAGTCCAACCACTCTTCCTTGGTTGTTTGTGGTGTCTGTAAGCATTTCAGATGTTAAAGTGTCTGCTTTTACTTGGGCCACTTTTCGAGGAATCTTGGACAGGAGCAGCCTGGAAAGATCACAGAACCTGGGTTCGAATCCCAGTTCCGCCACTTGCCCACTGTGTCACCTCGGGCAAGTCATTTAACCTCTCTGTGCCTCAGTTTCCTCACCTGCAAAATAAGGATTAAGACTGTGAGCCCCATGTGGGACATGGACTGTGTCCATGCTGATTAGCTTGTATCTACCCCAGTGCTTAGTACAGTGTCACCTCGGGCAAGTCATTTAACCTCTCTGTGCCTCAGTTTCCTCACCTGCAAAATAAGGATTAAGACTGTGAGCCCCATGTGGGACATGGACTGTGTCCATGCTGATTAGCTTGTATCTACCCCAGTGCTTAGTACAGTGCCTGGCTCATAGTAAGCACTTCACAAATAGCTTAGGAAAAAGGAAAAAAAAATGTGCCTGTCCCACTGAGACCGTGCACTTTTTGTGGGCCGGGAACTGTGTCCTCTCTGTATTGTAGCTACCACAGGGGTTAGTTAGTACAGTGCTTAGCAAATAGTAGGCGTTTAATAGATACCACTATCATTATTATTATTTAAAGATTGAAACATCAAACTAAAGGACTCGTGGTGTTTGTCAAAGGAAGGGGATGAGTAGCCAGTGGAAACGGCAGCCCCTTCTCTCCTCCTGAGGAGAAATCCGGGGCCTGTTCCCGGACCTTCAACTTTCAGACAGCCTTGTCCCTACAGCATGAATGAACACCAGAAGTATCGAAGAGGCGGCTAAGTGAGCTTTTCCAGGGGTTGTTTTTTATACACAGTCATCAAAAGGCTGTTTTCTCCTTGAGAGCAGCAGGAAACTTGGCCAAATGGAAAGGTTCAGGCCACCGTCTTCATCTGAACCCTGTCCTGGCTGCTTGTGAACATACCACAGACCCCAGCCCCGCTGCCCCCGAGGAGCTGGCGGGCTAATGGATATCCGGGGGACGGAGCTTCCGTGTCAGCACAGGTTAGGGAGCATGTGCTTAGCACACAGCACCGCCTTCTTGGTTTTTCTTGGCTTAGAGAGCACGACTGACGTAGAAAAAGAGGCCGCCCGGAAGGCTGGGAAATGATACTGCCACACTTCGTCTGGCTTGTTGTACTTCCGATACTTCATTTTTTTTTCTTAATACAGTGGTGGTGTCCCGACCTCGCTCTCGCCTGTCCCGCCATCGACCCCCGGCCCACGTCCTCCCCCGGGCCTGGAATGCCCTCCCTCTGCCCATCCGCCAAGCTAGCTCTCTTCCTCCCTTCAAGGCCCTGCTGAGAGCTCACCTCCTCCAGGAGGCCTTCCCAGATTGAGCCCCTTCCTTCCTCTCCCCCTCGTCCCCCCTCCACCCGCCCATCTTACCTCCTTCCCTTCCCCACAGCACCTGTATATATGTATATATGTTTGTACGTTTTATTTGTACATATCTATTCTATTTTATTTTGTTAGTATGTTTGGTTTTGTTCTCTGTCTCCCCCTTTTAGACTGTGAGCCCACTGTTGGGTAGGGACTGTCTCTATATGTTGCCAATTTGTACTTCCCAAGCACTTAGTACAGTGCTCTGCACATAGCGCTCAATAAATACGATTGATGATAGAATGGGTGGTAAAAGGGTTAACATTACCCTTCCTAGTAGGGCACCAGACCTTATTCCTCAGGCCTCTGAGGGACACACTGTAAACTAGTTGTGGGCAGGGAATGTGTCTGTTCATTGCTGTATTGTACTCTCCCAAGAACTTAGTATAAATAATAATAATAATAATAATAATAATAATAACAATAATAATAATAGACTGTGAGCCCACTGTTGGGTAGGGACTGTCTCTATATGTTGCCAACTTGTACTTCCCAAGCGCTTAGTACAGTGCTCTGCACACAGTAAGCGCTCAATAAATACGATTGATGATGATGATGATGATAATAATAATAATCATAGCATTTGTTAAGCACTTACTATGAGCCAAGCATTTTTCTAAGCCCTGGGGGAGATACAAGGTAATCAGGTTGTCCCACGTGGGGCTCTCAATCTTAATCCCCGTTTTACAGATCAGGTCACTGAGGCCCAGAGAAGTTAAGTGACTTGCCCAAAATCACACAGCTGACAAGTGGCGGAGCCGGGATTAGAACCCATGACCTCTGACTCCCAAGCCCGGGCTCTTTCCATTGAGCCACGCTGCTTCTCTAGTGCTTTGCACACAGTAAGGGCTCAATAAGTACAGCTGAATGAATGAATGATTGGAAAATGAAGGCCCCTCCCAACTTGTTGTGGAGAAGCAGCGTGGCTCAGTGGAAAGAGCCCGGGTTTTGGAGTCAGAGGTCATGGGTTCAAATCCCGGCTCCGCCGCTTGTCAGCTGTGTGACTTTGGGCAAGTCACTTCACTTCTCTGGGCTTCAGTTACCTCATTTGTAAAATGGGGATTAAGATTGTGAGCCCCAAATGGGACAACCTGATTACCTTGTATCCTCCCCGGTGCTTAGAACAGTGATTTGCATATAGTAAGCACTTAACAAATACCAAAATTATTATTATTATTATTGTTATCGTGTCTATTGCTATATTGTACTCTCCCAAACATAATAATGTAATAAGCATAATAATGTTATTTGCTAAGCACTTACAGTGTGCCAGGCACTGTACTAAGCGCTGGGGTGGTTATAAGCAAATCGGGTTGTGAACACAGTCCCTTGTTCCACGTGGGGCTCACAGTCTCAATCCCCATTTTACAAATGAGGGAACTGAAGCCCAGAGAAGTGAAGTGACTTGCCCAAGGTCACACAGCAGGCAAGTGGCGGAGTCGCGATTAGAACCCATGACCTTCTGACTCCCGGGCTCTATCTACTACGCCAAATTGTACTTCCCGAGCGCTTAGTCCAGTGCTCTGCACGCAGTAAGCGCTCAATAAACTTCTCTGAGCCTCAGTTCCCTCATCTGTAAAATGGGGATGAAGACTGTGAGCCCCCCGTGGGACAACCTGATCACTTTGTAACCTCCCCAGTGCTTAGAACACATAGTAAGTGCTTAATAAATGCTATTATTATTAATAATAATAATAATAATAAATACGATTGAATGAATGAGAAGTGAAGTGACTCGCCTGAGGTCACAGAGCAGACAGGTGGCAGTGGCAGGATTAGAACCCAGGTCCTCCTGATTCTCAGGCCCATGCTCTATCCATTAGACCGCACTGCTTCCCTTCTCAACCCTCTTCACATTAGGGAAGGAGAAAGTATAGACTGTGAGCCTGCTGTTGGGTAGGGACCATCTCTATATGTTGCCAACCTGTACTTCCCAAGCGCTTAGCACACAGTAAGCACTCAATAAATACAACTGAATGAATGAATGAACTATAGAATTCCATTTTTGCAGAAGCCCTGGCCGGAAGGCAACCACGAGATGATTGAAGAACCTAAGGGAAGGAAGGCGAGAAGCCAATCAGATAAAGAAAGTGAACTTGAGGAAAGGCAGATTTCAACACATGAAGGGGCTGGGGAGGGAAGATCTCGTAAGAAGGACGCCTATTACTGCCGTCTCCAAAAGCCCCAGCGTGGAATAAACAGTTCAGACACCGCGGGGACGTGGCAGTGCATAGGAAGCTCAAAAAGACCAGCAAGATGCCAAGTTGGCCAAATCCAGAACTTTAAAGGCCTGAAAGGCTAGGGGGCAAACCACAAAAAAGTGGGAATGGGGCCAACTCCCTGAGGAGGAGGAGAAGGAGACAAAGCACGCTTATGTAGGGCCAAAATCAGGAAAGCAGAAGTGAGGGAGGAGGAACTGATTGCAAGAGAGAGGCGGAAACAGGCAGAGGAGGAGGAGCAAAAAGACCAAAATGCCCTTCCCGCCCCCACCCCGACACACGCACGCACCTAAGAGGACGGGCAGGATGGTGGAAAGATGACCAACGATCGGTCACCTGTGTCTCCTTGACCAGCCGAACCAGAGCTATTTGATGGTGGGAGAGTGGGAAACCAGACTAGAAGAAGACAACGGAGAAGCAGCGTGGCTCAGTGGAAAGAACCCGGGCTTTGGAGTCAGAAGTCGTGGGTTCAAATCCCAGCTCTGCCAATTGTCAGCTGTGACTTTGGGCAAGTCGCTTCACTTCTCTGTGCCTCAATTCCCTCATCTGTCAAATGGGGATTAAGACTGTGAGCCCCCCGTGGGACAACCTGATCACCTTGTAACCTCCCCAGCGCTTAGAACAGTGCTTTGCACATAGTAAGCGCTTGACAAATGCCATGAGTATTATTAAAATGGCTGAAGTGTGTTTGTGAAAGTTGCATGAAGTCAAGGAGCAGAGTTGTGCGTTCGGCGGTACTTACAGAATTGACTGTTACTTGGGGAACTGGGGAAAAATAGGGGAAATCCCTGTAAAGTGGAGGTCACGGCTGGGGTGACCCTGGCAATTCTAGGCCTGTCAGTTTACCGTCCTATTGATCAATCAGTGGTATTTATTGAGCGCTTACTATATGCACAGCATTATACAACAGAATTAACAGACACTTCCCCAGCCCATAAGGAGCTTACGGTCTGGAGGGGAGAAGTATTTGAGAAGACCCTTGGGACAAGTCAGCAAGCATCTTATTTTCAGGCAGCTAGGTGAGCCAGACATGTTCAGTCTGGCTCTTTGAAGAGCACCATTAGCTCCTCCCATCAGGTAATAAAGACATCTAGATGCCAGTAAGCCTTTCGATCATGACCCTCGTGATAGTCCCATCAAGCTAAGAAGACTCACACGATATTCCCATCAAGCTAAGAAAACTGGAGAGTCAAATCCCGGTCAAACACCTAATTTATCTCGGTCTCAGTTTCCTCATCTGTAAAATGGGGTTTCAGTACCTGTTCTCTAGACTGTAAGCTCCCTGGGCAGGGAACGTCTACCCATTCTGTTGTATTGTCCCAAGCGCTTGGTACAGTGTCGTGCATACAATAAGCGCTCAGTTAATATGATTGACTGGTACTTGGACTGTGAGCATTTACTTGTGTGCAGAGCACTGTACTAAGTGCTTAGGACAGGGACTGTGTACACTCTGCATGTACTGTGTCTACCCCAGTGCTTGGCACAGAGTGCTTAACAAATACCACAGTTATTAGTAATTATCATTATTATTAGTCTGGACAGTGCCATACAGTTCTCAGTCCTATGGAGTGACGTGATTGGCGAGTTGGAAAATGGAACTGAGGGTATGTGATCATTAGGTTTGCCTTCAGTGCCTTGGTGAAGCACCACAGAGGCAGCGGGGCCTAGTGGAAAAAGCACGGGTCTGGATCATAATCGTCCCCCTCTCCATCCCCGCATCTTACCTCCTTCCCTTCCCCACAGCACCTGTATATATGGATATATGTTTGTACATATTTATTACTCTATTTATTTATTTATTTATTTATTTTACTTGTACATTTCTATCCTATTTATTTTATTTTGTTAGTATGTTTGGTTTTGTTCTCTGTCTCCCCCTTTTAGACTGTGAGCCCACTGTTGGGTAGGGACTGTCTCTATATGTTGCCAATTTGTACTTCCCAAACGCTTAGCACAGTGCTCTGCACATAGTAAGTGCTCAATAAATATGGTTGATGATGATGATGATGATGTTTGGTGATCAATCCATCAGTGGTATTTATTGGTCGCTCACTGTGTGAAAAGCACTATACTAAGCGCTTAGGAGAGTACACCATAACAGAGTTGGTAGACATGTTCCCTGCCCACAGTGAGCTGACAGTCTAGAGGGGGCACATAGTAAGCGCTTAACAGTCCTCTAGCCTGTCAGCTCACTGCGGGCAGGGAATGTGTCCATTGTGCTGTTGTATTGTACACTCCCAAGTGCTTAGTACAGTGCTGTGCACACAGTAAGTGCTTAATAAATATGACTGACTTAATGAATAATAACAACAATGATGGTATTTGTTAAGCGCTTACTATGTGTGAAGCACTGTTCTAAGCGCTGGGGGATACAAGGTGATGAGGTTGTCCCGCGTGGGGCTCACAGTCTTAATCCCCATTTTACAGATGAGGTAGCTGAGGCACAGAGAAGTTAAGTGGCTTGCCCAAGGTCACACAGCTGGGATTCGAACCCATGACCTCTGACTCCCAAGCCCAGGCTCTTTCCACTGGGCCACGCTGCTTCTCTAACATCCTAATTATTATTCATTATCATTATTATTATTCTTCCCTCCCCAGACAGTGAGACGGTTCAGTATCACTACGGGCTGAAGGACCTGGTCACCATCCTTTTCTACATCTTCATCGCCGTCATCCTGCACGCTGTGGTCCAGGAATACATCCTGGATGTGAGTGGCACCCCAAGGGCCCTGAACTGGGGGGATGCGGGGGTCGGGGGGATGCCGGAACCTCGTGGCTCTCTTCAGCTCCGAGCTGGGTCTCGCTTTGGGCTTCCCGCATACAACAGAAACAATCTGCGCATGAGGCAGAAACTCCTCACCCTGGGCTTCAAGGCTGTCCATCCATCCCCTCGCCCCCTCCTACCTCACCTCCCTTCTCTCCTTCTCCAGCCCAGCCCGCACCCTCCGCTCCTCTGCCACTAATCTCCTCACCGTTAGGCCTCGTTCTCGCCTGTCCCGCCGTCGACCCCCGGCCCACGTCATCCCCCGGGCCTGGAATGCCCCCAGTCCCTCTGCCCATCCGCCAAACTAGCTCTCTTCCTCCCTTCAAGGCCCTACTGAGAGCTCACCTCCTCCAGGAGGCCTTCCCAGACCGAGCCCCTTCCTTCCTCTCCCCCTCTTCCCCCTCTCCATCCCCCCCATCTTACCTCCTTCCCTTCCCCACAGCACCTGTATATATGTATATATGTTTGTACATATTTATTACTCTATTTATCTTGTACATATCTATTCTATTTATTTTATTTTGTTAGTATGTTTGGTTTTGTTGTCTGTCTCCCCCTTTTAGACTGTGAGCCCACTGTTGGGTAGGGATTGTCTCTATATGTTGCCGACTTGTACTTCCCAAGCACTTAGTACAGTGCTCTGCACACAGTAAGTGCTCAATAAATGCTTGATTGATTGATGGATTGATTTTGATTGATTGATTGATTTTAAAGCCCTCAATCCCCTTGCCCCCTCCTGCCTCACCTCGCTGCTTTCTAACTACAGTCCAGCAGGCACACTTTGCTCCTCTAATGCTCACATTGCACCTCAATCTCGTCTATCTCACCGCCGACCCCTCGCCCACATCCTTCCTCTGGCCTGGAGTGCCCTCCTTCTTCATAGCCAACAGACAATTACTCTCCCCACCTTCAAAGCCTCAGACTGAGCCCCCTCCTTCCTCTCCCCCTCCTCCCCCTCCCCACCCCCTCCGCCTTACCTCCTTCCCCTCCCCACAGCACCTGTTTATATGTTTTTATGTATTTATTACTCTATTTTATTTGTACATATTCAATTTATTTTATTTTGTCAATATGTTTTGTTTTGTTCTCTGTCTCCCCCTTCTAGACTGTGAGCCCGCCGTTGGGTAGGGACTGTCTCTATATATTGTCACCTTGTACTTCCCAAGTGCTTAGTACAGTGCTCTGCACACAGTAAGCGCTCAATAAATACGATTGAATGAATGAATGAATGAATTGAAGGCACATCTCCTCCAAGTGGCCTTCCCCGACTTAAACCCTCATTTCCTCTTCTCCCACTCCCTTCTGCGTCACCCTTGCTCCTTGAATTCACCCCTCCCTCAGCCCCACAGCGCCTATGTTTGTATCCATAATTTATTTATTTCTATTAATGCATGTCTCCCCCTCCCACCCCCTGCCCACTGTGAGCTCACTGTGGGCAAGGAATGTGTCTACTGACTTGGTAATTTTGTACTCTCCCAAGCGCTTTGATACAGTGCTCTGCACACAGTAAGCGCTCAATAAATACGATTGATTGATTCCCCCTTCCCCTCCTTCAACTCTTTTTTGAATCGTGTCCCACAGAGTCAACTGGAGTCACGCGTCATTGTCCCCGAGTTGAGGACTTAAGTTCGACTTCTGGTCCCTTGCTTTTTCTTTCCAAACGTCCCGAAGTCCCCACCCTCAGTTGCTCTGAAAGGCTCAATGGAGTCTGAAAGAGAGAGTGGCGAGACAACACGTTTCAGCCTCTTGGCTGCCTCCGCTTAGCTTCTCTTGAGGCTGGCATAGTGCGGAAGCTGGCCACAGAGCCGTCCCCTGGGGCAGCGACCGTGGGGGAAATTAATTGGGATTTCCTCTTTGAAATGGGATGTGCGAGTGGGTGGGCGGTGAGTAAATTCTGTTTTTGTTTTCGTTTCTTCCTTGCTGTAGAAAATCAACAGGCGGCTTCATCTCTCCAAGATCAAACACAGCAAGTTCAATGAATCTGGGCAGCTGGTAGCCTTTCATCTCAGCTCCTCAATCTGGTGCTTCTACATAATTGTGATGGTGAGACCGTCGGTGGCTCTTTATCGGGGTAGGAAGGTGGCCTTTCCCATGTTGTGGGGCCTTAACTTGGCTGAGCCGTGCTGGCTTGCCTGGGGGCCAGGACTGGATCAAAAGGTGCCTTGGGGGCCACTGGACCGGAGCATTTGGTGCCCCCTTTCCTGGGGACAATTTATTCTTTCATTCAGTCGTATTTATTGAGCGCTTCCTACTACTAATAATAATGATGGTATTTTGTTAAGCGCTTACTATGTGCCAAGCACTGTTCTAAGCGCTGGGGTCGTTACAAGCTAATCAGGTTATCCCATGTGGGGCTCATAGTCTTCATCCCCATTTTACAGATGAGGGAACTGAGGCCCAGAGAAGTGAAGTGACTTGCCCAAAGTCACACAGCTGACAAGTGGCGGAGCCGGGATTAGAACCCACGACCTCTGACTCTTAAGCCCGGGCTCTTTTCTCTAAGCCACTCTGCTTCTCGTGGCTTACTATGTGCAGAGCACTGTATTAAGCGCTTGGAAAGTACAATTCAGCAATAAAGAGAGACAGTCCCCACCCACATCGGGCTTACAGTCTAGAAGGGGGGAGACAGACATCAAAACAAGTGAACAGACATCAATATAAATAAACAGGATTATAGATAGAAACACGTCAAAACAAGTAAGCAGGCACTAATATAAATACTTAGAATTATAGATATGTACATATATATACACAAGTGCTGTGGCGGGGTGTGGGGATGGAGCAAAGTGAGCGATTCAGGGTGATGCGGAGGGGAGAGGGAGCTGAGGAAACGGGGGGCTTAGTCTGGGAAGGCCTCCTGGAGGAGAAGAACCTTCAGTAGGTCTTTGAAGGGGAAAGGGTGATTGTTTGGCGCATTTGAGGACGGAGGGTATTCCAGGCCAGAGGTAGGATGTGGTCCAGGGGTCGACGGCAGGACACGTGAGAACGAGGTCCAGTGAGGAGGATAACGGCAGAGGAGCGGAGTGTGTGGGCTGGGCTGGAGAAGGAGAGAAGGGAAGTGAGGTAGCAGGGGCCGAGGTGATGGAGAGCTTTGAAACCAATAGTGAGGAGTTTTTGCTTGATTCAGAGGTTGACAGGCAACCACTGGAGATTTTTGAGGAGGGGTATGACACGCCCAGATCGTTTCTGTAGAAAGATAATCTGGCCAGCAGAGTGAAGTATGGACTGAAGTGGGGAGAGACAGGAGGTTGGGAGGTCAGAAAGGCGGCTGATGCAGTAATCCAGTTGGGGTATGATGAGTGATTGTATTAACATGGTAGCAGTTTGGATGGAGAGGAAAGGGTGGATCTTGGCGATGTTGTGAAGGTGAGACTGGCAGGATTTGGCGATGGTTTGGATATGTGGGGAGCAGAGTCGAGAATGACACCAAGGTTGTGGGCTTGTGAGATGGGAAGGATGGTCGTGTCATCCACAGTGAAGGGAAAGTCAGGGAGAGGACAGGGTTTGGGAGGGAAGATAAGGAGCTCTCTCTTGGACACCTCAACGTTGAGAGAAAGTTAAGGATCCAAGCACTGCTTCTTCTCCAATCTGGACAACAGCTCAGAGAGCTGAGCCAGGCCCTGAAACCTCAGCGCTCAAAATCGGCCCCTCCCTTGCTCAGTGACCCTAAGGAAGTCACTCAGCCTCTCCGAGCCTTGTTGCTCCGGACCGGTGAAATGGGGAGAGTCGTTCCAAACCACCTCCCACCCAAATAGGTGGACAGCCCTGCAAAATGACTGGTAGAAATGATCAGGGAGGAGAAAAAGCCCCAAACCACTGGGAGTCAGCCGGTCAGTCACTGTGTGCAGAGCACTGTACTAAGTGCTTGGGAATCCAGTGTATAGGGCTGCTAAGGGCCCTGTGATGTGCCCAGGAGCTAGAAGCTTCCTTGAGAGACCTCCAGACATTAGGCTTTACAAGTTTAATGAAACTGACATCTTTCCTTTCCCCTCCCCTTGAACAGAGCGTGTGTCGTCCCCTCCCTAGCTGCTCCTTTCCCTTGGCTCACTTTCGTTGATTCATTTATTCGATCATATTTATTGAGCACTTACTGAGTGCAAAGCTCTGTACTAAGTACTTAGGAGAGTACAGTATAACAACAACGAGCTCACAGTCTAGAGGGGAAGACAGACATTAATATAAATAAATAAATAAATTACGGATATATGCATATGTGCTGTGAGGATGGGAGGGAGGATGAATGAAGGAGCAAGTAAGAGCGGCGCAGAAGGGACTGGGAGAAGAGGAGAGGAGGGCTTAGTCACGGAAGGCTTCTTGGAAGAGACCAGGGAGAGCCAGGAGATCATCATCATCAATCATCATCAATCGTCTTTATTGAGCGCTTACTATGTGCAGAGCACTGTACTAAGCGCGTGGGAAGTACAAGTTGGCAACATATAGAGACAGTCCCTACCCAACAGTGGGCTCACAGTCTAAAAGGGGGAGACAGAGAACAAAACCAAACATATTAACAAAATAAAATAAATAGAATAGATATGTACAAGTAAAATAAGATCACTGCACTGAGCACTTGAGAGAGTACAATAGAAGAACAGAGTTGGTAGATATGTTCCCTCCCCCCGACAAACTTATATTCTAGAGAAAGCAGTCCCTGGGTGAGGACAGCTTTCACTGCTGAGCTTCCTCCCTGAGGTCAGATCTGAGAACGAGGGGCCGGTTTCCCCCTAAATGATTATGATGGTACTTGTTAAGCGCTTACTATGTGCCAAGCACTGTTTTAAGCACTGCGGGAGATACAAGGTAATCAGGTTGTCCCACGTGGGGCTCACAGTCTTAATCCCCTTTTACAGATGAGGTAACTGAGGCCCAGAGAAGTTGAGTGACTTGCCCAAAGTCACACAGCTGCCAAGTGGTGGAGCCAGGATTAAAACCCACGACCTCTGACTCCCAAACCCGCGCTCTTTTCACTAAGCCACGCTGGTTATTATTACTCTATTTATTTATTTATTTTATTTGTACATATCTATTCGATTTATTTTATTTTGTTAGTATGTTTGGTTTTGTTCTCTGTCTCCCCCTTTTAGACTGTGAGCCCACTGTTGGGTAGGGACTGTCTCTACGTGTTGCCAATTTGTACTTCCCAAGCGCTTAGTACAGTGCTGTGCACATAGTAAGCGCTCAATAAATACGATTGATGATGATGATGATGATGGTTCTCTAATGCAGGTGCTGCCCTTCGGCTGCAGGCCGGAGCGGAAGCAGATAGTTGCCGTATTTGCTTCTCGGCCCTGGGAATAGCCATCCTGTTCTGGGGCCGAACAGAGAGAGGCAGAACAGCTGGCTCCTTTGTGGGATGTCTCCATTAGGAGCCTGAATGCTTCAGGAAGTCAAGTGATTCTACCACCAGCCCCGTGACAACAGGACCCGGAGTCTATCCCTTGGACTTCCTGCTTCCCCGGAGAGATGGTGGGGAGGGCTGCTATACCGGGTGAAAGCTCCCACTTTTTTTTTTTCTTAGTGGTATTTGTTAAGCGTTTACTATGTGCCAAGCACTGTACTGAAGCGCTGGGGTAGATAACATGCTAATCGAGTTGGACACAACTCGTGTCCCACGTGGGGCTCCCGGTCTTAATCCCCTTTTTACAGATGAAGTACCTGAGGCACAGAATATTTAAGGAATTTTCCCAAGGTCTCAGCAGACAAGCGTTGGGGCGAGAATTAGAACCCAGGTCCCCTACCTCACAGCCCCATGCTCTCTCCACTGGGCCACACTGCTTCTCACTCACCTCTGGAGTGTACTCAGCTCTCAAAACTTGTCCCCATGCTTCCTGCATGACCTGACATGTTTGTCAATCAATCAGTTGAATTTATTTAGCGCTTATTATGTGCAGAGCACTTGGGAGAGAACAGTACAAGAGAGCAGAGTTCCTTATTCCCATCATTCCCTGTCCTTGTAGGGAAGGACTAAGGCTTTTATCTTAATGAGAGTGAAGATAATTAAGGGACAGATGTTGCAGGGAGAGAGGCGGGCGGCCTCCTGGCTTGTCTCCTGATAGGACAGACCCCATGGTTCATAGGAGACCCCCTTTTAGACTCCCCCTTTTAGACTGTGAACCCACTGTTGGGTAGGGGCTGTCTCTATATGTTGCCAATTTGTACTTCCCAAGCGCTTAGTACAGTGCTCTGCACATAGTAAGTGCTCAATAAATGCGATTGACGATGATGATGATAGGAGACAAAGCTCCGGATCTCGAGGAGCCGCAGCGCGCCTTGGGTCGTGCCGTGGTGACTCGCTCCCTACAATGACCGGCACTTTAGAAAACTTGCTCTGGTCCACTTAGCCAGACCCTCCGCTAAAGAGGAGGGAGGATGTCCGTCACAGCGATGCCCCTCCAGAGTCCCCTTCCCCCTTTCAAATCGCTTTTCCCCCTTGAGATCCCAGCAGAGTTCATTCATTCAGTCGTATATAGAGAAGCAGCGTGGCTCAGTGGAAAGAGCCCGGGCTTGGGAGTCAGAGGATGGGTTCTAATCCTTTGCTCCGCCACTTGTCAGCTGTGTGACTTTGGGCAAGACACTTAACTTCTCTGGGCCTCAGTTACCTCATCTGATGAAGACTGTGAGCCCCACGTGGGACAACTTTATTACCTTGTATCCCCCCAGTGCTTAGAACAGTCCTTGGCACATAGTAAGCACTTAACAAAAGCCATTATTATTATTATTGTTATATATTGAGTGCTCACTGTGTGCAGAGCACTGTACTAAGCACTTGGAAAAGTACAATACAATAATTAACAGACAGTCCCTGCCCGCAGTGAGTTTACGGTCTAGCTTAGAGCTTTGGGTTTTGTGTTTCTGTTTATTGAAAGGGGCTTCTCAGGTGTCTGTTTCTTTTTTTTTTTTTTAAGGTATTTGTTAAGCGCTTGCCATGTGTCAAAACTGTTCTAAGCTCTGGGGTAGATATGAGGTAATCAGGTTGGACAAAGTTCCTGTCCCACATGGGACTCACAGTCCCCTGCTGAAAGCTCACCTCCTCCAGGACGCCTTCCCAGACTAAGCCCCCCTTCTCCTCTGCTCCTCCTTCCCTCCCCATCAGTCATTCATTCATTCAATCATATTTATTGAGCACTTACTGTGTGCAGAGCACTGTACTAAGCACTTGGGAAGTACAAATCGGTAAAATATAGAGACGGTCCCTACCCAACAGTGGACTCTCTCCCTCTGCTCTACCCCCCTCCCTGCCCCACAGCACTTGTGTATATACGTACATATTTATTATTCTATTTATTTTATTAATGATGTGTATATATCTATAATGCTATTTATATTGATGCTATTGATGCCTCTTTGCTTGTTTTGAAGCCTGCCCCCCTCCTTCTAGACTGCGAGCCCAGGGCAGGGATTGTCTCTATTTGTTGCTGAACTGTACTTTCCAAGCGCTTAGTACAGTGCTCTGCACACAGTAAGCACTCAGTATATACGATTGAATGAATGAATGAATTGGAGGGAGGAAGATTTCCATTTTAGAGATAGGGGAACTGAGGCACCAAGCAGTGAAAGTGATTTGTACAAGGTCACACAGCAGACACATTGTCTCCCCCTTCTAGACTGTGAGCCCACTGTTGGGTAGGGACCGTCTCTATATGTTGCCAACTTGTACTTCCCAAGCGCTTAGTACAGTGCTCTGCACACAGTAAGCTCTCAATAAATAGGATTGAATGAATGAATGAATGGTGGAGCCAGGATTATTCATTCAATCATTCAATCGTATTTATTGAGCGCTTACTGTGTGCAGAGCACTATACCAAGTGCTTGGGAGAGTAAAATGCAACAGTAAACCCACACATTCTCTGCCCAAAGTGAGCTTACAGTCTAGAGGGGGAGACAGACATTAATATAAATAAATAAATTACGGATATGTACATAAGTGCTGAGGAGCTGGGAGGGAGAGATGAACAAAGGGAGCAAGTCAGGGTGATACAGAAGGGTGTAGGAGAAGGGGAAAGGGGAGCCTAGTCAGGGAAGGCCTCTTGGAAGAGGTGTCTTCAATAAGGCTTTGAACGGGGAGAGAGTAATTGTCTGTCAGATTTGAGGAGGGAGGGCAGAGGCAAGATGTGGGCAAGGGATCGGCAGCCAAATAGACGAGATCGAGGCACAGTGAGAAGGTTAGAATTGGAGGAGCAAAGTGTGTGGGCTGGGTTGTAGTAGGAGCCTAGGGAGGTGAGGTAGGAGGGGGCAAGATGATTGAGTGCTTTAAAGCTAGTGGTGAGGAGTTTGATGCAGAGGTAGATGGGCAACCACTGGAGTTTCTCAAAGAGTGGGAAAACATGGCCTGAACATTTTTGTAAAAGAATGATCCGGGCAGTAAAGTGGAGTATGGACTGGAGTGGGGAGAGACAGGAGGCTAGGAGGTCAGCAAGGAGGCTGATGAAGTGATCCAGGAGGGATAGGATGAGTGATTATATTAACATGGTAACAGTTTGGAGGGAGAGGAGAGGGTGGATTTTAGCGATGTTGTGAAGGTAGGACCGACAGGATTTAGTGATGGATTGAATATGTGGGTTGAAGGAGAGAGAGAGTCAAGGTTAACAGCAAGGTTATGGGCTTGTGAGATGGGAAGGATGGTGGTGCCATCTAAAGTGATGGGAAAATCAGGGGAAGGACAGGGTTTGAGATGGGAACGATAAGGAGTTCTGTTTTGGACATGGTAAGCTTGAGGTGACGAGAGGACATCCAAGTAGCAATGTCTTGATGGCAGGAAGAAATGTGAGACTGCAGAGAGGGAGAGAGGTCAGGGCTGGAGATGGAGATTTGAGTATCATCCTCATAGATTAGAACCCCTGTCCTCTGACTCTCAGGCCGAGGCTCTTTCCAGTAGAACACGCTGCTTCCTGTGTGCTTTTTACCACACTGCCTCCAGCCCGCCTGATTCCCATGAAGACCCCCTGCTAAATTCAAGTCAGGTTGTTATTTTTCCCGTCAAGATGAACCAGTGGTGGTCAGGGGTCGGAGAGGGAAGGGCATTAGGAGCAAGGAAGGGTGTGGCTCGAGAAGTTCCCACTGGGCATGCCAGTGGCTAGCCAGGTGGATTGCCCCTTTACGGGTCAGAGGGAGAGAAGTCTCCTCAGGAGCACCGGACAAGATCGAGCCAGGTTTGTGGACCAAGTTCTCCACCCCAGGTTGAGTGGGAAGGTGGCAGCGTTAAGGAGGGAAGTGCAGGACTGGCCCCTGTGTGTTGACTGTATCTGAGAGGACCGTCAACTGTGGGAACAACCCTTTAGGATCAGTGGACGCACAAACACCCCCACTGAGGCAGGGACCCGGCCAGCCGTCTGGAAAAGACTGCTCAGTAACAAACGAGTGAGTCATTTTTCCTCCTCGTTCCATCTCCCGCCTCCAGGCCCCAGGCTCGGGCCCGCTGCCCCTCAACGTCCCGGAGGCCCGCCGTGGTGCCAAGGGCTCGGAGGACTGGGGGCAGAGAGCTGGACCGCCCTTCTCTCTGCCGAAAATTCCTTTCCCACGAAAGGGCGTGTGGTCTCTTGAGTCAGCAAATGCTGAGGTCAGGAGTCCTGTCAGGAGAGAGGCCCTTGTGGGCTTTAGATTTCATTTTTGAGTTTCCTCATCCTCCCAGTTTTGCGGCCTCTGGATTTGCCCAGCATGCCAAGGAGGGCCTGTTTTCTGGGTAAATGGAGTGTTGTGGCAGTTAGGAAGGGTGTCTCCCCTCACTTACCGAACTTCTGGCTCTGAAACTCTGGCAAGGAGGGTGAGGGCTGGCCCCCAGTTGACACGTGCCATTCCTGGGCGATGTCCCATCAAGGCTCATCTGGGGCTAGTGAAGAGGGTGGAGATGCCAGTCATTTGGGTGGCTGGGGGGTGTAGGGCAACCCAGAGGATGAGCCTGTGTATTTGTGGGTCCTCCCTTCTCTTTCACCACAAACATACACACGCTCACACACACACATTCCCTCTCAGTCATACACACACACAAACACACACACACACTGGACTTGGGTCAGGAACAGGAGGGGAGACACTGTCATCCTGTTCAACAGAATGGAACACCATACGAAGCAGCGTGGCTTAGTGGATAGAGCAGGGGCCCATAATAATAATAATAATAATGGCAATTTTTAAGCACTTACTATGTGCGAAGCACTGTTCTAAACGGTGAATATTAATGGATATTAAGCGCTCTGCACACAGCGCTCTGGTCTGTGTGCTCTGCACACAGTAAGCGCTCAATAAATATGACTGAATGAATGAATGATGGCATTTGTTACGCTTTTACTATGTGCCAAGCACTGTTCTAAGCGCTGGGGTAGATACAAGGTAATCAAGTTGTCCCACGTGGGGCTCACAGTCTTCATCCCCATTTTCCAGATAAGGTAACTGAGGCCCAGAGAAGTTAAGTGACATGCCGAAGTGGCGGAGTTAAGTGACAGCAGACAAGTGGTGGAGGTGGGTTTAGAACCCATGACCTCTGACTCCCAAGCCCATGCTCTTGCCACTGAGCCACGCTGCTGGATTCTAATCCCACCTCCACCACATGTCTGCTGTGTGACCTTGGGCAAGTCACTTAACCGCTCTGGGCCCCAGCTACCTCATCTGTAAAATGAGGATCAAGAGTATGAGCCCCATGCGAGACAGGGACTGTGTCCAACCTGATTACCTTGTATCTACTCCAATGCATAGAACAGTGCTTGGCACAAAGTAAGCGCTTAACAAGTACCATTATTATTATTATTATTATTATTTTATCAACACCTCTCTGTGAAGTGGGGTCTTGGGGGAACCCCTGGAAGAACTTCAGGGGACATGATTGAAGTTTGCCAAACCATGAAGGGAGTAGTTAGAGGCTGTTCACCAAATCCCTCAATGCCTGGGTGAGAGGGTTAAAGGTTTGAAACCAACAGATGGAAACAAATAATAATAATAATGATGGCATTTATTAAGTGCTTACTATGTGCAAAGCACTGTTCTAAGCGCTGTGGAGGTTACAAGGTGATCAGGTTGTCCCAAATAGTCTTCACATAGTGTTTGGGGAGCCTGTGGAACTTGGTACCACGGAAGTTGTTTGGGCCAAAAACAGCAGTAGGTTCAAGAAGAGTTTGGGTAGATCCGGGGTGAGGTGTTAGAGGGAAAAGGAAGGCCGGCATGCAACCGTCATCCTGTTTCTCCAAGATTTTTGGGGGTGGCGGGGTTGTTTCTTTTTAATAGTACTTGGTAAGCATTTTGTGTAAGCGCTCTTCTAAGTGCTGGGTAAGATATAGGTCAGTCAGGCCTTGTATCTGCCCCAGTGCTTAATGCAGTGCCTGGCCCGTAGTAAGAGCTTAACAAATACCATTAGAATAAAAAAAATCAGGCCAGATACAGTCGCTGCCCCTCATGAGATTCACAGACTAAGTAGGAAGGAGAATGGGGTTTGAATTTCCCTTTTACAGATGAAGGGACTGAAGGGTAGAGAAGTTGTTACAGATAGCAGAGCAGGGACTAGAACCCAGGTCCATTGGCTCCCAGGAGGAAGAGCTTTCCGCTAGGCCAGGGTGCTTCCCAAATGTGTCCTAAACGGCGTCCTAATGATGACAGTAAGAGCTCAATAAATACGATTGAATGAGCGAACGAATGAATGACGAGCGGCCACTGTGCGGTGGTCCAGAGGGTGCCTGATTGTGCTTGCCTTCTCACTGCCCTAATGGCCACTGCAACAGAGCCCTCCGCGGGCCCCGTTTCAGAGCTCGACACACCCCAGCCCAGAGGTGTTGCCAACCCAATGCCAATTTCGGTATCCTAAAACAAGATCCAACTTCCTCCCCCTCAACGGGATTCCCCTGCTCTCCCCAAATCTTCCAGGTGGGGTGGGGCCGCTTGGGTGTCTAACTCTATAATAATAATCATAATTATGGTATTAAGTGCTTACTATGCATCAAGCACTGTTCTGGGGTACACACAATTGCTGGCGTACAGTCCCTGTCCCACATGGGGCTCCCAGTCTTAATCCCCATTTTACAGATGAAGTAACTGAAGCACGGAGAAGTTAAGCAATGTGCCCAAGGTCATATAGCAGGCAGGTAGCAGAGCCGGGATTAGAACCCACATCCTCTGACTCCCAAGCCCACGATCTTGCCACGAGGCCATGTTTCACATTTTGTTCTGCTGTGTCTTAGGTCAGAAGGCTGTGGCATTGTGGCCTAGTGGAAAGATCTGAGGATTAGGAAGTCGGGAGACTTGGGTCACAAGACCAGCTCTGCCACTTTTAAAAATGATATTTTAATAATAAAATATAATAATGTGATATATAACGATATAATATACCGTATTATATTATGCATAATATATTATATTGTGCTATATTATATTATAATGATAATAATAGTATTTGTTAAGCACTTACTATGTGCCAAGCACTGTTCTAAGAGTTGGGGTAAATACAAGATCATCAGGTTGTCCCATGTGGGGCTCCCAGTCTCAATCACCATTTTACAGATGAGGAAACTGAGGTCCAGAGAAGTTAAGTGACTTTCCCAAGGTCACACAGCAGACAGGTGGAGGAGCCGGGATTAGAACCCACAACCTCCATGCCAAGCACCGTTCTAAGAGTTGGGGTAAATACAAGATCATCAGGTTGTCCCACTTGGGGCTCACAGTCTCAATCCCCATTTTACAGATGAGGAAACTGAGGTCCAGAGAAGTTAAGTGACTTTCCCAAGGTCACACAGCAGACAGGTGGAGGAGCTGGAATTAGAACCCACAACCTCCGTGCCAAGCATTGTTCTAAGAGTTGGGGCAAATACAAGATCATCAGGTTGTCCCACGTGGGGCTCACAGTCTCAATCCCCGTTTTACAGATGAGGAAACTGAGGTCCAGAGAAGTTAAGTGACTTTCCCAAGGTCACACAGCAGACAGGTGGAGGAGCCGGGATTAGAACCCACAACCTCTGACTGTTTACTCTGTGCCAGGCACTGCACTAAGTGCTGGAATAGATATGACAATTAGGTTGGACGCAGTCCATGTCCCACGTGGAGGCCCACAGTCAATCCCCATTTTATAGATGAGGCAAATGACTTGCCGAAGGTCTCACAGCAGCATCATCATCATCATCAATCGTATTTATTGAATGCTTACTGTGTGCAGAGCACTGTACTAAGCACTTGGGAAGTACAAGTTGGCAACATATAGAGACAGTCCCTACCCAACAGTGGGCTCACAGTCTAAAAGGGGGAGACAGAGAACAAAACCAAACATACTAGCAAAATAAAATAAATAGAATAGATATGTACAAGTAAAATAAATAAATAGAGTAATAAATATGTACAAACATATATACATATATACAGGTGCTGTGGGGAAGGGAAGGAGGTAAGATGGGGGGATGGAGAGGGGGAGAGGAAGGAAGACAGGTGGCAGACCCAGGATTAGAACCCAGATCCTTCTGACTGCCAGTCCTGTGCTCTCTCCACTGGGCCCTACTGCTTCTCTGCTGTGTGACCTGAGGCTTGTCGCTTAACTTCTCTGGACCTCAGTTTCCTCGTCTGTAAAATACTTGCCCTCTCACCCACTTCGGCTGGGAGCCCCACGTGGGACAGGGATTGTTTCTGATCTGATTGTATGTAGCATATCTACCTAAGTGCTTTGCCTGGTGCTTAGCACAGAGGAAGCACATAACAAATTCATTCATTCGGTCGTATTTATGGAGCGCTTACTGTGTGCAGAGCACTCTACTAAGCGCTTAGGAAGTACAAGTCGGCAACATATAGAGACGGTCCCTACCCAACAACGGGCTCACAGTCTAGAAGGGGGAGACAGACAATAAAACAAAACATGTGGACGGGTGTCAAGTCATCAGAATAAATAGAAATAAAGCTAGATGCACATCATTAACAAAATAAATAGAATAGTAAATATGTACAAGTAAAATAAATAGAGTAATAAATCTGTACAGGTGCTGTGGGGAGGGGAAGGAGGTAGGATGGGGGGGATGGGGAGGAGGAGAGGAAAAAGGGGGCAAATACAATTACTGTTATGGCTATTATGATGGCCACGTGGCATTCTCCCTCACAGGGTCCAGGGGATGCCCTTGGCCTAGATGGGAAAGGAACTGGAGGATGCAGCCTTCTCTCTGATCTCCCAACCTCGTGTCTCTCCCCACTTCAATCCATACTTCATGCTGCTGCCCGGATTGTCTTTGTCCAGAAACGCTCTGGGCATGTTACTCCCCTCCTCAAAAATCTCCAGTGGCTACCAATCAATCTGCGCATCAGGCAGAAACTCCTCACTCTGGGCTTCAAGGCTGTCCATCCATCCCCTCGCCCCTTCCTACCTCACCTCCCTTCTCTCCTTCTCCATCCCAGCCCACACCCTCCACTCCTCCGCCGCTAATCTCCTCACCGTGCCTCGTTCTCGCCTGTCCCACCATCGACCCCCGGCCCACGTCATCCCCCGGACCTGGAATGCCCTCCCTCTGCCCATCCGCCAAGCTAGCTCTCTTCCTCCCTTCAAGGCCCTACTGAGAGCTCACCTCCTCCAGGAGGCCTTCCCACACTGAGCCCCTTCCTTCCTCTCCCCCTCATCCCCCTCTCCATCCCCCTCATCTTACCTCCTTCCCTTCCCCACAGCACCTGTATATATGTATATATGTTTGTACATATTTATTACTCTATTTATTTATTTTACGTGTACATATCTATTCTATTTTATTTTGTTAGTATGTTTGGTTTTGTTCTCTGTCTCCCTCTTTTAGACTGTGAGCCCACTGTTGGGTAGGGACTGTCTCTATATGTTGCCAACTTGTACTTCCCAAGCGCTTAGTACAGTGCTGTGTGCACAGTAAGTGCTCAATAAATATGATTGATTGATTGATCTGAAGGTCCAATCCCCTCCCCGAATTTGGCTTGCATTAGCCCCTTTCCGCCCGCTCCCACCTGCCCCTGGACTGGATCCAGGGTCCTGTCAGCATCCCAGCAAGAATGTTCTCAAAAAGTTGTCTTCTCTCTTCTGCCGCAGGAGGGATATTTATCCAACCCGAGAAGCCTCTGGGAAAACTACCCTCACATCTATCTCCCGTAAGTATTCGCCCGGTTCGGTCCCAGGTGGCTTGTTTGCCAGCCAGCAGGCCTCTCCCCGCAGTGCATTCGCCCCTGGGGATTGTCAGAGTTTGATCCGGGGGCCCTGTCTTCTCCAAAGGCTTTGGGGAAGGAAGCCCATGCTTTGGAGTCAGAGGTCATGGGTTCAAATCCTGGCTCCGCCAGTTGTCAGCTGTGTGACTTTGGGCAAGTCACTTAACTTTTCTGGACCTCATTTACCTCATCTGTAAAATGGGGATGAAGACTGTGAGCCCACCGTGGTACAACCTCATCACCTGTAACCTCCCCAGCGCTTAGAACAGTGCTTTGCACATAGTAAGCGCTTAATAAATGCCATTATTATTATTATTATTATTATTTGGGAATCCCCTGGCAGGAAGGAAACTAGAGGGGCATTCGGCCCACACCCCAGGCTGCACTGCAGCTAAACCTAAGCTCTCAGTGAGCCCACTGTTGGGCAGGGACTGTCTCTATATGTTGCCAATTTGTACTTCCCAAGCGCTTAGTACAGTGCTCTGCACACAGTAAGCGCTCAATAAATACGATTGATGATGATGATGATGATGATATCGACGGCAACTTTCCTTCTGGGGAAAATGGAAGGAGGCCGAGGTGCTAAAATGGAGCCCACCGTTGTCTGCCAGGAGGCCCACCGGGGCTGACTCAGACTGAGCCCCTTCCTTCCTCTCCCCCTTGTCCCCCTCTCCATCCCCCCCATCTTACCTCCTTCCCTTCCCCTCAGCACCTGTATATATGTATATATGTTTGTACATAATTATTACTCTATTTATTTATTTTATTTGTACATATCTATTCTATTTATTTTATTTTGTTAGTATGTTTGGTTTTGTTCTCTGTCTCCCCCTTTTAGACTGTGAGCCCACTGTTGGGTAGGGACTGTCTCTATATGTTGCCAATTTGTACTTCCCAAGCACTTAATACAGTGCTCTGCACATAGTAAGCGCTCAATAAATACGATTGATGATGATGATGATGATGACTCAGCAGGCCTGTCCTCTCTTCCACCCCTCCGGCCACTGAGTCACAGCCAGCCGATAAGAACATTACTAATAATTATGGTATTTAAGCGCTTACCATATGCCAGGCACCGTACTAAGTCCTGGGGTGGATACAAGCAAATCGGGTTGGACACAGTCCCTGTCCCACGTGGGGCTCACAGTCTCCATGCCCATTTTGCAGATGAGGTGAGGCACAGAGAAGTGAAGTGACTTGCCCAAGGTCATGCAGCGGACAAGTGGCCGAGACAGGATTAGAACTCATGACTCACAGGCCTGAGCTCTATCCACTCATCATCATCAATCGTATTTATTGAGCGCTTACGGTGTGCAGAGCACTGTACTAAGCGCTTGGGAAGTACAAGTTGGCAACATATAGAGACAGTCCCTACCCAACAGTGGGCTCACAGTCTAAAAAATAATAATGATGATTGCATTTGTTAAGCGCTTACTATGTGCAAAGCACTGTTCTAAGCACTGGGGGGATACAAGGTGATCAAGTTGTCCCACATGGGGCTCACAGTCTTAATCCCCATTTTACAGATGAGGTGACTAAGGCTCAGAGAAGTTAAGTGACTTGCCCAAGGTCACACAGCAGACATGTGGAAGAGGCGGCATTCAAACCCGTGACCTCTGACTCCAAAGCCTGTGCTTTTTCCACTGAGCCACGCTGCTTCTCTACGACATGCTACTTCTCCTAGGTGTGGCAGATCATCATCATCATCATCAATCGTATTTATTGAGCGCTTACTATGTGCAGAGCACTGTACTAAGCGCTTGGGAAGTACAAATTGGCAACATATAGAGACAGTCCCTACCCAACAGTGGGCTCACAGTCTAAAAGTTAGGCAGATGAGCCCAGGGTGAGGGCCTTTTGGGGGGCTTTGAGGAGGGGCGGACCTGAGCCCAACAGGAATACCACCTTGCCCTGAAAGGGGATGCCCACCATCTTGTCAGTCCATTGCTCCACTCACACTTCTTCTGTGTCTGTGCCCGTTCCAAGCATCTGCGGGCGATCACCATGGCCTAGAGAAGCAGCATGGCCTAGTGGAAGGACCTAGATTCTAATTCCTGCTCCACCATTCGTGTGCTGTATGACCTTGGGCAAGTCACTTCACTTCTCTGGGCCTCAGTTACCTCATCTGGAAAATGGGGATGAAGACTGTGAGCCCCATGTGGGACTTGTGTCTACCTAAGTGTTTAGTACAGGGCCTGGCACAGAGTAAGCACTTAGCCGGTACTATTTAAAAAAAAAAAAGCACCTAAGCAGGAGTTGATTTATCTGAGGATGTCAGAGAGGGGGCTTGACACCCCAAGACCAGCCAGCAGGTCTCTCCCCACAGTGCAATCGCCCCTGGGGATTGTCAAATTTCCATCCGGGGGCCTTGTCCTCTCCAAAGGCTTTGGGGAAGGAAGTCCGTGCTTTGGGAATCCCCATGCAGGAAGGAAATTAGAGGGGCATTCGGCCTGCATCCCAGGCTGCCCTGCAGCCAAACCTAAGCTCTCAGTGCCGGATCGGGACGGCAACTTTCCCTGTGGGGAAAACGGAAGGAGGCCGAGGTGCTAAAATGGAGCTTTTGTCTTCCAGCTTCCAGGTGAAGTTTTTCTACCTTTGTCAGATGGCATACTGGCTGCATGCCCTGCCCGAGCTTTACTTCCAGAAGGTGCGCAAGGTGAGTGATTTGAGCACTTCTTCTACCCGCTCACCTGGGGAGGGAGAGAGAGGGGACAGAAGGAGCCCAAGCCCCCACGGTCTCCATCCTTTGGTGGGAGGGGTGTGCAGGAGAGAGAGGCTTACCACCAGGGAAGCCCGGTAGAAGCTGCCCGTCTCCTGTAAATCAGTCAGTCAGTGGTATTTATTGAGTAATTCCTAGGTGCCGAGCACTGTACTGAGCTCTTGGGAGAGTATAACACAACAGAATTCACCACGTATACCCTGCCCATAACGAGGCCCTATCCTGTGGCTTCCAAACCTGCCCTTCCAGTCTCCCTAGGGGCACAGTACGGGTCATGGCACTGCCATGTTCCTGTCCTAGTGTGTTGTTTTTTTTTTTAAGGCGGGTGATAAAATTGGGGATGCCCAGGAGCTAGGGTTGGCGCCTCCCGGGATCATTCATTCTTTCAATTGTATTTATTGAGCGCTTAGTGTGCAGAGCACTGTACTAAGTCCTTGGGAGGATGCAATGCAACAATAAACAGACACATTCCCTGCCCACAAGGAGCTTACAGTCTAGAGGGGGGCAGACAGACATCAATGCAAATAAATAAATTACTGAAGTGTACATAAGTGCTGTGGGGCTGGAAAAGGGGAAGAACAGAGGAAGCAATTCAGGGAGACACGGAAGGGAGTGGGAGAAGAGGAAATGGGGGCTTAGGGAAGGCCTCTTGGAGGAGATGTACCTTCAATAAGGCTTTGAAGCCGGGGAGAGAAATTGTCAGATTTGAGAAAGGAGGGCGTTCCGGGCCAGGGCAGGATTCATTCCATCGTATTTATTAATAATCAATTTATTAATCAATCAATCAATAAATTCATTCATTCATTCAATCGCATTTATTGAGCGCTTACTGTGTGCAGAGCACTGTACTAAGCGCTTGGGAAGTACAAGTCGGCAACATATAGGGACAGTCCCTACCCAACAATGGGCTCACAGGCTAGAAGAGGGAGACAGACAACAAAACACTTACGAGAGCGCTCAGTAAATAGGAAGATTTGACGGATTTATGAAAGCGTTCAGTAAATAGGCTGATTTTAGGGATTTACAAGACCGCTGAGTAAATGGGCTGATTTTAAAAAGTTACAAAAGTGTTCAGTCATTACGGTTTTAGGGATTTACGAGCGCTCAGTAAATAGGATGATTTGACAGATTTCCGAAAGCGGTCAGTAAACAGGAGGATCTTACGGATTTAGGCGCGCTCAGTAAATAGCTGACTTTACAGATTTACGAAAGCGCTCAGGAAATAGGCTGATTTTAAGGAGTTCAGTCATGACGATTTCTCAGCGCTTACAACAATGCTCGGCACCTAGTAAGCGCTTAACAAATACCACCATTGACAAATTGCCGAAAGCGCTCAGTAAATAGGAGGATCTGTCGGATTTAGATACAATAAATACAATTGATTGGTCGATTGAGCGCTTACTGTGTGCAGAGCACTATACTAAGTGCTTGGGAAATACAAGTTGGCAACATATAGAGACGGTCCCTACCCAACAGTGGGCTCACAGCCTAGAAGATGTGGGCTAGGGGTCGGCGAGATTGTGGGAAGTGAAGTTTGCCGGCTGGGTTGTAGAAGAACAGCGAGGTAAGGTGGTAGTGGGCAAGGAGATAGACTGCTTTAAAGGCACTGGTGAGGAGTCCCTGCTTGTTGCGCCGGGCTGTTTCTGGTTTCGGTTCAGACGAGGACCGTGTCCGGGCCCCATCCCTTTCCCTCCGCGGCCCTCGGGCTCCTCTCAGCCTTACCTCGGGGGACGGTGCCGGAGCCAACTGGGGGGCTCCACCCCCGAACTCTGGGACACCTGACCCCGGGGGGCGAAGGTGACGCGTGGTGGTTTTCTTCTTCCAGGAGGAGATCCCCCGCCAGCTCCAGTATATCTGCCTCTACCTGGTCCACATAGCGGGCGCGTACCTCTTGAAGTAAGTGGCGCCGTGAGGGCCAGGCCCCCGCTCCTGCGTAGCGGCTCAGGGACCGGCCCCGGCAGGTGCCGTGAAGGAGGCGGGCGCCTGTGGGGGCCGGGGGAGGAGGGTGCGAGGGCCCGGGCCAGGAGGTCCCCGGCCTGCCGTGACGTCCCCGTCCCTCCCTGCAGCCTGACCCGCCTGGCCCTGATCCTGCTGCTGCTGCAGTACGTGGCCGAGTTCTTCTTCCACACCGCCCGGCTCTTCCACTTCGCCGACGAGAACAACGAGAAGCTGTAAGTGGTTCCAGCAGGGCCCTCCCCCCTCCACAACACACACACACCTCGCTGGTTCTTTGGCAGCGGGAGCGGGGCCATCCATTGGGATCCCCGGGAGACCCCTTCCCTTGGGAGCGATTTGTCGCCTCGAGCAGCCTCCTCCCTGGTGATAATAATGGTATTTGTTGATGATGATGGCATTTATTAAGCGCTTACTATGTGCTGGGGAGGTTACAAGGTGATTAGTTTGTCCCACGTGGGGCTCACAGTCTTAATCCCCATTTTCCAGATGAGGTAACTGAGGCCCAGAGAAGTTAAGTGACTTGCCCAAGGTCACACAGCTGACAATTGGCAGAGCTGGGATTTGAACCCATGACCCTTGACTCCAAAGCCCATGCTCTTTCCAATGAGCCATGCTGCTTCTCTACTTACTCTGTGCCGAGCACTGGGGTAGGTACAGGGTAATCAGGTTGTCCCTTGTGAGGCTCACAGTCTTAATCCCTTCTCTGCCGCTTATCTGCTGTGTGGCCTTGGGCAAGTCACCTCACTTCTCTGTGTTATTGTTATTACTATTAATCCTCATGTTACAGATGAGGTAACTGAAGCACAGAGAAGCTAAGCGGCTCGCACCAGGTCACACAGCAGACCAGTGGAGGAGTCGGGATTAGAACCCATGACCTCTGACTCCCAAGCCCAGGCTCTTGCCACTAAGTCCCACCTATTGTACTTTCCCATCGTAGCCTGGACCGTCCTGTGGCTTTCCCGGGATACGAGAAGCAGCGTGGCTCAGTGGAAAAGAGCCCGGGCTTTGGAGTCAGAGATCATGGGTTCAAATCCCGGCTCCGCCACTTGTCAGCTGTGTGACTTTGGGCAAGTCACTTCACTTCTCTGGGCCTCAGTTACCTCATCTGTAAAATGGGGGTTAAGACTCTGTGAGCCCCACATGGGACAGCCTGATCACCTTGTATCCCCCCCAGCGCTTTGAATGGTGCTTTGCACATAGTAAGCGCTTAACAAATACCATCATTACTATTATTATAGTGGGAGGGGCTGCTCGGGGGTCCGGGCTCTTCTGGGACCTCTTCTCCTTCCTCTTCGGACAGGTTTAACGCGTGGGCGGTGGTGTTCGTGGTCACCCGCCTCTTCACCCTCACCCTCACGGTGCTGACCGTCGGCTTCGGCCTGGCTCGGGCGGAAGACCAGACCTTTGACCCTGAGAGAGGAAATTTCAACACCTTGCTCTTCAGGTGAGCCCCTTGATGTGGATACCCCGCCTCACCACCACCCAAGAGGCTACCAGGGTCCGTGCCCACCCAACCTTCAATCAATCAATCAATCAATCATATTTATTGAGCACTTACTGTGTGCAGAGCACTGTACTAAGCGCTTGGGAAGTACAAGTTCGTATCCCTCCCGTCCCTGATACCCACATACCACCCGGTATTGACGGTTTCCTCTGTTCCAAGGCAGTTGTGCCCTGCTAGGAATAAAACCAGAAATGGTTTCTGTCTGTTAATGGTTGAATATCAGGGGAGTCATTCATTCATTCATTGTCATATTTATTGAGCGCTTACTGTGTGCAGAGCACTGTACTAAGCACTTGGGAAGTACAAGTTGGGCCTTTTAAGGGCCCTGCGTGGAGGCAGGGCTAGGTCCAGGGGGATAAGGGAGTGGTGGGTGGACCTGAAGATCCTTGCCTTGGGCTTTTTTAAAACAGAAATGGTATTTGTTAAGAGCTTACTATGTGCCAGGCACTGTACTAAGCCCAGGGGAAGATAGAGAGTAAATCGGGTTGGACACAGTCCCTGACCCATATGGGCTCACGGTCTTAATCCCCACTTTACAGATGAGGTAACTGAGGCCCAGAGAAGTGAAGTGACTTGCCCCAGGTCACACAGCGGTCGAGTGGCGGAGCCAGGATTAGAACCCAGGTCCTTCCGGCTCCCAAGCCTGTGCTGTATCCACTAGGCCACACTGTTTCTCAGGCTGGGCTGTAGCCCTGAGCCCTGGCTCCCTCCCGTCTCCGTCTCCTTCTCCCTTTCCCTGCGTCCCTCCCACTGTCGGCCCCAGGCTCTGCGTGCTGCTGCTGGTGTGTCTCTCCCAGGCCTGGATGATGTGGCGGTTCATCCACTCCCAGCTGCGCCGCTGGCGGGAATACTGGAATGAGCAGAGCGCCAGGAAAAAAGCCGCTGCCCCCACCGTGCCCCCCCGACAGCAGGCCAAGTTCCTCAGGAGGGAGGCCGGTGAGTGCCATTCATTCATTCATTCATTCAATCGTATTTATTGAGCGCTTACCGTGTGCAGAGCACTGTACTAAGCGCCTGGGAAGTACAAGTTGGCAACATATAGAGACGGTCCCTACCCACCAACGGGCTCACAGTCTAGGTGAGCTCGACCACAGTAGGCAGAGGTTGACCTCATCCAGAACGGATGCAGAAAACATCGTGCCTCTGCCGGCTCTCCTGAGCCCCGAACTCCCACGTCCTTGCCGGGTCCCAGATGGCACGGGCCTGGGTGAGTGGCCGGTCTGTGGGCGGTAGCAATGCCGACTCATCTGGGCATCCTTTTGGCAAGTCGGGGCAGGGTGGAGGCTGCTGGACCCAGGCTCATCCCCCCGGCTCTCCCCACCGCCCAGCCGACTCTGCCGTGCCAACCCCACCCCGGGGGACCCTGCGTGGCTTCCCTGCCCATCGCCTGTCCTTGTTGGCGCCTGCCAGGGGGAGAGCAGCGCTATCCTCATCCTCTTCTGGAGTGAAATGTGGCTCGCAGTTTGCCGGGCGGGAAGGGGAAAGAGGAAAGGCTTCTGCCGAGTTTTAACGTCCCGGCGTGTCCTGTCCTTCCACAGTAGCTGGTCAGCAGTGCCATCTGTCCAGCCTGGCAGAGCCCGACATTGGGGTCACGGGGCCGTTGCCCGCTGCTTGGATCTGGGACACAGTACTGGGGGACGAAGCTCAGTCTGCCGCTTTGGCTTTAAACCTTTATGGGGGGGGTAAAAAAAATGAAGTGCCCACAAGGGATTCCAGATATCTGATCCCTCTTCTCTGCCTCCCTCCAGGTCTCTGCCCCACCAGCGTGGCCTAGGCATCCTGGGAGGAGACGTAGGAAACCTCCTGGCTCCCAGAGAGTATTCTGGAAAAATCGGATAGCAGTGTGAGGGGTTTCCTTTGCTTTGATTGGGGTGGGTGGAGTTGGAGCTCCTGATACCCTGGAATCAGCTCCCAACCCTATACTGGGTTTGGAATATATCCTCACATGTAATAATAATAATAATAATGGCATTTATTAAGTGCTTACTATGTGCAAATCACTGTTCTAAGCACTAGAGAGGTTACAAGGTGATCAGGTTGTCCCACAGGGGGCTCACAGTTTTTTAATCCCCATTTTACCGATGAGGTAACTGAGGCCCAGAGAAGTGAAGTGACTTGCCCCAAGTCACACAGCTAACAATTGGCAGAGCTGAGATTTGAACCCATGACCTCTGACTCCAAAGCCCGTGCTCTTTCAACTGAGCCATGCTGCTTCTCACCTCAGATGAGATTAGGCTGACAGGATCTGGGCCAGCCCCAGTGCCCGGCTGGCACCCTCGGGGCAGCTAGAGGTAGGTGGCAGTGCGGGCAGGGACCCCAGAGGCCTGCCGTGGCCACCACCCGAACAGGAACCCATTAGGGCTGGCAAGGAGGCCGTGTTCTGTCTCATCCTGCTCAGCTTGGGCCAGTGAAGTGTCCACCTGGGGTAGGGGACCGGCCACGGATGGTGTTCAGCCCCCTGCCGGGATCTGCCGCCCACCCCTGCCATCCGCACGCTGACCCTGAGCTGGTTGACCCAGACAGGGCCCCTCTTTCCTTTGGTTAACCCACCGTGGGGGCGGGGGGTGGGGTGCTGTCCCCTTCTCAGGCTACCATGAAAACGGAGTGATGAAAGCAGAGAACGGAACATCCCTCCGAACCAAGAAGCTCAAGTCCCCTTAAAGCCAAAGCCCCGTGAGTGGAAGCGGGCACCAGGAAGGAGTCCTGGGGCTAAGCCACCACACCCTCCTCCTCCTCCTCCAACAGCTGAAATGTGTCTTCGACAGGTTTCGGGTTTTCCTCCCCCTCCTTTTCTCTGTCCCCTCTTTTTTATAAACCATTTTCAATAAAACCAAAAATCTCCTTTCCTTTTCCTTCTCACTGAGCCTCCTTCCTGCCATTCCTCCAGGCTGGGTCACAGAGAAGCCCAGGATCTCCCGCTCCCTCTCCTCTGGCCTCTGCTCCTATTCTGTCCCGGCCCCTCCACCCCCTTTCTTCCGTTTCTTTTCCCCTCTCTCTCCCCTTCTCTCCACAGGTGTGTTTTTATCACTGTGCAATCTTTTCTCTGTGTAACGTTTGGCCGGGCGGGGAGGGGCCCTCACTCGAAGGAACCTGGATGCCTCCGGCTCCGGCCCCCATCTGCTCTCCGGTCGCCCTCATGGGCATGGCAGGGAGAGGCTCCAGGCCCACTTCCTGTCAGACCAGGATAACCCCCTTGGGCCCCGTGGACTACCAGCCATGCTGCGGCAAGCAATTGATGAATCCTCAACAAATCGGACAGCTTGGGAGACCACCTGGCCCGTAGGACCACAGGGCGTCCTCCCAGAACAGCCTCCGCCATCCTCGGCCGTGACCGCTGCAGGCGGCCGACGGGGTGGGGCAGGGCTTCTGAAGCCCTGAGAAGCCGCTCTTCCATGCAACTAAGTTTCTCCAGCGTCGGACCTGGGGACCCATCAGGACCGCCCGGTATTCCTGCCCGTCCGGGCCACGTCGATGCCTTTCCGGGGCTCGGGGCCTTCTCTGCATGCTGGCTCGGTCCCGAGGCCTCGGAGAGCCCCGTTTCCGAGCAGCCACATCTGACCAGAAGCCGAGAGGCACGGCTCCCTGGAAAAGCCCCGGCCCGTTCCTGGAATTGACATCGGCCGGCCCTCTGGCCACCCCGGCTGGCCTCTTGGAAGGTACTTCAAGGAAGAGACCTTACAGGAGGATCCGAGCTGCCAAATCGGATGTGGCTGTCTCTGGGACACCAGCGTTTGCTTCACTTCAGACTGGCGCTTTGACGCCCTTTGACCGAGGGAAGGAGGGAGTGGGGGAGGAAGGGAAGGAAGGGAAGGAAGGAAAGAGGGAACGCCTCCCTCCTCTCTGCCTTCCTGTTTCCCGCTGGGGAAGGAGGCGGAGGTAGAGGGGCCGGGATCGGCTTCCGAAGCGGGAGCGGAGTGGGAGGGAGAGAAGAGACGTATCGTCGGTCATCTCCTCCCCGACACCCCGCTTGGGCTCGTCCGCAGGGCCGAAGCGGGAACTGGCCGGTCTCAGGGAAGGACGAGGGCCATTTCTGCCTCCTGACTAGTTTGAGCCACACCCCGGGGCGACGTCAACAGCTGGCTCCCTGGACTCTCTCCAGAAGAGATAGTGGCCACCGCTTGCCAGACGGCCCCCAGATGAGCCAGCTGTTTGTCCCACCTCCCCACCGGCCTCCGGCCTCACGGCTGCAGCCTTTCCGTCCCCCCCACCCTGCCTTTCCGGCCCTGCGGCCAGCAGAGAATCCTGTTTCCTACCAAAGGCTTTAGCAGCTGGGGTGAGGGTGCCGAGGTAGAGTGAAGCTTTTTCCCTGATTCCAGGTCCACGAGGGCCCCGGGTTTCATCCCCTCCCCAAAGTTCCCAGGATAGCTCTGTGTTGTCCCCATTCCCAGGAGAATGACTTTGACTTGGTTTTCTCCAGAGAAAGAGTAGGCAGAAACTGGGTCAGTGTGGTGTCGGGATCTGGGCAGAAAGTGTAGGAATGAGGGCCCAGCCTGGTGAGATTGAGGTTGGGGTGTTAGCCATTTGGCTAGAGAGAGCTTAGCCCGAGCCCACAGCTTCAGGTCTGCTTCTGGGCTGCTTCATTTCAGCCGCCGCAACCCAAGTGGAATGGGCGAGTATTCAGGAGGGCATCCCCTCTTCCCTGGCTTTCAGGAGGGTATTCCCTCGGCCTGGCTTCCAGGAAGGCAACCCGCTCTGCTCCAGCTACCAGGAGAGCACCCTCTCTGTCCTGCTGGCATTTGATCTCTTGGCCACAACCGATGCCAGGTGGCCCTGATTTGCGGAGGCCGGGTTAGACTCCCTGTATCCCGTGCGTTCACCCCATGTCCCAAACCCAAGAGCCGAGCCACCTGCCACGTACCAATGGTACACACCTGGCTTCTGCCCTCCTCCACCTCCCAACACCCACTCGCTGGGGCGGGAGCGTAAGGGTTGAATCTACCTCAGAAACCACCGCCTCTCGCAACGCCACCCTGGGTTCTCATGCCTTACTCTGCGTTGGCCGATGGCGATTTGGGAAGAGGGAGAGCGGAGTAGGTGGATTTGGGAAGGGCAGTTGGACGTCACTTTGGCAGGCGGGGATGGGCATCTCTGGGGCATCGGGAGTCCCTCTTGTGGGAGTGTCACTTTGGCACTTCGATGGGGCATCTTCGGCTCGGCCCCGGGCTTGGCTGTGGCAGGTTGGTGGGACCTCTGTGAGCTGCTGAGGAGGGCACTGGACAGGGAGAGGAAGGATCCGGCTTTGCTGGTAGCTACAGAGAGAGCAGGGATGGAGCTGAGGGCAGAGAGGAGATTCTTCTCATCGTTTACAGTGGCACCTGTGCCCGCAGTGAGAACTCTCTGTGTTTCCTGGCCCGAGAAATGGCATCACTGACAAAGGAGGCCCCAGACCCCATCCTGACAGATTTTCCTCTGGGACTAGCATCTCTCCAGTGGGCTGCTTTAGTCAGAGGGAGAAGAACCTCTTCCCGACACAGTGCCCGCTGACCTTCCCCCGGTCTGGCCAAGAGGATCACCCCCAGGTGCCCGGTAGAAAGCAGCTTGGCCCAGTGGAAAGAGAGGACCTAGGTTCGAATCCCGGCTTTGCCACTTGTCTGCTGGGAGACCTTGGGCAAGTCGCTTCTCTGAGCTTCAGTTTCCTCTGCTGGAAAATGGGGATTCAAAACCTAGTCAATTCTCCCTCTCATTTGGACTGGGAGCCCCACATGGGATGGGTATTGGTTCCATCTTGATGATCTTCTATCTCTACCCCAGCACTTAGTATGGCGCTTGGCACACAGTAAGCACTTAACAGATACCATTTAAAAACAACCCCAACAACAACAAAAAAGTTACCCTTTGTGGCCCGGCAGTGATTGGTTCAGGCCAGAAGATGAATAATCTCAGGCTTGAAGCAGGCTCTCTGCCAAGCCCTCCCCCATGGATCTAGCTGTCTGTCTATCTCTCCCCTCCCCTCCTCCCTCTGCTTTCCTGGATTACTGCCTTCCCCCCAACATTCCCACAATAGAAGCCAGTGGTCACCAGCAAAAATGGAATATTCTCGTCTCCCCTCCCATCAATCAATCAATCAATCGACCAATGGTATTTATTGAGTGCTTACTGTGGACAGAGGTTGGGAGAATACAAAAGAGTATGTAGACACAACCACTGTCCTCAAGGAGTTGCCATCTAGCAGATTGTTAACGGAGTGTAACCGTCTCCCGCGCCCCTCCCTACCTTCCCAAACCTTCCAGCCGCCTCATCTACGAGGGTGACACCCGGAACCAAAGGGCTACCGGAAAAAGCAATTCAGAATCCCCCGAACCCTGCGGCCTGGGGAGACGGCCCCTCTCCCCAGCTTCTTCACAGCGGTTTTGTGACTCCCACCAGTAGATCGTTACCCTTTTTGTATCCGAAGTGCCTTACATTGCCATATATCTTTGTATTCTTACATATGTACTGTACAGATGGCTCGTCCGGTGCCGGAGAGTCCGGCTGTGGGCCCCGGCAGCCTTGAGCGTCACACCCGAGCGGGGTGATTTGTCGACGGGTCAGGCTGTCTTGGGGGGGGGCCTCATCGGTTCCTCTGTCCTCGTTTTAGTTTTGGCATTTTAGCCCGTAGAGTTTTGTGTTTTCCTTGACCCTCGTTTCGGCGGCCAGACTCGGCTGTCCCCAGTCACGGCCCGGTTGGGAGGTGGAAAAGGGTGGTCGACGGGTTCAGCTGGCGTCCTCCATCTTCTCTGCCTCCCCTCGGCTTCTGGTCCAGAGCCGCAGCCCAGGCTCCCCCACACCCCCCGGGCCCTCTCCGAACTGTAGTACTGTACCTCTTGCCGAACCCCCTCTCCCTCCTGAATCGATTGCCTCAATTCAACCCAAAGTGCCGGCTTTTACGCTTTGCCTTCTTCCAGACCCGAGGGTTGACACTCATGAACACAGCTGCCCGTTGCAGAGAGAGCCAAGCCTTGGTGCTGTACAACTCTGCTCTGGAAGTTCTCAATTCAGTGTTGTCTATGTTATCTCCCCCCAACCCACACACCCGGGGTGTGCAATAGCCCTCCCAGGGCCCGTTCTCGTCGTGGGCCTGTCCACAACGAAACCCTGGAAATTGGAGGGAGATTGGGGTCGATGGGAGGGGACCCCTGGGAGACTCCAAACCCTTTCTCTCTCTGGTTGGACTCTCCAGGCTCTGGAGGGGTCTCGTCAGCAGTCTGGCGGAACCAGGAGCGTTTTGTAGAAAACGTTTTTATTTTTACTTTTTGGGGACTTGTTGAATTCATCCTCGCAACAGGGCATTAATAAGGCATTTCTGAATCTGAACCAAGCCCCTGAAGGGAAGGGAGGTGGGGAAAAGAGATAAGATTCGGGTCAGGGGGCTTAGGGATGTTGAGACTTTGTGGGCTTCCCTCTTCTGTCCATAGGAGGGGCGGAGAGAAGGTTTTATCAGAAATCTCAGCCCAAGCGATAACTCGAATTTGAACCCGGGCAAGCTCGAGTAATTGGGTGAAGAGGGGTCAACGATGGTGCCCGGTCATTCTCCTCCGGGGCCCCAAGCCACCCTCTTTACTATACGATGGGCTCCCGTCATCTTCCTTTTCCCCCTTCATCCCATTCGTCTTGCGGACCAAATTTCAACAAGGATCTCAAGGAAAATTTATACCTGCCGTATTTATGCTTTAGTGTTAAAGGGTTTGTGTTGTTTTTGTCCTCGTTTTCGGTGAGCAGTTTTCAAATTCCTCTCCATGTATTTTGTTCCCCTGTCCGGTTTAAAAACAAGCTACCATTTTGTATGGAATTTTTGTTAGTGTGCATTTCGAAAGCAAACGACCCACAAAAATATTTTCTCAAATAACTGCATAAAAAG
Source organism: Tachyglossus aculeatus (assembly GCF_015852505.1). NCBI lineage: Eukaryota > Metazoa > Chordata > Mammalia > Monotremata > Tachyglossidae > Tachyglossus > Tachyglossus aculeatus. The sequence goes on along the minus strand of NC_052101.1, from coordinate 18,721,819 downwards.
CATAGAATTATCACTCAGTCATCTGGTTTTCCGGAGTATCATTCCTTGATTTGTGTTGGCCGAAGTCTTTGAGCGTTCGTATTTAATTTTTCTTGGGGGGAATTGGCGGAGGTTACCGCAGTCCAGCCCGTGATCTTCACTAGCTCCCCTTTGTATTTTTCTCCAGTGGTTCCCGTGATTTACACACGGACACACCCATGTCCCGCAAATGTCTACATGGTTGTGAGCAAATGGGTTCCACGTGCATTCGTGGAAAGGGCGGCAGTGCCCATCTGTCCCCATTGAGGCTACACCCCGGGGCATTTTTCCTCTTCTCTGGGTTCCACCCGCACTCAGAAACCACCACGTGGAACGGAATGGCAAACATATGGTGGGGATCCCGGCTCCCGGACGCTTGAGAGAGCTCGGGATCCAATCTCCGACAATAAGGGACTGATTGCCTTTTTGCCTTTCCCTAGACACCGAATGAAACACTGTGGCCAAACTGTGTTTCCTCATGAGGTATAAACTAGTGGCATCTGCTCTTGCTCCGTATGCCTTGGGGCCAGAGAGGAGGCACGCACCCATGTTGTCATAGGCCCGGTGGGCAAGGGTGCAAGGGATGCCCTTCTCGGGGATCCTCACGCTCACGTCTCACCGATGGCCGCGCGGACCCCAAAGGCCACACATCCACTCAGCTGCCTGCCCGGACCAGCCTGGCAGGTGCTTTTGAAGACTGAGGGCTCTGGGCTCTGCTGCAGGGGAATTAGCGGCACTTCTTGGCTGCTTGGCTATCGCCGGTTCAGTAGGAAAGGTGATTTGATGTGCCTTCCTTGGTTACTGCTGCTCTGCTGCCCCTCAGCAACTCAGCACATGCAGATAAGAGAGCATAACCATTGGGGCCGTGGACCAGAGTTTGTGCTTGTCCGCTGTGGCCTCCGAGGCTTTTCTCTCTAACTAACTGCCACACAGACACACTCCCTCTCTCCCTCTCTCCCCCACCCCACCCTCTCCCTCTCTCCCCAAAATGGGGATTAAAACTGTAAGCCCCAAGTGGGACATGGACTGTGTCCAATCTGCCCAACCAGGCCTAATTTCTACTTACCCCATAATAATAATAATTATGGTACTTAAGCGCTTACCACATGCCAAGCACTGTTCCAAGCGTTGGGGTAGATGCACGATAATCGGGTTGGACCCAGTCTCTGTCCCACAGAGGGTTCACAGTCTTCATCCTCATTTTACAGATGAGGTAACCGAGGCACTGAGAAGTGACTTCTAGACTGTGAGCCCACTGTTGGGTAGGGACCGTCTCTATATGTTGCCAACTTGTACTTCCCAAGCGCTTAGTACAGTGCTCTGCACACAGTAAGCGCTCAATAAATACGATTGATTGATTGACTTGCCTAAGGTCTCACGGCAGGTGGGACAGATTAGAACCCAGGACCTCTGATTCCCAAGGCCCAAGCTCTTTCCACTAGGCCATGCTGCTTCTGCCAGTGCTTGGCATTAGAGTAAGGGCTTAAATGCCAAAAATTATTTACGCGGACACACAAACCCCCAACCCTTATCTTATAAGCTTCAGCTCCATCTTTCTGGGAGGTTCTCAGAGAATGAGCATGTGAGGATTCTCGCTCGGCCCTTCAGAGGTCAGGCTGGTGGCCTTGACCTCTAGGAGAGCTGCGGGATAATCTTCATTGCTTTCCCTGGGAGTCACAGGGCATAGGACCCTGGCCTGTGACCAGAAGGGTTAGCTCAAAGGAGAGTCTGGGGGTGGGCCGTCTCCAGAATACCAAGAGCAGCAGTTTTGGGGTGACCAGCCTGGAGGAAAGTTCTTTGGTTTTTAGGGAATTAGGCTTCGAGGCCATCCCCCCACAGCCACACGCACACAATCATATGATGAGGTGGGGACACGCTTCAGAGGACTGCTGGAAGGGAGGGTTGAAGGAATTTATTTCATCACTCCTCCAAGCGCTCACCTTCCATACCCAAAGAGATAACCACTGAGTCCCCGGGAGTCCCCGGGATTCGCCTTAAGTCCGGAGAAACCATGAGCGGTGCAGCCGAATGGAAATGTCACTGAGGAGTCTTCCCGTGCAGCCGAATGGAAATGTCACTGAGGAGTCTTCCCAGAGGTAAGGATGTGTGTGAAATGGGAGTTTCCACAAGGCTTGGTTTTCTGTGGGGTCTTCTTTCCTCTCGGGGCTGGGTTAGTCAGGGAACGCTCGGGTGAAGTTGTGGTAACTGATCTTGTCTTCGTGGGAACACAGCCTGATTAGCTGGAAAAGAGCAAGCAGAGCAGGTGACCAATGCAAGAACCGTCGAACAGCGAGTGGTTGGGATTGCCAGGGGAGTGAGTGGGGAGAAGCAGCGTGGCCTAGCGGGAGAGCAACAGCCTGGGAATCAGAAGGACCTGGGTTCTAATCCCGGTTCTTCTACATGTCTGCTGTGTGACCTTAGGCAAGTCACTTCACTTCTCTGGGCCTCAGTGACCTCATCTGCAAAATGAGGATTAAGATTGTGAGCCCTATGTGGGACAGGGACTGTGTTCAACCTGATTAGCTTAGTACAGTGCTTGGCACATAGTAAAGAGTAAAACCACCCCCCCTCTCCCACCAAACTTCTCTGGGCCTCAGTGACCTCATCTGCAAAATGGGGGTTAAGATTGTGAGCCCTATATGGGACAGGGACCCTGACCATCCTGACTAGCTTGTATCTTCCCCAACGCTTAACACAGTGCCTGGCACATAGTAAGCACTTAAAAAGTACCATTTTAAAAAACGTTTAAAAAGAGGAAAGGGAAGGAAAGGCGGGGATGGAGCCTTGCACTATAAACCGAGGTATTGCCTGGCTTGGAGGGCTTCGTTCCCAGCCCGAACTTTAGGGACTTGCCAGGCCTCTGCCCACGCCCCTTCTGCTTCGGACCCCGACCTCTGACGTGGGTTCCAGTTTCAGACCACGACCGGTTATTTAGGTTAAGGATAACTATACATTGGAATGACTTCTGCCTGCCCCCTCTTAGAATGGAAATCCCTTGGGGCTAAGGATCGGGTCAGAGGAAATGCCCGGGCACGTAATTGCTGTAGGACCGAGGATGGGATGAATAGGGACTGCAAACTCATCGTGTGTAGTTATCCAGGTCAGAGTTAATCGCCTTCGTTTCTTTCCAGCACTAGCTAGGGTGCTTCCCACATCATAAGTGCGTAATAAATGCCCACTGACTGTTGGATGGCGTGGTTAAAGAGTTGCACTGCTGACCTGCAGGGAAAGGCTTTTAACCCATACTGGATTCTTTCCTCCTGGGTAAGCGATTGGCTTAGGGCAGAGGAGTTAGGGTTAGAGTGTCCTTTTGTTTCTCAGAGGAGGGCTGACTATCAGAGTTCCCCCTTTGTTCCCTCCACCTCAGGAGCAGAGCCAGGGACCCCTTGAGGTTTCCCTCTCCAGACCCCAGAGTTCTAGATAATTCTCCCACCCCGCTGTGCCCCCCACAGTCGATGAGCCTGGTATCTACAGGACCGGGGGGTGCTAATTGTTCCCACTTGAATGCCGGAGAGAGGGGAGACCTGACCAAACCGGGAGCCTCTCGGCTCCCCTGCCCTGTCCCTCCGTGGGAAGCACGGAGTGGAAAGAGCACGGCCATGGGAATCAGAGGACGTGGGTTCTAATCCCAGCTCTCCGCCACTTACCTGCTGTGTGATCTCAGGCAAGTCACTTCACTTCTCTGGGCCTCAGTTTCCTCATTAGTAAAATGGGGATTAAATCCTACTTCCTCCTACTTAGACGGTAAGCCCCATGTGAGCCAGGGACTGGGTCCAATCTAATTACCTTGTATGTCCCCTAGCACCTAGCACAGTGCTTGGCACATAGTAAGCCCTTCGTTGGGTAGGGATTGTCTCTATTTGTAGCCGAATTGTACTTTCCAAGTGCTTAGTACAGTGCTCTGCACTCAGTAAGCACTCAATAAATACAGTTGAATGAATGAATACCAAAATTATTATTATTCTGCAAGGATTATTCAACCCAACCTGTGAGCTTAGGTTGCCTTCACCTCCCCTCCATCCTAGCCCAACTGGGATAATTACAATGTACTTAATGGTACTTACTGAGCACTTGCCAGGTGCAGAACACTGTAGTGAGCTCTTGGGAGAATACAATAGAACGGAGTTGGTCGACATATTCCCTGCTAGCAATGAGTTTACAGTCCAAGGGTAAGGTAATCAGATCTAACCCAGTCCCTGTCCCACCTGAGGCTCAATCTAGGGGAGAGGGAGAACAGGTATTGAATCCCCATTTTACAGATGAGGAAACTGAGGGCCAGAGAAGTTAGTGTCTTGCGCAGGGTTACACAGCAGACAAGTGGCAGAACTGGCCTAGTGATCTTTCCACTTGGCCACGTTGCTTTTGAGTCCCTAGGAAAAAAGACCGTCAGGGCCCAGCTCAAACTTCTCAATCAACCCCCAGATTGAGCAGATACGATGTGCAGAGCACTGCACTAAACGCTCGGGAGAATACGCTACAAACATACAAACGGAATTGGTTCGACATGATCCCTGCCCACAGTTAGGGCCCTTCCTGTCCCTACTGCTGACCTGGTTAATAAGGCAGTTGTTGATTGGCACGTTTAACGTATTGCAGAGGGCAAAGAACATGTCTCTGTCCACGTATCCAGATCCATCCTTGTCGTAGGAAAGGAATGCCTCGCGCATCCTGCTTTTAGGCAAATAGTTCTGTTGCTTGAGCTGCTCCTGTATCTGCCCTATTAGCAATTCCATTTCCTTCTCGTCTGGATTGTCTGCAGTCATGTGGCTGTGGAGGAAGGGAGGAAATGACTGCACACGGAATTTATTCCTGACCCGTCGCATCTGGCTGACTAAGGCTTCCGACGAGCCTACCCAGTGGAGTTTACGGTGGACCAATAAGCTTCACGGGGCCTCAGTCGGTCAATCGTATCTACCGAACGCTTACTGTGTGCAGCACACTGCACTAAACGCTTCGGAGAGGACGATATAACCGAGTTGGGAGACGTGTTCCCTTACCACAGTGAGCTTAGCTCCTCTGACCAGTAATTATAAAAAGAGTAGCTGCTTGTCCTTAACGCTTATCAATCAATCAATGGTATTTGTTGGGCGCTTACTGCGTGCGGAGCACTGTACTAAGTGCTTGGGACAACGTAGTACTACAAACGTGGTAGACACATTCCCTGCCCACAAGGAGTTTACTACAGCCACAACTTTGGTTCAGATAATTGAAATATCACAGTTGGACTACCCACTGTTGTTCCCTCCCTCTTGGCCCATTAGTCCGTACTCCACTCTGACTAATTGGGAGCCCCGTGGGGGATAATAATGTTGGTATTTGTTAAGCGCTTACTATGTGCCAAGCACTGTTCTAAGCACTGGGGCAGATACAAGGTAATCAGGTTGTCCCACGTGGGGCTCACAATCTTCATCCCCATTTTACAGATGAGGGAACTGAGGCCCAGAGCAGTTAAGTGACTTCCCCAAGGTCACACAGCTAAGTGGTGGAGCTGGGATTAGAACCCACGACCTCTGCTGCCACGCTGCTTCTCTAATGATCTCATATCTCTCATATTTATCGAGAAGCAGCGTGGCTCAGTGGAAAGAGCCCGGGCTTTGGAGTCAGAGGTCATGGGTTCAAATCCCGGCTCTGCCAGTTGTCAGCTGTGTGACTTTGGGCAAGTCACTTCACTTCTCTGTGCCTCAGTTACCTCATCTGTAAAATGGGGATTGACTGTGCGCCCCCTGTGGGACAACCTGATTGCCTTGTAACTGCCCCAGCGCTTAGAACAGTGCTTTGCACATAGTAAGCGCTTAATAAATGCCATCATTATTACCCCAGCTCTTAGTACAGCGCTTAGCACATAGAGCTTAACAAATACCATAATAATAATAAAAATAACGATTATTATTATCATTATTATTATTACTCCCCAACTGGGATGGAAGAGTAACACACTCGGACCTAGGGTAGGTCAGCTCTGGTAGGGAGTCCACTGTGGAAGTTTGGACTCGTGTGTAGAGCAGTGTTTATGGCATTCACCAGTACTTTGAGCTACCAAATCTATACCCCTATCTGCTAGTGAGTAGGATGCTGGTGACTCAGTAACCCTGTGTGTTTTTTTCGCCTTTTTTCCGTAAAGTGAGCCGCCTTTTTAATCAGAGGGAGGTTTTGCATCTCTGGTGCTGGCTCTGAATTTCGGCACCGTGCGGGAGGCAAGGGTGAAAGTTGACTCCCACCAGCTAGGAGAGGGCAGGAGGCCAAGGGGCTGAAAGGATCCCCCCCCGCCACGGCCCCCGGGGATCTGCCTGCCCAAAGAGCTAGAGCGGCGGGAGCGAGGGCCAGCCCTCTACGGGCACCGATGGTGCTGCTCGTGGCTGCAGGAGTGGCTTTTGGATGGGGGAGGTGCCGCCACGTTGGGGCCAAATTTGCTCCTTGGCAACCATGCCAGCGTGGGGCGGTGAGGGTGCGGAGGAGAAGGACAAGCCAAGCCAGCACCAAGCTCTGCCCAATCTCTGCCCAATCCCTGCCCAGCCAATGCCAAGCCCTACCCAGTCTGCCCAAGCACCACCCTATCTCTACTCAAGGCCCACCCAGCCAATGCCAAGCTCCTCCCAATCCGTCCAAGCATCTCCTGGTCTCCACCAAGCCTCACCCAATCTCCGCCCAAATCCCGTCCAGTCTATCCATGCCCCGCTCAATCTCTGCCCAAGCCCCACCCAATTTACACCCAGGCCCTGCCCAGCCAACGCCAAGACCAGGCATTAGTCTTCTGGACTGTTTTTAATTACTTTTTCCCCTGGTGCCCTCTTGCCATTTTGGGAAGTACCAGATATCCAGAAACAGGGTAGCATTGTTTCCCAGAAAGGCCAGCCTTAACCTTCAAAGGGATCCTGGAGGTCCAAAGTTTACAACTATTCTGCCTTCTTCCCTTTCAATTAATCAATCAGTGGTATTTATTGAGTGCTTACTGCTTGCAGAGCACTTGGGAAAGTACAAGACAGTAGAGTTATAACATTAATAATTATATTTGTTTGCCAAGCATCATCATCATCAATCATATTTGAGTGCTTACTGTGTGCAGAGCACTGTACTAAGCGCTTGGGAAGTACAAGTTGGCAACATATAGAGATAGTCCCTACCCAACAGTGGGTTCGCAAGCACTGTTCTAAGCACTGGGGCACACACAAGATAATCATGCTGTCCCATGTGGGGTTCATAGTCTTAATCCCCATTTTACATATGAGGAAACTGAGAAGTTAAGTGACTTGCCCAGGGTCATACAGCAGAGATGCGGCGGTACAGAGAGTAGATTGGCATTAGAGAAGTGTGTGGTTTGGGTAGTAGTAGACCACTGAAGTAAGGTGGGCGGGTGAATGGGGGTTGGTAGAGTGTCTTAAAGCAGGTGGTGAGGAGTTTCTGTTCGAGGAAGAGGTGGATGGGCAACCATTTGAGGTTTTTGAGGAGTGGGGAGATACGGACTGAACTTTCCTAGAAAAACGTTCCGAGCAGCAGAGTGGAAATATGGACTGGAGAGTGAAGAAACAGGACAGGGAGGTCGGCAAGGAGGCTGGTGAAATAGTCAAGGAGAGAAAGCAGAGAGAAGCAGAATGGCGTAGTGGATAGAGCAGGGGCCTAGAAGCTTATGAGCTCTAATCCAGCTCTGCCACCTGTCTGGTGTGTGACCTTGGGCAAGTTACTTGACTTCTCTGGGCCTCAGTTACTGCCTCTGTAAAATGGAGGTTAAGACTGGGAGCCCATGTGGGACAGGGACTGTGTCCAACCTGATTTGCTTGTATCCACTCCAGCGCTTAGTATAGTGCCTGGCACAATCAATCAATCAATCAATCAATCAATGTCGTATTTATTGAGTGCTTACTGTGTGCAGAGCACTGTACTAAGCGCTTGGGAAGTACAAGTTGGCAACATATAGAGACGGTCCCTACCCAACAGTGGGCTCACAGTCTAGAAGGGGGAGACAGAGAACAAAACCAAACATATTAAAAAAATAATAAAATAAATAGAATAGATATGTACAAGTAAAATAGAGTAATAAATATATACAAACATATATACATGTTTGTACATGTAAGTGTTTAACATGTACATGTAATATGTACATGTACATGTTTAACACCCAGTAAGTGTTTAACAAACACCACCGTTATTATTATCATTAAAAATGATAAATGCTTGGATTAGTGTGATAGCAGTTTGAAATTCTCGGGAGAGAGGGAGAGAAGGAAGGAGAGAAGGAGAGAAGAAGAATAAATGGGGGTAATTGGAAGTGGGAAAATCCTGTTTGGAGGCGGAAAGTGAGTGAACGTATTCAGGCATTTAAGGATCTTTTCTGCAGCAAGATGCAGACATCAGGATTTGCCTGCCTAATTGACTGGATGGGCATCTCGAGTGTCTTTCTAAACTCCTTGGCTGGATTAGTTGATTATGGTGGCTGTTAATAAGTGGAGAATTTCAAACGTGGCAACTTTCTTTAAGAAAATAAAGCTCCTTTACCACTTTCACCAGTCCCAGGCTTGGAGTTTGAAGCTAGGACTCCCAGGCCGCTCCTCGCAGTAACGGATATCGAGTACGAAGCTAGAATGCGAGTTATCAACTCGTGTGTCCGAGTGAATATTGCCCCTCTCCTCCCCAGCACCAGTTTTCTGAACTCTTTCCCAATGCCAAGAGACTGTCTAGGGTGTTTGGCTTTTAGGAGTCAGTTGGAGTCAATTTACAGATGGACTATAGCATGTGTTAGTGACCACAGCAGAGTTAGAGTTACACCCACTGTGCTGGCTGTTGGGGGCGGGACCTACGCAGGGCCCATTGGAAAAGGAACAGCAAATTGAGCGTCTGGGTTTATTTCAGGAGAATTCCCTAGGGGAAGAATAAGCCTAACTGCTTGGTGGCCTGTCAATGCAAGAGGAAACCAAGGTTCTTGTAGCCCAGGTGAGAACGCAGGGCAAGTCTCTCCCTGGCTCCACCTTTATCGCCCATAAACAGCACCGCAACTTTATGGGGGAACTAATCCTCCAAAGGGAAATGCTAAAAGCTCCGATTTCCATCTAGACTCGGAATATTTTTCCTAGAGCACTCTGGAAAGATCCTACCCTTATCCAGTGTGAAATCATTTATTTCCTGACATAGCAGATATTCTCCCCCTGTCTCTACATTCCCACCCATCCCCATGTTGCACAGGGTAACTCAGTCTTAGGACGCCTTCACCAGCAACGAGATTCGAAATTCACTGGTCCTGGCCTTGTCTGGCCTCTGAAGAAGTGTGAATCCTGCCTGGTGGATCCCTTCTTACTGCGTGGAGGAGGTGGCAGAGGAGAGGGGTCTTTCTGATGGAGAAGCACTGAAATGTCTTCAAGGGCCCATTTGTCCTAACCGGTGCTTCTGATTCATTCTCCCCCGGGAGCCTCTGACACCCAGTCTTTCCCACGCAGTTTTAGCCAAAGGGAGGCATGCTAGAAATGAAAATGGCAGAATGGGGCAAGAGACTTGGTAGTATTTAAAGAGCCACAGAGGGCTTGGCATAGTTGAGATAGAAGCCCTACCCAAACAGGACAGAAGAGGTTGGAGACACACAGACATAATCTGAGAAGCAGCGTGGCTCAGTGGAAAGAGCATGGGCTTTGGAGTCAGAGGTCATGGGTTTAAATCCCGTCTCCGCCAATTGTCAGCTGTGTGACTTTGGGCAAGTCACTTCTCTGTGCCTCAGTTACCTCATCTGTAAATGGGGATTAAAACTGTGAGCCCCCTGTGGGACAACCTGATCACCTTGTAACCTCCCCAGCGCTTAGAACAGTGCTTTGCACATAGTAGACACTTAACAAATACCATCATTATTATTAATAGACAATAGAGACGCACACACAGTCATAGAGACTGGGAGAGAAAGAGTGAGAGTACCTTTTAAAAATGCAAAGGGATACTTTCCCTAGTGGCTAATCTTAAAGGAGGGTGGTGGGCAGTTTGAGCAAAAGCCTGGATTTTGCAATCAGCCATTTGCTGTGGCTGAGGATGGGAATTTCTCCTTCTGCTTGGACGTTTGGGATCACGTCCAGTGGAGCAGCCGGTCTTGGGGAATTAAGTTCTCTGCTTTTCCCTCTCTCTCTGGTCAATCTTCAGGACACAAACGGTGACTGGAGTTGAAGCCCGGGGAACCAGACGACGATCTGCACGGCAGAAAGGCTGGGGCCTTCCGGAACAGACTCTGCCCCTAAACACGCTAGTTATGCAAGCCAGGAAGCTCCAGGGCTGTGCTGGGACTCCCAGTTGGACGATTAACACTTGAACCACGAACTTCGTGACTGATACCTCAAGCAGCCCTAACGTGCACACACAGGCCTGTATAGCAGTCCAACTAGCCCTCGGAGGAAAATGAAAAGCCAAACTGTCTTCAAGTTTGGATCTCCAAAGCCCCCAGGTGCCCCAAAGCGACCAGCATACTTATCCATTTCCTGCACTACAGCTTCCTGTTGGCGAAAATGGTCCTGGAGAGACTTGAGCGTTGCCGGAGGATAAAGCCCCGCCTTGCTTTCCAGGTACTTCAGCACGTACTCGTCGGCATCGATGATGATGAACCTGTGGCCAAAAACTGGGAGAGGGAATTCTATGAGCCCTGTTTTTTTTTTATTATGGCATTTGTTAAGGGCTTACTATGTGCCACATGCTGTATGTAATAATAATAATAATGATAGCATTTATTAAGCACTTACTATGTGCAAAACACTGTTCTAAGCGCTGGGGAGGTTACAAGGTGATCAGGTTGTCCCAAAGGGGGCTCAAATTCTCCTAGACTGTGAGCCCACTGTTGGGTCTCTGTATGTTGCCAACTTGTACCTCCCAAGCGCTTAGTACAGTGCTCTGTACACAGTAAGAGCTCAATAAATACGATTGAATGAATGCATGAATCCCCATTTTACAGATGAGGTAACTGAGGCGCAGAGAAGTTCAGTGACTTGCCCAAAGTCACCCAGCTGACAAGTGGCGGAGCCAGGATTTGAACCCATGACCTCTGACTCCAAAGCCGGTGCACTTTCCTTCTCCGTACCAAGTGCTGGGGTAGATACAAGCTAATCAGGCACAGTCCAATGGCCCACATGGGGCTCACAGTTTTAATCCCTATTTTACAGGTGAGGTAACTGAGATACGGAGAACTTAAATTAATTCAATCATATTTATTGAGTGCTTACTGTGTGCAGGGCACTGTACTAAGCGCTTGGGAGAGCAGAATTTAACAATAAACAGACACATTCCCTGGCCACAACGAGCTAATCCATTCATTCATTCAATCGTATTTATTGAGCGCTTACTGTGTGCAGAGCACTGTACTAAGTGCTTGGGAAGTACGAATCGTCAACATATAGAGACGGTCCCTACCCAACAACAGGATTTGCTCAAGGTCAGCAAGTGGAGGATCGTGGATTAGAATCCAGGTCCTCCTGATTCCCAGGCCCATGCTTTATCCTCTAGGCCACGCTGCTTCCCTACTGGGTTTCTAAAGGACTGAAATGAGGAAAATCGCATTGACCTTAGATGCGATTGGTACCTAGCTTTCCATCTGCCAACAACTAAAAAAATCCTGACCCAAGGTTTCCCAGTCTGTTCAACATACAGGCAGGAAACTCTGTATATTTGCCTGCAATCTTCAGGGGATTATTCCAATTTAGTGCTTAAAATAGATGGAAAATAATAATAATAGCATTTATTAAGCACTTACTATTTGCAAAGCACTGTTCTAAGTGCTGGGGAGGTTACAAGGTGATCAGGTTGTCCCATGGGGGGCTCACAGTCTTAATCCCCATTTTACAGATGAGGGAACTGAGGCCCAGAGAAATGAAGTGACTTGTTCAAAGTCACACAACTGACAAGTGGCAGAGCCGGGGTTTGAACCCACGACCTCTGACTCCAAAGCCCGGGCTCTTTCCACTGAGCCACACTGCTTCCCTAGAAGTGAAAAGTGACCTAGTTGGAGTTCTGTTGGTACAATGTGGCTCAGTGGAAAGAGCCCAGGCTTGGGAGTCAGAGGTCATGGGTTCTAATCCTGGCTCTGCCGCTTGTCAGCTGGGTGACCTTGGACAAGTCACTTAACTTCCCGGTGCCTCAGTTACCTCATCTGGAAAATGGGGATTCAGATTGTGAGCCCCACCTAGAACAACCTGATTACCTTGTATCTACCCCAGCGCTTAGAACAGTGCTTGGCACATAGTAAGCGCTTAACAAATACCAACATTATTATTATTATTATTATTAGTAGTAGTAGTAGTAGTAGTAGTAGTATTACAAAAAATGAAGCCCTTTTTAACCTAGGTAGAGGCGGGAGACTTGGGGGACCCCAACCCTAACGGAAATAAGGCCTGGACCCCTAGAAATGTTTTCCATCCAGGGTGCAATACCACACACTCACACTCTCACCTTCCCAATCGGGGCAATCAACCAATCTATCGTATTTATTGAGCACCTACTGTGTACAGAGCCCTATACTAAGCATCTGGAGAGTACAATATAACAGTATAACAGACACGGTCCCGGCCCACAACGGGCAAGAGGGCAGAAGACTTACTTTCAACCACAGCGCCAATGAAGAGATCGCCGGGCTCGTAGTAGGAGGGGTCATTTGCCGAGGAGCCCGGCTTTGGGACTCTAGTCTTGCCAAGGAATTTGCCTCCAATTATGCCCGAATTGCGCACTGGCGGCTCGTAGATGCTGATGGTGTCGTTGGATAGGAAGAACGAGAGAATGAACCGGCGGGGCCTGTCTTCAGGGATTGGAGATTCCTGCGGGGGAGAAGTGGGGGAAAAGAAGAGAAAGTCATCGAGGTTCATGACGAGAATGGAGAGCAGTGGCGCTTTTGCTGAGTTAAAGTTAGCCCGCTGTTGGGTAGGGACCGTCTGTCTCTATATGTTGCCAACTTGTACTTCCCAAGCACTTAGTACAATGCTCTGCACACAGTAAGCGCTCAATAAATATGATTGAATGAATAGTAATAATAATAATAATAATAATGATGATGGCATTTGTTAAGCGCTTACTATGTGCAAAGCACTGGTGTAAGCGCTGAATGAATGAAAGTTGGCGGCAACTATGACCGGAGCAGGAAAGGCACATTACTGTCTTTGAAATGCTTCACTAGGGTCATATATATACAGGCAATGTCAACTCATTCATTCAATCATATTTATTGAGCGCTTACTGCACTAGGCGTTGGAAAGTACAATTCGGCAACAGATAGAGACAATCCCTACCCAACAACGGGCTCAAAGTCTAGAAATCTCATCCTCACACTATGTACTGGTGCACTTTTAAAAAACAATCTTCAAATTACTAATAAACTCTTTGTAAAATGACCAGACACCTCGGACATTACTCTTTACTAGAAAAGGAAATAAAGTTGGAGGATAGAATTACTATTTTCTGGCAGGCACAATGTAAGAGAATAGAGCTTGAGATGGTAGTCCAAAAACAGGGACAGAAGGCGGCAGGAGAAACAGATATTTTGTGGACAGGGATCGTGTCTAGCAACTCTATTGTATTGTGCTCTTCTAAGCATCTAGTACAGTACTCGACATACAGTAAGCGCTCAATGAATACCATTGATTGAGGGCAGGGACTGTAATATCAGAGAGAGCCAAGTTGATCCTATCCTTCTCTGGAATCTTATACCTCCTAGTCCAGATCTATATATATATATATATATGTCCAGATATTTATATATATAGGTTTTGACACCTGTCTACATGTTTTGTTTTGTTGTCCATCTTTCCCTTCTAGCCTGTGAGCCCGTTGTTGGGTACGGACCGTCTCTATATGTTGCCAATTCGTACTTCCCAAGTGCTTAGTACAGTGCGCTGCACACAGTAAGCGCTCAATAAATACAATTGAATGAATGAATGAATGTCCATCAGCACCTGCACTTTACATGAATGAAACCTAACTCAATCAATCAATCAATCAATCAATCGTATTTATTGAGCGCTTACTGTGTGCAGAGCACTGTACTAAGCGCTTGGGAAGTACAAGTTGGCAACATATAGAGACAGTCCCTTCTCAACCCACTTCTCCTAATTTTTCAGCCTCCTTCTGCCACACCTCATCTCACCTCACTGAGGTGGGGACGTGAAACAGCCAGAAGTAGGGAAGTGTCTGCTGGGCTTCTTCCATCAACCCAAAACTCCTCACTCTCAGCTTCAAGGCTGTCCATCCCCTCACCCCCTCCTATCTCACCTCCCTTCTCTCCTTCTCCAGCCCAGCCCGCACCCTCCACTCCTCTGCCGCTAATCTCCTCACCGTGCCTCATTGTCACCTGTCCCACCGTCGACCCCCAGCCCACGTCCTCCCCCTGGCCCGGAATGCCCTCCCTCCGCACATCCGCCAAGCTAGCTCTCTACCTCCCTTCGAAGCCCTACTGAGAGCTCACCTCCTCCAGGAGGCCTTCCCACACTCAGCCCCTTTTTCCTCTCCTCCTCCCCATCCCCCCTGCCCTACCTCCTTCCCTTCCCCACAGCACCTGTATATATGTTTGTACAGATTTATTACTCTATTTATTTTACATATACATATTTACTATTCATTTTGTTAATGATGTCCATTTAGCTTTAATTCTATTTATTCTGACGACTTGACACCTGTCCACATGTTTGGTTTTGTTGTCTGTCTCCCCCTTCTAGACTGTGAGCCCGTTGTTGGGTAGGGACCGTCTCTAGATGTTGCTAACTTGTACTTCCCAAGCACTTGGTACAGTGCTCTGCACACAGTAAGCACTCAATAAATACGATTGAATGAATGAATCCCTCAGTGGTGAATCAATCAATTGTATTTATTGAGTGCTTACTGTGTGCAGACGACTGTATTAAACACTTGGGAGAATATGATACAACAAAGTTGGTATATACATTTAATCAATCAGTCAATCATTTGGTGGTACTTATTGAACGTTTACTGGGTGCAGAGAACTGTACTAAGTGCTAAGGGGAGTACAATAGAGGAGCTTACAGTCTAGAGGAAGAGACAGACGTTAAAATAAATGACAGATATGTATATAAGTGCTGGGCCAGGATTGGGGGGGAGGGCGTTTAGGATGGGGTGAATATCAACGTTGACGGAATACAGACCCAAGAGCATAAGCAACACAGAAAGGAGAGGGAATAGGGGAAAGGAGGGCTAAGCTGGGAAAGACTTCTTGGAGATGGAATTTTAGAAAGGAATTTGAGGTGGGGAGAGAGGCAGTCTGTCATACGTGATGAAGGGGGAGGGATTAAACTGTAGACTAGTCTATAAGTTAGTTGTGGACAGGGAACATGTCTACCAACTCTGTTATATTGTACTCTCCCAAGCACTTAGTAAGGTGCTCTGAACACAGCTCAATAAATACGATTGATTGATCGATTGATTCCAAGCAAAGGTTTCTAACCCAAAGAACCATACATTTCTCATGGCGGACAGCGTTGGCAGGAGTCCTGAAAATAGCTAGTCGTGTTATTTTGATAAGGCTCAGGTTCTCTGTCATAAAGTCTTTATATCTGGTCCCGGGCTCATCACCTCAACACAATCCTACCTGCTCCAGATCCCTGAAACCTTGGCACCAGCTTTGACTCTTTCCTGTCTTTTAACTCAAGTGTTCAGTTTGCCTCAAAATCCTGCCTGTTTTATCTGCACAATTCTTCCCAGGCCCATCTCTTCCTCTCCACCCAAATGGTCACCACTTTAGTTCAGGACAAATCCCTCCACTCCTCACAACCCCCTGATAGCTCCCCATTTTCCTCTGCATCAAGCAAAAACTCTTTGCCTTTGATTTTGAGGTTTCCCCCCAGCAACTCTTTATATGCCTTTCAGGAAAGAAAGTTCCAACAGTGGCACTTATCGAGTGCTTACTAGTTTCCCCCCAGCAACTCTTTATGTGCCTTTCAGGAAAGAAAGTTCCAACAGTGGCACTTATTGAGTGCTTACTCTGTGCAGAACACTGTACTAGACGCTTGGGAAAGGACAATACAGCAGCATTGGTAGCTGACTTTTTCATCTTTGGAGTATGCAATCTCCAGGGTCAGCCCTTCTCCCTGTTTAAAAATATATACTACTTCCAGGACACTGTCTTAATCATCCACCTGGAGGAATTCTCTGCCTCATAACCAAAACTGTAGCTGGATGGGAGCTCTGTGATTTCAAGATAGACTCCAAACTGCAGCGCAATTAGAAGATGCTTATAGTTCTCATTCCTCATTAAATAGCATTGATTGAAATGTCCATTATCAAACAACCCATCTCCGGGAACTGTCCCAAAAGGTCATGCTTGAAATATTTCCTGCCCCTTAAAACTGGGGGCCATGGTGGTGGACCAACCTAAAGAAGGACTTTCCGAAACATGGGCGATGCTTCTGATTATTGAGAGAAAAGCACAAAGCTAGAACAAAGGTGGGTTAAATGAGTACTCTTCATTTATGGAAATCAGCCTCACCAGTTTAACCAGATAACGTAGCACCTTATGATCATTCTCCAACATCTTAATAACATCCCTTTGGGGGGCTTTTGGGATCAAGGAATAACAATTCTGAATAGAATCTTCAAGGAGCCCGTAGCCATTGTAGGGAGGTAATTCCTAGAGAAAAAATGAAAAGCAATAAGGATCTCTGGTATAGAGCTTAACAAAATGACAATGTTTAAGGCATGGACATATCTCGGGGAGCCTTGGAAAACTAGCAATCATCCGTGTACATCCAATCATGGTCTAAAAGGGAGATACACTTCTTAAACATTTCCACTGGTAGTGAGTAACAGAGCAGAGATAAACTCCCAATCCAGGGTCTTTTCCATCTATTGCCAAAGCCTGGATACTTGGAGATGGGAAGCAGAATGGCCTATTAAAAAGTGGGTTCTAATCCTGCCTCCATCTTGTCGGATGTGTGACCTTGGGCAAGTCACTTGACTTCTCTGTGCCTCAGTTACCTCATCTGTAAAATGGGGATTAAGACTATGAGCCCTTATGCAGAACAGGGATTGATAATCTCATATCTCTAACAACACTTAGTATGGTGCCTCGCACACAGTAAGGGTTTACCACAAAAAAAAAGACCTAGAGCTCTTAAGAATCCTCTCCAAATAGTTGAATGGCACAATCATTCTCTATTTCTGCTCTTGTCTGAAACTTTGGCACAAATTATTCTCTATTTCTGCTCTTGTCTGAAACTTCATAAACTATTTTGTCTAGTGGTATCCTAAAGGAGTCCTCTTTTCAGATTAATTTCTCAGTGCTTAAAGTACCACAAAGTACAATCTGGAAGTTGGAGCTCTGGAATTTTAGGAACTTCATGTTCACAATCTATGGAGCAAAGGCATTCATCCTCTAGACTGCAAGCTCGTTGCGGGCAGGGAACGTGTCTACCAAGTCTGTTGCATTGTACTCTCCCAAGCGCTTAGTACAGCGTGCTGCACACAGTAAGCGCTCGATAAATACCATTGATTAACTGATCACACCCAGGGGCTCGGGTGTAGGACCTGTTTCAGAACCGCGGGCTCCTTAGGGCTCATATCAACGGGCTGGAAATCGGTAATCCCAAAATGTTCACGGTAATAGTTCCGGGTGAACTCATCACAGTCATAGATGAAGAAGGTGCGTCCCAAGAGAGTGATGGGCTGGCCCACCACAAAGTCTCTGGCAGTGACCCACTCCTGTACTTCAGCGTCGGAGATTTCCAGCACGCAGCGAGGAAAGGTCTCTGGGAGGTGAAAGGACAGGGACAAATACGGGAAGGGAAGGAGAAGAAAAGACAGTGAGAGAACGAGAAGAGGGAGAGTGGGAAGGAAGAGGGAGAGAGGAAAGATGGAAGGAAAGGAGAGGAAAGAAAGGAGAGAGGGGAGAGGGAAAAGGAAGAGTGGGAGGGAAAGGGGAGACAGAGGGAAGTGAGGAAGAAAGGATGGGGAGAGGGGGAATGGGGAGAAGGGAGGGGGGAAAGCACAGAGAGAGAGAGGAGAGGAAAGGGGGAAGGGGAGAGAAGAGAAGGGAGCGGGAAAAAGGACAGAGAGAGAGGGGTTGGAGGGAAGACAGAGAGTGGGGATAAAAAAAGGTATAAAGGGGGAAATCGTCAACTGTTCTGAAAATTTAACAAAGCAGAGAATCAACTAGCTTTATTATCAATTCAAATCTGCATATAACCCAGAGTTGTCCATCCCCACTAGCCTCCCCTACCTCCCCTGAGGAAGAAGTGGTGGTAACAGTGCAGATCTGCCCTGAGGCTTCAGGGCCCCCAAGCACAGACGGCTCGGCCCGGTCCGACTAGGGGCAAGAGAAGCAGCGTTGCTCAGTGGAATGAGCCCGGGCTTTGGAGTCAGAGGTCATGGATTCAAATCCCAGCTCTGCCAACTGTCAGCTGTGTGACTTTGGGCAAGTCACTTAACTTCTCTGTGCCTCAGTTACCTCATCTGTAAAATGGGGATTAAGACTGTGAGCCCCCTGTGAGGCAACCTGATGGCCTTGTAACCTCCCCAGCACTTAGAACAGTGCTTTGCACATAGTAAGCACTTAATAAATGCCATTATTATTATTAATGGTGAGAGAGGGATTCTTGGTAGTGGAAAACACGGTAGCCACTAACTCAGAGAAATGTCAGTCAGTGAATCGAACAGATTAATTGAGCAGTTACTGTGTGCAGAGCACTGCAATAAGTGCTTGGGAGAGTACAATATAACAGAGTTGGTAGACACAGTTCCTGCCCAAAGTGAGCTTAACTTCCTTTTCTAGGAGTATTCTCCTCCCTCACTGGACATTTCCCTCAGACCACGACCCATTTATTTTTTTTTAAGTAGGTGTTAAGTGCTTACTTATTTTGTTAGTATGTTTGGTTTTGTTCTCTGTCTCCCCCTTCTAGACTGTGAGCCCACTGTTGGGTAGGGACTGTCTCTATATGTTGCCAACTTGTACTTCCCAAGCACTTAGTACAGTGCTCTGCACACAGTAAGTGCTCAATAAATACGATTGATTGATTGATTGATTACTATGTACCAGCCACTGTTCTAAGCATTGGGGTAGATAAAGGGTAATCAGGTTGGACTCATTCCATGTCTCACATGGGGCTCACAGTCTTAATGTCCATTTTACAGATGAGAGAACTGAGGCACAGAGAATTAAAACCAATTGCCCACAGTCACACAGCAGACAAGGGGCAGTGCTGGCATTGGAACCCAGGTCCTTCGGACTCCCAAGCTCGTGCTGTATTCACTAGGCCACATTGCTTTCTTGTATATGCCCTCACACTTTAAAGATGTGAGGTTTCTAGAAAGTTTCCTGAGATCAAACCCTTCTCTTGAACCTCAATTCTTTGGTTTTTGTGTAGGTTTCTGACCCAAGTCCAAGTACCACTGTGAATCTCACCTGTCTGCATGTTCACCTGTTTTGTTTTGTTGTCTGTCTCCCACTTCTAGACTGTGAGCCTGTTGTTGGATAGGGACCGTCTCTATATGTTGCCGACTTGTACTTCCCAAGCGCTTAGTACAGTGCTCTGCACACAGTAAGCACTCAATAAATATGATTGAATGAATGAATCTCACTCTTGCTAACAAACCCCAAGCTGCTCCTGTTCTTCCTGAGAGGACATGTACTACCTAGAACTCAGGGATAAACTCATGAAAATCCCAGAAAATTGGTATCATCTTGTTCTAAAGAACTCCCCCCTTAGGAGCTAATCCCCTCTCTGTGGGAGCAATGGCTGGTGGGATCTAAAGAGAGGATATCCTAAGTCTCTCCAGAACCAAGAGGAAAAAAGATTCCTAAAACTAAAATCAATCCTGAATAAAACATCCCAGTCTGTTCCAGCTTCGGCAGCTTGGCTGAACTATGAAGGAAGAGACTAAACATATTGGAGTGTCAAGGTTCAGGGGAATATTTTTTTTTTCCTCTTCTAGGCAAGACAAACTCATAAGAAAGACCAAGTCAAAGCACGGAGGAGGCAAAGATGATAAAAATAAAAATATCTAGATTGACGGGGCACAGTGCTCTGGGGTCAGACTGCTGACTAAACATGAGGTAAGAGTCTAAACTCTCTTGGAAAGCCAATTCCCTTTTCTTGACTTCATTAAGTACATATTAGATCCTGGCTAATTACCTCCTAACAGGGCAGAAAAAAATTCAGACTGCCACGCTTGGCAAAAAAAAATCTTTCTTGCTTTTTCTCTCCACTCGGGCGTTAGGAGTAGCGTGGCCTAATGGAAAGAGCACAGGCCTGGGAGTTGGATGACCTGGGTTCTAATCCCACCTCTGCCACTTGCTGGCTGTGTGACCTTGGGCAGTCACTTAACTTCTCTGCACCTCAGTTTCCTCATCTGTAAAATGCAGATTCAATCCCTTTTCTCCCTCCTATTTAGACTGTGAGCTCTATTGTGTTGGATTACCTTGTACCTACTCCAGCATGATGCATGGTACACATTAACAAATACCACAATTATTATAATAATAATAATAGTGGTACCGGTTAAGCACTTACTAAGAGTAAGCAGCAAGAGAAGCAGCATGGCTCAGTGGAAAGAGCACGGGCTTTGGAGTCAGAGGTCATGGGTTCAAATCCCGGCTCTGCCACTTGTCAGCTGTGTGACTTTGGGCAAGTCACTTAACTTCTCTGGGCCTCAGTTACCTCATCTGAAAAATGGGGATTAAGACTGTGAGCCCCCCCGTGGGACAATCTGATCACTTTGTATCTCCCCCAGCACTTAGAACAGTGCTTTGCACATAGTAAGCGCTTAATAAATGCCATTATTATTATTATTATTATCTGGAAGAAAAATAGAATTCTGGGGATGGGGAACAGAGCAGTCATTATTATTATTATTATTATTATTATTATTAAGAGCAAAGCACTGGTACTCTGATCTGAGGTAGATACAGTACAATCAGATTATCTTGTACTTACTGCAGCACTTAGCATAGTGTTTGCACATAGTAAACACTTAACAAATACCACAATAATTATTATTAGAAGAGAATATGCTAGCACCCTCTCGGGGCCTAGAGGATTAATCAGATTGTCTGAGTAACTACTTTGGGACCCTCTTCTATCTCCCCTCTGACCCCTTGCCCGCATCCTGCCTCTGGCATGGATTGCCCTCCCTCCTCATATCCAACAGACAATTATTCTCCCCATCTTCAAATCGTTATTGAAGGCACATCTCCTCCAAGAGGTCTTCCCTGACTAAACCCTCCTTTCCTCTTCTCCCACTCCCTTCTACATCACCCTGACTTGTTCTCTTCATTTATCTCCCTCCCCAGCCCTACAACACTAATGTACATATCTGTAATTTTTTTTTATATTAATGTCTGTCTCCCCCTCTATACTGTAAGCTCACTGTGGGCAGGGACTGTGTCTGTTTATTGTTATATCGTACTCTCCCAAGTGCTCAGTATAGAGCTCTGCACCCAGTAAGTTCTTAATAAATACGATTGAATGAATGAAAGAATGAATGAAAAATCACCTTGCCCCCTTGCTGCTTGTCTACTGCAAACCAGCCCACATATTTTGCTCTTCTAATGCCAACCTACTCACTCTCCCTCAATCTCATCTATTTTGCCTCCATCCTCTCACTCACATCCTGCCTCTGGCCTGGAAGGCCCTCCCTCTCTCTCCCCACCTGCAAAGCCTGCACTTGTATATATTTGTACAGATTTATTACTCTATTTTAATTGTACATATTTACTACTCTATTTTATTAATGATGTGCATATAGCAATAATTCCATTTATCCTGATGGTTTTGACACCTGTCTACTTGTTTTGTTGTCTGTCTCCCCCTTCTAGACAGTGATCCCATTGTTGGCAGATATATTCTCTGCCCACAGTCTGGGGGGGGAGACAGATATTAAGACAGAAGACACATCTCCTCCAAGAGGCCTTCCCTGACTAAACCCTCATTTCCTCTTCTCCCACTCCCTTCTGCGTCATCCTTGCACTTGAACTTGCTCCCTTTATTCACCCCCTCCCTCAGCCCTACGGCACTTACGTATATACCTATATTTCATTTATATCTATTAATGTCTTTATCCCCTTCTAGGCTGTAAGCTCACTGAGGACAAAGAACATGTCTACCAATTTTTTGTAGTGTACTCTCCCAAGTGCTTAGTACAGTGTTCTGTACGCAGTAAGCACACAGTAAGCACTCAATAAATACAATTGACTGATTGATTAAAAATCTTCAAGGGAGCTAAAGATCCAAGCTACTTTCATTCATTCATTCATTCAATCGTATTTATTGAGCGCTTACTGTGTGCAGAGACTGTACTAAGCGCTTGGGAAGTAGAAGTCGGCAACATATAGAGACGGTCCCTACCCAACAACAGGCTCACAGTCTAGAAGGGGGAGACAGACAACAAAACAAAACATGTGGACAGGTGTCAAGTCATCAGAATAGGTAGAAATAAAGCTAGATGCATATCATTAACCAAATAAATAGAATAGTAAATATGTACAAATAAAATAAATAGAGTAATAAATCTGTACAAACATATATACAGGTGCTGTGGGGAGGGGAAGGAGGTAGGCCCACATACAGAGCGAAGAAACTGTCCCCAACAAAGCCACTCTTACCCTCGCTGGCCAGCAGAACCTTGGGCAAGCTCTGGCGCCTGATCAGCACCGGGAAAGGATCTCGCCCATCATTCCGCTCATGGACCTCCCGAACTTCCACTGTGTTGTCCGCCAGGTAGTAATGAATAACGAAGGACCGGCTCTCACCAAACAAGCTCTCTGTGTCATCCCACACGGAGAAGAATCGGAGGACCTGTAATAATAATGATGGCATTTGTTAAGCGCTTACTATGTGCAAAGCACTGTTCTAAGCACTGGGGAGGATACAAGGTGATCAGGTTGTCCCACTTGGGGGTCACAGTCTTAATCCCCATTTTACAGATGAGGTAATTGAGGCCC
The DNA here is from genome assembly GCF_015852505.1 of Tachyglossus aculeatus. Classification (NCBI taxonomy): domain Eukaryota; kingdom Metazoa; phylum Chordata; class Mammalia; order Monotremata; family Tachyglossidae; genus Tachyglossus; species Tachyglossus aculeatus. The sequence goes on along the minus strand of NC_052101.1, from coordinate 18,698,916 downwards.
AGAGAAGTTAAGTGACTTGCCCAGAGTCACACAGCTGACAATTGGCGGAGCTGGGATTTGAACCCATGACCTGTGACTCCAAAGCCCATGCTCTTTCCAATGAGTCACGCTGCTTCTCTACGAGGAATCCCAAAGAATGCTTTAGACAAGAGACCGAAACCAAAAGGGATAAAACTCCACGTTACCGCTCTTGGCCTCTGCTTCCCACTTTCTCATCCTCACCTGCCCCACTGTTGACCCTTGGCCCCTGTCCTCCTCCTGGCCTGGAATTCCCTCCCTCCAAACATCCGCCAAGCTAGCTCTCTTCCTCCCTTCAAAGCCCTACTGAGAGCTCACCTCCTCCAGGAGGCCTTCCCACACTGATCCCCCTTTTTTCTCTCCTCCCCATCCCTCCCTCTGCCCTACCTCCTTCCCCTCCCCACAGCACTTGTATATATTTGTACAGATTTATTACTCTATTTATTTTACTTGTACATATTTACTACTCAATTTTATTAATGATGTGCATATAGCAATAATTCCATTTATTCTGATGGTTTTGACACCTGTCTACTTGTTTTGTCTTGTTGTCTGTCTCCCCCTTCTAGACAGTGATCCCATTGTTGGCAGATACATTCCCTGCCCACAGTCTAGAGGGGGAGACAGATATTAATAGAAATATATCATTCCCATGGAAGGATGGTTCCACGACGGTTTGCATGTGTGTCCTCTGCCTCCTGAGCCTGTCTGCTGTGCACGCTTCATGCAGGTGTGGTGGATGGGGCCATCATTCATTCATTCATTCAATCATATTTTTTGAGCGCTTACTGTATGCAGAGCACTGGACTAACAACTTGGGAATTTCATCTTGGCAACATCTAGAGATGGTCCCTACCCAACAACAGGCTCACAGTCTAGAAGGGGGAGACAGACGGCAAAACAAAACATGTGGACAGGTGTCAAGTCGTCAGAATAAATAGAAATAAAGCTGGATGCACATCATTAACAAACTAAATAGAATAGTAAATATGTACAAGTAACATAAATAGAGACATAATTCTGTACAAACGTATATACAGGTGCTGTGGGGAGTGGAAGGAGGTAGGGCGGGGGGGGATGGGGAGGAGGAGAGGAAAAAGGGGACTCAGAGAGAGAGAGAAAGACAGAGAAAGCCATTGCTAACAACAATTCACTCATCAGTATAATAATGATAATGGCATTTATTAAGCGCTTACTGTGTGCAAAGCACAGTTCAGTATATTCCCATACTTTGAGAGGGAAGAGCAGCTGGGCATGTAGACTGCTCTCCCTATGGTGCCCATTCTCTGACGGAAGCAGAAATCCCCCTTCCAACTCTCCCTTCCCTAACTGGGGGCACTAAGGGTCACTGACCCCACCCATCCCCAAGAGAGATGTAAAAGTAGAATCCAGAAGTACCAACCCTGTTGGTATTGTGCCTTCCCAAGTGTTTAGTATGGTGCTGTAAACAGTAAGTTCCGTATGGACAGAGAAAGTGTCTACCAACTCTGTTATACTGTACTCTTCCAAGTGCTTAGTACAGAGCTCTGCACACAGTAAGCATTCAATAAATCCAATTGATCGATTATTGACTACAAGTAACCTTCAGTTTACTGCAACTCCAGTACCTGACAGATGGAATAATAATCAACCCTCCTGCTCCTCAGATCCTCATTTCTTCATTTGTTTAGAAATACAACAGGAAAGCTCATGGAATCTCCTCCCTCTCCCAGTTTTGGGTCACAGGTGAGGGAAAGCAAAGCTCTCTGAAAGTTGGATCAGGGAGGTGAGGAGAGGAAAAGTGAGGATTTATCTTATCCTACCTGTGCAGATTGGCACGATAGGCACCTGTCCCGGGAATTACATTTAGAAATCCCTCTCTCTGGACTTCCGCCGGGCCGACTTTCGGTGGCGTGAATTGGATCTGTTGAACCAATCATCTCTGATCCAGCAGCTTTCGAGCAAAATCACGGGAATGTCAATCCACTAAGCGCGACCGACTCAAACACTACTTTTGAATTATGCTAGCACATTTCCTCCACCTCTAATCCTGAAGGATTCCAGGTAACTGGCTGTGCCCTGAGATGTGGTTTCAAAATCCACAAGGATCCGAAGCAGCGGTTGCCCCCCCAGGCACTGAGCAGGACTCGCTAGATAGTCCCCAGGTTCACGTACCTTTTTATCAAAGACCAGAAACTGTTTGAATTGGTCAAAGTCTGACGGAGTGATGTACTTTCGGAGAGGCTGCTTCCGGCGCTCCGTGTAAGGATCGAAAGCCATTTTTTCCGGTGGGTTCAATTCAATTCCTTGACTCTCCAAGAATACCTAAATCATTCAGAAGCCAGCATGATCATTGCTTGTGGAACTCTACGGCCAGGAACAGACCTTGCACAGTTTAGTAGGGGGATTTCCAGTCATTCCTAGGTCAAAGATTCAGAATTTCCAATCTCCCCGCCATCTCCGCCCCTAATTTTCAATATAATGCACTGCTAAATCTCTAATCCCTGCATTTATAAAATGGCATTTCAAGTACTAAATGCCTCGGGATGGATTTAAGACATTTAACTGTGGGCAAGGAACGTGTCTACCAACTCGGATGTAGCGTACTCTCCCAAGCGCTTAGTCCAGTGCTCTGCACACAGCAAAGCCTCAGTAAACACCGCCGATTGATCGATTGATTAGGTAATATGGAAAAGGTACAGAGGCATCACCTGTGAAGCAAGAGGAGACCCAAGTTCAATAATTGAAAGGAAATGGGAGATTTAGACAAGTCCCAGGAAGAATTACCTTTGGGAACGACTTTCAATCCCACATGGAAATCTAGCTCTGACTATCCAGGAGCAAGCGCTATCCGTCTGCAATCTCACCCGGAAAGGTGCAGAACTGCTCGAAAGCCAAGTTAAGACTACAATATTTGGAACTCATTTCAAACAGTAATCTGAGTGAGGCTAAAACTAGGGCAATATAATTTCTACAGTACAATATACTAGGAAAATAATATTGGTCGGGTTGAAAAGGAAACTGTTCAGACATTGAGTAAGGGAAGTGAACTTTCAGAACCCCACTGACAGGATTGGAGTTTTTGCTTTTCAATTTAATTTGCTCTTCAGTTTCATTCTGGAAATACATTGCAGATGTTTTCTGAAAGCAAAAATAAGTGTACTCCCTACTCTGCTATGGCAGGTAATATACAGTATTTGTTTTCATTATTTTGGGTGGGGAAAAGGGCTGTTGCAGTATGATTAGGAATTCTTTCTTTAATGATGGCAGGAAACCAAACAGCAATAAAAGAACCGATCATGAGTTGGAATCAGAAATTTGACAGGAGCTTGGGCTTGGGCTTTGGGAACCGATGGAAACTTGTCTTAGACAATGGACTTCTTTATGATTTTAATTAGTAAAAGATCTGAGATAGTGGTTGGTGTATTTATTATTCCTTGGACTATAAAAGTAGGATAACACCGAACCTCCCCCTCATCTGAGACATCGTTTATATTTGAATGAAATCATTGCAGCAACCATTAATTACCACCACCATCATCATCATCAATTAATTAATGATTAATGATGGTATTTGTTAAGCGCCTACTATGTGCAAAGCACTGTCCTAAGCGCTGAGCACCATTCTAAGAGCTGATACATTTGATGCTTTATCCAGCTGAGATTGTAAATTGTTGCTAATAAGAATAATTATGGTACTTGTTAAGCGCTATGAGCCAAGCATTGTTCTAAGCACTGGGGTAGATATGAGTTCAGCAGGTTGAATCCCAGCTCTGCCAACTGTCAGCTGTGTGACTTTGGGAAAGTCACTTAACTCCTCTGTGCCTCAGTTCCCTCATCTGTAAAATGGGATTAAGACTGTAAGCCCCCTGTGGGACAACCTGATCTCCTTGTACCTCCCCAGTGCTTAGAACAGTGCTTTGCACATAGTAAGTGCTTAATAAATGCCATCATCATTATTATTATAACACAGTCCCTGTCCCGCATGTGGCTCACGTTCTTAATACCCATTTTACAGATGAGGTAACTGAGGTCCAGAGAAGTTAAGTGACTTGCCCAAGGTCACACAGTAGACAAGTGGCAGAGCTGCAAAATTGCCAGTGGTAACAATGACTGAATTTATCAGGAAGCTGCAGTGAATTCATTCAATCGTAGTTGTTGAGCGCTTACTGTGTGCAGAGCACTGTACTAAGCGCTTGAATGCAAATCTATTTGGGATCATGCCTACCTACTTCTGTGTATTGAACCAAGCATAGCAGGGTCTTTTTTTTTTTTTAGTGGTGTTTGTTAAGTGCTTATTATGTGCCAGACATTGTCCTAAGCACAGGGATCAGTACAAGATGATTATACATTTATGATTTATATATTATTGGTTTCAAATCATGAAATGTGTACAGCTGGCCAAGTGAATGCCCCAGTCTTTTCAAACACAGCATTTGTATTGGACTGATTTAAGAATCGCTCAAATAAATGAGGAAGTCAACTTCCTCTGATAATAGGTGGTGTGTGACGCTCACACAAAATCCCCAACTTCCCTTCTCTAAAAAAATAAATCTATTTTTGGTACAATTCCCAGCTAGGCTTGAAGACGGTTTCACGGAGACAGTTACTCTCATATCGACGCGTATTCACATGTACTGAAAATGAGGTCAGGTGGAGTTGCTTCCTGCTTGTGGAAGACTTTGTATTAATTTCATTTGTCTTGCTATTTCATTTCAACTTCGGAAGGCTGTGTGGTGAGAACACACAGAATCAATGTCATGTGTGGAATAGGTTCTTTTAATGCTCAGCAAACTTTCTAATAATGACGAGATTGCTGTAAATCTCACACACTCTCGTAATGACCATTATGGGATTCTCGATTTGTGCTTGTTCATCTGAAAATTTGTATTTTTTTATGGCATCTGTTCAGCACTTACTGTGTGTTAGGCACTGTACCAGGCGCTGAGGTAGATACAAGGTTGGACAGAGACCATGTTCACGTGGGGCTCACGGCCTTAATCCCCGTTTTACAGATGAGGCAACTGAGGCCCAGAGAAATGGAGTGACTTGCCCAAGGTCACCCGGAAGACAAGTGGCAGAGCAGGGATTAGAACTCAGGTCCTTCTGGCTCCCACCAGTCCACACCGCTTCTCCACTTTGCCTTTAAATGCTCTTAAGAATGAGAAGACAAGTGATCGTTAAAGAGGAGGATGTAAAATTAGAGATCGTCTCCGTTTTTCACGCATGTCTGCATTCACGGAAAGTTTCATTTATCCAGAGTATTCAAGAGGTGGCCAAGGGTCAAACGGAGCGTGGCGGAGAACTGTAGATCCAAGCAGCGTGAGAAGCCATGAGAAGCAGCGTGGCTCGGTGGAAAGAGCCCGGGCTTTGGAGTCAGAGGTCATGGGTTCAAATCCCGGCTCCACCACTTGTCAGCTGTGTGACTGTGGGCAAGTCACTTCACTTCTCTGGGCCTCAGTTACCTCAGCTGTAAAATGGGGATTAAGACTGTGAGCCCCCCCATGGGACAACCTGATCACTTTGTAACCTGAACAGTTCTTCGCAGATAGTAAGCACTTAATAAATGCCATCATTATTATCATTTTTAGTATTATTATCCAAGATGATTCCTTGAACCAGAATGTCAAGCGGGCATTCTGGCGGGTGGGAGGGAGGATGGCAGAGAGCGGGGACCTGAGTGGCTGGGGAGAGGGATGGGTGATGAGCAAGTGGCGGGAGTGGGCCAAAGAGCGGGTGCCACTCGTTGCCACCCTCACCCCCTCTCAGTTCCCCCCGCCTGCCCCAACTGCTGCCCACTGCAGCTGCGACCGATAATAAATACCAAAGCATTGGTGCCCAGGAAGTGAAGAGCCAAGCGGTGTGGCCTAGTGATTAGACCATGGACCTGGGAATCACAAGGTCCTGGGTTCTAAGCCCAGCTCTGCCATTTGCCTGCTAGGTGACCTTAGGCAAGTCACTTCACTTCTCTGGGCCTCAGTTACCTCATCTGTAAAATGATGATCAATCAATCAATCAATCAATCAATCAATCGTATTTATTGAGCGCTTACTGTGTGCAGAGCACTGTACTAAGCGCTTGGGAAGTACAAGTCGGCAACACATAGAGACAGTCCCTACCCAACAGCGGGCTCACAGTCTAGAAGGGGGAGACAGAGAACGAAACCAAACATACTAACAAAATAAAATAAATAGATATGTACAAGTAAGATAAATAAATAAATAAATAGAGTAATAAATGTGTACAAACATATATACATATATACAGGTGCTGTGGGGAAGGGAAGGAGGAAAGATGGGGGAGATGGAGAGGGGGACGACGGGGAGAGAAAGGAAGGGGCTCAGTCTGGAAAGGCCTCCTGGACTACGAGCCCCACGTGGGACATGGATTGGGTCCGACCCGATTAGCTTGTATCTATCCCAGCATTTAGTAGAGTTCCTGGCACATAGTAACTACCTAACAAATTCATTCATTCATTCATTCAATCGTATTTATTGAGCGCTTACTGTGTGCAGAGCACTGTACTAAGCGCTTGGTAAGTGCAAGATGCTATTATTATTATTACTGAACTGATCTGTATATAGTCATTCACTCAATCGTATTTTTGAGCGCTTACTGTGTGCAGAGCACTGTACTAAGCATTTGGAAAGTACAATTCAGCAACAGAGACAATCCCTGCTCACAATCTGTAATGTATTACTTAATGTATTTAATAACAATAACAACAAAGCACTGTTCTAAGTGCTGGGGAGGTTATAAGGTCGTCAGGTTGTCCCACGGGGGCGCTCACAGTCTTAATCCCCATTTTACAGATGAGGGAACTGAGGCCCAGAGAAGTGAAGTGACTTACCCAAAGTCACACAGCTGACAATTGGCAGCGCCGGTATTTGAACCCATGACCTCTGACTCCAGAGCCTGTGCTCTTTCCACTGAGCCACGCTGCTTCTCATTTAGATTAATGTTTGTCTCCCCCTCTAGACTGTGAGCTTCTTGTGTGCAGGAATGTGTCTGTTTGTTGTTATATTGTACTCTCCCAAGAGCTTAGTACAGTAAGCACTCAATAAATACGATTGAATGAATGAATGAATTACTGTGTGCAGAGCACTGTACTAAGCTCTTGGGAAGTACAAGTCGGCAACATATAGAGACGGTCCCTACGCAACAACGGGCTCACGGTCTAGATGGGGGAGACAGACAACAAAACAAAACGTGGATAGGTGTCACGTCATCAGAATAAATAGAAGTAAAGCTAGATGCACATCATTAACAAAATAAATAGAATAGTAATGACTCACAGGCCACAGTTCAGCTACCTCTGTGCCTATGTTTCACCAGGTCTTCTTCTTCTCGTGACTAAAGTGGCTACTTTTCTCCAAAACTCAAGAAGTGAACACTGGTCTCGAAACTTGTTTCGATGCTGGCTGGGCGGTGGGAGAATGGATTAGTGACCGAATAGCGTTTCTTCTGGCTAGTATTCATTCATTCATTCAATCGTATTTATTGAACGCTTACTGTGTGCAGAGCACTGTACTAAGTGCTTGGAAAGTACAATTCGGCAGCATATAGTGATGGTCCCTACCCAACAACAGGCTCACAGTCTAGAAGGGGGAGACAGACAACAAAACAAAACATGTGGACAGGTGTCATGTCATCAGAATAAATAGAAGTAAAGCTAGATGCACATCATTAACAAAATAAATAGAATAGTAAATATGTATGAGTAAAATAAATAGAGTAATAAATCTGTACAAACATATATACAGGTGCTGTGGGGAGGAGAGGAAAAAGGGGGCTCAGTCTGGAAAGGCCTCCTGGAGGAGGTGAGCCCTCAGGAGAGTTTCTCGTGACTAAAGCGGCTACTTTTCTCCAAAACTCAAGAAGTGAACACTGGTCTCGAAACTTGCTTTAAGGCGCTGGCTGGGCGGTGGGAGAACGGATTCGTGACCGAATAGCGTTTCTTCTGGTTAGTATACTAATTCAGTGTAAATGCAAGTTGGCAGCGACGGTTTTGGCAACTGACGGCGGGCCAGGGAATGTTCTAACTGGTGTAAATTCTGGACAGACAAGCTTTCACATCCTATGCAGCCTCAGGGAGCACGAGCTGGCGATGGAACGACGACGAATGAATAGCTTATTGACGGAACCTACACTCCAGAAGTGGTCCGCCAACTAAGGACAGAGGCCCGTGGGTGAGGGATATTTGTTAAGCCCTTACTATGTGCCATGCACTGTACCAAGCACTAGAGTAGCAGCTGAGAAGCAGCGTGGCTCAGTGGAAAGAGCCCGGGCTTTGGAGTCAGAGGTCATGGGTTCAAATCCCGGCTCCGCCAACTGTCAGCTGTGTGACTTTGGGCAAGTCACTTAACTTCTCTGTGCCTCAGTTCCCTCATCTGTAAAATGGGGATTAAGACTGTGAGCCCCCCGTGGGACAACCTGATCACTTTGTAACCTCCCCAGTGCTTAAAATAGTGCTTTGCACATAGTAAGCGCTTAACAAATACCATTATTATTATTATTACATGCAGATTGGACAGACTTCCTGTTCCACCCGAGCTCACTGTCTAAGTAGGAGGGAGAACGGCTATCGAATCCCCATTTCACAGAAAGGGAAAGAGGCACAAAGATGTTAAGTGACTTGCCTAAGGTCACACGGCAGGCAAGTGGCAGAGCCAGGAATAGAACCCAGATCCTCTGATTCCCAGCCCATGCTCTTTCCATTAGGCCACGCCGCTTCCCTGAGTCTGTAATAATAATAACAATAATAATAATAATAATAATGGTATTTGTTAAGCGCTTACTATGTGCAAAGCACTGTTCTAAGTGCTGGGGAGGTTACAAGGTGATCAGGTTGTCCTATGGGGTGCTCACGGTTTTAATCCCCGTTGTACAGATGAGATAACTGAGGCACAGAGAAGTTAAGTGACTTGCCCAAAGTCATACAGCTGACAGTTGACGGAGCCACGCTGTTTCTCCAGTCTGTACTGGATCACTAGTGTATAGATTTATTACTCTATTTTACTTGTACATATTTACTATTCTATTTATTTTATTTTGTTAATATATTTTGTTTTGTTGTCTGTCTCCCCCTTCTAGACTGTGAGCCCGTTGTTGGGTAGGGACCGTCTCTGTATGTGGCCAACTTGTACTTCCCAAGCACTTAGTACAGTGCTCTGCACACAGTAAGCACTCAATAAATACAATTAAATGAATGAATGCAAAGGAAATCATCAATAGAAATATACAGCTTTAGCATTCTTACTCTTCCAAATCTTAAGTCGTCCCTAGATTTCTCCGGCTACCCTGTTAAATCAGTTTGGTCGTGAAGCAGCGTGGCTCAGTGGAAAGAGCCCGGGCTTGGGAGTCAGAGGTCATGGGTTCTAATCCCGGCTCTGGCACTTGTCAGCTGTGTGACCTTGGGCAAGTTATTTCACTTCTCTGTGCCTCAGTTCCATCATCTGGAAAATGGGGATTAAGACTGTGAGCCCACATGGGACAACCTGATCACCTTGTATCCCCCCCAGTGCTTAGAACAGTGCTTGAGACAGAGTAAGTGCTTAGCAAATGCTATCATTGTTAATTGTTATTGTTCTTCACCCCTCTCCAAATTCTCCAGATACTGGCAAGTGTGCTGGGGTGAGGACCACTCGGAAGAGAAGTGTAGCATAGTTGAGGGTCAGGAGACCTGGGTTCTAATCCTGCCTCTGCCACTCACCTGCCTGTGTTACCTGAGACAAGTCACTTCACTTCCCTGGCCCTCTGTTTCCTCATCTGTAAAATGGGGATTCAATACCTTTTCTCCCTCCCCCCAGACTGTGAAGATCATATGATAGAAGCCGTTTCCAATCTGATTATTCTATAGCTACCTCAGCCCTTAGCACAGTGCTTGACACAGATCAAGCATTTAATAAACGCATTATTAACCATTTTTAAGCCTTCCCTTCTCAAAGATGAAATCAATTGAAAGGACAAGGTTATGAACTTATATTTGCCGAACAGTCCCATCGCCGAGGAGCGTAACATAACCTGAGGGAAATACGCAGTGACCAAGAGCTCGCCTGAGGCGTTTCGAATACATACCTTAGTGAACTGGTCACAGTCAACGATACGGAAAGTCTTGCCGTAAATCGTGATGTTTATGCCCCGATTCAGATCTTTCCAGTGGTAATGGTCCCCGCGGTCATTCTTGGGCAGCCGTTGGCGTTTGATGAATTTGCCCTGAAGAAACCCAGAGTTTTCCACGGCGGGCTCCATGACGGACATGCTGTCATCCTCTAGGAAATAGTAGATGCCCACCTGGCGAACCCTGTAGTGTTCGTCAGTTGACAGAGGGACGTCCTCTTGGAAGTAGGCATCAAATTTCAACACCTGCAGCACACAGAAATCCAGTAAGAAAGAGGAACTCCTGTTGAATTTCATCAATTGTCCACTGTGCGACCTTGGGCAAATCACTTAACTTCTCCGGGCCTCAGTTACCTCATTTGTAAAATGGGAATTAAAACCATGAGACCCATTTGGGACTGTGTCCGACCTGATTACTTCATGCTGCTGCCCGGATTATCTTTGTCCAGAAACGCTCTGGGCATATTACTCCCCTCCTCAAAAACCTCCAATGGCTACCGATCAATCTGCGCATCAGGCAGAAACTCCTCACCCTGGGCTTCAAGGCTGTCCATCACCTGGCCCCCTCCTACCTCACCTCCCTTCTCTCCTTCTACTGCCCAGCCCGCACCCTCCACTCCTCCGCCGCTAATCTCCTCACCGTTAGGCCTCGTTCTCGCCTGTCCCGCCATCGACCCCTGGCCCATGTCATCCCCCGGGCCTGGAATGCCCTCCCTCTGCCCATCCGCCAAGCTAGCTCTCTTCCTCCCTTCAAGGCCCTGCTGAGAGCTCACCTCCTCCAGGAGGCCTTCCCAGACTGAGCCCCTTCTTTCCTCTCCCCCTCGTCCCCCTCTCCATCCCCCCATCTTACCTCCTTCCCTTCCCCACAGCACCTGTATATATGTATATATGGTTGTACATATTTATTACTCTATTTATTTATTTATTTTACTTGTACATTTCTATCCTATTTATTTTATTTTGTTGGTATGTTTGGTTCTGTTCTCTGTCTCCCCCTTTTAGACTGTGAGCCCACTGTTGGGTAGGGACTGTCTCTATGTGTTGCCAATTTGTACTTCCCAAGCACTTAGTACAGTGCTCTGCACATAGTAAGCACTCAATAAATACGATTGATTGATTGATTGATTGATTGATTACCTCGTATCTACTCCAGTGCTTTGAACAGTGCTCGGCACATAGTAGGATACAGAGTGGCTCAGTGGAAAGAGCCCGGGCTTTGGAATCAGAGGTCATGGGTTCAAATCCCGGCTCCGCCACTTGTCAGCTCTGTGACTTTGGGCAAGTCACTTAACTTCTCTGTGCCTCAGTTACCTCATCTGGACAATGGGGATTAAGACTGTGAGCCCCCCATGGGACAACCTGATGACCTTGTAACCTCCCCAGTGCTTAGAACAGTGCTTTGCACATAGTAAGCGCTTAATAAATGCCATCATTATTATTATTATTAATTACCACAATTATTATTATATTATATTATTATTTCATATGAAGCACCAAGTAATGCTTATTCCCCTATTTAGGTGAAATGGCACCGCGTGGCAGGAATGATGTCTATTTAAATGAGTGTAGGTCTGACTCATAATATTCCCGAAGATGTATACTATTCTTGGAGGCATCCTTGGCTCTTCTCTTTTATTCATTTCCATCATCCAATCCAATCCCAAAACCCACCAAAAGGGCTTTTCCTTGGAACCCCCTTTCTCTCTATTCCCCCAGTCAAACTCCCACTGGCTAAAATCACAAGCACCTCTTTGCTCGACTTCCCACCCTTAGCAGCTTAGCTTCTTTCCCCCGTTTGTTCTAAAGTGTAAAAACTAGAGTTCCAGCCCCAATCCGTGCAAAAATAAATGGCTGAAGAGTTGTAATAGAGCCAGGGTTAGGATTAAGGAAAGAATTGGAGGATAGGGTGTAGAGTGTGGAATGGTCGACTCCTTGTGTGTTAAGGATTCATTGCTCAAAGATTGGATGTGTCATTAACCATCAGTTTCAGATTCATTCATTCATTCAATCATATTGATTGAGGGCTTACTGTGTGCAAAGCACTGCACTAAGCGCTTGGGAAGTACAAGTCGGCAACATATAGAGACGGTCCCTACCCAACAACGGGCTCACAGTCTAGAAGGGGGAGACAGACAACAAAACAAAACATGGAGACAGGTGTCAAAATCATCAGAACAAATAGAATTATGCTTATATGCACATCATTAACAAAATGAATAGAATAGTAAATATGTACAAGTAAAATAAATAGAGAAATAAATCTGTACAAGTATATACTAGTGCTGTGGGGAGGGGAAGGAGGTAGGGCAGGGGGATGGGGAGGAGGAGAATGATTTACTAGGTACCATGATCACTTTCCACAAGGGGGGACTGCTATAAACAGCAAGTAGTCCTTGTGGCTGCCTTGTTGTTGGCCAAGGTGTGTACTTCAAAGAGCAGATGTGGTGTTAAAATTCAGCCATCTGCCACTTTACTGGGAGTTTACTGCAGGCCTTTTGTCCGTGTAGTCTATTATCAAAGGGCAAAGAATGAGACGGGGATAATACTTAATGAAGAAGCCGATGTGACCATGTTAGATAGAGAAACAAGGATGGGAAGAGGGGAGAAGGAAAATATGAAGTTCCACACTTCACTCGGTTCAAGTCAGCTCCTATAGGGAAGACATTTGTCTCCCCCTTCTAGACTGAGCCCGTTGTTGGGTAGGGACCGTCTCTATATGTTGCCGACTTGTACTTCCCAAGCATTTAGTAGAGTGCTCTGCACACAGTAAGCGCTCAATAAATACGACTTACTGACTGACTGACTGAATGAATGAATTTTGTCTGGTCCCAGTTTCCTACCACTCTAACAGTGGGCTGCTATTTCTTGGTATGAGAATGAATCAGCTATGCATAGGCCCCTGTAATAATAATAATAATAATAATGATGGCATTTATAAGTGCTTACTATGTGCAAAGCACTGTTCTAAGCGCTGGGGAGGTTACAAAGTGATCAGGTTGTCCCATTGGGGGCTCACAGACTCAATCCCCATTTTACAGATGAAGTAACTGAGGCCCAGAGAAGTTAAGTGACTTGCCCAAAGTCACACAGCTGGCAATTGGCGGGGACGGGATTTGAACCCATGACCTCTGACTCCAAAGCCCGGGCTCTTTCCACTGAGTCACACTGCTTCTCAAGCCCCAGCTGATATCATAAAGGGGAAGAGAAGAACCGGTGGAGGTCTTTCATGGTGGATCTGACTAGCCAGCCTACTACTACTAATAATAATGATGGCATTTGTTAAGCACTTACTATGTGCAAAGCACTGTTCTAAGCACTGGGGGGATACAATGTGATCAGGTTATCCCACGAGGGGCTCACAGTCTTAATCCCCATTTTTACAGATGAGGTAACTGAGGCTCAAAGAAGTTAAGTGCCCAAGGTCACACAGCAGACATGTGGTGGAGCTAGGATTCGAACCCATGACCTCTGACTCCAAAGCCCGGGCTCCTTCCACTGAGCCACGCTGCTTCTCATTAAACCTGCCTCAGGTTCATCTCAGAATAACTTCCTGTTATTCTTCCTGAGAAGACTCAGCATAAATAGGGACCTTACTCTTGATCAACAGTGTCGATTATACCTTTCCCCTAGAAGTTTCTGGGATCTAGTCCATGTAAGACCTCAGACTGTGAGCCCCATTTTAGGACAGGGACTGTGTCCAACCTCATTAATTTGTATCTAACCCAGAGTTTTGAACACTGTTTGACATATAGTAAGTGCTTAACAATATAATGGCAATAATAATAATAATAATGTCCAATCAACCTTGTACATATTTACTATGCTATTTATTTTGTTAATGATGTGCATCTAGCTTTACTTATATTTATTCTGATGACTTGACACCTGTCCACATGTTTTGTTTCGTTGTCTATCTCCCCCTTCTAGACTGTGAGCCCGTTGTTGGGTAGGGGCCGCCTCTATATGTTGCCGACTTGTACTTCCCAAGTGCTTAGTACAGTGCTCTGCACATAGTAAGCGCTCAATAAATATGATTGAATGAATGAATGAATGAATTAATGAACCCTAATTAAGTGGATTGTGAAAATGTAGATTAGCTGGAGAGCACCATGACCCATTTTCTTAAAATTGAGGAAAAAAAAAATATCAAAAGGCAGTGGAAATTTGGGGGGAAACAAGGGTAAATGCCCCAAAGTCCTGCAGACCAAAATATAGAATTATTAGTCCTTATTTTTTTATGGTGTATGTTAAGGGCTCACTATGTGCCAGGCACTGTACTAAGCACTGGGGTAGATACAAGGTCATTAGGCAGGACACAGCCCCTGTCCCTTGTGGGGCTCAAAGTCTTAACCCCCATTTTACAGATGAGATAACTGAGGCACAGGGAAGTGACTTACCCAAAGTCATACAGCCGATAATGGGCAGAGCTGGATTAGAACCTAGGTCCTTCCAGCTCCCAGGCCCATGCTCTATCCACTAGGCCACACCGCTTCTCATTAATAAGAGGTAAAGATAGGCTCTCTTCATAAAATCTGAAAACCAACACCCCCACTGAGAGGCAAAAGTTTCAGCTATTAAAACATCAGCTATCAGTTTCTTCTCTCTCTTCTCACTTCCCTCCCAGGGCCAAACATTATCATGAAACGTTCAAGACAGCTGCTCTTCCACCTAGGATGTGAGTTTCACTTTACCCAAATCAAATGTTTTTATTGGGTAGCTCAGAGAACCCCTAGATTCGTGTATGAGATCTCAGAAAAGTATCGCAGAGGAATACTTTTGAGGATGTGGAAAATCATAATAATTGAAGGTACTTCCTTGCCCAGAAAGGATCAGACCGCCCCCATAAAAGTTAAGGTGAGCACAAACGGCTAATCTGGGAAAGAAAAATTGGGGTTTTTGGCCATTCTTCCAATTATCGTCAGCTCTTTTGCACTCAAAAACTCAGGATTCTAACTTGGATTTTTGCCGGAAAAAAGGGAGGAAAGAATTTTAGTTTCTACAAGTAGGATACAGAAACTTAACCTGAGAAGAATATCACCGGGAGAATTGCTACGAATACTGTTTTCATTCTGGATTTTTGTGGCCCTTTACGGTCAGGGTCTCTCGCCCCGCCTGGGTGTTTTTTCCAAATGCTTTTCCAAAGGAGAAATGTGGAGCTGGAACACTACAAATTGAGGAGCTCAGTATAAGCCCGTGTTTTCTTGAAACCACAACTGGGAAATGTTCCCAAGTAGGCCGTGGGGACTTTCTGACATCCATTTTCTGCAATCCTTTTCCTGACTGAAGAAAGCCTCTTTTCAGTCCACAGTTCAGCTGTCGGTGACTAAGGCCTGAGGCATCTGAAAGTTTTTCTCCCGATATCCTCTGAAACCTACGGTTTATCACAACCGCTTCGGCTAGCGGTCGGGGGCGGCGATCCAGAAGCCTCACGGGGCCTGGGGGAAGGAGGCGGGTGGGAGGGGGGCACCTAAAACCCGGACAGGGTACCTTTTTGTCGAAGGCCACGTGGGCAGGGATGAAATCCGCAGGTGGGCCCGGCTTGGGTTGGCCATAGGTCAACGTGGGTCTCTTGTTGGCCAACTCATCCAGCTCAGCTTGGGACAGCTGGTTCACGTGGAGACGCTCCCGGCCGATCCCCGCCGTTGGAAGTCGGGAAAAGGCGTAGCCTTTCCTGAAGCCCAGCGTCTGGCTGCGGTGGAAGGCTGTTTTCTGAAGGAGGTAATTCGACCGTTACAAAACACCGCTGGTTGGGCGTCTGTTTTGGGCCTGAACCAAAACCTTCAGTTTTATATTAAATTTACGGCTCTGCTTTCCCTCTGGAGAACCCAGTGCTTTTTTTTTTCAAATATTTAACCTCACAGCACCTCCACGGGGAAAGTACAGTCCATTAGATGGGGACTCGAGACGGTGAGCACGTTGTGGGCAGGGAATGTGTCTGTTTATGGTTATATTGTACTCTCCCAAGCACTTAGTACAGTGCTCTGAACCCAGTTAGCGTTCGGTAAATACGACTGACTGGCTGACTGACTGACTGAACCTAGCTTTAAAAAAGTTTTGTGACTAATCAAGGATAATAATAATAATAATAATGGCATTTGTTAAGTGCTTACTATGTGCAAAGCACTGTTCTAAGCGCTGGAGCACTGTTCTAAGAGCTGGAGCACTGGAGGGATGCTCGAACTGGAAGTGAAACCCAGAGCTCTGATTACTAATCCAAAATTCTAATCGCTAGTTCAGTTTGGAGAAAAAATAATATTTGTAACCTACTTCCCAAGCACTTAGTACAGTGCTCTGCACACAGTAAGCACTCAATAAATACGATTGAATGAACTGAATGAATCAATAAATGCCCGAGTCACGAGGCACCTGGAGGTAATGAGTACCCGCAGCCTGAAAAAAAATGCAGGGTCAATCGAAGGGAGCGATTCATTTTTTACGAAAATTATTTCCAATAGCCTGATTTTTTGGCATAGTAACACAGCTTCTTCAGGATCTGAGCCTACCACTTTAATCTAATTTATAAAGCTACACTAGAATTATACACCCTCCCTGATTAAATTTAGTAGTGATGACTGAAAACATTAATATGGAATTTTTTTATGCTTTGTTCCGAAACAGGTCACAGTTGAGAGGGTTGCAGAAAGTGCACACCAAAGGTGATTTGACCAGCACTGTGAATTGCCTCCTTTCCAGCTTCAGAATTCGTAAACACTTAAGAAATGTTATTTTTGGGTCGGACCCCTAGTTCATCCTGGAAAAACATGCTGGGAGAAACAAAGTGTGAGCTGTTCTCTCTGACATCTGTCCTCAGGGATGTCATCCTTCTTAATAATAATAATGGCATTTGCTAAGCGCTTACTATGTACCAAGCACTGTTTTAAGCGCTGGGGTGGATACAGGGTAATCACGTTGTCCCACGTGGGACTCACAGTCTCAATCCCCATTTTACAGATGACGTAAATGAGGCACAGAGACGTTAAGTGACTTGCCCAAAGTCACACAGCTGACAAATGGCAGAGCCGGGATTAGAACCCATGATCTCTGATTCCCAAGCCTGTGCTCTTTCCACTAAGCCATGCTGCATCTTAGACTGTTAGCCCGGTGTGGGCAGGGATTGTCTCTATTGCTGAATTGTACTTTCCAAGAGCTTAGTACAGTGCTCTGCACTCAGTAAGCACTCAATAAATACAATTGAATGAGTGAAGCTTTGACATCCTTAGCTTTTTCTGCTAAATCTCTAACGTTTCCTTCTAGTAACTCATTATGGATATTACCAACATGCTCTCACCCTCCACTTCAGCCACAAAGGATGGCAGAAATGTAGGCTGCTGCTGTGTCCTCCACCCATCTATTTTTGGGTAGTGAAAAATCAGAATAATCGTGCGTTCTCTCATGAGCACTGCCAGGGCCAAGAGGTCAACACTCAGCCCACCAAAACTCCAGACTGCCACTGAACCAGTCGGTTTCCAAGTGTCCTATTAGCTAGCTATGGGAGTGTTGGAAATCACCTAAAATGGACAATTTTTTCTTGAGTCTAAAGGCCCGAGACATTATGTGTCCATAGATCTTTTCATTCAGCTGAATGTTCACAAGTTGACTGAAAACATTAATATGGAATTTTTTTTCCCTTTGTTCCTAAGAGCTCTAGACTGTGAGCTCATTGTGGGCAGGAATGAGTGTTGTTCTACTGTCCTCTCCCAAGGGGTTAGTACAGTGCTTTGCACATGGTAAGTGCTCAGTAAATACGATTGATTGAATGAATGCATGAATGAAGTGCCTAGTATGGTTCTGGGAATTGGATGGTGCAGGTTGGAGCATCGAAGGGGTGCGGGGTAAGGAGAAAGGGGGAGAAAGTAGAGGGTTTGGGGGTGCTTGGTGGTGATGGGCGAGGGGGTGAGAGACAGAAAGTAGGGTGGAAGGGGAAGAGCCAGGAGGCAAGGGGCATGAAATTAGAAGGCAGTTCATTCATTTGTATTCATTGAATGATTACCATGTGCAGGGCACTGTACTAAGCACTTGGGAGAGGACAGAAGAACAACAAACAGACACATTCCTGCCCACGATGAGCTCACAGTCTAGAGCTCTTCGGAACAAAGGATATAAAAATTCCATATTAATGTTTTCAGTCAACTTGTGATATTGGGGGAGTGCAATATCACAATGAACAGACATAGTCCCTGCCCACAACGAGCTTACAGTCTAGGGAGGGAGACAGGCATTAATATACATAAAGAAATTACAGATGTGGACTAAATGCTGTGGGAGGGGGAATGAATAAAGGAGGCATGTAAGTCGATGCAGGAGGGAGTGGAAGAAGAGGAGAAAAGGAAAATTGGATGGGAGCCGGAGGGGCTCCCGGGAGTGGGAGGTTCTGGGTGGGTTGCAGGCTGGGACTCAATAGGGGGGCTCCACCGAGGAGATGCCAGGGATTTTGATGGGGCCCAAGGTTGTGGTGGGTGTGAGGGGCTGGGCTTGTGGTCTTCAATCGTTCAATCATATTTATTGAGCGCTTACTGTGTGCAGAGCACTGTACTAAGATAAAGAAGCAGCAGCGTGGCTCAGTGGAAAGAGCACGGGCTTAGGCGTCAGAGGTCATGTGTTCTAATCCCGGCTCTGCCACTTAGCTGTGTGACTTTGGGCAAGTCACTTAACTTCTCTGTGCCTCAGTTCCTTCATCTGTAAAATGGGGATTAAGACTGTGAGCCCACGTGGGACAATCTTGATTACCTTGTGCTTGGCACATAGTAAGCGCTTAACAAATACCAACATTAATATTATTATTATTATTGTATCTACCCCCAGCGCTTAGAACAATGCTTGGCACGCAGTAATCGCTTAACAAATACCATCATTATTATTATTACTAAGGTGTGTACTGTATTATTGTATCGTACAATACAATACAATTGTACAATATTGCATTGTATTATTATTACTAAGGCTTGGGTGTGTACTGCAAGCTCATTGTGTGCAGGGAATGGACCTGTTTATTGTTGTATTGGACTCTCCCAAGTGCTTAGTACAGTGCTCTGCGCACAGTAAGCGCTCACTGAATTGAATGAACAGACACAGTCCCTGCCCACCACGAGCTTACAGTCTAGAGGGGAGGACAGACATTAATGTAAATAAATAAATGACAGATATGGACATAAGTGCTGTGGAGCTGGAAGGGAGGGTGAGAAGAGGACAGAAAAGGATGTAAAGAGGGAGGTGTTGGGTGGAAGCTAGAGGGTTTTTTGGGCCGGAGGGAGGATGGAGAGCGGGGCTCGGTCCGTCATTAATTAATTCATTCCTTCATTCATCCGTTCCTCCTCTAGACTGTGAGCTTGTTGTGGGCCGGGAATGTGTCTGATGTTATATTGTACTCTCCCAAACGCTTAGTACAATGCTCTAAACACAATAAGCGCTCAATAAATACAATTGGATTAAAGTATGCATGAATTAAATCGTATTTATTGAGCACTTACTGTGGGCTGAGCACTGTACTAAGCGCTTGGGAGAGTTCAGTTGTATTTATCGAGCCCCTACAGGGTGCAGAGCACTGTACTAAGAGCGTGGGAGAGTTCATTTGGAGCCCTTACGGTGTGCAGGGCACTGAACTAAGCGCTTGGGAAAGAGTCCACTACATTCATGCATTCATTCAATCGTATTTATTGAGAGCTTCCTGTGTGCAGAGCACTGTACTAAGCGCTTGGGAAGTACAAATCGGCAACACCTAGAGACGGTCCCTACCCAACAACGGGCTCACAGTCTAGAAGGGGGAGACAAACAACAAAACAAGTAGACAGGCGTCAATACCATCAGAGTAAATACAACTATAGCTACTTACACATCATTAATAAGAGTAAAGATGTACAAATAAATAGAGTAATAAATCTATACGAGTGCTACAGCCATTTGGCAGACACATTCCCTGGCCAGGAGGAGCCGACAGGATGGAGCCGAGCTTGCGGGCCTCACCGTGGGGTCGCTGAAGCAGAAGCCGGGCAGTAAAGGCAGCCCGTGCAGCGGTTTGGACGCCATCGCCGCGTCGCTCCTCCAGCCTGGTCCTCTCTCGTCTCCTAGGCAACGCGGCTGGTCCCTCCGGGGTTCCCATAGCAACGGTAAACAGGCCGGAGGCGCGCATGCGCCGTCGCCGCAGCAACCCGACCGGGCGCATCCCTCCCCTCCCGTTACTGCGCCCATTACTGCGCCTGCGCAAAGATCCCTCTCGTCATTCATTCATTCAATCGTATTTATTGAGCGCCTACTGCGTGCGGAGTACTGGACTATGCGCTTGGGAAGCGCAAATCGGCAACATAGAGAGACGGTCCCTACCCAACAACGCGCTCAAAGTCTAGAAGGGTGAGACAGACAACAAAACAAAACAAATAGACAGGTGTCAATACCATCAGAATAGATAAATAGTTATAGACTCATTCATTCATTCGTATTTATTGAGCGCTTACTGCGTGCGGAGCACTGGACTAAGCGCTTGGGAAGCGCAAATCGGCAACATAGAGAGACGGTCCCTACCCAACAACGCGCTCAAAGTCTAGAAGGGTGAGACAGACAACAAAACAAAACAAATAGACAGGTGTCAATGCCATCAGAATAGATAAATAGTTATAGACTCATTCATTCATTCGTATTTATTGAGCGCTTACTGCGTGCGGAGCACTGGACTAAGCGCTTGGGAAGTGCAAATCGGCAACATAGAGAGACGGTCCCTACCCAACAACGCGCTCAAAGTCTAGAAGGGTGAGACAGACAACAAAACAAAACAAATAGACAGGTGTCAATACCATCAGAATAGATAAATAGTTATAGACTCATTCATTCATTCGTATTTATTGAGCGCTGACTGTGTGCAGAGCACTGTACCAAGCTCTTGGGAAGTACAAGTTGGCAACACATAGAGACGGTCCCTACCCAACAGCGGGCTCACAGTCTAGAAGGGGAAGACAGACAACAAAACAAAACATATTAACAAAATAAAATAAATATATACAAGTAAAATAAATAAATGAATAGATATATACACATTATTAATAAAATAAATAGAGCAATAAATATGTAAAAATATACACAAGTGCTGTGGGGAGGGGAAGGGGGTAAGGCAGAGGGAGGGAGTGGGGGCGATGGGGAGGGGAGGAGGAGCAGAGGAAAAGGTGGGGGGCTCAGTTTGGGCTAGTCCTTGCTCCTTAAGTAGAGCTGTTTGAAGGTGGCAATGTGGAAATAGTTTGGGGGGCTTTTTCTGCCTTTGAAGATAGTTTAAAGACTTATTTTGTTTGTTTTATGTTCACCGAGATTTATTAGGCAGCTACTGTGAGCCAGGCACTGCACTGAGCCCTGGGGTAATACAAACTAATCAGGTTGGGCATAGTCCCCACCTGTTTTTGTTTGGTTTGTTTTTAACGGGATTTATGAAGCGCTTACTATGTTCATTCATTCATTCATTCAATCGTATTATTGAGCACTTACTGTGTACAGAGCACTGTACCAAGCACTTGGGAAGTACAGGTTGGCGACATATAGAGACGGTCCCTACTCAACAACGGGCTCACATTCCATTCATTCATTCAATCGTATTTATTGAGCGCTTACTGGATGCAAAACACTGTACTAAGCGCTTGGGAGAGTACAATGTAAAATGTCAGACACATTCCCTGCCCATGTGCCAGGCACTGTGTTGAACACTGGGGTAGATAGAAACTAATAATAATAATTATGGTATTTGTTAAGCACTTACTACGTGCCAAGCATTGTTCTAAACGCTGGGATAGTTACAAGGTAATCAGGTTGTCCCATGTGAGGCTCACGGTCTTAATCCTCATTTTACAGATGAGGTAACTGAGGCACAGAGAAGTTAAGCGGGTCGCCCAACTACTCAGGTTGGACACAGTCCTTGTCCCACAAAGAGGCTCACATTCCAATTCCTATTCATTTATTCATTCAGTCATGTTTATTGAGCGCTTACTGTGTGCAGAGCAAGGCGCTTGGGAAATCAATCAATCAAACAATCGTATTTATTGAGCGCTTACTGTGTGCAGAGCACTGTACTAAGCGCTTGGGAAGTACAAGTTGGCAACATATAGAGACGGTCCCTACCCAACAGTGGTGGCTCACCATCTAGAAAGTACAATACAACAATAAACAGTGACATTCCCTGCCCACAAAGAGCTCACAGTTTAGTGGGGGGAAACAGGCATCAATACAAATAAATAAAATCACAGATATGTACATAAGCGCTTTGGGGTTGGAAAGGGGAAGAGCAAAGGGAGCAAGGCAGGGAGAGACAGAAGGGCATGGAAGATGAGGAAAAGTGGGGTTTAGTCTGGGAAGGCCTCTTGGAGGAGAGGTGCCTTCAGTAAGGCTTTGAAGTGAGGGAGAGTGGTGGTCTGTCAGATTAGAGGCGGGAGGGCATTCAAGGCCAGAAGCAGGACAGATGAGATAGCTGAGGCACAGAAAAGTTAAGTGACTTGGCCAAAGTCACACAGCAGCCAAGTGGTGGAGCTAGGATAATAATAATAATGGCATTTATTAAGCACTCACTATGTGCAAAGCACTGTTCTAAGCACTGGGGAGGTTTCAAGGTGATCAGGTTGTCCCACATGGGGCTCACAGTCTTAATCCCCATTTTACAGATGAGGTAACTGAGTCACTGAGGCTCCTGAGGATCAGAACCCAGCTCCCTCTGACACCCAGGCCAGGCCCGTGCTCTATCCACTGGGCCACGCTGCATCTCGTTCATCTTTTGCTGGAGTCTCCCACTGAGAACGATGAGTTTCGGTCCCGAGGCTTCGGTCCCGAGAATCCACATGGAGAAATTAATGATAATGCTCAGATATCATGGATTGATTGCTAGTGGCTTGCAAGGCTCCATTTACACTCCCATCTCTGATGGTCATGTGTGTGTTGAGGCAGAGTGCAATGAGAAAGTAGAGTGACAGGTGTGCAACACATTGTAAAACACAAATGGGTTGGTTTGTTTTTTCATCTGCAGTACCCAAGCTTATGGCCAAAAGGACACCAGCATACAGGACGGATGCTATAACCCAGCAGGCAGGAGTTTTTATTGTGACCAATCAATCAGTTGTATTTATATTGAGCACTTACTATGTGCAGAATACTGTACTACACGTTTGGGAGAGAATGACAGAGTTAGGAGGCATGTTCCCTGCCCACTGTGAGCTTACATTGTAGTGCGTAATTAAAGCCCACATTAGCTAGCTTTTTTTCAGGTTTTCTGTTGGGCCCATTCATCTTGCAAAACAGTAAGCGCTTAACAAATACCACAATTATTGTTATTATTACCACAAGTGATCCTTTGGTCAGAAATCTGCTATACTGATGGCAAAGCCAGACCGGGCAGAACCAGGGCTATCCTGGAGACTAGACTGTAAGCTCCTTGTTTGGGAGGGATAGCATCTGCCAACTCTGTTGCACTGTCCTTCCCCAAGTAGTTAGTACAGTGCTCTTCACACTTGCTGAATACTTTTGATTGATTGACCGATTGGCAGAACACTGGTCTGCTGATTGCTGGAGCGGAAATCCCCGTTTACACTTTTGTGAAGGATACTGGCCTTTGCAACTCTCGGGGTCACACCTGGAGAGTTTCCAGTACTCTACCAATCTCGACTTTGGGAGGGAGAGTCAAGCAGAGGCCTATCCATTTCATTCCTAGCGTGGCCAGTGGCAATCTGCTACAAGTCAACACTCACCTGTGCTGAGCAGCAGCGGCACAGAAGAGAGTCGAGGGCGGAGACTCAGGTTTACTGCGCGGAAGGAGACAAGGTAAACCATTTCCTTATTTTTACCAAGAAAACTTGAAGAATACACTACCAGAACAATTTCAGATTGGGGTAGGACACTCTGGGAGAGATGTGTCTATGGCGTCACTATGGGTCGGGCACAACTCGACAGCGTAAGACAACAACTGACCCTTGAGGTTGACAATGGCCTACATATGATGTTGATGAGATTCCTCACTGTAGTCCGGAGGAGCGGGGAATGGAAAGGGGACGGAGGGGGGTTTCAGGTCTCACAGTCTTAAAGAAGGTTGGACAGGTCTGAGGTCTTTAGTATAATCCAAAGCCCAAGGCCACACTGCCATCATACTCTGCATGACAGTCTCCCAAAGGATGTACTGGCCTTGATTCATTTTTCTTACTTTCTTGCCTATCACTGGGCAGAAGATTTTTCTTAATGGTTTTTAGCTCTGTGTTGCCAGGGAAGACTTTCGTTTATGTAAGGTTTCCCTAATGAAGGCTGACATCGTTTATTTTTTCCAGATTTCTCTGAAGGCCGTAGTGCCCGGCCAACTGGGCAAAGCAGTTTGCAATCTTTTTTATGCCAACTTGTGAGTGCTTCTAGTGTACAGTAATCAGGATGCACAAATCTCCCCAAATGAACAGTATTATTAGTAATGATTTTTATTGAGCATGCACTAGGTGGAATAATAATGATAATAATTGTAGTATTTGTTAAGTGTTTACTATGTGCTAGGTGCTGGAGTAGATCCATTCTGAGCAGAATGGACACAGTCCCTGTCCTCCCTGGGGCTCACAAATTAAAAGGGAGGGAGAACAGGGATTGAATCTTCATTTCACAGAAGAGAAAACTGAGGCACTGAGCAGTTAAGTACCTTGCCCAAAGTCACCCAACAGACAAGTGGCAGAGCCAGGATTAGAACTCACGTCCTCTAACTGCCAGGCCAGTGCTCTTTCCACTGAGCCACGCTGATTTGCCCTCTACTAGGCATTTGGACATAGGAAACATAGGGAATAGGAGCTTAACTCTAATGAGGGGAACAGATATAAAAATATTTACAAATACAATACAGGAATGAAAAACAAAAAACTCAAGGTTCATTTGAATGTACATCTATATAAAGCACGAGAAGCTGTGCGGTCTAGGGGATAGAACACGGGCTTGGGAGTAAGAGGACCTGGGTTCTAATCCTGGGTCTGACACGTCTGCTGTGTAACCTTGGGCATGTCGTCACTTCACTTCTCTGTGCCTCAGTTACCTCATCTGTAAAATGGGGATTAAGAACAGGAGCCCCACGTGGGACATGGACTATGCCCAACCCATTTAGCTTGTATCTACCCCAGTGCTTAGCCCGTTGTTGGGTAGGGACCGTCTCTATATGTTGCCAATTTGTACTTCCCAAGTGCTTAGTACAGTGCTCTGCACACAGTAAGTGCTCAATAAATACGATTGAATGAATGAATGAATGTTGGACATAGTAAGTGCATAACAGATACCATTGCTATTATTACAGCTCTTCACCACTAATGTAAACTCCCTGTGGGCAGAGAACGTGTCTATTGATCCTGTTATGTAGTACTCTACCAAGCGCTTAGTGCAAAAATCTCCAGTGGCTACCAATCAATCTGTGCATCAGGCAGAAACTCCTCACCCTGGGCTTCAAGGCTGTCCATCACCTCGCCCCCTCCTACCTCACCTCCCTTCTCTCCTTCTCCAGCCCATCCCGCACCCTCTGCTCCTCCGCCGCTAATCTCCTCACCGTACCTCGTTCTCGCCTGTCCCGCCGTCGACCCCCGGCCCACGTCATCCCCTGGGCCTGGAATGCCCTCCCTCTGCCCATCCGCCAAGCTAGCTCTCTTTCTCCCTTCAAGGCCCTACTGAGCGCTCACCTCCTCCAGGAGGCCTTCCCACACTGAGCCCCCTCTTTCCTCTCTCCCTCCTCCCCCTCTCCATCCCCCCACCTTACCTCCTTCCCTTCCCCACAGCTCCTGTATATATGTTTGTACATATTTATTACTCTATTTATTTATTTATTTTACTTGTACATATTTATTCTACTTATTTTATTTTGTTAATATGTTTTGTTTTGTTGTCTGTCTACCCCTTCTAGACTATGAGCCCACTGTTGGGTAGGGACCATCTCTATATGTTGCCAACTTGTACATCCCAAGCGCTTAGTACAGTACTCTGCGAACAGTAAGCGCTCAATAAATGCGATTGAATGAATGAATGAACGAATGAATGCAGGGCTCTGCCCACAGTAAGTCCTCAATAAATAGGATCATTGGATTTAATGACTGGAAAAAACCCAACTCAGGCTCCTAACCTCCTGCCACCAAACGTCTGCTTCCATTTTGTTCCTTCCGTTGTGTTCTGCCTCCAAAGGAAACATCAAAAGGGGATTAAGGGGTGAGGGGGAGGGAAAGGCATTTTCTAGGGGAAAGTTCTAGTGAAGATAGTGAGGAGACTCCACCCGGACTCTGTTGTGAAGCAACAGACAGAAGGGCAGGGTGACCCGCACGATGACTCACGTGTCAGCATCTTGGCCATTTCCTTCTCCAAATACTTTGGTCTCCTAAAGAAGACTGGGTCACAGAGGGTTTCCCGAGCACGGGTCAGGGAAGGGAGAGCTGGGGAAGGGTTGGACTAAGATTCAGAGCCTGGAGCCTGGGAATCAGAAAGACCTGAGTTTGAATCCTGGCCCCGCCACTTGTCTGCTGTGCCGTCTTGGTAAGTCACTTCACTTCTCTGGGCCTCAGTTACTTCGTCTGTGAAGTGGGGATTGAGATTGTGAACCCCACATTGGAATGGGACTGTGTCCAACCTGATGGTCTTGTATCTACCCCAGGGCTTAGAACAGTGCCTAGCATCATCATCATCATCATCATCATCAATCGTATTTATTGAGCGCTTACTGTGTGCAGAGCACTGTACTAAGCGCTTGGGAAGTACAAGTTGGCAACATATAGAGACAGTCCCTACCCAGCAGTGGGCTCACAGTCTAAAAGCATATAGTGCATATACTATAGTGCATATACTAGTGCATATATAGCATATAGTAAGCGTTTAACAAGTACCATAAAAAAAGAAATTCATTCATTCATTCATTAAATTGTAATTATTGAGCGCTTACTGTGCACAGAGCTCTGGACTAAGCGCTTGGGAAGTACAAGTCGGCAACAGATAGAGATGGTCCCTACCTAACAACGGGCTCACAGTTTAGAAGCGGGGAGGCAGACAACAAAACAAAACATGGGAACAGGTGTCAAGTCGTCAGAATAAATAGAAATAAAGCTAGATGCACATCATTAACAAAATAAATAGAATAGTAAATATGTACAAGTAAAATAGAGTAATAAATCTGTACAAACATATATACAGGTGCTGTTGGGAGGGGAAGGAGGTAGGGTGGCGGGGATGGGGAGGGGGAGAGGAAAGGGGGCTCAGTCTGTGAGTAGTGAGAAATTCATTCATTCATTCTTTCAATCGTATTTATTGAGCACTTACTGTGTGCAGAGCACTTGAGGAAGGGGAAGGAAAACTCACATTGGGCAGAGATTAGATGGCTGGCTAAGATATTGAGCTAGGAAAGGACCAATCAGTCCAAGCCAAATACTGATAAGACTGGGCTGGGTTTTTTTATTACTAGTAATATTAGTATTTGTTAAGCTTTTAATATGTGTCAAGCACAATACTAAGCATTCAGATAGATACAAGCTCATCAGGTTGGACACAATCCTTGTCCACACGGGGCTCCCAGGCAAGCAGAAAGGGGAATAGGTATTTAATTCCCACTTTACAGAGGGGAAACCGAGGCGCAAAGATGTTAAGTGACTCGTCCAGGATCACACACTAGCAGACAAGTGGAGAAAAGAGCAATTCAAGACCCAGCTCAACCATGACCGCGCTCTGTAACGTTGGGTGTATTGGGGCTGAGTGTTTTCATCTCTAAAATGGGACTAAGATTGGTAGCTCCGTGCTCCAATCTCATAACCTTGTATCTACCCCAGAGCTTTGTACAAAGAAAATGCTAGATAAATGCCGTAATGATTATTTAGAGTACTTTTTGTTCAAATCCCATTCCTCGTGAAAAATCAATACATGGAGCATTACTTATTTATAGTATCCTTCGGGTGAGTGTGGTTAACGGAAGATGAACATTTCTCCCAGGCGTAAAAGAGGGTGCTGAACTGCTTATAAGCTGTAGGATGTCCTCTGTTTCTGTCATCCAGAGCTGTCCTTAGGGACCAGAGATGATGGTTCTAACGCTGAACTTAACTCTTGTGGATGGATAGCTGAAGAGACTAATATGCAATTGCCAAGTCTTTCCACCCTTTACATACACCAAGATGATTTTCTGTTGTGTTGCACCATTTGCTTTCTGCTTCTGCTTCTTGGTTTCATGATCTTTCCGCAGACCGAAGGCTGAATATAGGTCAGGAGGTGGACGGGAGAGGACTGGAGACGGATACATCAGGACCAATAAAATACCAAAACAGCTTAAAGGACCAAGACAAATATACAATACACAGAAATAAAAACAAAAGTCAGCAAGGAACTGTGGCTGGAGGAGCAGAATTTTTCCTTGAGATTCAGAGTTCACAGCAAAGTTTTCCAAGGCCAGCAGACATCCCAAGGTTCTGTAATGCCTCAGGCTGCAGGTGTTGTTTTCCTTATTGTCAGGGTGTTGGGAAGCGGACGGGATGGGGTCCCCTTGATGGTGCGGAGGGGAGTTGGTGCCGGGCCTGGAGGACGGGGAGTTTGCTCGGCTTTGGGGTGGGGAGACCAGAAGCACACAGGGAGATGAGGCTGCAAATACCAGATGTTTAATTCAGGAGGTGAAGCAGGCCATGGGACACTGTAAATACAGAATGTATCTGCTAATTCAGTCAGATTGTACTCTCCCAAGGGCTTAGTACAGTACTCTGCGCATAGTGAGTGCTCAGTAAATATGATTGATTGACTGAGGCAGAGCAGAGGCTACTCTGTACCTAGCCTTGTGTGCACAGGCCAAGTGGTCTTCAGCCACAGTGGGAGGTCTTGAGGACTTGCAGGGTGTGCCTTTCACTCAGCTGTGATGGAACAATGTGGATGTCCTAAAATGTGATTTCTGCCTTTCGTGTTTATGGTTTCCCCACTTCAACTCACTTTTTGGCAGCTTTTTCTGTATCGTGCTTTCATCCATTCCCCTTCCGTGTCCTGCCCAGCTAAGCTGTGCTGCAGTGGACATTGCTTTGTTACTAACTGAACATCCATGGAGGTCTTTGGCAGTTTGCTGCCAATGGAGACATGACCTTTTCTACCTTTATGGCTGCCAAGAGAGCAAGCACGGACAGTATTATATTGGGGCAAGCAGGGCTACTGCTCTGGGAACCTGCTGGATTTAAGCCTTCTTTCCCCAGCACACATACACACACATTCCTTTTCATTCATTCAATCGTATTTATTGAGTGCTTATTGTGTGCAGAGCACTATACTAAGCGCTTGGGAAGTACAAGTTGGCAATATATAGAGACAGTCCCTACCCAACAGCGGGCTCAGAGTCTAGAAGATTTCTGGGTAAACCAGTGGCTCTGTGGGCCCGGAGCGCCTTCAGAAATGCACCACTTTGGAACGTGATCATTAGTTGGCAATAATGATTAATAATAATTGTGGTATTTTTTTTAAGTGCTTGCTATGTATCAGGCACTGTACTAAATGCTGGAGTGGATGCAAGCAAATCGGGTTGGGCAAAGACCCTGCCCCCCGTGGGGCTCATAGTCTTAATCCCCATTTTACAGATGAGGCACAGAGAACTGAAGTGGCTTCCTCAAGGTCAGATAGCAGACAAGTGATGGAGCTGGAATTAGAACCCATGACCTTCTGATCTACCCACTAGGCCACGCTGCTTCTCAACGTAGCTTCTAGAGCCCTTGTGCCCATATTTTCTGACTTCCAGGAACACCTGTAGCCTGGAGACCGTTCTCCTCCTGCCCCCTCCTCAGTTTTGGCAGTGGTGCTAAAGAGGTAGAGTCCCCAAGCTAAAACTCCGACCCAAGGGCCTGGGTAAATTAATCTCCCTTCATTCACAAATCCCCCCAAACCATAGACTTTTGGTCTACTGGGCTTCTGACTGATCTGAGGCATCACTTCTTTGCCAACTAATAACCTAAGACAGATGGCGGCCAGCTGGGTGGAGAAAACTTCAAGATAAGCGGTCCGGCCTTAAAAACAGAGAACCCTCCCCTCGACTGCAGGCTAGGCTGAGGGCCCAAGCCATGAGGGGTCACCAGGATTCTCCTTACCCCCTCACATTTCTGCATTGTCCCCAGCTGGCTCCCAAATTCCCCTCTCCCTCTCCTCCTCAAGGAAGCGTCACCCGGATGGAATCTGGAAACTGAGAAATGATGATGACAATGATAATTATGCTATTTTTTAAGTGCTTACTATGTGCCAGGCACTGTTCTAAATGCTGAGGTAGATGCAAGGTAATCAGGTTGAACATAGCTCCTGTCCCACATGAGGCTCACACTCTTAATCCCTTATTACTCTATTTATTTATTTATTTTACTTGTACATATCTATTCTATTTATTTTATTTTGTTAATATGTTTTGTTTTGTTCTCTGTCTCCCCCTTCTAGACTGTGAGCCCGCTGTTGGGTAGGGACTGTCTCTATAATGTTGCCAACTTGTACTTCCCAATCGCTTAGTACATTGCTCTGCACATATTAAGCGCTCAATTAATATGATTGATTGATTAATCCCCATTTTACAGAGAAGTTAAGCGACTGTGCCCAAGGTCACAGAGCAGACAAGTGGTGGAGCCGGGATTAGAACCCACGACCTCTGACTCGCAAGCCCGGGCGCTTTCCACTAGGCCAAGGTAATGATAGCAGTAATGGAAATAATAATAATAATGGTGTTTGTTTAGTGCTTACTATGTGCCAGGCACTGTTCTAAGCCCTGGGGAAGATAAGAGATAATCAGGTTGGACTTAGTCCCTGCCCCACCTGGGGCTCACAGTCTTCACAGACGAGGTAACTGAAGGACAGAGAAGCGAAGTGACTTGCCCCAAGTCACACAGCAAAGCACACACATCCTTCTGACTCTGAAGACCAGACTTTTTCCATTATGTGTCATACACTGTACTACGCTTTGTGGGCAGGGACGTGACTACCAACTCCGTTATAATATACTCTCCCAAGTGCTTAGTACAGTGCTCTGCACAGAGTAAGCACTCAATAAATATGATTGATTGATTAATAAGTACAATGTAATTAGACCGGACAAAATCCCTGTCCCACATGGGGCTCATAGTCTCAGAAGGAGGGAGAACAGGTATTGAATCCCCATTTTACAGATCCCAAAGAAGTGGAGTGATTTGCCCGAAGTCACACAAGAAGGCAGGTGGCCGAGCCGGGATTAGTGCTCTTCCCATGCTCTTTCCATCATCATCAATCGTATTTATTGAGCGCTTACTATGTGCAGAGCACTGTACTAAGCGCTTGGGAAGTACAAATTGGCAACATATAGAGACAGTCCCTACCCAACAGTGGGCTCACAGTCTAAAAGGGGGAGACAGAGAACAAAACCAAACATACTAACAAAATAAAATAAATAGAATAGATATGTACAAATAAAATAAATAATAATAATAAATCTTTCCACTAGATCCTCCTGCTTTCCCAAAACGTGGGCCTGTCCCTGTGGCTATTTGTTGGCTATCCTGGCCTGAGTTTCGGATCTGGACTCCATTTCTCCGGACTAGGGGTGGTCAGAAGACAGTGGGGGTGGAGGAGGCTGGAAAGGGTGAGTCATCTCCATGGCCATTGTCCATCTGGGCATCTGTTTCTATTTAGGGAATGCCTTGTGCTCATGTGGGGTTTTTACTTTGTGGGGTTTTTTTTCCCCCTGGGCAAATGCTATTTAAATAAAGCGCTCTCCACCATCTTTGACTGTCCGGGGGGACAAAAACTGCAGGTAGGCGGAGGTTCCGTGTTTCTAGGAAGCGGCACCCAGATAGCAAGACAGCAGAGCAGGAGGAAGAGCCTGTGAGCAGACAGAGAGGAGGCAGGGCTGGGACTACTGAGTGAGGTTTGGGAAGAAATCCAGGGGCTGGGATGTTTAGTAGTGTCTGCAATTTTCCCGGGATTAACCCCAAATCAGGACAGATTTAAGACACTCTGCGACTCTGCTGGCTCTCCAACAGACTTGTGTCCTGCCAGGCAATGACTACAGGGAAAGAAAGTTTCAAGACACTGTTCTGTTCCTCAACTGAAGGAAATCACACCACCTACTGGAAAATAATAAGCGCTTTGGTTTTTATTAAGCGCTTACTATGTGCCCGGCACTGTACTAAGCGCCGGGGTGGATACAAACACTGGATCGGACACAGTCCCTGTCCCACATGGGGCTCCCAGTCTCAATCATCATCAATCGTATTCATTGAGCGCTTACTATGTGCAGAGCACTGTACCCCATTTTACAGATGAGTTAACTGAGGCATAGAGTAGTGATTTGTTCAAGGCCACCCAGCAGACAACTGGTGGAGCAGGAATTAGAACCCATGACCTTCTGACGCCCAGTGCTCTGTCCACCCCCCCAGGCTGCTTCCCTAATGTTGTGTTGACCGCCTAGATTATGTCAATCACGTGGCTTGCGTGAGTGCGGTCATTCCTGCATGCCATGTGGTTCGCAGGCCTATTCATTCAATTATTCAATCATATTTATTGAGCGCTTCCTGTGGGCAGAGCACTGTACTAAGCACTTGGAAAGTACAATTCGGCAACAAATAGGGACAATCCCTGCCCACAGTGGGCTCACAATCTAGAAGGGGGGAGACAGGCATTGAAGCAAGTAAACAGGCATCAGTAGCATCAATATCATCATCATCATCAATCGTATTTATTGAGCGCTTACTGTGTGCAGAGCACTGTACTAAGCGCTTGGGAAGTATAAATAGAATTATAGCTATATACACATCATTAATATAAATAAATGGAATTATAAATATGTACATAGATACACAAGCGCGGGCAGGGGTAGAGCAAAGGGAGGGAGTTGGGATGATGGGGAGGGGAGGAGGAGCAGAGGAAGAGGGGGGATTAGTCTGGGAAGGCTTCCTGGAGGAGGGGAGCCTTCAGTAAGGCTTTGAAGGGGGAAGTATGATTGTCAGCCTATTTGCTGACCCCTAAATGGGCTCTTGTGTTGAGAAGCAGCGCGGCTCAGTGGAAAGAGCCCAGGCTTGGGAGTCGGAGGTCATGGCTCCGCCGCTTGTCAGCTGTGTGACTTTGGGCAAGTCACTTAACTTCTCTGTGCCTCAGTGACTTCGTCTGTAAAATGGGGATTAAGATGGTGAGCCCCACAAGGGACAACCTGATCACCTTGTATCCTCCCCAGCGCTTAGAACAGTGATTTGAACATAGTAAGCACTTGACAAATACCAAAATTATTATTATTATTATTGCCCCAAGGAGATCTGAGTCGCCCTGGCTCGCTTCGTCTGTTGTGACAGAACCACGGTGGACAGAAGCGAGTGCCGACTGCACGGTCGGTGGCCACCTTGAACTGTCTTAGTCGGGTCCTTCCTTTTTGGGGTCAGGGGGAGAAGTGGGAGCAGGGATTTTGTGGCTCAGTGGAAAGAGCCCGGGCTTGGGAGTCAGAGGTCATGGGTTCTAATCCCGGCCCCACCGCTTGTCCGCTGTGTGACCTTGGGCAAGCCACTTAACTTAAATGTGCTTCAGTGACCGCAGCTGGAATTGAAACTGTGAGCCCCACATTCATTCATTCATTCAATCGTATTTATTGAGCACTTACTGTGTGCAGAGCACTGTACGAAGCGCTTGGGAAGTACAAGTCAGTAATATATAGAGGTGGTCCCTACCCAACAACGGGCTCACAGTCTAGAAGGGGGAGACAGACAACCAAACAAAACATGCAGATGCCAGGGTGGATGCGAGTTAATCAGGTTGGACACAGTCCACGTGGGTCTCACACTCAATCCCCCTTTTACAGATGAGGCAACTGAGGCACGGAGAAGTTAAATGACTTTCCCATAGTCACACAGCAGACACGCGGCAGAGCCGGGAGCAGAATTCAGGCCCGTGCTCTATCCACTGAGCCATGCCTCACTCTGAGGCCAAAATTATCTGATTTTTTTTTCCAAGATGGTGTATAGTTAGAGATGTTGAGTACATGGGGTAACGTGATTACCTTGTAGCTACCCCAGTGCTTAGAACAGTGCTTGGCACATAGTAAATGCTTAAAAAACACCACAATTATTATTATTATTTGCCATCTCAGGCTGCTCCCTGTACTTCCCAAGCGCTTAGTACAGTGCTCTGCACACAGTAAGCGCTCAATAAATATGATTGAATGAATGAATGAATGAATGAATGAATGCAGAATGGTTTGGCTTGTGAAGGTTAGCTCCGGGCCTTCAGCAGTACGATCCCACCTCACCCTTCCTCCGCTCCCCTGTCCCTGGGGCGAGCACCTGCTGCCCCTAATGAGCCCAAGGAATGGGCAACTGCACCTTGGGACACAACGCATATCTGTAATTTTATTTATTCATATTGATATCTGTCTTCATTCATTCATTCAGTGGTATTTATTGAGCGCTTACTGTGTGCAGAACACTGTACTAAGCACTTGGGAAGTACAAGTTGGCAATATGTAGAGACGGTCCCTACCCAACAACAGGCTCACAGTCTTCCCGGCTCTAGTCTGTGAGCTCGTTGTGGGCAGGGAATGTCACCGTTTGTTGTTGTATTGTACTTTCCCAAGCACTTAGTACAGTGCTCTGCACACAAAAAGCGCTTAATAAATACAATGAATGAATGATTGAATGAACAACACGGCGGTACAGGGTACAGAGACCTGAGGAGAGCTGGACAGGCCTGGGCAGCGCCAAGGTGGATGAGGAGCGTGCGGAGCTGGGCCGGGCCGGACAGGGCTGAGGATTTGAACCCATGACCTCTGACTCCAAAGCCCGGGCTCTTTCCACTGAGCCGCGCTGCTTCTCCAATAATATCCTGTACAGCAGAATTAGTAGACGCAGTCCCTTCCCACAAGGAGGGTACAGTCTAGAGTGGGAGACAGGCATTAAAATATATTTTGGGTAGTAGTGATAATAATAATAATACTAATAATAATAGACTGTGAGCCCACTGTTGGGTAGGGACCGTCTCTATATGTTGCCAACTTGTACTTCCCAAGCACTTAGTACAGTGCTCTGCACACAGTAAGCGCTCAATAAATACGATTGATTGATAGTAATAGTATCTATTAAGCAGTGCGCTTGTTGTGTCCAGGGGATGTGTCTGCTAACTCTGTTGTATTGTACTATCCTAAGCGCTTAGTACAGTGCTCTGTACAGTACCTCCTTCCCCTTCCCACAGCACCTGTATATATGTTTGCACAGATTTATTATTCTATTTTACTTGTACATATTTACTATTCTATTTATTTTGTTCATGATGTGCATCTCGCTTTATTTCTATTTATCCTGATGACACCTGCCCACATGTTTTGTTGTCTGCCTCCCCTTTCCAGACTGTGAGCCCATCGTTGGGTAGGGACCGCCTCTATCTGTTGCCAATTTGTACTTCCCAAGAGCTTAGTACGGTGCTCTGCACACAGTAAGCGCTCAATAAATACGATTGAATGAATGAAGAGAGGGGGCAGAGCTGAGGAGAGTGGGCAGAGCTGAGGAGAGCGGGCAGAGAGGTGGGCCGGGCCGAGGAGAGCAGGTGGAACCAGGCCAGGCCGGACAGGGCAGAGCTGAGGAGAGCGGGCAGAGCCGGACGGCCAGACAGGGCCGGGCCCGGCCGGGCTGAGCTGTTACAACTTCTGAAGACCCCCTTTCCTTAGTGGCACCGTACCTCGTTCTCGCCTGTCCCGCCATCGACCCCCGGCCCACGTCATCCCCCGGGCCTGGAATGCCCTCCCTCTGCCCATCCGCCAAGCTAGCTCTCTTCCTCCCTTCAAGGCCCTGCTGAGAGCTCACCTCCTCCAGGAGGCCTTCCCACACTGAGCCCCTTCCTTCCTCTGCCCCTCGTCCCCCTCTCCATCCCCCCATCTTACCTCCTTCCCTTCCCCACAGCACCTGTATATATGTATATATGTTTGTACATATTTATTACTCTATTTATTTTACTTATACATATCTATTCTATTTATTTTATTTTGTTAGTATGTTTGGTTTTGTGGTCTGTCTCCCCCTTTTAGACTGTGAGCCCACTGTTGGGTAGGGACTGTCTCTATATGTTGCCAATTTGTACTTCCCAAGCGCTTAGTACAGTGCTCTGCACATAGTAAGCGTTCAATAAATACGATTGATGATGATGATGATGGCACCTCTGCCCTCCTTTAGACGATGCAGGCCGGCCACGATAGGCGCAGGGCACCGAGTCCGAACTCCCAGAACAAGGAGAGATGGGCGCGGGGCCACCTCTGCGCCCCAACCTTGGCCAAGGGTGGGCCTGTCCCTCCCCTGCCCTCCCAGGCCCGGGGCTGAGGGGCCGAAAACCCTGGGAAACCACGGCCCGAAGCATCCCTTCAGGAAGTGGGGGTTTACGGGTGCAGAAAATTACACACGACTTACATCCCGTATGGTGCCAACAGAAAATAAACCCTTTTCACAGTCCACGCAAACGGCCAAACTCACAGAATCATCATCATCATCATCATCATCAATCATATTTATTGAGTGCTTACTGTGTGCAGAGCACTGTACTAAGCGCTTGGGAAGTACAGGTTGACAACATATAGAGACAGTCCCTACCCAACAGTGGGCTCACAGTCTAAAAGAGATGGGAAAGGAGGAGGAAAGGAGATGGGAAAGGAGGAGGAAAGGAGATGGGAAAAGAGGAGGAGAGGAGATGGGAAAAGAGGAGGAGAGGAGATGGGAAAGGAGGAGGAAAGGAGATGGGAAAAGAGGAGGAGAGGAGATGGGAAAGGAGGAGGAAAGGAGATGGGAAAGGAGGAGGGAAGGAGATGGGAAAGGAGATGGGGAAGGAGGAGGAAAGGAGAAGGGAAGGAGAAGGGAAAGGAGGAAGGAGAAAGGAAAGGAGGAGGGAAGGAGGAGGAAAGGAGATGGGAAAGGAGGAGGAAAGGAGATGGGAAAGGAGGAGGGAAGGAGATGGGAAAGGAGGAGGGAAGGAGATGGGAAAGGAGATGGGGAAGGAGGAGGAAAGGAGAAGGGAAGGAGAAGGGAAAGGAGGAAGGAGAAAGGAAAGGAGGAGGGAAGGAGATGGGGAAGGAGGGAAGGAGATGGGGAAGGAGGGAAGGAGATGGGGAAGGAGGAGGAAAGGAGATGGGAAAGGAGGAGGGAAGGAGGTGGGAAAGGAGGGAGGAAGGAAGGATCCCTGTGGACTGTGTGTCAATTATGCAGTTCACATAACCCCCTGCGTACTTTGCGCTATTTATTCATTCATTCAATCGTATTTGTTGAGCGCTTACTGTGTGCTAAGCACTTGGGAAGTACAAGTCGGCAACGTATAGAGGCGGTCCCTACCCAACAACGGGCTCACAGGCTAGAAGACGGATACGGCTTTATTCAAATTACACAGTTGGCGTGACCCACCAATTTTGCCTCATTTATGAAGTTTACATATATTGTGTCGCCTGTAGGATCAATATGGAAATTGCATAGAGTGTGGAGTTAATGCTAATTAATCCGTCTGCGTAAATTACGGATTACAGGATTTCGCAAATTACACAGTTTGCTTAGTTTCTGAATTTGGAGATATTGATAAGGTTAATGTAAATTACATCACCTGCCTGAAGCATGTGAAAGTGGCGCAATAATAATAATAATGATGGCATTTATTAAGCGCTTACTATGTGCAAAGCACTGTTCTAAGGGCTGGGGAGGTTACAAGGTGATCAGTTGTCCCACGTGGGGCTCACAGTCTTCATCCCCATTTTACAGATGAGGTCATTGAGGCACAGAGAAGTGAAGTGACTTGCCCAAAGTCACACAGC
The DNA here is from genome assembly GCF_015852505.1 of Tachyglossus aculeatus. Classification (NCBI taxonomy): domain Eukaryota; kingdom Metazoa; phylum Chordata; class Mammalia; order Monotremata; family Tachyglossidae; genus Tachyglossus; species Tachyglossus aculeatus. Next base: position 18,661,082 of record NC_052101.1, on the reverse strand, counting down.
TGACAATTGGAGGAGCCGGGATTTGAACCCATGACCTCTGACTCCAAAGCCCGGGCTTCTCTAATAATAATCTAATCATAATAATAATTATGGTATTTGTTAATAATAATAATAATTGCCATTTGTTAAGCGCTTACTATGTGCAAAGCACTGTTCTAAGCGCTGGGGAGGATACAGGGTGATCATGTTGTCCCACGTGGGGCTCACAGTCTTCATCCCCATTTTACAGATGAGGGAACTGAGGCCCAGAGAAGTTAAGTGACTTGCCCAAGATCACACAGCAGACATGTGGCGGACTCGGGATTCGAACCCATGCCCTCTGACTCCAAAGCCCAGGCTCTTTCCACTGAGCCAAGCTTACTATATGCCACGCACTGTTCTAAGAACTGGGGTAGATGCAAGTTAGTCAAGTTGGACACAGTCCGTGTCCCACATCGGGCTTAAACTCTTAATCCCCATTTTACAGATGAGGTAACTGAGGCCCAGAGAAGTGAAGTGACCTGCCCAAGGTCACACAGCAGACACGTGGCGGCACTGAACAGAGTTTACATAAATTAGGTCATTTGTGTAAATTTAGGACTTTGACTATATACAGGATTTTGCAAATTATGCAGTTTGCATAGTTTATGAATTTGGAGTCATTTATAAGGTTTACGTAAATGATGTCACCTGTGTGAACTATATGAAAGTGGCATAGTATACAGAGTTTATGTAACTGCATTGTTTATGGGGTTTACATAACTTTCGTAACTGTTGAATATCACGTTAATGTAAAGTTATTAGTTCTTGTAGAGAAACTGTGCAAGATTACTCATCTTGAGATAAGAATTTGTTGCATTTTAAAATATAACTTTTGGGGGCGAGGAATAGCTAGCTGGTTTGTCGGTCAATATAGTAAATGCCATTATTATTATTGTACTAAACGGTAATATTATTTTACTGATATTTACTTATTACAGTGGTGGCCGTTTAGTAGAACACTTTAGCAATATTCATAGATCAAATGATATTTTAAAATTTGGACAATTGCTGACGATTGATTAGAGGTTTATGGGCAAAAGGATCCCTTCGTATACTTTGGAGTTGATATTTTGGCAAGTATTTTAGATCGTGAACCCAACTGTATTTTTAAAAAAGAACGTCAATAATTACTTTGTAATGGGAACTTGAAATGTATTACGGTTGTGTTGTAAAAGATAAATTGAAGTTCGAAAGCAATTGACAGTGATAAATGAAATCACTCATTCTGTCTAGTGCATCTTTTTAAATGAAGAAAAATTCTACCTGGTGATTTTTCGTAGTACATTGTGAAGTTTTTTCCTACTTTTCTCCTGACTGTACACCCGTGAAATTCAGTAGATAACAAAATAGGGCATACTAGAGGAAATTTTTGGAAGGCGATGTACTAATGATGATGATGCGATTACTATTGCTATTATTAGTTTTGTGTGCAGGGCCAAAGCTCAGTTCATGCACCTCTTAATATAGTATAAAGTTATCAGTTCTTTCGTGTAGGTAAACACCTAAACCTAAATACTAATCTTGAGATAACAACTTGCGGAATGTTAAAATTGAACTTGTGGGGAGGGAAGTAGTCTGTCAGGCAAAATAATAATAATAAAAATAATAATAATAATGGCATTTATTAAGTGCTTACTATGGTCAAAGCACTGTTCTAAGTGCAGGGGAGGTTACAAGGTGATCAGGTTGTCCCACGGGGGGCTCACAGTCTTAATCCCCATTTTCCAGATGAGGTAACTGAGGCCCAGAAAAGTTAAGTAATAATAATAATGATGGCATTTATTAAGCGCTTACTATGTGCAAAGCACTGTTCTAAGCGCTGAGGAGGTTACAAGGTGACCAGGTTGTCCCACGGGGGCTCATAGTCTTAACCCCCATTTTACAGATGAGGTAACTGACACCCAGAGAAGTGAAGTGACTTGCCCTAAGTCACACAGCTGACAATTGGTGGAGCCAGAATTTGAACCCATGACCTCTGACTCCAAAGCCCGTGCTCTTTCCACTGAGCCATGCTGCTTCTCTATAATAATAATATAATAATAATAATAAACAATATATAATTGCTATCATTATCATCATCGTTATTATTATTTGCTTACTATATGCTGAGTTCTGGGTTAACTGCAGGGTTATGGCTTAATTAAGCAGGAGGAATTTGCAGTTTATTCCTTGATCCCTACACCCTAGAGTTACCCAAATTTGAACTCGCTGTGGGCAGGGAATGTGTCTGTGTATTGTTGTGTTGTACTTTCCCAAGCGCTTAGTACAGTGCTCTGCACACAGTAAGCAAGCGCTCAATAGATACTATTGAATGAACCGGGTTTGACTCACATTGGGATTCTCAACCCGTAAATTCGATCACTTCCACTCTTCCCCACTCCCCTCTTTTTCCCAGGCCTCCCAAGCCTTATTGAGAAGCAGTGTGGCTCAGTGGATAGAGCAGGGGACTGGGAGTCAGAAGGACCTGGATTCTAATCCCAGCTCAGCTGCCTGCCTGCTGAGTGACCTTGGGCAAGTCACTGAACTTCTCTGTGCCTCAGTTCCCTCAACTGTAAAATGGGGATTTAGACTTCGAGCCTGCTCTTCTAGTCTGTGAGCCCGCTGTTGGGTAGGGACCGTCTCTACATGTTGCCAACCTGTACTTCCCAAGAGCTTAGTACAGTGCTCTGCACACAGTGGGCGCTCAATAAATACGATTGAATGAATGAATAAATAAATAAATACGAATGAATGAAATGAATGAATGACGGTGAGCCCCTATTGGGACAACCTGATCACCCCAGCGCTTAGAACAGTGATTTGCACATAGTAAGTGTTTAATAAATGCTATTATTATTATTATTATTATTATTATTATTATTATTATTATTATTATTATTACCTACCCCAACCCTTAGTACCTGGTACATAGTGAGGGCTTAACAAATACCATAAAAAAATAAAAAATAAAAACAAAACAGGATCAGAGTTGCCTAGACTTTCAAACCTTGAGGGTTGTTGACGGCACCACAAGGGGGCGGTATAGTAGCACCAGTGTGGTCAGCAGAAATACCCATTCATTCATTCATTCATTCATTCATTCATTCATTCATCCAATCGGATTTATTGAGCGCTTACTGTGATAATAATAATAATAATGGCATTTATTAAGCACTTACTATGTGCAAAGCACTGTGCTAAGCGCTGGGGAGGTGAAAAGGTCATCAGGTTGTCCCACGTGGGGCTCACAGTCTTCATCCCCATTTTCCAGATGAGGGAACTGAGGCCCAGAGAAGTCAAGTGACTTGCCCAAAGTCACACAGCTGACAATGGGCAGAGCCAGGATTTGAACCCACGACCTCTGACTCCAAAGCCCGGGCTCTTTCCACTGAGCCATGCTGCTTCTCTGTGTGCAGAGCATTGTACCAAGCGCTTCGGAAGTACAAGTTGGCAACCCATCAGAACAGCCCTGCCAAAAACACCCCTTCTCTTGGTGACACATAGTTATAATAATGGCATTTATTAAGCGCTTCCTATGTGCAAAGCACTGTTCTAAGCACTGGGGTGGTTACCAGGTGATCAGGTTGACCCGCGAGGGGCTCACAGTTTTAATCCCCATTTTACAGATGAGGTAACTGAGGCTCAGAGAAGTTAAGTGACTTGCCCAAGGTCACACAGCAGACATGTGGTGGAGCCGGGATTCGAACCCATGACCTCTGACTCCAAAGCCCGTGCTCGAACACTTTCTGTGAGCAGAGCACTGTACTAAGTGATTTGGGAGAGTGCAATAGAACAGAGAAGCAGCGTGGCTCAGTGGAAAGAGCCCGGGCTTTGGAGTCAGGGGTCATGGGTTCAAATCCTGGCTCTGCTAATTGTCAGCTGTGTGACTTTGGGGAAGTCACTTCACTTCGCTGTGCCTCAGTTCCCTCATCTGGAAAATGGGGATTAAGTCTGTGAGTGCCACGTGGGACAAATTGATTACCTTGTATCTACCCCAGTGCTTAGAACAGTGCTTTGCACATAGTAAGCGCTTAATAGATGCCATCATTATTATTATTCTCTGGGCCTCAGTTACCTCATCTGTAGAATGGGGATGAAGACTGTGATCCCTCCGTGGGACAACCTGATCACCTTGTAACCTCCCCAGTGCTTAGAACAGTGCTTTGCACATAGTAAGCGCTTAATAAATGCCATCATCATCATCAACAGAGTCGGTAGACCCATTAGAAAATTATTTAAGGGGATGGAACAGCTTCTGTATGAAGATAGTACAAGATGAAGACTCATCAGTCATTAAAGCAATGTAACAAATACCATTATTTTTTATTAAGTGCTTTCCATGGGCCAGTTATTGTACTAAGCACTGTGGTAAAAACAAGATAATCAGGTCACACATGGTCCTCGTCCCACATGGGGCTCATAGTCTAAGAGCGAGAGCAGGCATTGAATCCCATTTTGCAGAGGAGGAAACTGAAGCTCAGAGAAGTTAGGTGACTTGGCTAAGGTCTCACGGCAGGCTGGTCTGGGAGCCTGGATCAGAAAGCAGGTCCTCTGACTCCCAGTTCTTTCCTCTGCTTGTAAACATCACGAAGAATGTGCCGTGAGTGAGATCCAGAGGAGCTGGGTGGCGCAAATTAAACAGAATTAAGCATTTTGCAGAGAATAACAAGATTATGGAATCCATTATTTCGGAAAGTGGGGTGGTCTGATGATAGCAGCAGGTTTTACGAGGGTTGGAGAAATGCACAGATGAGAGGTCCAGAGCGAATCAGTAGCTGGAAAGTTAGGATTCTAGGAAGGCGCTTTCCTTGACTTGCTGTTGGATGTCAAGAAGGACAATCATTGCATTATTCCTCCAAACATCCAGTTCCCACTGTTGGGAGACAGAATACTGAGCTGGTACTAACAATTGCTCAGAACCATTTTAACATTGTAAACTGTTTCTGATGCTCTCTGTCTTCTTCCTCGTGTGCATCATTTAATGGGTGCATCACAAAAGCATCTGATGGCATAAAGATGCAGGAGAAGTGTTCTCTGTTGAGTTGTGTTGGCAAAAAATGTGAATCCAAGTAATCCTGGGACCCAGTGGAAATTAAAATGACTCTTCCCATATTTCATCCTCTCCTAACCAACTCCTCCTCTTCTCTTTCTTTCCCTCCCTATATTCCCACCCCCCTGACCTTCCTATTTTAGTTGGGTTTTTCTTATGGTGTCATGGCTCAGTGGAAAGAGCCCGGGCTTTGGAGTCAGAGGTCATGGGTTCAAATCCCTACTCCAGCACTTGTCAGCTGTGTGACTTTGGGCAAATCACTTAACTTCTCTGGGCCTCAGTTCCCTCATCTGGAAAATGGGGGTGAAGACTGTGAGCCCCCCGTGGGACAACCTGATCACCTTGTAACCTCCCCAGCGCTTAGAACAGTGCTTTGCACATAGTAAACGCTTAATAAATGCTATCATTATTATTTATTATTATTACTATGTGCCAGACACTGTTCTAAATCAGTTTGGACACTTAGGGCTGACAGTTTAAGAGAGAGAACAAGCATTTAATCCCCCCTATTTCTGTTCAGTTGTGGGCACCTTGAGATCCCTAAGTATCACTTGAATTCTCATTCTACTCTTCATCCCAAAATACATCTGCACTATCCCCTAGAGATGGGCAAAAGTTAGGACCCACAGCCACCTCCTTAGTTTTTTGTCCAGATACCTGGGATGATCCAGTGACTTTTCCATTTTCCCACCACTCACATCGTTTCTCACATCCAATCTCACCCTGCTATTGAAGTCCAAGGTGGACCCCCAACTTTGCAAAAAAGGCTTGGACAACCCCTCCGACCCGTTTATCTATTCAGGTGCCCTCGGAAAACCTGGATTTGTGTTTTAGAGACCCTGAGATGCCTTGGGGAGGTAGCACAGTGGCCCAAAGGCTTGGAGTTCAGCCCGAGGAGCTGCTCCCCTAAGCCCCGGGAAAGGCAGAGCCGAGGTCCCAGCGAAAAAGCGAATCAGCAAGCGTCCAGGTATTATAATGGAGGGAGAAGGAGTCCCCTCCGGGTTACAAACCGCTGGGAGAACAGAACGATTTTTTCATTTCTTCCCCCACGCTCCGATCCCAACACCCCTGGCAGTCCAGGGTGTCCCATGGCTGAGCAAGGAAACCCCTTAAATATGTTAGTATTTCTAAGGCACGAGGAACACCCCCAACCCTCCAGGCCCGAAGGAAATGAAGCTAAGATAAGGGTCTGCGGACAGCCAAGAATCCAAAAGTGACAGACCCAAACCAAGCTTCCCCAACTCCCCCAGAATATAAGACGAATATACTGGTCGGGAGCTGGTAGTGCTTGTCATTGGAGGGAACTGGGGGCTTTCAAGGGGTGTGATGAGGTACGGCTGTCCTGAATGTCTCTATTTAGACTCGAGCTCTCCCTGGAAGGGGAATGATCGTGGCCGCGACGCTGACTGCAAGTTGCCTGGGACCGTCCAACTAAAGAGGAAAGGTGGACAGCCGAGTCATCCCGGGAGGAAGGGTCGGGGATTTGGAGCGGATCTGAGAGAGCAAAAGGGAGGGGAAAAAGAAGGGAGTGGAGATCGGCGGATTCTCAGCCGTTCGCTCCGTTAAAGGTTTCCCAATCCGGACTCCGACTTGCAGATGTCCCAAGTCGCCCGACTGGCTCCTCTTGCCCTCCCACCGGGGACCGGCCCTTGGCTCGGTCCCTCCCGCCTCTTCCCTCCGGAGCCGGTCCAGGCCAAAGCGGCCTTTCCCAAGGAAAGATGTGTTGCCGGGTACTCGGGGAAGAGCTGAGCCGAGCCGCGCTTGATCCGACGGTCAGGTCCGACGGTCGCTCCCGACGGCACCACGGGGGACGGAGCACGGCCCACGTCAGCGACAGTCCCGCCCTCGGGCCTAAAAGGAAAAAAACCATCACGGCATCCCGGTAGCTCACCCTCGGAGAGAAAACGTCGCTAAAAAGAAGAACCCAAAGAAAGAAACCCTTCGGCGTTTCCCAAGACAGCCGGGCCACGGGCTCCGACTTGCCGGAGGTAGCGCCGGGCCCACCTCAGGAGTCCTTCTGGGTCAAGGAGTCCTTGACCCTGCGTCTCAAGAGGGCGGCGGTGGCGGCACTGCAGGCGGCCAGGACGAAGAAGGAGAGGCCGGCCCCGTAGATGGAGAGGGGGCCGTGGCGCTGGGCGAAGATGTCCTGCCGGCCCTGGAAGTCCAGCAGGGTGGCCTCCAGCTGCGACAGGGTGCACACGGCCAGGAAGGCGTGGAAGATCTGGTGGCCGTGCCCCACGATGTCGCAGGACCCCGGGAAGTACTTCTCGGGCACCGGGCAGGAGAAGAAGTAGGCGCTGACCAGGAAAGAGAGGATCTGGAGGGCGTGATAGCGGGCGGCCTGGTCCTGGCACCCGGCCAGGTGGCAGAGGGCCACCCGGTGGGCCACGGGGCTGATGTCCAGGACGAAGGCCAGGCCCGCTGGGACCACTTGGCAGAGCTTGCGCATGACGGGGTAGGGCCGCCTGTAGCGGTACTTGGAGTAGCAGCAGCCGGCGCAGGACAGCCAGCCGCAGAAGGCGGCCGCCGGCAGGAAAACCGGGCGGAACCGCTCGTACCAGGCCTGGTCGGCGCTGTAGAAGAAGTGGGCCAGGGCGCTGCCGTACTGGTACACGCTCACCCCCACGTAGTCCACGAAGTAGAAAGTGTAGTGAGACAGCTCCGACTTGGACTGCAGCAGGTGGGCCAGGAGGCTGCAGGTGAGGTAGGTGAGGGAGGACAGGACGAAGAGGAGCAGGGGCAGGGCCCGGGCCGAGCCCCAGGCCAGGGCCTGGCCCGCCGCGAAGGCCCGGAACCTGAGCAGCACGGCCAGGGCCGCCAGCAGGTGGGTCCACACGTTGACCACCTCGTTGTGCTTCTGGAAGAGGCTGAAAAAGTAGTAGCGCCAGCCGTGGCCCGTGGGCCGGTAGCCGGCCCGGATGTACGGCTCCCGGAACAGCTGGGGCACGTCCGTCTCAGGGACCGTGCGGGGCATCTTGGGCAGCCCGTCCTCCAGGAGCCTGGGCAGGCGGCACAGTTGCTGCCCGCTGACCGACAGGGTGCTGAGGCGCTCCAGGATGGCCGTCGTCATGGTTGGGCTGCCTGGGCCCGGGCCCCTCCTGCCTCCTTCTCCTCCTCCTCCTCTTTCTTCTCCTCCCCTTCCTTTTCCTCCTCCCCCTCTTTCTTCTCTTCCTCCTCCTCTTTCTTCTCCTTCTCCTCCTCCTCCTTCTCCTCCTCCTCCAGAGGGCCTCGACCTACGGGAAGGAGAGAGAAATCCCAGTCATTCAAGAATCTGAGGGGCTCCGGGCAAGGGAGAGGCCAAACCATTCGGCACAGTTGAGATGTCTGGAACCCAGACCCCTTCCCTCCCACCCACAGCCTCCTCTGATAGCCTCTTCCGTGGTTGGATCATGCTGATGACCAGGAAGTGTCTCCTTGGGGAAACATCAGTGGCAGTTTGATCCCATTTCTCTCACTTAGAACAACACTTGGGTAGCATCCTCTGGTTTCCTATTCCTGAGCAGAGCTGGTGTCACCCCTTGGCCCTCTTTCCTCCAGGCTAAGCACCTCGAATTCCTTCACCTTTTCTCCTAGACACATTTTTCCAAATGGGGTTTGTTAAGTGCTTATGCATTGAGCATTAATTCATTCAGTTGTATTTATGGAGCACTAACTGTGTGCAAAGCACTGTAGTAAGCACTCGGGAGAGTACAATACAACAACAAACAACACACAACAAGCAACAAATTCCCTGCCCACAACGAGCTCACAGTCTAGAGCCTATTCTAAGCCCTGGGGTAGATACAAGCTAATCAGGTCAGACACAATTCCTGTCCCACATGGGACTCACAGTCTAAGTAGGAGGGAGACCAGGTACTGAATTCCCATTTTACAGCTGAGGAAACTGAGGTATGGACAATAATAATAATAATAATAATAATAATGATAATGATGGTATTTATTAATCGCTTAATATGTGCAAAGCACTGTTCTAAGCGCTGGGGAGGTTACAAGGTGATCAGGTTGTCCCACGGGGGGCTCACAGTCTTAATCCCCATTTTACAGATGAAGTTACTGAGGCACAGAGAAGTGAAGTCCAAGCCGTCACCAAAACCTGCCGGTCTCAGCTCCGCAACATTGCCAAGATCCGCCCTTTCCTCTCCATTCAAACTGCTACCCTGCTCATTTAAGCTCTCATCCTATCCCGTCTGGACTACTGCACCAGCCTTCTCTCTGATCTCCCATCCTCGTGTCTCTCTCCACTTCAATCCATACTTCATGCTGCTGCCCGGATTATCTTTGTCCAGAAACGCTCTGGGCATATTACTCCCCTCCTCAAAAATCTCCAGTGGCTACCAATCAATCTGCGCATCAGGCAGAAACTCCTCACCCTGGGCTTCAAGGCTCTCCATCACCTGGCCCCCTCCTACCTCACCTCCCTTCTGTCCTTCTCCATCCCAGCCCGCACCCTCCGCTCCTCCACCGCTAATCTCCTCACTGTACCTCGCTCTCGCCTGTCCCGCCGTCGACCCCCAGCCCACGTCATCCCCCGGGCCTGGAATGCCCTCCCTCTGCCCCTCCGCCAAGCTAGCTCTCTTCCTCCCTTCAAGGCCCTGCTGAGAGCTCACCTCCTCCAGGAGGCCTTCCCACACTGAGCCCCTTCCTTCCTCTCCCCCTCGTCCCCCTCTCCATCCCCCCATCTTACCTCCTTCCCTTCCCCACAGCACCTGTATATATGTATATATGGTTGTACATATTTATTACTCTATTTATTTATTTATTTTACTTGTACATTTCTATCCTATTTATTTTATTTTGTTGGTATGTTTGGCTCTGTTCTCTGTCTCCCCCTTTTAGACTGTGAGCCCACTGTTGGGTAGGGACTGTCTCTATGTGTTGCCAATTTATACTTCCCAAGCGCTTAGTACAGTGCTCTGCACATAGTAAGCGCTCAATAAATACGATTGATTGATTGATTGATTGAAGTGACTTGCCCCAAGTCACACACCAGGAGAGTGGTGGAGCCGGGATTAGAATCCAGGTCTTCAGGTTCCCAGGCCTATGCTCTTTCCAAAGTTTGGTGGCTTTTTGGACCCACTCAGCAATGCAGACAGAGAGGGGGGATCCATAGCGCTTGGCTCCCCTGAAGCCAACCAACTCCTGTATCCCGTTCTCATCTCTCCCACTGCTTACCTCTTCTTGCTCACACCCTTCCCCTTGCCTGTTATTACTTTCCCAAGCGCTTAGTACAGTGCTCTGCACATAGTAAGCGCTCAATAAATACAATCGAAGGAGTGAATTTCGAATCTTACCAGGTTCTTTTTTTTTTTAATCGCTCAGCACAGATCACGACTGGGTCTGATCTCTTCTATTAGTATCTACATAATAATAATAATGATGGCATTTATTAAGTGCTTACTGTGTACAAAGCACTGTTCTAAGCACTGGGGTAGATACAAGGTAATCAAGTTGTCCCACGTGGGGCTCACAGACTTAATCCCCATTTTACAGATGAGGTAACTGAGGCCCAGAGAAGTTACATGACTTGCCCAAAGTCACACAGCTGACAAGTGGTGGAGCTGGGATTTGAACTCATGACCGCTGACTCCAAAGCCCGGGCTCTTTCCACTGAGCCACGCCGCTTCTCTTGTGCTTAGCACAGTGCTTGGCCCATAATGAACACCTACTACCCTCAACTAAGTGTCTGGAGAGACTAAGGTATGGTAAATGAAGAAAGGAAGCCCATTCATTCATTCAATCGTATTGATTGAGCGCTTACTGTGTGCAGAGCACTGTACTAAGTGCTTGGGAAGTACAAGTTGGCAACATATAGAGATGGTCCCTACCCAACAGCGGGCTCACAGTCTAGAAGGGGGAGACAGACAGCAAAACCAAACATATTAACAAAATAAAATAAATAGAATAAATATGTACAAATAAAATAAATAGAGTAATAAATATTTACAAACATATATACATATATACAGGTGCTGTGGGGAGGGGAAGGAGGTAAGGTTCGGTGGGGATGGGGAGGGGGATGAGGGGAAGAGGAAGGAGGGGGCTCAGTCTGCCAATGAATTGCAATAACCACCAGCGACAGAATCAACAAATCGAGAAGACATTGTCAAGGCAAGTCAGAAAATACAACTCCCTCCCTCTGCTCTACCCCTCTCCCCGCCCCATGGCACTTGTGTATATATGTACATATTAATTATTCTATTTATTTTATTAATTATCTGCATTATATCTATAATTTGATTTATTTATCTTGATGTTATTGATGCCTGTCTACTTGTTCTGTTTTATTTTGTTGTTTGTCTCCCCCCTTCTGGACTGTGAGCCCGTTGTTGGGTAGGGATTGTCCCTATTTGTTGCCAAATTGTACTTTCCAAGCTCTTAGTACAGTGCTCTGCACACAGTAAGCGTTCAAGAAATACAATTGAAAAAATCTTGCCTGTGGGAGTCTCCACTGCTTCAGGTAAATTCCTCATTAGGTTGTAAACTCAAGCGCTTAGTACAGTGCTCTGAACACAGTAAGCGCTCAGTAAATATGATTGAATGAAACTCCTTGAGGACAGGGAACACTTGGACTGTACCCAACCTGTTGACCTCATATCACCCAAGTGCTTAGTACAGTACTCTGCACACAGTAAGCACTCAATAAATACGATTGATGATGATATCTACCCCAGTGTGCTTAGTACAGTGCCCAGCACAGGGGAAGTGCTTAACAAATACCATAAAAAAAAAAACTTGTCCAAAAAAAAACTGGGACTAGCTAAGCACTTTCTCTGTACCAAGTACTGTACACTAAGCACTGAGGCAGACACCAGGAAATCAGGTTATTCATTCATTCAATCGTATTTATTGAGTGCTTACTGTCATGGGTTCAAATCCCGGCTCCGCCACTTGTCAGCTGTGTGACTTGGGGCAAGTCACTTAACTTCTCTGGGCCTCAGTGACCTCATCTGTTAAATGGGGATTAAGACTGTGAGCCCCCCGTGGGACAACCCGATCACCTTGTAACCTCCCCAGTGCTTAGAACAGTGCTTTTCACATAGTAAGCGCTTAATAAATGCCATCATTATTATTATTATTCTCTATGCCTCAGTGACCTCATTTGTAAAATGGGGATTAAGACTGTGAGCCCCTCGTGGGACAACCTGATCACCTTGTAACCTCCCCAGTGCTTAGAACAGTGCTTTGCACAGAGTAAGCGCTTAATAAATGCCATCATTATTATTATTATTCTCTGTGCCTCAATGACCTCATCTGTAAAATGGGGATTAAGACTGTGAGCCCCCCGTGGGACAACCCGATCACCTTGTAACCTCCCCAGTGCTTAGAACAGTGCTTTGCACAGAGTAAGCGCTTAATACATGCCATCATTATTATTATTATTCTCTGTGCCTCAGTGACCTCATCTGTAAAATGGGGATTAAGACTGTGAGCCCCCCGTGGGACAACCCGATCACCTTGTAACCTCCCCAGTGCTTAGAACAGTGCTTTGCACAGAGTAAGCGCTTAATAAATGCCATCATTATTTTTATTATTCTCTGTGCCTCAGTGACCTCATCTGTAAAATGGGGATTAAGACTGTGAGCCCCCCGTGGGACAACCCAATCACCTTGTAACCTCCCCAGTGCTTACTTAGAACAGTGCTTTGCACATAGTAAGTGCTTAATAAATGCTATCATTATTATTATTATTCTCTGTGCCTCAGTTACCTAATCTATAAAATGGGGATTAAGACTGTGAGCCCCCCGTGGGACAACCCGATCACCTTGTAACCTCCCCAGTGCTTAGAACAGTGCTTTGCACATAGTAAGCGCTTAATAAATGCCATCATTATTATTATTATTCTCTGTGCCTCAGTGACCTCATTTGTAAAATGGGGATTAAGACTGTGAGCCCCCCGTGGGACAACCCGATCACCTTGTAACCTCCCCAGTGCTTAGAACAGTGTTTTGCACATAGTAAGCGCTTAATAAATGCCATCATTATTATTATTATTCTCTGTGCCTCAGTTCCCTCATCTGTAAAATGGGGATTAAGACTGTGAGCCCCCCGTGGGACAACCCGATCACCTTGTAACCTCCCCAGTGCTTAGAACAGTGCTTTGCACATAGTAAGCGCTTAAGAAATGCCAGTATTATTATTATTATTACAATTGGGCAACAAATAGAGACAATCCGTACCCAACAAGAGGCTCACATACTCTTCCAAACGCTTAACATAATGCTAGGCACTCCAGAGGTACTCAAAAATTGATTGATTGATTGATTGAGCCCCTATCAGGTTTGGGGATGGAAAAATAATTTCAGAGGGCAAAAGAGCCTGCTTTCCAAATCCCAAACCAGGAAGAACTGCAAGCCAAACAGCAGCTCTGTGATAACGGGCCTTTTCCTCCTCAGAAATCACTAGCACTAGCCATGAGAAGCAGCATCATCATCATCAATCATATTTATTGAGCGCTTACTATGTGCAGAGCACTGTATTAAGTGCTTGGGAAGTACAAATTGGCAACATATGCCAATATGGCTCAGTGGAAAGAGCCCGGGCCTGGGAATCAGAGGTTGTGGGTTCTAATCCCGGCTCTGCCCCGTGTCTGCTGTGTGACCTTAGGCAAGTCACTTCACTTCTCTGTGCCTCCGTTACCTCACGTGTGAAATGGGGATTGAGCCTGCGAGCCCCATGCGGGACAGAGACTGTGTCCAACTTGATTTCCTTGTATCCACCCCAGCGATTAGTGAGCACAGTAAGCACTTAACAAATAGCACAATCATTATTAGTAGCGCCGATGAAACCAAAGCGAACGAGCCCGCTGTTGGGTAGGGATTGTCTCTATTTGGTTCCCTTTTGTACTTTCCAAGTGCTTAGTACAGTGCTCTGCACACAGTAAGAGCTGGAGAAGCAGCGTGGCTCAGTGGAAAGAGCACAGGCTTTGGAGTCAGAGGTCATGGGTTCAAATTCCGGCTCCGCCGCTTGTCAGCTGTGTGACTTTGGGTAAGTCACTTAAGTTCTCTAGGCCTCAGTTCCCTCATCTGTAAAATGGGGATGAAGACTGTGAGACCCCCGTGGGACAACCCGATCACCTTGTAACCTCCCCAGCGCTTAGAACAGTGCTTTGCACATAGTAAGACTGTGAGCCCACTGTTGGGTAGGGACTGTCTCTATATGTTGCCAACTTGTACTTCCCAAGCGCTTAGTACAGTGCTCTGCACACAGTAAGTGCTCAGTAAATACGATTGATGATGATGATAGCACTTAATAAATACCATTATTATCATTATTATTAACAAATACGATCGAATGAATGAATCTCAGGCTGGTGGGTAACTCAATCAACCAGTGGCATTTATTGGGCACTACTGTGGGCAGGGAACTGTACTAACCATTTGGGAGAATAATTGGGCTCAATCTTCAAGCAGGAGAGCCGCAGGGAGCCAAAGCCTCCTGTCTTCTGGGGTTCCTGAGGCCATGGGGTCAGGGGTTGGGGGGTTGCCAGCTGCCAGAGAGGATTCAAAACCAATTGCACCTTCCCTGCTTTGAGAAAATTCAGATGATGTGGGAACTTTGTAATCAAGAACTGCTTGCCCGGAGCCGGGAAACACCGTCTCCTTCCAAATACTGTTTAGCCAATAGACATGCCTTTACATTTGAATTGTATTCATTGGCTTTGTCTGATTTTTTTTCTCCTACATCGGTGGGACAGGGACCTTGTTCGAATTAATTTTATCTCAGCTTAATACAGTGCGTCAGCAGTATCCTCTTCAAAGCGAAGGATAGCTCAACCTCTGGTGAGCATTTAATACAGGGTTAGTTGTAACAATGATAATAAGCAGCATGGACAAGGAGCCAGCAGGTCACATAGCAAAGTGAGGGTTATTCATTCATTCATTCATTCATTCATTCAATCGTATTTATTCAGCGCTTACTGTGTGCAGAGCACTGGACTAAGCACTTGGGAAGTACAAATGGGCAACATAGAGAGACGGTCCCTGCCCAACAATGGACTCACAGTCTAGAAGGGGGAGACAGACAACAAAACAAAACATGTAGACGGGTGTCAAAGTCGTCAGAACAAATAGAATTAAAGCTACATGCACATCATTAACAAAATAAATAGAATAGTAAATATGTACAAATGAAATAGAGTAGTACATCTGTACAAGTATATATACAGGTGCTGTGGAGAGGGGAAGGAGGTAGGGCGGAGGGGATGGGGAGGAGGAGAGGAAAAAGGGGGCTCAGTCTGGGAAGGCCTCCTGGAGGAGGTGAGCTCTCAGTAGGGCTTTGAAAGGAGGCAGAGAGGTAGCTTGGCGGATGTGTGGAGGGAGGGCATTCCGGGACAGGGGAAGGACGTGGGCTGGGGGTCGACGGTGGGACAGGCAAGAACGAGGTACAGTGAGGAGGTTAGCGGCAGCAGAGGAGTGGAGGATGCGGGCTGGGCTGGAGAAGGAGAGAAGGGAGGTGAGGTAGGAGGGGGCGAGGGGATGGATGGACAGCCTTGAAGCCGAGAGTGAGGAGTTTTTGCTTCATGCGTAGGTTGACAGGCAGCCACTGGAGGTTTTTGAGGAGGTGACTGATGTGCCCAGAGCGTTTCTGCACATGGGTAAAGAGGCTAACGAAAAGACTCCCAAATGACCATTGCCCTAAAATACTGAGACGGGGCTGGTGGCTGGGAAAGTACAATGTCCTGCCTCTGGGCTGGCACCCCTCCCTTTTTATATCCGACAGACAATAACTCTCCCCACCTTCCAAGCTTTACTGAAGGCACATCTCCTCCAAGAGGCCTTCCCTGACTAAGCCCTCCTTTCCTCTTCTCCCACTCCCTTCTGCATCACTCTGATGTGCTCCCTTTATTCATCCCCCCCACAATAGCCTCACAACACTCATGTACATATCCTTAATTTATTCCTATTACTGTCTGTCTCCCTCTCTAGACTGTGAGCTCATTTTGGGCGGGGAATGTGCCTCTTAAATTGTTGTGTTGTACTCTCCCAAGCACTTAGTACATGTCCTGCACACAGTAAGCACCCAATAAATACGACTGATTGATTAATTGATAGTAAGGTTTTTTGCTTATAAAGAACTTTGTCACACAGCAGACAAGCGGCGGAGCCGGCATTGGAACCCAGGTCCTCCTGATTCCCAGGCCCTTGCTCCATCCACTAGGCCTCGCTGCTTCTGAAAGGCATCCACACAGCCGTCTTTGTTTGTTTCTGAACTCTGTCCAGCCAGGCAGGCGTCCAAGCCTGTAACCTAACACCTTCTGTGCCATTTAGGAAAGCTCAGTGCCCGGAAGTGGCCAGCCGCTCCCGGACATCAGATCGTTGCTAAGCTTCCATGCTCGGGGGCGGCCTGTGGTTGGGGGTTTTTGAACCATTACATTATGGGTAGCCTCCCCACCCTCCATCACCCCCCTTCTCTTCTGGCGGGTTGCCCACACACGCAAAACAAGGGATGCAGAAGGAGCCAACGCTACTGCTGCCACTCCTCTCCTGGACCTCTCTGCCGGAGGTCTGCAAGCCCCTAAATTCATTCATTCAGTCGTATTTATCGAGCACTTGCTGTGTGCAGAGCACTGTACTAAGTGCTTGGACAGCAACAGAGACGATCCCTGCCCACAACGGGTTCACAGTCTAGAAGGGGGGGAGACACACGTCAAAACAAGTAAACAGGCATTAATAGCATCAATATAAATAAATAGAATTTGTGTGTATACATCAATTATAAAGATGTACATATAAGCACAAGTAATGTGGAGGGGGAAGGGGAAGTGAGATGGGGCAAATGGGAGGAGGGGGAACAGAGGAATAAGGGGGCTCAGTCTGGGAAGGCTTCCTGGAGGAGGTGAGCCCTCAGGAGGGCTTTGAAGGGAGGAAGAGAGCTAGCTTGGCGGATGTGGGGAGGGAGGGCATTCCAGGCCAGGAGAAGGATGTGGGCCGGGGGTCGATGGCGGGACAGGCGAGAACGAGGCCCGGTGAGGAAGTTGGCGGTAGCAGAGGAGCGGAGGGTGCGGGCTGGGCTGGAGAAGGAGAGAAGGGAGGTGAGGTAGGAGGGGGTGAGGGGATGGAGAGGTTTGAAGCTAATCGTGAGGAGTCGGAGGTTGATAGGCATCACTGGAGATTTTTGAGGAGGTGGGTGACATGCGACAGCACCGCCAGACCCTCTAGGAATGTCAAGCAGGGTGGCTTGGTGGATATTGGGGTGCATTGTTCTCTCTAAGACTCCCTTTCTTTTTCTTAATGTATTTAAGTGCTTACTATGGGCCAGGCATTGTACTAAGCACTGGGATAGATACAAGATTGGACACAATCCATGTCCCACACTGGGCTCACAGTCTCAACCCCTATTTCCCAGATAAGGTAACTGAGGCTCAGAGAAGTCAAGTGCCTTTCACTCATTCATTCATTCATTTGTATTTATTGAGCGTTTACTGTGTGCAGAGCACTGGAGTAAGCACTTAGGAAGTACAAATCGGCAACGTATAGAGACAGTCCCTACCCAACAAAATGGGCTCACAGTCTGGAAGGGGGAGACAGACAACAAAACAAAACAAGTAGACAGGTGTCAACACTATCAGACTTGCCCAAGGTCCCACGACAGACAAATGGTGGAGCTGGGTGAGATTAGAACCCAGGTCCTTCTGATGCCCAGGCCAGAGCTCTAGCCACTTGGCCATACTCCACAAACTTCTAGTCTGTGAGCCCGTTGTTGGGTAGGGACCATCTCTATATGTTGCCGACTTGTACTTCCCAAGCGCTTAGTACAGTGCTCTGCACACAGTAAGTGCTCAATAAATATGACTGAATGAATGAATGAACTGGGTGTGTCTGTTTTGTATAGTAGGTCCATGTCTCAGAGCCATAAAATAACAATAATAATGATAATTTTTGTACCTGTTAACCGCTCACAGTCTTAATCCCCATTCCACAGATGAGGTAGCTGAGGCATAGATAAGTGAAGTGACTTGCCCAAGGTCACACAGCAGACAAGTGGCAGAGCTGGGATCAGAGCCCAGGTCCTTTTGACTCACAGGCCTGTGCTCTAGGAGGTCGAACATAACAACAGTCTTATAGAATTGCTACTTCATATGGAGCTTAATGGCACATGGTATGCCACCCTCTGTCTTGGTCTCCCAAAAGGCAAGCTGGTCCTTTGAATTCTTTTTTTGGACTCTTTCATCCATCAGATAGGCCACTGCATAAATAGCAGAATCTGGAGGCGGCTTCAAGTTCCGTGTCATCTTCGGACAGAAGCAGGGTTTCCCAGGTGTGCCGGTACTTAACTTCGGCCTTCTTCAGTAGTGTTGAAGCAACTATTTTTTTTTAAATGGTATCGATTAAGCGCTTATTATGTGCCAGGCACTGTACTAAATGCTGGGGTAGATACAAGCTAATCAGGTTGGACACAGTCCACGTCCCACATGGGGTTCACGGTCTTAATCCCCATTTTCCAGATGAGAGAACTGAGGCCCAGGGAAGTTAAGTCACTTTCCCGAGGCCAAATAACAGACAAGTGATGAGTAAAGATTGTACACTGGGTCCTTCTGACTCTATCCATTAGGCCTCACTTCTTCTCAACTAAACTAGGAAAGCTGCTGGGCTAATTAGCTGGTAAAAAAAAAAAATCAAGTCCGTAAACTTTTTTTTTTTAATTTTCAAAAGACAACCCCGAGATATTTTTTAGGTTTCACAAGGCTCCGCTCTTAGACAAATCACTACTCCATGGCATAAGGGCAGGTAAAAACTGCAGTTTGACACTAGGTGAATTGATCTACAAGTTTGCTTTAATAATAATACTAATAATAATGATGTCATTTGTTAAGCGCTTACTATGTGCAAAGCACTGTTCTAAGCGCTGGGGAGGATACAAGGTGATCAGGTTGTCCCACGTGGGACTCACAGTCTTAATCTCCATTTTACAGATGAGGGAACTGAGGCCCAGAGAAGTGAAGTGACTTGCCCAAAGTCACACAGCCGACAAGTGGCGGAGCTGGGATTAGAACCCATGACTTCTGACTCCCAAGCCCGGGCTCTTTCCACTGAGCCACGCTGCAGAGACAGAGAGAGAAATGGATAGAAAGTGCACTAGAATAAGTGCTCAAATTTGGTATCAGAAGGCTTCCTTATTATGAACACCGACTTTAAAATAATCACATAGCCTAGAACAAAGCTCTATTTCTGCCTCGTTGCCTTCAGCCCACAGGCACGATTAATAGCCAAGTCTCGCTGCCCCGAGAATGCTGGACCAACTAATTTAATATTAATGGGTTTTAAATCTCATTAGTGCTGTTAATGATTTCTATGGTAAGTCTGGCAGTTTGTGTCTCCAGATTTCTTATGGGTCACCCTGCACATCATCTCCCAGCCGTAGCTGTCCGTAAGAATTTGGTAAACGAAGAACCTAGCTGGAAGGAAAAGTGAATTCCAGAGGCATAATTTGGGGGGGCACTTGAGGGTGGGTTTCTTCCCCAGGTGGAGGCCCGATTCTCCACTACTCCCCCATTCCCTGCTCTCTCCTGATGCCTCGAGGCCAAGACCATAAGCAGCATGATCCAAAGAGAAGCATCATGGCCTAGTGGTTAGAGCACAGGCCTGAGAGTCAGAAGGACCTGGGTTTTCTAATCCCAGCTCAGCAACATGCCTTCTGTGTGACGTTGGGCCAGTCAGTTCACTTCTCTGTACCTCAGTTACCTCAGCTGTAAAATGGGGATTAAGACTGTGAGCCCTAGGTGGGAAAAGGACTGTGTCCAACTTGGTTTGCTTGGGCCCATCCCAGGACTTTAGTAAAGTGCCTGACCCATAGTAAGTGCTTAGCAAATATCGTAAAATTAAGAAAAATAAGCTTTATTCAGTGTCCTCACAGCAGGGCAAGATTAACCGTGCCGAAACTGGGCCTGAGAGAACCACAAAGGATTTTGCCGGTCACATTTTGTTTTTCAACGAGAACACTTTGGGCTGCCTAGGGAGAGAGAAATGAAAGAAATAATTTTCTTTACCACCGGCTTGCTTTCCGTCAACTATTACGACCCTCTGAGCCAGCAGGCAAAGGACTGTTTGGAAGATGGATTAAACCCCAAAGAGAAGCAATCATGCTTTCTAACCGCGGATCTAAGACCATAAGCCATGCCATACTGGGTCAGGCGGTGGGCCCTCTATTCCAGGATTCCCTTTCTGGGAGTAGTCCCAAAGCATGCTGCTTGTATCTGGGTGAGAGCCCCTCTCTTTCCATCTCTCCTCCCTCCTTTGTCTTCCCACCCTCTTCCCAACAGGCCCCGTCTCTCGGTTAGGGATGGGCACTTTCACAGCCTGTTTGAAAAGCTCAGAGGACCAATTGATCAATCGGTGGTATTTACTGAGTGCTGTACTGAGTGCTTGGGAAAGTACAATATAACAGAGTTGCTAGACATGTTCCCTGCCCACAACGAGCTTAACAGTCCAGAGGGGAAGAAAGACATGAATATAAATAATTATGGAGATGTACGCGAGGGCTGTGGGGCTGAGGGTGGGGTGAATACCAACTGCCCAAAGGATACAGCTCCAAGTGGAAGCACCACGAGACAAAATTTGAGGGTGTGAGGATTGGGAAGGGAAGGGGGTGAAGGGGATGCTAAATTCCTACTCCCCAAAGAATCAAATCAACTCTTCTGGTTTGGCTGCTCCGTTGAGGAGCCAATCTGAAACCTAGCCATTCGTCTCTGGCTGGAAAAAGGAAATGAGTCAATCAGTGGTATTTATTGAGTGCTTACTCTGTGCAGAGCACTGTACTAAGGAAAGCGTCCGTGACTAATTCCCTCCTGTATACTTTTTTCCAGGGCTTACTGCAGTGCTCTGCATGCAGTAAGCACTTAATAAGTACTATTCTACAATACTTTGGAGTTGGGACACATTCCCTGCCCACAATGAGCATACTGAGGGGAAGACTGACATTCATTCATTCAATTGTATTTATTGAGTGCCTATGGTGTGAAGAGCACTGTACTAAGTGCTTGGAAAGTACATTTCGGCAGCAAAGACAATCCCTACCCAACAACGGCCTCACAGTCTAGAAGGGGGGAGACAAACAATAAAATAAGAAGATAGGCATCAATAGCACTAAAATAGAGTTCTCTGTGACAACCCAAGGAAATATTTACAGGGTCTCTACAGCTACAATGGGGGTGGCGACCCAGAACCCGGCACCCTGAGACCTTGGGATTAATGGCCATCAATCAACACGAAGAATGGGCAGGAGGCTCTTAAGTCCGGCAAATGATACCACCGCCATTAGCCCATTACGAGTACATTGCAAAATGAGTAGACATGAAATCCAGAGGAGAAAGGTTTTTAAACATTCCTTCCCCTTTTCTGTTGCTATTTATAAACGAAAAGGCCCAGCACCGTCTAAAAGGTCTAAATTGACCAATTTCAGGGATCACACAGGAGAGGAAGAGACAAGTACTTAATGTTACCAAAAATCAGGGTCAGCAGTTGGAAAACTTTTTTTTCCCCTGGCATCAATTCTTCTGTTTGACAAAGGGGCACAGTATCTCCTGAAACCCTGCATTCATTTCCCCCACACTGTTCCCTCATTCTCTCTCTAAAGGGTTCCATTATTTTGACTATCCCAGAATAACAGCAACCACCACAACAACAAGAACAAGAGTGTGATGAAGTTGACAAATGTTCCTCCCTGCCATCCACCAAGGAAGATGGGGACGGCTGTTCCCCTGCGGAAGAGGGAGAGAAGACGATTGAGAGGAAGAGGTCAACCCCGATTAATATTTTGACTGGGGAAGGTGGAAATTAAAGGCCGACATTCTTTAGCAATCATCCTGGGTGTGTTAGGTATTTTTCTAGAAACCCACAAAATACATCTGAAGCATTTAGCCAGTCCAACGTGACCTAGGACTCCTTATTTTTCCCCCATCCAGCCGAGGCGGAAAAAGCGCCCGGCTGCCAGACTTGCTTAGTAAATCTGAGCGTTCCTAAACGAATGCCAGTTTCCAAAATCTTTGCGACTAATTTGGTGTTGTTGGCGAACGAGCTAATCTTTCCAGCTCAGTCCGTAGCCTGCCTTCTTCTGTTTGTTTCAGCCAACAATAATGACCCGGGGCCAAAGAGAGAGGTTAGAGAGGTTCCCTCGTTTTAATCCTCACTGTCACTTCAGCCTTCCCCTGTCACTTAAGGAGGCAGTCATTGCAGTGAACATGTGGAGGGTCTCAACAGAAGGGCTCCTGGGGGGGCTCCATCTGAGAGGGCCAAGCTGGAGACCCCCGGTTCGGTCCCCAATCGAGGACTTTCGGTGATATTTCATCCAGACAGTTCTGTTGGCCCAAAACTACTACAGTTGGGTTGTGTTTGGATTGAACAAACTCTCCCAAGTGTGGCCCGAAGTCCTACAGCCATTAGCCCGAAACCCTCCCAGAAGCGCCCTGAGGATGTTGGGAAATCTGAGGCCACGAGAGGCTAATTAATTCATTAATTCATTCGTATTTATTGAGCACTTACTCATGTGCAGAGCACTGTACTAAGCATTTGGGAAGTACAAGTTGGCAACATATAGAGGCTAATGGCTCCCTCACCTAGGATTCCTCAGAGTCAGCTGAAGAAATGGATGGGGAACCCAATCTCCTAACATTCAACCTAATGGGGTAGCCACGGAGGCGACCGGATTTTGGATCGCCTTAGGACTTGGGGGCCAACGAGAGGGGGAGAGGCAGAGTAGAGAGGAGAACAATCAATCAATCATATTTATTGAGCGCTTACTGTGTGCAGAGCACTGTACTAAGCGCTTGGGAAGTACAAGTTGGCAACATATAGAAACGGTCCCTACCCAACAGTGGGCTCACAGTCTAGAAGAACAAGAAGGGGACAAGAACAAGAACGAGAAGTCTAGGGGAACAAGAAGGGGGAAGAGGAGGAAGGGAAGAAAGACAGGAGACAAGTTCACTCACTGTCACCCCTGACACCCTCTGCCAACACCACCAGAGCAGAATTGGCTCAGCTTTAGTGTCCCCCCGGGCCTGGAATGCCCTCCCTCTGCCCATCCGCCAAGCTAGCTCTCTTCCTCCCTTCAAGGCCCTACTGAGAGCTCACCTCCTCCAGGAGGCCTTCCCACACTGAGCCCCTTCCTTCCTCTCCCCCTCGTCCCCCTCTCCATCCCCCATCTTACCTCCTTCCCTTCCCCACAGCACATGTATATATGTATATATGTTTGTACATACTTATTACTCTATTTATTTATTTATTTTACTTGTACATATCTATTCTATTTATTTTATTTTGTTAGTATGTTTGGTTTTGTTCTCTGTCTGCCCCTTTTAGACTGTGAGCCCACTGTTGGGTAGGGACTGTCTCTATATGTTGCCAACTTGTACTTCCCAAGCGCTTAGTACAGTGCTCTGCACACAGTAAGCGCTCAATAAATACGATCGATTGATTGATTGATATAGTGTCCCCAAGCCTAAAATGGACTAGTTTGGACAGAACCACCACCAGTACCACTACCAGCCACAGGACTGGCAGCCATTCATTCAATCATATTTATTGAGCACTTACGGTGTGCAGAGCACTGTACTAAGCGCTTGGGAAGTACAAGTTGGCAACATATAGAGATGGTCCCTACCCAACAATGGGTTCACTATCGTGTCCCAACTGCCAGCAGGAAACACGTATTTCCAGCTGTGCCAGGGGCTCCCATGGATGGCCCAGGACGGGCCCGCTCAGCAGCCGGCCGGGCAGTGGTGCCATCGCTGAAGAGAAGGAGGGCACTGGGGCATCCATCACCTCAGTTCTGTTGCCGTGTTACCTCTGCCACCTCTGCAGCTATCAGTTCCCCCTGCCATGACGGACAAAAGCAGGACCTTTAGAGAAGCGGCATGGTCTAGTGGATAGAGCCCAGCCAGAAGGACCTGGGTTCTAATCCTGTCTCCACCACTTGTCTGCTGTGAGACCTTGGGCAAATCATTTAATTTATCTGTGCCTCATTTACCTCATCTGTGAAATGGGGATTAAGACTGTGAACCCCAGATAATAAATAATAATAATAATGATGGTATTTGTTAAGCGCTTACTATGTGCAAAGCACTGTTCTAAACTCTGGGGAGGTTACAAGGTGATCAGGTTGCCCCACGGGGGGGCTCACAGTTTTAATCCCCATTTTACAGATGATGTAATCGAGGCATAGAGAGGTTAAGTGACTTGCCCAAAGTCACACAGCTGACAGAGACGGGATTTGAACCCATGACCTCTGACTCCAAAGCCCGGGCTCTTTTCATTGAGCCACGCTGCTTCTCCATGAGCCACGCTGATGGGACAGGGAGTGTGTCTAACCATATTTGCTTGTATCTATTCCAGCGCTTAGAACAGCACATAAGAAGTGCTTAACAAATGTGGCAATTATCATTATTGTTATCATTTGTATTATTATGGGTCCTGCCATTGAAGGGAGAACAGGGTTGATGTCTACTTTATTGTACTCTCTTAAGCATTTAGTACAGTGACCTACACAGAGTAAGAGGTCAATAAATACCAGGTCGTGGGTTCAAATCCCGGCTCCACCACTTGTCAGCTGTGTGACTTTGGCAAGTCACTTAACTTCTCTGGGCCTCAGTTTCCTCATCTGCAAAATGGGGATGAAGACTGTGAGCCCCACGTGGGACAACCTGATTACCTTGTATCTACCCCAGTGCTTAGAACAGTGCTTTGCACATAGTAAGCGCTTAACAAATACCAATATTATTATTATTATTATTATTATTATTATTATTACCACTGATTGATTGAATATTGTTTTCATCCAACTAATGGGGGGTAGGGGGCATGGTTCCTTTATATCCATGAGATAATAATAATAATAATAATAATAATAATAATAATAATAATAATAATAGCATTTGTAAAGTGCTTACTATGTGCAAAGCACTGTTCTAAGTGCTAGGAATAATAATAATAATAATAATGGCATTCATTAAGCACTTACTATGTGCAAAGCACTGTTCTAAGCGCTAGGGAGGTGACAAGGTGATCAGGTTGTCCCATGGAGGGCTCACAGTCTTCATCCCCATTTTACAGATGAGGTAACTGAGGTACAGAAAAGTGAAGCAACTTGCCCAAAGTCACACAGCTGACAAGTGGTGGAGCTGGGATTTGAACCCATGACCTCTGACTCCCAAGCCCGGGCTCTTTCCACTGAGCCACGGTGCCTTTCTCTAGATCTCCTTGCACTTCAACTTGCTTCTTACCAAACTTTTTTTTAATGGTACTTGTTAAGCACTTACCCTGTGCCGAGCACTGTACTAAATGCTGGGGAAAATACAAGCTAATCAAGTTGGAGACAGTCCTTGTCCCACACGGGGCTCACGTTCTTAATCCCCATTTTGCAGATGAGGTCACTGAGGCCTCAATAATTTAAGTGACTTGCCTACGGTCATCCAGAAGGCAAGTGGCGGAGCCTGGATTAGAACCCAGGTCCTCCCCAGAACCCTTCCAGTGATTGCCTACCCACAATTTGGTAATCAGAAGGGAATCTATTTTCCAGTCCTCAGCTCGTGGCTGCCTGGCTCAATGGAAAGAGCCCGGGCTTTGGAGTCAGAGGTCATGGGTTCAAATCCCAGCTCCGTCAATTGTCAGCTGTGTGACTTTGGGCAAGTCACTTAACTTCGCTGTGCCTCAGTTACCTCATCTGTAAAATGGGGTGTGAGCCCCACGTGGGACAATCTGATCACCTTGTATCCTCCCCAGCACTTAGAACAGTGTTTGGCACATAATAAGTGCTTAACAAATGCCATTATTATAGAGAAGCAGCGTGGCTCAGTGGAAAGAACATGGGCTTGAGAGTCAGAGGTCATGAGTTCTAATCCCGGCTCCGCCAATTGTCAGCTGTGTGACTTTGGGCAAGTCACTTAACTTCTCTGTGCCTCGGTTCCCTCATCTGGAAAATGGGGATTAAGACTGTGAGCCCCACGTGGGACAACCTTGATTACCTTATATTCCCCCCCCCCCCCCAGTGCTTAGAACAGTGCTTGGCACAAAGTAAGCGCTTAACAAATACCAACATTATTATTATTTTTGATAGTATTTACGTGGCTCCGCTGCTTGTCTGCTGTGTGATCTTGGTTAAGTCACTTAACTTCCCCGTGGCCCAGTTCCTCATCTGTAAAGCGGGGATTAAGACTGTGAGCCCCACGTGGGTCGTGGACTGTGTTCAACCTTATATCTAACCCAGCGCTTAGTACAGTGCCTTGCACATAGTAAGCCATAAAAAAGTGTTTCTTAGGTTCTGGCATGGTGCTAAACAGAAGATAATCCAATCAGACCCAATCCCCACCCTACATCAACAATCATCAATCAATCAACTGTATTTATTGAGAATTTACTGTGTGCCGAGGACTGTACTGAGCCCTTGGGAGAGTACAATAAACAATATAAAAGACACTTTCCCTGCCCACAACAAGCTTACAGTCTAGAGGGGGAGACAGACATTAATAGAAATGAATAGACAAAGGATTTGGACCTAAGTGCTGTGGGTCTCATTGGATTCTTGGGTCTCGCAAACACTTCTCCGCTTCTTCCGGGACCTCTAGCCACCCAGTGCATCACGCAAGAGAGGACATGCCCGAGACGAGGGCACTGATCCAAAATCCCCCCGGGCCACCGGGAGGAGAGGCGGTGGCTGGCTAGCCAAACAATTCCCTAGAAAATGATCCATTGTGCCAACTCGTTCCTTCCCTTTTGGGTCATTCATTCATTCATTCAATCGTATTTATTGAGTGCTTACTATCAATCAGTCAATCAATCGTATTTATTGAGTGCTTACTGTGTGCAGAGCACTGTACTAAGCACTTGGGAAGTACAAGTTGGCAACATATAGAGGCGGCCCCTACCCAACAACGGGCTCACAATCTAGAAGGGGGAGACAGACAGCAAAACAAAACATGTGGACAGGTGTCAGAGGGCATATTAGCCCTTCCGCCCACCCAACTCTGCCCTGCAATTTCTCCGGTGTAATCGTCCAACCAGCTGACTGGAGTCGGTCGTGGCTGATCATCATCAATCGTATTTATTGAGCGCTTACTATGTGTTATTTAGAAAGGCAGGAATGAAGAACCGCTTGTCGAGGCAGGCTGTCAGATTCCAGGGAGATGCTCTCCCCTCCACATTTCCCGCCGCTCCGCCTAGTTTTGCTTGGCTCTTTCCTGTCTCCCAGGGTGGTAGATCCCCAGACAGGGAGGTGAATGGTTCCTTTCCTGACTTTCATTCCCTTTCCAGTGGCTTTTCCCTTTCCTCCCCTCCCCATCTATCCTCATTTATCCTGATTCTCTGGGCCTCCAGCAGGGCTGCACATTCGTCATTGATACGGAAACTGTGGCCACCCCCTTCTTCGCCCGTGTGTGGGCTTAACGTTCACCTCTCTTTCCTTTGCTTTCCTGTTAGTTCACTTCATCGCCTTTAAGGTGGTGGGAATTTTCTTTATCAGGGTTCAAACGAGAATTACCTCTATCCTCTAAGCACCAAGTCAGACCAATTTCCTCCAGGGGAAAGTCCTCTGGATTGTAAACTCGTTGTGGGCAGGGCATGCGTCTGTCATATTGTTATATCATACTCTCCCTGGCCCAGTGGATAGCGCACAGGCCTATGAGTCAGAAGGTCCTGGGTTCTAATCCCGGCTCCGCCACTTCATTCAATCGTATTTATTGAGCGCTTACTGTGTGCAGAGCACTGTACTAAGCACTAAGTGCTTGTCTGCTGTGTGACCTTGGGCAAGTCACGTCACTTCCCTGGGTCTCAGTGACCTCGTCTGTAAAATGGGGATTAAGACTGGAGTCCCATGTGGGACATGGACTTTGTCCAACCCGATTTGCTTATATTCACCCTAGCGCTTAGAACAGTGCAGAGCACATAGTAAGCGCTTAACAAATACTATAATTATTATTAGTACTCTCCCAAGCGCTTCGAACAGTGCTCTGTTTCAGCACTTACAACAGTGCTTGGCACATAGTAAACACTTAACTAATACTATAATTATTATTAGTACTCTCCCAAGCGCTTCGAACAGTGCTCTGTTTCAGCACTTACAACAGTGCTTGGCACATAGTAAACGCTTAACTAATACTATAATTATTATTAGTACTCTCCCAAGCGCTTAGAACAGTGCTCTGTTTCAGCACTTACAACAGTGCTTGGCACATAGTAAATGCTTAACTAATACCATAATTATTATTAGTACTCTCCCAAGCGCTTAGAACAGTGCTCTGCTCCAGCGCTTAGACCAGTGCTTGGCACATAGTAAGCGCTTAACAAATACCATCATTATCACACAGGAAGTGCTCAATAAATACGCTGATTGATTGGATACACTGCTTCAAGGCACTTAGAATTTTATAGGCGGGGCGAAGGGATGTGCAAAAAAGATTTACAGCTAGCGATAGCCGGAAAAAGGATCAGGATAAAGCAGGAAGCAAAACACATCAGGGAGAAACACTTCTTTTTTCTCTCAGCCTTCCACCCGTCCAAACGAGAACCGGAACCTGGCTAGTTAATCCCCTTGAATGAGGGGACTGGGCTGGATGCTTTAATTTTGAGAGGGTCAAAAACAAACTCATCTCCTCTGCTGCAAATCTCTCGGAGACAGGTCTGATCAGCAGTCTTCCAGGAACCTCCTTCGTGTCGCAGACACAACAGGGTATTTTTATGGGAGAAGGAGGAGGATTCGTCTGGCAATAAGCCCACTTCATTGCAAGCAAGAGAACAGGGAGTGGAGCAATGTGTTGAGAAGCAGCATGGCCTAGTGGATAGAGCCCGGGCCCGAGAGTCAGAAGGACCTGGGTTCTAATCCTGGCTCTGCCACATCTGCTGTGTGACCTTGGGTAAATCGCTTCACTTCTCTGGGCCTCAGTCATCTCATCTGTCAAATGGGGATTAAGACTGGGAGTCCCATGCGGGACATGGACTGCGTCCAACCTGATTAGCTTGTATCAACCCTAGCACTGAGTTCAGTGCCTGACACCTAGTAAGTGCTTAACAAATAATTTTTAAAAAGGGGTAGGTTGCAAGAGACAAGAAAAGACACCCTCTGGGTTGGAGAGGCACGAGGGCAGCGGGACGGGGGGAGAGTTGCAGTTTCCTGCCAAGAGGAGAAATCCCAGTTGCCCTGTCTTTAAAGAAAATCTGATCAGACAAATCAATAATGTCCAGAATGCCATCTGGTTGCTCTCTGTTGATACCTTTGTCTCTTGTTACTTCTATTTCTGTTTCATTTTTGTCTGTTATTTTCTTCCTATGGGGCAATCCCCCTTTTTTTAGACTGTGAGTTCCAAGAAGGCAGGGACTGTGTCTGAATGATTATTATTATTATTATTATTATTATTATTATTATTATTATTATTTCTGATGGCTATGTAGCCCAGAACATGTGGGGGGTCTACAGAGGGTGAGCTTTGTGTGTGTGCTTTAATGGGGGATGTGTTTTCTATCTGAGCTGACTACTGATGTTGTGGTTATGTATCTCTTTTCCAACTTTAGTCCAGTGCTTTGCACACCGTAAGCACCCGAAAAAGGTCAAGATTGTGTTTGTGGGTGTTCATTCATTCATTCATTCAATCGTAATTATTGGGTGCTTACTGTGTGCAGAGCACTGTACTAAGTGCTTAGCACTGTTCAGCAAGGAAACTTTCATTGATAATAATTATGGAGGTTTTTAAGCACTTGTGGTGTGCCAAGCACTATGCTAAATTCATTAATTTATTCAACTGTATTTATTGAGCACTTACTGTGTGCAGAGCACTGTTCTAAGCACTTGGGAAAGTACAATACAACAATAAACAGTGACATTACCCACCCACAATAAGCTCACAGTCTAGAGTCAGTAAGACAGGCATCAGTACACTATGTTCTGCGGTAGACAAAAGATAATCAGAGCAGACACAGCCCCTGTCCCACATGACAGCTTCTAAGCCTTCTTAAAGTCACACCTCCTCCAAGAGGCCTTCCTAACTAAGCCCTCATTTCTCCGACTCCCTTTCCTTTCTGCATCACCTACACACTTGGTTCTGTACCCCTTAATCATCTGATATTCACCCCACCCTCAGCCCCACAGCACTTATCTACAGTGCTGTAATTTATTTATTTCTATCAATGTCCATTCATTCAATCTTATTGATTGAGCGCTTACTGTGTGCAGAGCACTGTACTAAGCGCTTGGGAAGTACAGGTTGGCAACATATAGAGACGGTCCCTACCCAACAGTGGGTCCATCTTCTCTTTAGACCATAAGCTCACTGTGGGCAGGGAACATGTCTACCATCTCGGTCGTCTTGTACTCTCCCAAGTGCTTAGGAAGCGCTGAATAAATACCACTGATTGACCACAGGAAAATGTATTCTAAAACAACTCAGCAACAAGTTTGGTCGCTGTGGCTTGGAAGCAGGTTTCTGTCTTGGTTGTTAAGAAGAGAACCCATTCTCCCACAGTATTTCAAGCAGGTTCTTTTCTCTGCAAATGGCTCTTTACGGATGTCTCATAGCCTGTGTAGCTCCTCTTCAGCCATTCATTCATTCAATCGTATTTATTGAGTGCTAACTGTGTGCAGAGCACTGTACTAAGCGCTTAGCCATCCACAGTCCTCTCCTTCTTCAAAACCCTGCTAAAGACCACACCCCCAACTCTCTCTCTTTCTCTCTCTCTCTCTCTCTATCCTGCATGAAGCCTTCCCAGTTTCCCCCAGACCCTTGATTCAGATCATTTTGCTTTCTCCCACAGCCTATTTCTCTTTGCAAATTATGCACATGTGCTTTCATTTAACCTCTTTGGAGTTCCTACATCTTCATAGTAGATAGAACACGGGCCTGGGAATCAGAAGGTCATTGGTTCTAATCCTGGCTCACCACTCGTCCGTTATGTGACCTTAGGTAAGTCACTTACCTTCTCTGTGCCTCAGTTACCTCAACTGTAAATGGGGATTGAGACTGAGTCCGACGTGGGGCAGAAATTGTGTCCAACCTGATTTGCTTATATCCACTCCAGTGCTTAGTACAGTGCCTGGCACATAGAAAGTGCTTAACAAATACCACAGTCATTATTATTATTATCAGATATCTGGTGTGGGGCGGAATAATTTTTTTGACTCTAGAAAAAACCGTGCATTGTAAGGTAGGGCTGAGTGGGTCTAATGCCTGGGAGAGGATGACTAATAATGATGGTATTTGTTAATCAATCAATCGTATTTATTGAGTGCTTACTGTGTGCAGAGCACTGTACTAAGTGCTTGGGAAGTACAAGTTGAGCACTTACTATGTGCCAAGCCCTGTTCTAAGTGCTAAGAGCCTATGTGTGGCAAGAGAGGGTGAGTTCATTTGAGATGTTTGTATTTGGGTGAATTGGTATATGTATGTGTGTCCTGAAGGCAGTGGTTGTGCTTAGCTTCATGGCTATTTGATCCAAAAGACCACGCTGATTTCTTAACAGCCAATTGCGATTATATCATGCGGTTATTTTGTGACTGGAGTGCCTTGGAGAGTCTTGGAAAACTCCAAACCTCGTTCAAGACATTTCATTTCATTTAGAGAAGCAGCATGGCTCAGTGGAAAGAGCCCGAGCTTGGGAGTCAGAGGTCATGGGTTCTAATTCCGGCTCCTCCACTTGTCAGCTGTGTGACTTTGGGCCGGTCACTTAACTTCTCCGAGCTTCAGTTCCCTCATCTGTAAAATGGGGATTAAGACTGTGAGCCCCCCGTGGGACAACCTGATCACCTTGTAGCCCCCCAGCGCTTAGAACAGTGCTTTGCACATAGTAAGCGCTTAACAAATACCATTATTATTATTATTTTTGATGGCTATGTAGCCCAGAACATGTGGGGGGGTCTACAGAGGGTGACCTTCGTGTGTGTGCTTTAATGCGGGGTATGTTTTCTATCCGAGCTGACTACTGATGTTGTGGTTATGTAATCTGTAAACCCCTGTGAAAATCCCAGCTCCTCCAGGAAGCTTTCTCTGATTAATCTCTCATCTCCCCAGCGTGGCTCAGTGGAAAGAGCTCGGGCTTTGGAGTCAGAGGTCATGGGTTCAAATCCCAGCTCCACCAATTGTCAGCTGTGTGACTTTGGGCAAGTCACTTAACTTCTCCGAGCCTCAGTTACCTCATCTGTAAAATGGGGATTAAGACTGTGAGCCCCCCGTGGGACAACCTGATCACCTTGTAGCCCCCCAGCGCTTAGAACAGTGCTTGGCACATAGTAAACGCTTAACAAATGCCATTATTATTATTATTATTATTATTGTTATTATTATTATTTCTGATGGCTATGTAGCCCAGAACATGTGGGGGGTCCACAGAGGGTGACCTTCGTGTGTGAGCTTTAATGCAGGGTGTGTTTTCTATCCGAGCTGACTACTGATGTTGTGGTTATGTAATCTGTAAGCCCATGTGAAAATCCCAGCTCCTCCAGGAAGCCTTCTCTGATTAATCTCTCATCTCCCCAGCGTGGCTCAGTGGAAAGAGCTCGGGCTTGGGAGTCAGAGGTCATGGGTTCAAATCCTGGCTCCGCCACTTGTCAGCTGTGTGACTTTGGGCCAGTCACTTAACTTCTCCGAGCCTCAGTTCCCTCATCTGTAAAATGGGGATTAAGACTGTGAGCCCCCCGTGGGACAACCTGATCACCTTGTAGCCCCCCAGCACTTAGAACAGTGCTTTGCACATAGTAAGCACTTAACAAATGCCATTATTATTATTATTATTATTATTATTATTATTATTATTATTATTATTTCTGATGGCTATGTAGCCCAGAACGTCGGAGGTCTACAGCGGGTGAGCTTCGTGTGTGTGCTTTAATGGGGGATGTGTTTTCTATCCGAGCTGACTACTGATGTTGTGCTTATGTAATCTGTAAACCCCTGTGAAAATCCCAGCTCCTCCAGGAAGTCTTCTCTGACTAATCTCTCATCTCCCCACCCGATTACCTCCTTACTGCATTGCCTACACACTTGAGTCAATCCTCCTTAAATAATTACATACCCTACCCCTTCTCCCCACAGCACATATGTACATAATATTTATAATCAGTCAATTCTCCCTACCTGTAATTCCAATCAATCAATCGTATTTATTGAACACTTACTTTGTGCAGAACACTTTACTAAGTGCCTGGGAGAGTACAATAAAATGAAACAACAGACATATTCCCTGCCCACAACGGGCTTTATTTAACCATAGGTTCCTTGAGGGCATGAATCAGGTCTACTAAGGGCAGGGATTAGGTCTACGAAGCAGCGTGGCTCAGTGGAAGGAGCACGGGCTTGAGAGTCACGGGTTTGAATCCTGGCCACACGACTTGTCAGCTGTGTGACCTTGGGCAAGCCGCTTAACTTCTCTGTGCCTCAGTTACCTCATCTGTAAAATGGGGATTAAGACTGTGAGCCCCCGTGGGACAACCTGATCACCTTGCACCCCCCCAGCGCTTAGAACAGTGCTTCGCACATAGGAAGCACTTAACAAATACCATCATTATTATTCATTGAACTCTCCCACAGGCTAAGCACAGTGGTCCAAGAAAAGTAAGTGCTCACTAAACACTATTGATTGACCGATAGAAATCCAAACTCAGTTCCCACGAAAGATTATTCTGAAAGCAACAACTGGGGCTGAGTAGAAACACATTTAAACGGGAATATTTTCTGGCAGTCTGTGTTTGGGTTTGCAAACCCAGCCAAAGTGAGTCTCTATAAAAGATGATGTGGGAGAAGCTGACCTAACAGAGAGTTTCAAAAGAATGATACACAGTCTTTATTTGGAACTGGGGTGTATTTGTGAAGCATCATATGGTAGGAGGAATGATTGGTACGGCAATGTGTTATGTTTGATTTGAGTAAATCAAGGTTTTCCAACAAGGCGAGGCCATCTGTCTAAATTTAAGGTAGAAATGCCAGGGAGAAGGGGTAGATGCTGCTTTGGTATTGGAATGGCAATCGGGAAAGTGTGTGAGACACCCGGTGTGGTTGTTAAACTGGAATCAAGCGATCGATCATATTTATCAACCGCTTTATTCATTCATTCATTCAATCGCTTGTGTGCAGAGCACTGGACTAAGCGCTTGGGAATGTGTGTAGAACGCCATACGCAGTGCTCGGGAGAGTCCAGTGTAACAATCGAGGAGTCTGCTTACTCAGTCATTTGTCTTTATTGAGCGTTTACTGTGTGCAGAGCACTGTACTAACCTCATGGGAGAGTATAGTACTCTCCCATGCCCCATACTCTCCATACTCAGAGTACTCTCTGAGTATTGTGCTCAGAGGAGAGTGACTCAGTGGAAAGAGCACGTGCTTTGGAGTCAGAGGTCATGGGTTCAAATCCTGGCTCTGCCACTTGTCAGCTGTGTGACTTTGGGGAAGTCACTTCACTTCTCTGTGCCTCAGTTCCCTCATCTGTAAAATGGGGATTAAGATTGTGAGCTCCCATGGAACAACTTGATCACCTTGTAACCACCCTAGCGCTTAGAACAGTGCTTTGCACATTCTAAGTGCTTAATAAATGCCATTATTATTATTATTATTATTATAGTACAACAATAAACAGGCACATTCCCTGCCCACGTGAGTTTCCAGTTTGGAGAACTCATCAAGTCCAGCAGAGGTAGGGGCTGGCTGGGATGCTCCGGGAATCCAAGACATTTGGAAGCGCTGGTTCTTCCACCCTCCACTTCCCCCGTCCTTCTCCATCACCTCTGCCCAGGGATCCGGGCAGCTCTAAGGGTCTCCGTCAGTTGCCCTTCTCTGACCGGCCCTGAACCCAAGAGCCCGGGCTTGGGAGTCAGAGGTCATGGGTTCAAATCCCAGCTCTCCCGCTTGTCAGCTGTGTGACTTTGGGCAAGTCACTTCACTTCTCTGTGCCTCTGTTACCTCATCTGTAAAATGGGGATTAAGACTGTGAGCCCCACGGGGGACAACCTGATCACCCTGTACCCTCCCCAGTGCTTAGAACAGTGCGTTGCACATAGTTAGCGCTCAACAAATGCCATTATTATTATTATCATTATTATTATTCACATGAGGCCCTCAGCTGGTGCCAGACGAGGAAGGGATGAAAGTGGCGGTTTTGAGAGAGAAGTGAAACTTGGGTCTTTTCATTCCCTTTTGCTGAAGAATTATGAAGAGAGAAAGAGAGAGAGGGGGAGAGAGCGAGTCTCTTTTGTTTTCGAGAAACATTTTTGAGCATTTCCAGGTCCCTTGCAGAGCCCCTTTGTCTAAGGAGAAAATCAGACACTTGCCTCCCCCAACCCCGACCCTCCCATTAGCCACAGCTGTCACGAGGCCTAATAATATTAATTCCCTGCCCTCAGTCCTGGCTGTGCCATGCCCTTCCCACGCTCTACCCTCTTCTGGAGCCAGGGCAGCCCACCCACCCTTTCTTTAAAATGGCATTTAATTGGTATTTGTTAAGCGGGTACTATGTGTGCACAGCACTGTACTACGTACTGGGGTAGAAAAAAGCTAATCAGGTTGGACACAGTCCATGTTCCATGTGGGGCCCACAGTTCTCAACTCCATTTTACAGGTGAGGTAATTGAGGCCCAGAGAAGTGAAGCGACTTGATCACACAGCAGGCAAGTGACAACACCGGAATTAGAACCCAGGTCCTTCAAATTCCCGGGCCACACCCCTCCCCACTAATGTCCCACAGGGCTCTGCACATCTCTGCTAAATAGAGCACAGGTCTGGGCATCAGAGGTCTTGAGTTCTAATTCCGGCTCTGCCATTTGTCAGCCGTGTGACCTCGGACAAGTCACTTCACTTCTCTGTGCCTCAGGGACCTCATCTGTAAAATGGGGATTGAGTCTTTTAGACTGTGAGCCCACTGTTCGGTAGGGACTGTCTCTATATGTTGCCAACTTGTACTTCCCAAGCGCTTAGTACAGTGCTCTGCACACAGTAAGCGCTCAATAAATACGATTGATTGATTGATTGATTGATTGAGACTGTGAGCCCCACGTGGGACAAGGACTGTGTCCAACCGGGTTTGCTTGTATTCACCCCAGCGCTTAGTACAGTGCCTGGTACATAGTAAGCGCTTAACAAATACCATTATTATTATTATTATTATTATTAGACCCTGCCCCTTTCCCTTGCCTTTCTAAACTGCCATCTTTCAGCCAGATCCCTTCTCAAGAGTCTGGGCTCTCGAACTTTTCTACCAATTTCATCGTACCAGACTCTCCCAAGCGCTTAGTACAGTGCTGTGCTAGCAGGAAGAGCTCAGTAAATACCACTGGTGGATTGGTTTGAACGGGGCTGGTGACTCAGAATGGCATGGCTCCCCACTGAGTCACAATCCAGCGGTGCCCCAGCCCACGGTGAACAAATGCGTCAGCCTGGTTCATATCATCCCAGACGCACGCCATCCAGTCTGCCTGCCTAGTAAGGAGCAGCGAAGCTTAGTGGAAAGAGCACGGGCCTGGGAATCGGAGGTTACTAAACCCGGCCCCGCTACTTGGCTGCTGTGTGACTTCGAGCAAGTGGGTTGACTTCTCTGGGCCTCAGTTATCTCATCTGGAAAACGGGATTAAGACTGGGAGCACCACGTGGGACCTGGACTGTGTCCAACGTTGCATCAACCCCAGAGCTATGCCTAGCACATCGTAAGCGCTTAGCAAATATCATAAAAAAATTTCTGGGCAAGAACGCTAGCCGGCCTCATCGCCAAACACTGGTTTGGGTGTCGGATTGTGGAATCATCCTACTCCTTTCTTCCCCACTTTGACTCGCTCCCTTTATTCATCTTCCCTGCCAGCCCCACAACATTTATCTGTAATTTATCTATTTATATTAGTGTCTGTCTCCCTGCATAGTCTCTAAGCTCGTTGTGGGCAGGGAATGTGTCTGTTGTATTGTTAGATTGTACTCTCCCCAGCATTTAGTACAGTGCTCTGCACACAGTGAGCGCTCAATAAATAGGATTGACTGACCAACTCACCGGAATCACGCCTCCCCACCTTAGCCCTACACAGTTGGGGAACCTCTCTGACAACAGCAGTTCTTCTCCCGGTTGCGGGGGCTGGTTTTCTCTAGCCCTTGGTAGTTTCCAAAGGACCTTGCCCTCTTGGGAAACTCAGATTGCTCCATTAACGTTCTGCTCTTGCAA
Source organism: Tachyglossus aculeatus (assembly GCF_015852505.1). Classification (NCBI taxonomy): domain Eukaryota; kingdom Metazoa; phylum Chordata; class Mammalia; order Monotremata; family Tachyglossidae; genus Tachyglossus; species Tachyglossus aculeatus. The sequence continues at coordinate 18,623,933 of NC_052101.1, read as the reverse complement.
GAACAGAACTGGAAAGGGCCAAAGACAGCTACGGCCCTGTATCAGAGCAAGGAGATTATACGTACGAGCACTTTTCATTATTCATTTTCATTTATCTCATTGTGTTCCATGGAAGATAGCATCCTTCACTTTCACTGTAAAGCCGTTGGGCAATAAAAAAACAAACAAAACAGAACAAAAAAACAGAAAACGACAGGGGTCGGGTCCCACCAAAAGTCACTTTACAGTCTTAATCAGGTAAGGTTGTTTTTTTTAAGGGAAGTTTCAGAGGATTGGGAGAGGGAGAGAGAGAGGAAGGGAGAGAATGCATGCGAATGTGTGTGAGAGAAACAGAGAGAGAGCAGACATGCTTATGCCTGTAGCCTAAGTCTGCCTTCTGAATATTGTTTGTGTTAAACTCAGTCCCTCCCCCAATTTCCTGACAGCCGGCCGCCCCTCAGAGAGGTGATGAGGAAAGCGGGCCTTAGCTAACCATTTCATCCAAGAAGCAAAGACAAGCCAAGTCCCCAGCTGAAAATCTGTGTGCGTGCAGGATGGAGAACAATTCAGTCCTTCACATTCAGTCTCCCGGGGACAGGACGCAGAAGTCACTATCTCCAGCCCCCATCTGGGAGGAAAGGAGGCAAGGCCGCCATCTTCGCTCTCAGCACTGTCTGCCTCCAGCCGGAAGATTAAAAGCGCCAAATCCCCCGGCTTGGGCTCTCCTCAATTCTATTTTTTCTCCTGTCAAAGGGCCGCTGGACTGGAAACAGGAATGAGGTTGGGCAGAGCCAAGCCCCCTCAGGTGGTTGGCAACCCCTGTCCATCTTCCAGGTTGTTGAGTGTCTTGGGAATGTAGCTAGTGCAGAATAGCAACGTGGTTAAAGCACGGGCCTAGGTATCAGGACCTGGGTTCTAATACTGACTCGGCCACTTTGCTCTGTGTCCTTGGGCAAATCACTTCACATCTCTGTGCCTCAGTTACCTCATCTATAGAAAATGAGGATTAAGACCGCAAGCCCCATGTGGGGCACGGATTGTGTCCAACCTGATTACCTCGTACCTGTCTTAGTGCTTAGAACTGTGCTGGGCACATAGTCAGTGCTAAAGAAATACCATCTGACAACCATACAAACAAAAAATCTAATCAATCAATCAATCAATCGTATTTATTGAGCGCTTACTATGTGCAGAGCACTGTACTAAGCGCTTGGGAAGTACAAATTGGCAACACATAGAGACAGTCCCTACCCAACAGTGGGCTCACAGTCTAAAAGAGTGGGCTCACAGTCTAAAAATCTAATCGTGAGGAGGTGGGTGAATTTCATTCATTCATTCATTCATTCATTCATTCAATCGTATTTATTGAGCGCTTACTGTGTGCAGAGCACTGTACCAAGCGCTTGGGAAGTACAAGTTGGCAGCATATAGAGACGGTCTCTACCCAACAACAGGCTCACAGTCTAGAAGGGGGAGACAGACAACAAAACAAAACAAAACATGTGGACAGGGAATGATTGAGTGATTGATTGGAGAGGCACTTTCCCAATTTGGGGTAGTAGGAGAATGTGTAGAAGTGCTTCTTGAGGATAGAGATTGTGTCTACTAACTCTAGTGGACTCTTGCAAGTGCTTAGTACAGTGTTCTGCACAGGACAGGTGCTCAATAAATGCTATTAATTGATATCCTGGCCACTCCTCGAGTGCCTAAAGTGAAATAGATCACTTGTGGGCAGGGAACGGGTCTACCCACTCTACCTGTCATATTGAACTCTCTCAAGCACTTAGTAGAGTGCTCGGCACACAGTAAACACTAAATAATTACCATTGATTGATAGATCATTTTTTCAAATGTCTGAATCATCCTCACCAACCACCAGTTATCCCAGTAGGATCACAGGGATTGTAAAAGTACTTTTCGGGTATTGTACGGGCAACTATTGAGAATCCCACTGCTCTCCCCCTCAACCCTCCCCCCGAAAATCCACCCAAACAATAGGAAAACATAGAAAAAAATCAAAACCTGAAATGCTGTTTGCCTCAATCATGCTTTTCAGTTAATGCTAAGGAAACATTATTTTGCAGGGACGATATTTTCACGGGAAGAGTAGAATGTGCAATATCAATTTTGCAGCAGTTGCTTCTGGTTTCTAAATCAGTCAGACTCTCACCACCTCCCGCCGAAAAGTGCGACATTTTCTATTTACAATCGAGGGTTGCCCAATGGAAAGCCTCTCCTAGATTGAAAGTTCCTCTAGGGCAGGGATTGGGTCTAAAAATTATTTTGCACTCTCCTAAGCGCTAAGTCCTGCTCTGCACACAGCAAATAATAAATAAGACTGGGTGATTGAACTGCTATGGTTTTAAGATGGAACTGGCTTGATTCCCACACAACCTCCCCTTCCTCCTTGCTTCTTATAAACCCTCTCTCCCGCTCCCAGGTCGAACAGCTGTAACCTTTCATCTTTTATCCCCTTCCCTGGTCTCCCGTCCCCACCCTGGCTCCCGGCAGTGAAAGGCGAGAAAGGGAAGAGCGGAGCCTGAACTCCTGAGGAGATTCAACCAGAATGTGTCCGGATTCCTATGCCCTTCCCGAAGTCGGAGATGCTTTGCTCAACAAATAAGCGACCTAGACTGTAAGCCTCCCTCTAGACTGTAAGCTCCTTGTGGGCAGAGACTGTGTCTATCAATTCTGTTGTATTGCATTTAATCAAATTTATTGGACATTTCCCCTCTCAGGGTCGCTCCTGGAGAGTTTCCAGTACTCTACCAGTCTTGACTGTGGGAGGGAGAGTCAAGCAGAGGCCTGTCCATTCCATTCTCCATCCCCCCATCTTACCTCCTTCCCTTCCCCACAGCACCTGTATATATGTATATATATTTGTACATATTTATTACTCTATTTATTTATTTATTTTACTTGTACCTATCTATCCTATTTACTTTATTTTGTTAGTGTATTTGGTTTTGCTCTCTGTCTCCCCCTTTTAGACTGTGAGCCCCCTGTTGGGTAGGGACTGTTTCTATATGTTGCCAATTTGTACTTCCCAAGCGCTTAGTACAGTGCTCTGCACATAGTAAGCGCTCAATAAATACGATTGATTGATTGATTGATTGATAGCTTGGGCAGTGGCTAGCGAGTGGAAGGCAATCTGCTCCCCAAGTCGAGGACGGAGACTAGAGTTTACTGCGCGGAAGGAGAAAATGGTAAACCATTTCTGGATTTTTACCAAGAAAACCCAACGGACACACTATCAGAGCAATTGCTGATAGAGGTGGGGTGTCCTGGGAGAGACGTGTCCACGGCGTAGCTATGGGTTGGAGACGACTCGACGGCATAAGACAATACGAACTGAGCACTTACTCTGTGCAGAGTGCTTGGGAGAGTACAATACAACAATAAACAGATACATTCCCTGCCCACAACGAGCTTACAGCCTAGAGATGAGCTTACAGTCTAGAGATGAGTTTACAGTCTAGAGACGACCTTGTAAACTTCCAAGAGAGAAGCAGCGTGGTTCAGTGGAAAGAGCAGGGGCTTTGGAGTCAGAGGTCGTGGGTTCAAACCCCGGCTCCTCCAATTGTCAGCTGTGTGACTTTGGGCAAGTCACTTAACTTCTCTGGGCCTCAGTTCCCTCATCTGTAAAATGGGGATTAAGACTGCGAGCCCCCCGAGGGACAACCTGATAACCGTGTAACCTCCCCAGCGCTTAGAACAGTGCACATAGTAAGCGCTTAATAAATGCCATAAAAAAGAGCTTAGTACAGTGCTCTACACTAAGGACCACTGATCGAGTGACTGATGAGGAAAGCTCATAACAGCAACAGTCGAGAGAGGAAATACAGAAAAGGAAGTATTTCTTGAGCACTTACTCTGCGTCGGGGTCTGGACTCAACGCTTGCGAGAGAACAAGAGCATGAGAGGAGTGATTCTTCCCAGAGCTTCCTCCTTCCCTCACTTCAATGGTCAGTCGCTTGCTCAGTGAAGGGGACAGTTGTTCTTCAGAGGCCAGGGGAGTCCACAGCTCCTGGCAAGAAAAGGCGGTCAGATCGTAAGCTTGTTGCAGGCAGGAAACACGTCTACCAACTCCGTTAAATTGTTTTCCTTCAAATGTGTAGTGCTCTGCACATAGTATGCCCTCAGTAAGTACCGATGATTACCTGAAGGGCAGCTGTGGGGAGAGCAGTCAAATGTATTGATTGAGCAGTTAGTGAGTGCAGGGCACTGTACTAAGCGCTTGGGAGAGGACAATAGAACAATAAAACAGACGCATTCCCTGCCCATTGTGAGCTGAGACCTAGGAGCAGCTCTATTCATTCATTCACCCTTTCAATCGTACTTATTGAGCACTTCACCAGCGCTTAGAACAGTGCTTTGCACATAGTAAGTGCCTAACAAATGCCATTATTATTATTATTATTATTATTATTATTATTCCTGTGTGCAGAGGACTGTACTAGGTGCTTGGAAAGTACAACAATTTGTTCTGACGATTCTGACACCTGTCTACATGTTTCGTTTTGTCATCCGTCTCCCCCTTCTAGACTGTGAGCCCGTTGTCGGGTAGGGACCGTCTCTATATGTTGCCGACTTGTACTTCCCAAGCGCTTAGTGCAGTGCTCGCACACAGTAAGCGCTCAATAAATGCGATTGAATGAATGAATTCAGCAACAAATAGAGACAATTCCCTGCCCACAACGGGCTCACAGTCCAGAAGGGGGGATAGAAGCTCTATGTCTTGGGTAGCGGTGGGCATGCCTGGCTGGGCATATTTACTATTCTCTGGACCCCAGACTCACAGTCTAAATGTTTTGTTGTGTTGTCTGTCTCCCCCTTCTAGACTGTGAGCCCGTTGTTGGGTAGGGACCGTCTCTATATGTTACCGATTTGTACTTCCCAAGCGCTTAGTACCGTGCTGTGCACACAGTAAGCGCTCAATAAATATGATTGAATGAATGACAGAAAATCTCAAGTGTGTGCATGTGTACGTGTGTGTGTGTAACACACATATGCACACATTATGGGAAGCAGCATGGCCTAGTGGATACAGCAAGGTCATGGGTTTTAATCCCGGCTCTGCCACCTGTCTGCTGTGTGGCCTTGGGCAAATCACTTAACTTCTCTGGGCCTCAGTTCCTTCATCGGGAAAATGGGGATTAAGACTGTAAGACAGGGACTATGTCCAACCCGACTATCTCGTATCTACCCCAGTGCTTAGAACAGTGCCTGGCACATAGTAAGCAATTAACAAATACCATAATTACCTTTATTACGCACACACACACACACACACACTCTCACCCTGTCTCTGGACTGGGTGGTGGAGAGGTCAGAAGTTGCCCAGAAGAAGAACCCAATTTCCTAGCCCTGGTCCAGGTCTAGCTGTGGGCAGCAGGGCAGTGTTCCCTGGGCACCCTCCAGAATGCGCCCGCCTTCTGGCCTTTGGGCACACAAAACCTCACCCCCTCACTCCCCAGACTGAAATGAGGCTTCAGGCAGAGGTTTTCAGGGTTTCACCACAATGAGAATCCAGAACAGGGGTTAAGAGGGACTTCCCACCTCTCCGTAGTGTGGAACGAGACTGTGAGCCCCACGTGGGGCAGGGACTGTGCCCAACACGATTTGCTTGTATACACCCCAGAGCTTAGTACAGTGCCTGGTACATAGTTGGCACTTAACAAACAGTATTATTATTATTATTATTATGTATTTATTTAGTCATTCAAACTCCTCGCTCTTGGCTTCAAGGCTGTCCATCCCCTCGCCCCCTCCTACCTCACCTTCCTTCTCTCCTTCTCCAGCCCAGCCCGCACCCTCCACTCCTCTGCCGCTATCCTCCTCACCGTGCCTCGTTCTCGCCTGTCCCGCTGTCGACCCCCAGCCCACGTCCTTCCCCAGTCCCGGAATGCCCTCCCTCCACAAATCCACCAAGCTAGCTCTCTTCCTCCCTTCAAAGCCCTACTGGGAGCTCACCTCCTCCAGGAGGCCTTCCCAGATTGAGCCCCCTTTTTCCTCTCCTCCTCCCCATCCCCCCCGCCCTACCTCCTTCCCCTACCCACAGCACCTGTATATATGTTTCAGATTTATTACTCTATTTATTTTACTTGTACATATTTACTATTCATTTTGTTAATGATGTGCATTTAGCTTTAATTCCATTTATTCTGACGGCTTGACACCTGTCTACATGTTGTATTTTGTTGTCTGTCTCCCCCTTCTAGACTGTGAGCCTGCTGTTGGGTAGGGACCGTCTCTAGATGTTGCCAACTCGCACTTCCCAAGTGCTTAGTACAGTGCTCTGCACACAGGAAGCACTCAATAAATACAACTGAATGAATGAATGAATGAATTTACTGAGTGCTTACTGTGTGCAGAGCACTGTACTACTTATTTATGTATTTATTTATTCATTCATTTATTTATTTATTCTTTATGGTACTTCTTAAGTACTAAGCCAGGTCGTAGGCTGGAACAGGGGATTAGAATTGACTGTCCGAGGGCACCGTTACACCCCTTTACCAACCCACTGTTTTCAGATCGGTCTATTGTCCGTTTTCCCCTGGAGTTTACTCCTACAGTGTTTAAGGCCTTCAGGGTGCCGGTTAATACCGTAGTCTAATGGTTAGAGCACAGGCCTGAGAGTCAAAAGGTCATGGGTTCTAATTCCGACTCCACCACTTGGCAGCTGTGTGACCCTGGGGAAGTCACTTCACTTCTCTGGGCCTCAGTTCCCTCATCTGGAAAATGGGGATTGAGATGGTGAGCCCCACGTGGGACAACTTGATCACACTGTATCCCCCCCCAGCGCTTAGAACAGTGCTTGGCACATAGTAAGCGCTCAACAAATGCCATCATTATTATTATTATTATTCTCTAGGCCTCAGTGACCTCATCTGGAAAATGGGGATTGAGACAGTGAGCCTCATGCGGGACAGGGACTGTGTCCTACCCAGTTTGCTTGTATCCACCCCAGTGCATAGTACAGCGCCTGGCCCACAGTCAGTGCTAAACAAATATCATAATAATTATTAATATATATGGTCATATACGTATACATGGTCATGTATATACACGTATATAGTTCATACTGTAAATACACACACACGTATATATACAGTCACATATATATGACCTTAACTTCTCTGTAATAATAATAACAATAATGGCATTTATTAAGCGCTTACTATATGCAAAGCCCTATTCTAAGCGCTGGGGAGGTTACAAGGTGATCAGGTTGTCCCCGGGGAGGCTCCCAGTCTAAATCCCCATTTTACAGATGAGGGAACTGAGGCCCAGAGAAGTTAAGTGACTTGCTCAAAGTCACACAGCTGACAACTGGCGGAGCCGGGGTTTGAACCCACGACCTCTGACTCCAAAGCCCAGGCTTTTTCCACTGAGCCACGCTGCTTCAGTTTCCTGTGCCTGTTTTCCTCAACTGTAAAATGGGAATGAAGATTGAGCCCCATATGGGACAGGGACTGCGTCCGACCTGATCAGCTTGTATCTACCCCAGCCCTTAGAACGGTGCCTGGCATGTAGTAAGTGCTTAATAAATACCACAATTATTATCATTATTATCATTCTGTGCTCAGTACAGTGCTGTGCACATATTAAAGGCTCAATTAATACGATTAATTGGTTGATCGATTGAACACATCCGACAGGATCAGCTGGTGCTTTTTGGACACTAAGAGCTCTTCCTGGGACCCTTCACACCTCCGTTAAGACCCCACGAAGCGACCCACGCACTAGAACTGAGCCCAGCACAGGACAGCTCCTTCACTAGCAGCCTTCTGGCACATCCCGTCCATTCCCCAGCCCACAAGTCTATGTCTGCTGGGTGACCCTGGGAAAGTCACTTACCTTCTCTGTGCCTCAGTAACCTCTTCTGCAAACTAATAATAATAATAATAATAATGGCATTTATTAAGCACTTACTATGTGCAAAGCACCGTTCTGAGCGCTGGAGAGGTTACAAAGCGATCCGGTTGTCCCACGGGGGTCTCTCAGTCTAAATCCCCATTTTCCAGAGGAGGTAACTGAGGCCCAGAGAAGTTAAGCAACTTGCCCAAAGTCACACAGCTGACAGTTGGTGGAGCTGGGATTTGAACCCATGATTTCTGACTCCAAAGCCCGGGCTCTTTCTACTGAGCCACGCTGCTTCTCTAGAGATGAAGGCGGTGAGTCCCATGTGGGACAGGGACTGGAGCTTGGTATACTGGGTGCGGCACATAGGAAGTGCCTAACAAACACCAGAAGCAGCATGGTGTAATGGACGGAGCCCCTTCATGGGAGTCAGAAGGTCATGAGTTCCAATCCCCGCTCTGCCCCTTGTCTGCTGTGTGACTTTGGGTGAGTCACCTTACTTCTCTGTGCCTCAGTTCCCTCATCTGTAAAACGGGGATGGAGACTGTGAGCCCCACGTGGGACAGGGACTGTGTCCAACCTGATTTGCTTGTATGCACCTCAGTGCTTAGTACAGTGCCTGGCACATAGTAAGTGCTTAACAAATACTCTAATTACTATTATTAGCATTATGAATTCTAATCCCAGCTCTGCCCCTTGTCGGCTGCGTGACCTTGGCCATGTCACCTCACTTCTCTGTGCCTCTGTTCTCTCATCTGTAAAATGGGGATTGAAGCTGTGAGCCCCAAGTGGGACAGAGACTGTGCCCAACTCAATTTGCTTGTATCCACCCCAACGCTTAGTACAGTGCCTGGCACACAATAAGCGTGGCTTAGGGAAATATCATGGGCTTGGGAGCCAGAGGTTGTGGGTTCTAATCCCGCCTCCGCCACTTGTCTGCTGTGTGACCTTGGGCAAACCACTTAACTTATCTGTGCCTCTGTTACCTCATCTGTAAAATGGGGATTAAGTCTGTGAGCCCCACGTGGGACAACCCGATTACCTTGAATCTACCCCAGTGCTTAGAACAGTGTTTGGCACATAGTAAGCACTCAACACATACCATCATCATTAATATGGCAAGTAAGCACTCAACACATACCATCATCATTAATATGGCATTTAGAACAGTGTTTGGCACATAGCAAGCACTTAAGAAACACCATCATCATCATTATATTGTTTAGAACAGTGCTTGGCACATAGGAAACGCTTCTTATAATTATTATTAACAAATACTGTAATAATAATAATCATTATTATTATTAATATTATAAAAAGTGACAAAAGAAACCAAAGGTCCACCCATCTGCCCTCCTGAACATTGTGTGTGTGTGTGTGTGTGTGTGTGTGTGTGTGAGAGAGAGAGAGAGAGAGAGAGAGAGATGGAAAGAGAGAGACAGAGAGCGAGAGATAGAGATGGAGAGAGAGAGGGAGAGAGGGAGAGACAGATGGAAATATATAGAGAGATGGAAAGAGAGAGATGGAAATAGTGAGAGAGTGATAGAAAGAGATAGAGATAGCTAGATAGAGAGAGATGGAGAGAGACAGTGATAGATAGGGAGAGAAAGAGATGGAAAGAGAGAGATGGAGGGAGAGAGGGAGAGAGAGGGAGAGAGGGAGAGAGAAATGGAAATAGAGAGAGAGACAGAGAGAGAGAGGGATGGAGAGAGGGATGGAGAGAGAGATGGAAATAGAGCGATAGAGATAAAGATGGAAATAGAGACAGAGAGCAATAGAGTGAGAGAGATGGATATAGAGACAGAGTGAGACAGAGATAGATAGGGAGAGAGAGAGATGGAAATAGAGACAGAGTGATAGAGACAGAGAGAGATGGAAATAGAGTGAGAGAGGGAGAGAGAGGGAGAGAGTGAGACAGATGGAAATATAGAGAGAGAGGTGGAAAGAGAGAGGGAGATGGAAATAGAGACAGAGAGAGTGATAGAGAGTGATAGAGATAGATAGAGAGAGAGAGATGGAAATAGAGTGATAGAGGTAGATAGGGAGAGAAAGATGGAAAGAGAGAGAGATGGAGAGAGAGAGGAAGGGAGGGAGAGAGAGAGATGGAAATAGAGAGAGACAGAGGGAGATAGAGGGATGGAGAGAGAGAGGGATGGAGAGAGAGAGATGGAAATAGAGAGAGCGATATAGAGAAAGATGGAAATAGAGACCGAGAGCGATAGATAGAGCGAGAGAGATGGAAATAGAGACAGAGAGAGCTAGAGAGAGAGAGAAAGATGGAAATAGAGAGAGAGACAGAAGAGCGATAGAGAGAGAGAGAGAGAGAGAGATGGAGAGAGATGGAAAGGGAGAGAGCGAGCGGGAGAGCGATCCGTTTCATGGGGTGTGGGGTGCCCATGTTTTGTGGGGTCCCCCCGGGGTCCGTGCGCTGCCCTCCGTCGCAGCCCCCCAGCTGGGGCCCTGCCCTGCCCTGCCCTGCCCCGGCGGACACTCACCGGACCGGGCTCGGGGCAGGCGGGCGGACCCCGGCCGGGGGGGAGGACGGCCGGGCGGACGGACGGCCGGACGGACGGACGGGCCGAGGGCTGCCGGCAGCAGGTCCGCTCCTCCCCGGGCTGGGGACAGACTCCTGCCTCCTCGCCTGCTCCTCCTCCTCCTCCTCCTCCTCCGCTTCTCTTCCTCTTCTCTTCCTCCTCCTCCTCTTCCTCTTCTCCTCCTCCTCTTCTGCTCCTCCTCCTCTCCTCCTCCTCCTTCTCTTCCTCTTCTGCTCCTCCTCCTCTTTTCCTCTTCTCCTCCTCCTCTTCTGCTCCTCCTCCTCCTCTTCTGCTCCTCCTCCTTTTCTCTTCCTCTCCTCTTCCTCCTCCTCTTTTCCTCTCCTCTTCCTCCTCCTCTTCTCTTCCTCTCCTCCTCGTCCTCGCCTCCTCGTTCTCTTCCTCTTCTGCTCCTCCTCCTCTTCCTCTTCTCCTCCTCGTCTTCTGCGCCTCCTCTTCTTTTCCTCTTCACCTCCTCTTCTGCTCCTTCTCCTCCTCTTCTCTTCCTCTTCTCCTCCCCCTCTTCTGCAGCGTGGCTCAGTGGAAAGAGCTCGGGCTTTGGAGTCAGAGGTCATGGGTTCTAATCCCGGCTCCGCCACATGTCTGCTGTGTGACCTTGGGCAAGTCACTTAACTTCTCTGAGCCTCAGTTACCTCATCTGTAAAATGGGGATTATGACTGTGAGCCCCACGTGGGACAACCTGATCACCTTGTATCCCCCCCACCCCCAGCGCTTAGAACAGTGCTTTGCACATAGTAAGCACTTAACAAATGCCATTATTATTATTATTATTCTGCTTCTCCTCCTCCTCTTCTGCTTCTCCTCCTCCTCTTCTGCTTCTCCTCCTCCTCTTCTTCTCCTCTTCCTCCTTCTCTTCCTTTTCTGCTCCTCCTCCTCTTCTCTTCCTCTTCTCCTCCTCTTCTTCTGCTCCTCCTCTTCTCCTCCTCCCACTTCTCTTCCTCTCCTCCTCCTCTTCTCCCCCTCCTCCTTCTCTTCCTCTTCTCCTCCTCTTCTACTCCTCCTCCTCCTCTTCTGCTCCTCCTCCTCCTCTTCTCTTCATCTCCTCTTCCTCCCCCTCTTCTCTTCCTCTCCTCTTCCTCCCCCTCTTCTCCTGCTTCTCCTCCTCCTCCTCCTCTTCTCCTCCTCCTCCTCTTCCTCTTCTCCTCCTCCTCCTCTTCCTCTTCTCCTCTTCTGCTCCTCCTCCTCCTCTTCTCTTCCTCTCCTCTTCCTCCCCCTCTTCTCTTCCTCTCCTCCTCCTCCTCTTCTACTTCTCTTCCTCTTCTCCTCCTCCTTCTCTTCTCCTCCTCCTCCTCTTCCTCTTCTCCTCCTCCTCTTCTCCTCCTCCTTCTCTTCTCCTCCTCCTCCTCTTCCTCTTCTCCTCCTCCTCTTCCTCTTCTGCTCCTCCTCCTCCTCTTCTTCCTCTTCTTCCTCCTCTTCTTCCTCCTCCTTCTCCTCTTCTTCCCCCTCCTCCTCCTCTGCCTCTTCCCCCTCCTCCTCTTCTTTTTCTCCTCCGTCTCTCTCCCCTCCTCCCCTTCTCTTCCTCTTCTGCTCCTCCTCCTCTTCTGCTCCTCCTCCTCCGCTTCTTCCCCCTCTTCCTCTTCTTCTTCTCCTCCTCCTCTCTCCCCTCCTCCCCTTCTCTTCCTCTTCTGCTCCTCCTCCTCCTCTTCCCCCTCCTCTTCTCCTCTCCTCCTCCTCCTCTTCTCTTCTTCTCCTCCACCTCATCTTCCCCTCCTCCTCCTCTCCTCCACCTCCTCTTCCCCTCCTCCTCCTCTTCTCCTTCTCCTCTTCTTCTCCTCCTCCTCTTCACCTCCTTCCCATTCTCCTCTTCCTCCTCCTCCTCTTCTCTCCTCTTCCTCTCCTCCTCCACCTTCCCCTCCTCTCTTCCTCCTCCTCCTTTTTCTCCACCTCCTCCTCTCCTCCTCCTCCTCCTTCTCTTCTCCTCCCCCTCCTCTCCCGTGGCTGCCTGGCCCATCCAGCCCCTCCCCATCCTGGCCACCTCCATCCCGGGCCGAGGGGGCTCGGGGGGAGGACTGGGTGGTCCAGGGGTGGAGCGGGGACAAGTGGAGCAGGGGGAGGGGGTGTGGGAGTGGGAGCAGCCAGACCTGCCCATCCTGCCCATCCTGCCCCAACCGCTACCTGGGGAACAGCGAGAGCTTCACAGGTCACCCTTGGCCAGGCCCGGTTCATCCATTCTATCCTCTTTATAATAATAATAATAATCATTATTATGGTATTTGTTAAATACTTACTATGTGCCAAGCACTATTCTAAGCTCTGGGGGAAGATACAAAATCATCAGGTAGTCCCATGTAGGGCTCACAGTCTTATTATCCATTTTACAAATGAGGTCACTGAGGCCCAGAGAAGTGAAGTGACTTGTCCAAGGTCACACAGCTGACAAGTGGCGGAGCTGGGTTTAGAACCGACATCCTCTGACTCCCAAGCCCGGGCTCTTGCCACTAGGCCATGGTGCTTCAGGGGCTCACTGTGCGCAGAGCACTGGACAAAGCGCTCGAGAGCGGACGATCCGACAATCAACAAAAACATTCTGCTTATGAGTCTGCCTCCGGCCTAGCAGCCCCATGTCTCTGCTGCCCCTCATTAGCCCCCACTGTAACATTCTGATGGGCAAGGAATGTCTCTACCAACTCTGTTACATTGTAATAATAATAATAATAAATAACTGAGGTATTTGTTAAGCCCTTACTATGTGCCTCTCCACTGTACTAAGCACTGGGGTGGGTACAAGCAAATCAGGTTGGACACTGTCTCTGTCCCAAATGGGGCTCACAGTCTTAATCCCCATTTAACAGATGAAGTAACTGAGGAGTGAAGTGACTTACCCAAGGCCACACAACAGACAATCGTCAGAGCCAGGAGTAGAACCAAGGATCTTCTTTCTCCCAGGCCCGTGCTCTGTCCACTACACCATGCTGCTTCCTGAGTGCTTGTACTCTCCCGAGTACTAAGCAGCGTGGAGAAGCAGCGTGGCTCAGTGGAAACAGCAGGGGTTTTGGAGACAGAGGTCATGAGTTCAAATCCCGGCTCTGCCAATTGTCAGCTGTGTGACTTTGGGCAAGTCACTTAACTTCTCTGTGCCTCAGTTACCTCATCTGTAAAATGGGGATGAAGACTGTGAGCCCCCCGTGGGACAACCTGATCACCTTGTAACCTCCCCAGTGCTTAGAACAGTGCTTTGCACATAGTAAGCGCTTAATAAACGTCATTATTATTATTATTACTAGTATGGTGTTCTGCACAAAGTAAACACTCACCAAATACCCTTGATTAACTTATTGATTGCTTGTGAGCACAGTCCAGCAGGAAGCAGAGCTCATACATCCCTTCAAGGCTCCTCCCATGCCCATAGGGAGGGTTGTTCTCCCAGTCCCTTCATTCCCACCCCACCACAGCAAGAAACAAGGAACACACACACACACTCACACACACACACACACACACACACTCACTTTCACAGCCATCACACAAGGCCCTTCAGCACCGGCTATGCGAAAAACACAAGCAGCCCCTTGGTCCAAATAAATTAATCAATCGATCGTATTTACGGAGCGCTTACCATGTGCAACAAATATAGTCAAACACTTGTGTCAACCCCACTTCAACAGCCAGATCAGCAAATCTCTCTCTCACACACACACCCATCGCAAACACTCCCGGTGAACACTCTTGGGCAGACAGACCCACAATGACATCTCCCGCTCACAGACCTTCAAGCCCCTAACAAGCGCCCACTTTTCCGTTCACACAAAGAGTGACCTAGATACAGAAGCAGCCGAGAGCTTCCCCCACACCCAAGTCCTCTCCCTGCTTTCCAGTTTCCCCCCCCCCACCCCCGTGACGCTGGAAATTGCACCTTTAACAAAAACCATCACCATGACTTCAGTCTGCCCCTCTAATGTAAGCAGTCTCATTAAAGCAGCCTTCAATAACTGAAGACCAAAACCATGAAATAGTTCTGGGGAGCTGAGCTGGCCCATGATAACATTATTATTGGATGAGAAAATTAGACCTGACCTCTTTCTACATTAGAGTTAAACAAGAGAAGAACATCTAGAATACCTCCAGCAGGCCTTCCCAGACTAAGCCCCCCTTTTCCTCAGCTCCCTCTCCCCCCGATCACCCCGACTCACTCTCTTTGCTCTAACCCCCTTCCCGACAACATTTGTGTATATATGCATAGCTATAATTCTATTTATTTATATTAATGCCTGTTTACTTGTTTTGATGTGCATATGCACATCTATAATTCTATCTATATTAATGCCTGTTTACTTGTTCCGATGTCTGTCTCCCCCCTTATAGACGGTGAGCCCGTTGTGGGCAGGGATTGTCTCTCTTTGTTGCTGAGTTGTACTTTCCAAGCCTTAGTACAGTGCTCTGTACACAGTAAGCGCTCAGTAAATACGATTGAATGAATCGAATGAATGAATGAGCAAGAGAAAGTTGAGAAAGTTGTACGGCTAGATTTAGGTTTTAGGCTCTTGGGTCAGGGGTTCTAATCCCTGCTCTGCCACACGTCTGCTGTGTGACCTTGGGCAAGTCACATCACTTCTCTGTGCCTCAGTTACCTCACCTGTGAAATGGAGGTTGAGACTGGGAGCCCCACATGGGACAGGGACCGTGTCCAACCCGATTTGTTTATATCAATCCCAGAGCTTAGTATAGTGCCTGGCACATAGTAAGTGCCTAATAAATACCATAATTATTATTTCAGCATTGGTTAGGGACCTGTTCATAGCTCCGTGACCTTAATGATTATCTCTAAAGGAATATTCATTTTATCGAGAAGAAAACGTGGTTCACTGGATGTCTGATAGCATCTGGCTTTTCTGCTGAGTACTCCCCTCAATCAGTCAGTCAATCAGTTGCAGTTATTGAGCTCCATTTACTGTGTGCAGAGCACTGTACTAAGCTCTTAGGGGAGTACAACAGACACATTCCCTGCCCACAACAAGTTCTGCGCTGAAGCAGCATGGTGGAGTGAATAGAGCACAGGCCTGAGAGTCAGTAGGTCATGGGTTCTAATCCCAGATCCACTACTTGTCTGCTGTATGACCTTGGGCAAGTCACTTCACTTCTCTGGGCCTCAGTTTCCTCATCTGTAAAATGAGGATTGAGACTGTGAGCACCATGTGGGACAGGGACTGTGTCCAACCCGATTTGCTTGTATCCACCCTGGCGCTTAGTACGGTGCCTGGTGCATAATAAGCACTTAATAAATACCATAATAATAATAATTAATTAATTTTAACACAATTTAAAAATAATAATAATTATTATTATTATTATAGTCCACTGAGGAAAGGAGACAAGCACCCCTGCTGGATTTCACTCATAGTGGACCTCTGACTTCCACAGAGACCATCTTGATTTGAGTCTCCAAAAACTGTCCATTCGCTTTGGGAGAATGCAAACCCATAGACGATGGAACAGGAAAATTTAGACGGAAAAGACACATTCGAGGAGTCTATTCTGACCATCAAAGCTGTGGACTGGGGAGCAGAACCCTTTTTAACTCTGTACCTGGTGTTCAGGCTTTCTGCTTATATGCCAGTAAAATGAGCCTTATTATTGTAGGGGGTCAGAGGAAGGGGTGGGTAGGAGCGGGAGAAACTTGGAGAAAATGAGTATCTTTACACCGGCATAGGGAGTTCATTGAAAATGCTTCAGAAGCAATTCCTTCTGCATCACCTTGACTCAATCCCTTTGCTCTTCCCCCTTGTCCCCGTCCCACAGCACTTATGTATCTATCTGTAATTTTATTTATTTATAATGATGCCTGTTTACTTGTATTGACATCCTGATGATGGCATTTTTTGTTAAGCGCTCACTATGTACCAGCACTGTTCTAAACGCTGGGGTAGATACAAGGTAATCAGATTGTCCCACGCAGGTTGTCTCACGTGGGGCTCACAGTCTTAATCCCCATTTTACAGATGAGATAACTGAGGCACAGAGAAGTTAAGTGACTTGCCCAAAGTCACACAGCTGACAAGTGGAGGAGCCGGGATTAGAACCCACGACCTCTGACTCTCAAGCCTGTGCTCTTTCCACTAAGCTACGCTGCTTCCTGCTTCTTTACTTGTATCGATGTCTGTCTCCCCCCTTCTAGGCCGTGAGCTCATTGTGAACAAGGAATATGTCTGTTGTTGTAATTGTGTACTCTCCCAAGCGCTTAGTACAGTGCTCTGCACACAGTAAGTGCTCAATAAATATGATTGAATTGAATTGAATTTTGTGAAGATTTCCTCAAGACCGAAAGCTCATTATGGGGAGGGAATGTATCTGCTAATTCCGTTGCACTGTACTCTCACAAGTGCTTAGTATATTGCTCTGCACCTAATAAGCGCTCAATAAATACCACTGAATGATTGGTTGATTTGGGGGTTTTAATGGGGAAAATAATGCTTAGGATCTCCTTTTCATGAGATAAAGGATTAGCTCCATGTAATATTCAGCTTGATTCTCCCAGAGAGAAGAGCCAGTTGGTGTCACCTTCCAATCAATCGGTGGTATTTACTGGACACTTACTGTGTGCAGAGTACTGTATTAAGGCCATGGGAGTGTACAATATGACAGAGTTGGTAGTGGACACGTTCCCTTCCTGCCCAGCTTCTCTCTGGGCTTTGTCAGGCTGAAAGGGAGTATTGTTCAGCGGGGGAGAAGCATAGATGTCTGGGGCAGGAATCCAGAGCCACCATCCACCAGCTTTGAGTACTTTTTTATGGTATTTGTTAAGTGCTTACTATGTGCTAGACCCCATCCTAAGCACTGGGTTGATACTGATGCTATTGATGCCTGTTTACTGATTTGATGTGTGTCTCCCCCCTTCTAGGCAGTGAGCCCGTTGTGGGCAGGGATTGTCTCTCTTTGTTGCTGAACTGTATTTTCCAAGCTCTTAGTGCACACAGTAAGCGCTCAATAAGTACGATTGAATGAATGAATGAATGAATGAATACAAGACACAGCCCATGTTCCACATTCATTCATTCAATCGTGTTTATTGAGCGCTCACTGTGTGCAGAGCACTGTACTAAGCACTTGGGAAGTACAAGTTGGCAACATACAGAGATGGTCCCTACCCAACAACGGGCTCACAGTCTAGAACAGGGAGACAGACAACAAAACAAAACATGTGGACAGGTGTCAAGTCGCCAGAACAAATAGAATTAAAGCTAAATGCACATCATTAACCAAATAAATAGAATAGTAAATGTGGGCAAGTACAATAAATGGAGTAGTAAATCTGTACAAACATATATACAGGTGCTGTGGGAAGGGGAAGGAGGTAGGGCGGGGGGGATGGGGAGAAGGAGAGGAAAAAGGGGGACTCGTAGTCTTAATCCCCATTTTACAGATGAGGTAAATGAGTCCCAGAGAAGTGAAGTGACTTGCTCAAGGTCACACAGCCGACAAGTGGCAGAGCCAGGATTGGAACTCGGGTCCTTCCGACTCCCAGGCACGGGCTCTATCCGCTATCGGCCACGCTGCTTCTCATGGGGGAAACTGGCTGGAACTAGGAGAGGATTTACAGAGTCACCCCAGGATATCTTGACCATGCATTGAGACCTCATCTCCTCCCATCACTGGCTCCCTTCCCACTACTGCTAAATTGAAATTACCCTGCAGGCTGGAGCCTCCAGTCTGGGAATATAAGAAAACATGCAGTTCCCTCTGATTTTACAATCCATTCACCCTTCTGCATATTCATTTGGCTGCTCATTCATTCCTTCAATCATATTTATTGAGCACTCACTGTGTGCAGAGCACTGTACTAAGCACTTGGAAAGTACAGTTCAGCAGCAAAGAGACAATCCCTGCCCACAATGGGGGAGACGCACATCAAAACAAGTAAGCAGGCATCAATAGCATCAATATAAGTAAATAGAATTAGAGATATATGAACAAATCAGAACAAGTATGAATATAAAGAAATAAAATTATAGATCTGAATAAGTGCTTTAGGATGGGGAGATGGGTAGAGCAAAGGGAGTGAGTCAGAGGGAGGTGCGGGGAGGGGGAGCTGAGGAAAAGGGGGGTTTAGTCTGGGAAGGCCTCCTGGAGGAGGTGAGCCTTCAGTAGGGCTTTGAAGGGAGGATGTATGATTGTTTGGAGGATTTGAGGACGGAGGATGTTCCAGGCCAGAGGTAGGACGTGGGCCAGGGGTCGACGGCGGGACAGGCGAGAACGAGGAACAGTGAGAAGGTGAGCCCCAGAGGAACACAGTGTGCCAGCATCTGGACTTTGATCCGGGCTATCTTTACCTTGTTCTTTTATTTTTCGTAGTATTTGTTAAGCTCTTACTATGTGCCATTCACTGGATTAGACACTGGGATATTTACGAGCTAATTAGGTTGGATGCAGTCCATTTCTCACATGGAGCTCACGGTCTTCATCCCCATTTTGTAGATGAGGTAACTGAGGCTCAGAGAATGAAGTGACAGTGACTTGCCCAAGCTCACACAGCAGACAAGTGGCGGAGCCGGGATTAGAATCCAAGTCCTTCTGACTCGCAGGCCCGTGCTGTATAATAATTAATAATAATAATTATGGTATCTGTTAAGTGCTTACTTCGTGCCACACACTTTTTTAAGAGCTGATCTATCGACTAGGCAATGCTGCGTCTTTCAAATGGAAGGGAAAAGTGTTCCTGGAAGCCCTGGGAGAGAGAGACTTGTGAGTACTGTAGAGTCAGGAAGTAGCCTCAGCACGGAGGCCTTTTTTAAAGTCTGGCAAGAGGGAAAAATAGTTGAGAGGCTAAAGGGATTAAACTCTGCAACCAAAGGAAATCAAGTAACAAAGCAGAAGGAGGCTTGGGACTGTGAAGGACACTCAGTGTATTTATGAGCTGTGGGCAGCTGCTTGTGTTTGGAATCTGGGAAGCTGTGGAACAGCTAGGGGGAAGACAGAGGAAGGAAAAGAGCCAGGGAACCCGGGGAAACTATGGCAGGCAGAGGGAAATGTTCGCCGTCAGGAGGATGGTCAAATTCATCTTTGAAGCTGAGATACAGTAACACGATTCCGAAGAAAATACGGTCTGAGAGGGAAGTCAGCTGGAAGCTTTAGGTTGCCAGGGAAACCTTTTTGTCTCAGGCCGTTCGCAACCCTGCCAGACAGAGTTTGGAGGATATCGCAGAGGGAATCTTCGGGCTTTGGGTCTCACGGTCAGTTAAACCGAACCAGGGTGGAGACCAGAAAGAGGTTTGCCTCTGCCACCTTCTTGCTTTGCACCTGGTGTGTGAGTGTGTGTTAGTTAAAGATCTGGAAATACCTCACCTGCCTTGATCGAAATTTCATCTGCCTGGTGATTTATAATTTAAAAGTCCAGGATCCCAAGCAAAGTGGCTTTGTCAGGGATCTTCCCACTGTAAGCTTACTGCGGACAGGGGACGTGGCCACCAGCTCTGTTGTACTCTCTCGAGTGTTTAGTACAGTGCTCTGTATACATTAAGTGCTCAATAAATACCACTGATGATTGACTGCTGCCAAATTGAACCCTCTATGGGGAGCGGGTACCCCTGCCTCACAGATTCACGATTGGGAGCAGAAATGGTAAAGGACGGATCCCTCTGACTCCGGACTGACGGGCTTGTTTTCAGGCTTTAGGGACCGAAAGAAGCAACAGAATTCATTCATTCAATCATATTTATTGAGCTCTTACTCTGTGGAGCACTGTACTAAGCGCTTGGGGGAGTACAATACAACAACACAACATACACATTCTCTGCCTACAAAAACCTTACAGTCTAGAGGACAAACATCTTCCGCCTTTCCTCCCACCCAAGGATTTCTCCCCTCCAACTTCTCCGGGGACTCGGAGGGTGAAAAACGGCTCAATCCAGAACTGAGGAGCTGCCCGCAGATGGCTGTCCCACTTAATAATAGTATTACTAATACTAACAATAATAATGGTATTTGTTAAGCGCTTATTATGTGCCAGACACTGTACGAAGCACTGGGGCGGCTACAAGCAAATCGTGTTGGACACAGTCTCTGCTCCACGTGGGGCTCACAGGGCTCAGTCCCCGTTATATAGTTGAGGTAACGGAGGCACAGAGAATCAATCAATCGTATTTATTGAGCGCTTACTGTGTGCAGAGCACTGTACTAAGCGCTTGGGAAGTACAAATTGGCAACATATAGAGACAGTCCCTACCCAACAGTGGGCTCACAGTCTAAAAGAGAAGTGAAGTGAGTTGCCCACGGTCACAAAGCAGACAGGTGGCGGAGCCAGAATTAGAGCCCATGATCTTCTGACTCCCAGGGCCTTGCTCTATTCATTGAACTGTATTTATTGAACGCTTACTGTGTGCCAAACACTGTACAAAGCTCTATCCACTATGCCATGCAAGCTTCCTTTGTGGCTTTCCCCAGTCTGCCCTGCCAGGGGTGACAGGGTTCTGAGCTCTCTTTTTGGGTAATGATCGGAGGTCAGTGTCCTGCCAAATTTAAACAACGCACATTCCTTCTTGGGCGAGCCTCAGATAAACTACCCTGGGACTTGGCTCTAGTAGAGCCCAGGCCTGAGAGTCAGAAGGACCTGGGTTCTAATCCTGGCTCTGCCACTTCTCAGCTGTGTGATCTTGGGTAGGTCACTTCTCATCTCTGGGCTTCAGTTTCCTCATCTTGAAAATGGGGATTCATTCATTCATTCAATCAATCGTATTTATTGAGCGCTTACTGTGTGCAGAAAACTGTACTAAGCGCTTGGGAAGTACAAGTTGGCAATGTATAGAGACGGTCCCAACCCAACAGCAGGGTCACAGTCTAGAAGGGGGAGACAGACAACAAAGCAAAACCCGGAGACAGGTGTCAAAATCGTCAGAATAAACAGAATTAAAGCTATATACACATCATTAACAAAATAAATAGAGTAGTAAATATGTACAAGTAAAATAAATAGAGCAGTGAATCTGTACAAATATATATACAAGTGTTGTGGGGAGGGGAAGGAGGTATCAGTCTAGAAGGGGGAGACAGGCAACAAAGCAAAACATGGAGACAGGTGTCAAAATCGTCAGAGTAAACAGAATTAAAGCTATATGCACATCATTAACAAAATAAATAGAGTAGTAAATATGTACAAGTAAAATAAATAGAGCAGTGAATCTGCACAAATATATATACAAGTGCTGTGGGGAGGGGAAGGAGGTATCAGTCTAGAAGGGGGAGACAGACAACAAAGCAAAACACGGAGACAGGTGTCCAAATCGTCAGAACAGATAGAATTAAAGCTATATGCACATCATTAACAAAATAAATAGAATAGTGAATATGGTCAAGTAAAATAAATCGAGTAATAAATCTGTACAAATATATACACAAGTGCTGTGGGGAGGGGAAGGAGGGGAAGGAGGCAGGGCAGGGGGATGGGGAGGAGGAGAGGAAAAAGGGGGCTCAGTCTGGGAAGGCCTCCTGGAGGAGGTGAGCTCGGGAGCCCCATTTGGGACAGGAATTATATCCCACCTGATTATCTTGTATCTGCCTCAACTCTTAGAACAGCTCCTGGTGCTTAGTGAGCACGTTAACAAATACCACGATTATTATTATTGTTATTTTTGCCCTGGAGCCACACGTTCTTTGCTCTAGTTCAGACTGGGCGAGCTAAGGGAGGGTGTTTGTTCTTCAGGTGGGTGGCACACGTCTGCCTGGTCTCCTAACCTAACCAGTCCTCACCCAGTTTCTCCCTCCACCGCTCCCCTCCGTGGATCAGATATCATGCTCCCTTAGCTATCAGACACTTGGCTCACCTCTGCTCCCCTTCTCCCTGGGTGTGCCCAGTAGAGGAATTTTCTTTTGTGTTAGTTACTCCAAGCCTTAGAAACCAGGGCGCCTGAGACAGGAGATTATTTTGCATTTGTCTAGGACTAGCTATGGTCCCTCCTGAGCGGGACAGAATCCATTCCCTTCCCCTAGAAC
This sequence comes from Tachyglossus aculeatus, assembly GCF_015852505.1. Taxonomy (NCBI): domain Eukaryota; kingdom Metazoa; phylum Chordata; class Mammalia; order Monotremata; family Tachyglossidae; genus Tachyglossus; species Tachyglossus aculeatus. The sequence goes on along the minus strand of NC_052101.1, from coordinate 18,601,616 downwards.
TGCAGGGACTGATAGGGTTTGGTTTCCAGCATATACGTGGACCTATTGCTCCCAGCCAGCAGACTTTTACCTTCCCCATCTCACCGTGTGACCAGGACTAAAAGACTTTTTTAAGAATCATATTTGTTAAGCACTTACTATGTGCCGGGCACTATACTATACTGGAGTATACTATACTAGAGAAGCAGCGTGGCTCAGTGGAAAGAAAACGGGCTTTGGAGTCAGAGGTCATGGGTTCAAATCTCTGTTCTGCCCACTGTCAGCTGGGTGACTTTGGGCAAGTCACTTCACTTCTCTGGGCCTCAGTTACCTCTTCTGTAAAATGGGGATTAAAATTGTGTGAGCCCCCCGAGGGACAACCTGATCACCTTGTAACCTCCCCAGCGCTTAGAACAGTGCTTGGCATATAGTAAGTGCTTAACAAATACCAATATTATTATTATTAATATCATACTAAGAACGGGGGTAGATTCATTCACTCATTCATTCATTTGATCGTATTTCTTTAGCTGTACTAAGCGCTTGGGAAAGTACAATACTATAATAAAGAGTGATATTCCCTGCTCACAATGAGCTCACAGACTAGAGTGGGGGAGACAGACATCAATACAAATAAATAAAATTACAGAAGCTAATCAGGTTGGACACAGTCCCTGTCCCACAGGGGACTCACAGTTTTAATCCCCATTTTCCAGGGAACAGGGACCCAGAGAAGTGAAGTGACCTGCCCGAGGTTACACAGTAGACAAGTGGCAGGACCAGGATTAGAACCCAAGTCCTTCTGACTCCCAAGCCCGGACTCCATCCACCATGTGTCCGGGCATCATTTGTGGTGAGTAATGAAACCTTCCCCTTCTCCATGTCAGACATGCCTTTCAGTGATCGGGGATTTGGGGCTTGGAAAAAGGACCATTAGGTTGCCTCTTAATGGGCCATATCACAGCACTGAACACCGAGGTTGTGGACAGTAACTGCTCTCCCACGAGGGAGGGTGGCTGATTAGTTGTGGAGCCCAATTTAATAATAATAATAATAATGGTATTTGTTAAACACTTACTCTGTACTAAGCATGGGGGTGGATACAAGCAAATAATAATAATAATAATAATGGCATTTATTAAGTGCTTACTATGTGCAAGGCACTGTTCTAAGTGCTGGGGAGGTTACAAGGTGATCAAGTTGTCCCACGGAGGGGCTCACAGTCTTAATCCCCATTTTACAGATGAGGGAACTGAGGCACAGAGAAGTGAAGTGACTTGCCCAAAGTCACACAGCTGTTGACAATTGGCAGAGTTGGGATTTGAACCCATGACCTCTGACTCTAAAGCCCGTGCTCTTTCCACTAAGCCAACACAGTCCCCGTCCCATGTGGGACTTGCAGTCTCAATCCCCATTTTGCAGATGAGGTAACTGAGGCCAAGAGAAGTGAAGCGACTTGCCCAAGGTCACACAGCAGACAAGTGGTGGAGCCGGGAGTTGAGCCTGTTTGGACTCTCAGGCCCGTGCTCTATCCATTAATAATAATAATACTGCTAATACTAATACTAATAATGATAATGATGGCATTTGTTAAGCACTTACTATGTGCCAAGCACTGTTCTAAGCACTGGGGGAATACAAGGTGATCAGGTTGTCCCACGTGGGGCTCACAGTCTTAATCCCCATTTTACAGATGATGTAACTGAGGCTCAGAGAAGTTAAGTCACTTGCCCATTGTCACACAGCAGACACGTGGCAGAGTCAGGATTCGAACCCATGACGTCTGACTCCAAAGCCCGTGCTCTTTCCGCTGAGCCACGCTGCTTCTCTGCTTCATTGTGGCTGACAAACTCAGCCCGGGTTATCCCGAGGTGCTGCGGTTTAATTCCCTGACACCTATGGAAGACATCTCTGGGTGAGGTGGCAGCCTGTCCCGGGCCCGGGACCCGGCCGGAGCACGCCAACCTGTCGGCACTTAGGGGAAGCAGTGTGGCCTAGTGGAAATAGCCGGGGCTTGGGAGTCAGAGGATAATAATAACAATAATGTTGGCATTTATTAAGCGCTTACTATGTGCAAAGCACTGTTCTAAGCGCTGGGGAGGTTACAAGGTGATCAGGTTGTCCCACGGGGGGCTCACAGTCTTAATCCCCATTTTCCAGATGAGGTAACTGAGGCCCAGAGAAGTTAAGTGACTTGCCCAAAGTCACACAGCTGACAACTGGTGGAGCCGGGATTTGCACCCATGGCCTCTGACTCCAGAGCCCGTAGTCTTTCCACTGAGCCACGCTGGATCTCGGTTCTCATTCCGGCTCCGCCATATACCTGCTGTGGGACCTTGGGCTAGTCACTTCTCTGTGCCTCAGTGCCCTCATCTGTAAAATGAGGATTCAATCCCAGTTCGATTCATGTTTCCTCACTGCTCAAGAACCTCCGGTTGCCCATCAACCCCCTCACCCAAGAGAAACTCCTTACCATCGGCTTTAAAGTCCTCAATCTCCTTGCCCCCCATTCCCTCACCTCGCTGCTCTCCTACTACAATCCAGCCCACACATTTCGCTCCTCTGATGCCAACCTACTCACTCACTTTATTTCAACCTCATCTATCTCGTTACCGACCTCTCGCCCCCGTCCTTCCTCTGGCCTGGAACTCCCTCTCTTCATATCCAACAGACGATCATTCTCCCCACCTTCAGAGCCTTATTCAAAATACAACTCCTCCAACAACACTTTCCTGACTAAACCCTCATTTCCTCTTCTCCCATTCCCTTCTGTGTCACCCTTGTGCTTGGATTTGTGCTATTTACTCACCCCTCCCTCAGCCCCACAGCACTTATATACATCACCTTGTAACCTCCCCAGCACTTAGAACAGTGCTTTGCACATAGTAAGTGCTTAATAAATGCCATTATTATTATTATTATTATATACGTATAATTCATTTATATTACTGTCTGTCTCTTCCTCTGGACTATGTAAGCTCCCTGTGGGCTCCAGGTGGGACCTGATTGTCTTGTATATACCCCAGAGCCCGGACTTTGGAGTCAGAGGTCATGGGTTCAAATCCCGGCTCTGCCAACTGTCAGCTGTGTGACTTTGGGCAAGTCACTTCACTTCTCTGGGCCTCAGTTACCTCATCTGTAAAATGGGGATTAAGACTGTGAGCCCCCCGTGGGACAACCTGATCACCTTGTAACCTCCCCAGCACTTATAACAGTGCTTTGCACATAGTGAGCACTTTGTAAACTCCCTAGCGCTTAGAACAGTGCTTTGCACATCGTAAGCATATTTACTATTCTATTTATTTTGTTAATGATGTGCATATAGCTTTAATTCTATTTGTTCTGACGACTTTGACACCTGTCAACATGTTCTGCTTTGTTGTCTGTCTCCCTGTTCTAGGTTGTGAGCCCGTTGTTGGGTAGGGACCGTCTCTAGATGTTGCCAGCTTGTACTTCCCAAGTGCTTAGTACAGTGCTCTGCACACAGTAAGTGCTCAATAAATACAACTGAATGAATGAAAAGCACTTAACAAATACCATTATTATTATTATTATTATTATTATTATTATTATTATTAAGGGCTTACTGTGTGAAGAACACTGTACTGAGCACTTGGGAGAGTACAATATAACAAGAAACAGACTCATTCCTAGCCCACAATGAGCTTACAGTCTAGAGGGTTCTAGCTTTCAATCAATAATAAGAATAAGAACAATAATTATGACATTCATTAAGCATTTACTATGTGCCAGGCACCGTACTAAGCACTGGGGTAGATACAAGCAAATCTATCACTTTCCCACATGGGGCTCACCGTCTTAATCCCCATCTGTAGATGAGGTAACTGAGGCACAGAGAAATGAAGTGACTTGCCCAAGGTCACCCAGCAGACAAGTGGTGGAGCCGGGATTAGAACCCCGGTCCTTCTGATTCCCAGGACCGTGCTTTATCCACTAGGCCATGCTGCTTCTCTATGAAAGTCAATCAGTCGATAGTATTTATTAGTTCCTACTGTGTGCAGAGCACTGTACTGAGCTCTGGGAGAGTACAAGAGACTTAGCATACACAAACCCTCAAGGAGTCTGCTATCTAGCTGAGGAACTATACGCTAAAATAAATTACAGATAGCAGGAAGCGGTAGAGCGTAAAAGTAAGTACATTCATTCATTGTCATATTTATTGAGTGCTTCCTGTGTGCACAGCACTGTACTAAGTGCTTGGGAAGTCAAGTTGGCAACATATAGAGACAGTCCCTACCCAACCATGGGCTCACAGTCTAGAAGGGGGAGACAGAGAACAAAACAAAACATATTAACAAAATAAAATAAATAGAATAAATATGTACAAATAAAATAGATAAATAGAGTAATAAATACGTACATATATACAGGTACATATATACAAGTATATAAGTGTTATGGAGTGTGTCTAGGGGACGTGAGTTCTACTTGGGTGTTTAGGAGAGGGGAAGTAAAATCTGGGGGGATATATAATGTGGGGAGATGAATAATTACTCAAGGAAGGCGTCCGGGAGGAGATGTGGATTCAGGACGGGATGGGGAGAGTTTACCGAAAGGTGGAATCGAAAGGGATTGAAATTGGAATCGAAAGGAATTGAAAGAGAGAGCTGGAGGCAGAAGGGAGAGCGTGAGCCAGAGGTAGGCATTGAGTGGGCTGAGAACGAGGCCCAGTGGGTAGCTTGTCTTGAGAGAAACCAAATTGGTCAACCGGGGAGTAGTGGAAGGAGAGAGAGTCCTAAAACACCCTCCCTGTTCATGTCCTAGCTCTCTTCCTCCCTTCAAAGCCCTACTGAGAGGTCACCTCCTCCAAGAGGCCTTCCCAGCCTGAGCCCCCTTTTTCCTCTCCTCCTCCCCATCCCCCCCGCCCTACCTCCTTTGGGCAGGGAATGTGTCTGTTATGTTGTTATAGTATATTCTCCCAAGCACCTAGTATAATGCTCTACACACAGTAATGATAATAATAATAATGGTATTTATTAAGCGCTTACTATGTGCAAAGCACTGTTCTAAGCGCTGGGGGGGTTACAAGGTGATAAAGTTGTCCCACAGGGGGCTCACAGTCTTAATCCCCATTTTACAGATGAGGGAACTGAGGCACAGAGAAGTGAAGTGACTTGCCCAAAGTCACACAGCTGACAATTGGCAGAGTTGGGATTCGAACCCATGACCTCTGACTCCGTGCTCTTTCCACTGAGCCACGCTACTTCTCTGTGCACCCTCAATAAATATGATTGAATGAATATTATTACTCACCCAAGTGCTTAGTACAGGGCTTAGACTGTAAGCACCCTGTCTAGGCTGTAAGCTCATGGTGGGCAGGGAATGTGTCTGTTTTGTATTGTTATATCGTGCTCCCCCAAGTCTCTAGTACAGTGCTCTGCACACAGTAAGTGCTCAATAAATACGATTGATTGAATATTATTACTCACCCAAGCACTTAGTACGGTGCTCTAGACTATAAGCTCCCCGTCCAGACTGTAAGATCATTGTGAGCAGGGAATGTGAGTGCTATATTGTTATAGTGTATTCTCCCAAGTGGTTAGCACAGTGTTTTGTACACAGTCAGCGCTCAATAAATACCATTGATTGATTAATTGATGGGCAAGGCCAAGGTCTTCTCCCTCTCGCAGCAGGTGTCGCAGAGCTTGCCCCTAGACTGGTCTCTAAGAAGCAGCGTGGTTCAGTGGAAAGAGCCCGGGCTTGAGAGTCAGAGGTCATGGGTTCGAATTCCGACTCCGCCAATTGTCAGCTGTGTAACTTTGGGCAAGTCACTTCACTTCTCTGTGCCTCAGTTCCCTCATCTGCAAAATGGGGATTAAGACTGTGAGCCCCACGTGGGACAACCTGATCACCTTGTATGCCCCCAGTGCTTAGAACAGTGCTTGACACATAGTAATTGCTTAACAAATACCATCATTATTATTATTATTATTATGCCCAACAGATAGTCCCCTGGCCAGAGGCCTGACCTGTGCCATTTGAGGTTTGGGGAAGAAAAAGAGACAGAAAATCACCACCCTCAAACAATGATTTTAATAGTGACAATATGCATCCTATCCATGACACCTCCAATACTACAATTTTACCCGTATTCTGGCTTCGGACCTGCTTCCTCTCATATGAAGTTGTCATGAAGAAAACAATTACACCAGAAATGAGGTTGCTAAAGAGACAGGTTTGAAGAGTCAGCTGGAAGGGTGGAGTGTTTTAACTTTGGAGAAGGGACAAAAAAGCTTCAGAAGGCAGCCGAGAAGATCGATTCTCACCCAGGGGGTCAACTCTGGAGTGGAAAGGGGTCGTTGAAATATCTTTCTTCTCTAATCTTCAGTTCTTCTTTTGTCCCACCGACACCTGCTTTCCGAGCGCTTTGTGCCAGCTATAGAATTGATGGGCACTGCCCTCAATGCTCTTTCAGTTGGGATTTTAGACTGTGAGCCCACTGTTGGGTAGGGACTGTCTCTGTATGTTGCTAACTTGTACTTCCCAAGCACTTAGTACAGTGCTCTGCACACAGTAAGCGCTCAATAAATACGATTGATGATGATGATGATTTGAGAAGCTTGAGGTTATGGGCACTAGATTTTTACATCCCTCTCTTCTTCCCCCACCCCTGCTCCCCGTTTTTCATATTCCCGATCAGTTCTTTCTTTTCGATAACCTAAGCCACTGTACATTCTCTTTCTGTGGCCAGAACAGATTCAAGAACGTAAAATCATTCATCGTAATTAAGGAGTCGCTAATATCAGATATATTTGGCTATATTTCATCATCATCATCATCATCAATCGTATTTATTGAGCGCTTACTATGTGCAGAGCACTGTACTAAGCGCTTGGGAAGTACAAATTGGCAACATATAGAGACAGTCCCTACCCAACAGTGGTCTCACAGTATATTTGAAACCAGTAGAGCTAAAAGTTGCCCTGGTGTGATTTAGTAGTATTTGAGTGAATGTCTATATGAACTGGAGCATTCACCAGGAACACCCCGTACTTAGAATAGCTTGTTTTTTGTACAGTGCGCTTAGTCTCAGAGAACTGTCACATCATTTATCGCATCTCTGTCCTCACAACAACTCTGTGTAGGTAGGAAGGCAGGTATTTTAATTCCCATTTTGCAGTTAAGGAAACAGAGGAACAGGGAGATCAAGTCAAGTGACTTGCCCGTGGTCACAGCAGGCAAGCGGCCAAGCCAGGATTACAGGTCTGGGGACTCCTGTGCCTGACCCCTTTTATCGTCGTCATCATCCCTATCGTCAGTGGTATTTATTGAGTACTTATAGTGTGCAGAGCACCGTACTAAGCGTTTGGGAGAGTTCAATATAACAGAGTGAGCAGCCACATTCCCTGCCCGCAACGAGCTTACAGTCTAGAAGGGGAGACCGCTCAAATGTCTCAATGTCTCAAATGTCTCAAATGCCTAGAGAAGCGGCGTGGCTCAGTGGAAAGAGCCCGGGCTTTGGAGTCAGAGGTCAGGGGCTCAAATCCCGGCTCCACCATTTGTTAGCTGTGTGACTTTGGGTAAGTCACTTCACTTCTCTACGCCTCAGTTACCTCACCTGTAAAATGGGGATTAAGACTGTGAGCCCCCTGTGGGGCAACCTGATCACCTTGTATCCTCCCCAGTGCTTAAAACAGTGCTTTGCACATAGTAAGCGCTTAATAAACGCCATTGTTATTATTATGTCCATTCAAATAACCCACTCAAATGCCCCGGTATGAAAAATCCCATAGAGAACGTGGGGACAACAGATTTCAAAAGGGAATTCTAGGAGAAAACCCCAAGGAGAAGAGGGTTACAACACCAAGTTCCAACACCCAAAGGCCGAAACTCAAAGTTAAAGGCTCTTTGCCATCTCCGCCCACTCTATATACAATGGATTTTATGTATGTACGGTAAGGTGCATAAATAAAAATGCACTCATGCTGTCAACCTCAGTACATATAACATATAAGCCTATGTGTCCACATTATATATCTCTCCGTATTTTCTTTATCATCCTACCAAGCATACGCTAGAAAATTCTGGAGCTCTCTGATGGGAAGTCCTGAGGTCAATAAATGCTGCTCTCGGCTTTGTTCCTGCAAAGAGTAGATTCTATGAGGGGGTGAGAGACAGGGTTTTCTTTGGCAACCACCCTCCAATCTGGACTGGGAACTCCTAATGAGGAGGAGCCCCAGGAAACCTGCTGAAACCAGAGAGCTGGGTTTGTTGGACAATTTAAGACCTGCCGTACATGCTGTTTGTGTGTCCAAGGGATGACTAAAGTGTTGGGAGAGAGATAACAGTTTCATGTGCATATTTTCAAAGGGTGTGAACACGGGACAGAGGAAGGACATTTTAAGGGATCAGCATGTGCGCGCGTGTGTGTTTTTAATTAAAGGAAATTTGGCAAAGTAGAGTGGACTGGACTGATGACGTACCCAGTTTGGGAAAGCCGTGTGGCTTGAAAACTGGCCAGCTAGATTGGAAAAAAAAAAACCTAGGCAGAAGTCCTGGAGAGAATCAAACTGCACTAGGCCCCTGCGGGCAGGGCTAAACCTTGTTAGATCCTTGCCATCCGGAGAGCGGCAGTTCTAAGAATATATTTCCTCGCTCCATCTGACGAGAGGTTCCTCATTCTCAGCAAAAAAGCTCTGGCCGGTGTCCAAGTGTCAGGATACACAGCCCCACCCACCCCAGGGATCTGTTCTCACAGGAAATTCGGCTGCGCTTCCCACTTGCACAGCTTTGGGTCGTTTGAACGACCCTTAAACGAAGGCTTAATCTATCAATCCAGCAGCCCCCTTCATTCAAGCTGGAATATATATGTATATATGTTTGTACATATTTATTACTCTGTGTATTTATTTATTTATTTTACTTGTGCATATCTATTCTATTTATTTTGTTTTGTTAATATGTTTGGTTTTGTTCTCTGTCTCCCCCTCCTAGACTGTGAGCCCACTGTTGGGTAGGGACCGTCTCTATATGTTGCCAACTTGTTCTTCCCAAGCGCTTAGTACAGTGCTCAGCACACAGTAAGCACTCAATAAATACGATTGATTGATTGATTGATTGAATAACTGGGCTCACAGTGGTTGCTACTGCGCTCGACTCCAAGCAGCTAAGAGGGCCCCACTCTTTTTAACGCTCTCGTTCTCCCGGTAGGCCTGGGCTCTGCTCTGGTGATGGTGTTACCTCTCCTCTTCCTTTGGTAAAAGGGTTACAAAGTCCAGCAACACCAAGGGAGAAGCAGCAGCAGCAGTGGACTGCTGACTTCTAGACCGTGAGCCCACTGTTGGGTAGGGACCGTCTCTATATGTTGCCAAGTTGGACTTCCCAAGCGCTTAGTACAGTGCTCTGCACACAGGAAGTGCTCAATAAATACAATTGAATGAATGAATGGACGGGTGAGGGAGAGGAGTAACCCTGGAATACCGAAGCAACGCGGTTTAGTGGATAAAGCACAGGCCTGAGAGTCAGAGGGTCCTGGGTTCTAATCCCAGCTCTGCCGCAAGTCTGCCGGGTGACCTTGGGCAAGTCATTTCATTTCTCTGGGCCTCAGTTACAATATCTGTAAAATGGAGATCGAGACTGGGAGCCCCACGTGGGACAGGGCCTGTGTCCAGCCCTATTTGCTTGTATCCACCCTAGCGCTTAGAATAGTGCTTGGCACAGAGTAAGCGCTTAACAAATACCATTATTATTATTATTATTTTTATATGGGATGTGGAGGATATGGACTCCTAATAATATTATTATTATAATATTTAATATAATATATAATAATATAATTATTATTATGTGGGATATTGGTGCAGTGCTCTGCACACAGTAAGCACTAATTACTGATTGAATGAGTGAATACTAATAAAGCATGGCATAGACTGTGACTTCTAAACTGTGAGCCCACTGTTGGGTAGGGACTGTCTCTATATGTTGCCAACTTGGACTTCCCAAGCGCTTAGTACAGTGCTCTGCACACAGTAAGCGCTCAATAAATATGATTGATTGATTGATTGATTGGGATGTGGAGGATATGGACTATTATAATTATTATTATGTGGGATATGGGTTGTGTCCAACCTGATTAGCTTGTATCTACCCCAGCGCTTAGTAAAGTGCCTGGCACATACTAAAAACTTAACAAATATTATTACTATTATTATTATTAGAGTGGAAGAAGTCTTCCCTGACTGAAGAAGTGGGAGAAGTCTTCCCTGAACGAAGAGGGAGGAGTCTTCCTTGCTGGAAGGCAAGGAGGGGTCTTTTCTCAGTGAAAGAGTGAGAGAGGTCTTCTCTGACTGCAGGGCAGGAAGGGGTCTTCTCTGATGGAAGGAATAGTAATAATAATAATAATAATAATGGTATTTGTTTGCCCAAAGTCACATAGCTGACAATAGGCAGAGCTGGGATTTTCCAAGTGCTTAGATTTTCCAAGTGCTTAGCACAGTACTCTGCCCATAGTAAGTGCTCAATAAATACGAATGACTGACTGGGTGGCGACAGGGACCCCCCAAAATGGGCCCGGACCCCAATCTGAGGGAGCCACCCCCCGCTCCATCCCTGATCTGTCCTGTATCTTCCGCCCTCCCTGCCCTTCCCGCAATCCTTCCCCTAGCAAGGTCCGGAACAAGTGGGAGCGACAACCAAAACATAGCCTGGGTTTCCCCAGCATCAGAAGACGCTTCCCCCTCCAGCCCCCAGACTAAAAGATCTGGGAAATGGGGACTCTCCCACACCCCAAATCCAGCCTCTCTTTCACCCAACGCTCATCCCTCCCTCCTGCTCCTCCGCAAACATCTCTGCAGCCAAGAGGTGGGGGCCGGGAAAGCTAATTTTAATTTGGAAAGAGCCCGGGCTTGGGTGTCAGAGGTCATAGGTTCTAATACCGGCTCTGCCACTTGTCAGCTGTGTGACTTTGGGTAAGTCACTTCAGTTCTCTGTGCCTCAGTTCCCTCATCTGTAAAATGGGGATTGAGTCTGTGAGCCCCCCGTGGGACAACCTGATCACCTCGTAACCTCCCCAGTGCTTAGAACAGTGCTTTGCACATGGTAAGTGCTTAATAAATACTATTATTATTATTATTATTCTCTGGGCCTCAGTTACCTCATCTGTAAAATGGGGATTAAGACTGTGAGCACCCCGTGGGACAACCTGATCACTTTGTAACCACCCCAGTGCTTAGAACAGTGCTTTGCAAATAATAAGCACTAAACAAATGCTATTATTATCATTATTATTATTATTAATAGCATCTGTAGGTCTTTCTGTCTATGGGCCCTTTGTCTTTTTCAGAATAGGACGGACAGGGCTCCTTATTAGGAGCAGCAGGTGCTAATTTAGTTATTCTATTATCTTAACGTGTTGCTTTCCAGGGGAGAAGCCTTAAAATAATAATGGTATTTATTACGCACTTACTATGTGCCAGGCACTGTAATAATAATAATAATAATAATGGCATTTATAAGAGCTTACTATGTGCAAAGCACTGTTCTAAGTGCTGGGGTGGTTACAAGGAGAATAACCATAATAATAATAATGATGGCATTTATTAAGCGCCTACTATGTGCAAAACACTGTTCTGAGCACTGGGAAAGATACAAGGTGATCACGTTGTCCCACGTGGGGCTCACAGTCTTAATCCCCATTTTACAGATGTGGTAACTGAGGCACAGAGAAGTGAAGTGACTTGCCCAAAGTCACACAGCTGACAATTGGCGGAGCCGGGATTTGAACCCATGACCTCTGACTCCAAAGCCCGGGCTCTTTCCATTGAGCCATGCTGCTTCTCTGTACTAAGCTTCTCTGTACTAAGCTCTGGGGTAGATACAAGCAAATCACGCTGGACACAGTCCCTTTCCCATATGGGGCTCACAGTCTCAATCCCCGTTTTACAGATGAGGCAACTGAGGCATAGAGAAGCAAAGCGACTTGCCCAGAGTCACACAGAAGACAAGTGTCTGACTGAGCCCCCTCCTTCCTCTCCCCCTCCTCCCCCTCCCCATCTCCCCCGCCTTACCTCCTTCCCCTCCCCACAGCACCTGTATATATGTATATATGTTTGTACGGATTTATTTCTCTATTTATTTATTTTATTTGTACATATTTATTCTATTTATTTATTTTGTTAATATGTTTTGTTTTGTTCTCTGTCTCCCCCTTCTAGACTGTGAGCCCGCTGTTGGGTAGGAACCGTCTCTCTATGTTGCCAACTTGTACTTCCCAAGCGCTTAGTCCAGCGCTCTGCACACAGTAAGTGCTCAATAAATTCGATTGAATGAATGAATGAAGTGGCGGAGCCGGGATTAGAACCCATGATCTTCCAACTCTCCGGTCAGGGCTCTAGCCACTGCACCATCCTGCTTCCCTACAGCCCGTTGTGGGGTAGGGACCACCTTCTAGACTGTGAGCCCACTGTTGGGTAGGGACCGTCTCTATATGTTGCCAACTTGTACTTCCCAAGCGCTTAGTACAGTGCTCTGCACACAGTGAGCACTCAGTCAATACGAGTGAATGAATAAATGAAATGTTGCCGATTTGTATTTCCCAAGCACTTTAGTACGGTGCTCGGCACACAGTAAGCGCTCAAAGTCGGAGGTCATGGGTTCAAATCCTGGCTCCGCCACATGTTTTTAGACTGCGAGCCCTCTGTTGGGTAGGGACTGTCTCCATAGGTTGCCAACTTGTACTTCCCAAGCGCTTAGTACAGTGCTCTGCACATAGTAAGCGCTCAATAAATATGATTGATGATGATGATGATGAGGCCTTCCCAGACTGAGCTCCTTCCTTCCTCTCCCCCTCGTCCCCCTCTCCATCCCCCCATCTTACCTCCTTCCCTTCCCCACAGCACCTGTATATATGTATATATGTTTGTACATATTTATTACTCTATTTATTTATTTTACTTGTACATATCTATTCTATTTATTTTATTTTGTTAGTATGTTTGGTTTTGTTCTCTGTCTCCCCCTTTTAGACTGTGAGCCCACTGTTGCGTAGGGACTGTCTCTATATGTTGCCAATTTGTACTTCCCAAGCGCTTAGTACAGTGCTCTGCACATAGTAAGCGCTCAATAAATACGATTGATGATGACGATTGATGATGATGTCTGCTGTGTGACCTTAGGCGAGTCACTTAACTTCTCGAAGCCTGTTCCCTCATCTGTAAAATGGGGAGGATGACTGTGAGCCCCACGCAGGACAACCTGATCACCTTGTATCCCCCCAGCGCTTAGAACAGTGCTTTGCCCATAGTAAGCGCTTAATAAATGCCATCATTATTATTATTATTATAAAAATGATTGAATGAATGCTATTATTATTATTATTATTATTATTATAAATATGATTGAATGAATGAATGAATGCTGCTGCTTCCTTCCCTCTTAGGACTTGGGAGACTCTCTGTCGGGAACATTTGGCTCTGACACTCTCTCCAAATCCCTATGGGGCTGGCAAGGCCTAACCACGGGAGAGGTTGAGGGGCTTTCTCTTGAACAGTACGATTGATTGATTGATTGATTGATTGATTGATTAATTGAACGGTAAAGCCGACCTCTGTAACTGCCACCGGGCTAATGTGTGAGTTGAAGGGAGACAGCTCCCGCTAAAAGTAAATTCCTTCTCCACTTTGCCTTCATCATCAATCGTATTTATTGAGCGCTTACTGTGTGCAGAGCACTGTACTAAGCGCTTGGGAAGTACAAGTTGGCAACATATAGAGATGGTCCCTACCCAACAGTGGGCTCACAGTCTAAAAGTCTCTGCCCATTTTTCACCCTGGGGCTCAGCTGAGCCAGCTTGGCAGTACCACCCACGGAAACCCACACAGCTCCAGGATTTGTTTGGTTTTGGTTTTTTAAATATGGCATTTGTTAAGTCCTTAACTATTTAGAGAAGCAGCGTGGCCCAGTGGAAAGAGCCCGGGCTTGGGAGTCGGAGGTTGTGTGTTCTAATCCCACCTCTGGCACTTGTCAGCTGCGTGACTTTGGGCAAGTCACTTCATTTCTCTGTATATATGTTTGTAAATATTTATTACTCTATTTATTTTACTTGTACCTATCTATTCTATTTATTTTATTTTGTTAGTATGTTTGGTTTTGTTCTCTGTCTCTCCCTTTTAGACTGTGAGCCCACTGTTGGGTAGGGACTGTCTCTATAATGTTGCCAACTTGGACTTCCCAAGCACTTAGTACAGTGCTCTGCACACAGTAAGCACTCAATAAATACGATTGATGATAATGATGATTACTCTATTTTACTTGTACATATCTATTCTATTTATTTTATTTTGTTAGTATGTTTGGTTTTGTTCTCTGTCTCCCCCTTTCAGACTGTGAGCCCACTGTTGGGTAGGGACTGTCTCTATATGTTGCCAACTTGGACTTCCCAAGCGCTTAGTCCAGTGCTCTGCACACAGTAAGCGCTCAATAAATACGATTGATGATGATGATGATGATTGCTCTATTTATTTATTTATTTATTTTACTTGTACATATCTATTCTATTTATTTTATTTTGTTAGTATGTTTGGTTTTGTTCTCTGTCTCCCCCTTTTAGCCTGTGAGCCCACTGGTGGGTAGGGACTGTCTCTATATGTTGCCAACTTGGACTTCCCAAGCGCTTAGTACAGTGCTCTGCACACAGTAAGCGCTCAATAAATACGATTGATGATGATGATGATGATTACTCTATTTATTTTACTTGTACATATCTATTCTATTTTATTTTGTTAGTATGTTTGGTTTTGTTCTCTGTCTCCCCCTTTTAGACTGTGAGCCCACTGCTGGGTAGGGACTGTCTCTATATGTTGCCGACTTGTACTTCCCAAGCGCTTAGTCCAGTGCTCTGCACACAGTAAGTGCTCAATAAATACGATTGATTGATTGATTGATTGATTCTCTGGGCCTCAGTTACCTCATCCGTAAAATGAGGATTAAGACCGTGAGCCCCACGAGGGACAACCTGATTGCCTTGTATCTCCCCCAGCGCTTAGAACAGTGCTTGGCCCATAGTAAGTGCTTAACAAATTCCATCATTATTATTATTTGCCTAGCTCTGTCCTAAGGGTTGGGGTAATAATAATAATTATAATAATAATGGCATTTATTAAGCACTTACTATGTGCAAAGCACTGTTCTAAGTGCTGGGGAAGATTACAAGGTGATCAGGTTGTCCCACGGGGGGCTCACAGTCTTCATCCTCATTTTACAGATGAGGGAACTGAGGCTCAGAGAAGTTAAATGACTTGCCCAAGGTCACACGGCAGACATGTGGCAACTGGGATTCGAATCCATGACCTCTGACTCCAAAACCCGAGCTCTTTTCACTGAGCCACGCTGCTTGCTGATCCGTTTGAACACAATCCATGTCTCACATAATAACAATAATAATAATAACGATGGTATTTGTTAAATGCTTACTATGTGCCAAGCACTGTTCCAAGCACTGGCATAGATACAAGGTAATCAGGTTGTCACACGTGGGTCTCACAGTCTTAATCCCCAATTTACAGATGAGGTAACTGAGGCACAGAGAAGTAAAGTGACTCGTCCAAGGTCACATGGCAGACCATTCATTCATTCATTGTAGTATTTATTGAGCGCTTACTGTGTGCAGAGCACTGTACTAAGTGCTTGGGAAGTTCAAGTTGGCAACATATAGAGACGGTCCCTACCCAACAGTGGGCTCACAGCCTAGAAAGGGGAGACGGAGAACAAAACAAAACATATTAACAAAATAAAATGAATAGAATAAATATGCACAAATAAAATAGAGTAATAAATCTGTACAAACATATATACATATATACAGGTGCTGTGGGGAGGGGAAGGAGGTAAGGCGGGGTGGATGGGGAGGAGGGGGAGACCACCTGTCTACATGTTTTGTTTTGTTGTCTGTCTCCCCCTTCTAGACTGTGAGCCCCGTGTTGAATAGGGACCGTCTCTATATGTTGCCCTTTTGTACTTCCCAAGCACTTAGTACAGTGCTCTGCACAAAGTAAGCGCTCAATAAATACGATTGAGTGAATGAATGAATGTTTTGTTTTGTTGTCTGTCTCCCCCTTCTAGACTGTGAGCCCCTTGCTGAGTAGGGACCGTCTCTATATGTTACCGACTTGTACTTCCCAAGCGCTTAGTCCAGTGCTCTGCACACAGTAAGCGCTCAATAAATACGACTGAATGGCTGAAAAGTGGCAGAGCCAGGATTAGAACCCACATTTTCTGACCCCCAACCCCGTGCTCTTTCCATGAAGCCACGCTGCGTCTCGCAGTCTCACAGTCTTAATCCCCAGTTGACAGATGAGGGAACTGAGGGCCAGAGAAGCTAAGTGACTTGCCCAGGGTCACACAGCAGACAAGTTGCAGAGCCGGAATCAGAACCCAGGTCCTCCCCACTGCCGGGTCCCTGCTTTACCCACTAGGCCGTGTGGCTTCTCAGCAGTAAAACCTGCTCATGCTTTCATTCATTCATTCAATCGTATTTAATACGTACTTAATCAATCAATCAATCAATCAATCAATCGTATTTATTGAGCGCTTACTATGTGCAGAGCACTGTACTAAGCGCTTGGGAAGTACAAATTGGCAACACATAGTGACAGTCCCTACCCAACAGTGGGCTCACAGTCTAAAAGGGGGAGACAGAGAACGAAACCAAACATACCAACAAAATAAAATAAATAGGATAGAAATGTAGAAGTAAAATAAATAAATAAATAAATACATAGAGTAATAAATATGTACAACCATATATACATATATACAGGTGCTGTGGGGAAGGGAAGGAGGTAAGATGGGGGGATGGAGAGGGGGACGAGGGGGAGAGGAAGGAAGGGGCTCAGTCTGGGAAGGCCTCCTGGAGGAGGTGAGCTCTCAGCAGGGCCTTGAAGGGAGGAAGAGAGCTAGCTTGGCGGATGGGCAGAGGGAGGGCATTCCGGGCCCGGGGGATGACGTGGGCCGGGGGTCGATGGCGGGACAGGCGACTTAATCGTGTTTAATACGATTGAATGAATGAATGAATGAACTGAGCGCTTCCTGTGTGCAGAGCACTGTACTAAGCGCTTGGGAAGTCCAAGTTGGCAATATAGAGAGACAGTCCCTACCCAACAGCGGGCTCACAGTCTAGAAGGGGGAGACAGACAACAAAACAAAACATATTAGCAAAATAAAATCAATAGAACAGATATGTACAAGTAAAATGAATGGAGTAATAAATATGTACCAACATATGTACAGGTGTCAGTGAGGACCGCAGCCAGGTGAGTGGCCCCGGAGCCTCGCGGATGCCCCGGGAGCTAGAAAGCTTGGGAGGTGCCAAGGCATTGCCGCGCCTCTTTCCAGGGAATTTCTTGGCCTCCATCGAGTCCCGCTCATCCCTAGCCCTCAGTGAGCCTTCTGCAATCCTCTTGGCTACCGTTTCTTCCTGCCTCCGGGCCACAGGAGGATGGAAAATACACACGTACGCACACTGAGAAGCAACGAGGCCTAGTGGCTAGAGCGCGGGCCTGGGAATCAGAAGGACCTGGGTTCTAATCCCGGCTCTCCCACGATCAGCATCATCAATCGTATTTATTGAGCGCTTCCTATGTGCAGAGCACTGTACTAAGCGCTTGGGAAGTACAAATTGGCAACATAGAGAGACAGTCCCTACCCAACAGTGGGCTCACAGGCTAAAAGGGGGAGACAGAGAACAAAACCAAACATACTAACAAAATAAAAGAAATAGAATAGCTATGTACAAGTAAAATAAATAAATAAATAAATAGAGTAATAAATATGTATAAACATATATACACATATACAGGTGCTGTGGGGAAGGGAAGGAGGTAAGATTGGGGGGATGGAGAGGGGGACGAGAGGGAGAGGAAGGAAGGGGCTCAGTCTGGGAAGGCCTCCTGGAGGAGGTGAGCTCTCAGCAGGGCCTCCCACTAGTCTACCGTGTGACCTTAGACAAGTCACTTACCTTCCCTTAACAAGTACCATCCCTGGCAAGATAAGAACACCACCTTTCCCCTTCCTAGAACAAGGGAACATTCATTCATTCATTCAATCGTATTTATTGAGCGCTTACTGTGTGCAGAGCACTGTACCCAGCGCTTAGAACAGTGCTTTGCACATAGTAAGCGCTTAATAAATGCCATCATTATTATTATTATTATTATTATTACTAGGCCAGCTAGGCCACCATAATAATGCGGCCTATAATAATAATCAAATAAATCATTTTATTTTGTTATTATGTTTTGTTCATATTTATTGAGCGCTTACTGTGTGCAGAGCACTGTACTAGGCCAGCTAGGCCACCATAATACTGTGGCCTATAATAATAATCAAATAATTTTATTTTGTTGTTATGTTTTGTTTTGTTGTCTGTCTCCTCCTTCTAGACTGTGAGCCCGTTTATTTATTTATTACTCTATTTATTTTACTTGTACATATTTATTCTACTTATTCTATTTTGTTAATGTTTTGTTTTGTTGTCTGTCTCCTCCTTCTAGACTGTGAGCCCATTCATTCATTACTCTATTTATTTTATTTGTACATAGTTATTCTATTCATTTTATTTTGTTAATATGTTTTGTTTTGTTGTCTGTCTCCTCCTTCTAGACTGAGCCCATTTATTTATTACTCTATTTTATTTGTAAATATTTATTTTATTTTGTTAATAGGTTTTGTTTTGTCATCTGTCTCCTCCTTCTGGACTGTAAGCCTGTTTATTTATTTATTACTCTATGTATTTATTTTATCTGTACATATTTATTCTATTTATTTTATTTTGTTAATATGTTTTGTTTTGTTGTCTGTCTCCTTCTAGACTGTAAGCCCATTTATTTATTTATTACTCTATTTATTTATTTTATTTGTACATGTTTATTCTATTTATTCTATTTATTTATTTATTTATTACTCTATTTTATTTATGTACTACTCTATTTTATTTGTACATATTTATTTTATTTATTTTATTTTGTTAATATGTTTTGTTTTGTTGTCTGTCTCCTAGACTGAGCCCCTTTATTTATTTATTACTCTACTTATTTTATTTGTACATATTTATTCTATTTATTTTATTTTGTTAATATGTTTTGTTTTGTCATCTGTCTCCTAGACTATCTCATTTATTTGTTTATTACTCTATGCATTTATTTTATTTGTACATATTTATTTTATTTATTTTGTTAATATGTTTTATTTTGTTGTCTGTCTCCTTCTAGACTGTAAGCCCGTTTATTTATTTATTACTCTATTTGTGTATTTTATTTGTACATACTTATTCTATTTATTTTATTTTGTTAATATGTTTTGTTTTGTCATCTGTCTCCTCCTTCTAGACTGTGATCCCGTTTATTTATTTATTACTCTATGTATTTATTTTATTTGTACATATTTATTCAATTTATTTTATTTTGTTAATATGTTTTGTTTTGTCGTCTGTCTCCTCCTTCTGGACTGTGAGCCCGCTGTTGGGTAGGGACCGTCTCTATACACTGCCAACTTGGACTTCCCAAGCGCTTAGTACAGTGCTGTGCACATAGTAAGCGCTCAATAAATACGATTGAATGTATGAATGAATGAATAATAATAATGGCATTTGTTAAGCACCTACTCTGTGCAAAGCACTGTTCTAAGCACCGTTTAGGTTACAAGGTGATCAGGTTGTCCCACGGGGGGCTCACAGTCTTCATCCCCATTTTGCAGATGAGGGAACTGAGGCCCAGAGAAGGGAAGTGACTTGCCCAAAGTCACACAGATGACAATGGGCGGAGCTGGGATTTGAACGATTGATTAAGCGTTGACTATGTGCCAAGCACTGTTTTAAGCGCTAGGATAAATAAATACAGGGTAAGCAGGTTGTCCCTTGTGGGGCTCACAGTGGGACAACCTGATGGCCTTGTATCTCCCCCGGCGCTTACAACGGTGGTTGGCATGTAGTAAGCGCTTACCAAATACCATCATCATCATGGATGATGTATATGTATATATGTTTGTACGTATTACTTTATTTATTTATCTTGTACATATCTATTCTACTTATTTTATTTTGTTAGTATGTTTGGTTCTGTTCTCTGTCTCCCCCTGCTAGACTGTGAGCCCGCTGTTGGGTAGGGACCGCCTCTATATGTTGCCGACTTGTACTTCCCAAGCGCTTAGTCCAGTGCTCTGCACACAGTAAGCGCTCAATAAATACGATTGATTGATTTGAACCCATGACCTCTGACTCCAAAGCCCGGGCTCTTTCCACTGAGCCACGCTGCTTCTCTGCACCACGTCTATGGGCTTTGGAGACTGGGGAGAGAGGGTGAACGCTCATTTTAGAGCAGCCAGCTGTGGGATCAAAGAGAAATGAGTGGAGAATCAGACTGGGTTATTGTTTAATTCTTTTATTTTTTAATTTCTCCTGGCTCTCAACTACCCACCACCGCCCTCCAGCCCCCCGCCCCGGGTTTCTTTCTTTGTTTAACCCAACGGGGCCCCGGAAAATCTCGACGCAAAACCCAGACGTAAGCCGGCCTTGGGCCGGTACCATCTGATGAGCGTCTTGATGCCTTCTCCTGTTGGGCCAAGGCAAGAAGCCTACAAGAAGCTTACTTCCCAAGCGCTTAGTACAGTGCTCTGCACACAGTAAGCGCTCAATAAATACGATTGATTGATTGATTACAGGGAGAGGACGTGAGAATTGGAGCTGCAGGCCGGGAGCCTGCCGGAGTGGGATTCTGGCTCCCCAAATAGCCCCTCGTTGTTATCTGTGGCTGTTGCCCGGCCCAGCACTTGGGAATTACTTTATTTATTTATTTATTTATTTATTTATTTATTTATTTATTTATTTATTTATTTATTTTACTTGTACATATCTATTCTATTTATTTTATTTTGTTAGTATGTTTGGTTTTGTTCTCTGTCTCCCCCTTTTAGACTGTAAGCCCACTGTTGCCATATGTTGCCAATTTGTATTTCCCAAGCTCTTAGTCCAGTGCTCTGTACAAAATAAGCGCTCAATAAATACGATTGATTGATTGATTGATTGACTGAGGGACATCAGATCCAGTGTGTTGCCGACTTGTACTTCCCAAGCCCATAGTACAGTGCTCTGCACACAGTAAGCGCTCCATAAATACGATTGATTGATTGATTGATTGATTGAAAGCCTTCTTCATTCCAAAGGCAGAGACCTGGAACGAACCACCGATTATCGACCCCGTTTGGGAGTATCGGTGAGAACTCACTCATTCAATCGTATTTATTGAGCGCTTACTGTGTGCAGAGCACTGTACTAGGCGCTTGGGAAGTACAAGTCGGCAACATCTAGAGACGGTCCCTACCCAACAGTGGGCTCACAGTCTAGAAGGGGGAGACAGACAACTTGTACTTCCCAAGCGCTTAGTACAGTGCTCTGCACACAGTAAGTGCTCAATAAATACGATTGATTGATTGATTGATTGAAAACAAAACATGTGGACGGGTGTCAAGTCGCTTACTACATACTACTCCTCTCTGGGACTCAGACCTAACCTCCCTGGCTGGCCTCCCTTTTCACCTGGCTGGCTAGAAGGACCTCCAGGTCATCCTGTCCATCCTCCTTTATTTATTACTCTATATATTTATTTATTTTACTTGTACATATCTATTCTATTTATTTTATTTTGTTAGTATGTTTGGTTTTGTTCTCTGTCTCCCCCTTTTAGCCTGTGAGCCCACTGTTGGGTAGGGACTGTCGCTATATGTTGCCGACTTGTACTTCCCAAGCGCTTAGTACAGTGCTCTGCACACAGTAAGCGCTCAATAAGTACAATTAATTGATTGATTGATTGATTGATCCTCCTGTCACAGAACCATACACAAACACCCCTCAACACATCCTTAGCAATGCTGACCTCTCACACATCTCACACATCACACATAAGCGCTCAATAAATGCGATTGATACGATAAATAAATAAGCGCTCAACAAGTACGATTGATTGATTGATTGATTCTCTGGGCCTCAGTTACTTCATCCGTAAAATGGGGATTAAGACTGTGAGCCCCACGAGGGACAACCTGATTACCTTGTATCTCCCCCACTGCTTAGAACAGTGCTTGGCCCATAGTAAGCGCTTAACAAATGCCATCATTATTATTATTTGCCTGGCTCTGTCCTAAGGGTTGGGGTAATAATAATAATAATAATAATGGCATTTATTAAGCACTTACTATGTGCAAAGCACTGTTCTAAGCGCTGGGGTGCTTACAAGGTGATCAGGTTGTCCCACGGGGGGCTCACAGTCTTATTCCCCATTTTACAGATGAGGTAACTGAGGCCCAGAGAAGTTCAGTGACTTGCCCAAAGTCACACAGCTGACAATTGGCAGAGCCGGGATTTGAACCCATGACCTCTGACTCCAAAGCCCGGGCTCTTTTCCACTGAGCCACGCTGCTTCTCAATAACATAATAACACTGGCATTTGTTAAGCACTTACTATGTGCCAAGCACTGTTTTAAGCACTGGGGGGGGGGGGGATATAAAGTGATCAGGTTGTCCCCTATGGAGCTCATAGTCTTAATCCCCACTTTACAGATGAGCTAACTGAGGCCCAGAGAAGTGAAGTGACTCGCCCGAAGCCACACAGCTGACAAGTGGCAGAGCCGGAATTAGAACCCATGACCTCTGGCTCCCGAGCCCGTGCTCTTTCCACTGAACCATGCTGCTTCTTTTATGTGATGCTCACTATGTTCAGAGCACTGTATTAAGCGCCGGAGGCAAAAGCACAGGTGGAAACTAGATGGGGTAAGTAGGCTCTCACCTCTGCCATACACCCTGTTCTCAGAGTCACTCGGGAATAATAATAATAATAATAATAATGATGGCATTTATTAAGCGCTTACTATGTGTAAAGCACTGGGGAGGTTACAAGGTGATCAGGTTGTCCCACGGGGGGCTCACAGTCTTCATCCCCATTTTCCAGATGAGGGAACTGAGGCCCAGAGAAGTGAAGTGACTTGCCCAAAGTCACACAGCTAAGTGGCGGGGCCTGGATTTGAACCCATGACCTCTGACTCCAGAGCCCGGGCTCTTTCCACTGAGCCACGCCCCGGCCGGCCCACCCGTCCCCCAGACCTCCTACAACCCTCAGCGCCAGGCAGACGGGTCCCCGTGCCTTCTCCACTGCCCCATGATGGTATCCGTTAAGCACTTACTTTGTGCCAAGCACTGTCCTAAGTGCTGGGGTAGCTACAAGGTAATCAGGTTGTCCCATCATCATCATCAATCGTATTTATTGAGCGCTTACTGTGTGCAGAGCACCGGACTAAGCGCTTGGGAAGTACAAGTCGGCAACACATAGAGACAGTCCCTACCCAACAGTGGGCTCACAGTCTAAAAGGGGGAGACAGAGAACAAAACCAAACATACTAACAAAATAAAATAAATAGAATAGATATGGACAAGTAAAATAAATAAATAGAGTGATAAATATGTACAAACATATATACATATACACAGGTGCTGTGGGGAAGGGAAGGAGGTAAGATGAGGGGGACGAGGGGGAGAGGAAGGAAGGGGCTCAGTGTGGGAAGGCCTCCTGGAGGAGGTGAGCTCTCAGCAGGGCCTTGAAGGGAGGAAGAGAGCTAGCTTGGCGGATCATCATCATCATCATCATCAATCGTATTTATTGAGCGCTTACTATGTGCAGAGCACTGTACTAAGCGCTTGGGAAGTACAAATTGGCAACATATACAGTCCCTACCCAACAGCGGGCTCACAGTCTAAAAGGGGGAGACAGAGAACAAAACCAAACATACTAACAAAATAAAATAAATAGAATAGATATGTACAAGTAAAATAAATAAATAAATAAATAGAGTAATAAATATGTACAAACATATATACATATATACAGGTGCTGTGGGGAAGGGAAGGAGGTAAGATGGGGGGGGATGGAGAGGGGGGCGAGGGGGAGAGGAAGGAAGGGGCTGAGTGTGGGAGGGCCTCCTGGAGGAGGTGAGCTCTCAGTAGGGCCTTGAAGGGAGGAAGAGAGCTAGCTTGGCGGATGGGCAGAGGGAGGGCATGAGGGCAGAGGGCGGGCATGTCCCACGTGGGCTCATGGTCTTAATCGCTATCTTACTAATGAGGTAACAGAGGCACGGAGAAGTGAAGTGACTTGTCCAAGGTCACACAGCAGTCAAGTGGCGGAGCCGAGATGAGACCCCACGTCCTCTGACTCCCGAGCCCGTGTCCTTGACACTAGGCCATGATGTGAGGGCATTTAGGTCCCGCCATTGACCCCCAACCCATGTCATCCCCCTGGCCTGGAATGCCTTCCCTCCGCACATCTGCCAAACCAGCTCTCTTCCTCCCTTCAAAACCCTCCTGAGAGCTCACCTCCTCCAGGAGGCCTTCCCACACTGAGCCCCCTCCTTCTTCTCCTCCTCCTCCCTCTCCCCATCCCCCCCAGGCCTTACCTCCTTCCCCTCCCCACAACACCTGTATATATGTATATATGTTTGTACGTATTTATTACTCTATTTATTTATTTATTTTACTTGTACCTATCTATTTATTTTATTTTGTTAGTATGTTTGGTTTTGTTCTCGGTCTCCCCCTTCTAGACTGCGAGCCCACTGTTGGGTAGGGACTGTCTCTATATGTTGCCAGCTTGTACTTCCCAAGCGCTTAGTACAGTGCTCTGCACACAGTAAGCGCTCAATAAATACGATTGATTGATTGATTGATTGTACATATTTATTCTATTTATTTTACTTCGTTAATATGTTTTGTTTTGTTCTCTGTCTCCCCCTCCTGGACTGTGAGCCCACTGTTGGGTAGGGACCGTCTCTCTATGTTGCCGACTTGGACTTCCCAAGCGCTTAGTACAGTGCTCTGCACACAGTAAGCGCTCAATAAATACGATTGATTGATTAATTGATTGATTGATTGATTCTCTGGGCCTCAGTTACCTCATCTGTAAAATGGGGATTAAGACTGTGAGCCCCAAGTGGGACAACCTCATCACCTTGTATCCTCCCCAGTGCTTAGAACAGTGCTTTGCACATAGTAAGCGCTTAACAAATGCCATTATTATTATCATCATTATTATTATTATTATATGATATATTATATTATTGTTCATCATCCAATTATATAATATATTATATATTATATATAACATAATAATATAATATGGTGAATAGTAATGAATAAGTTCCAACTTGTACTTCCCAAGCGCTTAGTACAGTGCTCTGCACACAGTAAGCCCTCAATAAATACGAATGAATGAACGAATGAACAATAATATAATAATATGATGAATAGTAATGAATAATAAGTTCCAACTTGTACTTCCCAAGCGCTTAGTACAGCGCTCTGCACACAGTAAGCCCTCAATAAATACGAATGAATGAACGAATGAACAATAATATAATAATATGATGAATTGTAATGAATAATAAGTTCCAACTTGTAGTTCCCAAGCGCTTAGTACAGCGCTCAGCACACAGTAAGCCCTCAATAAATACGAATGAACGAATGAACAATAATATGATGAATAGTAATGAATAAGTTCCAACTTGTACTTCCCAAGCGCTTAGTACAGTGCTCATAAGCCCTCAATAAATACGAATGAATGAATGAATGAACAATAATATAATAATATGATGAATAGTAATGAATAATAAGTTCCAACTTGCACTTGCCAAGCGCTTACTACAGTGCTCTGCACACAGTAAGCCCTCAATAAATACAAATGAATGAATGAACAATAATATAATAATATGATAAATAGCAATGAATAAGTTCCAACTTGTACTTCCCAAGCGCTTAGTACAGTGCTCTGCACACAGTAAGCCCTCAATAAATACAAATGAATGAATGAACAATAATATAATAATATGATGAATAGTAATGAATAAGTTCCAACTTGTACTTCCCAAGCGCTTAGTACAGTGCTCTGCACACAGTAAGCCCTCAATACGAATGAATGAACAATAATATAATAATATGATGAATAGTAATGAGTAAGTTCCAACTTGTACTTCCCAAGCGCTTAGTACAGTGCTCTGCACACAGTAAGCCCTCAATACGAATGAATGAACAATAATATAATAATATGATGAATAGTAATGAGTAAGTTCCAACTTGTACTTCCCAAGCGCTTAGTACAGTGCTCTGCACACAGTAAGCCCTCAATACGAATGAATGAACAATAATATAATAATATGATGAATAGTAATGAGTAAGTTCCAACTTGTACTTCCCAAGCGCTTAGTACAGTGCTCTGCACACAGTAAGCCCTCAATAAATACGAATGAATGAATGAACAATAATATGATGAATAGTAATGAATAATAAGTTCCAACTTGTACTTCCCAAGCGCTTAGTACAGTGCTCATAAGCCCTCAATAAATACGAATGAATGAATGGATGAACAATAATATAATAATATGATGAATAGTAATGAATAAGTTCCAACTTGCACTTCCCAAGCGCTTACTACAGCGCTCTGCACAGAGTAAGCCCTCAATAAATACGAATGAATGAATGAGCAATAATATGATGAATAGTAATGAATAATAAGTTCCAACTTGTACTTCCCAAGCGCTTAGTACAGTGCTCATAAGCCCTCAATAAATACGAATGAATGAATGGATGAACAATAATATAATAATATGATGAATAGTAATGAATAAGTTCCAACTTGCACTTCCCAAGCGCTTACTACAGCGCTCTGCACAGAATAAGCCCTCAATAAATACGAATGAATGAATGAATGAACAATAATATAATAATATGATGAATAGTAATGAATAATAAGTTCCAACTTGTCCTTCCCAAGCGCTTAGTACAGCGCTCTGCACACAGTAAGCCCTCAATAAATACGAATGAATGAATGAATAAACAATAATATAATAATATGATGAATAGTAATGAATAATAAGTTCCCACTTGTACTTCCCAAGCGCTTAGTACAGTGCTCTGCACACAGTAAGCCCTCAATAAATACGAATGAATGAATAAACAATAATATAATAATATGATGAATAGTAATGAATAAGGCCCTGAGGCGCCAAACTACAATTCCCAGCATGCACCGGGCCCCGCGCCGCCCCACCTCGGGCCCCGATTGGCCAGCCCCTCACGCGGGACGTGAGGCGGGGGAGGAGGCGCCGCGCCTTTCGCGCCAAAACCTCGGAGCGCGCGCCCGCGGGGAGGAAGGAGGGTTGTGATTGGACGCCGGCTTTTCCGGTCCCGGGGACCCGTCCAATCGGAGGCGGGAGCCGCGTCCGCGGGCGCGTGACGTCATCGGGCGAGTGGCGGGAAAAAGCGGGGCGGGAGGTGAGGGCAAGATGGCGGCGGGGGCGACCACGGTGGTGGACGATGCGGAGCTGCGGGAGGCGCAGAGGGACTACCTCGACTTCCTCGACGATGAGGTGAGGGTGGGCGGCCACTCTGTGCTAAGCGTTTGGGAGAGGGATGGCCTCCTTCTGGGGACCAATTGGACTTTACAGGCGCTTAGCACAGTGCTCTGCACACAGTGAGCGCTCAATAACGACGATTGAATGAATGAATGAATGACTTGTCCTTCCCAAGCGCTTAGCCCAGTGCTCTGCACACAGGAAGTGCTCAATAAATGCGATTGAATGAATGATTGAATGAATGATTGAATGACTTTTCCTATCCAAGCGCTTAGCCCAGTGCTCTGCACACAGTAAGTGCTCAATAAATGCGATTGAATGAATGATTGAATGAATGATTGAATGACTTGTCCTTTCCAAGCGCTTAGCCCAGTGCTCTGCACACAGTAAGTGCTCAATAACTACGATTGAATGAATGAATGAATGACTTTTCCTATCCAAGCGCTTAGCCCAGTGCTCTGCACACAGGAAACACTCAGTACAGTTGAATGAATGAATGACTTTTCCTTTCCAAGCGCTTAGCCCAGTGCTCTGCACACAGGAAGTGCTCAATAAACATGATTGAATGAATGATTGAATGACTTTTCCTGTCCAAGCGCTTAGCCCAGTGCTCTGCACACAGGAAGTGCTCAATAACTACGATTGAATGAATGAATGAATGACTTTTCCTGTCCAAGCGCTTAGCCCAGTGCTCTGCACACAGTAAGTGCTCAATAACTACGATTGAATGAATGAATGAATGACTTTTCCTATCCAAGCGCTTAGCCCAGTGCTCTGCACACAGGAAGCACTCAGTACAGTTGAATGAATGAATGACTTGTCCTTTCCAAGCGCTTAGCCCAGTGCTCTGCACACAGGAAGCGCTCAATAAATGCGATTGAATGAATGATTTAATGACTTGTCCTTTCCAAGCGCTTAGCCCAGTGCTTTGCACACCGTAAGCGCTCAGTACAGTTGAATGAATGAATGACTTGTCCTTTCCAAGCGCTTAGCCCAGTGCTCTGCACACAGTAAGTGCTCAATAACTACGATTGAATGAATGATTGAATGACTTTTCCTTTCCAAGCGCTTAGCCCAGTGCTCTGCACACAGTAAGTGCTCAATAACTACGATTGAATGAATGAATGAATGACTTGTCCTTTCCAAGCGCTTAGCCCAGTGCTCTGCACACAGGAAGCACTCAGTACAGTTGCTCAATAAATGTGAATGAATGAATGAATGAATGACTTGTCCTTTCCAAGCGCTTAGCCCAGTGCTCTGCACACAGGAAACACTCAGTACAGTTGAATGAATGAATGACTTTTCCTTTCCAAGCGCTTAGCCCAGTGCTCTGCACACAGGAAGTGCTCGATAAACATGATTGAATGAATGATTGAATGACTTTTCCTTTCCAAGCGCTTAGCCCAGTGCTCTGCACACAGGAAGCGCTCAATAACTACGATTGAATGAATGAATGAATGACTTTTCCTATCCAAGCGCTTAGCCCAGTGCTCTGCACACAGGAAGCGCTCAATAACTACGATTGAATGAATGAATGAATGACTTTT
This sequence comes from Tachyglossus aculeatus, assembly GCF_015852505.1. Taxonomy (NCBI): domain Eukaryota; kingdom Metazoa; phylum Chordata; class Mammalia; order Monotremata; family Tachyglossidae; genus Tachyglossus; species Tachyglossus aculeatus. The sequence continues at coordinate 18,572,694 of NC_052101.1, read as the reverse complement.
CCTATCCAAGCGCTTAGCCCAGTGCTCTGCACACAGGAAGCGCTCAATAACTACGATTGAATGAATGAATGAATGACTTTTCCTATCCAAGCGCTTAGCCCAGTGCTCTGCACACAGGAAGCACTCAGTACAGTTGCTCAATAAATGTGAATGAATGAATGAATGAATGACTTGTCCTTCCCAAGCGCTTAGCCCAGTGCTCTGCACACAGGAAACACTCAGTACAGTTGAATGAATGAATGACTTTTCCTTTCCAAGCGCTTAGCCCAGTGCTCTGCACACAGGAAGTGCTCGATAAACATGATTGAATGAATGATTGAATGACTTTTCCTTTCCAAGCGCTTAGCCCAGTGCTCTGCACACAGTAAGTGCTCAATAACTACGATTGAATGAATGAATGAATGACTTTTCCTTCCCAAGCGCTTAGCCCAGTGCTCTGCACACAGGAAACACTCAGTACAGTTGAATGAATGAATGACTTTTCCTTTCCAAGCGCTTAGCCCAGTGCTCTGCACACAGTAAGTGCTCAATAACTACGATTGAATGAATGAATGAATGACTTTTCCTTCCCAAGCGCTTAGCCCAGTGCTCTGCACACAGTAAGTGCTCAATAAATGCGATTGAATGAATGAATGAATGACTTTTCCTTCCCAAGCGCTTAGCCCAGTGCTCTGCACACAGGAAACACTCAGTACAGTTGAATGAATGAATGACTTTTCCTTCCCAAGCGCTTAGCCCAGTGCTCTGCACACAGGAAGTGCTCAATAACCATGATTGAATGAATGATTGAATGACTTTTCCTTTCCAAGCGCTTAGCCCAGTGCTCTGCACACAGTAAGTGCTCAATAACTACGATTGAATGAATGAATGAATGACTTTTCCTTCCCAAGCGCTTAGCCCAGTGCTCTGCACACAGGAAGCACTCAGTACAGTTGAATGAATGAATGACTTGTCCTTTCCAAGCGCTTAGCCCAGTGCTCTGCACACAGTAAGTGCTCAATAACTACGATTGAATGAATGAATGAATGACTTTTCCTATCCAAGCGCTTAGCCCAGTGCTCTGCACACAGGAAACACTCAGTACAGTTGAATGAATGAATGACTTTTCCTTTCCAAGCGCTTAGCCCAGTGCTCTGCACACAGTAAGTGCTCAATAACTACGATTGAATGAATGAATGAATGACTTTTCCTGTCCAAGCGCTTAGCCCAGTGCTCTGCACACAGTAAGTGCTCAATAACTACGATTGAATGAATGAATGAATGACTTTTCCTATCCAAGCGCTTAGCCCAGTGCTCTGCACACAGTAAGTGCTCAATAACTACGATTGAATGAATGAATGAATGACTTGTCCTTTCCAAGCGCTTAGCCCAGTGCTCTGCACACAGGAAACACTCAGTACAGTTGAATGAATGAATGACTTTTCCTTTCCAAGCGCTTAGCTCAGTGCTCTGCACACAGTAAGTGCTCAATAACTACGATTGAATGAATGAATGAATGACTTTTCCCATCCAAGCGCTTAGCCCAGTGCTCTGCACACAGTAAGTGCTCAATAAATGCGATTGAATGAATGAATGAATGACTTGTCCTTTCCAAGCGCTTAGCCCAGTGCTCTGCACACAGGAAACACTCAGTACAGTTGAATGAATGAATGACTTTTCCTTTCCAAGCGCTTAGCCCAGTGCTCTGCACACAGTAAGTGCTCAATAACTACGATTGAATGAATGATTGAATGACTTTTCCTTTCCAAGCGCTTAGCCCAGTGCTCTGCACACAGTAAGTGCTCAATAAATGCGATTGAATGACTGAATGAATGACTTGTCCTTTCCAAGCGCTTAGCCCAGTGCTCTGCACACAGGAAACACTCAGTACAGTTGAATGAATGAATGACTTTTCCTTCCCAAGCGCTTAGCCCAGTGCTCTGCACACAGGAAGTGCTCAATAAACATGATTGAATGAATGATTGAATGACTTTTCCTTTCCAAGCGCTTAGCCCAGTGCTCTGCACACAGGAAACACTCAGTACAGTTGAATGAATGAATGACTTTTCCTTTCCAAGCGCTTAGCCCAGTGCTCTGCACACAGTAAGTGCTCAATAACTACGATTGAATGAATGAATGAATGACTTTTCCTATCCAAGCGCTTAGCCCAGTGCTCTGCACACAGTAAGTGCTCAATAACTACGATTGAATGAATGAATGAATGACTTTTCCTTCCCAAGCGCTTAGCCCAGTGCTCTGCACACAGAAAGCGCTCAATACAGTTGAATGAATGAATGACTTGTCCTTTCCAAGCGCTTAGCCCAGTGCTCTGCACACAGGACGCGCCCAATAAATGCGATTGTATGAATGACTGAATGAATTTCCTTTTCCAAGCGGTTAGCCCGGTGCTCTGCACACAGGAAGCGTCCAATAAATGCGATTGAGTGAATGACTGAATGAATGACTTGTCCTTTCCAAGTGTTTAGCCCAGTGCTCTGCACACAGGAAGCACTCAATACAGTTGAATGAATGAATGAATGACTTGTCCTTTTCAAGCGCTTAGCCCAGTGCTCTGCACACAGGAAGCGCCCAATAAATGCGATTTAGTGAATGACTGAATGAATGACATCCTTTCCAAGCGCTTAGCCCAGTGCTCTGCACACAGCGCTCATTAAATGCGAGTGAATGAGTGACTGAATGAATGAATTTCCCTTTCCAAGCGATTAGCCCAGTGCTCTGCACACAGAAAGTGCTCAATAAATGCGATTGAATGAATGATTGAATAACTTGTCCTTTCCAAGCGCTTAGCCCAGTGTTCTGCACACAGAAAGCGCTCAATAAATGCAATTGAATGAATGACTTCTCCTTTCCAAGCGCTTAGCCCAGTGCTCTGCACACAGAAAGCGCCCAATAAATGCGATTGTAAGAATGACTGAATGAATTTCCCTTTCCAAGTGCTTAGCCCAGTGCTCTGCTCACAGAAAGCGCTCAGTAAATGTGATTGAATGAATGATTGAATGACTTTTCCTTTCCAAGCGCTTAGCCCAGTGCTCTGCACACAGTAAGCGCTTAATACAATTGAATGTATGATTGAATGAATGAATGGCCCTTTCCAAGCGCTTAGCCCAGTGCTCTGCACACTAACGCTCAATAAGTGCAAATGAATTTTCCTTTCCAAGTGCTTAGCCCAGTGCTCTGCACACAGTAAGCGCTCAATAAACACGATTGAATGAATGAATGCTCTGCACACAGCGCTCAATAAATACGATTGAATGAGGAATGAATGGATGAATGAATGAATGAATGGCCCTTTCCGAGTCCTTAGCCCAGTGCTCTGCACACAGTAAGTGCTCAATAAATACGATTGCATGAATGAAGGAATGAATTGTCCTTTCCAAGCGCTTAGCCCAGTGCTCTGCACACGGTAAGGGCTCAATAAATATGATTGAATGAATGAAGGAATGACTTGTCCTTTCCAAGCACTTAGCCCAGTGCTCTGCACATAGTAAGCACTCAATAAATGCGATTGAATGAATGAATTGTCCTCTCCCAAGCGCTTAGCCCAGTGCTCTGCACACAGTAAGCGCTTGATAAATACAATTGAATGAATGAATTGCCCTTTCTAAGCGCTCAGCCCAGTGCTCTGCACACAGTAAGCGCTCAAATACGATTGTATGAATGAGTGCTCTGCACACAGTAAGCACTCAATAGATAGGGTTGAATGGATGAATGAGTGAATGGCCCTTTCCAAGCGGTTAGTCCAGTGCTCTGAACACAGTAAGCGCTCAATAAATATGATTGAGTGAATGATTGAATGAATGAATTTTCCTGTCCAAGCGCTTAGCCCAGTGCTCTGCACACAGTAAGCGCTCAGTAAATATGATTGAATGAATGAATTGTCCTTTCCAAGTGCTTAGCCCAGTACTCTGCACACAGTAAACGCTCAATAAATATGATTGAATCAGCCACGCATCAAGCTCTTAGTACGGTGCTCTGCACAGTAAGCGCTCAATAAATACCATGGAATGAGTGAATGAATGGGAGAGGACGCCACGTGTGGCGTCTTCATTCATTCAGATCTAATTATTGAGCGCTTACTTTGTGCAGAGCACTGGGTTAAGCGCTTGGGAGAGGACACTACACTTGGCTTATTCATTCATTCGTATTTATTGAGCGCTTACTGTGCTAAACACTATGCGTGGCTTATTCAATTGTATTTATTGAGTGCTTACTGTGTGCAGAGCACTGTACTAAGCTTGGGAGAGGACACTACTCTTGGCTTATTCATTCAATTGTATTTATTGAGCGCTTACTGTGTGCAGAGCACTGTACTGAGCTTGGGAGAGGACACTACTCTTGGCTTATTCATTCAATTGTATTTATTGAGCGCTTACTGTGTGCAGAGCACTGTGCTAAGCACTTGGAAGAGTGTGGCTTATTCATTTATTCATTCAACCATATTGAGCGCTTACTGTGTGCAGAGCACTGTACTAAGTGCCTGGGAGAATGCAAAATAAGAGTTGGCAATAATAATAATAATGATGTTTGTCAAGCGCTTACTGTTCTAAGCGCTGGGACAGTACAAGCAAATCAAGGTGGACTCAGTCCTTGTTCCACATGGAGCTCACAATCTTCATCCCCATTTTACAGATGAGGAAACTGAGGCACAGAGAAGTTAAATGCCCGAGGTAACAGAACAGACAAGTGTCAGAGGCAGGATTAGAACCCAGGTCCTTCTGATTCCCAGTCCCTTGCTTTTTAGAGAAGCAGCGGGGCTGAGCCCGTTGCTAGGTAGGGACCATCTCTATATGTTGCCGATTTGAACTTCCCAAGCGCTTAGTCCAGTGCTCTGCACACAGTAAGCGCTCAATAAATACCATTGAAAGAATGAATGAAATAGCCCGGATTTAGGAGTCAGAGGCCATGGGTTCCAATCCCAACTCCGCCACTTGTTAGCCATGTGACTTTGGGAAGTCACTTCACTTCTCTGTGCCTCCGTTCCCTCATCTGCAAAATGGGGATTAAGACTGTGAGCCCCGCTGTGGGACAACCTGATCACCTTGTAACCTCCCCAGTGCTTAGAACAGTGCTTTGCACATAATAAGCGCTTAACAAAATACCATCATTATTATTCTCTGGGCCTCAGTTCCCTCATCTGTAAAATGGAGATCAAGACTGAGCCCCACATGGAACAACCTGATCACCTTGTATCCCCCTCCAGCGCTTAGAACAGTGCTTGGCACATAGTAAACGCTTAACAAATACCCTCATTATTATTATTATTTTATCCATTAGGCCATTCTGCTTCCCACTTCCTGCCCACAACAGGCTAGAGCTACCAACTCTGTTATAGTGTACTCTCCCAAGCGCTTAATACAGTGCTCTGCACACAGTGAGCGCTCAATAAATAGGATTGAATGAATGAATGAATGAGGTCTGACTGCTTGCCCCGGCCACCCACCTCCCTGTCTTCAGTCACTCAGTGGTATTTGTTGAGCGTCCCTACCTCCCAGTCTTCAGTCACTCAGTGGTATTTTTTGAGCGTCCCCATCTCCCAGTCTTCAGTCACTCAGTGGTATTTTTTGAGCGTCCCCACCTCCCTGTCTTAAGTCACTCAGTGCTATTTGTTGAGCGTCCCCACCTCCCTGCCTTCAGTCACTCAGTGCTATTTGTTGAGCGTCCCCCTTCCTGTCTTCAGTCACTCAGTGGTATTTGTTGAGCATCCCCCTTCCTGTCTTCAGTCACTCAGTGGTATTTGTTGAGCGTCCCCCTTCCTGTCTTCAGTCACTCAGTGGTATTTGTTGAGCGTCCCCCTTCCTGTCTTCAGTCACTCAGTGGTATTTGTTGAGCGTCCCCCTTCCTGTCTTCAGTCACTCAGTGGTATTTGTTGAGCGTGCCCACCTCCCAGTCTTCAGTCACTCAGTGGTATTTGTTGAGCGTGCCCACCTCCTTGTCATGTCAGTAGTATTTGTTGAGCGTCCCCCTTCCTGTCTTCAGTCACTCAGTGGTATTTGTTGAGCGTCCCTACCTCCCCGTCTTTAGTCACTCTGGTATTTGTTGAGCGTCCCCCTTCCTGTCTTCAGTCACTCAGTGGTATTTGTTGAGCGTGCCCACCTCCTTGCCATGTCAGTAGTATTTGTTGAGCGTGCCCACCTCCCTGTCTTCAGTCACTCCGCGGTATTTGTTGAGCGTGCCCACCTCCCTGCCTTCACCCAGTGGCATTTGCTGAGCGCTTACTGCGTGCTGAGCGCTGGGAAGAGGGCGACAGCCGAATCGGCGGGCGCGGCAGGGGACCGGGCATCCTCACGCGTGTCCGCTCTGTTGCAGGAAGACCAGGGGGTGTACCAGGGCAAAGTGCGGGAGCTGATCAGCGACAACCAGTACCGCCTCATCGTCAGCATCAACGACCTGCGGCGCAAGAATGAGAAGCGGGCACAGCGGTGAGCGAGCCGCGGGGAGGGCCCGGGCCCCGCCGTGCCACCCTCTCTCACCCAGGGCCCTGCTGAAACGGCCGGGGGGGCGTCCCCTTGGGAGCTCAAACATTTGACACCTGTCTACCTGTTTTGTTTTGTTGTGTGTCTCCCCCTTATTGGGTAGGGACCGTCCCTATACGTTGCCAACTTGTACTTCCCAAGCGCTTAGTACAGTGCCCTGCACTCAGTAAGCGCTCAGTAAATACGATTGAATGAATGAATGAGTGAATTGCCGACTTGTACTCCCCAAGCGCTTAGTAGCGTGGCTCAACGGAAAGAGCCCGGGCTTTGGAGTCGGTGGTCATGGGTTCAAATCCTGGCTCCGCCGTTTGCCAGCTGTGCGACCGTGGGCAAGTCACTTCTCTGTACCTCAGTTCCCTCATCTGTAAAATGGGGATTGACTGTGAGCCCCCCGTGGGGCAGCCTGATCACCTTGTATCCCCCCCAGCGCTTAGAACAGTGCTCTGCACACAGTAAGCCCTCAATAAATACAATTGAATGAATGAATGAATGAATGCACTGCCGACTTGTACTCCCCAAGCGCTTAGTAGCGTGGCTCAACAGAAAGAGCCCGGGCTTTGGAGTCGGTGGTCATGGGTTCAAATCCTGGCTCCGCCGTTTGCCAGCTGTGCGACCGTGGGCAAGTCACTTCGCTGTACCTCAGTTCCCTCATCTGTAAAATGGGGATTGACTGTGAGCCCCCCCCGTGGGGCGACCTGATCACCTTGTATCCCCCCCAGCGCTTAGAACAGTGCTTTGCACATAGTAAGCGCTTAATAAATGCCATTATTAGTATTAGTATTTCCCTGCACCCAGTAAGTGCTCAGTGAATACGATTTAATGAAGGAAATACCATCTATAATTACGAGGAGAAGCAGCGTGGCTCAACGGAAAGAGCCCGGGCTTTGGAGTCGGTGGTCATGGGTTCAAATCCTGGCTCCGCCGTTTGCCAGCTGTGCGACCGTGGGCAAGTCACTTCGCTGTGCCTCAGTTCCCTCATCTGTAAAATGGGGCTTGACTGTGAGCACCCCCGTGGGGCAGCCTGATCACCTTGTATCCCCCCCAGCGCTTAGAACAGTGCTTTGCACATAGTAAGCGCTTAATAAATGCCATTATTATTATTATTAGTAGTAGTAGTACAGTGCTCTGCACCCAGTAAGTGCTCAGTGAATACGATTTAATGAAGGAAATACCATCTATAATTATGAGGAGAAGCAGCGTGGCTCAGCGGAAAGAGCCCGG